>NC_084795.1:243345619-244595619 GCF_963169125.1 Humulus lupulus | reverse complement strand
CTGCAATAAAAAGCCAGGCCCTAGCTGATTTTGTGGCAGAGTGCACAGGATTCCGAGAAGATCCTGTAGAAGAGTCAGTCCAGGCCTCCTTAGCCCAGGCCTCATGGAAGGTCTTCGTAGATGGCTCGTCTAACGAGAGCGGCTCCGATGCTGGAATCATATTGATATCCCCAGAAGGACATCGATTCCACTCGGCATTGCAATTCAGATTCAAAGCGTCCAACAACGAGGCTGAATATGAAGCTTTACTGGCTGGGCATAGGGTGGCCCAGGAGCTGAAGGCCAACTCCGTCCAGTGTTACAGCGATTCCCAGCTCATGGTAAATCAAGTGTTAGGGGAATACCAAGCACGGGGAACCAAGATGGCTGCTTACCTGGACAAGGTAAGGAGTGAGCTATCCACATTTGAGCATGGCTCAATCAAGCAGATACCTCGGGAGCAGAATGCCAACGCAGACGCCCTCGCAAAGCTCGCTACCTCTGGGGAGGCGAAGACTTTGGGGCTGATTCTGGTAGAGTTCTTGGAATGACCCAGCATAGAAGAATTCGGGGCAGAGATTGAGATGATTGACACCAAACCAAGTTGGATGACTCCCATCCTCGAGTACCTCACAGCAGGAAAGCTACCCGAGGAACGAAATGACGCAAGGAGGGTACTTTACCAGGCTCCAAGGTATACAGTGATAGATGGGACATTATATCGGTGTGGACACTCTTTACCTCTCATGCGGTGTGTTCTGCCAGGCGAAGCGAAGACCATCTTACAGGAAGTGCATGAGGGTTTTTGCGGAGATCACACTGGGGGGCAAAACCTGGCCCTGAAGATATTAAGGCAAGGGTATTACTGGCCCACTCTGTCAAAGGACTCAATCTCCTACGTCAAAAAATGTGACAAGTGCCAGCGATTTGCCACAGTTGCCCGAGCTCCCCCGGTCGAGCTGAAGATGATCTCGTCCCCGTGGCCATTCGCGATCTGGGGGATTGACCTGGTTGGTGCCCTCCCTACTGGAAAGGGAGGATTTCATTACGCGGTGGTGGCCATTGACTACTTCACCAAGTGGGCAGAAGCAGAGCCCCCTACAATGATCACTTCAAAAAGAGTCCTTGACTTCGTGGTCAAGAGCATTATCTACCGATTTGGACTGCCAAAGAAGATCGTGTCAGATAATGGAACGCAGATCGATAGCGACCTATTCACTGAATTCTGTGAGAGGCACGGCATTGTTAAAAGCTTCTCCTCCGTGGCCTATCCCCAGGCCAATGGGCAGGTCGAGGCCATTAATAAGACGCTAAAGGCAAGCCTTAAGAAAAGACTGGGCGAAGCCAAGGGAGTCTGACCAGAACAGCTCCCTCAGGTACTGTGGGCATACCGAACCTCACATCGAACGCCGACGGGTCATACTCCTTTCTCCCTGGCTTTCGGGAGTGAGGCAGTCCTTCCTGTCGAAGTAAAGGTAGCCTCGCATAGAGTTTAGGCATTTGACCAAGACCGCAATGACGAATTGCTCTGCGCGTCCCTCGACCTGATTGACGAAAAACAAGAAGATTCACAGCTACAGCTCGTGCATTATCAACAAAAGGTCACTCGTTATTTCAACTCAAAGGTCAAAAAACGCGTCTTCAGCGTTGGCGACCTGGTACTCAGAAGAGTCTTCCTAGCCAGTAAAGATCCCAAGGATGGAGTGTTGGGAGCAAACTGGGAAGGGCCCTACCAAACAACTGAGGTCATGAAAGAAGGAACCTACAAGCTAGCTCGGCTTAATGGAGAAGCAGTCCCACGAACTTGGAACGCTATCCATTTGAAGAAATATTATCAATAATATCTTTGTAAGGCTTAATTGGAAGGGCCATCTTTTGTTTATTAAGTAATAACTGCTAATCTTTCACATTATTGTATATGTTTGTGGGTGTAAACTCAAGTAACCATGAAAGACCCTTTCCTGATTACTTGGGGGGCATATATCCTGGATATAACCAGGTCCAAAAACTTAGAAGTTAGTTCAAATTGATTGATCGATGTTTTTCTTAAAAAGCACGAGATATCGATAAAGAATTGACGCGAACTAAGTGATCAAATTAATATCCTGGATATAACCAGGTCCAAAAACTTAGAAGTTAGTTCAAATTGATTGATCGATGTTTTTCTTAAAAAGCACGAGATATCGATAAAGAATTGACGCGAACTAAGTTTTCAAATTAATATCCTGGATATAACCAGGTCCAGAAAACTTAGAAGTTAGTTCAAATTGATTGATCGATGTTTTTCTTAAAAAGCACGAGATATCGATAAAGAATTGACGCGAACTAAGTTTTCAAATTAATATCCTGGATATAACCAGGTCCAAAAAACTTAGAAGTTAGTTCAAATTGATTGATCGATGTTTTTCTTAAAAAGCACGAGATATCGATAAAGAATTGACGCGAACTAAGTTTTCAAATTAATACCCTGGATACAATCAGGTCCTAAATCTTAGAAGTTGGTTCGAATTGATTAACAGATGTTTTTTCCTAAAAAGCATAAGATGTCAATCACAACACCAACAGAAACTAAGTTCTCACCAAATGCATTGAAGAGAAGTAACCATAAGGTCGAGGCAAAAATATGTAAATAAATTGAAATAAATTTGGGGATACCAATTGTTTCGAGGATAAAAACCTCATGATGAAAAATTACAAAAAAAAAGTAAATAATAAAAGGAAAGGAGAAAAATCCTAAGCCCCGCCAGGCCGCTCTGATGAAGTCACCCCCTCGCCATCTGCTCGGTGGCAGTGGAAGTCTCCCCGATCTCGGAGGGTGCCTCTTGTTGAAGGAGAGCTTTAAACTTCTCCAAAAAGGACCCCCACACGTTCGGCCCCAAGAAGGAAAAGTCACCATCTTGGTTGAAGGCCCAGCAGTGGGACAGCATGGCCTCCATGGGGGAGCTGGAAGCTGCCCTCTCCGCCACCAGAGCAGCCTTTGCCTCCTCGACCACGACCTTCGTAGCGTCTAGGGCGACCCTGGTATCCTCGGCCTCCTGCAGCTTGGCCCGAGATGCCTCCATCTCAGTCTGTGCAACAACCGAATCGGCCTGCGCGACCCTCTCGTTTTCTCGGGCAGTCGCCAGGGCCACCTTGGCATCCTGCTCCTGTTGTTGAGAAAACACAAGGGCGACCTGAGTAGCCTGGTGCTCGTCTCTGATCTCGTCGATCCTAGCCCTGGACCAAGATATGCTCCGGTGGAGAGCCAAAGTCGCCTGCAAGACCAAAAGATAATAAGGCAAGTGCCTTAGGAAAAAAAAAACAAATAGGAAGAACCAGTGGTAAAGCCAACTTACCGTGAGGGTCATCCCCAATGAAGACTCCATCACGTTCTTGGGGCTCCTTGACTCGATCTCCCACAAGTCCCTCGGGGTGGCGTTGTAGCAGTGGTCCACCATGTAGGTCGCAGTTTCGTAGACCGTCCCCCTAAAGACTTGGGGACTTTCTCCAAGGCATGGGGGTTGACCGGGATGCGCACGACGGGGGTCAGAGCTGGCAAGGTCCCAGTGGGCACCTCCTGTTCTCAAGTAGGCACAGGAGGTTGCGGAGGAGGTGGATCCATCTTCTCCACTGCAGGAGGGGGTGGGGGCACTTTCTCTATGGCGGCAGGGCCTTGGTTTTCCCCCTTGGCAGGATACTTGGAAGAAGTCCCAGTGGTCTTCTTGGTCAGCCGAAGCCTCTTCACCAAAGGCCCAGAGGACCCGGAGGAGGGGTTTCCTCCCTGGAACATAGACCGCAGAACATTGTCCCCGGGCTGCGACATCTCCTCGTCTGAAACAAATACAGCAAAGCATTAATATGCATGTAAAAATATTTATGGGCAAAACAAAAAAAAAATCAAAGCTTAAGTTTGTATTGAAAAGGGTCCTACCCTCCGAGCTAGAGGAGGAATCTATTGTCATGACCTCTGGCCCCGGAGCTTCTACGGGGGAGTCTAAGATAATGACTTCACGGGTGAGAGGAGGCTCTGGGTCCAGATCCACCTCAAGACTGGACTCCTCTACATACTACCTAAGACCCGGAGCTACTACACCCTCTAGGAGGGAGGGCCACGACCTAAGGTTGGTCCCGTACTCCTCAAAGAAGGCCGACCTAAAGGCCAAGGTATTATCTACTACTACGGTACCCCTAGGGCGGCCCATGTCATGACGCAGCACGAGCTGGTCAACACATTGTAGTAGAGTGATGTTGCGGTCTGGGTCATTTTGGTAGTGGTGAACGAGTTGGCTGAGGTTAAACCTAGCAAGTCGTAGGTCTGCAGCGGCCCTATCTAAGTCCCTAAACAAAATATGGGTTACCTTGGTCGAAGGGGCCGGCTGCTGCCCCGAACTGGGTCCTCTCTGCATTGACCTCCTGGGCGACCTCTAGAGCCTACTTCCATTGCACGAGGGGCACCTCGTCCTCCTCGTCCTCGTCCTCATCCGCGGCCTCCTCCTCGGGGATGGGCGCCATTTCGTGAGCAGCGGAGATGGTCCGCGGTCTCCTCAAGGCCAGAGTCTAGCCTGGGGAAATTAACTTACACGCCAACATCGTCTCATTAGACACGAGCTGGCGGTAGTCTTTTTCACTTGGGGGAAGCCCCGCCAAGGTTTTGTACTGACCCCCAAGGATCACCGACTTAGCCGTCCTCGCAAAAATAGTTGCACGATAGTTTTCAAGCCAGAAACGAATGAAAAGAAACTAATCAACGACCAGCTTGTGAGCTAAAGTTAGAAGGAACTTACGAGGATGGTTAAAGTAATGGTATTCGCAGCTGCGAAACCCCTTTAACATGAAGAATTGATCCTTGAAGTCGTTGGGGTGGCTGGGCAGCTCGATGATCGCAGCCGAATTGGGAAAATGGGTCAGGTAGTAGAACCCATCACCTCGCCCCCGTTGTTCCGGGCTGGCTTTGAGGCAAAAGAAGTAAAGGATGTCCGCCGGCGTGGGGACCTCCCATTCCTGCTTCAGGAACAAATACTTCAACCCTCTAACAGACGGTAGGAGTTAGGGGGGAGCTGGAAAGGGGCCAGCTTCACGTAATTTAAGAAGTCCGCGAAGTACTGGTCCAAGGGAAGAAAGGCCCCAGCCTTGAGATGTTCGTCGCTCCAGGCTGCGAACTCCTCGTTGAGCGGCGCGCAGCTTCGATCGCCCTCAAGGGGAGGTCGGGCGTCCAGAGCTCCCCTCCCTATCTCAATATTGTGGGAAAGCATAATCTTGTTAACTTTCCCCTGGGTGGTGACCTTCGAGGCAATCCTCTCGGCCTCGAAGAAGGCGTCGGGCCCCACCTTCACCCTTTTTCTCCACGGTTGGACCAAAGTGGGGAATCGGGGAGTCTGTTGCCACCTCTTTCCCTTTGCTGGGAGGATGAGCTGTCAGCACTCTCCTTGGATGCACTCTTCTTGGGTCCCATCTGGTCGCCTAACGAACAAAGAAGAAAGTTTAGAAAAGGTGACCTAAGCATAAGAAAGAATCTAGTGCGAAGAAGGGTTTCCTTTACACGGGTTGAGGTAATCTCAGCCCGCGACGAGTGAGACCACGCGGTTCTATGAACACGCGCCTGTACTCCCAACAGGTCCCCGATTGCTCGGGATCCATGTGTCAGGAGGGTCAGGATAAAGTTTGCCTTGGAAGGAAAGTTTCGAAAGGCAAAACCGCCTGTGAAGCATGTCCCCTAAGCTACCCAGTTTTTGCACCCTAGAAACTTGTTGTTCCAAACAGGCATAAAAAACTTTCATCCAGAAAATCACCCCAGAGTTGTATCCTATGAGTCATGCTCCTAAGCATTCTCTTTCCTACGGTCGATACCCCTAGGATAAAAACCTACGCACAAAATACCAGCAAAGAAAAACAAAAGACAAACAACCTACTGCATGTGACTAAGAAGAAAGTTTACCTAAGCAAGGAAAAGGGAAAACATTTAAAGCATACAACAAACGGAGGACTTACAGAAAAAAATTTCTGCGTAAAGACTGAAAAGAGCGTCGGGGTTGGAATCCTGTTGAAATCACTAATACCAGAGTCACGAAAGAACCCTCGTGTCTGAAACTCAAGAACGTTGGGAATAGTGACCGAAAGAAAGAAAGGGTTTTGAGACTGAGAAGAAAGAAGAAAGAAGATGAGAAAATTTTCAAATAAAAGGGTGGCTCATGCGAAAGGTGGCCAGCCTATATATACATAAAAGGCCAAAGGATGAGGGCCATTCGATTGTCTTGATGTGGGATACGAGGATCATAACTCGAAAGACAAAACGACGGCTGAAGATAGGCTAGGCCATTTAATGCAGTTCTCGGAAGACGGACCGTCACCAACCACAATGCTCCACGTATCCGATACCAGCGTAATGGGCGGGATATGGAGAGTCCACAAAGAAACCTAAAAGCCCCTGCTATGGCCACAGATGACGTCATATGCCACGAGCAGGGGCTTGGGGGGCAAATGTACGCCCTAAATATCCACGGGTTATTAGCGAGCTGGAAAAGGGCATAATTCTATCAGCCACGTGGAAGCCACCTACCCGGATCTGCTGTTACAAGTCTCTACCTCTTTAGCTCGAGATAGCCAAGGGTTTAGTGAGATTACTAAGGCATCGGGTCAGCAGTGTGGACACCACGAGCTGAGACTACATCAAGCTCGGGGTACGAGCTGGAGTTGACACCTCCGATCCTTTATAAGGTCAACCATTCAATGTAAACGTGCATATATCAGACATCACGTGTCTACCCCATTCCTGAATTCTCGGACATGCGGCATAAACGTGCGTGTTCAGGCACCCCACGACTGGTCTGGGCCATGCGGCCCATTATCCCTCTTACCTATTGATTAGACCACACTTCATTGTCAGGTTTTAGGAATTAATCATGAATGTCACAGAAGTAACATGATGGGTAAGAAGGTCACGGGATGACCTCCTTTGCCAACACCCAGGTGTCCTCTCCCTATAAATATGGAGGCCCTGGGAGTTGCAAAGGTTTGGCTTCTAATTTGTAAAGAAATACCCTGTAAGGAATATCAGAGATATATCAATAACATTGGCTGGTGGACTAGAAGGATTTTAACCTTTGAACCACCTAAAAAAGTATTCGAGTTATAATTTTCCTTTGAGATCATTCATCTATTACGGTTCATCATTTAGCACTGATCCCTCTCCTTATTCATATAATTATCTGTTGCCGAAGAATTGCGTCAACATTTATCATTTTTATGTATGAACAATGGGATTCCATACTTTTGGATTTTCTCTGTATTAATAATAAAGTTTGATTATTTTATGTATGTATCCAAAAGATAGTAGTATGTCTTAGTAGTTTTAAAGTTCTGAGGTTTTTAAATTAGTCAGGTCTTTACAGTTGGTACCAGAGCCACGGTTCATATGCATAAAGTTCTCGTTGATATACACGCAAAATCTTCGGATATAACCGCCAATGTAAGCATTTATGTTATGAATATTATCTTTATGTTAAAACTAACATTTAGTCAATATGTTTTCAGTCAAAATGAATGGAGCCAAGACTTATCAAGATATATGTGCCATTAAGGCATTGAAAAGGATGAGAAAGCCAAAGGATACAATAGGTGTGCTAGAAAGAATCACTTAAAGATTGGTCAAATTTCACAAGTAGATAGCTCACCTTCAAATCACTAGGAAAATTATGATGAGATCCATGGAACAATATGTCATAGTAATTAGGATTTTTAAAGATATGCCTTTTGTAGTTTCAAATTTAGAAGAATTATGGGAAAGTTTAGATAATGAGGATAACTTATCGGTAGCCATTAGATATTATTTTCTTATACTTAGGTGTACCTATAGGTTTGAGAATCAATTTACCAATGAACAAAAGAATAATATCCTAATGAATATTCCCCGTGATAGATTCGAGGCTTATGATATTTATGATTATGAGGAAATAACTGATGATATTCTAGATGAATGGTTAGATGTAGAAGATCCGGATTTTTTAGAAATTTTACCCTAGTTATTATTAGTATTGTTCTTTATTTATTATTATTGTAATAAGTGAATTTTTTTCAAATGAATAAAGTTATTATTATTTTTATTGTATGTATGAAATTTGTAATTTTTTTTTTTTAAATCATAATTAATTTAGAATAAAATTCAATAAATAATGGCTAAATTTGATGAGGGTGGATACAAATCAATGGACTGGGTTCTGTATTGAGAGTTTAGGGGGCCATAGTAGTGGGAATGATTTTACTGATCCCAACCCTCCCTCAATATGGTTAACTTTGGAACAACGACAAGTTTCAAGCCTGAGAATTAAGTCATATAGGGTGGTTAGAAAAAGACTTAGAAAATAATTAAGATGGTCTAATAGTCTAAGTATAGAAACACACCCTAATTTATAAAGATGACTTACATAAATTTTCATAAGAAATCATAACTAGTAGGTCCGAGTTATGTTTGCTTAGACTAAGTTTTTGCCTTAGAAACTATTAGGGTAGGTTCTAACGTGTTTCTCTCGACTGTTAGAACTCTACTGAAAATATACCTCTGAAGGTCTGCACGCACTACCGGCAATGCCCCCAGCACCACCAACGTGCCGCTCGAGACCCCTCCAGTCTGAAGAAAGGGAAGATGTGCTGCCACTACTGCTGCTAATAGAAATGCACCACCTATGGTTGACAACAACACTAAAATTATCCGGTTATGACGACAAGTAGAAGAACTACTACAGCAACAATGACAACCTCAGGCGCAGCCTTAGCCAGTGACTCAAGCACCCCAGCCAAAGCACAATGGAGGATATCCGTACAGGGGATGGCCAATGGAAAATTACGCACCCTATCCAGCTCATTACATGGAGCCTGTCTACGAGCGTTTTTGAAAGTAGCGCGCTCTGAATTTTGAAGGGACAACCAACCCCTTTGAGGCTGAGGAGTGGCTCAGGAATGTAGAGCCAATTTTGACACACATGAACCTCCGCAACGCAGTTCGCACATCCTGCATTTCTTCTCTACTGAAAAAGGATGCCAAAATATGGTGGGATCTGGTGCAGCAAACTCATGATATCACCACCATGTCTTGGGCCAGATTTGTGGAGCTGTTTCACAAAAAGTACTACAACTCGGCAGCCATCGCTACAAGGGTTGAGGAATTTGTTAGCCTGAAACAGGGAAATTTTTCGGTAGTCGAGTACGCTCGACAGTTTGATCGACTAGCAAGGTTTGCACCAAAGTTAGTCCCGAACGACTACATGCAGGTAACCAAGTTTTCCAAAGGACTTAGACCAAAGATCGAATTAGGGGTCAAGCTGGAAAACCCTGGAACCACTTCTTACGCCGATGTTCTGGAAATGGCTATAAAAGTGGAAAGGTTACAAGGAAATGTTAGCAAGGAAGAGGCGAGCAAGTCAGACCCCAAACAGCAGAATCAGACTTAGAATTGTCGAAACCACAACAACCAGCATAGCAATAATGGGCAGAAAATAAAGCATCCTGGTAATAAGTAGACTGACGCAGACAAAAGAGCACAATCCAACAACGGCAATAACAAGTCAGGTTTTGTGGAATACCCCCAGTGCCCCAAGTGCCAAAAAAGACATATTGGGGAGTGTTGTGCAAACAGCAAGGGTTCCTACAAGTGTGGCCAGGAAGGTCATCTGAAAAGAGAATGTCCTCAGCTCAAAGCAGAAGAGAAGAAGGATAACAAGATGGCTCCAGCTAGAATCTTTGCTTTGACCCAGGGAGAAGCTGAAACCAGTAACAAGGTGGTCACAGATCAGCTTCCTATCCTCGATAATATATGTTCTGTATTGTTTGATTCGGGAGCAACACACTCGTATATCTCATTAGGGATGATAGAAAAACTAGACAAAACTTGTGAAAGATTTAGAAATAGGTTTGTTATGGAACTGCCTTCAGGCAAAATCATTTTATTATCATGGATAGTACAAGGAGTACCGATCAAATTCAAGGGCACGAAGGTAGAAGGAGACCTGATAGAGCTAGAGATTAAGGATTTTGACATAATACTGGGCATGGACTGGCTAGCAAGACATGGCATAACCATCGACTATCAACACAAGCAATTGATGTTTGAAACCCATGAGGGTCAGAAACTGTGTTTTATGGCAAAGGTTTCAGGTCTACGGACATCGGTTATCTCATCCCTCAAGGCCCAGAGGATGATAGAGAAAGGATGTCATGCACTCTTAGCAAGCATCACAGATATTGCACGGGAAACACCATTAAAGGTTGGAGACGTCCGCCTTATAAAGGAATTTCCAGAGATATCTCCTGATGACTTACCAAGGTTACCCCCTAACCAGGAAATTGACTTCATAATAAAATTAGTACCAAGAACCGAGCCTATCTCAAAGGCACCATACTAGATGGAACCTACCAAACTCAAGGAGTCGAAAACACAGTTACAAGAGCTCTTAGACTTGGGATTTATCAGACCAAGCCATTCTCCATGGAGGGGCACCGATTCTATTTGTGAAGAAGAAGGATGGAAGCATACGGATGTGTATCGATTACCGTGAGCTAAACAAGGTGACATTTAAGAATAAGTACCTGATACCCCAAATCGATGACTTATTTGATCAACTTCGAGGAGTGACTGTATTTTCAAAAATTGATCTATGGTCCGGTTATCACCAACTCAAGGTAAAGGAAGAAGATATACCAAAGATGGCTTTTAGGATTCGATACGAACATTACAAGTTCCTAGTTATATCTTTTGGTCTTACCAACGCTCCAACCACATTTATGGACTTAATGAACCCGGTCTTCAAGGATTACTTAGACAAATTCTTCGTGGTATTCATTGTTGATATATTGGTGTACTCCAAGGATGAAGTCGAGCACAAGGAACACTTAAGACTGACCATGGTTCAACTAAAGGAGCACCAACTTTATGCTAAGTTCAAGAAATGCAATATTTTTCTATCACAAGTGGCATTCCTCGGGCACATAGTATCCAAGGACAGAGTCGTAGTAGACCCAACTAAGGTAGAGCTTGTGAAGGATTGGCCAAGACCTAAGAATGCGTCAGAGGTTAAAAGTTTTCTCAGGCTGGCAGGCTATTACCGGAGGTTTGTGGAAGGCTTTTCTAAGATAGCCACTATGCTTACCAACCTGACCCAGAAATAGCAGAAGTTCAACCGGACGGATAAATGTCAAGAAAGCTTCCAGTTGCTCAAAGAAAAATTGTGTTCAACACCAGTGCTTTGCGTAGCGACACCCAACAACAAGTTTGTAGTATTCTGTGATGCATCCAAGCAAGGGTTGGGTTGTGTGCTAATGTAAAATGACAAGGTGATAGCCTACGCCTCAAGACAGTTGAAGGAATATGAGCAACGCTATCCAACTCATGATATGGAGCTAGCAGCGGTGGTTTTCACACTGAAAATTTGGCGCCACTTTCTATATGGAGAACGGTGTGAGATTTATACGGACCACAATAGCTTAAAATATTTCTTCACGCAAAAGGAGCTCAACAAGAGATAGCGCATGTGTTTGGAACTAGTAAAGGACTAAGTCTGTGAAATCCTGTACCACTAAGGAAAGGCGAAGGTAGTTGTTGATGCATTAAGTCGGGAGAATTATGGAAGTCTAGCAACATTATCCGGAATTGAGAAGTTGCTACAACAAGAGCTGATTAATGCCGGAATAGAAATATTCATGGGTCAACTGGCTAACTTGTCCATCCAGTCAAGTCTACTAGAAGATATACGGATTAGGCAAGGGCATGATGACACACTGTTACCGCATATAGCTGCAATCAAAGAAGGAAAGACTACAGAGTTCTCTATATCAGGACATGGGTTCTTGAAATATAAGGGTCGGGTGTGCTTGCCAAATGACCATGAGATTAAGATTAAGATATTGGAGGATGCACACACTGCCCCATACTCAGTTCACCCAGGGTCCACCAAGATGACTCATGACCTTAGGCACTATATTGGTGGTCGGGAATGTAGAAGGGCGTAGCAGAGTGTGTCTCCAAATGCCTAACATGCCAGCAAGTAAAGGCAGAACATCAGGGACCCATAGGCTTATTACAACTGCTTAGTATCCCGAAATAGAAGTGGGAAGACATAATCATGGACTTTGTGACAGGACTACCACGGACAAGCAAGCAGCACGACTCGGCTTAGCCTGTGGTGGATAGACTCATAAAGTCAGCTCACTTCCTGCCTATCAAGACTACATAAACTGCAGACTAGTGCGCAGACATCTATGTTCAAGAAATTGTATGACTACATGGAATCCCTAAGACCATAGTATCCGACAGAGATACGGTGTTTACAACGAGATTTTGGGGAAGCTTGTAGCAAGCCATGGGTACCAAGCTAAGTCTCAGTACGGCATTTCATCCTCAGACCGACGGACAGTCCAAGCGTACCATGCAGATTTTAGAAGATACGTTGCACGCTTGTGTACTAGACTTCAAAAGGTCATGGAGTAAGTATATTCCACTTATAGAGTTCTCCTACAATAACAACTACCAGGCAACGATCGGTATGATGCCCTATGAACTACTTTACGGAAGGAAATGTTGGTCGTTGTTACATTGGGATGAGGTAGGAGAAAGCAACTACATGGACCTAAGGTTGTTAGAGAGGCTCAAGACGTAGTGGAGCTAATTAGAAAATGTATGCTTGCTGCTCAGAGTTGACAAAAGAGTTATGCAAATGCCAAGCGACGAGATGTGGAATTCAAGGTCGGAGATCAAGTCTTCTTAAGGAAATCTCCAATGAAAGGAGTGATGCGGTTTAGGAAGAAAGGCAAACTTAGTCCCCGGTACATAGACCCCATTAAGATATTGGACAAGGTGGGACCAGTAGCGTATAGATTAGCTCTATCGCCAACTCTAGCAAACAACCACAATGTGTTTCACATCTTGATGTTGCATAGATATGTGCCAGACTCGTCCAACGTTCTCAAGTATGATATGTTAGCACTCCAGAAAGATCTAAGTTATGAGGAATGACTACTTCGTATCTTAGAGAAGAGGGTGAAGAATTACGGTCGAAGAGTACTCCGATAGTCAAGATCTTATGGAGTAATAGCACAGAACAGGATGCAACGTGGGAATTGGAGGAAGACATCCTAGAACGGTATCCGAAATTGTATGGTAAGTAAATTTCGAGGAAGAAATTCTTTTAAGTAGGGGAGAATTGTAGTGCCTCAAAATTTTACTTAGTTAGATAGTAGTATCTTATGTTGTAGTATTTTAATTTTTGTGATATTGGTTTTCGTCGGGAATTATTTGGAAAATCGTAGAGATAGTTATGGATTTTATAAGTTTAGCCTATAGTTTAGAAATTTTAATTTTATCATAAGGTTTGATTAATGTAGTTGGTCATAGAAATATTATTTATTATAACCTAAGGTTTAGATAGAATAATTAAGAATGTGACATTTGTAACATGTGTGTTTATCAAGGATTTAAGGATTTTAGATGAATAAAATAATCAAGGATAAGCCTAGGAAGTCTAGAACCTTCCCTCAGATGCTAGGATCTCGTATTACTCAATCAAAGTAGTTTAAACAACTTTAAGTATGCTTAAAATGTGCAAAAATGTGGTTTAGTACACCAGCGTAAGCCGATATATCGTAGCTATTGGAGCCAATATATTGCCTATGCCAATACAGAAAACACGTCGACTTTGCATGAACGAAACCACAGAGCCTCGGGAAAACAAGGGAGGTGATATATCGCTTATAGGGGACGATATATCGACTCCAGTAGCCATTTTAGAAACTCCATGGAATTCGAAGCTAGAAACAGCCCTCAACAGCTTAGACCTGTTCTTGAACAATTTTGACCGAGTTCTGGGGATTTGTTGAGCGGAAAATGCCATTTCTATTCATTTATTTATTCATTTTAATGGGAGTTAGTTTCAATCCTTGAACTCTACAAATAGGACTAATCACTCAGTCATTATCATCATTTTTAAACACTTTTCAGAGCCTCCAAGCTGATATTTTTGTTCTAGAGAGAAACACTAGGGTGTGGGGTTAAATCTTTCAAATCTAAGCTTTTCTAAACACTTGGGAAGTAAGCTATTGTGTGATTTCGGTGTTTGAGGTATAGATTGAAGCTCTAAGCTATCTAAGGCACTCTTATTCCTCAGGTCTAGTTTATTTCTATTCTTCTTATTCTTTTCTTTTACTTCAAATCCTAACTCGTTATAATGGCTTTCGGTTAGAAACTCGATTTCTTTGAACTTAAGGTTTTCAGTAAGTCATTATTCCAATGGTTTAAGATCTTCTTTTCATTTTCTTCTCTCTAGGAAACTTATGGTTTTACTGTTTGGTTTAAGGAGTTTCTGATCTCGCACTTGTCTCCAATATTCCAGTTTTGGTAAGGAAAATAAGTTAGATTTTATGTGCTATGTGTTTGTATGTATGTTTTTTTTATGTTTATAGTCATTTGGGAAATATGGTTGCTTGGATAGCAAATCCCAATATTTTTATCATTATCATATACTATAGTTGTGCCTAAACCTACCTCTAAAATAGTAGTTAAGAGGACTATAGCGGTTTTTATCACGTACTATGATAATGAGTTAATGGCCATTACTATTGTTGTACATTTTATGTTTTATGTCTTATGTTTAAGTAGTTTTTCCTTACTAGGCATTAGGCTCATTCCTTTTTATTTAGATTGTGCAGGTAAATGAACATGGAAGGCGGGACGGATTCGAGGTGTCTTTGGCATGTGTATTGGGAGAGGAACTAAAGGAATAAACCGATGGGATCAATCAAGGATGACGTTGTTATTTTTTAGTCATTTAAATTATGTCTTTATGATTTCTGCACTTAATATTTTGAAATATCTTAAAGATTTTGTTCTCTTTATCATTTTTATGTATGAACAATGGGATCCTATACTTTTGGATTTTCTATTTATTAATAATAAAGTTTGATTATTTTATGTGTGTATCCAAAAGATAGTAGTGTGTCTTAGTAGTTTTAAAGGTCTGAGGTCTTTAAATAAGTCGGGTCTTTACACCATCACTGTCTGATGAGTCTGAATCTACGTGCTCTACTTCGACTTGCTTCCCCTTTCCAAGCTGGGGGGCAGCGACAGTTTTTGAAGCGATGTGCTCGACAGGATCCCTGATTACGACTCCAGCCAAACTCCTTTTTCGGTGGGCTACAGAGGGTCTGGACGGGGGGATAGACGGTCTGGTTTGCTTTTTACTGGGTGGTGGTGGACTGGGCAACCTAGTACTGGGTGGGTGCTTCCTAGGTGACTTCCTGGCGGGGTTAGCACCCTTGGCTTGCGCGTTGGGACTAGGATAAAGCCCAGCATTGGTCAATTTTTCTACGATGGTCGAAGCCACCAAGTCTTTGAGATCGAAGTTCATAGCGGCCAATTTTTGGGCCCGCTTGGCCATTTCTTGGGTAGAGACCAAACAGCTAAATGGGCGATTGCGTCGAAAGGACAAATGGGTGGTGGCAATGTTTTCCATAAGGAAATACTGGCTGGCATACTCCCCAACTTTGGATATTCCTTCAGTATTCGCCAGGTATACATTAGAGTCTCTATGGCTAAAGTATAAGTACCATGAGCGGTCTTGCCCGGGACTAGATTTGAGGTAAAAAAAAGGTAGTCGATTTCATGGGCGGATGGTACTGGCCATCTTAAGGATTTATACAGCACGTAAAGGGCGGAGAGAAACCTAATGCCCTTGGGACTGATCTGAGCAGGAAAATCCCAAAATAATCTACCACACTCGGAAAGTATGGCTTGAGAGGAAGAGTGGCCCCATCAGTCATATGGAACCTATTTCAAGCACAGAATTGGGCCAGGGAGCATCAGCAGTCTGTAGGGCAGAGGGTTTGATGATGGACACATCCTTAAGCTTAAAATGCTCTTTCACATTTTGGATTTGCTTGTTTGAAATGGTGCTCGCTGGGGCCACATATGAAGGGCCCTTCTCCTTGTCAGCTGAAGGGTTAAGGAATGCCTCGGTATATATCTTTATAGCATACTCGATCTCGAGCTCGTCTTCTTGCCCCAAGCTGTTGGGCTCTTCTTCAAGAGGCAAAGCCTCCTGGGTATCCCCAGCAGTAGCACGTCGTGCTATATAGGGATCCTCTCCATCAGCACCCCGAGTCATCTACTTGGTGCGAGCCATTTTTGAAGAAAATCCTATTGGTGACGTCCGATGATCACCTCCCCCGAATAGTCTGCGCACACAAGAAAAAGGGGAAAGATGAGGTGAGAGCACTAAATAGTATTGGTCGGTATGGATGTCGTAGACTATATCGACCAGCCCAGAGTAAACACAGTATGGTGTACCAAATAGCAACCAGATCAGATCAAAAGCAAGGAAAACCGAGAAAGTGAAGGGTTTCCAAAAAATTTCTCAACAACTATTCTTGGTGTTCTTCAAGAAACCGAACATAAATCAACAAAAACGGGACATCAAAACTCAATTTTTTACGAGATCAGAGGTTAAAATAGGTTACCAATGTCGAGGGCTACTCAAAACAGTCATATATCTATATATTCAAGCAATATGCATTCAAGAAACCTAGGGATTTATCAAAAATATTACCCACAGCCACAACGAAAAAATGCAGAGAAAAAGAGATGCATTTTTCACAGATTACAGAAATAACAAAGGGAAAAGTAGAGAACTTACTGGTAGCAAGCGTGTGGAACAAACACGGAGTGATTAACTTCAATAAAGCATGACTGGGCACTAGTCAGTATGGGAGTTTGAAGTTGAAGGAGCTCTGAGTGTTTGTAGTATTTGAGAAAGAGAGAATGTAAAGTGGTAACAAGGAAGGAGAAAGATATTTATAGGCCAGGAGCAACACCCTCTCTCCTCCCACAGCATTGATGAACCGTCTCTTCAACTGCTGCAAGCACGCCTCCCTAGACACGTCAGCACGCCTGCCTGCACATCTCTCCAGTCACCTCACCTCAACCACCGAATATGTCAGCCACTCTTCGGTAACTGCACAAATCGATGGTAAAATTAGTGGGAGATCATCATGGCACTTTATGGTTTCAAAAAGAGGCGAGAAAGAGTGGAAAGTCATTTATGGTAAACTAAGAAAAGTACAAAGGTATTTAGCTAAATCAAATGAAGATGCCACGTGTCAAAGAGAACACACCCCCGACCAGGCTGGACGGTATGGTATCCAGAAGAAAAGTTTCCATGCTTCTCAGCACCACTACAAACTTGGGGGGCAAATGTTATCCCAAAAATTTGCCCATATGATGTGGCACTAAGTTTGGACATGTGGCATCACACTGTGGACACACGACATCATATTTTTGACACGTGGCATGGCATCCAACAATCGATACAGGCTGGTTGGATTACACTTGACAAATGAATAATAGTCACTGCTCGGTACGCTTGCCAGGAGAGCAGCTGGTCGGTATGACGAACAGACATACCTAATCGGATGAAGACAGTTACACTCACCCTGCGCCTAACAGCCTTAAAAACTTGGTCAATGCTCTTGAAGAATAGGACAGGAACCACTTGGAGAGTGTAGGGATGTTTCCCCATCAGTTATGCTCAAGCGCAATCCTTGGGCGAGAGGGACAGTATAAATACAAACTCTCCACCACAGTGGAGGGGGTTCACAAAAATAGCCAACCGACTAGCACCAGAAACATACCAAGCAGCCCAGTTTGATACTTAGCAGTGATTCTGTCATTCTTTATTGTCTTTTACACCTAGAAATCTACATATATTCACTGGTTATCTTGTGTAAACCCTTAGGATCAATACAAATCTAAGAGGAAGTAGGTCATTACCATTTCTTGGGGCCAAACCTCTATAATTCTGGTGTTGTTTGTCATTTATTGCTCATAGTTATTAGGTTTTTGGCTTATTTGTGGTCCATTGATTGTCTAATTGAAATCTCTCTAATTAATTCATTAATTTAACTCCGCGTTAGTTGACCAAAAATCCAATCAACACGCACTATTATTAAAACAAATGTCAAAAGATTGTTCATGCAACATAGATAAAGAAACTAAGTTTCAAGAAAATCATGGAATAAAATAAACATTATTCAAAATAAGATAATTGTTCCCAAAAAAATAAACAAATTATTCCCTTCGCTCTTACTGAAACGAGCGTTCAACTTCCAACTTGCATAGTCACCTCGCCATTAGCAAGTTCCCTTGATTTCAAAAGTATCTGCATAGAAGAACAAATATTGTTAGTGGCTCCTGAATCTAAAATCCAGGATGACATATCGTCTTCCACTATACAAGCTTCAAGTACAAGTAAATTAGAATTACCTTTCTTTTTCAGCTCAACGAGATACTTTTTACAATTTATCTTCCAGTGACCCACTCCACAGTGGAAACACTTTCCCTTTGGTTCCTTCTTTTTGGAGTTGTTCTCCTTGTCTTCTGGTGCCTTCTTGCCTTTCTTGGACTTCTTGCCCTTACTCTTGTCCTTGTCATTGGTCTTCTTCCTCTTTTTGGTTTTATCCTCAGAGGTTGAAGGTTTCTCATCTATCACATTTGCCTCAGCCTCTTTGGTTGTGGATTTGTTAAGAGACTCAAATGTCTGCAGTTCATTCAACAACTGGTTCGTGTTGAATTCCAACTTATTCATAATATAATTGGTTATGAACGCAGAGAAAGCATGAGTGAGCAATTCAAGTATGATGCTTACTTGTGTACACTCATCAATGACGGCCCCATGTATTTCTGCTTCATGCATCACGTTGATAATGCTCAAGACATGTTCACGCATAGAAACACCCTTCTTCATCTTAGTAGTCATGTAGGTTCTAGTATCTCATGTCTACTTTGATTAGATTGCTGCCCAAACATAGCCTGTAGAGATTCTATTATCTCAAAAGTAGTTTCCATGGGTTCATGCTTTGTTCTCAGAACATCATTCATGCTCACAAGCATGTAACACTTAGCCTTATTATTGGATTGAATCTAGGCATCATATTTGTCCCGAATATTCTTCGGGGCATTGGCTGCGGGCTCTTCATGACATTTCTCAGTTTGGAAAATTTTGTGGCTCTCACAGATCAACATTGAATTTAGATTCGATTTTCATCTTATAAATTTATCACCATTAAGTTTTTCAAGTGAAAGTAAAGCAGCAATCAGATTCCACCGTTCGACATTACTGAAAGAAATAAAATACAATAATATTACTATTTGAAAAATATCAATAATTTAGAAAGTAAATATGATGCATGAATGCAACAATTAAAACACATAAACTTAGCATTTACTATTCCATGATAAAACTACCCAACAAATAAAGTGTTGCCTTAGGGTCAGTCGAGTTAAATTCAGATAGCTTATAAGACAATCTTATCTTTATTATTTAAAAATTAAAATAACTCTTTATTTTCTCTATTAAAAATAAAGTTATGCTTGTTTGGTCAAGATACAATTATCCACCACAAAAGCTTAATTGCATCTGTGTAAGTGTAGCCCATTATTTCAACATTCATGACTTAACTTAGAGAGTATCGCCTTAGGGTTGGTCAAGCCTAAAATACATCACTCTTTCCTATCTTTGTAAGAAGCCAACCTTGGTATTAATATGTCTAGAAACCTTCCTTATGGGGACGGAAACAAAGCCACCTCGAGGCCCCACTCATATTTCACGGTGTTGTACTAATAATGGAGACCATAGGTCACATTGAGATGTTTACCTTCTCCCACTTACTATTTTAAACTAATCAATTAATTCTAAATTAATTACTAGTTTATTGATAACCCTATAAATGTAATTAATTACAGAATATATTTAATCATAAAAGAGTATCTTTCTATAATTAATGTGATCTAGATAATTACCCATTACATTCATCTCACTTTACTAAAATATTTTTTAAATAAAGTTTGTTATCTTAAAGGCCTATAAAAACTATTCCCTTTATTATGGTGTGATTTACCAAGTTTTAACTAATTTAAGACTTAGCAGTTTACATGCAATTGATTTCTCCAAAACAATTCATATAAACACTTAGGCCAATCCTAGATAATTATGTTTCTAAAAGATGCATGATTAATCAAAACTATGTGGGGTTTCATGAATGTCATGTAATTGACTAATGCATGATCATGTTATCAATCAAACATTAATTAATATTTATTTAAATAAATAATGAACCGTGTACTATTGGGTATTTGTAAATTTACAACCCTTTCAAAAAATAGAAATAAAATTATAAAATGGCATTTAGTTGTTTGCAAGAATCCAAGAATGTTTCTCTTCTCATATAGGCCTTTTTTTTTAGAATTCTTAGGAATTTGTTAGACCCAACTAACTAATTAGAGATTAACTTTCTAACTAATCTATTTAATTAAAATTGATTTTTAATTAAATAAGTATTTTGTCATCTTTTTAATTTAGTTAAATTTAAATAATTAAAGAAACACATCAAATAAATATTTAAACTTAAGATAAGATCTTAACCAATTAAAAGATATTTTATTTTTCTAACAAAAATAAATTAAGATAATTAATTTTTCAAATTCAAACAATTTAAAAAATCAATTAAATAAAAGATAATTAGTACAAAAATAGGATCTATCTTGGGCACCAAGATTGGTGCCCTAGATCACTAGGGCCGGTGGCAACTAGGTGAGCCACCAAGGCTCGGGAGGCTGTTGTCGCACGCAAGAGGAGTGCACGGGTCACAGGTGGTCGTGGGCCTGGGGCGCGCAAGGGCGCTGGTGGCCAAGGGTTTGGGTGTAGGGGCATGTGCGGCTTGGCACGAGGCCATGGGCCTGGGAGTAGGCACGCAGGAGCAGGGGCTCGCCTAGAGCCTCGCGCGCAGGAGCAGGGGTTCAGGCCGCAAGGCTAGCGTGCACCTGGTTTGTTGCCGAGGGGCTTAAGTCGTGCGCCTCCATGGTGCATGGATCGAGTCCCTTTCTTCTTGCGTACAGAATTTTTAAAATTTAAAATTTCAAAAATAAAAATTTACAAAAAATCCTATGTCCTCTATGACTTAGACAAGATCTAAGAAAATCAAATTCCTAACCTAATAGCATCATATAATTAATGATCCATCATTCAACCGTACATTCAAAAAACACATTCATTCATTCAATATACATATCAACATATATATAAATAATGCAAGAAACCCACACAATATTTAATATATATATATATATATAAATAGATTGTTCTGGTACCAATTGTTGGTATTAAATATGAAAATCAGGATACGCAGCGGAATGGGATCTTTTAAAAATTATTATTATCAGCCAGGATCATACATATATAAATATATTAAATCACATTACCTCTTGAAGTCTATCAAGTATCCTTCAATCTTTTTATATAAATCAACGATCTTCCTATCCTTATTTTGAAAGTTCACACCTTAGTCTTACAAGTCAATCCTCAAACACACAAGGACGTGTGTGGGCACATAGGATTCAAATGTTGATTTACACTCTCTAGATGTACTCAACATATGAGATCTAGAGAGGATTGAGAAGAAAGGGGCTATAGAAATTTCTAGAATTTCAGGTTTAGGAAATTCTGTCGTTTCTATTCTTGAGAGAGAGTCTGATAGTCAAAGCAACTTCTTAAAACTTCTCTAAAAGTATCGCTTCTTTCAGTTTTATAAAGATAATTAACTAATTTAATTAATCTTTATTTTATTTAAAATAAAACTTATTAGTTACAACTTATTTAATTATTTAATTTTAAATCATATTTAAAAAATAATTAAATAAACAAGTTAATTTGAAATTCAAAATTTAAATAAACAATACAGTGAGTGGCGTGAGCTGCATTATGAATTACCTTAATTTTCTCATTTATTTGTTTAATTAATATTTAAGACAATATATTTATCCCAAATTAAATATCAGTTAATTCAAAATTAAATTTATCTTAAAATATCAATTTTAAATAAATATTTTATAATAAGATAATTATTAATCTTTCTCTATATTAATCTTGTTGACCTGTGATATTGGTGTACGATCGTATGTATAGTATACGACACATTTTGAACGAATTAAATAGAATAAACGACAGAGTACGAATATCTTAAATAAACACACCGAAATTTTATAGTGGTTCAGCCCTGTTCTGATGAACAATAATAACCTAATACACTTAGTCTTTAGTATTGAATTACTCGATCGACAATTAATCTATAATCAAATTATAGATTTGAGCTCAATAACTATTCATTTCCAGAATCAACCCTTAAGGAAACCAATATTTGATCAGTTAGGAAAGTATGGATTCCATTATTATAAATCATGTTCCCAATCATTCATGATATTGAATTTCCAAAAAAAAAAGGCATTAGCCTCATTATACTAAGAAACCTTAACGAGTGAATCAAAAGATCTAATAAGCACAAACAAGTGTTCATGACTACTCAGGATTTAGAGTGATCTACAAATGATCATCTATTATGATAAGAATTAAATCATTATGGCAAACGGTAGTTTATAAAGATAGTTAATTCATATCAGACATGTCATATATAATATCTATTATATATAGTACATTTACCAAGATGTCTATCCACATCAGCAATCTGAATCAAGACTACTTGCATCCTATATGCTTATTAAACTGTACTAGTAACCATTCATTAAAGATTCAATACTTTAATATGTTACTAACTATTTTAGTCATTGTATGTGATCTTAATTCTCTCGTAATAATACAAGATCATATCCTCATAAATGAATTAGCAATTTTCTTAATATTCATATAAATTATTCAAATAATAATTATAACATTCAAATATAATAAAAATTGCACTTTTATTTAAATCAATAAAATGTCTTTATATGCTTTTAGGGCATAAATCCTAACACCCCATCCACCCTAAGAGCGTGCGCAGCTAATCCATGAGCAGACTTATTAGCCAACCGGCGAATATGGATCAGAGACACTCTAGGAAAATTGGACAACAAACTTGCAATATCATCTAATAAAGAACCCAAGTTATTAGAAAACTTGGATTTTTAAAGCACATAAAGAAAGTCCTAGATGTAGAGTCAAATCCAAAGCTACCATCAATGTTATAGCATCTACTTGCACAACTGAGAAATAACCTACAAAAACACCATATAACAAAAGCAACGTCATTATTAAAAAAAAAAAACTAACCGAAGGGATAAAATCCCTCCTAAAATACCCTAACTAAGCTATAAGTAAAATAGATCTCATTTAGCACAAAATAAATTTGAACTTAGTTAAATTTTAATATAAGGAACACATAGAACAAAATACCAACAAAAAGTTTAATAAATAACAAGTTATTAAAAAATACTTAGTAAAAATATAATATATTAAACTAAAAATAATTAGCAATTTTTTAAAAACCAATTAGCAGTTATTTTAAAAAACTGAAACTTTAAAAAATTAAATAAAATTAAAACAAATATCGATTGAAATAAAATTTTAATAAATAAATAAAAAATACTTGAGAAGATAACTTTTTTCATATTAAAATATCATCATTAAACATCAATCAGGATGATAAATTTCTAACAAAAAAAAAAACACAACAATAAAAATTATCATCAAATTGAAAATCATACACTAAATAAACTAAATTGGAAAATTATATCTCTATAATTCAATGGACGAAAAAAAATTACTTATTTTGTCAATTGTAGTTTAAATCATTTAAAGTTGCTCAATTTTCATCCAATCTAGACAATAAAACTTACCGAAACAAAACTTGAACAAAACAAAATAGAATAGTGAAAGTTGAACATATCGGAAAAAGAAGAAAATGAGGGGGTGCCCTCAATACACCAAAAATGTTGTAATTGATTGTTACAAAACTTTCTCTCCACCAAGTTTTAACACTTATTCACTATGATGAATTTTACAAAGCATTAAATTTCTCACTTCTCTTCTTCCCAACGAAAGAAAGCACTACCAGCTTTGCCTCAAACCATAAATTAATAAATTACAAAACTTAAACGAAATAAAGATATTATTTTTCAATAAATTAATAGTAATCAGAGCCTTGTTTGTCATCATATCAAGAAAAAGGCCAAACAGTAGCAATTATTAAAAAAAAACAATCGTATCATCATTCAAGAAAATATGTAAACTAAAGAACGAAACCCTATTTAGTGCTTAAGATGATCATAATATAATAAGTAAAAAATATTCTGAAACAAGCAGGCATAAGCACCCTAAACTAATAAAACAAAGAATCAAATAATCATAAGGCTTTTATGAGAGAAAGTGCAATGCCCTGC
This sequence comes from Humulus lupulus, assembly GCF_963169125.1. Taxonomy (NCBI): domain Eukaryota; kingdom Viridiplantae; phylum Streptophyta; class Magnoliopsida; order Rosales; family Cannabaceae; genus Humulus; species Humulus lupulus. The sequence goes on along the minus strand of NC_084795.1, from coordinate 244,571,423 downwards.
GTTTCGAGCACCAGGTAGAATTTTGGTTGCGGGAAGTTTAATTCTCAAGAAATCTTATATTTCCAAGTATGTGAATACTTGTAAGGGCTATTGTATGTTTTGTATGAATGTTATGTTGTTAAGTATTAGCCATTATGTGATAAGATTGGTTTCTCGATTAAACCATGACCTTTGATCTCGGACCGGGTCAAAAACCCTTAACGGGTAAAATCTCGGATAAAATATTTTGTGAGAAAACAGTTATGGAAAATTAAGAAAATTGATCAAACGCTATTATGTGATTTCCAATTTTATGGCAAAAATGGAAATGAAATTTTATGGAAATTTCAAATTTCTGTGGCATTTTGAGTAAAATGCTCAATTTCACCTAAGTATGTGATTAGGAAAAAATAAATAATTTTGAATTAAATAATGGGCATAAAAAAAATTTATCTATGTGTGTGACAATATTTTTCAAATATGGTCACCAATTATTATTATGATTAATTTTTCCAAAAACTATGTAATAGTAGGAAAAATTAAAAATAAGATGGAAATTTCAAAAAAAAAAATGGGAGGACATTTTGGTCTTTCTATAGGGCGGCCACAAGGGAATTGAAGAGTCTTTTGTAGTTTTTTTATTTATTTAATTGTGTAATCACTACACACAATTTCTTAAACCTCAAGTTAAACTTGAGAAATTCAAAAGCCTCTCTTCTACTCATTTCCCTTCTTCTTCTTCTCTCTCTCTCTCTCTTCCACTCCAACCACAACAAAAAGAAAATTCAGACCCTTTTCTCTCCATTTCCTCTCAAAATTTCGTGCTCCCTCTCTCTCTCTAAGGAAAGGAGGAGCCTCCATTGAAGCTCCTAGACTCATCTTGAAGAAACAAGTCACAAAAGAGGTAATGTTCACAAAAGTTTATTTTCTTCTCCCTTATGTCGAACCTAGTGTTAGGATTAATGCCCTAAAAGCATGTAAAGATATTTTATTGAATTTAAATATAAGGATGATTTTATTATATATGAATGTTACAATTATTGTTTGAATTAATTATATGCTAATATCAAGAAAATTCATTATTCATTCATGAGAATATGATCTTGTATTAGTACAAGAGAATTAACATCATATATAATGAATAAAATAGTCAGTAATATATTAAAGTATGGAATCTTTAATGAATGGTTACTAGTACAGTTTACTAAGCATACGAGAGGCGAGTAATCTAGATTCGGATTACTGATGGGGACAGACATCTTAGTAAAGGTGTTGTATATAATAGAGATTATATATGATAGGACCGATGAGAATTAATTATCTTTATAAATTTGTCGTTTGACATAAAGATTTAATTTTTATCATAATAGATGATCATTAGTAGATCAGTCTAAATCCTTAGTATTCATGAACTCTTGTTTGTGTTTATTGGATATTTTGATTTACTCGTTAAATTCTCTTAGTATAATGAGGCTAATGACTTTGTTTTGGAGATTCAATATCATGGATGGCTGGGAACATGAATTACAATAATGGAATTCATACTTTCCTAACAGATCAAATATTGGTTCCCTTAATGGTTAATTCTATAACTAAATAGTTATTCAACTCAAATATATAATTTGATTATAGATTAATTATTCGCTAGTGAATTAATGGTACTTAAGGATCAAGAGGTAATTAGAATGGTAAAACGGTATTTTTGACAAACTCTAATTAACGAACCAATAAATGGAGGATAGAACTACATTTATTGATTATATCAATGGATTACTAGAGAAAACTCTGTAAATATAATTCTATAAATACCTAGAGTGCAATTCCATATTTATAGTAGAGTAATCATGGAATTAATAAATAAGATTGTTATATTAAAGAGTTTAATTAATAATCGGGTTTATTGGAGCTTCGTATTATAGGTCCATGGTCCTCAGATCACCTATGTCCTACACTATTAAGGGAAAGGATGCCAAAAGAAAGATTTGTAGAGAGAATGACTTAATTGCAAAGGAATTAATTTTCCAGAGCAAGGAAATAATTATGTGATAGTTATGGGTAATTGATTAATTGTGAATTAATTAATTAATTAATGATATAGTTTTTATTTTGAAAAACTATAGGTTAAAACTGATATTAATCCTGCACTACTAGAAATATAGGCTTTTACTTCGGTTTTTATACTAAGCATACAAAAAAACTGAAGTAAAAGCCTTTTTAAACTCTTTTACTTCGCTTTTGAATTTGGCGCTTCAAAAAAATTACATACTACTTCGCTTTTTCAAAATAGCGAAGTTAAAAATTCACTTGAAAAATGGTCATGTTTGGTTGCACAGGCCCGTGACTTCTTTTTAGAGAGAATAAAGATGTGAAAAAATGGTCAAGCCAAACGCGTCTCTTGTGCACCTTCTACTTCGGTTTTTACCTAAAAACCGAAGTAGAAGGTGCACCACCCAGCCACATATTAACCCTCTTCCCCCTCCCGAACGGTCACATTCCCATATACCCTCTCTCTCTCCTCTGTAGAAAAAACCCCAAAACCTCCATTAACAACCGTGAGCCAACACCATTTTCATTTTTCAAACCTTTTTTTTTTTTTTTCATTATTTCTTACCACTTTCCTTGATTATAAACCGAAATATAGCCCCAAAACCTTTTTTTTTTAGAGAAAAAAAATACATTTGGCTGTGGGTATTATTTCTCATAGTTTCTTGGTGTTTCTTGCGGGATTTTGACCGGATTTTTTTCATTGCAAGGTATTTTTTAGCTTCAAAACAGGTATGGATTACTAAAACATTGTTTTGATGATAATTTTTTTATTTTTCTATGTTTTTTATATTATTCCGAATTTTATAATTAAAATTATTAATACTTTGTTAACTTTTCTAATTATTTTTTTATTTTGTTATTTTAAATAATGTGATAAAATTTTGGTTTATTATAAATATATATATATATTAGTAAATTTTAGAAATTGTGACAAGAGATGACTTTGCTTTTTAAATATTTGAAAAAATAAATAGCTTGAAGATGATCAAAGTGTTATTCATTAGTTTCTATAACTAGTTTGATTTTTTTTATTTATTGGTTTGATAATTAATTATGTAGTTTACTAATTATGTAAGTAATGTTTTAGTAGGGTTGTCGATTGAGTGGTGAACTTTGTTGTTCATTTCGGGTGAATTGAAGAGTAATATTGAAGGTTAGTTCTTTTTTATTTTTATTTATATTACTACAAGATTTATGTATAAAGATAAGGCTAATTAAATCATGCATATTGGATGTAGTGAAAGTTATGTTTGAAAATTAGTGAAGTAGGCTCTGGGAAATTTGTGTGTTGTGGTGATATAAGGATGGATTCATTTATGCTTGATTATTGTGTTTGTTTGTGTTGTTTTTATAGGAAATAATGAAATTGAGGTATGCTATAGAAACAGAGAAAACTCTGTCGAATTTTTATAAAAATTTATAAGACTAGAAGATAATAATGATGGATTCATTTATGCTTGATTATTGTGTTTGTTTGTGTTGTTTTTATAGGAAATTATGAAATTGCGATATGTTATAGAAACAGAGGATACTCTGCCGAATTTTTTAAAAATTTTATAAGACTAGAACCTAATAATGATGGATTCATCTATGCTTGATTATTGTATTTGTTTGTATTGATTTTGTAGGTAATTATGAAATTACGGTATGCTATAGAAACAGAGGAAACTCTATCGATTTTTTTAAAAAAATTATAAGACTAGAACCTAATATAAGTTTTTTTCTAACTTATTAGGAATTTAATATTGTTATTAGTATGGATAAATCATGGATGCTTGAGAGGAGAAAAACATCACAATTTCATGATGGATTCAACAAATTTTTAGAGTTTTGCCTAATGAATTGTAGTGATCCACAAAAAATCTGTTGTCCTTGTATCGATTGTGGTAATGGAGTAAAGGGGAATATTACCATGATAAAGGATCATGTATTTTGTCAGGGATTTGATATAAGTTATAGTAAATGGTATTGGCATGGAGAATTATTAAATGACGACCCATATCCATTAGGTAGGCGAGGTGTAGATGATTTTGAGAGTAATGATTTTGATGATCATACTATAGAATTGCTTGACGAAGCACAAGAAGAGTTTTTTCATAATCCAAAAAAAATTGATAGTATGGTTAGAGATGCAGATAGACAATTGTTCAGTGGTTGCAATAAACTAAGATTGCCAACAATGGTTAAATTTTATAACATAAAAGCAGAAAATAGAGTTAGTGATAAGTGTTTTAGTCAATTTTTAGCTGCTTTCAAGGAGATTTTGCCGCTAGAAAATTGTTTTCCAGAGTCTACATATGAAGTAAAGAAAACATTAAGTTTGATAGGGTTGAAGTATGAGAAGATTCATGCATGTCCAAATGATTGTATTTTATATCGTAAGGAGTATGCAGACATGGACACTTGCCCAGAATGTGGTTTATCACGGTACAAACCTAACAAAAGTAAGGAGATTACGAAACTTATTCCTCAAAAAGTGTTATGGTACTTACCTTTGATTTCGCGGCTAGAGCGATTATATCGAAGCGCAGAACACTCTAAGAACTTAATATGACACGAGACTGGATGAGTGAAAGATGGTAAACTCCGGCATCTTGCAGATTCACAGGCCTGGAAGAAGGTAGATTATATCAATCTAGAATTCAAAAATGAACCAAGACATCTTCGTCTCGGTTTAGCTGCTGATGGAGTAAACGCGCATAGATCTCGTAGTAGTAGGCATAGTTCATGGCCTGTCTTCCTAGTTATGTACAATCTTCGTCCTTGGTTGGTCATGAAAAGGAAGTTTATGATGCTTTCATTAATGATTTCAGGCCCAAAACAACCAGGACACGATATCGATGTTTATTTGGCACCATTAATTGATGATTTGAAAGAGTTGTATGAAAATGGTGTTGAGACATATGATGGTTTTAAAAAAGAAGTATTTAATTTGAAAGCGGTGTTGTTATGGACTGTTAATGATTTTCCAACATATGGTAACCTATCAGGGTTGAGCACAAAAGGTTACCAAGCTTGTCCAATTTGTTGCACCAACACAAGGGCCCGTCGCTTGTTAAATGGACGCAAAATGTGTTATATGGGTCGTAGACGATATTTGCATTTAAGTCATCCTGACATAAATAAAGAAAAAGCATTTGATGGTACTGTGGAACGAGACCTTGCTCCTTTGCCATTGTCAAGTGAGAAAATTCTTAAGGAAGTAGAAAAAAATGACTTTAGGTATGGGAAGAAGAATAAAAACAAAAAAGTCAATGGATGTTTTCAAAGAAAATCAATTTTCTTTCAACTTCCTTACTAGAAAGATTTACTCGTTAGACGTTGCTTGGATGTCATGGACATAGAAAAAAATGTGTGTGAAAGTATAATCGGTACATTACTTGATATCCCAGGTAAAACAAAAGATGGTTTGTCTAGTCGTTTAGATCTTGTTGAGATGGGTATAAGACACTGCTTGGCACCTGAAGAAAAAGGTAAACGCACATATTTGCCTCCTGCTTGTTTTACATCGTCTAAAGAAGAGAAGCAAGTCGCATGTCAATCATTGGCAGAGATGAAAGTGCATGATGGTTATTCATCGAATGTTCGAAACATGGTGTATATGCCAGATTGGAAGTTAATTGGAATGAAATCACATGATTTTCATATATTAATGCAACAATTTCTTCCAATTGCCATTCGATCAGTTTTACCAAAAAGAGTTCGAGATAGTGTGACAAGTGTGTGCATCTTCTTTAATCAACTATGCATAAAAGAATTGGAAATGAAGAAGTTGAATGCATTGCATGATGAAATAGTTGAAACTTTATGCAAGCTTGAAAAATATTTCCACCATCTTTTTTTGACATCATGATACATTTGATGGTCCATTTAGTAAGAGAAGCGAAGTTGTGTGGGCCAGTTTGGGCGAGATGGATGTATCCATTTGAAAGGAATATGAAGGTGTTGAAAGGATATGTACATAATCACCATCGCCCTGAAGCTTGTATGGTTTAGTGTTATTTAGCAGAAGAAGCTGTGGAATTTCATTCAGAGTACATGGTTGGAGTCGACACAATCGGAATTAGCAAACCACGAAATAACTCGGATGGAGTTGATAGAGGATTACGAGGGAAAGGAACAGTAGTGACCATATCTCGTGCAGAATTAGATCAAGCTCATTTAGTTGTGTTGGAAAACAATCTTGAGGTTCAACCATATATAACGTAAGTTATAAATTTAATAAACATTATGGTCATTTTTATGTATAATTGAAATTTTAATGTTGTACTTTGTATTTGCAGTGAGCACATGGAGTTATTACAATCAATGATTCCAACACAAGGTTAAAAATAAACTGAAATGGATTATAGATGAGCATCATAAAACATTTAGTCGATGGTTGAAAAATACTATTCTAGCAAGGTTGGGAGAAGAAAACCATGGAGTGTTGACAGAGTTAAAAATGCATATCATTTGGAACAAGTGTTCATGTAATAAAGCACCATGCTTACATTGTTGGAGGAAAAAGATTTCACACACAGTCAAGAGATGATGCTCGAATGGTTCAAAATAGTGGAGTAAGCATTGTTGCAGAAGCAATGCATTTTGTTAGTGCAAAAGACAATAATCCACTAGTTGGTACTATGACATATTATGGGGTTGTTGAAGAAATATGGGAGCTTGATTATTCCTTATTTCAAATTCCCCTTCTCAAGTGTTCTTGGGTGGAAAACAATGTTGGGGTTAGAATTGATGAACTTGGATTCACTTTGGTTGATTTAAGTAAGAAATGTCATAAGAATGATCCTTTCATCATGGCTACCCAAGCAAAACAAGTGTTTTACATAACTGATCCTGCTGATGATAAATTGTCAGTTGTTTTACGAACCCCGAAGAGGCAGTTTATAGAAGAAGAAAATGATGATTTGTTTCATGATAATTTTATTGTTGGACAACCAATACATGAGCAAGTTGAGCAAATCCATGATTTCAATGAAGATGATGATGATGGGGAATACATTAGAAATGACATTAGAGACGAAATATGGGTAGATTGTGAATCAACCAAGAAAAGAAAAAGGAAAAGAAAATGTGTCCAGTGAGTAATGTATTCATTTTTATGTTAAATATGTATTTATTTATGTCATAATTGTAACGTTAATTATTGTTTATGTGCAGATGACAAATTCTGAAGAGGAGAACACACCAAATAGGCAAGGCCCAACAAAGAAGAACAATATAAATAATCAAAAAGCTAAGGGAATAAAGAGAAATATTACATTTAATGATAAGGGTCAACCTATAGGGAAAGCATATGGCGAGATGCAATCGTACCTTGGAGTTAAAACTAGGAGAACAACCTCTCTCAATTATAAGGATTGGAGACAAGTCCCACAAGAATTGAAGAATAGAATATGGGAGGATGTATATGTAAGAAAATATTTTAATTATTTTAATATATTGATCATTTTCATGAATTACTTTGCATTTCATTAATCATTTTCTTTCTATTTCAGGGTGGCTTTAACATTCCAGAAAATTGGAAACCAGAATTACTTAAATGTGCGGGAAGAATGATGAGAGATTTTAAGACCAACATCACTAGTGACTACATCTACCCTTTGGCAAAAGAGGGTATGATAGATGAACTCCAATTCCTTCCTAAGAAATATCCAGAACTTGACCTAGAAGATTGGAAGACCTTTGTTAGCCACCGTTTATCTCTTGAGTTTATGGTACTATTACGTATATCTATTACGTATATGATTTATTAGTTTTAAAGTATTAATAATTGCTTAAAAACTTACCATTACTTATTTTATGTAGGCTTTGCCGGAAGCACAACGTGAAAGAGCTCTCAAATATACTTTAAGGCATAGTACATCTCGTAGAGGGCTTGCCATTTTTAGAGAGGACTTGGTAAGTAATTCACATCACTAGTTTACAACTGCCAACCTTTTATGAAGAATATTGCACTCACCAACTTTAATTAATTGTTGTATGTTGTATAAAAATGAACTAGGTGTGGCAGATGTAGAACAGTACCAAGTTTTGATAAGAGCACGAGAAAAAAAGAAGGTTCTTGTCACACATTTGGACAAACAAATTGAAGCAAGAATTGTAAGTGATTTCAAGCAAGTATTTTAAAGTAATGTAGGAATGATAAAGTTCTTATAAGTTACTAATATAAGCGATCAATGGTTTGTTTGACAAAATGAGCTGAAAGAAAAAGTTAGTAGTGGAGAAATCATTGCAAAGGGTCGGAATGACATATTAACACAAGCTTTAGGGACACCTGAGCACCCAGGCCGTGTTAGAGCACTTGGGTATGATATTATTTTTTATTTGTTGCATTTAACTTCATTCTACAATATTTAAGTTTTTAAATAATTGGGTTGATTATTGTAGGTCATTTGTGAAGATTTCGTCCGTCTTTGGAAGAAAACCAAAAATAGCAAAAGAAATTGATGATGTTGTTAGTAAGAAAGATGCAGAAATTGCGAGGCTCAGAGCAGAACTTAAAGCTTTAGAGGAGGAAAGAGCTAAACAAGCAGGTGGGATAGATGATACGGATGAACACGACAACAATGATAAGCAGAATGACGAAGAATATCACACACCGTACATGCAGGATGACGTGCCTCCACCATTTACAACTGATGTGTTACTTTGTTCAGATAATATTCATAATGTGGTGGCAGAGGGTGTTATCATTGATGGGGTGGGTCCACTGACTATTCATGGTGTTCAACTGACAAATGAATACGCGAGGGTGCGAGTCACCAAAATGTTACAAGAGGATGCGGAAATTCCATGTTCTGTTGGGGAGATACGCTATGTTTGAGATACCTATGACGTATTCATTCCTTGGCCAAAAGAATTAATTATGACTGATCAGGTATAAAATAATTCTTTAATTTGTTACCTATTAAAATATTTGTTGGTTCATTATTTTAATATTATTTTTACATGATGTTGCGTAGGGTCCTCTAAAAAAAGAAACCTCCTATGTCAACAAGCCCATCCAAGGATAAGATGAACCGTAATTCTCTGACTTGCCCACATCTATCATCAATTGGATCTCACGTCAATCCAGAAAACACTCTGATAGAAGGCCAACCATTTCCCGATCACATCATGAATCACATCCATGTTAACCTTCAGTTTATGGTGAGAGAATTTTGCAGAGTTAAGGGAATAAACACAGTAGTCTCAATTCCAGTGGACCCATCATTCATGTATCGCGAGTCAATCCTTATAACTTCATAGGATGTAGAACAAGTTGCTACTTTGCATATGATTGGAGGCTCAGCAATGATATTCGGACTAAGGTATCCCTTCAACTAATTCTTTGGAATGATATGAAATTTAGAATGGTTATGAGTAATGCTCTGTGATCTGTTGCTAATTTTCATAGTAAATTGAATGTTTACAGGTTTGGGTAGTCCTATTTGTAGGGGAAACGCTGCCGAAGATTTCAAAAATATTTAACACTTAAGAAAATTTTGCATATGCATTTGGGAGACCCTATTTCCAAATCAGCATGTCTTTTACAAGTTTTTTGACATTGAGCGTCTTAGCATTAATAATGTTAACAATGTAGAACGATCAACCATTGACTTGGCAAATTGGTTGATGACCATGAATAGAGTTGGTCAACTATACTTTATACCTTGGAACATACGGTAAGAAATACTATAAACTTTTCTTATTTGATTATTCATATATTAAAATTTAATTATTTTATTTAACACACTTATTATTTTAGGGAACATTGGATGTTGGTGATTTCAATGCCAAAAGGAAAAATCGTGTTCTTGGATCCACTGAAAGCACACAAACGTCCTGAAGAAATTGATTCAATGATAATGAGGTAAGTTTTAAATTTTTTAAAATATTTCTTAATACGCAACAACTATTACATGTTACTACATTTTAATAACTTTTTTATTTTCATTTTAAATAGTGCATATTATAAGGCTTCTTCCAATGAATTACTCGGCAATCCTACAAAGATATTCAATGTTTCATGTCCAAGACAACCACAAAGTCATGAATGTGATTTTTATGTGTTGAAGTACATTAGAGATCTTGTACGGGCATCAAATGCAATAGAAAACTTAAAAGAAAAAGTAAGTTCATTTTTTATAACTTATTTTGGTATCGATAATCTATAAAATAATCAATGTTGCTATTAATTAATTTATATTTATTAATTTTACAGTTTGATGAGAAGAAGCAATATTGTGAGATTGCAGACCTATTGCCAATCCAACACGAATGGTTAGAACGATTAATGACATACATTTATCAGTAAGTCTATTTGGTTTATGAATTCCTTTAGTTCTAAGTTTAGTTTTATGTAAATGTATTAATGTTAAGACTAGTTATCTTACTTAAGTACTCTTGTTTTATATGCTTATGTATGACATTTCTAATTAATGAAAGTTAGCATATTTTCATTCAAAAAAAATTCACAACCAATTCCAATTGTAAAAATATATATAACTATAAATTCATATAATTAGACCGTTTAAAAAAATTAGGCCAAAATATATATATATAATTAGACCATTTAAAAAAAAATTAGGCCAAAATATATATATAAATAGAATTGGGCCATTTAAAAATAATCAGAAATAATTATTAAAAAGGGGGGGGGGGGCCTTAAAAACCGAAGTAGAAAGTGCCCAGTAAGGAGGCGTAGCCCACTTTCTACTTCGGTTATTATGTAAAAACTAGTAGAAAGCCTATTTTTCACTTCGGTTTTTAACTACTTTTTACTTCGCTCTGAACTACTGCGGTTGCAAATTTTAGCGAAAACCGAAGTAAAACCAGCTTAAAAACCGAATTAAAAACCTTTTTTTCTTATTGTGCTGTTTGGATTAATATATATAGAGAGAATAATAAATATCTTTTTAGAATATGATATTTATTTATTTAATTTAAAACTAATATTTTAAGATCAAGTTAATTTTGAATTAACTAATATTTATATTTTGTCTTAAAAGTTTATTAAACAAACAAATGAGAAAAATTAGGAAAACCCTAATTGATGTGGGTGACACACTCATTGTACAGTGAGTGTGTGGCGCCACACACGGGATTCCCCATCCATGCGATTTGAATTTTGAATTTCAAATTATTTGTTTAATCAGTTATTTAATTATTCTTTTTAAATATGATTTAAATAAATAATTAAATATAAATATCAAATCAGTTTTAATTTGAATTTTATTTTTTAATAAAATAAATGTTATCCCCAAAATTTGAAAATGATGATGTGGCAATAGAAATGACAAGTGGCAAGGAATGGTTGGGTGACCTGGCTTAGGAGTAGCCCAGTAGGCCATCGAAGAATTTTGACTGGCTTGAGAAGTGTCATGACCGACCAGGCATGACCTTGTCCGACCAGTCATGAGTTTGTCTGCCCAGGAATGACCTTGTATGCCCAGGAATGACCTTGTCTGCCCAAGCATGACCTTGCCTGCCCAGACATGACCTTGCCTGCCCAGGCATGACTTTGTCCGACCAGACATGAACTTGGCCGATTGGTCATGACCATGTCCGACCAGCTAAGTACATGTATGCCCAGTCAAGTACATGTCTGCCCAGTAAAGGTGTGGCCGACCAGACTGAAGGTGATATGGATCAACTAGATAGAGCAGGACTACGTCAAGATTCCCAGAAACGGCTTCAACAAGAATCGGTCTTGGCATACGCGGGAATCTCTCATTTATCCCACGAATATGGTGTACTGTTACATTTTGAATATTGTTGTAATTTAAATAAAATGTGAATAATAAAATATCTCGATTATGGGGGATATCATCTGTGCGATCCTAAGCCTATAAATACAAGGCTTATGGCATCAGAAAGGGACTTTTGGAATTTTGAACTTTTGATCTGAATTTTCTAGAGAGAGAAAGTACTTGTATTTGAGAGAATTCATGTATTCTTGTAATCTACACTGAAGAAACTCAGTTGACTCAGGTTCATCTGATCTTTGAGTGTAGATATATAATCATAACTCTAAGTGGATTAGGCTATTACCATCACATTGGGGCTGAACCACTATAAAATCGTCTATGTCGTTTATTTTTTCTTGAAGGTTTATCATTTTTGGCGTTCTCACGTCGTTGGCCAAAAACGCGGTCAACATTTTGGTGCTTTCATTGAAAGCCTGAAGAGAAAGACAGACGGTCCCTGAGATATTATGGCGCCTAAGAACACCAATGCAGCCTCCAAGAAAACAGGCTCCTCTAAAGAGTCTGCCAGATCAGAAGGTCCTAGCCTTCAAGATCATGAAACTGAGCCTAGAGTCATGCTCGAGGATGTAACCCCAGAGGTTGAAGAGCTCCAGGAAGCCATGAGCGCCTTCCAGGAGGAGATGGCACAGTTCAACTCCAGACAGGAGGCATTCGCTGAAGAAATGGCTAGGCAGAAAGCCGCATTCGAGCAGCAAAGGCGGGAAATGGACGCCAGGAGTGAAGAGATCCGGTGACAGCAAGAGGAGGCTGATAGGCGACATCGCGAGGCTGCACTCACTCTAGAGGCAGCTACGCAGCTGACCCGGGCCAATGCTCAAGCTGCACCTGGAGTGGCGGCCACCCCAGGAGCAAGGACCACAGAAGCTGGTCGTAAGAACACTGATAGACCCCACTCTCGCGGAACAAGCAGGGGTGGTAGTCACCCACCTGGTCATGAGGAAGATGGAGTCCGGTCGAGCACTGCCTCAACTCAAAGGGGGAACTCCAGAACCCCCTCAAGGAGCAGAGACTTCCAGGTCAGGAAGTCATAAGTCAGGTAGCAAGAAAACACCTCCTGAGCAGGAGCACAATAGAGCTCCTCGAGGTAAAGAAACTTCCCACTTCAAAGATGGGCATGGGCGTGATGAAGCTGACAGTCATCACACTGACCAGTCGAAGGAGACGAATAATGACAACCATCGAGGAGGAAAAGATCGCCCAGCTCAGACAGGAAGGCCACCACTGCATCCCAACCAGCGCAATGGCAAGGAGCATGTTCCACTCAGAAAACCTTCCGAGAAGACTCGGAGTACAATATTCGATCGATTGGGAAAGCACACTACTCAGAAAGATATAAGAGACGTCATTGCTGATAGAAGAAGGATCGTCCCGGTCGAAGGGCAAGAGCCAATCCAACCTTCCAGTCGGGTAGAAATACTCGATGGTGGTTTGCCGGATAGGAGTGCCCGACCAGGCGGTCTCGAAAATGAGTCCCTAGCAGTGGCCCCAGCCATCCAAGCCCAGCTTGATGCTTTGACAGCTGCAGTTCAGAGTCTGTCAAAATGACCATCTGTGATTGATCAATAGACCACAGGAGTGGCAGCCCTTTCTGTGCTCGAATTAGAGCAGCTCAACCACCAGCGAAAAACAAAGCATCGGTACTGCCAGTTTATACAAAAAAGGCAGACCCAATAAGGCATGTTGGGAAGTTCAAAGATCAGATGGAGCTGCTCGGGGTGAGTGATGACTATCGCTGTAGAGTCTTCCCCACCACATTGTCTGACACTGCCCAGAAGTAGTATTGGAAGTTTAAGCCTAACTCCATCACTTCTTGGGAAAGTTTTAAAAAGGAGTTTTGCAGACAGTTTAGTGCTGCTCGGACCCCTCCTGTTTACGCCAATCACTTGGAGGATATTAAGCAAGGAAAGGATGAGTCTCTCAAGAACTACATACAAAGGTTCATGAGAGAAGCTAACCGAGCTACTGCAGTTGGAGATGAGGGGAAGATGGTGGCAATGTCTTCCAGAATTATCTATCGGAGTCCTTTATGGGACACCATTCATCGCAACCCAATTTCAACATTACAACAATTTTTGGACCAGGCGGACAAATACATGAAGTTGGATGATGCGATTAAGAAGGGAGAGAAGGGCCTGAACAACCCGAGTGGATCGACTGATCCTCCCAAGAATGGTGGAAATGATCAAAATGGTGGTAAGAAATGTGGGAATAACGGGTCTGACCGCCACAATGAGAAGAAGGCTAAGTCGGGACCAAACGACAAGCCAACGAAGTATGAACCTCGATTCACCAACTACACCACTCTTTCGGCGAGCCGAGCGGAGATCTATTTGGCCAGTCATCAAGAGGTCCCTTACCGGAAACCCCCACCTATCAAGAAGGAGATGAATAAAAGAGATATGAACAAGTTATGTTGCTTCCATGAAGACTATGGTCACGACACGAATGAGTGCAATCATCTCAAAGATGAGATAGAGTTTCTCCTCCGGTCGGGGAAGCTGAAGAAGTATCGAGCAGAAAAGACCCAGGGAGAGGGAAGTAACAGCAATCCTGGGTTCAAGCAGCAACGATCCCCACCTTTGCAACCTGAACCTGTGGACTTCACACTAGATACCATATGTGGAGGTCCACATCTTGCTGGAGATAGCAATAAGGTGAGGGAGAGGTATGCTCGCACCCTTCGTCATGAGTTGGATGCAACATCAACCTCCGAAGTTATGACAGTGGAGGAGCGACCACCGAAGAACCCAAGATACGAAAGTGAGTCCCTCACTTTCACTGCAGAAGATGCTCGACACGTGAGGTATCCTCACAATGACCCTCTTGTTGTGACAGTACAAATTGCCAATATGAAGGTGAAGAGATATCTAGTCGACACAAGGAGTTATGTGAACATTATTTATAAGTCATCCTTTGAGAGGATGAAGCTATCTATCAATGACTTGAAGCCGTGCTCTCAAGTCATTTATGGGTTCACTAGAGAAGGATTGTCACTAGCTGGAACTATCAAGTTTCCAGTTACGACGGGGGAGGCTCCCAAACATGAGACAGTAATGACCGAGTTTTTGATTGTTGAATGCCCGTCCGCCTACAATGTGGTTATTGGTTGACCACTGCTCACAAACTTACATGCGGCGGTTTCAATCTGGCACCTTTCCATGAAGTTCCCGACCAGTGCGGGCATAGGCTGCATCCAAGGAGACCAGAGGAAGGCTAGGGAGTGCTATAATGCCTCGGTAGCTAAAGCAAGGAAGGGGGCCAAGGAGAACAACATGATTGTATGTGCTGAGAGAGAGGAGATGGACGAGATGAATGTCGACCTGAGTTTTGCAATGGTAACCAATCAGTAAGAGATGTTAGAGGAGTTTGGCCAAGAGAGCACTCTTGGTTTAAAAGAGCAGAAAACCCCATCCGGTGATGAAGTCACCAAATAGGGCGTTGCCCAAAGCGAGGGAAGGGACTTTGATCCTCGCTTTGGGGATTATGAAAGTGATGTGGGACCGTCCGAGGAGTTAGAGGAGGTCCTGATAGATGAGAATGACCCAACCAAAGGGGTCAAGATTGGAAAAAAGTTGAAAGCAGAGGTGAGAGCACAACTAATAGAATTCTTGCGAAGGAATCAAGATGTCTTCGCCTGGTCTCACAAGGATATGGTGGGTATCTCACCAACTGTGATCAGCCACGTACTCAACGTGGATGAAAGCTATCCAGCAGTGCAGCAGAAGAGGAGATTGCTCGACAAAGATTGAGCAAAGGCTCTTAAGGAGGAGGTAGAGCGCCTAAAGGAGAATGGGCTTAAAAGGGAAACATATTACCCTGCCTGGGTTTCAAAACCAGTGTTGGTGCTCAAACCCAATGGGAAATGGAGGACTTGTGTAGATTTTACTGACCTGAACAAAGCATGCCCAAAGGATTGCTTTCCTTTACCGAGAATAGACCAGTTGGTAGATGCAACCTCTGGTCATGAAACATTGTCCTTCATGGATGCATATTCGAGGTACAACCAAATCAGCATGCATCCTCCTGATGAAGAGCATACCAGCTTCCGAATAGATATAGGGCTATACTGCTACAGGGTCATGCCCTTCGGACTGAAGAATGCAGGAGCTACCTACCAGCGTTTGGTAAATGGTATGTTCCGTGACTTAATTGGCAAGAGCATGGAGGTGTACGTAGACGATATGCTGGTGAAATCAAAGGAAGCTGAAGGGCACGTGCGAAACTTGGAGGAGTGCTTTGCAATACTGAGAAAGTACAGCATGAAGTTAAACCCCCTCAAGTGCTCATTTGGAGTGGGTTCTGGAAAATTTCTTGGGTTTATTGTGAACTCCCGAGGAATAGAAGCAAACCCGGAAAAGATAAAGGCTCTCATAGAAATGAAGTCTCCGGCCAGAATAAAGGATGTGCAAAGCTTGACTGGGCGGATTGTAGCTCTAAGCAGGTTCATCTCTAAATCAACGGACAAGTGTGTCCCGTTTTTTAACCTGCTTAGAGGGAGCAAGAAGTTTGAGTGGACGGTAGAATGTGAGCAAGCTTTCCAAGCAATAAAGGAACATTTGGCCCAACCTCCTGTTCTTTCGAAGCCTGTTGATGGAGAAGACCTCTTTATGTACCTAGCAGTCACTGAGCACGCTGTTAGTGCTTCCCTAGTACGAGAAGAGGATAGAGTGCAGCACCCGGTATACTATGTCAGCAAACAGTTGATAGGAGCAGAGTCCCGATATCCCATGATCGAGAAGTTGGCTTATTGCTTGGTACTTGCATCACGAAAATTGCGGCCGTACTTCCAGGCACACCCCATTAAAGTCCTTACTGACCAGCCTCTACGCCAAGTCTTACAAAAGCCGGAGTCGTCTGGTCGGCTACTTAAAAGGGCAGTTGAGTTGGGCCAATTCGAAATCAAGTACCAACCGAGATCTGCTATTAAGGGTCAGGCTTTGGCAGATTTCATTGCTGAATGTACCGGGATCGTTGATGTTCCCGACCAGCAAGAGCGTGTCACTGAGCAAAAAGAGGAACTTCCTACTTGGCAACTTTTTGTTGATGGGTCGTCGAATAAGCATCATTCAGGAGCTGGGATTATATTGGTCACGCCAGAGAAACACCGAATCCATTGTGCATTAAGGTTCGGATTTAATGCATCTAATAATGAGGCGGAGTATGAAGCCCTCCTAGCAAGCTTGCGCCTGGCTAGAGATGTGCATGCCCGGTCGATGGAAGTGAACAACGATTCCCAATTGGTGGTCTACCAAGTCTTGGGGGAATATCAGGCAAGGGGCCTACGCATGGTGGCATACTTAAATAAGACCAAGGATCTACTAGCACAATTCGAGGAGTACACCATCAAGTTAGTACCACGAGAGCAGAACTATAACGCAGATGCTCTAGCAAAGCTAGCTAGTGCAAAAGATGTCGAAACTCTGAATATAGTACCGGTGGAACACTTGGCGGAGCCGAGCATTGATGAACAAGAAGCCATGCCGATCACGATAGCTGACATCTGGATGACTCCCATCATTGCTTACCTTGAGCAAGGAACCCTCCCAAATGATCGTAATGAAGCAAGGAAGATTATGAGGCAAGCTGCTAGGTACACCATGATAGATGGAGTGTTGTATAGAAGAGGGTACTCCCTACCTCTACTCAAGTGCATAACACCCGACCAGACAAAAAATTTATTAGCTGAAGTGCACGAAGGGTTCTGTGGAGATCATGCTGGGGGGCAGAGTCTATCTAAAAAGATTTTGCGGCAAGGATTTTTCTGGCCTACAATGAACAAGGATTCTATGGAGTATGTGAAGAAGTGTGATAAGTGCCAGAGATTTTCTAAAGTGCCCAGGGCACCTCTGAATGTCTTAAAGCAAATGCAGAGCCCATGGCCTTTTGCAGTGTGGGGCATTGATCTGATCGGGAAATTGCCCAAAGGAAAAGGAGGAGTACAATTTGCAGTGGTTGCAGTGGATTATTTCACTAAGTGGACTGAGGCCGAACCACTAGCCACGATCACCTCAAAGAAAGTGTTGGACTTTGTGGTTAAGAATATAATATGTCGCTATGGTCTGCCCAAGAAGATAGTGTCTAACAACGGCACCCAATTTGACAGTGACATATTTACCGATTTTTGCACTCGGCATGGCATCACAAAAAGTTTCTCCTCGGTAACCCATCCACAAGCCAATGGGCAGGTTGAAGCCGTAAACAAAACTCTGAAGGACACTCTGAAAAAGCATCTAGAGCGAGCTAAGGGTGCTTGGGCGGAAGAATTGCCAGAATTCCTTTGGTCATACAGGACTACTGCCCGGACAGCAACTGGCCATACCCCATTTTCTTTGGAATATGGGTATGAAGCCATGTTACCTGTTGAAGTAGACCCACCATCTCATCGAAGGACCATATAAAACCAGGAGGAGAATCATCAATTGCTAGTAGAATCTTTGGATTTCCTCGAGGAGAGACGAGAGAAGGGAAGCCTGAGAGTTGCTGCTCATCAACAAAAAGTGGCGCACTACTTCAATTCCAAAGTCCGAGATCGAAAGTTCCAGGTCAGAGATTTGGTCCTCAGAAAGGTGTTCGTTAGAGACCTGGCAGCTGGCGTACTAGGACCAAACTGGGAAGGACCGTATCAAATTGAGCAAGTCTCGCCACCCGGCACCTACAAGCTTGCTAGGTTAAATGGAGAGCTGATCAGAAACTACTGGAATGGCGAGCACTTGAGGAAATATTATCAATAAATACTGCTTACAGAGTAGTAGCTTTGTATCAAGTGCTTAACTTGTTATTTAAGTTTGTATTGTTTGAGACTCGTTATTAGACACGTTTTGTCATTTATTTATTACGAGTAATAAAAGAGATCACGCGCAGCGTGGTCGAATCTTGCTACAAATTTTGCATATGTGTTGATTATTCTTGCTTAGCAGTGTTCAACTGTCATTACAATTTAAACAAAACAGGTCTTCTAAAAATAAATATACATATATAACGGGCAGTGTTCAACTGGTCGGTATCCATCAGATGAATGACCAACGTTTAAATAGTTGCATGTGTTTTGTAGTGGTTAACTGCTGAAATATGTTTGTATATTCTATGTGTTTCACGAGTAGTAACTGCTCGGAAAAATTCGGTCAAGTAGCAAGTGATCAAGGATTTTTCAACCCTCAATCACATGGGGGGCACATAGGGTATACTGGCGTGCACTTCAACACAAGCAATAAGAGCACGAGCAAAGATATCTGTTTTTAGGGTGACTTGTAAATTTTTGAAGTCTAAAAAGGCCATTAAGCTAACTTGTTTGACAAAGCTTAAGTAACTTGGAATTTTTAAAATTTTAAGTTAGAAGCAGATATTCGTGTGATAATAAACGTTATGCTCATAAAATGTTAGAGCAATAAGAGCGTGAGAAAGTATATTTAGTATGGACTTATGAAATGTTTAGAATTTCTAAGTTAGAAAACTAAGTACTCATGTGAAAATAAAGGGCATATAGAGACTTTACTATTCACAATAAACTTGTAATGTTTTTAAGTGTAAAAAGACTTAAATGTTTCAAGCTAGTTAAAAAAGAAAAGTAAAGTGCAAGTGCCAAACAGCTCGATCATACGAGCAAAAGTATATAAAAAAATACAAAACAAAGTATGATAGAAGGCTGGTAGGACAACAACTTGTCTGGTCGGGCAAAAGCTTCTCTGGTAGGATGAGGGATCACTGGTTGGCTCTAGTAGGTCGATCAACCCCCTCCTCGGCATCAACTGCTCCTTCCGGTCGGAATGATAGTGTAGGGGAAGTAGATGTAGTGCCGGTATGATTAGCAGCTTCCTCAGCAGCCCTGACCTCACATTTGGCGAGCTCCTCTGCCTTAATCTCCTCGGTGAGAAAGTCGAGGTTGAGAGGCTTGTTTAGCTTCCACACTTGATAAAAACAGTTGAAGCAGGCCTCCTCGTAGCGAGTCAGATCAGTTTCCTTCTCCTGCTTCAGCTCCTCATTCTCGCGAATTAGTCCCTCGCTCTTGCGAGCTAACCCCTCGTTCTCACGAGTCAGTTTGTCTAGCCGATCAGTCAGTGACTTGTTGGCTTGGGTTAGTTGATCATTCCCATCAGCCAACCCCTTAAGAGACTCCTCTTGCTCAGCCACAGTCTTCTCTGACCGCTCCAACTTGGATTGAAAAGCATCCACCTTAGCTCGAGCCTCCACTAGTTGATCATTTAAGACCTTGATCAACTCCTTGTATTCGACTGATCGGTGCTGGGCATGACAGATGGTCATGAGCGTCTGCATGAAAAACAAAAGGTTACTACAAAGTATGAACATAAGTAACAAACTATCTTGTGGTAGAGCACTTACATTCGCCAACTTAGCAATCCCTCTCTCTAAGACAACATCAACACTGAGTCGAGGGAAGGATTCAAAGCCTTGAATCATTGAAGCATCGTGGAGGATCTGATCAACTGCCCCCCTCCCAATGGTACTAGCAGTACGTAGTGCCTCGCTCGGGCCGGACGGACGAAGGGGAGTTAGGCTCGCTGATGGAGGAAGCGAGGAAGGGGTCAACTGCGGGATTGTAACTAACCCCTCAGGTTGTCTCCCTTGGCTCGGTGGCACTGTCCTCGGAACCTTGCTCGGGGGAGTGGAACCACTTCCTTCGCCAGACTTCCTCTTCGGGGCAGGAGGAGCGATGTAGTGCCTGAACATCTCTGGATCTGCAAAAGAGGAAAACACAAGATTCGTTAGAAAAAATATATATAATAAAATGTAGATAAGTATATTACTACTACAGTTTTATTAGTCTCAAATCACCAAGTTATCAAACATATTGCTATGACTACTAGACCTGAGTTGAGGATCTGATCGAGGAAGTCGTCCTCGTCGTCAGATGATGAACTGAGGTCCCTCTCAGGCTGGATGGCCTTTCCCTTCCCAGACTGGGCAGGAATAGCAGGACTGCGCTGATACTCAAGCTGAGGCTCCCTAATGACAAGATCGCCTGGTCTACAGGAGTGCGAAGATGGCCCAAGAGAAAACTGGTCAGTCACCACCTCAGTCCCGGCGTTGGACTGATCAGTCGCGTTATTCTCCTCAGTGGTACTCTCCACCGTAATGTTTTGGTTACATGGTAGCAGGCCCACCATCTAAAGGTTGTCCACGGTAACCAAATGTTTTATGTCCTTCTCCTCAATACACATGTTAGCCAACTCCTTTGCTCGCTTAAACATCTCTTGAGTGGGCAAGGGTTGCTTGAATGGACCCGCATGTGTAAAAGCCAAGTTGTTGGCTTTGATGTCTGATGTGAGGAAATACTCTGTGTAGTATTTCCTGGGGTTCGACTTGTGTGCGATACCACAAAGGTATTTAACCCCATTTTGCCTGTGAAAGAGGTGGAAAAAAACTCGTGTTCTTATGGCTTGGGTTAGTCCTGAAGTCGAACAAGTAATGTACCTCATGAGGAGTAGGCTCATCCCAGCCTTGCAGATAGTAGAGAATGTACAGCGCAGACAACGCCTGAATCCCGTTCGGAGCGATCTGGAAAGGGGAGACATTGAAGTAATCCGCTACAGACCGGAAAAAAGAGTGTAGCGGGATTGTTGCTTTTGCGTAGATATGGTGCCTGGACCAGGCACAGTATGGTCTGTCGGGCCTGTTGGCTCTTTGGTGAGGGCGCAGACATATCACGTTCACCCCACTCAAACCCAAAGCTTGGATGTGTTTGTCGAACATCCCGGGATTGAGTTTTGTAGGCTGGGCAGTGAACCAGGAAGGTGTTTCTTCTCCTGCCTTCCGTGGTTTTTGGACGGCCAAGTGCTGGACCTCGGTGGCAAACTCCTGGGTGATTCGTCTCCGAGTCTTGCTTGATTTTGACACCTGAAGAGGTGGTCTCGAAGAAGCTGCAATGTGGGCCTCACTGCGTTCCACCACCTTTTGCACCGCTCTGCAGGCAACTTGTGAATCTTGGTCTTGGGGGAGTCTATTAGACTTCTTCACCCTCATGGTCGACTGTGCAGCTTGTTGAAGAAACTGCTCTTCGTGGAGAAAGTACAAAGCTGAACGGGGAAGGATCTGCTTGAAGCGGCGGAGACGATCCTCAGGAGTGCGACTGGTGGAAGACTTTGATGAGGAGTCGCTGCTTTGAGGGGTCTCGATTGACTGCGGGATAGATGTATCGGAGTCAGTGTGGTTGTCACCTCCCCTATAGTCAAAGTGATTCATCTACAAAAATTAAAAAATGGGGAGGTGAGTAACCATACAGATAAAATTCAACAAGAACAAAATTTATTTTTCTACTTAGAAAATTTTGTCTAAGTAGTGAAAATTTAGCATGCATGGAGAAAAAATAAATTTTGTGCCTAAAGTGCCTAAAAAGTGCTTAAAACATTAAAGTTTTGGAAATAGGGAAATTTTTTGGCCTAGGTGGCGTGCCAAGTGCCTATGGCATGGGGCATGCCATGCTTGGTCCGAAAGGTGTGCCTAATGCCGAGGAGCTAGGCTGTGCATCCGCTCGGATGCCTAGACACCCAAGGAGATGCGTGCATGGAGTCGTGCGTCTGAGGAGCCCAACGCGCCTTGGCACGCCTTCATGTGTGTCCGACTGGACACTTAGTGTCCCAGTAGCCGTGCCAGTTCGAGGGGCTGTGCTTGGGTGCCATCCGAGCAGCTGCCACCATCCGAGGAGCCATGATGACCGAGGCATTTCCGAGGAGTGCCAAAGGGCCTGGTTCGAACGGACCGTGCTTAGCCAGGGTGCATGCCCGTATGCGTCCGAGCCGAGGAGAGGCAACGTGGTCAGACGAGTTAGCCTAAGGCCCGAGGGGTTCAAATGGCCATGTCTGAACCCAAAGCCAAGGGTCCGGTCGGATGCACTTGGGACCGAGGAGCTCACCCATGGTCCGATCGGATCACATTTTTATAAAGGAAAAAAATGCAACAATGGCCGAATGACCCCAAATCTCACTACAAACTCATTCTGAAAAAAAGAAGAAAAAAAAAGAGCAAGAGCCTAAAATCCCTAACACAAACATGTTTTCTCATGTAAAACACACAACTACAAAATCAAAGTGGGAAATTGAAAGGTTTTTCAATGTTCTTGAAACCACATATGCCATCAAAAACCCTCAAACCCATATTCATGATTTAGGTTAAAATGACCTATTTTTCTTTAAATTCCTATGAAATTGAAGATAATATTGGGTTACCCATAGTCTAAACAACATCAAAACAGCCACCACACACATTATATCTCCAAGATTCATAGACAAAATTCAAGAAAAAAATGCCCAAGAAGTTTCGGCCACTATATGTGTTTTCATGGAGTTTTTGAAAAAAATTTACAAGAACATGAAGGCATGAAAGAGAAGACTTACCCAATATTGAAGAGACCTTGGAGAATGCTTGAAGAGATGAGAAGCTCCTCCTTGAAAGCTTGTGAACTTTCGGCCAAGGGAAGGAGAGATGAGTTTCGGCCACCAAAGGAAGAAGAGAAAACCAAGAGGTTTCGACCAAGGGAGAAAAAAGAAGATGAAGGGTTTTCGAAATCTAATTTTCTCGTGTGTGTGGGAATGTGTAAGTAAGGGGGCTTATTTAAAGGAAAAAAGTGGGAGTTACCACTTATTTTTGGACCCTTGGAATTCCTGGGATATTTTTTCCCCCCACGATTATGAGCAGTTATTTGCAGTGATCGTGGTCTGTGGAGTTGTGGTCTGCTGCATGGCGGGAAGATGAACAGTTTTTTTTTATATAGTGCCATCAGCTGTGGAGAAAAAAGTTTATTATGTGAGATATCATATAATAAACTTGGGGGGCAAATGTTATCCCCAAAATTTGAAAACGATGATGTGGCAATAGAAATGACAAGTGGCAAGGAATGGTTGGGTGACCCGGCTTAGGAGTAGCCCAGTAGGCCATCGAAGAATTTTGACTGGCTTGAGAAGTGTCATGACCGACCAGGCATGACCTTGTCCGACCAGTCACGAGTTTGTCTGCCCAGGAATGACCTTGCCTGCCCAGGAATGACCTTGTCTGCCCAGGAATGACCTTGTCTGCCCAGGCATGACCTTGCCTGCCCAGGCATGACTTTGTCCGACCAGGCATGAACTTGGCCGATCGGTCATGACCATGTCCGACCAGCTAAGTGCGTGTCTGCCCAGTTAAGTGCATGGCTGCCCAGTCAAGTGCGTGACTTCCCAGTAAAGGTGTGGCCGACTAGACTGAAGGTGATATGGATCAACTAGATAGAGCAGGACTACGTCAAGATTCTCATAAATGGCTTCAACAAGAATCGGTCTTGGCATACGCGGGAATCTCTCATTTATCCCACGAATATGGTGTACTGTTACATTTTGAATATTGTTGTAATTTAAATAAAATGTGAATAATAAAATAGCGCGATTATGGGGGATATCATCTATGCGATCCTAAGCCTATAAATACAAGGCTTATGGCATGAGAAAGGGACTTTTGGAATTTTGAACTTTTGATTTGAATTTTCTAGAGAGAGAAAGTACTTGTATTTGAGAGAATTCATGTATTCTTGTAATCTACACTGAAGAAACTCAGTTGACTCAGGTTCATCTGATCTTTGAGTGTAGATATATAATTATAACTCTAAGTGGATTAGGCTATTACCATCACATTGGAGCTAAACCACTATAAAATCATCTGTGTCGTTTATTTTCTCTTGAAGGTTTATCGTTTTTGACGTTCTTACGTCGTTGGCCAAAAACGCGGTCAACAATAAAGATTAATTATCTTTATAAGTTTTATAGTACGATACTTTCAGATTAGGATATTAATTAAGGAATTTTTAAGCGAATAAAAATTAGACTCTCTCTAAGAAAAGCGATAGTTTTCTCAAACCTGAAAACTATTCAATACCTCTTCTCTCAATCAAACATCTCTAGATCTCATGTGTTAAGTACATCTACCGATAAATGTTTTAATCAATTTTTAGCTGTTTTTAAGGAGATTTTTCCATTAGATAATTGATTCCTTGAGTCTACGTATGAAGTGAAGAAAACTTTAAATTGCATAGGGTTGAAGTATGAGAAGATCCATGCATATCCAAACGATTGTGTGTTATATCGTAAAGTGTATGCAGACATGGAAACTTGCCCAGAATGTGATTTACCCCGCTACAAACCTAACAAGAGTAAGGAGATTAGGAAACTTATTCCTCATAAACTGATGTGGTACTTGCCTTTGATTCCGCGGCTTAAACGGTTATATCAAAGTGCAGAACACTTTGAAAACTGAATATGGCATGAGAGTAGGCAAGTGAAAGATGGTAAACTCCGACATCCTACAGATTCGCAGGCCCGGAATAAAGTTAATAGCTTATGCAGTGGCTTATGGTTGAGAACATGCATGTTGTTTGTTGTATGTTTTGTTTGAATTTTGAATTTATAAGTACTAATAATTTTGGATATGCTATAGATTTATATGGATATGATATTAATTGAAAATGATATTAATTTATTAATTGAAATTTTTTTTGAATATGTAATATGCATGATTGATTCTACAGATGCATTTGGGAAAGCATCCACTCAAATTCACGACAGCTATACAAATTTTTTTGGCACCGAACATATTTCTATTGGCAATGATGAAAGTAAAAATAATACGGTGGATCTTATAGCCAAATGGATGATGACTATGGATAGACGAAGCCAAATATATTTCATTCATTTGATTGTTGAGTAAGAACGGACTACTTAATTATTATCACTACTATGTTTGGATTTTAATCTTATAATTTATTATTGTTTTAGTCGACATTGGATGTTGGTGCTCGTGATGATGCAGGGGATGACAATAATTTTGGACCCTTTGAAAAATCATAAGTCTCCACCAATAATGAAAAAGGTTATGGAAAAGTAAGTTTTTCAATTTTAATGTATGCATTGTTAATTTTTAAGAGTTGAGAGTATAATATGCAGTTAATTAATTTTAATTTTTGTAGAGCATACGCACAATATTCGAAAAATGAATACATTGGCACATTTACAAAATTGATGAGATGTTCTTGTCCAAAACAGCCCGAAAGTCATGAATGCGGTTATTATGTACTAAGATACATTTATGATCTTGTAAATACACCAAATCTGGCAAAAGTTATCAAGAAGACTCTTTTTTGCTTAAGCAAAACTAGATATAGTATTTAATCATCTAATCTATATTAACTTTTTAATTTTTTAGTGGTTTGACAAAAAAGGAATGCAATGTCAAAGACGATCTACTCCCACTACAAAGCGATTGGTTAGCAAGATTAATGTCATTTATTTATGAAGTCTAATTTTTCATATGTGTAACTTGCTAATATGACTTACATGTTAAATAATATTTGTGTGTTCTTATTATGTATATACAAACTACTTGTATGATATGTGAATGTATATAATAATATCTTATCTTTTAATTAGATAATAATTTATCAAATTAGGTATTTTATATTATTATATAAAATTTAGGTATATAGTAATAATTAATAAAATTAGGTAATATAATCGGAATTGAAAATATATAGAAGCACGTCCAAAAAAAATTTTAAAAAAAACAAATTTCTCTGCGGTTTAGTTAACAAAACTGGGGAGAAAGATGGTCTTTCTCTGTGGTTATGTTAACTAAACTACGTCTTTCTAACATAACCGCAGAGAAAGAGAAAGACCATCTTTCTCCGCAGTTTTGTTAACTAAACCGCAGATAAAAAGACCCCTTTTCTCCACGGTTCTTTTATTACTTTTCTCTACGGTCATAAATACTGTGGTTCTCGGTACTCCCAAAAACCGCAGTGTATTAAGGAAAAAAAACCGCAGAGAAAAGTCTTTTTTGTACTAGTGTGAGTGTTATATTTTCAAGTTAAACAAACTTTCTTAGATAATTGTCATAATTAATCCGAGTTAGTGTATGGATTCACTACAGTGTCAACTAAGCGAGAAGGCTCACTACTTGATAAAGAAATCCCGCAAACAAATGCTAAGAAATCCAAATAAGTTAATCTTGACTTTGTTGGCTCCAACATTAAACATGTTATTGTATTGTCTGTTATAGTTCTTTACACTAGATTGATTAAGGGCTGAATTAGTAATGGCTAGGGGGTACTATTAAGTGTACCGAATGCTCCAATGAAATCTAGTGATTACTAGATCATACTGGTATACGAGCTGATGACTGAGGTAAAAGAAACCCGATCGAATGTCTATTGATTTGTGATTGGGGTAGGGGGGAAGTACAGTCGATTGACTATGGACTAATGACTGGGGTAGGGGGAAGCACGATTGAATGTCTGTTGATTTGTAATCAGGGTACTCAGGGGGGGAGTCTGGTTTGTGTGTGAATTGATTATTGATATGTGAATCTGACTAGCTACCCAGATGTTTAACTATTGTATTATTGTGAAATCCAGTGTGTGTACTGGGACCACGCTATTGTAAATCCCAATGATTACTAGGTAATACTGGCACTCGAGTTGGTGACAGTGGTAAGAGGAAGTACGGTTGGCCAATGAAATATTTAAACAGGTAGTAAGCACCCAGTGAATTTTAGTGGTTGTGATCTAAGAGGTGCCCGAACACCTCATTATATTTTTGTAGCTCTTTTGTGATTTTTGTAGCCATTGTAGAATAGTGTTATGCATTTATATCTTATATCTGCTTGTTCTAGGATTTTTTGCGTGCAGGTTGATTTACATTTAGTTGGTTGTTCAGTACAACTAAGCTAATGACTTGGTTTGAATTTTATACCTTGTTTGATAGGGTTCGGAAGATATCTGATACCCTAGTGACTTATGCTTCAGTTACTCTTAGTAGAACTCCGTCCTTGGGTCGTACTATGTTTTTGTTTGAAAGATTAATCTTACTAAGCTTAATTGCTTACCTAGTTGTTCAAGTTGTAAGTAAGGGTAAGGTTGCAGCAGTGAGCATCAAAGTCTACTTATCGAAGTGTACATGTGGCACAACTTTTGGGATTTAGTTTTTTTTGGAAATGGCTTTTGGGAAATTCTTTTTTTTATGGGCACTATTTCTTTTTATACAAAAACAAATGTTTAAGTTGACAAAAACAATGTAATTGTCTAAGTGTGCGCACATAACTTTTTAAAAGTTTTTTTTATGTGGATTTTTGGAGACTATTAAAATTTAAAAATATTATTTTCTGCATTATTTTTGTAACGCCCTGGATAACCAAGACCATTACACTGTGTGTTTAGAGTAGTTCAAGATTTGCTAATCAAGTCATTTAGTTGAAATCGTGTCACAGCAACTATAAAGGAACTAGGGTTAAAATGTTTTGGTCTCAAACAGGCTATTTTCATTAAAGATGATGGTTTAATACATGGAAGCTCAAAACAGGGTTTAGACGTCTTAGCTACAACAAATTCTAGGAGTTACAAATAGTTCAAGCCACTATAATGGAAAAATATTCATTTTAGGTTTCCGTCCCTGTACAATTCCTCAACCGTGGCGGCCGAGCAGCTGACAACATACACCTCGCCCCCAGAGCCCTCCAACTCATGGTTGATTCAGCCTACCCTTGCCTTTACCTGCACCACGTAGCACCCATGAGCCGAGGCCCTGCAAGAAAGCATGATAACAACATTTAGCAAATATTTCACAATGCACAACCAGGAATTCAGCATCTCATAAAATTTATCCAACCAGTGATAACACATATCAGATTAACAGTTTGTCATCCAAATAGTCAACAAATCATGTTCATAACATAATATTCATGATCATAAACAACAGATTATCACATTCATCAAATAATATGCAGGGTCAGCGCCCTTAGTCGCACCCTCTATTTAACACACTGTCTTCGGCTCACTTGGGCCACCCCCAGTGTAATGCTCACTGACTCCGGCCAGCTTAACCGAGCTCAGTGATAAATAAGCTGTCTCAGCTACCAGTGGCTGAGCCGCGCCCTATGCGCAAATATTGATTCCGACACTCTTAGGCCGGTTATCACATGTCCTATGGCATAATAATACCACCTCATGACATGATATACAAATGTAGGGAGCTCTTAGTCCCATCGTGTCCACGTGGTTAATCACATTCACATAACAATGCACACAAACATAGGGAACACTTAGTCCCAACCTAGCCACATAATCAGGTGCAGCTTTCTTACCTTTAGTCTGTGCGTTTATAGAATTACGAGCAACGCCCCTCAAGCACGATTCGTTCCCGAGCCTAAGCCTTTATCACCTAGCCACAACCAAAGTATAGGGTTTCATAAATATTCAGATATAGGTTCCAGTTATAAAACTAACTCCCGGGATATCAAATTCCACCAAGCACAGTGGTGAAACCAAACCCGAGCACACAAGACCACTCTCCCATGCTAAAAACCCCCAGAATCTCAAGTGTGCAACCAAGGGCTGCGGCCCCCAAAGACTAGCCGCGGCCCTTCCCCAAAACAGAACCTCCTCCCTCACTGAACCACACACGCGTCGCGGCCCTTGCCTTGGGTGCCGCGGCGCGCCCCCTTGGCCGAGCCCCCTTGGCTTCCTTGCATGCTAGGGTCGCAGTGCTCTAGAACAGAGCCGCGGCCCTCCTCTTTGAACCCAGATTTTACACCATTTCCAAGTCTGAAACCTCACCTTAAACCATCCCAAAATTCCCCAACTCTTAACCAATTAATTCCCAACTTCTTCAACATGATCTAAACAACCTAACTCCCAATAAAACACAGCCTAACACACTCTAATCTCCTCCTTTCAATTTCTGAAACCCAAGTGCTATGAACACTCAAATCAGCCACTTAAACTCAATTTAAACCTCTAAACCAGAAGTTAGAACTCACCTTTGCTGTAGAATCACTTCACCAAGTTGTAGCCAAGCTAGGTCCCCAAGTTCCCTTCTTTAATTCTGCCTTAAAACACCCAAACTATACTTGTTTCAACACTTAATCAAAGTCCAGAATTCTAACCACAGAGAAGAAAATTAAGAGCATACCTTAACCATGTTTTGATGCTTGATAAATCCCTGAGCTAGACCTTCAATTCCTCACCACAAATCACAGAATTTTCCAGCTAGTTCCCCTTAATTCTCTGAGTTTTCTTTCCTTGGTTTTCCCCTTTGTTTTCCCTAAGCTTGAGAGAGAGAGCTGAGTCCAATTTAAGTCGGTTTATGTTTTTCTTCTAAAGGCTTCCTTAAGTCTAACTTATCTGTTAAGTTAATCCCGAGGCTCGGGGTGCCGGAACTGTCCCCGAGGCCAAAATGGTAAAATCCCCCAATATTCCCGCCTAGACATCCTAACCTCAAATATATCTCCATATATTTATTTTCATGTCCCGATAATCCAAATCACTACCCACTATCTAAAATTATCCCCGACTTCTCCAAAGTCATATCTTAAACCCCATTGTGACTTTTCCCACTATCTGGCCCTAAAATCGTCTTGAGTCGTGCTCAGCGAACCTGTCCACATAATAATGTGGTTCTCACATATATCACATATCATATTTCCACATAATTTATTCGATTGGCTCACTGGTATCGTCTTGAGTCACAGATCACAGATATATCCACATAATAATGTGGTCTCAACTTTAGCCTACCAATAAACACACAAGTACACAATTACGCTCTCAGTGAGCCAAATTACCATAATACCCTCACAGCAGAGTATAAAGCCCCATGCATGCATTTATCATCATATAATAATATGACCCACACAACCATACATATAACCATATAGTAACACGGTAAATCAATTATGGCCCTCCCGGCCTCCTAATCAAGGTCCTAAACCTTATTAGGAAATTTGGGTCGTTACAATTTTAGTCTTGTAAGTGTTGGTTTTACAGAAAGAAAGAGAGAACATGAAATGGAATTGGCAGTTTAGAGTAATTTGGTCTAAAATATCTTCAAGTCGCCTTTGTTGGTGGTCAAGAATATCTATAGCGGAATATGTTGCGAAGTAGTCCGCAACTGCAGCAAGTCAAATTGAAACAAACCGCTTTCATAGTTCTATAATCAAACGGATGCGTCCTTCAAGCTTTGATATTGTTCTGTAATAACTTGTGGTAAGATTTCCATGGCTCCTCTCGATCCCTTGGCAACAAAGGTACAGGCTATTCCAACACAAAGACATTGATATTGTTCCAAACATCTGGTACAGCAGGGAGGAAAGCGATTTTCATGTCCTCTCTAAAACAATGTAATTTTAAAATAACGGTTAATAAACTTTGGTTGAATAAATGATATGGATATGGAGTAGTACACGTTCCCAAATTTCCATACATGCTTACCTTCACGTCAATATATCAAACATACATTGTTATTATATATATATATATATGTCATGTTCTTCTTGAAGTTTCCATTAGCCGTTAATTATGGTTAAGATATAGTTCAAACTTTAAAATTGTTTCTGGCCAAGTCAAACTTTAATATCAATTCAACACAGTCAACATACATACCAGTGTCAATTAACTTTATCATCATCACATATATATATTAACTTTTTTATATAACTTTTCCTTTTCTCTGTCTTAAATATAGAAAGATAAAAGTAACTGCAAGCTAAAGATCAAACTTGTGTTGACAAGTTATTCGGATAATGGCATTGAGAAAAACTCTTTGCCATGCATGACTTTGACTTTTGACTTGGCCACTATATACTTTGGTCTGTCAATCTCTTCTTTCTTTTTGAATACTGATTTTTTCAAATAATTTATATTATAATAATTATAAATTGTTTCTATAGAGACTGCCGGCGGTAATAATAATACAAGTATCATCATCAAATATTAATTTTTTATTGGCCATATTAGACCATTTCAAATTCAGCTCCTCTACGTACCTATTATTTTGTCATATAATAGACCCTTTAATAATTTAATTTATTCCTAACCACCCTATTTAATATATGGACCCCTTCACTCTCTATCCTATATACTACCCATTCCAAATCCAAACAACCAACCTATAAATATGTCTCCTCCAACGTATTACAATACCAAATTTAAACTTAATTAGATTAGAGATTATATACAGGTTCAGGTTGATAATATTACGTGCGGTATTATTATTATCATTATTATTCTTAGGAGAAGATAATGAATGGTCCTAGGCCTTCGAGGTTGACAATAAGCGAGAACTCGACGAAGATGATCACGAAGAGGTCACGTGCTCCTCGGCCGCCGCCGGTGGTGGTGTATCTCAACTCACCTAAGATCATTCATGTCCGCCCGGAGGAGTTCATGGGCCTTGTTCAGCAACTCACCGGGAAACAATCCACCGCTGCCGCGGCCTCCTCCTCCTCCGCTTCTTCTTCTTCTTCTTCTACATTTAATAATTTAGAAGTAGTGGCCTCCTCGAGATCATCAATACTGTCTTCTTCTTGTAACTTGGATGGATGTTAATATTATTCTGGTGATGTTGCTACTAATTATGTATGTTTAGTGCCAGAAATATATATACGGGTTCACTTTTAATAGTGATTGGGTTTTTTTTCATGGATGTGTTGTTAATTAATAGTCATTGGATTAAGATCTAATGGTCCATATTTAAAAATGTTAATTAATGTTATTTTGACTTTTTCAAACTTAGTAATAGGCTACCTGCTGACATGGCGATCACATTTTAATTTAATTAAATAATTAAAAAAATCATTATTTAAGATTCATTCTAAGATTCCATGTCTCAATTCCTTCTTCATTCTTTGTTCATTCTATGTTCTTTCCAAATTCATTCATTATGCATTAATGACTCCTATCTTCCCAACTACAATTAGTTGGCTAATTAATGATGCATATTGCAAAATTTATATTTATTATATATATTTTTATACAAAATTTACTCATCTTAAAAAACTTGTTTATTGAAGAAGCTCCAATTTTTTAAAGTGTTTTTAATTAAGATTTCTAAGTCATTTTCGAAAATCACTAGTAGATTTTCTATTTTTTTTTTCAAAAAAAATCCAACTTTTATTTTGTTATGTAGGATTTGAAATTCACATAGATGAGTAAATCCTATTTCTCTTGAAAAACTTGTTTAGTGAAAACTCACAAGAATTTTTTTTTGAAAGTGTTTGATGAAAAAACTCTAGATTTTTCATAATGTTTATTATAAGATTTTCAATCGTTTTTGTGCTTCCTTTATTTTTACAAAAAAATTATCATCTATTTCTCCAATTTCATATTTTGAAATTCACTGGTAGAGCTTTGTTTTAAAAAAAATTCAACTTAGTTTTATTTGTCATGTAGGATTTGAAATTCAAAAAAATGACTAAATCTTATTTCTCTTGAAAACTTGTTTAATAAAATCTCACAAGAACAATTTATTTTTAAAATGTTTGATGAAAAAGCTCTAGATTTTTCATAGTGTTTCTTGCAAGATTTTCAATCATTTTTGTGTTTTCTTTATTTTTACAAACAATTTATCATCTATTTCTCCAATTTCATATTTCGAAATTCACTACTAGATCTTTTTTTTTTAAAAAAAATCCAACTTAGTTTTATTTGTCATGTAGGATTTGAAATTCAAAAAGAAGACTAAATCTTTTTTCAATTTTTTTTAAAGTGTTTGATGAAAAAGCTCTAGATTTTTCATGGTGTTTCTTGTAAGACTTTCAATCATTTTTGTACATTTTTTATTTTACAAACAAATTATCATCTATTTCTCCAATTTCATATTTCGAAATTCACTACTAGAACTTTTTTTTTCTTTTAAAAAAGATTCAAACTTATTTTTATTTGTTATGTAGGATTTGAAATTAAAAAATATGAGAATCTTATTTCTCTTGAAAAACTTGTTTAGTAAAATCCCACAAGAACAATTTCGCAAGTGTTTGATGAAAAACCTCAAGATATTTTAATGTGTTTCATTTAAGATTCTCAATTATTATTTTTTCTTTATACTTACAAACAAATTATCATATTTTTCTCCTATTTTAAAATTCGAAATTGAATGGTACGTTTTATTTTATTTTGTTCTTAGGATACTATACTTGAGTGAAAAAAAAAATTCTATTGTAGTTCGACTCTAATGAAGAAAGATGTCGCATAGCTTCGTGGATTGCATGGTCAAATTTCAACAAGAATAGAGCAAAATTATTGAAAGATGTTCAAGAGTTCATTTCAAGCATAGGAATATAGTACTAGAGACATGGATCTTTACTTCATGTTATAAAGTGGCTTTTGTTATTCTCAATCATGTTGTGTAAAAGAAAGAATTTTTTATTATTATTTATCATTTTTGAGAAATTAGAAGATGATCAATATTTGGGAGATGTTGAATAGTTTACTTCTAAATTACTTATTTATTAACAATATTAAAAACATAATTTAAATTTTATCATTTTCACAATAAGTGTTAATGTTTATTGGAAGTTTAAAATGTTAGTTGTTGACATTAATATCATATTTAAAAAATAAAAATAAAAATTACATATGTTAATTTTGAATTTAATGATTAATATATCAACCAATCAGAATTAGAGCATGATGTTAGAGATTGGAATGGATTTATGGAGACATACATTTAATATAATTAATTGTCATGATCTTAGTTGTACACATTTTTTTATGAGAAATAATTAATAACTCAACCAATCATAACTATAGCATGATGTTAAGGAATTGGAATAGATTTATGGAAACAGGCATTTAATGAAATTAGTTGGAATGATCTTAATTATACACGTTTTTTATGAGAAATGATTAATAACTCAACCAATCAGAATTAAAGCATGATGTTAGGGTATTGGAATAGATTTATGAATACATATATTTAATGAAATTAGTTGACATTTTTTAAATTAATTGCACACATTTTTTAAGATAAATTTTATTTATATATATATTTACACAAACTAACTCAACCAAACTTTTTTTCTATTAAAAAAGTTAAATATATTTCGAAATTTGTTTGAAAATTAAATTAAAAATTGGTAATTAAATATCAATGCATACTAACTCAATGCTTGAAACCCTAATTATGCAAATTAATTGAACTTTCCCAATTCTCAAAACTATATTTAATTTTTTTTTTTTTAAAAACAATTATTCTTTGTAGCTGAAATTAGGGTTTAAAAAAACAATTTAAAAAATTTTAATTTAATGCTAGAGTTGGTTAGAATCTTTGAATATGAAAATGTGCATTTAATATTTAAGATGTAGAGTCCCAGAATGTTTACTTAGTTAGCTAGCTAGTAGTAGTTGTAGTATTTTAAATTTCGTGTATTTTGGTTCAAACCGGACTTAGTTGGAAACTCCTAGCAATAGTTATGGATTTTATAAGTTTAACCTATAGTTTAAGAATATTAATCATAACATAATGTTTTATTAATATTGCTGGTTATAAATATGATCATTATTATAACCTAAGGTTTAGATAAAGTCAATAGGATTATGACACTTGTCATAAGTATGATTATTAAGGAATTATTATTTTAATGATAAAATAAGGGAATATAAGACTTAGTCTTCACCAGAAACTGTTAGGGTCGTAGTTTGACTCAGTCAAAATAGTTATCCAACCTTAATTATGTTGAAAAGGTGCAATTACATATTTAAAATAATCACGTATGTCGATATATCGCAGCATTAGAGCCGATATATCGCCTGATGCTGAATACGGAAAACACGTTGACGTTGCACGATCGTACGAACGGAGACTCGGGATTAGGGCCCAACCGATATATCGCCACATAGGGGCGATATATCTCCCTTTTTTTTTGTTTAATTTTTAAAAACCACCTTTGACTCCTTATACCTACCTCTGTTAGTTTTGACCGAGTCTTCAGCCTCTGGTTGATGAAAATTCAATTATCTTCAATTAAATTTATTATTTTTATTCAAATCAAAATAAGGTTAGTTTCACTCCTTACCTCTATAAATAGGACCTAGTACCCAGCCCTTTCACTTACTCTTCAGCTGTGATCAGACTTCAAGGTGCTAGTGAGACCATAAGAGTGATACACTTAGGTTGGGAAAGAAAAAAAGCTTTACCATTCTTAAGCTTTATCAAACACTTGGGATGTGAGGATTAGAGTATTTCGGTATTGGAGTTAGGCCAATCCATAAGGTCAACAAAGGTACCATTATTCTTAAGTTCAATTCTGTTTGATTCCTTAGTTTCTTTAGTTTTCATTCAAGTTCTAACTTTTGTTATGGTTTGTGGTTAGGATTTTAAGTTCTTTGAACTTAAGGTGTCTTTTTGGTAAGTTTTCTCTTGGTGGTTTAGTTCTATTCTTTTCATCTCTTTCCTTTTAAGAAATATTCACTATTCTATTGCTGGTTTTAGGAGTGTTCCACATCCCGCATTTGTTCTCATATCCCGGTTGGTAAGGAAAATAGCCTAGAACTTGTATGTTTGTATAATATGTTATGCTTTTATGTTATGTTATGTTATGTATAATATGTTATGATAAGTTTATGTTTCAATATGTTATGATATGATTTACCCTACCTCAAATATTAGACAGGGGACCTAGATGGGTTATCATACACTACATGTGATCTAACCTACCTCAAATATTAGACAGGGGACGTAGATGGTTTATCACATGTTATAATGACCATTATTAGTATAGTCTTATATGGTGTACATTTTTATAGTCATATGTTTATAGTATATGTATGATATGTTTTTAGTATATGTATGATATGTTTATATTATATGTTAATGATATAATTTTATGTATATGTTTTATGATGTTAGTAGATTTTCCTTGATGGGCATTAGGCTCACTCCTTTTCTTTTAGTGTGATGCAGGAAAATAAATCCAAAGGCAGAAGGATTCGTGGAAGCTTGGTGTGTGTATGGAGGTGAATGGAGTGGATGGGCTGTGTGTCGATTCGAGGACAACGTTTTTTGTTTTAGTCTCTTTAAATTACGTTTTTATGTCTTTTTCCGCATTTAGCTTTGTAAACAATCTTATTTAAAGTTATGTTTTATTTTAAAACAATGAGCTCATTTATGTATTACAAATATTATTTCTTTAAAGTTTTCAATAAAGTTATGAATTTTCTTATGTATGTTCTTTTCAAAGTTATAGTTATGTCTAGTAGGTTTAATGACATAAGTCTCATAGATAGTTGGGTCGTTACATAAGATATATTCAATATTTAAATTTTCAAAATAATTATTACTATAAACCATAATTATGCAAATTAATTGAACTTTCTCAATTCTCAATACTATATTTATTTTATGTTTTAAAAAATAATTATTCTCTCTAATAAATATAGTAGTCGAAATATGTTTAATAAATTTTTATATAATGTTAGGATATAGATAGTTGGTTAGAGTCTTTGAATATGAAAATGTGCATTTAATATTTAAGATATATTCAATATTTAATTTTTCAAAATAATAATAAATGTAAACCATAATTATAAAAATTAATTGAACTTTCCCAATTCTCAATACTATATTTAGTTTTTTTTTAAGTTATTCTCTCTAATAAATGTAGTAGCCGAAATATAGGTTTAAAAAAATTAATTTAATAATTTTTTATTTAATGCTAGGATATAGATAGTTGGTTAGAGTATTTGAATATGAAAATGTGCATTTTATATTTAAGATATATTCAATATTTAATTGTTCAAAATAATAATTAGTGTAAACCCTAATTATGCAAATTAATTGAACTTTCCCAATTCTCAATACTATATTTTTATATTTAAATTGATTATATTAATATTAGAATGAAGAAAGACATTAAACACACATGAGATGAAAAGTCATCAAAATAATTGACTAGTAAGTTTATACTTACAAATTTTGAAATTATAATAACATTTAATATAATTTCGAAATTTTGAAAATATGTCTAGGTTCTATGAACATTTTCCTTATAATTAAATACACATGACATGAAGAGTCACCAGAATGTTTAACCAATAGAACTTCACTTAAAAAAATGAAATTATAATAGCATTTAATATTAATAGTGGGGTGATTGAAAATTTGAAACTATTATATTATATTTAAATATGATAATACGAGTTACACAATATCATTTATTAATTAATTTCGAAATTCATACAAAAAATGAGAGAATTAAATAAATTAATTATTGTATGATAATATAATTGTTATAAATTTTTTAAATGTATGTGTTTTTATGGGAAGTTGAAAAGTTGTAATTTTAAGAAATTTCTATAATTTCTTTAATATAAATTTCGAAATATATGTGTTCTTCTTTGAACATTTTCTTTTTAATTATTCATGCAGTGTAATAAATGTATTGAATCGTATTGGAAAATTATGATTGAATTTTTGGTGAAAAAATAGGTAATTTCAAAAATATGTGTAGGTTCAATGAACCTTTGCTTTTTAATTAAACACACATGACATGAATAGTCACCAGAATGTTTAACCAATAGAATTAATCTTAAATTTTTTGAAATTATAATAGCATTTAATATCATTAATGCGGTGGTTAAAAATATTAAATATTGTATTATATTTAAATATGATAGTAGGATTTCGATAATAACAACTAATAATTAATAAAAAATGAGAGAATTAAGGAAATTAATATGAGAAGTTGAACAATTTACATCCATAATAATTATTTTTTATGTAAAAAATTATGAATTTCGAAATATTATTGGATTTATTTTATTTTTTGCATTAAAATAGGGTTTTTCAAAAATACGTATAGGTTCTATGAACCTTTGCCTTTTAAATTGAACATGTCATTTAATAAGTGTACATAAAGTTGTGTTGGTAGAATAAATGTGGATTAATTCATTTATGAAAATATATAACTATTATATTTATTTTTATTGTTTTATTGGGAAGATGAATATGTCACTTTCAAATGAAAATTTGTATTTCTAATGAAACATGCAATGCTTTGTTCTATGAATATTGAAATTCAAATGATCCCACATTTTCAAAATTAAATTTTAAAATTGTAAATAATAAATCGAATTATTAGTATATAATATGATTTTATACATGGCGAAATTTGTGTAATAAATATAAAAATGATTTTTTTTAAACTATCTCAAATCTACATATTGGACAAAATTTACTAGTTTGTAGCCATTGAACAATTCATTTCTTATGATATGTGTGTGTGCAAGGTAACTTCGTAGCTTCCAAACCAACATGAACATTCTCAAAGCAAACATAACATACAATTTGAACATCTTTATTCAAAACTTTCTCTAATCTTTCAATGGTTTGCTAGCTTGCTGCCACGAAATTAATAGTCATATTATCCATGTAATCTTCACTATCAACGTTAGCATCAATGTTAGAATCGTGTTGTGGAGGAAGATCATAAATAAAAACATGAACATCCACTTTTACACAAAAATTAAAATCCTCTTTGTTCCACATCTTTCGAGCGTAATCAATAATTTTATCAGAAAGAAAAAATATAGAAGGATGGAGATGGGTCTCACCTAGCAGCTCGTCAATGATAACTTTGGCATGATTATTGTCATTGGCCATCAACGTTTGTTGTGAAATAAATACAATATTATCACAACAAATAGAGTCTTCCATGCTGTTGTCGACCATCCAATTTGGAAAACTTGGTTCCCTACTAGTCAGTGGATGGCGTGAAATTTTTGCAAAAATGTGAATGATAAAGAAAGAATCGAAACCTTCACCTAGTTTGATGGTGTTATTAGTATCACCTGTTACTATTTGGTAGTATGTATCACCTAGAATTTCAGAAGGAGTCATAATTGTAGGCTAGAATGGTTACTTTTTCATTATAACTATAAGCAAAAGATGAGATGTGTAGAGAATATAAGAGGAGGAGATCTATAAAATATATAGAAAAAACTTGTGTGTTAAAATAAAATAGAGAGAATAAAACATTAAAATTTATATTTTTTTTAATAAAAATTATAGGTACAATTAATAACAGTGGTTGAAATATGTTACATGATAAAAACATAGGGAAGATAAATAGTGATCACTTGGTGACATGGATAAGTTACCATCATAATTTCTATTAATATGATTATTTAATTTAGAATATTATTTTTTAGATTTTAAATAAGCGGCAATTAAATTATAAATTAAATTTTGTTTATTAATAAATTTTAAGTTAATATTATATTTTGGTTGTTTTATTAAATTCTTAAAAGTTATTTGGTTCTTAATAAAAATTAATTAAATTGTTAAATATCTCTTAATCATAAAATTAGAAAGTTTTACCTTATCAAATTTGTACTTAATTTCAATTTTTTAAATTCATTAAATTAAAAAATTGTGGTAATTGTATTAAATTGCATAAATTATTATTGTTATTTTTTTATTTTTTAAAAATAATAAGGCCAAACGTAATGTTCATGCATACAAAATTTAAGTTTTCGTTGAGGGTGATTAATCTATTGTTAGTTTCATTTTTTAGGGTAATCTTGGATTGAAATTTTTAGATTCATGTAATGTACATTAAAATTTTATTTGGCAATTTAAAAAAAAAAAAAAATGAGTAAAACTATTTCTTTTAAGAACAAAATTCTAAGTTATGTTAAAAAAAAGATATATATTTACCCAACAAGATATACCTAGAGTTACACTTGATATACATGTTGCTTTAGAATGTGATCTGATCCTGATATGATATTACTAAAAAATATCGAACCAAGTAGACCTAACTATGACATAATGAATTGTTCCAATGTACCACAGTCACCGTGATAACAATTACTACCGCTAGAGTCTCAAATAGTTATCCTATAGAGTAAGATAGAGTTATGACTTTAGAAGGTGATCCAAATCGATCTTATATTACTAAGTATCGCAGAGTCTTGGATAGTTCTCCTATAGGTTTTTAGTTGAGACAATAGAGACTTTAGAAGAGGATCTAATCTCGAACTAATATTACTAGATAGCGTTGCACCAAGCATAGCTCATTATGACATAATGAACCATTCCAACGTATCCTAGTCAACCAATACTACCGTTAGAGTCTCAGATAGTTGTTGTAATGCCCCAAATTTCCTAATGAGGTTTAGGACCTTGATTAGGAGGCCGGGAGGGCCATAATTGATTTATTATGTTATTAAATGATTATATGCATGTTTATGTTAATTATATTATTATATGATGAAAAATGCATGCATATGGGTCCACATTTTATTATAAGGGCATTTTGGTAATTTGGCCTGTTGAGGGCGTGATTGTGTATTTTCATGCATGTGGGTGAATTATAAATAATACCACATTGTATGTGGATTTGTTCAAGCCATTCGGCATGAGACGATCATGGAATGCAAGTTATCGGTCTAGTCATAACAGGGTTAGTTTCGAGGCTCGAGGTGAGTCTCGGGGTAATTTTGTGATTAGAACGTTGCCGGGAATTAAAGGGTAACGGAATATGAATTATTAGCATTTGAGAATATTGAGAATAACGGGAATTGGAGGGTGTTAATTATAATTAACGAGATAGGCGAGAAAGGACGGTTTTACCCTTGGAAGCCTTTAGAGGGATTTGATTGACCTAGGGGCAATATGGTCATTTGGCAAAGGATATATATCATTTAAAGGCTGTAGAAAGTATGAGAAAAAACTGAGCATAACTCATCTCTGTCCCGTACCTATTCTTCTCTTCTCCTTCCTCTTCTTCCTTTGTTTTTTTTTTAAACTCCCTTTGAGGATCCAAGCTAGGAAATCAAGGTTTGGGGCTTAGGACCTTGGTTCATCCATTGAAGAGGATCTAAACAAGCTTGAGGTAAGAAATTCAGCCATGAAATTCTTGTTATACCCTGTTTTTCTAATAAGTTTTCAGTTGAGAATTTGAGATGATAAGTAGAGAATCAATGCAAGATTTTGAGAAAGTTTTCTTGGGTTTTGATGAGGTTGTGGTGTGAGTGAAGTTTTGGGGTTAAAATATTGGTTTGGATGATGTTTGGGATTGATTTGGGAGCTTAGTTTTCAGGGGAAGTCGTAGGGGAGAAAACCAGGGACATTCTGGTCTGCAGATGGCGCCGCAGCGCTAGGCAGGGCAAAGAGCTGGGTCTCTCTGACTTGAAATAGCACCTCAGCACCACCTAATAGCGCCTCAGCGCCAGTCCATTTTCCAGCAAGCCTATTTTAGGGCTCAGGATGACTTTTAAGGCTCGGGGATGGGTTCCTTTACCCCGTTTGGGTAGATTGGGAGTCCCGAGAGTGCGGGATTGATCCCAGGAGTGTGGTTTTAGATTGTGAACAATTTATTGATTTACTTTATTAATGGATTCCAATTGGTTATAACTAGGTGACCGCTAAGGAACTAAAAGGTCGATCGTTCTCAAGGGTCGTTCTTATATTATTTCTCGCTCAAACCAGAGGTAAGAAAACTGCACCCTGTGTATATGACATGCATGGTTATTCTTGATGCATGTTGGATGTTTAAATGTGATGCATGATGCACGAGAAACATGTGATTGGGGCATGCCATGAATATTGAATATGAGATTGTTCAGAGCTTGAGCCTCTGTGTTTATGCATGATCCTAATTGTGCTAGAAATTGTTAAGTAAGCATGTTGAATGCCCTGTGTTCAGATATTTGACATATGATATATGCCTTGTAGCATTGCTTACTTGTGTGTGGCACTGACTAACTAGTCAGGATCGGCATTGGTCGCGTTTTACTGACCTAAAAGTCAGAAATGGCATAAGTGTCATGAACGCAGAGCCGATAAAAGATTAGATCTAATCGATATCAGCGTTAAATGACTCAATGAGCATTAATGCTGGACCAACCCGAAGGTCGATGAAATTATAAGCGCTTGACTAGCCAAAGGTTAGTTACTCAGAGCTAGGGCCAAAGGCCTAGGTGACTGTTTTGTCACATGGCAAAGGGAGCGGAATCCCATGTTAGTGACTTGATAATTAGTCACTCGTTTAAAGGTACAGACCCCCTGTTAGTAACATGATGATTAGTCACTCGTTTAAAGGTACAGACCCCCTGTTAGTGACTTTTTGATCAGTCACTCGTTCATTGTTTGAACTTATTTGCCTGCTTGAATAGGGTTGTATTTGCTAGGCATGCGCCTTATGATTTGATGATATGTTATTACTGTTCATGAGCATATTGAGTTTTCTTGCTGGGCTTCGGCTCATGGGTGCTATGTGGTGCAGGTAAAGGCAAAAGAAAGCTGGACCATCCTTGAGTTGGAAAGCTTAGGTGGCGATGTGTACATATGCAGCTGCTCGACCGCCACAGTCGAGGGTTGAAAGAGGAACTAGGGTTAAACCCTGTTTTGCCGCTTAGATCGGCTAGTTGTAAATATTTTCTTGTAATAGACCTTTAAATTATATTTTTGGGATCCCAATGTATACAATAAACGTTCTAATGAAATGTTATATCTTAACCAAAAATTTTAATCCCTAAACCGCTAATCATACTTAGTTACACGACTATGGCTAAATGACTCGATTAGCGAGTTTAACACTGTTTATAAGGCACATCGTAACGGTCCCTGGAGTTTAGGGCGTTACAGTTGTCCTACAGAATAAGACACAGTAATTAATTTAGAATTGGATTCGATCCCAAAAAAATATTACTAGATAACATTGCACTAAGCAGACCTAATTATGACCAAGAGAACTATTCCAACGTACCCTAGTCATCGTGATAACCAATACTATGGGTAGAGTCTCAAATAGTTATCCTATAGAGTAAGAGAGAGT
The DNA here is from genome assembly GCF_963169125.1 of Humulus lupulus. Classification (NCBI taxonomy): domain Eukaryota; kingdom Viridiplantae; phylum Streptophyta; class Magnoliopsida; order Rosales; family Cannabaceae; genus Humulus; species Humulus lupulus. The sequence goes on along the minus strand of NC_084795.1, from coordinate 244,528,062 downwards.
TGTGATTTTAGAAGGTGATCCAATCCCGATCTTATATTTCTAAAGATCTTAATTACTAAATAACATTGCACCAAGCATACCTAATTATGACATCAGGAAAAGTTCATGTCCCTAGTAACTTAGAGCACCAATAGTATCGCAAAGTCTCGGATAACATTGCACTAAGCAGACCTAATTATTACATGATGAACCGTTACAACGCACACTAGTGTAGTGCACCAAATTTTTTTTTTTTTAGTTTATTAAAATTTTTGTGTTTTATTTTATTTAAGTGTTAAGTGTGATAAATTGTTTTATTTAAAGTTTGTTTATTTATTAGTTGTTGTCTGTTTTATTTTATTGTTTGTTATTTTATTTAATTGTTAGAATTGTTTGTAGAATATTTTTGTGAAATTACTTGTTAAATGATATATATTTATTTTTATTTTAAAATATGATTATGTGAGATTTGGTTGAATGCACTAAGGTGCATGGTAGGTAGTGATGCACTCTAGTGATTGAGTATGTGCATGTGCATGGTTGCATGGTGTGCATGCAATAGTTTTCTACACATTAATTTCCTTTTATTGGTTTATTTATTTTTATTTAATTAAGGGATTTAAAAAAAAAAAAAAAGAAAGGGAAATAAAGAGGCTTGTGTTCACATAAGAAAAACATTGGGAAACAAATGGTGAGAAATGATAGAGTTGTCATTTTTTTGAATTCCCGTAACCTTAGACCCAGCCTCAGTAAAATTGGTATAAAATGGGCTGTTGATATCCAATTTAGACACAACTTATACCGTTAGAAAGCTAATAAAATTATCTACATTTTCTGTGAATATCATTTTTTCTAAAACGTAACAGAAACGGGTCAAAACCCAGTCCCAAGTCTCAGCACCCTAGAGTTACGAGAATAGCATTATTTCCTTTATTAGCCATGGACAGCCAAGGAAGACAATAGAGAAATTAGTGTGCTGTCAATGATAAAATGGATTGACTGGCTGAGTATAATTTTTAATTGAATTATATTTTGATTTAGGGAAAATAAAGGAAAATGATAATTACATTTTCCTTAGCTAGGTTTTGAAGATTGAGGCATTTAAATAGAAAATAAGAAAGAGGTTGAAGGCTCATTTGGGATGGAGGGCTGCCAAATTATAGAGAGAAGAGAGAGAGAGAGAGAGAGAGAGAGAGAGGGCGTGACCTAGAGAGAGAAGAAGAAGAAGAAAGGAAGAAGAAGAAAAAGGGTTCAAGCTAGGGTAAGGTTTTTGGTTGTTTTCCTTATGATTAATCTAGTATTTTGATCGGGTTGTCTCTAACCTTGTTCATCTTCTTCTCCATCTTGATTATTCAAAATATACAACCCCTAGTGTTTGAGCAAGGAGGTTATTGGATTCTTGATTGGATTGGATTCTTGATTTTCTATCAAGTAGAGGTATTGAAATCCCTCCCTAAATTTTGTGATTTTTGGTTTTGATGGATAGATTATTAGAGGGATTATGGTTAAAGGGGATTTATGTTTTGGGTAGGAAAAAAATGGGTACTTTGTGTTTTTGATATCTTAATGATAATAAGTTGTTTGATTTGCATGAAGGGTATTATGGTTTGATGTATAAAAGGGTTTTGATGTTGATTTTCTATGTACAATGATTAGTGGTAATTATGAATGCAAATATGGGGTTTCGGCCTAGGCATACCTAAGGATCATCTTGATATTTTGTTTGATGTTGTATGATTTTCAATATATTAGATCCATGTTTTAGGACCTATGTAATTTGGGTAAAATGATAATTGGAAATCTTGCTATTTGGATCCATGAAATTTTGATAGGATGCATGTGATATTGTGAATGAATAAATTTTAAGATGCATGAAAATAATGATAGAAACATGTTAGGTTAATATAAAGGCATATGTGAATATGGTGTTTATGAATTAATGTATGTTATTGTTATTGTTAGTGTTTTGTTGGATTTCATGTGTAGATTCAATGGAATAGAAAAAAAAAATGGAATTTTATAAGATTGCATGTGAATATGTTAGTAATATTCTTAGAATTATGTATATAATAAGAGTATGATGAGATTTTGGACATGTATGATTTTATGTGAAATTTTTGGGATAAAAGATGAATTTCATGAGAAATTAAGCTTGCTGATTTTTGTAAGTAATTGGGTAAAAGTTTGATAAAAAAAAAAAGATTTGCATGCATAAGTAATATCCTTGATGTTATGTTAATTTTATGGAATTAAAAAGGGTATTTTAAGTCCCAATAAAATAATATTTTACTTAAATAAATACCTACAGAATTTTTATTGAATTTTTAGAAAAGTAGGAGTTTTTAAATTGAATATAGTGATTTTTAAAGATAAAAATGGTTGCTGGAATTTTTGTAAAAAAAATGTGAAGTGTGTTTCACTAAAATGAATTTGATGAGTTTTTGAAACAAAATTATTATCATAAATTATGGTAATATTAAAAATGGTATTTTAATATGGTATGAATGCATATTTTGATAAGTTATGATTTTTCCTTATTTTGATTGAGAAAAATATTTAGATTCAATTTATTTGTGATTTTTAAATAAATTAAATAGTGGCTGAAAGTTTGGTTTAAATGATTAAAAATGATTATTTAATTGTCACATATGAATTTATGTTACATAAAACTAATTCTTAAATAATTTAAATAAAATATATTTTTCCCACACTTAAAGATATATTTTTCTCACATCATTTATGTAACACAATTAACCAATGTTAAAATTTATTTTTCTAAAGAAACATATTAATCATAGGTATTTTAATTAATTCCAAGTTTTTTGTTACTTCTTTGTAATTTGAGAATAATAAATGAAATTGTCACATATTTTTTTTAAAGCTAAATCAAATTATTTTATAAAATAAAATAATGTTTTGAAAAATTTAATCAACCTAGAAATTTTAAGAAAAATAAAGCATGTTATATGTCTATTAATTTTAAAACGATAAAAGTAAGAAATGTAGAATTATCGTTTTTAAAACGTCTCAATTACGCAATGTTCCCACGTATGCATGTTATATGCAAATCCACTTTTACGTCCAAAATTATGTTTGTTATTCAACTATGTGGTTTTTATAGAAAGATCATGTATGTAAAATAGGTAAAAATGAGCATTATTCTTTTATGGCTTTATATGTAGTTAAGAATATTTGTATGTTGGGTGTAACTCTCACCATGTGTGCATGGCCCATGCACAAATGAGTTGTATGAAATGGCAAATTAGTAATTATATGAAGCTAAGAAATGTCGTTTTGATTATGGTATAGGCTCGTTGAGAAGTTGTGGTTTTACTTAGCTTGGACCTGAGGTAAGGAAGTTAGATAGATTATATGATTTTATGCTATGAATGGTAAGACTGTTGTATGAATGAATTGTTATGAATTATGAATGTCATAATGTGATGATATGTTGAATATGATATGTTTATGGATGTTAGACACATCAAACGAGTTACTATAGATATAAAGACGTAACTCCTAGGGCGAACGCGCCGAGGTTATTCAAGGATCAGAGACTCTTGTTTACCTCATAGGGTGACAAGGACAACTAGCGAGCCATGCTCATCATGTATGTTGTATGAATATGATTAGGGTGACATGGACAACTAGCGGGCCATGCTCATCATGTATGCTGTATGAATGTGATATGATGATATGTTACGATTACGTTATGATATGCTATGATGATATGTTACGATTACGTTATGATATGCATTGATGATATGTTACGATTACGTTATGATGTGCTATGATGATATGTTACGATTACGTTATGATATGCAATGATGATATGTTACGATTACGTTATGATGTGCTATGATGATATATTACGATAATGTTATGATATGCCATGATGTGTTAGATGAACGTTAGTGTTCGTATTTGTTATATCCTTACTTGCTTATTGTTTGTACTTCCTTACTGGGCTTTTAGCTCACCCCCTTACTTTCCCTTCCAGGTAGCAAATAGGATTTCTCTGTGACACGCGTGGTGACGTGAGGAGTTCTATCGTCGTAGGGTGTATGGTGTGGGGTATCCTATGGACGGAATAAACGATCACTTTAGGACACCATTTTAAATATGTTATGTTTTAAGAGACTTTCTAAATTATTAGTGGGACTTAATTATTTAATATTGTTTCTTTTGAACTTTGCATAAAAACTCATATTTTCTTTTTAAACTAATGGGCCCAACTTGCATTGTTTTAAGAAAGTCCTCACTGAGACCTTTATAAAAAGTGGTTTTCTTTATGGACCAACGATATGTGAATGTTTTAATAAGTACTAGTCTAGGGCGTTCTTTACAACTAGTCACCAAGGTGGTTGAAAAGTTAAAACTTTATATTATATTCAAATATGATTATATGAATTCAATAATAATAATTAATGGTAAATCTCGAAATTGATAACAAAAATGAAAGAAATAGTGATATTAATAACTTGAAAATAACATTGAATAAAAAATTAACCCTAAAATTAAGGATCATGATTTTTAAAATTCAAATTTCAAAATGGAGGGAAATAAATTACTTGGTTTGTTTTTCAAAGCTTAATTTACACACAAATTTTGAAATTATGGGGTGACAATAAGAAATTTGAATTTGTTATTATAAAACTGAATAAAAAAATGTGTCAATTAAAGATAATGAGAATATTATAATAGTATTTGATATCATTAATGTGATGATTGTAAATTAAGAAAAATTATATTATATTTAAAAATGACAATAGTAATTGGAAACAAATTAATACTTGAACTGAGCTCTTGTCACTGATATCACCAATTGTAACCCTGAAGACCCCTTTAGTTAACCTATATGAGTCAAATAGTTAGAATAATGACTTTAGTAATTCATTTACTTGGATATAAGGAGATGCATATCTAAGAAATGTCATTTTGATTAGGTAAATTAAAATTTTCAAAAATATATAAATTATTCTTTTGTACGATTATTTCAATCTTAATTATTAAATAACATTGCATCAAGCATAACCAATCATGACATAAGGAAAAGTTTTCACGTCCCTATTCACCTAGAACACAAATAGTATCGCATAGTCTCGGATAGTTGTACAATAGGTTTTTAGTTGATACAATAGAGACTTTAGAAGGGGATATGATCCCGAGCTAATATTACTAGATAGCATTACACTAAGCATAACTAATTATGACATAATGAATCATTCCAACGTACACTAGTCAAACAATACTACCGCAACAGTCTCAGGTAGTTGCCCTAGAGAGTAAGGCATAGTAGTGAATTCAGAAGGGGATCCGATCCCGAAAAAATATTACTAAATAACATTACACTAAGCATACCTAATTATGACCAAGAGAACCGTTCCAACCTACCCTAGTCACCATGATAACCAATACTACCTCTAGAGTCTCAAATAGTTATCCTATAGAGTAATACAGAGTTGTGACTTTAGAAGGTTATCCAATCTCGATCGTATATTACTAAAGATCTTAATTACTAAATAACATTGTACAAAGCATACCTAATCATGACATAAGGAAAAGTTCTCACGTTCCTATTCACCTAGAACAGAAATAGTATCGCAGAGTCTCGGATAGTTGTATAATAGGTTTTCAGTTGATACAATAGAGACTTTAGAAGGGGTTCCAGTCCCGAGCTAATATTACTAGATGACATTGCACTAAGCATACCAAATTATGACATAATGCATTGTTCCAACGTACCTTAGTCAATCAATACTACCGCTAGAGTCTTAGATAATTGTCCTAGAGAGTAAGACATAGTAGTGAATTTAGAAGGGCATCCGATCCCGAAAAAATATTATTAGATAACATTGCACTAAGATATAGTAGTGAATTTAGAATGGGATCTGATCCCGAAAAAGTATTACTAGATAACGTTGCACTAAGCTGACCTAATTAGGACATAACGAATCGTTCCAATGTACCCTAGTAAACCAATACTATCACTAGAGTCTCAGATAGTTGTCCTGCTGAGTAAGATAGAGTAGTGAATTTAGAAGGGCATCTGATCCCAAAAAAATATTACTACATAACATTGCACTAAGAAAACCTAATTATTACATGATGAGTCGTTACAACGCTAACTATTCACCGAGATAACCTATACTACATGTAATAATATACAATGCATTATATTTTTTTCAAACTTGTGCTTACATTTTTCTATTTTTTTTTTCTTTTTCATATTTTAAATAATACATATAAATAATATATATTTTTAAATATTTAAATAAAATTAAATTAAAACAAAAATATATATATAAAAACTTGTTAAAATAAGAGGCTTTTATTTAAAAAAAAAATACATTATTTTTTAAAAATAATGATGAAAATAATATAAAATATTTTTTTTGAAATTAACAAAAAAAAAAGAAATTAAAGAATGTCAATAAAAATATTGAGAAAAAAGTGTTAGAAATAAATATAAAATTAATTTTTTGTTTAATTAATGGGGTGTCTTTATATATTATTGGAGTGAAAATATAATGTCCCTAAAATACAAATATATTTTTTATTTTATTTTGTAACAACAAACAAATTTTAATTTTAAAAGTTTCAATTAAGGGTTTTTTTATTTTTTATTATCAAAATAATTTGCATTATTAATAAAATCAAATCAATACTATAATATGGTTGCTTTATTAAATTCTCGAATTTTTTTTTAGGTTATGATAATAATTAATTAAATTTTTAAATATCTACCAATAATAAAATTATAGAGTTTTACCTTATCAAATTTTTATTTAATTTCAATTTTTTAAATTCATTAAATTAAAAATTGTGGTAGTTTTATTAAATTATTATTGTTATTTTTTATTTACTTTTAAAATGTATTTAATGGGTCAAATTTGTAATTAAAATTATAATGGCTGAAATTAATGGGTGATTTTTATTAAAAATATAATATTAAATTATAAAAATAGGTAGTTGCCGAAATTAATGGATAAATGATTTAAAAAGATAATATTAAATTAAATGTGGCTACATGATTACTGATTACGTTTGGAAAGTAACAACGTATTAATTACTTATTCATTAAATTAAGAAAGTGTGGTTCTTGTATTAAATGACATAGTTTAATATTGTTATTTATTTTTTTGGTTTTTGAATTTTTTTGGTTTTTTGTCAAATGCATTTAATTTTTGAAATTTTTTATTAAAAAATAGGTGGCCGAAATTAATGGGTGTTTTTTATAAAATAAAAATAATATTTAATTAATGTGAATGCATGATTAGTGATTACATTGGAAAGTTACCACGCATTAATTATTTATTCTTTCAATAATATTTTATTATTTATTTTAAAGAAATTCACAATATTTTATTAAGAATGTGAAAGGTTGCATTGTTTCTTCACAACACACACTATAAATATAACACCATATACCCTAAACCGATTGTGCTATTGTTTTATAAAAAAAAATCAAGTTTTACACACATTCAACTACCATGTCTATCAACAACATATCAGATTCAACCTATTCAAATAATGAAGATAACTCTTCACCCTTTCATTCCAAATATGATGAAGTAGATTCTCCATTAAAGAAGATCAAGGTTGAGAAGTTGGACAATGGCGTAAAGTCTCCATTGAAGAATATCAAGACTGACAAGTTTAACGATGATGAGAAAGATGAGAATCCACTTGATGCTCAACTAGAGTACAATCCAAATAGAATATATTTTGATATTATGTTCCAAAAAATTGATGAAAATTTCAGTCGTCTATTGAAGAACTACATGGATGAATTTGTTCGAGAGATGACAAGATGTGCATTTGCGATGCAAACTTTGCACGGGTCAATGGCCAACTGTTTTGATGCAGAGAGGAAAAAGAACGAGGTGTGAGAGAAATATTTGAAGGAGAAGGAAAAGAAGATGACAAAGAAGAATGACAATCTGCAAAATGCTTCAAGTGTTTTTATTTTTATTTTTAAATTTAATGTTTCTACGTGTTTCTTTAGGTCTTACTATAATGTTTTTATTTTTTTTATGGACATTTTCTTATTAGGATTTGTTATGAATAGAAACTTTTATTTATTTTTGGGTCTTTAAATAAAATCTTATTATTATTTATTTATTAATAATGTTATAATTAATAATTTTGTTGGAGTAAAATTGTCCAAACTTTTTAAAAAAAATTAATGCTGAAATTGTATATTATTTTTTGGTTTTCAATTTAAAATTATAGTTTAATTTTAATTAATACTTAACAATTGACCATTAAGCAATCTCTAAATTAATGGACTTTATAAATCATCTAACCAATTATATTAAATGAATATATTTCCTTATTGGGCAACATAGGACTAATGAATAAATATCTAATTTCACAACAACAACAATTTGATTTTCCCAAGAGAATACAATGAGATGCTTCTTTTCAAAAATCAAAATAGTTTTTTAATGCTAGCCAAAATTAATTTTTTTTAATAACACATGCCGAAATTAATGCTTTAAAAACAAAATTTCAATTAATTTTCTATTTTCAAGGTAAAAAATATCAATAGTTATTGGTTATGATGTAATCTTATCAATAAATGCTCATTTATTGATAATAGAAAATTTGAAAAGTTGTATAGTTTTGTAGTTTGGGAAAAAAAAATAAAGAGTTGTATTGATTCATTTTACCTATAATCAAAGTAGTCTGGCATAAATCAAAGTTGTTTTTTTTTTTATTTTTAAATTTGTATTTTATAATGTAATATGGAAAGTTTTATTTCTTATTTTTGTTTTGATGTTCATTTATTGTTAGAAAAACCAAAAGTCATCCATTATTTTAGGGTATATAAAAAATCATTAATTAGTTGTTATTTCCAATATAAGATTTAAATAATAAAATCTCAAATTCGAAATAATAATTTTGAAATTAAAATTTAATAAGTTAAAGAAATTAAAAAAATATTGCAAAAAAATATATTTCAATTAGTACATTGGAAATTACATAAACTTGCACCAAATAGTATTTAAAATGCTACATTGGAAATTAAACAAACTTTTTTCGATCCACAATATAAAAATACAAAAGTAAACCAAATTACTACTCTACATCTTCCTAATTATTGATTACATTACTACTAACAATGATATCCTGATTTTGGCCTTCAGATCTTTTAGATGCTTCACATAGTTGCTGTACAAAACAATAAATAAATAAAAAAATTAGATAAACATATATCAACCAGATAATGTTTCATACTGTAAAATTATGAAATTAATTAAGATATACCAACCAGACGACGACGAAGTTGATGGATAATATTATTTGAACAATTTAACCTATCTATAGATTCAAGGATCTTCGTAACCAAAATATTTTGCAAACCAACAACCATTATGAGCAAAGCATTTACTTTTGCCACCCCAATCTGTAAAAAATAAATTAATATAAAATTTTGAAAATAATTAAAATAATAATTAAAAAATAATAATACATACACATTTTACATGGTCTGGAATTTGAATGTTCCCTTTGTTTACATCTGATGGTATATTAATGGTCATTGCATCACCATCCTCATCAGGTATGACAAAACTCCATGGTGGGATAGGAACATCACGACATACCTCATCTACTCATACATGGTTTTCATATTCCTATTTTTTAAATGGAAAAAAGAAAAAAGATTTTCGAAAAATAATAATCCAAGTGCTATAACATAAACATAAACTGAGATCTCAATCATAGACACATATATAGATATGAAGATATTACCTTACAAAAAGAACAATAAGACTCACTATGAAGACAACGTCGAGTTCTACTTTCGAACATTGAAGATGATGACTCCAAACTTACCATAGGAGATCTATACCGACAAGCGCGAACTAAAAACAATTTGGACCTAATTCGATTAGGAGACAATGAGTTCTCATAAAAAATTTGTCTCTTCTTTCCAACCGTTCCTCCTAAATCCTTAGATCTACTTCTTTTGTTCTTCATCCCCTTCCCCTCTACTCCCATGCGTTTTCTCTCTCCCCCTCTATTTTTTTCCCACACGATTTTTTTTTCTTCTTCTTTCTCTTCTTCACATGCTCACAAAATCATGGGTGCAATTCTGATTTTTTATGTTTATATTGTTTCTTTGAATGAAGAAGAAGAAGAAGAATAGAGAGTTTAAGAAATGAGTGTGCATTTATTATGAAACCCTAATTTAAATTGTTTTAAATTAATTCAAAACTTGAAAAAATAGCTTACATCTTATTGGTTGGAATCACCATTCCTAATGACCAAAAAAAAAAAAGCAATTTCGAAATTAATGCCCAAAAAAAAGAATCTTTACTTGTTGGTAACTTGATGTACCAAGTCACCTATATGCCATGTCACCATATTTGCACATTTACCTAGGTACCCATGTGTGAGCAATACCCATTGAGAACTTTTCCATATATATATGTACTTCATATATAGTCATATGATGATTCTATGTTATGATCAAGTTTTATAATTATTTATATACAAAATGAAGTACGTAATGCATGTATACCTAATTTGTTTGCCACCCAAACTGCTATGTTTACACAAAGTAATAAAGGTGGTTTTTTAATACGATGAGTTCCTTTAAATAAATATGATTTGTTGAAAAGAATAATAATAATGCCATTAGCTAGATGTAAAAATTTGATGCAATATTGATTTTAGGAATTATATCATTTTATTTTATATATATTATTGTTTGACACTACTCTAATATATAATTTTCTAGTCACATTTTTATGTTTTGCACAAATAGTGTACGACATGAATTCATGTCCTCCATTGTGGGTCATGAATAATTTGATATGTTTGTCCTATAAAGTAAGATATGAAATGGTGTGGGGACGTGAAAACCCCTTATATTAAAAAAATTACATTTCACGTCCCACATTGGGAGACATGAAGGACAACGTGAAATGTTAAAAAAGAATAGTCATTTATGCCTTGTCATGAAATGTATATCTAAATATATAACTTAAAGTTTCACATTGTTTAGAAACAACACAATTCCTCTTTCTTTCTTCTATAAATTCAACACTCTACATTTTTAAACATAACAAATAAAATAATTAATATTAATTATTTTATATAAAAGAAAGTATTAATTAAATAATTCAATTAAAAATGTTTTATAAAAAATCTGAAAAAAAAAAAGACTTCACTTCCGGGGACATGATAAGTGGTACTTTTGGAACCACTTTTCACGTCCCCTACGTGAATGTTCTTTCTTGTCCCATTTTGGTGGACATGAAAAGTACCCACTTTTCAAAACCTTTGATTCTATGACCCGCGCGTGAGGAACGTGAAAAGTCTTTTATGTCCCTCAAAAACATATTTAAATTACATTTTTTGTAGTTGGAGTACCAATTTATATCATTCTCATTTATTTAATACCACTAAAAAACGTAGAATTTACATGGTGTATGGTTTTTTTTATTAGAAATTTGAATTGTTATTGTTTGTATGGTTTTTTTTAAAAAATTTCAAATATATGGCATTCATGTTACCATATAAAAAATAAACTTTTTAATTAAATCATAATTTTTTCCCATTTACGTTATATTATTTTTAATGGCAATCTACTATTTTTTTTTAAATAAATTATCTAAGGTATAAACAGTTATTATAATTTTCCCCACGTTCCCCATTTCTCCACACGTGTCCACACTTTCACACTTTTTGAATTTTTTTTAAATGAACTAACATTTTCAGCTGGGAGTGTTTACTCTTTTCTCTATTTTTTCTTTTAACTGATGAAAAACGTTTTCCTCTTCACTTTCCATTTGTTCTGCATTTTTGTTTTTTCTTCTTCCATGTGCCGACCTCAATCCACCAGAAGTTTCTTTGCATTTTCGTTGCCAATCATCGTTTTCGGTATAACTTTGCCCTCATTGTTTGGTTTCGTCAATAGGCTATTGTATTCAGTTACGTTAGAGTGTTAGTAAGTTTTTCTTTCCTTAATCTTCTTCAATTTTCCTTGCATTTTTTTTCTCATGTTCATTACAGGCAATGCATTTGGATTTTTTAATTTTTTTCTTCTACTTATTAATTTTTTTGGATTTTCCTTTCCTGTTGGATAATTTTTCACCCAATGTCAGACTGCCTTTCTTTGGCGGTCTCTCTAGTTTTAAACTCAGTTGCTAGCTGTTGAAATATTAAACTTGATTTATTATGGTTAGTTTCTAGAATTTAGAGTTTCTAGAGCTTCCATGTATTTACTAGAGTTTCTAGAATGTTCATGTATTTACTAGAGGTTGTTGAGTCTTGAGCATTCTAGAACTGTCCTTTCTTAGTTAGTAGATGAGAATTATCTAGAATAATCTACTAGCTCATAATTTAATTGTGTTTCTAGAAATGTCCATAGAGTCCTATAAATAGAGATGTAGTCCCACCATTTTGTATTAAGCCAAAAATACAAGTTGAGTTATATAAAAAAGCATCTTCCATCATAATATTATCTCCCATATTAACATTATTAGTTTTCAACAAAGTCTTCAACTTCTCTCCCAAATTCATCTTAATTTTCAACAAAGTGGTATCAGAGCAAGGTTCTTGAAGAAAAATGGCAAGTGGATGATCCCCTTCCAAGTTCCAATGCTCACCAAGAGCAACTATGATAGTGGAGTATCAAGATGAAGGCACTACTAGGAGCTCAAGATGTTTGGGAGATCGTTGAGAAAGTCCATAAGGAGCAAGAAGATGTTGCTCTTTCTCAAGCTCAACGGGAAGCCTTGAGGGATTCAAGAAAGATAGACAAGAAAGCTCTCTACCTCATTTATCAAGCAGTGGATGAAGATGCATTCGAGAAGATCTCAAATGCAAGTACGGCCAAAGAAGTGTGGGAGAAGCTTCAAACTTGCAACAAAGGAGTGGAGCAAGTTAAAAAGATCTGTCTTCAAACTCTTACAGGTGAGTTTGAACTTTTGTTCATGGAAGAATCTGAATCAATTTCTGATTATTTTTCTAGAGTATTGGCAATTGTCAATCAATTAAGAAGAAATGGTGAAGATGTTAGTGAAGTGAAGGTTATAGAGAAAATTCTTCACACTGTAACTCTAACCTTTGAATACATTGCTACAAACATTGAAGAAAATAAAGATTTAGAAACTATGACTGTTGAGCAACTCATGGGTTCTTTACAAGCCTATGAGGAGAAACGAAAGAGGAAAAAGAAACAAAAGGAGACGGTGGAGCAATTACTACAACTCAACTTGAAGGAAGAAAATTTCGAAAATAATAGAGATCAAAGAGGAAGAGGACGTGACCAAGGAAGTGGGCGTGGACAAGGAAGAGAAGGAAGGGGTGGCTTTAACAACTTCAATAATGGAGAAAGAAGTCGAAATCCACAAGCAACAAGAGGACGCGAAAGAAGCAACTCATGGTCAAGGAATGATAAATCCCACATCAAATGCTACAATTGCAATAAGTTCGGCCATTATGCCTCCAAGTGTAGATCAAGGAAGGTTGAAGAAAAGGTCAGTTTCGTCGAAGACAAAGTTGGAGAAGAAGGAACATTGCTACTAGCTTGCAAACACAAAGATGAAGGCCAAGAAAATAGATAGTATCTTGACACCGGCGCTAGCAATCACATGTGTGGACAAAGAAGAATGTTCGTGGAGCTCAATGAAGCAGTAAAAGGAAATGTCTCTTTTGGAGATGAGTCAAAAATACCCGTGGAAGGCCAAGGTAAAATTCTTATACGCTTGAAAAATGGAGGCCACCAATTCATCTCAAACATTTACTTTGTGCTCAACATGAAGAACAATATTTTGAGTTTGGGACAATTGCTATAGAAAGGTTATGATATTCACTTAAAAGAAAATAACATTTTCTTAAGAGATGATCAAATTAATTTGATTGCCAAGGTGCCCATGTCAAAGAATAGAATGTTCCTCTTGAATATTCAATATGATGTTCCAAAATGCCTAAAGGCCTGCTATTACGACTCATCATGGCTTTGGCATCTACGCTTTGGACACCTTAATTTTGGCGGGCTCAAACTTTTGGAGAAGAAGGAGATGGTGAGAGTCCTTCCGTGCATCAACCAACCAGAACAACTTTGTGAAGGATGTTTGCTTGGAAAGCAATCTCGGAGGAGCTTCCTGAAGGAGTCATCTTCAAGAGCCACCAAGCCACTCGAGCTTGTACATATTGATGTCTGTGGACCAATAAAACCAAACTCTTTAGGTAAGAGTAAATACTTTCTCCTTTTCATTGATGACTTTTCAAGAAAAACATTGGCTTATTTCATAAAGGAGAAGTCAAAAGTGTTCAAGAATTTCAAAAAGTTCAAAGCTCTTGCTAAGAAAGAAAGTGGTCTTCCTATTAAGGCCATGAGATATGACCGAGGAGGAGAATTCACATCAAACGAGTTCCAAAAGTATTGTGAAGAGCATGGAATTTGTCGCCCCTTAACAGTGTCGAGATCACCCCAACAAAACAGAGTGGCAGAGAGGAAGAATCGAACCATACTTAACATGGCTTGTAGCATGCTCAAAAGAAAAATAATGCCCAAGGAGTTTTGGGCTGAAGCAGTGACTTATGCGGTCTACTTGGCAAATCGCTCTCCAACAAGAAGTGTGTATGATAAGACACCTCAAGAAGCATGGAGTGGAAGAAAGCCCGGAATTTATCACCTCAAAATCTTTGGAAGCATTGCTTATGCTCGTGTGCCTGATGAGAAGAACACCAAGCTTGACGACAAAAGTGAGAAGTATGTATTCATCGGCTATGACTCAAGATCCAAAGGCTACAAGTTGTACAATCCAATTACCGGCAAGATTCTCATTAGTCATGATTTAGAGTTCGATGAAGAAGATTCTTGGGATTGGAACACACAAGAAGACGAGTATGATTTTCTTCCTTACTTTGAGGAAGAAAAAGAAGTGGAACAACCAATGATGGAAGAAGAACCTCAAAAGCCTACTACTCCATTGATCTCACCAACCGGAAACTTACATGAAGAGTCATCAGGAGAAAGTTCGAATGAGAAGACACCACACTTCAGAAGCCTACAAGAGCTTTATGAGATAACTGAAAACCAAAATGGCATCTCTCTTATGTGTCTATTTGGTGATTGTGAACCTCTAAGCTACCAAGAAGAGGTAGAAAGCAAGAAGTGGAGAGACACCATGGATGAAGAAATCAATTCAATCATGAAGAACAACACATGGGAGCTAGCTACGCCTCCACAAGGACACAAGGCGATTGGAGTAAAATGGGTGTACAAGACAAAAAGGAACGCCAATGGAGACGTGGAAAGATACAAAGCAAGATTGGTTGCAAAAGGCTATAGTCAAAGAGAAGGCATTGACTATGACGAGGTATTTGCTTCTGTTGCTCGTCTTGAAACTGTTAGATTAATTATTTCCTTGGCAGCCCAAAATAGATGGAAGATATAACAAATGGATGTAAAGTCTACTTTCTTGAATGGTTTCCTCGAAGAAGAAGTCTACATTGAGCAACCATTGGGCTATGAAGTAAAAGGACATGAAGATAAAGTATTGAAGTTAAAGAAGGCTTTGTATGGACTAAAGGAAGCACCGAGAGCCTGGAATACACGAATTGACAAGTACTTTCAAGACAAGAGTTTTTCAAAGTGTCCATATGAGCATGCACTCTATATCAAAGTTACAAATGAAGACATTTTGATTGTATGCTTGTATGTAGATGACTTGATCTTTACAGGTAGCAACCCGAGTATGTTTGAGGAGTTCAAGAAAGACATGGAGAAAGAGTTTGAGATGACAGACATTGGGCTAATGTCTTATTACCTCGGCATTGAAGTAAAGCAACAAGACAAAGGCATTTTCATCACTCAAGAAGGATATTCTAGAGAAGTGCTTAAGAAGTTCAAGATGGATGACTCTAATCCAGTTGGCACACCGATGGAATGTGGAATCAAGTTGTCAAAGCATGACGAAGGAGAAAAGGTGGATCCAACTCTCTACAAAAGCCTTGTTGGAAGTTTGCGCTACCCTTAACTTGTACGAGGCCGAATATTCTCTATGTTGTTGGAATCATTAATCGTTATATGGAAGCTCCAACAACAACTCATTTCAAGAGTGCAAAAAGAATACTTCGGTACATCAAAGGTACAACCAACTATGGCTTGTTTTATTCATCTTCTAACAATTATGAGATAGTTGGATATAGTGATAGCGATTGGAGTGGAGACTTGGATGATAGAAAGAGCACCACCGGATTTGTGTTTTTCATGGGAAACACTACTTTTACTTGGATGTCAAAGAAGCAACCAATCGTCACTACTTTTACTTGTGAAGCTGAATATGTTGCTGCAACTTCATGTGTTTGCCATGCTATTTGGCTAAGAAACTTGTTGAAAGATTTGAATGTGCCACAAAAGAAGCCTATCGAGATTCGTGTTGATAGCAAATCAGCACTTGCACTAGCAAAGAATCTTGTCTTTCATGAAAGAAGCAAGCACATCGACACACGTTATCATTACATACGAGAATGCATTGGAAGAAAAGAAGTGAGGTTGGAGTATGTGAAATCTCAAGATCAAGCGGCAGACATCTTCACCAAACCACTCAAGGGAGAAATGTTCGCCAAGCTACGAAGCGTTCTTGGAGTCACAAATCAAGTTTAAGGGAGGGTGTTGAAATATTAAACTTGATTTATTATGGCTAGTTTCTAGAATTTTCATGAATTTAGAGTTTCTAGAGCTTCCATGTATTTACTAGAGTTTCTAGTGTCTTCATGTATTTACTAGAGTTTCTAGAATGTTCATATATTTACTAGAGGTTGTTGAGTCTTTAGCATTCTAGAACTCTCCTTTCTTAGTTAGTAGATGAGAATTATCTAGAATAATCTACTAGCTAATAATTTAATTGTGTTTCTAGAAAAGTCCATAGAGTCCTATAAATAGAGATGTAGTCCCACCATTTTGTATTAAGCCAAAAATACAAGTTGAGTTATATAAAAAAGCATCTTCCATCATAATATTATCTCCCATATTAACATTATTAGTTTTCAACAAAGTCTTCAACTTCTCTCCCAAATTCATCTTTATTTTCAACACTGGCTTCTCAATCTCTCATGGTATGAGCCTTTTTCTATTTAGTCACTTTTTTTTTTCTTTTCAAAAGCAATATCTTGAGTTAATTTGCTTACTGATTTTTTATTTGAAATGTCTAAACACTATTTGTTTTATTTTTTATTTTCCTTTTCTTCATTTGAGATTTTGCATTCATGTTATTTTGATTTTGAAGCATCTGATTGTCTTTTTTGGTTTTTTCTTTTTAGTATTTTGCAAGTTTTCACAATGGAAATTACAAAGAGTTCATTTTGTCTTTCAGTGTTGCACACCCTGATGTTTCAGATTCAACCATGAAACGTAAATTTGATGCAGATGCTTCTTCCTCCAAGCCTACGAAGGTTAGGAAAAAGTCCAAATCTATTTGTGCCTCTAAAGCTAAGGTACCCGTTTTTGTTTTTATGTTGTAATCTGTTACATATGGCATTTACTTCATTTTAATTTAAGTTTTTGGGTTCTTTTTTATTTATTTAATTATTTGTATACTTTTAATTTGATTTCATATTTGTGTTGCAGGTTTTGGTGTAACCAATTACATATTTTATATTGAAATCTATTGTAATTGATTTCTATACCTGGTTTAAGTGTAACCAATTATATATGATTTATTGAAATTTGTTACAATTGATTTCAGCATCTGGTTTATTGTAACCAATTACATTTGTTTCATGGGTTTATATCTTTTTAGACCCTGTGTTTTGATAAATTACTTTTTGGACCCTATGTTTTGTAAAATGGTTAAAATAGAACCCTAAACCCGAATTTGGTCAATGTTTTCTCAACTAAAATCACAAATAATTTACCAAACTAGCAATCCAGAACAAAAATTAAATCATTCTGCTTAAAAATTGTGTTGTTATATTCAATTTTTTCTTCATCAAAATTGAGTTTAGGGTTCTATTTTAACCATTTTACAATACATAGGGTCTAAAAAGTAATTTTTCAAAACACAAGGTCCAAACAGATAATGAGACAAAACATAGGGTCCAAAAAGGTATAAACCCTTGTTTCATTGAAATATGTTGTAACTATTTTCTGTAACTAGCTTTAATGTAACCAGCTACATATGTTTCATTATACTCCATTGTAACTGGTTTTAGTGTAACTAGTCATATTTTTTCATTAATTTTTCTAACTTTGCTCTTTTTTCATGTTCACAACACATTGATGTTTGTATGTGCTTGGAGAGCACATGTTTTGCAACACGCGATGGACTGAGTTGGACAATGTTTTGATTCTGGTTAATGTGGAGGCTAGGCGACATTGGGGTTTAGTTCATTTTGACATTCAGAAGCGCACATTGACTTTGTATAATTTCATGAAGGGTAAGATGCAAGATAAAAAGTATTTGGGTTGTATTGGTGTGTTTTCTACTATCATTCCATACTTGTTAGACCATAGTGGTTTTTATTTGAGTTGGCCAATTGTGGATTTGGATTCCGAGGCATACTTTCCTAGGATAACACCTCTTAAAGTTTGTGTGGAAAAGGAGATCTCAAGGCAACGTAGCAAGTAAGAATTAGATTCTGGTTTATGTCATGAGCTTTGGCCCATGGCAAACCTAAAACCATAACCCTAAATATTTCTTTCATTAATTAATTTTTTAAATTATTTGAATTTTTAAATTAATTATTTATTTAAATTTTGTTAGAAAATTAAAAAATCTTTTAACTGGTTGGGATATTTTATTCCAAGTTTATTTTAAAGATTATTTTTCTTGTCTATTGTAATTCAATTATTTTTTAAAAAAAAAAGTTAAATGGGTTTGATCAATTAAAAAGTGTTTTAATTAATTAAAGAGTTGGACCTAAAGCCTAAAAATTATGAAGATGTACCTCAATGGAGAATGAGCATCTTTTGGAAATTGGTATCTTTGGAACCCAATTTGTAATTTTGTTGATTTCTATTTTCAAATAGTTGTAAATTTAGAAATACCTAATAGTTAGTCGATTCATAATTTATTGTCTATTTATTTATTATATTTATTTAAATAAATGTGTATTGATGTGATTGATAACATGGCATGCATTAGTCAATTACATGTCACGCATGAAACCCCACACAGTTTTATTAATCATGGATCTCATATGTAGTATTTACAATTGTCATAATTGTTTGTATGAATTATTTTGGCCAAATCAATTTGCATGTAAAAAACCAAGTTAGATGAAGTTGATAAATCACACCATACTAAAGTCAAGTGTTTAGTTAGGCCATTTTTTTATATAACCAACTTTAATTAAAAATATTTTGTTGACGGTGAGAACTCATCAATGATGTTAGGTCGGAAAACTCAAAGGTTAGTAAGAAGATAGCTAGATAAGAACTTATAATAGACTTAAGGAAAAATAAATGCAGATCAACAATGGAGTCAACATTCGTATATTGCTTAATAGCTTGAGTATACAATGAATTTTCCAACGCCTTAGTTTGAGGGGTGGAATTCTATTTATAGCTTGGCTCTAATGGCCTTGGATACAAGGTGGTCCCAGGGGACAAGAAGGTACTTGGGTACGTTGTCATGGTAGTGGTACGGGTCGTGGTGGAGCAGAGGGTTGTGGTGTCGATGCTGATAGATGGTCAGAAGCATACAGGTCATGCCACCACGTCTCGTACTAATTCGTACCACCACTACTTGTCGGATACGGATGTCAAAGTCATGCCTGTATCTTCCTTAGGGTCGTACCTCTCGTACCCGTATGCGTGTCTCGTACCTGATGGTCCTTCTTACGTTTCCAAGACACATCTCTTCTCCCAACTCCCTTGTATCTCACTAAGTGTGGGAGAGCTTGCACGCCATCATGAGTAACATACCTAGCTACCTTCACAATTTCCAACTTGATAGCGAATGATGGTTGGGCCCTTTCTAGTTCCCCTCATATGATGAGGCAAGACGCCTTTCGCGGGTCTCCATCCAGGCAAGACACGGGATCTCGCATGGACCCTTGAGCGCATGGCACATCGTCTCACATGGCAAGGCTTATGGTCCTATGGCGAGGCATGCCTTTGGCTAGGGATGTGTTGGCAAGCGGTATGTGGCCCTATGCGCGAGGCACAGGGCGTGGCCGAGGCAGTCTCTGCAAGACCCAGGCGCAAGGTGCTGGGCATGGATGAGGCAGTCTCCGCGAGACCCAAGCGCGAGGCGCTGGCCATGGCCGAGGCAGTCTCCGCGAGACCCAAGCGTGAGGCGCTTGATGCCTTGTTTGAAAGTCTTTCAATGTGAGTTGGCCTTATGGGGCTTTAGACTTGATTGCTTTGGACCTTTTACCGGTGTGGAATTCTTGCCTCCCATTGGCATGGAATGACTTCGTTAGGCCTATGGCCTTGCAAAATGTGTGGCCTCTTGGGGCACGTAATAACCTTCTGCCTCTATCGCGTACTTGACGCCTTTGGTCCCCCTTAGCAATTTACTCCAATAAGGGATCGGACCTTTTTCCTTGGTGGATTTTTGGCATCCACACTTGCCCCCCAGTCTACGAGAGGGTCTTCAGGCTCTCTGGTAGACTTCAAGGTGCGATGTTTTTGGGATGCCCGCGAGGTATTAGCTTGCTTCTTTATTTTGGCATTATATAAAAATACACTTTGGAATTGAAGACTATTATGAGATTTTGATAGTGAATGTGAGCCTATCATTGTGCTCCACGGATCCCAAGGCGAGTGCCAAGCCCCCTTCTTGACCATTGATCAAGCATTGGATCCAATGGCTAAGATAAGTTTGTGGTTCTTATAAATAGACCTTCATCTCAAGCATAATATCCACATTTACTCTTCTTAGCTTGGTGGTATTGGTGTCTTCACTTCCTCCAAGAGGTAATGGGTTAAATTCCTCACAAAGTCATTTTGGGCTTTCTTTCCTCTTTATTATTTAAATTCCTTTCTTTTATGTAAACGTCTATATAGGTGCTTGGAGACTAAAACACCTTTCTCCTTTATTTTTGCAGATGCATACTTTCGACCATTTGCATTCCTTCAACCGCGACAGTGCTTTTGACCCTCGACCTTCTTTCGATGATGGTGCTTTTGACCCTTGGCCTTCTTCCGACCATGACGATGCTTTCAACCCTTTGCATTCCTCCGACAGCAATGGTGCTCGATTTTACTTACTCAAGGTATACTTTCTTTCTTTCTTATGTTCAATGGGTCTAAATTAGCACTACTCGAGATGGGTTGCCTTGGCCGGAGCTCCTCATGAGCTAATCCACACACATGCCCTTGCTTGTACCTCGTAGTTGGTCATTTCGAGCACTTGTGTCTAGAGGTTTTGAGCCTATTCCTTTGTGTTTTGTAGCACCCCCTTCACCTACCCTTCCACCCTTATTATCAATGAGACGAGGTTTCATGGCATGTGAGGGATCGTCTGGTGTTCCTCCGGGGGTCGAGTTTGTAGACTTGTCTTCAGACTCAGGGTCCCCCGAGAACAACCCTTACCAAGACTATGACACTTTGAGGAAGGCCTGTATGTGTCACCTTGAGCACATGGCCGATCTTAGGCATAAAATCTGGGTGGTGGAGAGTGAAATATATTCAGTTTTGAGGAGTGATTGAGTCACTTTTCCTTTTAACCTTAGTGATCACATTGCAAACCTTAGAGGGAGCCTCTTTGATCTACAAATGGAGTTGGAGTTCATGGAGGGAGCCTCTCACCTAAACCTCCTACCCCATTCTCCCCCTATAGTTGCCATGAGGTCACCCCGGGTTCCCCTCAACCCTTGTCTTCGATCCACCTGTGTTTGATACTTCCACACTCAATGCCTCGGTGGAAAACTCTTGCTAGAAAGAAAAAATGGAGGGTAAAGTGCCTTGTTTCGACCTCACCTTTTTCCTTGGGTTTTGCAGATATGGCAAAGAGAATGCGGCGACAGGTGGCTTCCAAGAGGCCAGATTCTGGTCCTATGTTGGTGTCTACTATCATGTCCAACATGTCGGAGAACTGGCTATTGGAGTTATCTGAGAAATACCATATTGGCAAGGAGTACAAGCTGTACGTTCCTTCCAACAAGTGTCAGGCCGATAATCCCCCCCAGGGGTACGTGACCATGAGCGAGCACATCCTGAAGGTGGGTGGGACCATTCCCTTACACCTGTTCTTCGTCATGGTCCTCAACCACTTCGACCTTGCTCTGTTCCAGCTGGCGCCTAACAGCTGGTTGACTTTGAGCTGCCTATATATGGCGTTTATGGAGCTTAACCATTGTGTTTCTATGGCTAGGTGCACTTTATGTACAACCTCATGCCCACCCCTAAATCCAAAGGCTTCTATTTCCTGCAAAAAGCCAATTCCCAGGTCTCTCTGATAGAGGGTTCCATGTCCAACCCGGGTTCTTGGAAGCAGGACTTTTTCTTTGTGAAAGGTCCCATTTCTGTATGTGAACATTTTCGCTTATCCCCAAGTAAGTACTTCAAGCTTTTTTTTTCTTTTACATTGAATTTTTTATTTTGGAACTTATGCTCGTATTGATAACTATGTTGATTGTTCAGAGAGCTTCAGTATCCCCGACATTCCTGAGTTGGAGGCAACACCAGTGGACACCTTTCTCAATGCCAACCCCGCTATAAAAATTAGCGCCTGTCTCTTCACTGTGGCCAACCTTAACCGCTACGGTTTATCCACGGTTTCGAAGCCCGATTTGCTATGGCATATTTCTGAACGAAAGAAGAAGACGACTCTAGTCGAGCCTCAATCAGATGGGGGCGATGTGGAGTGGGTGCCTGAGGAGGTTTCCCCAGAATCTTGACGCCCACCCCATTCATCTCCGTTCCCCATGGGGTGCCCTCCTTTTGTCCCTGTGGACTGCGACATAGCCTTTCATTCTCGTAGTCTGCAGGCCATGCCAGGGTGCTTCGCTGTGCCTTTCTCTGAGGACTATGATAATCTTCCTCATGCTCCCATTAATCATGGTCCTTCGAGGCCCCATTTTTTCGATATTCCTGCGCCTCTTCCTTCTCCTTCGATGAGTGGGTCATCTGTCCCTGTTCACCTGGGCGCCCCTGATTTGAAGGGGATGTCCTGGGTGAGTCACATGGCAGCCTCTTACAAGCAAAGGTATAATTTTACCATGGCGGAGCTTGGGGAGACCCTTGTGCACTCCACAGCCTGGGTGAGTTCATGTGTCTTACATTGGTCTTTCTCTTTCTTTTTCTTTTTATTTTTATTTTTTATTTTGGGTTCTTTGTTTGCTCATCATTTTTTTTCTTTTTGCTTTCTTACAGGCTTCTCTGGTGGCTCAATGCTTCACCGACTCGGCACAAGACCTTTCTTCGTCAAACGCTAAAAGGAGTCGTCTAGCGGTCAAAGTTCAGGAGCGTGAAAAGGAGCTTACTGACACCAAGCTTAACCTAGAGAAGGCCCTGGCAAAGGTCTCTTCGTCGTCAAAAATGAGGAGGAGAGCGGAAGCCAAGGTTGTGATGTTGCAGGAGAGGGTCACTCGCCTGGAGGCTGATCTGGGGGGAGCGAAAACCAAGGCTGCGACATTGCAGGAGAGGGTCACTCTCCTGGAGGCTAATTTGGTTGAGGTCGAGTACAAGTCCATAGAACGTGTTATATTATTTTATAATATAATGTAATATTATATTATATTATATTATAATATAATGTTTTAGATTAAATAAATGTGACAAAGTGTGTCACATATTGTAACATATAATAGAGAGTTACAATATTTAGATATATGAGATATATCCAAATAATGTAACATATTTGGTGTTACAAATTTGTAACTTCCAAATATTACCCTTTATTGTGTAAATTTGTTGTTACACAATATTGAGATGAATTTCATAAAGCCATATTGTAATGACCCAACTATTCTAGACTTTGGACCATTAACGACAACTATACATAGACACTAATCTTTAATAATACTTACAAGTGAAATAATCATTACTTCATTAAAAACTTGTAAAAACAAATGTTAAACTACATAAAACTTAAAGTAGGATATGGGATCCCATTGTTTTAAAAGAAAAACATAACATAATTGTAAATAAAATTGATTACATAATAATGTGTGGAAAAATACATATAAAACCATAAGTAAAGAAACTTCGTCCTCGAATCGAACTCTCGGCCCTTTGACTCCATTCTGCCTCAATACACATCCCCAAGCTTCCAAGAACCTTTCCCGCCACCAAAGCCATTTTCCTGCACATATAAACATAAAGGAGTGAGCCTAATGCCGAGCAAGGAAAACCTAACACATAAACCATATACATAAAATTCATAATGCAACATAAAACATATCATAAACATATGTCACATATACTATAATGGCCATTATTACTTGGGGTCCCATAAACTAAACAAGTCATATGCCCATTAGATTTGTGGGGCTTGCTAGCTAAGCAAGTCATATGCCCATAAATTTATTGGGGCTTGTTAGTTATACAGGTCATATGCCCAAGTCTACAAACATACATAACATCACATAAATCATAGGTTAACATAACACATTAATTATAAGATAACACATAACATAACATATAAAATCCTATCCTATTTTCCTTACCAAAAATACCGGGATATGAGAACACATTTGGGACTTTGGAACACTCCTAAAAACCATAAATGGAAGGGTTAGTATACTAAAGAGAATGAGATGAAAAGAATGGATGAACTATACCATTAAGAATATACTTACCAAAAACCTTATGTTCAAGATCTTAGATTTCCTATCCAAGAATAAAGAATAAAGTTAGGGTGCTGAGTAGAAAACTATAAGAACTTAAAGAAAACAATACCAAAATGAACTAGAGTTTGGAATACCTTGAATGCTTTTATGACCAATCTAAACCTTGAACCAAAATGTGTTATAAACCTTACTTCCCAAGTGTTTGGTAAGCTTATAATGATCAAGCTTATAATCCCCAACCCAAGTGTTTACACTCTCAAAATAACCTAGCAACTTGCAGCCTCTGAACTTAGCTTGATGAATGAATAAAGGGCTGGGCACTAGGTCCTATTTATATAGTTCAAGAATGAAAAGATCTTCATTTAACTTGAATAAAAATAATGGCTTTTTAAATGAAAAATATTTGAATTGTCGTTCAGCAGAGGCTGAAGACTCGGTCAGAAAGATGCTGGACTTATCAAGAGGTTAAAGATTAAAATGGGAACGTTTTAAAAAACATTCAAAATTATACTAAGGGAGCCGATATATCGCCCCTTGTAGGCGATATATCGCCTGGGCCAGCATGCCCGAGGCTCGTCGAGGTGCTCGTGCGAAGTTACGTGTTTTTCGTATCCTCGTACTACAATATATCGCCCCCTATAGCTGCGATATATCGGCATACGTTGAATATTTAAACATGAAATTGCACATTTTAAGCTTAATTTGAATTGAGTAAACAACCTTGACTAAGTCCTCTAACGTTTTCAAAGCTGCTGACAGACCCTAGGATATCAAATATTACTCTTAATAAACTTATTCCTCAAAAATACTTAATTATCATTAAACATACACATGACAAGTGTTACTTTCTTATTGGGTCTATCTAATCCTTATAATATAATAAATATCACCATCAATATCAGTCATATTAATCAAACCTTAGGTTAAAATTAATATTCTTAAACTATAGGTTAAACTTAGAAAATCTACAAGTGTTACTATGAGTGTCCAAATAAATCCCGGTCTGAACCAAAGTCCACAGTCATAAAAATACTACTACTATTACTATTATACTACTATCTAACTAGCTAAGTACAGTTCTTGGACTCTACACATATGTGATATGTCTATTAGAGATATGATTTTAACCCCAATAATGTGTTTTGAGAGTTACAAAATCATTTGGGAGGGTTTGGAACCGTTTGGAAAAATAGCACATTTTTTAGTGCTGAAAATGGTCGGTGGCTGTGGCCACTGAATGTTGGTGGCCGCGGCCTGTGGGACAGAGGGTAGTGGTCGTGGCCACTAATGTCTCTGGCCGCGGCCACAGGCCAAAAACTGACCATTTTTTAAGTTTTTTCAATCTTTGTTGAACGGCTCAAAAAACCCAAATAACTCTCAAATCTCATTTTTAATTCCATATTAATACAATTAAACATTGGTAACAGCCATGGGGGTTGGTGGAACTTGAAATTCAAAAGGTGTCTCTAAACTCTATAAATAGGAGCCTATAGCTCACTTGTAAGACACAACATTTCTATCCATGAGAGCACTTGGCTAGAAACACCTTGAGGCTTGATAATTCCAGAAAGCATTTCCTACAATCTGTGAGAGATCCCTTAGTGCTTGAGTTAGGGGAAATAAGCTTTTGGACAAAGGTTTCAAACCTTGTTCAAGTTGGTGATCCCCAACACTCTTCACTTTGGTTGTTTGAGTGAGAGTTTATTGTTTTTGTTCTTGTTCTTATTTTCTTCTATTTGCTTTTCTACTATTTCTTCTTGTTTAAGAGTTGTAATCCTTTTATTTCCTTTTATTCAAACACTTATAGTTTATTTGTATCTTTTGTAATAGAGTTGTATTTTCTATTTCTATCATCTTACATCTCCTTCTCCATTTATTTGTAATTTTCCATTATAGAGTTGTAACTCTTTTTAAATCAATCATTATTATTTGTAATATATTGCATAGAGTTGTAATTTCTTACCATTTCCATTGAGGCAAATATCTATTTTTCCTAACATTCAAAAGCTTAGCCCTTTTTTGTTTCAATGGAAGGGGAGACCATCAAGATCATGAACCAAGATCTAGTGAGGTTGGATAGGTTTGATGGATCCAATTTCACTAGGTGGCAAGACAAGGTGAAATTCCTTTTGACAACACTCAAGATAGCCTACATCCTTGAGTCATCCTTGGCACCTCTAGCCGAGCCATCTGACAAAGACACTCCCAAGGAAGTGGAGAAAAGAAGGAAGAGAGAAGAGGACAACCTTCTTTGTAGGGGTCATATCCTCAACGCCCTATCTGATAGGCTCTATGACCTCTACACCGAGACCAAATCAGGCAAGGAGATAAGGGATGCACTTGAGAAAAAGTTTAAGGCGGAAGAGGAAGGTACCAAAAAGTTTTTAATATCTCAATACTTCGATTTCAAATTTTTTGGTGATAAACCTATTCTTCCTCAAATTCATGAATTGCAAATAATTGTTAACAAATTGAAAGTGTTAAAGATTGAGCTTCCCGAGGCCTTTCAAGTTGGTGCTATAGTGGCTAAATTACCACGAACTTGGAAGAGCTATAGGAAAAGAATCCTTCATAAAAATGAGGATTATTCTTTGGAGGAAATCCAAAAACATATTTGAATCGAAGAGGAATCGATAGGTAGAGATAAACTTGTCGAGGGGTCTAATGGAGAGACTTCCAAAGCAAATGCGGTGTCACAACCAAAACAACCCAAAAACAAAGGGAAAAAGGGTAATGAGAAACCTTTGGGTCCAAAAACCAACCCAAACAAGTTTAAGGGCGAGAAAGGCCCTTGTTTTGTGTGTGGGAAAAAGGGTCACTATGCTAGAGAGTGTAGGCATAGAAAAGACCAACAAGGACCTAAGGTGAACGTAACTCAAGAGGAAAACATAGTTGCTACCCTTAGTGAGGTGAATGCGGTCCAAGGCAAGGTGAAAGGATGGTGGTATGATACATGTGCCACCGTCCATGTCACCTATGACAAATCATTGTTCAAGACCTTTGAAGAGTCAAAGGGAAACCATGAGATACAAATGGGCAATGAGGGCAAATCCAAGGTACTTGGCAAAGGTACTATTGAAGTCTACTTCACCTCCGGCAAGAAAGTTACATTAGTGAATGTACTTTATGTTCCCGAAATGAGTAGAAACTTGGTAAGTGGTGATTTTCTTGGCAAGCCCGGCATTAAAGCCATTTTTGAGTTCGGTAAACTTATACTTACCAAATCAAATGTATTCTTGGGAAAAGGGTTCTCTTGTGAGGGAATGGTTAAATTGTGCACCAATGATGTAACTTTCAACGTTATCAATAAAAATGCTAATTCCGCCTATATTGTTGAGTATGATTCTTTATTTTTGTGGCATCTTAGACCATCGCATATAGGTTTTTCAACCATGAAAAGAGTAGTAAAATGTGGTATGATTGCATGCAACATTAAAAACTATGGTAAATGTAAAACATGTGTTAAGGCGAAAATGATTAAGAAACCATTTCCTAGTGTAGAAAGATCATCTAATTTATTAGATTTAATCCATAATGATCTTTGTGAATTAAATGGTGTTTTAACTAGAGGTGGTAGAAGGTATTTTCTTACTTTTATAAATGATTTTAGTAGATATACCTATGTGTTCCTTTTAAAGCATAAAGATGAAACTTTTGATGCTTTTAAATTGTATAAATTAGAAGTTGAAAATCAACTAAATAAAAAGATTAAGGTGCTAAGAAGTGATAGAGGTGGAGAGTACTTCTCTAATGAATTCAATACATTTTGTGAAGAAAATGGTATAATTCATGAGTGCACTGCACCTTATACACCACAACACAATGGTGTTGCCGAAAGGAAAAATAGGACTTATCTAGAGATGATAAATTCTATGTTGGTGTTTTCTAAGTTGAACTTCAACTTATGGGGTGAAGCGCTTTTAAGCTCTTGTCACATTCTTAATCGAATACCAATGAAGAAAAATGAGATATCTCCATATGAGTTATGGAAAGGAAGAAAACCCAACATAGGGTACTTAAGAGTGTGGGGGTGTCTTGCATATTGCAAGAAAAACGAACCTAATAGAACAAAGTTGGGTTCAAGAGCCATAAAGTGTGCTTTTGTTGGTTATGCCAACAATAGTAAAGCTTATAGGCTATTAGACTTAGAGTCTAATATTGTGATTGAATCTAGAGAAGTTGAATTTTTTGAGAGTATGTTATGTGACAACAATTCTCAAGCTTCAACATCTCTAAAGGAGAATTTGTTATATGAGAACAATTCTCAAGCTTCTACATCCAAAGTTGATTCTCAAGAGGAGAATTCTCAAAAGGATGTAAAGCAACCCTTTGAACCTAGAAGAATTCAAAGGCTTAAAAATCATAAAAGTCTAGTAGTGGATGAGATAGATTCTCAACGAATTTCGTTCTACTTGGTAGAAGGAAATAGAGAGGAAGTCATTAGGAAAATTCCTATTGTACTTCCCGTTGAGGATGATCCTAAGACTTATAGAGAAGCTATGCAATTTCGAGATAGTGCATTTTGGAAAGAAGCCATCAATGATGAGATGGATTCCATTCTTTCTAATAACACTTGGGAATTGGTAGACCTCCCACCGGGGTCTAAGCCAATTGGGTGTAAGTGGGTATTTAGGAGAAAATACCACACTGACGGCACTATCCAAACCTTTAAAGCTAGATTAGTAGCTAAAGGGTTTAGGCAAAAGGAGGGTATTGATTATTTCGATACTTATGCGCCTGTTGCAAGAACAACTTCTTTAAGAATTTTGTTCGCTTTAGCTTCTATACACAACTTATATGTTCATCAAATGGATGTCAAAACGACATTCCTTAATGGTGACCTCAATGAGGAGGTCTATATGGAACAACCCGAAGGGTTTGTCCTACCAAAATATGAACATAAAGTTTGTAGACTTGTAAAATCCTTATATGGACTGAAACAAACTCCTAAGCAATGGCATAAGAAATTTGATCAAGCCATTATGTCTAATGGGTTTAGACATAACAATGGAGACAAGTGTTTGTATTCCAAAACGCGTAAGAGATATGTGATCATTGTTTGCTTATATGTGGATGACATGCTTATTCTAAGTAATATCATGAAAGGGATAGAAGAAACGAAGGGGTTTCTATCATCAACCTTCAAGATGAAAGATCTTGGAGAAGTTGATACCATACTCGGTATCAAAGTAAAGAAACATAGTGGGGGTTTTGCGTTAGGGCAAGCCCACTATGTTGAGAAAGTATTGAACAAATTTAACCATCTCAAGGTTAAAGATGCCAATACTCCATTCGATCATAGTGTAAAACTAGAGAAGAATGAAGGAAGAGCGGTGGCTTAATTGGAGTATGCTAGTGCTATAGGGAGTCTAATATACGCTGCCCAGTGTACTAGACCTGATATAGCATTTGCGGTAAGTAAACTTAGTAGGTTTACAAGTAATCCAAGTGTGGATCACTGGAAGGCAATTGGAAGAGTCCTAGGTTATCTCAAGAAAACCAAAGGACTAAGCCTTCACTACCCCAAATTTCCTTCGATATTAGAAGGATATACAGATGCAAGTTGGATATCCAATCTTGGGGACAACTTGTCCACAACTGGTCGGGTATTTATACTTGGTGGAGGTGCAATTTCTTGGGGTTCCAAGAAACAAACCTGTATATCTCATTCCACTACGGAAGCAGAGTTCATAGCTCTAGCTGCTACCGGCAAAGAGGTCGAATGGTTAAGGGATCTGTTGATAGAGATTCCCCTAATCAAAGAGAATGTATCCACTATATCGATACATTGTGATAGCCAAGCAACATTGGCTAGAGCACATAACAGAGTGTATAATGGGAAGTCTAGACACATTAGTCTAAGACATGGATATGTAAGAGAATTGATTCAAAGAGGAGTCATCTCAATATCCTATGTGAGAACATGTGAAAATCTGGCGGATCCTTTCACTAAGCCACTAATGAGGAATTTAGTGGCCGCATCTTCTCGAGGGATGGGAGTTAAACTCCCTAAAGAGATTCACGATTGATGGTAACCTATCTAACACTAGTTATTCAACCAGTGTTAGGTTCAATAGGTAATAACAAGTCAATCAAGTGAATATTAGTTGTACTCAAAACAAGTCCCATCTGAGATATTGAGTACTTGTGTGTTACCAAGTGGAGGGTTAAAACCGAAAGGTTTTTTAATAGAATCCAGTCTTGTAAAGACAAGTATTTTTGGTAACAAAATACTGTAAGAATTCTACCTATATGGACCTAGGGGTGGTGCCGCCTCTCATGAGAATTGGGAGTATTCTCAAGAACGTCCATGAATGGAAAGTGCACATGGCCATTAACGGTGCAAAGTGAGACATAGAGGTCTCAAGTGAACATCGCAAAGGTTTGTGTGTTATCATCGATTTGTTATCATGAAAACATGGTTCAATGCCTAGTGCAACCTAATTTTTCGACAAATTTTGTGATAATTACACTATAGTAAAGTTCAAGTTGAAAAATACTTTGCTTTATGCACTAATGCAATGACTCCTATAAGAGAGAGTTCTTATTTAATCAAGTGGGGGATATGTTATATTTCAAAATATAATGATTGATTAAATAAGTGTTACAATAGATAACTATTTAATCTAGTGGGGGAATGTAATATTATTTTATAATATAATGTAATATTATATTATATTATATTATAATGTTTTAGATTAAATAAATGTGACAAAGTGTGTCACATATTGTAACATATAATAGAGAGCTACAATATTTAGATATATGAGATATATCCAAATAATGTAACATATTTGGTGTTACAAATTTGTAGCTTTCAAATATTACCCTTTATTGTGTAAATTTGTTGTTACGCAATATTGAGATGAATTTCATAAAGCCATATGTGATATGGCTGTTAGAGATATGATTTTTACCCCAATAATGTGTTTTGGGAGTTACAAAATCATTTGGGATGGTTTGGAACCGTTTGGAAAAACAGCACATTTTTTGTGCTGAAATTGGTCGGTGGCTGCGGCCACCAACATTCAGTGGCCGCGGCCTGTGGGACAGAGACTAGTGGCCGCGGCCACTAATGTCTCTGGCCGTGGCCACAGGCCAAAAAACTGACCAATTTTCAGTTTTTTCAATCTTTGTTGAACAGCTCAAAAAACCCAAATAACTCTCAAATCTCATTTTTAACTCCATATTAATCCAATTAAACATTGGTAACAGCCATGGGGTTGGTGGAATTTGAAATTCAAAGGGTGTCTCTAAACTCTATAAATAGGAGCCTATAGCTCACTTGTAAGACACAACATTTCTATCCATTAGAGCACTTGGCTAGAAACACCTTGAGGCTTGATAATTCCAGAAAGCATTTCCTACAATCTGTGAGAGATCCCTTAGTGCTTGAGTTAGGGGGAAATAAGCTTTTGGACAAAGGTTTCAAACCTTGTTCAAGGTTGTGATCCCCAACACTCTTCACTTTGGTTGTTTGAGTGAGAGTTTATTGTTTTTGTTCTTGTTCTTATTTTCTTCTATTTGCTTTTCTACTATTTCTTCTTGTTCTATTTACTTGTACTTTTGTTTAAGAGTTGTAACCCTTTTATTTCCTTTTGTTCAAATACTTATAGTTTATTTGTATCTTTTGTAATAGAGTTGTATTTTATATTTCTATCATCTTACATCTCCTTCTCCTTTTATTTGTAATTTTCCGTTATAGAGTTGTAACTCTTTTTAAATCAATCATTATTATTTGTAATATATTGCATAGAGTTGTAATTTCTTACCATTTCCATTGAGGCAAATATCTATTTTTCCTAACAGAATGCACCCTCTATGGAATGTGGAGGCAAGATCCTAACTTCGACAATTTCTCCTCCTTTGGTGAGCATGTCGTCGCCAAGGTGGCCGAGTGGAATGCTTGCGGCGGGAGGCCTTGAGATTTTGCTTCTACAATTTTTACCTTTTAATTAGATTTGGGTATGGTCATTTGAACCTCATTTTTTTTGGAACTTTTCTAAGCCCTACTACATTATCGTAACTTTCTTTCTCATTTATATATATATGTGATCATTTGTTTTTGCTTCTCTATGTTTGAGGTCATTTTGAGCTCGCAAAAAGGGGTTCGATAGGCCTCTTTTTTTTTCTTATAATACTTGAGGTCCGTTTGAACCCACGCGAAGGGGTTCGATAGGTCTCTCTGTGATGCACCTTGATTGTATCTATAAGAATATGTTGACCCTTTGGATTCTAGTCATCCTTTTATATACTTTTGCGCGCGCTTATTATTTCTTGCGAGAAGCGTCCTTCTTGTCATTATGCATAGTACTATTTTTGCAAGGGTCTCTTTTAGGACCCTTTTTGGCTAGACGGCTTGGTGGCCGCTCTAGGCTTATTAGTGGATGCTCTTCCTGAGGCCTTTCCTCTCGTGGAGGCATCAACCTTTATTAGGAGGCTCTTCCTGAGGCCTTTCCTCTCGTGGAGGTATCAGCCTTTATTAGGAGGCTCTTCCTGAGGCATTTCCTCTCATGGAGGTATCAGCCTTTATTAGGAGGCTCTTCTTGTAGGACCTTTTCACCCTCTTGATGTTCATAAGGGTAGCTAATCCTTGTGAACTCAAGAGATTCCTTGCAAGGTTTTCTTCCTTATATATTTTTTATTTGCAAGGGTCACTTTTAGGACCCTTTTTGGTTGTGTACTCTGCCCCCCAAGTGGTTGGCGAGATTTATTTTGTCGGGCACTTTGATCACTTTGCTCATGCACTTTGATAATTCCAAATGGTGATAGGTACACAAGAGTTAGATATGTGCTCACGTAGATGAGGAGTGTGAGATGCCAATAAGAAACATATTCATTAAAAATAAGGAGAGTACATAGGTATTTGTGGCGACAATGTTCTTACTACATATCAGGGCATCTAAGTTACTCTTCTAATTCATAGTTGTTAGGGGGCTAACTATGGTAACCCTTTTAATTTATCATACTAAAAGTGGAGCTTTACCTGATGTTCCCTCACAGGTGCGTATGCACAACTATCGATTCTGATCTCCTTAGTAACTTTGAGATTGAACTCGCTCGGGTTTGTGTTCCCATGCACTACCATCGCCACAAGTTCTAGCAGTCTCATGACTGTGCGAAGGGACATGTTATAACATTCACTTGCTTCTTTTTGCTCCCCTTTCACGCTCGCTACCCCCCAGGAGTTGGAAATTTTATGGCTAAGTGGTATACCGAGGTTATCGCCTTCAATTCTCTCAGGGAGGGTCTCCCTAATACCACGTTGAAGGCCGAGGAACAGCTTATTACAACAAAGTTCGTCATTACAGTGGTCTGTCTGGGTGGCTCTCCCAAGGTGAAGGCTAACTCGATTGCGCCCAAGGGCTGTATCGAGTCTCCTGTAAACCCATACAGGGAGGTGTTACAGGGTTTTAGGTTCGTGATACCCAGTCCCATCTTCTCTAAGGTCGGGCGATATACGATGTCTATGGAGCTTCCATTGTCTACCAGGACCCGATGTACCCTCATGTTAGCAAGCTGAACAGTCAACACCAAGGGGTCATTGAGAGGGAAATGCACACCCCGCGCGTCTTCTTCGCTGAAGGTTATCGAATCGTTCTCCCCCTTAAAGCTCTTTGGGGGGCGTTGTTCCAAACTTAAGATGCGTGGAGGTGGGCTTTGCTTGGCTTCCCTAGCATACTTGTCTCTCCCTTTCCTTGATTCACCTCCAAACCCTGGCCCTCCAAAGATGGTTCTAACTTCTCCTTGCACCCCGTGGTGAGGGTACTTCTTCTTCCGGTCTTTGGTTTTCTTTGCGGACGTATCTACCTAAGTGTCCCCTGCTTATAAGCTCTTTTATTTCCATCTTCAAATGAGTGCATTCTGTGGTGGTGTGCCCAATGTCTTTATGATACTAATAGTACTTTCCAGGATCTCTTTTTGACCGATCCATTTTCATTGGCGGGGGTCTCCTGAAGGGGACTTGATTCTCGTTCGCTACGAAGATATGTTCCCTAGTATATGTTAGGTCTATGTAGAAAGTGTGGGATGTTCGCTTGGGGCTACCTCCGTGCTTGTGCTTCCTCTGGTGGTCATTTCTTGGCCCTTCGCACACTCTTTTCTTCTTCGCATCATTCGGACCTTCAGAGGCTGAATGCTAGACAAGTGATGCCTTCAGGTTCTCATGGTCATGTTCGACACGAATGTACTTTTGGGCTCGTCCGTAGAAATTTTCTAAGTCAGTGACCTCCCTCTTTAGCATGTTATCCCACAACTTACTACCCAGGCACACCCCGGCTCTAATGGCCATTTTTAACTCCCCACAGGTTAGGCTTCCCACTTTGGCTGCCTCCATATTGAACCTATAGATGTAGCTCTTCAGGCTCTCTTCTTCTCCTTGTTTCACATTAGCGAGGCTGGTGATTGGTGTAATCACGCACCGCGTGATGTTGCTGGAGAAATTCGTCAGAAAATTGTTGCCAAGACCTGATGGACCCTGGCCGGAGTCTCTTAAACCACTTGTACGCACAACCCTTTAACGTGATAGCAAAACAGTGGCATCTGGCATTGCTAGTGATTCCCCTTAGCTTCATTAGGTCATTGAACACATCCATATGGTATTTTGGATTTGTATTGCCCTCGTAAGGGGTCATGTGAGGCTATTTGAAGTTGGCCAAGAGTTGCACAGCTTGGATTTCTCTAATGAAGGGCGATTCGTAATCAAACTTATCATCAACAGTGTGTCCCTCAGACGCGGTGATTATCTTACTCCGCAGGCTCCTCATTTCGGCGTCTAAGTTGCTCCCCCTTTTGTTCAAGGAGTCTCTCAAGTCGGATGGGTTGACCTTTCCTTTCCTTTTGTCTACTTGGGGAGCCATAGGAAGTGTAGTCCTCTTGTTCATCCTATTCTTGTTGAGTTCTTCCCTTAAGTCTGAGGGTGTTTCCCTTGAAGTGATTTCAACTTTGTTATGAGGGTTGGCATTGTTTTTCCACCTTGGCCTCTGGGGTTGCTTCGCCTGTCCAGGACATTCATGCTGCTTTTTCTAAGGGGTATTACTAGTGGAGATTCGAGTCCTCCCATCGTCCATAGGGACCATGGTTTTTCCACCCTCTTGGCCTTTCTCCTTTCATCTAGGAAGAGGCACGCTTCATTTTCCTTGTAGCAGGTCATTCAAAACCCCTTTCATATTTTGTATGGTGGTTTCTAGCCTTTGGTTCTTCCAGTGTAACTCGCGTATCTCCTCTTCGTAAAACTGAGACCTAGATCTTGAGCTTATGGAATGTATTCGAGGGCTCTTGTCTGGCCAGTGCGTCGATGGACCCGGATCTTGCCAATCGGAGTTCGGCATTTGCGGTGGCCTTGGGATAGAAACTTTCTGGCTTCTTTCGCAGGAGTAGCCAATGGTCTTGGATGGTTTTCATCAGGCTGGACAGCTGGGGATGAAGCCTCCCTTTCATCTCTAGGAACCATGGGCTCCTTTGGTGCATCCACATTTTTGGGTGGCGGAGGGTTATTCAAGGAGCCTTCAGCTGATCTCGGTCGAGGTGGACCTCCACCTCTCGTGGTTCTCTCAGTCGCTTAGAGCGTCTCTGTAATGACCCAAATTTACTAATAAGGCTTAGGGCCTTGATTAGGAGGCCGGGAGGGCCATAATTGATTTATTATGCAATTAAATGATTATATGCATGTTTAGGTGTATTAAATATGCATGTGAAACCATATCTGGTTAATTGGGTGATTTTCATATTTTGGCCATTTCAGGTATATTTAGCATATAGGTGGCATGTGTGTGGTGCTTCATTATTATTTGGTTATGCTAGGGTTACTCAGCACGAGACAATCCTAGGAGGTAAGCTAGTGGGAAAGTGACAACAGGATTTATACTTGACTCAGAGTGAGTCAAAGGGTAGTTAGCACGGATATTGGGTAATGGGAATAAATATTTGATGATAAATTGGGAGTTAGTGAGATCATGGGGAAATTCTGGGACTTTTGACTATTTTACCCCAGGGGAGTTTTCGGGACCCCGAGCATTAGGATTTTCTTGAGGCTACTTAAGCTTGAAGTAACCTGTTAGAATTATAAAAGAACGTTCAGAACATTCTCTCTTCCTCCCATTCTCTTTTCGTCACCCGATCACATTTTCGAAGGAAACTTGAGTTCTAGGACTTGGATTCAAGCAAGGATAGAGACATAGCAATTCTAGGGAAGATTAGAATCTTATTAGCCAGAGGATTTAGTTGGGAAACAACTTAATCGGAGGTAATCCAAGTTTTAAGTTCTTAATTTTTAAAGTTTTTAAGCTTGGATTGGATTTTGTGTTTTGATGAGTTTTTGGATGAATTGAAGCTTGGGTTTTATTGGTTTTGGGAGATAAGGATGTTTGAGAACTTTAATTTTGAGATTTGGATAGGTTGGGATTGGATTTGGAGCTTTGAAGCTTGAAGAACTCGAAGCTGAAACCCAGAATTTCTGGTTTGGGCGCTGTAGCGCTAGGGTGGGAGCGCTACAGCGCTAGGTGCTCTGTTTTGGGGGATTTAATTCTTCTTGTAGCGTTGTAGCGCCCATAGGTAGTGTTGTAGCGCTACACAGTATTCATAATGAGGTTTTTTGGTACTTTTTGGGTTTTTGACCCGAGGGCTCGGGGGATGATTTCACCACCTTGTTTGGTGGGATTGGAGGTCCCGAGAGCGCAAGATTGGTCCTGGGATTGGGTTTTAGAACTTGAACTCATTGAAACACTGCTTATGGTTGTGACTAGGTTATCGCTAGGGGCTTGGAAACAAGATTGTGCTTATGGCTCGTTCATTATTAACCTGTGCTTGGACCAAAGGTAAGAAAACTGCACCCAGTATGTGATGCATGTGATGCATGAGATACATGTGATTAGGGCATGACATGAATATTGAATATGAGATTGATCAAAGCTTGAGTCTCTGTAAATGTGCATGATCATAATTATGCTAGTGATTGTTAAGTAAGCATGTTGAATGCCCTACATTTGGATATTTGACATATGATATATGTCTGGCTGCATTGCTTACTTGTGTATGGCACTGACCCATGAATTAGAAATTGGCTCGAGTCGTATGGTATTGGCTTAAGAGTCAAGAACGACATTGATGTGTTCAACACAAGCCGAAATGATTAGATCTAATCGACATAAGCATTGAATGAATCATCGTGAACATTAATGCTTGACCGACCTCAAGTTCGATGAAAATTAAAAGCACTTGTCCAGTCTAAAGGCTAGTTACTTAGAGCCATGGCCAAAAGGCTCAGGTGACTGCAACGTCACATGGCTATGGGTGATGAGCCCAAGTTCTTTACTCACTCATCACTCACTTATCTGATTAGGGTGTGAAGCCCAAAGTGTGACTCACTCATCTGATTAGGGCTACAAGCCCCAACATGATTACCAGAATCTCAAAGTGTTAATCACTCATCTGATTAGGGCTACAAGCCCTGGCGTGATTACCATAATCTCAAAGTGTTAATCACTCATCTGATTAGGGCTACAAGCCCCAGTATGATTATCAAAATCATAAAGTGTTATTCACTCATCTAATTAGGGTGTAGAGCCCAAGTGCGTGACTTAATTGTCACTTATTTGAGTCACTTATTTTAGATGGACACATTAGCCATCTATTCTCATTATGACTTGAAAGTCATCTATAAAAAGGGCAGGGCCCATAAGTCATCTATACAAAGGGCAGGGCCCACAATCATTATTTGGATTTATTTGCATGCATGAATAGGACTATTATTGCTAGGCATGCCTGTTATGATTTTATAACATGTTATTACCTGTTCATGAGCATATTGAGTTTTCTTGTTGAACTTCGGCTCACGGGTGCTATGTGGTGCAGGTAAAGGCAAAAGAAAGCTGGACCATCCTTGAGTTGGAGAGCTTAGGTGACGATGTGTACATATGCGGCTACTCGACCGCCACGACCGAGGGTTTAAAGAGGAACTAGGGTTAAACCCTATTTTGCCGCTTAGGTCGGCTGATTGGAAATATTTTGTTGTAATTAACCTTTAAAATATAATTTTGGGATCCCAATGTATACAGTAAAAATTTTAGTGAAACGTTGTATCTTAACCAAAAAAATTAATCCTAAACCGTTAATCATACTTAGTTACACGATTATGGCCAAATGGCTCGATTAGTGAGTATAACACTATTTAAAATGCACACCGTAACGGTCCCTGGGTAGTAGAGCATTACAGTCTCAGCATCTTTCTCTGCTGGAATCATTGGAAGAACAGTGGCTTGGCACTTATCCTTCCCACAAACAGTGCCAAATTGTTGACGGTGAGAACTCGTCAACGATGTTAGGTCAGAAAACTCAAAGGTTAGTAAGAAGATAGCTAGATAAGAACTTAGAATAGACTTAAGGAAAAATAAATGCAAATCAACAATGGAGTCAACATTCGTATATTGCTTAATAGCCTAAGTATACAATGAATTTTCCAACCCCTTAGTTTGAGGGGTGGAATTCTATTTATAGCTTGGCTCTAATGGCCTTGGATACAAGGTGGTCCCAAGGGACAAGAAGTTACTTGGGTACGTTGTCATGGTAGTGGCACAGGTCGTGGTGGAGCAGAGGGTTGTGGTGTCGATGCTGATAAATGGTCAGAAGCATGCAGGTCATGCCACCACGTCTCGTACTAATTCGTACCACCATTACTTGTCGGATACAGATGTCAGAGTCACACCTGTATCTTCCTCAGGGTCGTACCTCTCGTACCCGTATGCGTGTCTCATACCTAATGGTCCTTCTTACGTTTCCAAGACACATCTCTTCTCCCAGCTCCCTTGTATCTCGCTAAGTGTGGGAGAGCTTGCACGCCATCATGAATAACATACCTAGCTACCTTCACCAATTCTAGCTTGATGCCGAATGATGGTTGGGCCCTTTCTAGTTCCCCTCATATGATGAGGCAAGGCACCTTTCGCGGGTCTCCATCCAGGCAAGACATGGGATCTCGCATGGACCCTTGAGCGCATGGCACATCGTCTCACATGGCGAGGCTTATGGGCTTATGCCGAGGCATGCCTTTGGCTAGGTATATGTTGGAAAGCGGTATGTGGCCCTATGCGCGAGGCGCAGGGCGTGGCCAAGGCAGTCTCCACGAGACCCAGGCGCGAGGTGCTTGGCATGGCCGAGGCAGTCTCTGCGAGACCCAGGCGCAAGGCGCTGGGCGTGGCCGAGGCAGTCTCCATGAGACCCAGGCGCGAGGCGCTGGGCATGGCCGAGGCAGTCTCCGCGAGACCCAGGCACGAGGTGCTGGGCATGGCCGATGCAGTCTCCATGAGACCCAGGCACGAGGTGCTTGATGCCTTGTTTGATAGTCTTGTAATGCAAGTGGGCCTTACGGGGCTTTAGACTTGATTTCTTTGGACCTTTTACCGGTGTGGAATTCTTTCCTCCCATTGGCATGGAATGACTTCGTGAGGCCTAGGGCCTTGCAAAATGTGTGGCCTCTTGGTGGCACGTAATAACCTTCTGCCTCTATCGCGTACTTGACGCCTTCGGTCCCCTTTAGCAGTTTACTCCAATAAGGGACTGAACCTTTTTTCCTTGGTGGATTTTCGACATCCACATATTTTTATTAAAGTTTGATGAATGTAATGGTATAATTAATTATGTAAGTTTACCTAATTATAGACCTAGGTTCTTTCTTTAGATTAAATTTAACTTAGCCCATTTAAATAGATGAATTAATTATGTTACATTCATTAGGTTATAATAAATTAGTAATTAATTGATCAATTTAATAAACACATTTAATTCTAACATAGTAAGTGGGAGAAAGTTGACATCTCAATCTTACATGTGGTCTCCATTATTAGTACAATACCGTGAGATATGATTTGGGCCTCGCGACGACTTTGTTTTCATTCCCCTAAGGAAGGTTTCTAGTCATATCAATACCAAGGTTGGCTTCTTACGAAGATAGGAAAAAGTGATATGTATATATATATTGATCTTGGCTTGAGATTAGAAATAATTTTTTTTTCAATACATCTTTTACTGTACATTATGATTTACACATTTAATAGTAACAACTCTTATATGCCCAAATTATAGAGTTTTGTTTATTTTGCTCTATTTTGTGATATGCTTGGTTTATCTAGCTACTTATAATTCCTGTACAATTTGAATATCCTTTTCAATTCTCTAAAAATATATGTATAATAGAAAGAAAACTTTATTTCTATTGTGTTGCTTCTAAATAGACACTACATTTATAAAATTATTTAATACGTTTAGCTTGCTGCAATTTTTTCTGATTCTATTTCTCTTGTTTTGGCTTTTAATAATTATTCAGCCTATAAAAATGAATTGAGCATTATTTTTCTTGTAATATCCACCTTTTTCATGGGTATTTTGGTAATTATGGCTTGTGAGAGAAATTTGGTAATTTAATACTCTTGATGGGTAATTTTGTAATTTTGTGAAATTACGTGTTATGTGATTATGTTGGAAATACCAAGGATGTACGGGATATGTGTTAAGGTGACGAATCACAATATCTTTCAAGTGCTAAGGGCTTTATTGTCAATAATTATTGAAATAAGGGTCATAATAAAATAAAGATAACTTATGGGAAATAAGTTAATTTTGGATTATGAAAACTAAAAGTTTAGTGGAGACTTACTAGGGTTTATTGAAATTGTTGGAATAACTTAGATCAATGATAGGATGGTAATTTGGTGACAGTGAGTCATTATAAATAGAAAGTGAGAGATTAGGGTTAGGTTTACACTCACAATATGAATTTGGTGTTATATTATTTCATATAATATAATGTTAGATTAAATAATGTGACAAAATGTGATTTGTCACACAAATGTGATTTGTCACACATTGTAACATATTATTAAGAGTCACAAAATTGGACACATGTGTGTGCCCAAATGTAACATATTTTGGATTTACAAAATCAGTTACAAATTTGTAACTCTCAAATATTATCTAATAATATGTAGATTGTATGCTACACATTTGATATTGGATTTCACAAAGTCATTATTAAATATGGTTGTTGGAGACGTGTTTTTAACTCACATTAGGTGTTTGGAGGTTACAAAATCATATGGGAAATGATTTGGGACGTTTAGGAACATTTTGGACAAATGACATTTTGTGCTGAAAACAGCCTGTGGCCGTGGCCACTGACATTCCCTGGCCATGGCCTGGGGGACAGAGGCCAGTGGCCGCAGCCACTGATAGTCCTGGCAGCAGCCAATTTATTGTTTCAGTTTTTTCCAATTTGAGCAGTTCTAACATCCCAAGTAACTTATAAATCTCCATTTTAATTCCATAAACATCCAATTAAACATTGATAACAGTCATGGGGGTTGGTGGAATTTGAAATTCAAAGGGTATCTCAAACTCTATAAATAGGAGTCTAATGCACACTTGTAAGACACACCATTTTCTATCCACAAAGCACTTGGCTGGAAAATACACCATAGAGGCTTGATAATTCCAGAGAGATATTTCCTTGAGAGATCCCTTAGTGCTTAGAGAATAGGGAGAAATAAGCTTTTGGATAAAGGTTTTGAACCTTGTTCAAGTTGGTGATCCCCACTACTCTACACTTTGGTTGTGTGAGACTTTGTGTTTTTCATTGTTCTTACTATTCTTTTGTTCTTCTTGTTCTTATTTACTTGTATTATCATTGTTTTAAGTTTGTAATATTCTTCTTCTACATCCTTCTATTTACTTGTAATTTGAGCAATAGAGTTGTAACACTTTTTTTTTCTTGTTAGGAACGAGTTTCCTAATGTGCAGCGGAATGGTGGTGGGGTTGGCCCAGTGTACAACAAAAATTTTGTAACATATTTAAACTACCATTAAATATGTGGATCCATTAATTTATATACATTAATCATAAGCAAGATAAGGATATAAATCATACCTCTTGAAGCCTATCAAGTGTCCTTGCTATCTTTTCGTTATAAGAACAATCTTCCTATCCAAGCTGCTCCCAGGTACTCACACCAAGATCTTCCACAGCATTCTCTACACCTCAAGATCTTCCAGGCACTTAGAGAATAAAGGATGGTTAATTTTTTATTCTACTTGATATACTCAACACATGATATCAAGATAATAGGCCTGAGATTGGTTCTTTATCTTTTTTGGAGAGAGATAGAAAAATAACATTATTTTCTTATTCAGAGTGAAAAGACTTCTTCTATCTATTTTCTGATAAGTCTTACTTATATAGAAAATATTTAAATTTAAAAAAAAATTGTAACCAACTTACAATTTATCTTTTAATTAATTAATTATCTTATTAATGAAAATATCCAAAAACTAATTTTTGAATCTTCCATTAATTAATTAATTAAATAAATAAATAAAATTGAAACATGTATCCCTAAAAATCATGCAGTACATGCCACACACAGTCCATGGACTGTGTGTAGTCGTGTACCACCCTTAATTTTAGGGATATTTGATTTTTGTATTTTTATTTAATTATTTATTCAAACTACCTCGTTAGAAAAAATCTAATAACCTGATAACTAATTCATATTTAAATTAAATATTTTTTTAACTAATTATCAAATATAATTAATTATTTGAATAAATATCTATCTTTTAAATTCAAATCTAATTTGAACTTATCAGATTATTATCTCCCACTCAAATAAAGATATTTAATTAATTCTACCAATTAATTAAAATCAATATAAATTTCGAAAAAAAATATTTAATTAATTATAATTTCAAAAATTATAATTAATTGATTTTAGAAAATTAATTTAATTATTAACATAATTTTGAAAATTACATAATAATTAAATATTAATTAATCTTGGTAATTGCAACTAATTTGTGATTAATTAATTAATCACTATTATCATATAATTGCATATTTGGCCCGAAGAACAAATTTCTTCTTAAATTTGTATTTTAATCACTTTTCTTTTATATCAACTCTTACCTTGAATAGTGTTGATAGAGCCGCTGTGGGGACCTATCGACCTATAATTCCAAGCTCCAATAAATTTATGATTATTAATTAAACTCTTTAATTAAATAATCTTAATTTATTAATCTCATGATTATTCCACTATAAATATGAGACTGCACTCTTGTAATTATAGACATTTCATTTACTAAGTACTTTATAACAATAAAGTGTTCATTGATATAATCATTACATACAAATTAACCCTCTAATAATGGTTCATAATTAATCGGGAATAAAATTATTGTTTTACCCTTTTAATTATCTCTTGTTTCCTTAAGTACCATTGACTTTACTAGTGAAGGTTAATTCATAACTGAATTATGAATTTGAGCTCAATAACCTTTCAGTCCCAAAAGTCAACCCTTAAGATAACCATTATTCAATCTCTTGTGAGAAGGTATAGATTCCATATCTGTATACTATGTCCCCAGCTATTTACATTAATGAGTTCCCAAAACAAAAGTTTCTAGCTTGATCATTCTGACAGACCTAATGAGTGAAGCAAATAACTCATACAACATAAACAAGAGTTCATAGTAACTTCAGAATTAAGACCTATTTGTATATGATCATCAGTTGATATATTTAATTAATACTTCGAAACGGTATTTAA
Organism: Humulus lupulus; assembly: GCF_963169125.1. Classification (NCBI taxonomy): domain Eukaryota; kingdom Viridiplantae; phylum Streptophyta; class Magnoliopsida; order Rosales; family Cannabaceae; genus Humulus; species Humulus lupulus. The sequence continues at coordinate 244,483,783 of NC_084795.1, read as the reverse complement.
CTAAGTATTAATAAACATATCTGGTCCAGTTCTATATATTCTCTAATATATAAAGTACATCCACTAAAGTGTCTTACTACACTAGTGATCCGGATCTAGATCACATGTATTCATAATATTAGTGGACCGTACTTGCAGTAATTATTCTAAAGATTCCATAACTTTATTTTACTCTGAACTATTCAAGTTCATTTATCTCAAACACAATCCTCCCGTACCAATACGTGTTTGAGATCACATATATGAACTTAGGAATTTTTCTGATATTTACATAATATTATCACAGAATAATATAGTCCATAAAATATATGCATAACAAATTCAATTTATTTATTTATTTCTTAAAACAATGTCTACTACATATGCTTTCCGGGCACAATTCCCAACAATATCCCACTTGCCCTAAAGCAAATGAGGCATCTCTCTCATTCCCATGTTTCTTACATGCTCCTTAAAATATTTTATGGATAAAGTCTTTGTGAAAGGTCTGCAAGATTATACTCTGAAGCTATCTTCATAACTGCAACATCTCCTCGATGAACTATCTCTCTAAGCAAGTGATACTTCCTCTCGATGTGTTTTCCCTTCTTGTGACTCCATGGTTCCTTTGAGTTAGCTACTGCCCCACTGTTATCACAATATAGGACTAGTGGTTTATCCACATCTGGCACTACTTCCAGATTGGAATAGAACTTTTTGAGCCACACAGCCTCCTTAGCTGCTTCACAAGCTGCTATATACTCAGCTTCCATGGTGGAGTCTGCAATGCTAGTTTGTTTAATACTTCGCCAGACTACTGCTCCTCCTCCAAGAGTAAACATTGATCCAGAAGTCAATTTCCGACTATCTCTGTCTGATTGAAAATCAGAATCAGTGTAACCAATGGGGTTCAGGTCTCCACCTGAATATAAAAGCATATAATCTGTAGTATTTCTAAGATACTTGAAAATATTTGTGACAGACGTAATCCCATGATCTGTAAGGGGAAAGACCGGGTAAAGCTGTTCAATCCCACACCACCTGGGGAAGGTCAAGTGTGATGATTCTAAGACTGTGTAGGTATGGGACTACACAACTGAAGAGGGCTTAAATGGGTTGATGGATACTACCTATATCAACAAGATGCATCTTCTTTTTGGTAGCCCATCACTTGAGAACTCCAAAGTTAAGCGTGCTTGACTTTTCGGGAGTAATTTCAAGATGGGTGACCTCCTAGGAAGTCTTCCCAAGAAGCGTGTGAGTGAGGACAAAGCACGCTGGAAAGACTCGTGTTGGTTTGTAGGGCCAGTTGTCATTCCAGGAAGCAGCCATAGTAACGTGGGGCGTTACAATATTCTTCACTACAATCCAATGACTCAATCCAGGATTGGATTAATAACGGCTGACTATCCCTACTGCATAACAAATGTCAAGTCTTGTACACAACATGGCGTACATTAGACTGCCTACCGCTGAGGCATAGGGATACTGCCTCATATCTTCCTCTTCCTGAGGTGTTTTGGGACACTGCTCCTTGGAAAGGAATACTCCAGAATGGATTGGCATATCACCCTTTTTGGAGTTTTTCATATTAAAGCGTTCTAGCACCTTATCAATATAAGTTACTTGAAACAGTGCCAAAGTTTTGTTCTGTCTATCTCTGAGAATTTTAATGCCCAAAACATACTTGGCTTCTCCCAAATCTTTCATTTTGAATTGTTCACGTAACCAGTTCTTTACCTTTGATAATGATGTTACATCATTTCCAATCAGTAATATATCATCAACATAAAGAACGAGGAATACTAGTACACCATCTTTGATTTGTTTAGAGACACAAGGTTCGTCAACATTTTTGTTCAAAACCAAACGTTTTAATTGTGTCATCAAATCTAAGATTCCAAGATCTAGAAGCTTGTTTGAGTCCATAGATAGACCTAAGAAGCTTGCAAACTTTTTGCTCTTGACCTTTTACTTCGAACCCTTCTGGTTGAGACATGTAAATGGTTTCGTCAAGGTAGTCATTCATAAAGGCTGTTTTGACATCCCTTTGCCAAATCTCATAATCCATGCACGCAGCAATGGACAAGAGTATACGAATGGATTTTAGCATGGCTACAGAAGAAAAGGTTTCTTCATAGTTAAGGCCTTCTTTCTATGTGTAACCTTTGGCTACAAGTCTTGCTTTGAAAGTCTCTACTTTCCCATCCGCTACTCTTTTCTTCTTGAATATCCACTTGCAACCAATGGGTTTGATATTCTCAGGTGGATCTTCAAGAACCCAAACAGAATTGGAATACATTGATTCCATTTCTTGGTTCATGGCTTCTTGCCATTTGTCCTTGTTAGAATCATTCATTACATCTTTAAATGTCAATGAATTATTTTTGCTTATGTCTGACACAAGCATTTGAACTTCGTGTTCATAGCATGTGGGTTGCTTACTAACCCTCCCACTACGACGAGGCTCTCTACTATTCTAACTAGAACTAGCAGTTTCCTCTTGCCGTTTTTCATTGTTTGTTGCTAGTGACTTTGAAACTTCATTCGAGACCATCTCCTCCAGTACAACCTTACTGTGAGGTTTGTGGTTATTAACATATTCATGTTCAAGAAAAGTTGCATTTGTCGATACAAATGTTTTATTTTCTTTTGGACTATAGAAAATTCCACCTCTAGTCTCTTTATAATATCCCACAAACATGCACACTTCAGAGCGTGATTCCAACTTCTCGGTCTTTCCGTTAAGCACGTGTGCAGGACACCCCCAAATTTGAAAATGGTGTAAACTAGGTTTGTAACCATTCTATAATTCCATGTGTGTCTTTTGGATAGACTTAGATGGAACAACATTCAATATTTATAGAGCACATTGAATCGCATAGCCCCAGAATGACAGTGGTAATGATGAGAAACTCATCATTGATCTAACCATATCTAATAGCGTTCTATTCCATCTTTCTGAAACACCATTTTGTTGTGGTGTTCCAGATGCTGTGAGTTGGGACTGAATACCATGCTCACGTAGATGGTCCTCGAATTCAAAATCCAAGTACTCTCCTCCTCGATCAGATCGAAGAACTTTTAGTGATTTACCTAATTGATTTTCAACCTCTGCTTGAAATTCTTTGAACTTTCCAAAAGTTTCAGATTTTCTTTGATTAAGTATAGGTAACCATATCTTGAATAATCGCCAATGAAAGTGACGAAGTATTCATAACCTCCTCTTGCTTGTACATTAATTGGACCGCAAACATCTGTATGTACCAGCTGAAGTGGTATGTAGCTCTTGAACCTTTAGCAGAGAAAGGTCTCTTTGTTATCTTGCCTTCTAGACAAGATTCACAAACAGAGAGAGATCCAATAGATAGTTCTCTTAAACGACCATCCTTTACAAGCCTATTAATTCTGTCTAGACCAATATGGCTCAATCTCAAGTGCCACAGATATGTTTCACTATCAGAATCAGTCTTTTGTCGTTTAATAGATCTAGGATTAGATGTTTTAAATAATTCAAAATTATAAGCAGATTTCTCTTTAGCTTGCAGTTTATAAAGCCCATCAATAGATTTTTCAGAACATATCTTAAAACCATGTCTTGAAATATCAATCGAATTATTATTAAAAGAAATTTTAAAACCTTGTTCGTGCAACATAGAAACAGAAATTAAGTTTCTATAAAATCCAGGAATATAATAAACGTTCTCTAAAACAAGAAATTTCTTCTCAAATTCCAAATGTAGCATTTCAGAATTTTACTTAGTTAAGTAGTAGTAGTAGTAGTAGATAGTAATAGCTTATAGTATGTTAGTTTTAGCGGATATTGGTTCAAGGCGGGATTAAGTTGGATACTCATAGCAATAGTTATGGATTTTATAAGTTTAACTTATAGTTTGAAAATATTAATTATAACATAAGGTTTGATAAATATTATTGGACATAGAATATTATTTTTTATAACCTAAGGTTTAGATAGAATTTTAAGAGCATGACACTTGTCACAATCTTGTTTATTTAAGGATTTAAGCAATTTAAATGACTAGTTTAATAATAGAAGAATCTAGAAGCTCTAGAACCTTCCAGAAACTGTTAGGATCGGATTTTGACTCAGTCAAAGCTGTTTAATCAATTCAAATTATCCTAAATTAGTGCAAAAACACGTTTAAAATATCTACGTATGCCGATATATCGCAGCTTAGGGGTCGATATATTGCCTACGAAAGATACGGAAAACACGTCGGCTTTGCACGAACAAAACCACGAACCTTTGATATGCTGGTAGGGGAAATATATCGCCTACCCTAGGCGATATATCGGCTCCAGTGGCTTGTTTTGAAATTTTGTAGAATCTAAGCTTGAAACGACCCTTAACCTCTTGACTTGCCTCTGAACGTTTTTTACCGAGTTTTAAGCATCTGTTGAACAGATAATTAAAATATATTCAATTTTAATCATTTGTTTATTTAATCTAAAAGGAAATAGTTTCACTCCTTGAACTCTATAAATAGGACCCTTCACTCAGCCATTTTATTCACTCTTCAAGCACAGTTCAGAGCCTCCAAGTTACTTAGATTATTCTTGAGAGAAACACTAGGGTTTTGGGATAAAAGCTTTATCATCTTAAGCTTTATAAACACTTGGGTAGTGAGATATAGTGTGATTTCGATATCGAAGTGTAGAACGGTTCTAGTTTATCCAAGGTAATACTATTCATAAGTTCTATTCTTTATGATTCCTTAATTTTCCTTAAGTTTCTTTCAGATCCTAACTTTTGTTTATGGTTTTGATGGTTAGGTGTTTAAGTTCTTTAATTTAAGGTTCTTCTCGCTAAGTTTCTTCTTTGATGATTTAGTTTTCTTTTCATCTCTTTTCTTTAGAAACTCACCATTATTTATGTTTGGTTTTAGGAGTTCCAATCCCGCTCTTGTCTCCAATATTCCGGTTTTTGGTAAGGAAAATTAGGTAGTTTAGTATTATGATATAGTTTATGTTTGTATGATCTAACATTTTAGGTACAATAAAAGGGTAAGTGTGTCTGGACCTAAGGTGTCCAATGACGGACTATGTCAGGTAGGCTCGGTTGCCAAAACTTTATGACGGACCTATGTCCGGTGTATGACGGACTTTTGTCCGGGGCTTAATAGCCAACCCTGTATAAACACTTATCTTTTTATTATATCTGACTTGTTATTTTAGTTATGATTATGATATATGACCTATAGTTATGATTATGATACATGACCTATAGTTATGATGTATGACTTATGACTTAGAGTATGATTTATGATTTATGACTTAGATTATGATTTAGAATTATGACTTAAGTTATGATATGATCTTGAGGTTTGTGTTGGTATGACTTTTGTGAACTTATGTTATGTTTGATTATATGACTGACCCTTGTTTGTATTTTCCTTACTGGGCTTAGAAGCTCACTCATTATGATGTTGTTATTTCAGGAAATTAAGGATATAAAGGTTGATGGCGAGTGGGACCTAAGAGCTTCGTGATGTACTCGTGGGGACCATATAGTCGAGGGAGATCATGCGGGCCTATTTTTATTAAAAAATTGTTTTTTTATTTATTTTTATTTAAATGTTGCTCATTTTTTTATGTTAATGACAATTATTTTATTTTTATAAAACCATGGATCCATGTATTTATTTTCAAGTTTTTATTCAATAAAAGAGCAATATTTATGATTACGACCCAACACTGTGTTCTCGGTAATCTATGAGAAATTAGGGCGTTACACCAAACGGGCTGATCCAACTGCTGCTGCAGAGACAATCTGACCACTGCCTACCCTCATATTCACCTCTCCATCAGCAAGCTTCCTCGTCGAACTAAGAATCTGTAGAGAAAAACAAACATGGTTAGTGGCTCCTGAATCTACTATCCAGGATGAGAAAATTGTGTTCCACTAAACAAGCTTCTAGCACAAGTAAATCAAATTTACTTTCTTTTTCTCTTTCAGGACAACGAGATACTTTGGACAGTTTCTCTTCCAGTGACCATCTACTCCACAGTGAAAGCAAGTCCCTTTTGGGATCTTCTTTTTGGAGTTTTTGGTGTTCTTGTTCTCTTTGCCTTTGGATGACCTTTTAGGCTTCTTTGAATTCTTGTCTTTCTCCTTGTCCTTGCCATTTCCATTTTTCCTTTTGTTGGTTTTAGCTTTTGAAGAGGATGGGTTAGAATCAGCAACATTTGCTTCTCCTTCTTTCTCAGAACCTTTGTTAAGAGATTCATAAGTTTGCAATTCATTCAACAGCTGTGTCATGTTATACGATAATTTGTTCATGACATTGTTGGTGGTGAAACCTTTAAAAGCTGGAGAAAGCGATTCAAGTATAATGCTTACTTGAGTCCTTTCATCAATGATTGCCCCATGGATAATGGCATCGTGCATTATATTGATCATGTCTAATACATGTTCTCTGACAGAAACTCCTCTCTTCATTTTCTTGGTCATGTAGGATCTGGTGGCCTCATGCCTGCACTGGTCTGACTGCTGCCCAAACATATCTTGAAGGGTATACCAGATCTCATAAGCATTTTCAGTGTTCTCAAACTTCTTTCTGAGCACATCACTCATACTCGCAAGCATATAACACTTTGCTTTGTTGTTTGATAAGATCCCATTATCAAACTTTTCCCTTGCAGTTTTGGCAACAGTAGCGGGAGGGACTTCAGGACATTCCTCAGTCAAGACAAATTTGTGGTTCTCACATATTAATACAATGTTCGAGTTTGATATCCATTTCATTTAGTTTTCACCAGTCAACTTTTCATTTGCAAGTAAAGAAGATACGGGATTTGAGCTAGACATAATTGCAGAAAATAAATAAATAAACAAAATTGAATTTATGCATATAATAAATATCAGTTATTTTCGGAATAGTAAACGTAATGCAACAATTAAAGAACACATAAAAAATAATTACTAATTTCACGATTAATTAATTTGAACATTAATGGACCAACCTTAGGGTATGTCAGACTAATTCGAAATTAATTTGAGACAAGTTCTCAAATTTACAAGTGAAAACTTAAATCAATATTTCTCTTTTGACTTATAAACAACCGCTTGTTTGGTAAAGAGTATACTAGTCCGCTCGAAAGCCTAATGTACATTGTGAGTGTAACCCATTATTTTATATCAATGACTTAACTCAAGAGTGTGCCTTAGGGTCAGTCAAACTTGAAATACATCATTAAATCTTATTCTTGAAAAAGAAGTTTGCCTTGAGAATAACACAGTCGAAAGCCTTCCTTAGGGGGACACAAGCAATGGTGCTGCGAGGCCCTCTCCATGCTACCTTGGTGCCAACTAATAATGGAGACCATGAGACTTATTGTCATAACGCCCTCTCCCACTCACTATTTTAAAATATGTGTTTTCTCAAAACATCCTATGCTTTTTAATTGGTTTGTAAAAATAAAGTGATCTATTTTTACCAAATGATATTCTAATAATTACTAATTCAATTAAGCAAAATTAAAATTATAGAACTATATGCCCTAATTAATTCAATTTTAATTTGCTATAATTACTAGGAATATCATTTATTTATTTAATAAAATAATTTTATTAAATACTAGAAATTAAACAACTTTTAAATAATATTTCCGCTCTTGAACTAGTTAAACTAGATTTATTATTATATGGTCCATCACATAAATCATATAATCACAAAGGACAATCCTAAGGCATGTTTCTACTCATATGACATGCATGCATAATTTTAAATACTGAGTGGGTTATATGTATGGCATGTCAAAAATACATGATAAAGTATTAAACAATTTAATCACATTCAAACATTTAAATAAATAAATGTGGGCCGAGTGTCTTGGGTATTTCTAGAAAAATTACAACACTTGCAAAAATATACATGTGGATACCAAAAATCCACATTTAAAAAAAATAATAATAAATAAAATACATACACGATCCCGCATTGAGATGAGTAAGGGTTTGTGAACATGAAGAAATTGACCCAACGAGCAACACAAGCTAAGTTATAGAGATCGGGCAAGTCTAGTGCCTAAGGCCTAAATGCTCACATGAGAATAGGCCACGTTGTGCAAAATGACCTTTGTGGAAGCCAAAAGAAAACAAACCCAAGGTAGTCCCAAGAGGCCCCGGGTCAAATGATGGAACCTTCGATCCCTACAATATTAGCTACATCCTAGACATGCCCATCTCGTGCAAATGCACCACGCCTCGCGAAGCCGCCCACGGACCCACTGGCCTCTCGCGAGTGCCATCTCATGCAGGCACACCCACGGCCTCACGCCCCACACAGCTGCGGCCCCTGCCTCGCCCGACACCATCTCGTGCGCCTATGGACCTCGCGTGGGTGACGTCTCGCACAGGCGCTCCAACAGGCCTCGCGCGCCCACACAGCCGCGGCCTCCACCTTGCCCAGGCGCCGTCTCGCGCGCCTAGGGGCCTCGCGTGGGTGACGCCTCGTGGAGGCACTCCAACAGGCCTCGTGCCCCACGCAGCCACGACCCCTGCCTCGCCTGGGGGACGTCTTGCGCAGGCGCTCCAACAGGCCTCGCGCCCCACGCAGCCACGACCCCTGCCTCGCCTGGGGGACGTCTCGCGTAGGCGCTCCAGCAGGCCTCGCGCCTCACGCTGCCACGGCCCCTGCCTCGCCCAGGTGCCGTCTCACGCACCAGCGATGCTAAGGGCCTCGAGGTCTCACCTCGCACACCAGCCACGACAAGGGCCTTGTGGCCTCACCTCGCGCACCAGCCATTCTAAGGGCCTAGTGGCTTCGCCTCGCGCACCGGCCACGCCAAGAGCCTCGAGGCTTCGCCTCTCGCACCAGCCGCACCCTTAAGGGCCTCACAAGACATAGCCTCCTCAAAGCGTCTCGCGCCCTTAAGGGCCTCGCAAGACATAGCCCCCTCAAAGAGTCTCGTGCCCTTCGGGGGCTCGCGAGACATAGCCTCCACTAAATACCCCTCGGCCACATACCAAGGGCCTCGCGATGTGGGGGCTGCAAAGTGATGGTCTCACAAGATGAGATCCTAATCTCATTGTAGGCGTCATGTCTCATCACACACGCAGCAGGCCTCGTTGAAGAGGCCTTACCTCTCTTCCTGAGGTAAGTGCCACCAACGGGGCACCACTCCCCTTATGAGTCACATGAGATGAGGAGTCAAGGGTGTCTCAGACATGCAGTCGAGGAAGGTCAGAAGAGGCCTCACAATGATTTGGCATGAAGTCAGGAGAGATACGGAATGAGCCAACAAACCAAGAAGAGTTAGAGTACGGATACAGTGTTCACACCAGACGGGTAGTGGCAGTACAAGAATGGTACATGGTCAGGACTCCCTCAGCACGCTTATGAGGTCAGTACCCGACAAGTAGTGGAGGCATAATATGGTACCAAGACAAGAGCACTTTTGCAGGCCCCTGACACGTACTAGAGCAGACCACCACTCTTCCAACACCACTACCACCTGTACTGCTATCCTAACAGTGTACGCATGTACTATTTTGTCCTGAGGGACCACTATGTACAAAGGAGCCATTAGAGCTCCAATATAAATAGATGATCACCCCTCCAGAAAAGGGGTTGGAAAATTCATTGTATGCAGAGGCTATTAAGAAATATACATTTTTTACTCCATTGTGGATCTGTGTTTATCCTTCCATAAGTTCATTCTAAGTTCTTATCTGAACATCGCCACACTTACCTTTGAGTTTTCCGATCTAATTTCGTTGACGAGATTTCACCGTCAACAATACACAAAAGTGTAAGAAACTAAATAAGACCTAAAGATATCTATATCTTCAACTTTGGGCCTTCGCAAGCAGTCTTAATCCATTAAGCCACTTATCCATTTAATTTTGAATTAAAATAAATTTTAATTATCTTAAACAAATTTTAAGAATAATTAACTTGGGCTTTAATGCCCAATAAGTTATTAGGCACAATTTTCAATTTGGGCTCATACAATTAATTCAAAATAAAACAATTTTAATTATGGACTAAAAATAATTAGGCCCATAATTTAAATGAATAACATTGATGAAAGCCCTAGGGTTTAGAAACCCTAGGGGCGGATGCATAAGGCTCGGCATGGGGCAGCAGGCAAGCAACTGGGAGGTGCGACTGGGGCGCACGGGCTGCTGCTGGTGGCTCGGCATGGGCGCGCGGGGCTGGCAGGCGCTTGGGCGCAGGTGCGCGCGGCTAGCGTAGGCGTAGGGGCGCGGGCTCGTGGCTAGGCGAGGTGCGCAGGGGCACGGCTAGGTGAGGCTCGGGCTTCAGGGCACGGACCTTACAGAATTTTTTCGAATAATTTAATGCAGAAACTTAAATTACAAAAAAAAATCCTATGCCCCAAAATGACTTACATTTTTCATCTAGAATTTTAAGAACAATTCCTAAACTCAAAACACCATATAATTAACGACCCTTAAGAATAAACTATAATCATATATACATCCATCCATTCACATATATTACAATAACATAACAATGCATATTATGCCCACACAATAATTAATGTATACAAAGATTAATGACCTCTCTGGTACCAATTGTTAGGAACGAGTTTCCTAATGCGCAACGGAATGGTGGTGGAGTTGGCCCAGTGTACAATAAAAATTTTGTAACATTTTTAAACTACCTTTAAATATGCGGATCCATTAATTTACATACATTAATCATAAGCAAGATAAGGATAGAAATCATACCTCTTGAAGCCTATCAAGTGTTCTTGCTATCTTTTCATAATAAGAACGATCTTCCTATCCAAGCTGCTCCCAGGTACTCACACCAAGATCTTCCACAGCGTACTCTACACCTCAAGAAGTGTGTGGGCACATAGAGAATAAAGGATGGTTAATTTATGATTCTACTTGATGTACTCAACACATGAGATCGAGATAATAGGCCTGAGATTGGTTCTTTATCTTTTTCAGGGAGAGATAGAAAAGTAACGTTCTTTTCTTATTCAGAGTGAAGAGACTTCTTCTATCTATTTTCTGATAAATCTTACTTAAATAGATAATATTTAAATTTTAAAAAATATATATATATGTAACCAACTTACAATTTATCTTTTAATTAATTAATTATCTTATTAATGAAAATATCCAAAAACTAATTTTTGAATCTTCCATTAATTAATTAATTAAAATTGAAAAATCTATCCTTGAAAATCATGCAGCACACGCCACACACAGTCCATGGACTGTGTGTGGTCGTGTACCACCCTTAATTTTAGGTATATTTTGGGGCTGTTTGGTAACACTTAAAAAAATAGTTTTTTTATTTAATTAATTAGAAATTTGAAAATTAAACATAAAATGTGTTTGATAACTCTATTTTTATTTAATATTTTTTTAAATTTTAATTAAAATTTATTAAATTTTGAAAATAAAAATTTTTCACTTTTAAATTTTTTTAAAACATTTTTAATTTTTTCCTTTCATTTTTTTCTTCTCTTCTTCAAATCAACACCTCATATTGTTAAACAAAAAATAAAAATAAAAGTTATCAAACACGTTTATTATTTTTTGTTTTTAAAAACGAAAAACAAAAATAGTTACCAAACATATTTTTATTTTTTAAAAATAAAATAATATTTCCATTTTTGTGTTTAAAAAATTCAAAAACAAAAATTTTACCAAACAGGCCCTTGATTTTTCTATTTTTATTTAATTATTTATTCAAACTACCTTATTAGAAAAAATCTAACAACTTGATAACTAATTCAAATTTGAATTCAAATTTAACTTAAATATATTTTTAACTAATTATCAAATATAATCAATTATTTGAATAAATATCTATCTTATAAATTCAAATCTAATTTGAACTTATCAGATTATTATCTCTCACTCAAATAAAGATATTTAATTAATTCTATCAATTAATTAAAATCAATATAAATTTCAAAAATTAAATATTTAATTAATTATAATTTTGAAAATTATAATTAATTAATTTTCAAAAATTTATTTATTTATTAACATAATTTTGAAAATTACATAATAATTAAATATTAATTAATTTTTTTAATTACAACTAATTTGTAATTAATTAATCACTATTATCATATAATTGCATATTTTGCCCGAATAACAAATTTCTTCTTAAATATGTCTTTTAATCACTTTTCCTTTATATCAACTATTACCTTGAATAGTGTTGATAAAGCCGTTGTGGGGACCTATGGACTTATAATTCCAAGCTCCAATAAATTTATGATTATTAATTAAACTCTTTAATTAAATAATCTCATGATTATTCCACTATAAATATGAGACTGCACTCTTGTAATTATAGACATTTCATTTACTGAGTACTTTATAACAATAAAGTGTTTATTGGTATAATCATTTTATACAAATTAACCCTCTAATAATGGTTCATAATTAATCGGGAATAAAATTATTGTTTTACCCTTTTAATTATCTCTTGTTTCCTTAAGTACCATTGACTTTACTAGTGAAGGTTAATTCATAACTGAATTATGAATTTGAGCTCAATAACCTTTCAATCCCAAAAGTCAACCCTTAAGAGAATCATTATTCAATCTCTTGCGAGAAGGTATAGATTCCATATCTGTATACTATGTCTCCAACCATTTATATTAATGAGTTCCCAAAACAAAAGTTTCTAGCCTGATCATTCTGACAGACCCTAACGAGTGAATCAAAGAACTCATATAACATAAAGAGGAGTTGATATATTTAATTAATACTTCGAAACGGTATTTAACTAAGTATTAATAATCATATCTGGTCCAGTTATATATATTCTCTAATATAAAAAGTACATCCACTAAAGTGTCCTACTACACTAGTGATCCGGATCTAGATCACATGTATTCATAATATTAGTGGACCATACTTGCAGTAATTATTCTAAAGATTCCATAACTTTATTTTACTGCGAACTATTCAAGTTCATTTATCTCAAACACAATCCTCCCGTACCAATACGTGTTTGAGATCACATATATGAACTTAGGAATTTTTCAGATATTTACATAATATTATCATAGAATAATATAGTCCATAAAATATATGCATAACAAATTTAATTAATTAATTTATTTCTTAAAATAATGTCTACTACATATGCTTTGAGATTACTTAGTAAATAAAATGTCTATAATTTCAATAGTGCAATCTCATATTTTTAGTGAAATAATATTGGGATTTATAAATAAGATTATTATATTAAAGATCTTTAATTAATAATATAAATTTATTGGAGCTTGGAATTATAGGTCCATAGGTCCACGGATCGACTCTATAAACATTGTACAAGGTAAGAGTATCAATAGAACAAGTATGATTATATTTGTCAAGAAAATTAGTTTATGGGCAAATACGTAATTATGAGATAATTATGGAAAATATTTTTATTATTTAATTATTGTAATTTTCGTAATTATTAATTAATTAAATAAAATAATTAGTTTGGAATTAATTATATATCTTATTTTAAATTATTTTGAGAAATTGATTTAATATTTAAATTTTGGAAATTTAAATTTAGATAACTAATTTGAAATAAATGAGATATCTTATCTGGATTATAGATTGATTTTGAATCAATTTAAATTTAATTATTATATTTTAGATAAGATTTATTTTAATTGAATAAAATAAATTAGAAAAATATTTCTTGTAATTGTACAAGATCTACATGTGAGTCACCGTCCCTGGATTGTGATTGGCGCAGATCAAGTGTCAGGGGCACTGTGGTAAATTTTCATGTCTTATTTTATTATTATAAATAAAAATGATTTTAATAAATAAAAACCTAGATGAATAATATAAATATATATTATTAAATTTCTCTCAACAAGATAAAGATCGTGATATTCAATTTTTGACTGAAAAAGAGTTTTCTCAGAGAGAAAATAAATTGTTTCAACAATTCTCTTTACACAAACTTCACTGATCTTATGTGTTGAAAATATCAATGGAGTCCTAGATTGTTATATTGAATCTCTATGTGCCCACACACGTCCTATTGTGTTGAGATTACAATCTAGAAGACTTCGGTGTGAATCTTATATTGATACAGATTTTTCTACTACAAGCGTACAATGTAGTATAATATAGTTTTAATTCAAAGGATGTCGAATCCACAGGGAGTAAATAGGTGATTCCACCAATTAATATACTTTTAAAGTCTACAAATTTCATTAGATAATTCGAAAAGTTATTTAAACGAGAAATGTAAATGAATAAATGAAAGAAAACAATCTTAGAAATTGACTTTTTAATAAAAGAATGTACTAGAGTAACGATTTCACTATCTTAAATAATGAATCATGGTTTCTATATTATTCTAATTAATTCTCCTTATTTGTAATCTCAAGAACCCTAATGTAATGCATCTATCTTTCTCAAGCATACATGCAATTATTCTCAATTAATCAATATGATATCTCTATTCGTTATTAATCAATCAAGAAGTTATCAAGTGATTGATTTTTTTAAAAGAAATTCATAGAATTCAAGGAATCTCTCGATCTCACAATCACCCTATGTCATATCTCCCTAAGTCCAATCTAAGGCAATCTCTCCCAAGCATAAACCCTAGATTTCAATTCACAATAATGGTGGCAAAACATTAATATGATACAAATTAAAGCAAGAAGATATGAACAAATAAGAAGACTTTCATATGAATAATAAAAGAAACCTTAATCCAAAATCAAAATAGATCCATCAAGTACTTTAGCACAAAAAGAGTTTAGTTCTCCATTACAAACACAAATATAATACCAATGTAGTTATTCATAATAAAAAACTAGATAAAAAAAATGAAGAGAATGAAACTAGATTGAATGATGATGATGTTGATAAAGCCTTCGTTCTCATCTCCAAAAGTCTATCTCTAAGTCTAATCTCCCTCCAAAAAGGTCATTAGGAACCCTAAAATAGGTTCCCCTTTAATTCCCTTGTGAAAAGACCTTTTTGTCCTTGAAAAATCAACACTTATGCTTTGTCGTAGAGACGGCGACGCTGCAGCCCCTGATGAATGCTGAAAAACACGTCTTTGGAAACCTCAGGCACTACAACCCTAATAGGAGGCATTGCAACGCTAATTACTGCTCAAAATGGCGTTGTAGCCCTAATGGGAGGCGCTGCAGTGCTAATTCTAATTTTTCTCTTTTTGTCAAAATTCTTCATTTCAACACCCTTTCTTGCCAACACTACACCACTTCACCACAAACCTGAAACACACAAAAACAAGCATAAAACACACCTAGACACCTAACTAAAAACACAAAATGACTCTCTAAAGTGAATACAAAATTCACTTATCAAACTCCCCCAAACTTGACATTTACTCGCCCATGAGTAAATAGTCAAAACAAAAACGCACACACAATAAACATGAATCAAATCAACAACACTTAATTAAGATTCATTGTCACAAAGTCCATGCCTACATAAATCTCAAAAATTCAACCATCGATGTAATCTAGAATTTTGATCTAACCCACTGCCGCAACTGACCAACATCATTTATTTTCATGAACAATTAACCATACTATGTAAAATTCAAACAATTTATATAGTTATGCATGCTAAATCTCACCTTAATCCACAAACAAAATTACTCCATAAATTTGCATCACTTACCGTTCTCCACTAATGTAAACAATGCATGCTTAAGAATCAATAAAACTTTGATGGCTTATATGAACAACTTAGGTAAGGTAGATGGAAGATAAATTTAAGCTCAAATACCATAAACATACAAATGAACCAACTGTTAGGATTAATGCCCTAAAATCATTTAAAGACATTTTATTGGTTTTAAATAAAAATATAATTTTATTATATTTGAATGTTATAATTATTGTTTGAATTAATTATATAATAATATCAAGAAAATTTCCTATTCATTCATGAGAATATGATCTTGTATTAGTACGAGAGAATTAAGATCATATATAATGATAAAATAGTCACTAACATATTAAAGTAAGGAATCTTTAATGAACGGCTACTAGTACGATTTGCTGAGTATACGAGATGCAAGTAATATAGATTTGGATTACTGATGTAGATAGACATCTTAGTAAAGGTGCTATATATAATAGAGATTATATATGACAGGACCGATGAGAATTAATTATCTTTATAAACTTGTCGATTGACGTAAAGATTTAATTCTTGTCATAATAGATGATCATTTATAGATCAGTCTAAATCCTGAGTATTCGTGAACTCATGTTTATGTTTATTGGGTCTTTTGATTCACTCGTTAAGGTCTCTTACAATAATGAGGCTAATGAGTTTTGTTTTGGAGATTCAATATCATGGATGGCTGGGAACATGAATTACAATATTGGAATCCATGCTTTCCCAACCAATTGAATATGGGTTCCCTTAAGGGTTGATTCTGGAACTGAATAGTTATTGAGCTCAAATCTATAATTAGATTATAGATTAATTATTCGCTAGTGAATTAATGGTACTTAAGGATCAAGAGGTAATTAGAAGGGTAAAATGGTAATTTTGACCAGCTCTAATTAACGAACCAATAAATGGAAGACAGAACTACATATATTGATTATATCAATGGACTACTAGAGAAAACTCTGTAAATATAATTCTATAAATACTTAGAGTACAATTTCATATTTATAGTGGAGTAATCATGGAATTAATAAATAAGATTATTAGATTAAAGAGTTTAATTAATAATCTGGTTTATTAGAGCTTCGTATTATAGGTCCATGGTCCCCAGATCACTTCTGTCCTACACTATCAATGGTAAGGATGTCAAAAGAAATATTTGTTAAGAGAAATGACTAAATTGCAAATTAATTAATTTTTCAGGGCAAGGAAATAATTATTTGATAATTATGGGTAATTGATTAATTGTGAATTAATTAATTATTTAACTATATAGTTTTTATTTTGAAAAATTATAGGTTAAAATTAATATTAATCATGTTTGGATTAATATAAAGAGAGAAAATAATAAATATCTTATTTATAATATGATATTTATTTATTTAATTTAAAACTGATATTTTAAGATAAAGTTAATTTTGAATTAACTGATATTTATGTTAGAATAAATATCTTGTCTTAAAAGTTGATTAAATAAACAAATGAGAAAATTAGGGCAACCCTAATAAGGCTGGGCGACACACACTGTACAGTACAGTGTGTGGTGCCTAGCATCAAAGATTATATCCATGCGATTTGAATTTTGAATTTCGAATAATTTTGTTTAATCAGTTATTTAATTATTCTTTTTAAATATGATTTACATAGATAATTAAATAAAAATATCTAATCAGATTTAATTTGAATTATATTTTAATTAAATAAAGATTATTTAATTAGATTAAATATCTTTATAAATCTGATATACGTGATATTCAGGATAATGATGGTTAATCAGACTCTCTCTCTAAAACAATAGTTTTCTCTAAACCTGAAAACTATTCTAAACTTTATATCTGCCAAAACTCTCTAGATGTCATGTGTTGAGTATACCTAGGGAGTCACATAAATCGACATTTTGAATCCCGCGTGCCCACACACGTCCTTGTGTGTTTAAGGATTGGTCTGGAAGATCAGGGTGTGAGATCTCAGAACACTGGATAGGAAGATCGTTGATTTATACAAAAATACTCAAGGACACTTGATAGGCTACAAGAGGTAATCCCTTATCTATCTGTATGTGATTTAATATTTATATATGTATATGATTCGGGCTGGTATTAATATTTATTAAAATGGGTCCATATATTCTGCTGCGTACCTTTGATTTGGTCATTTAATATCAACACCAACCCAATATGTAATCACAACTCCCCAATACCCCAATTGAACCAATTTGCAATGATTGAGAGAAAAAAAATATTCGCAAGAATACACTCCCCCACACTTAGTTTTTTATTTATTATTACTTTTTATTTTTTTTCAAACTTTAGGGAATGTATCAAATAAAGTTTCTTTTTTTTCTTTTCTGTCAACCGTTGTTATCAAATTTGTCATCTTTTGACGACCCAAATTCTCAAATTAATCCCATTACAAAATCCATCCCAATTTTCTCTTTTATGCTTATGGTATATTTAAGGGTAGGATATATATTAGCATTCAATTAAAGCTCAAAATTTGGTGTTTGAAAGAAAAAATAGGTTTAGACTTAAACAAGGTGACTAAGGATACACTTTATTCAGGGTTGGCTGGAAAGGCTCAAACGTTCCAAGAAAAATTGCCTACATCCTTTTGGCGGCTATCTGTTTCATAGGCGCTGTAGTGCTAATTCTCCCTCAAATTTATTTATTTATTTATTTTTCACGTTTTTCACAGTTCAAAACAAACTTAATTTTTACAAAATCAACAATAATGTCTTCTAAAAAAAAAATTTTAAATTACAACCACAATTAATAAACTAAACTAAAAATGATGGGTTGTCTCCACCTTCTTGTTGAACTCACCAAAATAATGTTTCAACCTCTATCCATTCACTTGAAAAATCTAACCATCATTGTTTTGCAATTCCACCGAACCAAAGGAAGAGACTTTGGTGATGGTGAATGGACCAAACCATTGGGACTTGAGCTTACCTGGAAATAACCTCAAACGAGAATTGAAAAGTAGCACTTACTTTCCAGGTACAAATTCTCATTTTAAGATCATTTGGTCATGATATTTCTTAGTCCTCTTCTTGTAAATCTGAGCATTCTAATATGCATCATTCTGAAACTCTTCCATCTCATTCAGCTGCAATAATCTCTCTCACCCGCTGATTGGTAATCAAAATTCAACTTCTTGATCGCCCAATATGCTTTGTGCTCCAATTCTATCGGTAAGTGACAAGCCTTGCCAAATACTAGTCAATACGGAGACATATCGAGAGGAGTTTTGTATGTTGTTCTATAGGCCCATAGAGAATCGTCAAGATTTTGAGACCAATCCTTTCTATTCAAATTCACCATTTTCTCCAAAATAGACTTAATCTCTCGGTTTGACACTTCGGCTTGACCATTGGACTGGGGATGATAAGCTAGAGCCACCTTATGTTTCACACCATACTTCCTTAAGAGTGGTTCAATCACTTTGTTTCATAAATGAGTCCCTTCGTCACTTATTATCGCTCCTGGAGTACCAAAAACGAGTGAAAATAAATTTCTATAAAAATTGTGGAACTACCTTGGAATCATTTGTTGTTGTGGCTATCGTTTCTACCCACTTCGATACATAATCAACGACGAGCAAGATAAAAGATTCCTGAAAGATGGTGGGAAGGGTCCCATGAAGTCAATGTCCCATACATCAAACAACTCCACCTCTAAGATTATATTCATGGGCATCTCGTTTCTTTGTGAAATATTTTCCTATCGTTGACAATGATCACAAGTCTTGACAAAAGTATAGCAATCTTTAAAAATAGAGGGCCAATAGAACAGGATTGCAATACTTTTGTTGCTGTACGAGATGGCCCAAAATGCAAACCATAAGGTTCCAAGTGAGATTTCTCAATAATAGATCGTGTTTCTTCCATTGGGACACAACGACGAATAACTCTATCTGTAATGCCCTACTTCCTTAGAGCCGTTATTAAGTGAGTTTAAAACGTGCATTTAACTCGCTAATCGAGGTTTAAAGACAAAAGTTTAATTAAACCATAAACAGATTCATAAACTTTAAAAATAATCCCATTTACTGAAAATCATAAAGCGTTTAACATTTGGGATCCCAAAATACTGTTTAGAAATATTTACAACTCCAAAATATAAATAAAGTCGGCTAAACGACAAAATCTAGGTTTGGTACAACCATCTCCCAAAAATATTCTTGGCCGCAGCAGCCAGGCAGGCCAAACATGTACGCGCCACTTCATGCTCTCCATACTCATGGTTGGTCGACTTTCCCCTTGCCCTTACCTGCACCATAGAGCAGCCGTGAGCCGAAGCCCAGCAAGAAAACCCTCACAAGCAAACAACATATGCATATTAAACACTTAACATATAAACAAGCCATTATCAGACTATACACGTACGACCATGCCATCCCAGGCACTTTACTAGGCCCTGGGTTCGCGGTCTATACCGTGAGGATATCCCAGGTATCCTTTAGGGTCTCGCCCTGGCAACTCGCACTCCATGTGCTAAACGCTGCTCCCGGCCCCTTGCCGCTCTCGGCCTTCGTCGTTCCCGGCCTTCGCCGTTCTCAGCCCTTGCCGTTCCCGGCTCTTGCCGTTCATTCACATATATGCACACATATCATAATTAAGCAGATACTTAAACGCGTATAAACTCAATCAAAGGGGCTACACCCTGCAACACAATCATATAGGGTCGTGCCCTGCAACACAAGCTCTACAGGAACAACACTTTTCTTACCTGTGTCCCAAGCTTTCCAAGCACCGATGTCCCGAGCACAGTCCCCTAGTCTGAGCCTCGCTGAAACCCTAGTCACAACGCACCAACAATATCCATCCATCAAATTCTAATCCATTAAATAACTTTGGGTCATAATTCTAGTCTCCGGGACCTTGAATTCTATCAATTCGGGTGATAAAATCCATCCCGAGCATTAACTTTTGGATTCCCAAGCCTAAAACCTCTTTAAAGCCCAAAAATTCACTAAGCGCCTTGGCCCCATGAGGCCATGCCGAAACCCCCCCCCCCCCCAACCAGAGACCAACCCTAGAACAGGGCAGGCACGCTGCGACCCAAGCTAGGGCATGCCGCAGCCCGCCCCTCCTCCTGGCCTCCAATCTATTCTAGAGGGCCACAGCTCAGCAAGAACAATGGCGCGGCCCGACCCTTCGAACCCAGAAATCCTCCATTTTTACCACGAAAACCCAACCAATTTACCCCAAAATCAA
The DNA here is from genome assembly GCF_963169125.1 of Humulus lupulus. NCBI lineage: Eukaryota > Viridiplantae > Streptophyta > Magnoliopsida > Rosales > Cannabaceae > Humulus > Humulus lupulus. The sequence goes on along the minus strand of NC_084795.1, from coordinate 244,462,943 downwards.
CCTAACAATCCCACTCAATCATCACAACATTTCTAGGGCTATCCCAGCAGCAAAACCCAACAGAAACTAACCCAAAAACTCACCCAAACAATCAAGAGCAATTTTTATCTTAGCTCACATGCAAACTCTAAATACCAGCAGCAATTCAATACAATTCACTAAGTTAAGAGCTTACCTTGAGCTGAGTTGAACCCCTGGATTAGTTCCCTAAGCTCCAAGCTTTTAGCTCCCGAAATCCCAGCTCAAAATCCTTAATCTTTGGTTAAATTTCACCAAAATGCTTCAAGCTTCCAAATGAGGAAAACTCCAAGAGAGAGAGAAAGAAAGAGGGTCGGTTTCCTTAGCTTCTGAACACTTCTCCAATTTTGTTTTTATTTAACTTAAGTTTCTAAGGTTATCTCAAAGGCTTGGGGTGCCAAAAACGTCCCTGAGGGAAAAATGGTAAATTTCCCCAATATTCCCTCCTAAACATTCTAACCTCAAATATATCTCAAAATATTTATTTCCATAACCCGATAACCCCATAAAACGTCTAACACCTGAAATACCCCTCTACTCGCCCCGAGTCGAATTTTCGACCCCGTTGTAACTTTCTGGCTAACAGCTCCCTAGGACTGCCTTAGATCGTGCAACATAGATATATCACAAATATTACAATTATCTCATTTATGCCCTCAACGGGCTAAAATTACAAGCATGCCCCTAATAACCAAACGAGGCCCACATGCATATTTAATTCACCTAAACATGCATTTCTAATCACATACTCACACAAATTCGTATATTATAATAATAAATCACTTATTGCCCTCCAGGCACGCTAATCAAGGCCCTAAGCCTTATTAGCAAATTTGGGTCATTACACTATCCGTGCTCAACTTAAATAGATACGGATCGTCAAAGAAATAGAATCTTGAGTCATGAATCAACTTCCTCTTTTGATGAGTATTGAAATCTAGAGGAATTTTACCACATACAGTATAGTTGACTATATCCGCATACCATGGAACTTGAGTCGAGACAACCAGGAGTATTTCATCCAGAAATACTTCATTAATCGAATCTTTAACTTCATCGTCTTCATTCTCGAGCCTTGATAGATGGTCTGCTACAAAATTCTCAGTCCTCTTCTTATCTATGATCTTAATATCGAATTCTTGGAGTAATAATACCTAGCATATCATTCTCCGTTTAGCGCCTTTCTTGGCAAAGAGATAGCGAAGCTGCTGCATGGTCTGTGTAAATGAGGACTTTATAACATATAAGATATGGTCTGAATTTGTCACATGCAAAGACTACCGCTAACATCTATTTTTCAGTGGTTGAGTAGTTACGTTGAGCATCATTGAGAGTCTTGCTTGCATAGTATATGGCTCGAAAAACTTTGTCTCGTCGTTGTTCCAATACAACCCCCACTGCATAGTCGCTAGCATCGCACATAATCTAAAATGCTTGACTCCAATCTGGCACAATATTATTGGTGTTGTCACCAACGTCTCTTTGATAGCCTCAAACGCCTTACTACACTCCTCATCAAATTCAAAAGGTTCATCTTTCTCTAGGAGATTACACAGTGGCTTGTTGATTTTTGAGGAGTCCTTTATAAATCTTCTGTAGAAATCGACATGCGCAAGAAAACTTTGTATCCCCTTCACATTGGCGGGTGGTGGTAGTTTCTCAATTATTGTTATCTTGGCTCGATCGACTTCAAGACCCTCCCTTGATACTCGGTGTCCCAATACAATGCCCTCTTAAACCATGAAGTGGCATTTTTCCTAGTTTAGTACCAAATTCTTCTCCTCACATCTTCGAAGGACCAAGGCTAAATTGTGCAAGCAATGGTCAAATGAAGATCTGAAAATAGAGAAGTCAACCATAAACACCTCCATGATTTCTTCCACCATATCTAAGAAAATGACCTTCAGACAACGCTGAAAAGTAGCTGGAGCATTGCAAAGGCCAAAGAGCATCCTCGTATAAGAAAAGGTGTCACAGGGGCATGTAAAAGTTGTCTTTTCCTGATCTTCAGCATCAATGGCTAATTGATTATACCTTGAGTAGCCATCTAAGAAGCAAAAATGTGAATACCCCGCCAATCTATCAAGCATCTGATCAATAAACGGTAGTGGAAAATGGTCCTTCCTTGTGGCTTTGTTCAATTTTCTGTAATCGATACACACTCTCCACCATGTTACTATTCTTGTAGGAATCAACTCGTTGGCCTCATTCTTGATAACTGCCATCCCTCCTTTTTTTGGTACAACTTGCACCAGGCTCACCCAATTACTGTTAGAGATAGCATAAATAATCCCAGCCTCTAAAAGTTTGAGAACTTATGCACGTACCACTTCCTTCATGGCTGGATTTAGCCTCGTTTGCTGCTCAATGGAGGGCATATAATTTTCTTCAAATTTGATTTTATGCATACAAAATGAGGGGCTGAGTCCTTTTAAGTCACTATGGTCCATCCAATCACCGATTCATGTTCTCTCAAAACTCTTAATAACTTATCTTTTTCTGACTTTGCAAGTTTTGTAGAGAAAATGACCGGTATTGAACAATTGCTTCGGTTTGAGGTCCTTCTTACTTACACTTTTTGACTCCCCACTTTCAGCTTGTAGAAGAGACTCCTTCAGTACAATCCCACTAAGGCTTGGACTAGCATCAAGAGCGTTCACGTATTCAAAAACTTCATCTTCTTCAAAATTCCCACTTTCCACATCATGTTCAGATCTTGTGGCGCTAGTAATGAGACTGTAATTAAGGGGGTCCGAACTCAACTCTTTCCTCATTGTTTCTTCCACTAACACATCAATTGCTTCAACCATGTGACAAGTACTTGTGTTATCTGGAAGCTTCAATGCTTTGTATATGTTGAACTTCACTTCTTCATTATTACCTCTGATCATAAGCTGGCCTCCTTGAACATCAATAAGTGCTCATTCAATAGCCAAGAAAAGGCGACCCAGTATAATAGGAACTTATTGGTCCTCTTCCATATCCAAAACCACAAAATCTGCTAAAAGTATGAATTTGTTTACCTTTACCAATACATCTTCAATTATTCCTCTAGGGTAGATGAGTAAGCGTTCTACTAACTGAAGAGTAATGGTTGTTGGATTTACTTCTCCTAACCCCAACTTATTGAACATCGAGAGAGGCATAAGGTTGATACTAGCTCCAAGGTCACAAAGAGATTTGTCAAATGAAGAACCACCAATGATGAAAGGGATGGTGAAGCTGTCCGGATCTTTCACTTTCTAGGGTAATTTTCTTTGAAGGATTGCACTACATTCTTCGGTCAATTTCACAGTTTCAAAATCTTCAAGTCTTCTCTTCTTTGACATTACTTCTTTCATGAATTTCACATAATTTGGCATTTGTTCGAGATCATCTGCAAATGGAATATTTATGTGAATCTTCTTGAAGATCTTTAAAAACTTTGCAAACTGATCATCAATCTTCTTTTTCTGGAATCGTTGAGGGTAAGGTAGTGGTGGCTGATATGGTGGAAACAAGTCTTTCTGCATTGTCTTCTCATTCAAACTCTCCTTAACTACTTATTCTTCCCTATCAACCTCTCGCTCAATTAGCTTGTCTTTATTTTCACTAGAAACCTTCTTTTCTGCACCTTCTTTACCCCCTTTGATAGTCTTGCCACTCCTCAGTGAAATGGCTTTGCATTGCTCTTTCGGGTTTATTAAAGTGTCACTTGGAAAATCCCCCTTTTGATTAAAATTGACAACATTGGCTAATTGGCCCACTTGAGTCTCAATTTTCTTCATTGTAGCACCCATGTTAGTCATATGGGTCTCTGTGTTGTCGAGTCTTGCCTCATTTTTACGGAACCTCTTATTAGACTCCATGATAAATATGCCCAATATATCTTCCAATGATTGCTTCGTCTCTTGTTGTTGTTGAGTATTGAAGCCCGGAGGTGGTTGCAAAACATTTTTAGCATTGGCATAAGAGAAATTCTCATGGTTACGCAATCCTGAATGATAGTAATTAGGCATATTGTTGCTTCTGTAGTTGTTGTTGAAGGGACGGTTGGTCATATATTGAGCTTGCTCTAATTGATGATCATACTTCTGTAATAAAGAAGCTGCTGCCACACTCTCCATGACAGATGGAGTACCTTGTGTTGATAGGGCAGCCACTTGATTTTTTAAAGCAGTGATCTAAGCATTCATCGATGTAATCTGGTTGACTTCATACAACCCTGCTACCTTCTTACTACTCGATCTCTCACTGGGCCACTGATAACTCTTTGTATCCATTTCTTCCATTAAGTCAAGGGCCTCATCTACAGTCTTGGCCAATAATGCACCCCAAGCCACTGCATCAATTGTAATGCCCCAAGTTTAGGGCACCGGGTAAAACCCTAGTTCGGGTATTTTAATTCTCTGTATTATGTATTATGTTAGGTGAACATTTTATGTTACAAGAATTTGTGATGTGTGAATGCTTGCCATGCTGTGGTAAGTGTGGTTTTCTTTTTTTAGAAACTGAGACCTTTGGTCATGGACCGGGTCAAAAACTCTAATCGGGTAAAAATCTCGGATTAATTAAATAGGAAATACTATGGCATATAAATATTAATTTTGTCTGACACTGAGACTTTATAGTCGAGCCAATAAATTTAAGAAAAATTTATCAAGGATTTAATTCCAATCGGTCGGGTTTAAGAATGGAAATTCTTGCCCGAGCCCCTAAGGGCATTTTGGTCAATTTGAGTAAATTACCAAAATTATGTGTTATATTTAAAAACTACAGGGTAAAATTTTGGTTAAAAATTAGAAGTGAAATTACCAAAGGGTCCTTGAATGCCTTACAGTGTGGTAAAATTTGGCAAGGGCATAAAAGTTTTTTCACAAGGGAGGAGAGAGAAGGGTGGGCGGCTAGGCTATGCCTATGCACTCAACTGTCTTATGACACATATCCTAGGGAAGATTAAGAGACTACCCTAATGATTAGTGTTCTTCCACATTTTTGTCCTTAATCCTTTTTCACCAAAACTACACACTTCCCTCAAAAATCATTTTGTCCACTCAAACAACTTTCTCTCTTCCACTCTACACTCCCAAAATAGAAAGCCCTAAGCCCCTTGGCTTCCATTTCTCTTCTCTTCACAATCTTGTTTCACTCATTCTCCATTGAAGGAAGGAGAAGCTCAAAGGAAGACTGGTGAAGAAGTAAGTACAAAACTTTGTCCATTTCACTTCTTTTCTTCTTCAAATCCAAAACCCTAAGGGGTGGAATATGCATGCATGTGATCTAATATCCATGCATGGTATGGATCTTGTGTTCTAGGGTTCAAGGGAGGTTGTTCTTCGAGAATCTCAAAGTTGAAGCTTTTTGGTGATCTAGTGAAAACAAAGGTAAGGGTTCTAGAGTTTTTGTGTTTTTCCATTCTTCTAAAATCTCCTACTCTAACACTCTCTTAAAAATTTGCACATGAAACCTATGGGGCTCAGTTTGAGGGTATAGAATCCAAGAAGGAAGTTTGGACAAGCTAAGGACTATCATCTCCAAGCTAGAACCATCAAAGGTATATCTTTGGTTTGTTTTGAGTTGTTTTTGGTTATTGATGTTAAATCTGGTTGTATAGGTTGTTTTATTGGTTTTTGAAGTTTATTTTATGCTTGAGGGTTAGATTGGTTGTTTTTTTGATTTTCATGCATGCATGTGGCTAGGGTTTTGCTAGTTGTGTTTAGTTTTGCTAGAATGTGTAAAAATGCATGTTGCCAAGTTTTCGTGGTCTGACTTCCAACAGGTCAGATCGTACCCTACTACCTCTGTTTGTGAAAATAATTTGTATGTTTGCATAGTTCTATATGAGTACTTGAGTTTAGGACTTTGAAAATTGAAAAAAAAAAAAAAGAAGGTGTTTTCAAACCGAAGTTGTGAACTTTTTGGCATCTTGATGTAAATCTGGAAAATTTCTGGGCAGCATGCACTGCCCAGATTGTTTTGACTTTTCAACGAGTTTTACTAATTAAAAAGCTATGAAATTCTGTAAGATGTTAGTTTAAACATGTATAAGGGTCACTGTGAAATTGTAAAGGAAAATATTTTAAGGTATAAGAGATTTAATTTTTCAAAGTTTGCCCTAGAATCTAGAAACAAAACTTTTGGGCAGCAAGCACTGCCCAGATGGCTTTAAACATTTTGTTGAGTTTTGTTATTCTAAAAATTATGAAATTGTGTAGGAAACTATTTTAGAAATGTAAAACGATCCCTGTAAAATTTCAGAAAGAACTGGGCTACGGTGTAAGAGAAATGAATTTTCAAATTTACCATAAAAACTAGGAAAAACTTCTGGGCAGCAGGCATTGCCCAAATTGCTTTAAAATTCTAATGATTTTTGCCATCCCAAAAATTATAAAATTTTTAAGAGAATTAGTTAAGATGTGTACCAGGACTCTTGTAATATTTGAGAGAAAATTGTGTTACGGTTTAAGAGAAATAATTTTTCTAAGTTTTCCCTAAAAATTGAAAGGTAGCAATTTCGAACCTTAACGAAAAATTGATTTTTACGATTTTATAAGTTAAGGGTCCAATTTACCTTCTTTTTAAAAAAAAAACTACATAAAGAGAGATCCTATGTTATGGGTAAGAATTGGTAAGAATGGGAGTTTGGGTTTTTAGAACCTATAAGAGAGCGATATGACATTGTTAGATGTTATTTGAAACAGATCAATAAGTGGTATTTTGGTAAATGATAGAAAACGGTAAATTTTTATAAGAAGACTACAAGTTGGTATTTTCTAAAGAGATGAGTTGAGTATAACTCTTTTTTCCTAAAATCAAAATACGAGCTATCCGATAAGTGAGTTCTTCATTTAAAGAATACTAAAATGCTTGTCGATGAGCATGTTGCGGCAAGACCAATTTTCCTATGATACCGTTAAGACTGAAATGAAATCCGGCCTTATACACTGTGAAGTGTGAAGTGTATAAGAGACTATAGTATAGAGTCCCTAAGAATTTATTTCATGTAGCTATTGTGGAATATTAACTATAAGAATATGCCATAGTTTAATCTGAGTCACTGTGTGGTTTCACTACAGTGTTATCTAAGCGTGAAAGCTCACTTTTGGATAGAATGTTTCCACAAGCAAAGCGCTAAGGAATCCAGGTAAGACAACTTTTGATATGTTTGGCTACAACACGTTAATGACTAGTTTAGATAACTGAGTTATTAGTTAATAATTTGAACTAGTCCTAGAAGGTTTACTCAAGACCGTGGTCCTAGAGAATTCGCATACTCATGACTAAGGTAAGCAGTCCAACTAGCTACCGTGACAACTATGAACTCTGGCTAGCCACCGGGGAACTATGTGAGAAACTGGTTCGCCACCGATGCCTGTGTGGCTAAATTCGGTTGGCCATCACGATATGTAAGAAGTTTGGTTCGCCGCCAATGCCTGTGTGGCTAAAGTCTGTTGGCCATCACGATATGTAAGAAGTCCGACTTAGCACCCGTGACATAAGAGTCCAGTTAAACTCTGTGACACGTAAGTAAATTAATTTTGGAATCAAATCTCTATGGCTAAGAAAGTATGTCGAATTCCTCTAGGAGTCTGGGTAACCGGTGTAACTAGTTTACACTCGTCGACGTAATGGTGAGATATGCTGAGATATGTTAAGCTATGTTGAAGGTTCCTCCGGAACCCTAAGTAAGTATGTATGATATGATACGAATGACTAAGTAAGTATGTATGTTATGATACGACTGAGTATGTATGTTACCAGTTAAGATGGTATGTATGCTCTGGGATTTTCTGCGTGCAGGTGTACCTTCAGGTTATAAATTTTGATTATGAGGCATGACCATAAGTTTTCCAGGACGTTTGCACGTTCTTAAATTGTATGTTAGGGTTCGATTTCATCATAATCCTATTCTTGGTTGATTATTTGCCTAGTTACAGTTAGTTAAGTTCTTGCTCTATTTATGTGGTTGTGTTTGTTAAGTTGTTCTTACTAAGCGTTTCGCTTACTTAGTTGTTTCGTGTTGTAGGTAAGCTCAAAGGCAAAGTGGATCAGTGAGCGCTGGAGTTTATCCGCGAGGATGTACATGTGGATTGGCCTTTTGGGAATTTACGTTTTGGGGATTAGAACCCATATAATAACTAATATTTTATTTTGGGCTCGTTGAATGTTTTAAAATTAAGACATTGTAATTCACTTTTAAGTATGTGCATACTTCCGAACTGTTGTATGTTTTGAAAGTTTTTTTTATATGGATTTTCGATTACCTTATTTTAGAAAATGGTTATGTTTTCCGCAAATTATGTTAAGATATTTTACAGGACATTACATCAATAGTAGTCCTAGGTGAACCATTTAACCCATTATAAATGGGTTGTAATTGCATCCAGTTTTGGTATCCATGCTGTTTTGGTATCCATGCTGTGGGCAGCGACGTAATAAGTCTTTGAACCTCTCCCAAGCTTCATAAAAGGGTTCTTGATCTTGTTGTCGGAATTGCCCAATTTCACTACGCAGTTGAGCAAACTTTGATGGAGGGAATTTTTTTATCAAAAACTTCGTAGCCATTTCATCCTATGTTGTGATCGATCCGGGCTGTAAAGATTGTAACCAAATCCTCACTCTATCCCTCAAGGAGAAAGGAAAGAGACGCAATCGGATGGCGTCTTCGGTAACACCATTCATTTTGATTGTGGCGCATACCTCCATAAATATGGCAAAGTAAATGTTGGGGTCCTCGGAAGCTAAACCCCAAACTGATTTTGCTGCACCATATTGATTAGTGTTGGCTTCAGTTCAAAATTGTTGGCTCTAATGGTGTGATTGGAGATTCCAGTGTAGTTGTCATTCACTATGGGCATACAGAAATCTCGGACTGCTCGTTATACTGGAATAACCAGAACCACTGGAGCTGCTGGTGGAACTTCATTGTTTTGATTGTTGTTGTTATTGTTGTTGTTGTCAGTATTGTCCACCCCGTTATTAGCCATACTAGGTTCTTCAGTTTTCTTCTTGGCTTTCAATAAACAGAGTGTGCGCTCGATTTCAATATTCAAAGGCTCGACAGGGGTAGAACTCCTACTCCTTCTCATATATTGTAAAACCAAAGACAAGCAATAGCGTTAGTTGCTGAAATAAAGAAAATCTAATTTAAAATCAAGACTTATAGCAACAATATTAGCAAAATTAATTTCTTTATTCCCTGGCAACGGCACCAAGAACTTGATACATATTTTTCTACTGCAAGCGTACAGTGTAGTGTAATATAGTTTTAATTCAAAGGATGTCAAACCCACAGGGAATAAATAGGTAATTCCACCAATTAATATACTTTTAAAGTCTACGAATTTGATTGAATAATTCAAAAATTAATTGAAAAGAGAAATGTAAATGAATAAACGAAAGAAAACAATCTTGGAAATTGACTTAATAAAATAATGTACTAGAGTAACAATTTCACTATCTTAAAATAATGAATCGCGGTTTCTATATTATTCTAATTAATTCTCCTTATTTGTAATCCCAATAACCCTAATGTAATGCATTTATCTTTCTCAAAATACATGCAATTAATCTCAATTAATCAATATGATATCTCTATTCACTATTAATCAATGAAGAAGTCATTAAACAATTGATTCTTTTAAAAGAAATTCATAGAATTCAAGGAATCTCTCGATCTCACAATCACCCTATGCCATATCTCCCTAAGTCCAATCTAAGGCTATCTCTCTCAAGCATAAACCCTAGATTTCAATTCACAATAATGGTGGCCAAACATTAATATCATACAAATTAAAGCATGAAGATATGAACAAATAAGAAGAATTTCATATGATTAATAAAAGAAACCTCAATCCAAAATCAAGTACTTTAGCACAAAAGGAGTTTCTCCATTACAAACTCAAATATAATAGCAATGTAGTTGTTCATAATTAAAAACTAGATAAAAAGATGAAGAGAATGAAACTAGATTGAATGATGATGATGTTGATGAAGTCTAGCCTTCGTTCTCCTCTCCAAAAGTCTATCTCCAAGTCTATTCTCCCTCCAAAAACGTCATTAGGAACCCTAAAATAGGTTCCCCTTTAATTCCCTTGTGAAAAGACCTTTTTGTCCTTGAAAAATCAGCACGTATGCTTTGTCGTACGGACGGCGACACTGCAGCCCCTGATGAATGCTAAAAACACGTCTCTGGAAACCCCAGGTGCTGCAACCCTAATAGGAGGCGCTGCAGCGCTAATTACTGCTCAAAATGGCGATGTAGCCCTAATGGGAGGTGCTGCAGCGTTAATTCCAATTTTTCTCTTTTGTCAACATTCTTCGTTTCAACACATTTTCTTTCCAACATTACACCACAAACCTAAAACACACGAAAACAAGCATAAAACCACACAGAACACACCTAGACACCTAACTAAAAACATAAAATGACTCTCTAAAGTATATACAAAATTGACTTATCATATAGGCATGGATTGGACGATCGAAAATATATCAAGGACACTTAATAGGCTTTAAGAGGTAAATTTGTTGGGTTTTATGCCATTATTAAACCATGTCACACATGTAACGCAATTTTATATTGTCAGTAAAAGTAGTATAAATCATTTAGTTTTACAACCGTATTCCTTGCTTATTTTATTACATGATTATTGGAATAATACAAACATTTATAAAATCCCGAACATATAAATAGTTACAATTATTGTGACTAGGTCACAGTGGATTATGATTGTAATTAGATGCTCAAAAGAACGAGTCCTAAGATTAAATCAGTGCATTGGATTTTCACTGATCTAGTAATCTACGATATGATCTACTTACACATTTAGGGTGTGATGTCTTATCCAAGGCATTAACCAAGTAGATAAGATCGAATGTATATGGGTACATTGGACTAGGACTGATATTGATTATTGATAGATAAATAGGTATCGTTGTTATTGAATCTAATCAATGTCACAACGTTGACCATATGTCAAGTTGATTTTAATTCTGAGTGATAATATTCTTCTAATTATATTATTTAAATCTTATGACTTGTTCGTTACCAGCTTACCCTACGGTCTAGCCCGTACTTACATCTTGGGATTTAGTAGTGTAATTTAGTGAGAGTATTAATCATAGATATGAAATCTATAGCTTTTGTATGATAGGTGAAAATATGGCTTCCTTAATAGCTTAGTCTAAAAGGGTATATGATTGATCACTCATATTTATGATTAAGTTCACAAATTTATCATTTACAAGGGACTTAGTGTGTAACGACCCAAAATCACTAATAAGGCTTAAGGGCCTTGATTAGCGTGTCGGGAGGGCATAATTGGGTTATGTGTGATTTAAATGATTTAATGCATGATTATGTGATAAGCATGCTTATATGATTATATGAATATGTGAAACGCATGTTTATGAGTATCGATATGCATGTGGGCCCTATTTAGCTTATAGGGGCATACTTGTAATTTTGGCCCGCTGAGGGCATAAATGTGATTATTTGTGGTAAATTGTTGAGACCACATTATTAAGTGGATATATTTGCAGCATATGGCTCGAGGTGGTCCTAGTGAGCGGTTTGGCGAAATAGTCACGGCAGGAATTTATACCCGACTCGGGGGAGCCTGGGGGTATTTTCGGGAATTTAGGAGATATATTGGAGACTATTAGACTTTGGGTAAATAATTGGTGATTAATTGGATGATGGGATTTGGTTGGTAAATATTAGGAACACTTGAGGAATTAGTGGGAATTAGGAACAAATGACTATTATACCCCTAGATTAAGTTACAGGTTAGTTTTGTTGGGAGGGGTAAAATGGTCTTTTTGTTAATAAATGATATGCTCAGCCTTTTTATTAGGACAAAAGCAGAGAAGGCTTTAGAGTAATCTAGGAAAGAAAGAAGGATAAAGTCTCAATTCTCTCTCTCCCATCCCCTCACGTTTTCTCTCTCACTCTCACTATCCATCATTGAAGTTGAAGCTAGTCTTGGGCTAGGGAATTTTTCAAAGAAAAACAGAAGGAATTGAAGAGGAACTAAGCAGGGACTTGGAGGAAATTCAGCTGGGAATTGGGTTGTAAATTGAGGTAAGAATATGGCTTTAATTTCTATGTTTTGTGGTTGAGTAGGTTAGGTTGATTTTGAGTTGGTGTATAGGTTGAGTGATGAATTTAGCTGATGGTTTGAGTAGGAAATTTCAATGGTTATTACTAGAATTCTTGTGGCTGAATTGAAGTGCTGGTTTCTGTTTATATTGTTGAGAATTATAGGGTAAAAATATGTGATTATGGGTCTAAATTCGTGGCTGGTTTAGTGTGGAATTGAGGGGAAAATTTATGGGCAAAGCTTGAATGTTCTTGGCTGGGAAAAGGAGGAGGAAACCCAAGGTTTCCCTGGGTTTGCAGGGTGCGCCGCGACCCAACTTGGGGTCACCGCAGAGCGTGTGGTCCTTTTGGCCGTGGGAACTCTCTGACTTGGGGGTGCGTCGTGACTTGCTTGGCCAAGTCGCGACCCGCCTCCCCTTTGGCTTGGGAGGTTGCTCTCTGACTTGGGGCAAGTCGCAAATTGCTGAGTCAAGTCATAACCCGCCTGGGAGTTTTAAGCTTAGAGGTGTTCTAAGTATTGTTAGGGCTCGGGGGTTCGAACTTAGGGGCCCGGGACAATTTCTACTACCCGGTTTAGTATAAATTGAGGTCCCAGAGGCTAGTTTTGTTCCCTATGTATTTTATTTCAAATTGGAAGTTGATAGATATCAATGACTCTTGTGACTAGGTTTGTTGCCGAGGCTCGAGGCTAGGGATCATGCTCGGAACCAGTTCACCTTCTCCGCTCAGAATCAAAGGTAAGAAAACTGCACTCGGTTGTGTGGCTATGTTGGGGCTAAGAGTTCCATATACTTGTATGCAATGTTGTATGATTGTATTGTGCCATGTGAGTATGAAATGAACGACCTAAGAGTGTCAAAATTGATATTTGTGCACAGGATGCGATTCGGCCACTGGTAGCTGAGGTTAACTATATAATCACTAAACTCGGCCTAAGTGAGTCAGAGTCAGTGGGATAAACAGAGGGTGCGGCCTAAGGGCGCTGACCCTGGATATTGTATGATATGTTTATTGTTGTTAATTTGATGATTGTGGCATGTTAAATTATCTAAATGATAGATTGTTGGTTTGTTGACTGATATCACTGATTATGTGAACAATATGGTCCGCTGAGTATCTGATTGATGATTTATGAAGTATTTGATTATTGTTATTTGTTATGCTCTGTATATGGTTTTCTTGCTGGGCCTTGGCTCACAAGTGCTACATGGTGCAGGTAAAGGCAAGGGTAAGCTGGACCAACCCTTAATTGGAGAGCTCTGGGGGCGGAATGTACATAGTCGGCTGCTCAACCGCCATGGCCGAGGGATGATACAGGGATAGGAGACCCTAAAATGCCTGTGTTTTCCATTAGAGTGGCTTGTGGTTGTTCATAACCTATGAAAAAATTGTAAACTGTTATTTAACCCTGTTTTTAGGATCTCATGTATCAAATGCTTATATAAATGAAATTTATCTTTTATGACCAAAATCTTTTAACCCTAGTTCGATTATGGTTTTAGTGTCACTTTTTCAACTAAATGACTTGATTAGCAAGTCTTGCACCTTGATAAACACACAGTATAATGGTCTTGGTTATCTGGGGCGTTACATAGTGGGCGTTTAGGATAAAATACAAATGAGGGGTAAAATGGTAATTTGCACCCAGCTCATTAGTAAGTCATCGATAGAGGAATGACTTACTGTAATGGTTATAACAATGGATAACGTATTTGTGATTTTAGAGGATGATTCTTCGGTTTTAGGTCGTTGAATCAGGATCTACTAAACAAGCATGTATTTTTTTTCAACTTTTTAGTATTGGGAAAGTCGTGAAGGATGAAAAGCTAAAGCTTGGAATCCGACAAGGGTTATTCGTATCAGTCAAGGAAAAAGGATAAGCTTGAATGAATTTTAGAAATAAATATATTGTTTTAAGCCAATGTTTATTTTATTCCGATTTTCAGTGGAAATTTTAATTTCAGTTTTCCTTATTACATCAACAACAATTTGTAGTTACCTTCACAAGTAATAAAATCCTATTTCTTTAAATGGGTGTGAATTATGGAGTCGATGTATGGAAAACAGGCTATACCTATTGCAATCAAATGAACCCTATGTACTAAATAATGAGTTGTTTAAGATAGCTAAACCTAGGATTGTTAAACGACAAAAGGTCAATAACGTTAAAAATGACGTACATTTGGCATCTTCGCTTAGGTCATATTTGCTATGATAGGATTCAAAGATTAACAAAGGCTAAGCCTTTAAGGGCTCACCTAGGGTGACTTACTTGTTTGTGAATCTAGTCTCCAAGGTAAAATTGTTGAATTTATAGATTAAATCAGAGATTATACGCAGTGGAACAACAATCAAAATTGCTAATTTAACCCCACAAGATTTCTAGATCTACTTCTTCACATACATATATATATATTGAATCAAAGATATGAATAGAATATTACCTCAAATCTTTCCTTGCTGCTATCTTTTTGTATGGCAAAAATCCTTGAGATCTCACACCAAGATCTTCCAAAATGTTCTCAACACACAAAGAACGAGTGTGGGCTCACTATACAAAACAATAGGCATAATCTATTAATCAGGTGTTCTCAACACATGAGATCTAATAAAGTTTGGACCTAAGTTTTTGAAGAACAATGACCTATGCTTGTATCACTGTTCTATTTCTCTCAGGGAGATTTCACGATATATTTTCTATCACTGAAAAAGTATCGTTCTGAAAAACTGATCTTCTATATTTAATATATCCAATATATTAAAATAAAATATTAGTTTTTTAAAACAATTTAAAAATAACTAATCAGTTATCAGATTTTGTTTAAATAATAATATTTTAATTATATTACAATATCTCATTATTTATTTAATATTTAAATAACTAAAATTGTGGAACAAAGAAACTTCTAGAAGCTTCTTGTGTATGTAGCACAGTGACTGTGCACTGTGCTACACGTGTACTACATGCCAAGGAAGGCATGTGATTTTTCCCAATTTTTCTTATTATTTAAAATACCAAAAATCCCAAAAATAAATTAATTCAAAATTAATTATATTTTTGTTAAATCAAATAATTAATTAATTACACATAATTATACAATAATTATGTTTAGTGCATAGAAAAATATTTTACTTATCAAATAAGTCATTTTGCCCATTTTTGTATTTATCTTTGTTAGTGTTTGTTTGAGCCATTTCGAGGACCATGTACCTATAACATTAAGCTCCAATAAATTGAAACTAAATAATTAACATCTTTAATTATAGTAGTTAATTTATTAATTCTGATATTTCTCCACTATAAATTCATAATTGAACTCTTTATGTTATAGATATACTTTTACAGAAATCTTATTCTAAGTTGTCCATTGATATAACCAGCTTACAATAGTTCAACCATCTAATTAATTAGTTCATAAATTATAATGGAATAATTACCATTTTACCTTTATAATTTACTTCGTATCCCTTAAGTACCATTAATTCACTAGTGAATAATTAATCTATAATCTAATTATAGATTTGAGCTCAAAATCATTCAGTTCCAGAATTAACCCTTAAGGGAACTAATCTATGATCCGTTAGGAAAGATTAGATTTTGTACTGTTGATACATGTTCCCAGCCATCCATGATATTAAATCTCCAAAACAAAAGTCATTAGCCTCATTCTTTGAAGAGACCTTAACGAATGAATCAAAAGATTTAATAAACATGAACAGGAGTTCATGAACACTCAGGATTTAGGCTGATCTATAAATGATCATCAGTTATGATATGAATTACAAGTCTTTATGATTAAATGGTTTTTGGATAAAGACTTTTATTCATATCGGTCCATGTCATGTATAATCATATTATATAAAGCACCTTTACCGAGATGTCTTACCACATCAATAATCTGAATCTAGATTATTTGTATCAACATGATACTCAGCAAACCGTACTTACAACCCCAATTAAAGAATCCCATAACTTCAATTTGTTGTTGTTGACTATTTTTATGCATTCATGTGATCTTAATTCTCTCGTGCTAATACAAGATCACATCCTTAATAATGAATATGGAATTTTTCTGATATTTACAAAATTAATTAAACAATAATTTAATAATCTAAATATAACAATAATAGACCATTGTATTTATTTATTCATCGAAATAATAAATGTCTTTTACATGCTTTTAGGACAAACTCCTAACAATCTCCCACTTGTACTTAAAGCAAGTAGGGCATTTCTCTCAATCCCATATTACGTACATGACCCTCGAATTGCTTTGCAGGAAGCGTCTTCGTAAACAGGTCTGCCAGGTTGTGTTCTAATGCGATTTTCAGAATGGACACATATCCTCTATGTACGATTTCTCTGGCTAAGTGGTATTTGCGCTCTATATGCTTTCCCCTCTTGTGGCTTCTTGGTTCTTTAAAATTAGCCACTCCTCCACTATTGTCGCAGTAAAGAACAAGTGGTTTCTCCACTTCTGGTACAACTTCCAGATCGGAGTAGAACTTTTTGAGCCACAAAGCCTCCTTAGCTACTTCACAAGCCGCTATATACTCGGCTTCCATGGTGGAGTCTGCAATGCTGGTTTGTTTAATACTTTGCCAGACTAATGCTCCTCGTCCAAGAGTAAACACTGATCCAGAAGTCGATTTCTGACTATCTCTGTCTGATTTAAAATCAGAATCAGTGTAACCAGTGGGGTTCAGGTCTCCACCTGAATGTACAAGCATATAATCTCTAGTATTTCTAAGATACTTGAACATATTCTTCACTGCAATCCAATTACTCAATCCAGGATTGGATTGATAACGGATGACTATCCCTACTGCATAACAAATGTCAGGTCTTGTACATAACATGGCGTACATCAGACTGCCTACTGCTGAGGCATAGGGATACTGTCTCATGTCTTCCTCTTCCTGAAGTGTGTTTAGGACACTGCTCCTTGGAAAGGAATACTCTAGAATGGGTTGGCATATCACCATTTTTAAGTTTTGCATATTAAAGCGTTCTTGCACCTTATTAATATAAGTTGCTTGAGACAGTGCCAAAGTTTTTGTTCTGTCTATCTCTAAGAATCTTAATGCCCAAAACATACTTGGCTTCTCCCAAATCTTACATTTGGAATTGTTCAGCTAACCAGTTCTTTACCTTTGATAATGATGATACGTCATTTCCAAACAGTAATATATCATCAACATAAAGAACGAGGAATACTACTATACTATCTTTGATTTGTTTATAGACACAAGGTTCATCAACATTTTGTTCAAAAAACCAAATGTTTACTTGTGTCATCAAATCTAAGATTCCAAGATCTAGAAGCTTGTTTGAGTCCATGAATGGACCTAAGATGCCCGCAAACCTTTTTCTCTTGACCTTTTTTTTTAATTTGAACCCTTCTACTTGAGACATGTAAATGGTTTCGTCAAGGTAGCCATTCAGAAAAGCTGTTTTGACATCCATTTGCCAGATCTTGTAATCCATGCACGCAGCTATGGACAAGAGTATACGAATGGATTTTAGCATGGCTACAGGAGAAAAGGTTTCTTCATAGTCAACTCCTTCTTTTTGTGTGTAACCTTTGGCTACAAGTCTTGCTTTGAAAGTCTCTACTTTCCCATCCGCTCCTTTTTTCTTCTTGAATATCCACTTGCAACCAATGGGTTTGATATTCTCAGGTGGATCTTCAAGAACCCAGACAGAATTGGAATTCTTCGATTCCATTTCTTGGTTCATGGCTTCTTGCCATTTTTCCTTGTCAGAATCATTCATTGCATCTTTAAATGTCAATGGATCGTCTTTGTTTGTGTCAGACACAAGCATTTGAACTTCGTGTTCATAGCGTGTGGATTGCTTACTAACCCTCCCACTGCGACGAGGTTCTCTACTATTCTGACTAGAACTAGCAGTTTCCTCTTGCCGTTTCTCATTGGTTGTTGCTGGTGACTTTGCAACTTCATTCGAGATCATCTCCTCCAGATTAGCCTTTCTGCGAGGTTTGTTGTTATTAACATAGTCATATTCAAGAAAAGTTGCATTTGTCGATACAAATGTTTTATTTTCTTTTGGACTATAGAAAATTCCATCTCTAGTATCTTTGGAATATCCCACAAACATGCACACTTCATAACATGATTCCAACTTCCCGGTCTTTCCTTTAAGCACGCGTGCAGGACACCCCCAAATTCAAAAATGGTGTAAACTAGGTTTACAACCATTCCATAATTCTATGGGTGTCTTTTGGATAGACTTAGATGGAACATCATTCAATATGAATAGAACACATTGAATCGCATAGCCCCAGAATGACAGTGGTAATGATGAGAAACTCATCATTGATCTAACCATGTCTAATAACGTTCTATTCCGTCTTTCTGAAACACCATTTTACTGTGGCGTTCCAGGTGCTGTGAGTTAGGATTGAATTCCATGCTCACGTAGATGGTCCTCGAATTCAAAGTCCAAGTACTCTCCTCCTCAATCAGATAGAAGTGCTTTTGGTGATTTACCTAATTACTTTTCAACTTCTGCTTGAAATTCTTTGAACTTTCCAAAAATTTCAGATTTTCTTTGCATCAAGTATAGGTAACCATATCTTGAATAATCATCAATGAAAGTGACGAAATATTCATAACCTCCTCGTGCTTGTACATTAAGTGGACCACAAACATCCGTATGTACTAGCTGAAGTGGTTCTGTGACTCTTGAACCTTTAGCAGAGAAAGATCTCTTGGTCATTTTGCCTTCTAGACAGGATTCACAAACAGAGAGAGATCCAGTAGATAGTTCTCTTAAAGAGGACCATCCTTTACAAGCCTATTTATTCTGTCTAGACCAATATGACCCAATCTCAAGTGTCATAGATATGTTTCACTATCGGAATCAGTTTAATAGATCTAGGATTAGCTGTTTTAAATAATTTCAGAATTATAAAAAATTTGTCATTCATTATAAGTATGTAAACTTTGTTTATCCCAAAGCATTTGCATAACAAGTAAATAGATAATTTCTTTAAATAATAACTACTTTATTAATAAAGAAATAAATGTTATGCAAAAATAGAAATAAGTTTCTAAACATTAATAATCAAAATTATTAATAATAAACTAAATTTCTAGACTGTAGTTTTCTTTGTTTAAAGAAATCTAAAATTTCTAAAATAAAATAAAGAAATTTAAATTGTTCAACTAACAATAAAATCACTAAATAAAACTACTCTTCAACTTCTCCATCTCTTTACTTGCTATTCAAATCCTCATCAGTCTCTTCCTCCTTTTCAGGGTTCTGATTCTGTAAAAGGAAAAACAAAAGAAAAATATATTAGTGGCATATATTTTTGAATCTACTATCCAAAAATTTGAATATGATATTCATAGTATTTGAGTCTATTATTCAAATTTGAAAAATATATGTAAATCTTATTTACCTTTCTCGTTTGATATAAACGATGACACTCAGCAAAGACTTCCTTTGTCATTGCTCGCCACATCTCATGTGCTGAGTCATAGTGTATATATTTTTCCTTTGTTTCGTAAGGCATGGTTGAAAGCATGCAATAACGTGCCAAGCGATCGGATTTCATCCAATTTGCATATTTTTATTTTGCTTCATAGCTAGTAGCCAAAGGTGGTTCTGTTGGAGGTTTTTCACAGACGGTTGACATCATCTTTTTATAAGAAAAAATGGTCTACATGCCTCGAAACTAGTGTTGCATATTTTTAGGTTCAAAAACCAAGGATTTGAGAAAAGCATCGGTGTGTAATTCACCAATGGACATTTTTCCTGGGAATAAATAAATAAATACAAATAATATTATATTTAGAAAAATAAATATCAAAGTTTTGGAAATTAAACGTGATGCGTGAGCAAAATTAAAACACATAAAATAAAGTTTACTTTCCACGATAAAACTTTCTAACAATTAAAGTGTCGCATTAGGGTCGGTCAAATTAATCTTAGAGAATTTATAAGACGTTCTTATCTTTATTGTTTAAAACTTAAAATAACTCATTATTTTCTCTTTTAAACATTAAAGTACCGCTTAGTTTAGTCAAGCTTAATCATAACTTTGTGAGTGTAACTCATTATTTCGAAGTTCATGACTTAACTTAGGACATGCCGCCTTAGGGTCGGTCAAACCTAAAATACATCATTAGTTCCTATCTTTGTAAGAAATATAACCTTGCTATTGACATGTCTAGACACCTTCCTTAGGGGGACGAAAACAAAGTCGTCGCGAGGCGCTATTCATATCTTTCAGTGTTATATTAATAATGGAGACCACGGGTTTATGTTGAGTTATCAACCCTCTCCCACTCATTATTTTGAAATAAGTGTTTTTAACCTAATTAATTCCAAATTAATTATAGATTCTTTAAACTTTATTAACATAATTAAAATTGGAAAGAAAGCAAGTTTCTAGGTCCATATCAAATTTTAAATTACCAATTATGTTCATCTAAACTTTACTAAAAAATAATTTCAAAATAAAGTTGGTTTAAAGAAATTAAGTCATAAAGACTTAAAATCAATGTGATATTTTACCAAGTTTTTAAAGAATAAAACTAAGTAATTTATATGCAATTGGTTTCGCAAAACAACTCATATAAACATATAGGACAATCCTAATAATCATGTTTCTACCAATGCGATGCATGATAATGACTGTGTGGGTTTTTTATGTATGGCACAAAATACATGAACAGTTATCAATCACATGAAAACAATTATTTAAATAAATAAATGTTGAACCGGGTGCCTTTGGATATTTCTAATTTTACAACCACTTTATAAAATTAAAATAAATAAAATAAAACTGCCTTGATCTCCATCGGACTTCTTTACTTTACTTTCGGTAGGATATGTGTCGTTGGTCCAGAATAATAATAAGAAAATAATTTTCTAATTATCTTGATTAATTAAAACAAAACTTTTAAATAATCATTATATTATTTTCCTTTTTAATTAAAACAACTTTTAATTAAAAACTAAAATAAATTTAATTAAATTCTGTTATTTAGAAAAATAAATTTTTAAATAATATATTCAAAAAAGTTTGTTAGGATAACAAAATTATCTCATTATTTAAATATCAAATTTATAATAAATAAGATATTTAACATTTCAAATATTAAAAAAATAACAGATTAATTTCAAAAAAAATTAAAAAAATTATGGACTAGTAAAACAGGGACACGTGGCATCAAAAAATGTTGTCGGGGCCTATTTGTACGGACCCGTCCGTACGGTCTGTACGAACGCCGTACGAGGTCCCCGGTGTCACGGGCCGCCAACTTCGATACTCGAATGGGCGGAACGTGCGGCACTTGTTAGCACTTTTCACTAGCAAGTCAGCCTAGAATTCACACCTGCGGCAAGCAAACTCAATGGTTAGCCACGTTACAAGTCTCACACAAGTAAGGGCAATTATGAAGCGGGAGCAAACACGAGGCAAGCTATCCAGAGGCAACATCCCACACCACAATCAGAGACAACAACACATTCAAGTGGCACGCAATGGCCCAACGAAGGTAACAAACAAGCAACACATAGACTATGAAGAATGCATACACAAAGGGACATAGCAAAGCATCATTTTATTCATATAAGGCCTTGATAGGGCAAGGGAGTACACAGCTTAAGCCCCTATCTGCTGGTGGCCATGGTGCTTCCTTAAGTCACCAGGTCACCCCCCCCTAAGGAGCATTCTAAGCAAATGAAGTCTTCCCAGGAACATATATGATTTTTGTCTGGGAGACATATGCATAATTACAAAAGTGCCATTCCCTACCCCTGAGGTTACTTGGTGCAAGACTTGACTAATGATCAAGCACCAAGGCATGCTCATACATACAAAATGGCCCCCTGGAGATGTGCCATGACGCAGCACGTCACACTCTCCCCCACTTAAATATTTGGCGTCCTCGACGAACTTGCCCCATGCTGATCTTCAATCTTCTGCGTATGCTTGTGCAAGTCCTCCGCCCTTTCCCAGCAAATTTCTTCATCTCCGAGCCCTTTCCACTTCACCAGAAACTCTTTCTTCTTCTTTCTGTCCACGACCACGGTCCTCTCTGCTAGGATTTCTTCAGGTTGTCTGCTGCTTCGTGGCTTGACGCTGACTCCTTCTCTGGTAGACTGGTTGCGCGCTGGCTCTTCTGGATCTTCGTGATACGGTTTGAGGTTGCTGACGTGCAAGACCGGGTGTATCTTCATCCATTCTGGTAAGCTGACTTTGTAGGAGGTCAGGCCCACTTTTGAGATGACTGGAACAGGACCCTCGTATTTGCAGACGAGTCTGATGTCCTTATTCCCTCGGAATCTCAGTTGTTCGGGCCTCAGCTTGATCATCACTAAGTCGCCTGCTTTGAACTCCAGCGGTCGTCTCTTCTGATCTGCCCATTTTTTCATTCTCTTTGATGCCTTCTCCAGGTAGTCTCGGGCAATCTCGGTGGTTTTCTTCCAGTCTTTCGTGAAATTGAAGGCTCTCGGATTTCTTCCGCGATACTCATCCACTGTGTAGGGTAACAGTGGTTGCTGACCGTTAACAACTTCAAAAGCGCTCTTGTTCGATGAAGAACTCTTCTGAGAGTTGAAACAAAATTGAGCTACATCTAGTAGTTGCGGCCAATTCTTTTGGTTAGCACTGACGAAGTGCCGCAATACTCTTCTAGCATCCCATTGAATCTTTCAGTTTGCCCATCAGTTTGAGGATGGTAGCTCGAGGAAATATTTAGTTGTGACCCCAAAAGGTTGAATAACTCCGACCAAAAGGTCCCTGTGAATCTCCCATCACGGTCACTAACTATATTTTGGGGTACTCCCCAATACTTAACTACATACTTGAAGAAAAGTCTCGCTGTCTCTTCTGCCGAGCAATATTTTGACACCGGTATGAAGGTTGCATACTTTGAAAATCTGTCCACGATCACTAAGATCGCACTCAAGTCTCCCGTCTTCGGTAAACTAGTAATGAAGTCAAGCGACACACTCTCCCATGGTCGGCTTGGGACTAACAAAGGTTCTAACAACCCTGGCGTCTTGTGTCTCTCCACTTTGTCTTGCTGGCAGGTGAGACAAGTTTTGGTATACTCCACGATATCATCGCGCATTTGTGGCCAGTAGTACCCCTGCTTCAACAAGGCATGGGTTCTCTGCCACCCTGGATGACCCGCCCACAAGGTGTCGTGACACTCACTCATTAGTGTCCTCCGCAAATCTCCCGTCTTTGGAACATATAAGCGGCCACCCTTGGCCCACAAAAGATCGTCCTCTACCCAAAATTGGCGAGTCTTCCCCTCTTTTGCGAGATTCATGATGGTCTTCGCCACCGGGTCTTTCACCAGGTTCTCCTTAATGCGCTCCCGAAGTGGAGTGGTCACCATGCTAGCTGACATATTTGCTAGCAATTTTAGAGCCGCTAACTCAGCTTTGCGACTCAGGGCATCAACTGCCTGGTTTAGACGGCCCGCCTTGTGTTCGAAGTGAAAGTCGAATTCTGCTATGAACTCCTGCCATCGTGCTTGTTTAGGGGAAAGCTTTGGCTGGGTGAGGAAATGACTCACCGCCGCATTATCTGTTTTCACCACAAACTTCGACCCCAACAAGTAGTGCCTCCACACTCGTAGACAATGAATTACTGCGAGAAGCTCCTTCTCTTGTGCAGTATACCGCCTCTCTGCCTCTGTGAGTTTGCGGCTTTCATAAGCTACGGGGTGGCCCTCTTGTACAAGCACCCCTCCCAAAGCATAATCAGACGCATCGGTCTGCACTTCAAAGGGCTTACCAACATCTGGTAAGGCGAGGATAGGATCTCGCATCATGGCTTCCTTCAGACTCTTAAATGCTTCGACACACTTATCGGTCCACGTCCAAATTACACCCTTCTTCAACAACTCGGTTAAGGGTGCCGCCCTTCTTGAATAGCCCTCCACAAATCTTCGATAATAGTTGGCTAAACCAAGGAAGGAGCGTAATTCTTTCAAATTTGTGGGGTTCTTCCATTCTTGAATGGCCCGCACCTTCTCTAGATCCATGCGGATCCGACCACGTTCTACTATGTGGCCTAGGAACTTGATTCTCTCTTGTGCGAAGGAGCATTTCTCTCGCTTCACATAGAGTTGGTTCTCTCTCAATTTCTGAAACACTTGAGATAAGTGTCGTTGATGTTCTTCTATTGTAGAGCTATAGACCACAATGTCATCCAAGTAGACTACCACGAACTTGTCTAAGTATTCTTGGAAAACTTGGTTCATCAACGTACAGAATGTGGCTGGTGCATTTGTCAACCCAAACGGCATGACTCGGAACTCGTAGGCCCCATATCGAGTCACACACGTTGTCTTCGGCTCATCCCCTTCTGCTATCCGCACTTGATAGTAGCCTGATCTTAAGTCCAGTTTCGTAAAGAATTTCGCTCCACTCAACTGGTCGAATAAGTCGGCGATCAAGGGAATGGGGTATGTATTACGCACAGTCACCTTATTGAGAGCCCGGTAATCAATATATAGTCTCAAGCTCCCGTCGTGCTTTTTCTGAAATAGCACGGGTGCACCATATGGTGCCTTCGATGGCCTGATGAAGCCTGCCTCTAGTAAATCCTTCAACTGCTTCCTCAGTTCTGCTAGTTCGGGGGGCGCCATTCTATAGGCCGCCTTTGCAGGTGGTTTGGCTCCCAGCACCAGCTCAATCTGGTGATCAATCCCCCTTCTAGGTGGTAAGGCTTTGGGGAGTTGGTCCGGCATCACATCCCCATACTTCTTCAAGACCATTCAAATTTCTGGTGGGATGACTTCATCCACCGTATCCTCGTATATTGTGGGTAGGATAATATACGTGGGCTCTTGTCTTCTCACGCCCTTCTTCAACTGCAAGGCTGACAGAAGCTTGGTTTCTGGGGGCTGCTCTACTTTAGCAGGCACCACTGCAGGTGTCTCCCCCATTATGAGTAAGCTTCCCGTAGCTGGGATGGGAATTGCTCCCTTTTCTGTAAGGAAGTTCATACCCAAGATCACCTCAAAGTCGTCCATTCGCACGACCACCAAGTCAGTCTGCCCCTCCCACAAGCCAATCTTCATGTTCACCTTTTTAGCCACGCCGGTTGTGGCCAAGGCTTCTGAGTTAACCGCTTTCATGCGGCCATGGTCGTTCTCCCATTTTAGTCCCAAACGTTTAGCTTCGATCTCCGAAATGAAGTTGTGAGTGGCGCCCGTGTCGATCATCACACTTCCGGCCATCTTACCGTTTAGGACGGCATCCACATACATTAGTCCCTTTCCAGGGGTCTTCTTCACTTTCGCACCGTGTTTCTTGAGAGCATTCAGCATCCGAAGGGCACCCATGTGCGTATACTCCTCCTCCTCCTCCTCTGCGTTGTTTTGTTCTGCTTGGGCAAATGTCGCCTGAAGGGCACTCATCTGGCCTTTGTGAGGGCAATCTATTGACTTATGAGGCCCGGTACAGATCCAACATGTAAGAGGCTTCTTGAACTGGGGGTTGCCACCTTTGCTAGGAGCGTTAGACTCCACAATCCTTTTCTCTCCTCCCCCGCTCTTGCTCTGCCAAGACTTCCCAAACTTTTTACTCCCAGCATTACTTCCACTAGTCGACGGATTGGTCTTCTTGGATTGAATGTTCCCTGATGAGTAATCAGTTAATCGCTCGGCAGCAGCCTGAGCAGTGGCTAGGTCAGCCACTCTCTGTCTCTCGAGCTCTTGCTTTGCCCAAGGCTTCAGACCCTCTAAAAACGCGAAGAGTTTGTCCACTTCGGACATGTCTTTTATATCTAACATCAATCCAGAGAATTTCTTAACATATTCTCGGATTGTGCCAGTGTGCTTCAGCTCTCTCAACTGGCGTCGAGCTATGTAGGCAACATTTTCGGGGAGAAACTGCGTCTTCAACTCTCTCTTGAGATCTTCCCAGGTTGTTATGGTGCATCTGCCGTTCTGAATATCGTCATACTTTGTCCTCCACCACACTTTGGCATCCGTAGACAAGTACATCGTCGCCATGGCCACCTTGCCATCTTCCGATTCAGCTCTCACGGCTCGGAAGTAATGCTCCATATCAAAAAGGAAGTTCTCCAAGTCCTTCGCGTCTCTAGCCCCACCATAGGGCCTCGGCTCCGGGACTTTTACTCTGCCATATTCCATGCCAATGGGTCCGGTTGCAGGCTGGCTCCCAACTGCCCTCATGGTGAGGTTCAGCTTGGTGTTCATCTCCAACATTTCCTCTTTAATTGCCTCAACCGACACCCTGCAATTCTCTACAAGGTCATTAAATGATTCTTGTAGGTCCTTCATCGCTCGTTCCATTGCCTCCATACGTTCCTCCCTCGGAGGACTATGGGATGTGCTTGAAAGGTTTTCTCTCCTCTCGATTGCTGTTATGCGGGCCAGCAGATTGGTCGTATCCCGCTCCAGCACAGCCACGCGGTTTAGTGCGTTAGTCGTCTCTGGTTCTAGCCTGGCAGATCTGAGATCCCTGACTCTTTCGTCCAGGCCATCAAGCTCTCCAACGCGCCTCTCCAGCGCTTCAATCCGTTGAGTGTTGCCCACCATCCTGCAGGGTCCCCAAGATTTCTCAAACTAAGCTCTGATACCAACTGTCACGGGCCACCAACTTCGATACTCGAATGGGCGGAACGTGCGGCACTTGTTAGCACTTTTCACTAGCAAGTCAGCCTAGAATTCACACCTGCGGCAAGCAAACTCAATGGTTAGCCACATTACAAGTCTCACACAAGTAAGGGCAATTATGAAGCGGGAGCAAACATGAGGCAAGCTATCCAGAGGCAACATCCCACACCACAATCAGAGACAACAACACATTCAAGTGGCACGCAATGGCCCAACGAAGGTAACAAACAAGAAACACATAGACTATGAAGAATGCATACACAAAGGGACATAGCAAAGCATCATTTTATTCATATAAGGCCTTGATAGGGCAAGGGAGTACACAGCTTAAGCCCCTATCTGCTGGTGGCCATGGTGCTTCCTTAAGTCACCAGGTCACCCCCCCCTAAGGAGCATTCTAAGCAAATGAAGTCTTCCCAGGAACATATATGATTTTTGTCTGGGAGACATATGCATAATTACAAAAGTGCCATTCCCTACCCCTGAGGTTACTTGGTGCAAGACTTGACTAATGATCAAGCACCAAGGCATGCTCATACATACAAAATGGCCCCCTGGAGATGTGCCATGACGCAGCACGTCACACCCGGCAACGGCTTGGAGGGTGGCCTCGGAGGAACGGTGGCTGAATTATGAATCCCGGGCTCCATTTTGACTTTGTGTTATCGGAATTACAACTTTATGGTGTCAAAAACCAAATAAAATTATATAAATCCTATGCCCCTTTATGGCTTACACAATGATCTAATCATGAACAAATTCTAACCCAAAAACACCATACAATTAACGATTCAACATTCTCATGTATTCAATCATATTAAGCCATCCATTCATTCATCAAAAATAAATAAATGCATAAACTAAACCCACACAGATTCAATATATATATGTGAAGATGGCTCTAGTACCATTTGTTGGTTTTTATAGATCAAATCAGAGATCATACACAGCGGAACAACAATCAAAATTGTTAATTTAACCCCACAAGATTTCTAGATCTACTTCTTCACATACATATATATATTGAATCAAAGATATGAATAGAAAATTACATCAAGTCCTTCCTTGCTACTATCTTTTTGTACAGCAAAAATCATTGAGATCTCACACCAAGATCTTCCAAAATGTTCTCAACACACAAAGAACGAGTGTGGGCTCGCTATACAAAACAATAGGCAAAATCTATTAATTAGGTGTTCTCAACACATGAGATCTAATAAAGTTTGGACCTAAGTTTTTGAAGAATAGTGACCTATGCTTGTATCACTGTTCTATTTCTCTCAGGGAGATTTCACGATATATTTTCTATCACTGAAAAAGTATCGTTCTGAAAAACTGATCTCCTATATTTAATATATCCAATATATTAAAATAAAATATTAGTTATTTAAAATAATTTAAAAATAACTAATCAGTTATCAGATTTTGTTTAAATAATATTTTAATCATATTACAATATCTCATTATTTATTTAATATTTAAATAACTAAAACTGTGGAACAAAGAAACTTCTAGAAGCTTCTTGTGTGTGTAGCACAGTGACTGTGCACTGTGCTACACGTGTACCACATGCCAAGGAAGGCATGTGATTTTTCTCAATTTTTCTTATTATTTAAAATACAAAAAATCCCAAAAATAAATTAATTCAAAATTAATTATATTTTTGTTAAATCAAATAATTAATTATACAATAATTATGTTTAGTGCATAGAAAAATATTTTACTTATCAAATAAGTCATTTTGCCCATTTTTTGTATTTATCTTTGTCAGTGTTAGTTTGAGCCATTTCGGGGACCATGTACCTATAACATTAAACTCCAATAAATTGAAACTAAATAATTATCCTCTTTAATTATAGTTGTTAATTTATTAATTCTGATATTTCTCCACTATAAATTCAAAATTGAACTCTTTATGTTATAGATATACTTTTACAGAAATCTTGTTCTAAGTTGTCCATTGATATAACCATCTTACAATAGTTCAACCCTCTAATTAATTAGTTCATAAATTAGAATGGAATAATTACCATTTTACCTTTCTAATTTACTTCTTATCCCTCAAGTACCATTAATTCACTAGTGAATAATTAATCTGTAATCTAATTATAGATTTGAGCTCAAAATCATTAAGTTCCAGGATTAACCCTTAAGGGAACTAATATACGTTCCGTTAGGAAAGATTAGATTCTGTATTGTTGATACATATGTCCCAGCCATCCATGATATTAAATCTCCAAAACAAAAGTCATTAGTCTCATTCTTTGAAAAGACCTTAACGAATGAATCAAGATTTAATAAACATGAACAGGAGTTCATGAACACTCAGGATTTAGGTTTATCTATAAATGATCATCAGTTATGATATGAATTACAAGTCTTTATGATTAAATGGTTTTTGGATAAATACTTTTATTCATATCGGTCCATGTCATATATAATCATATTATATAAAGCACATTTACCGAGATGTCTTACCACATCAATAATCTGAATCTAGATTATTTGTATCAACATGATACTCAGCAAACCGTACTTGCAACCCCAATTAAAGAATCCCATAACTTCAATTTGTTGTTGTTGACTATTTATTCATTCATGTGATCTTAATTCTCTCGTACTAATACAAGATCACATCCTCAATAATGAATATGGAATTTTTCTGATATTTACAAAATTATTCAAACAATAATTTAATAATCTAAATATAACAATAATAGACCATTGTATTTATTTATTCATCGAAATAATAAATGTCTTTTACATGCTTTTAGGACATACTCCTAACAAAAATGACAAAGCCTCCATTCTCTGTTGTATGAGAAAGGACCAAAGAACCACTTGTTGGGGTTTTATGCCCTAATTAAAACTTAAATTCTTTGTAATCTCATTTTATTATCAATAAAATAATAGAAATCATGTTTTGACTTAGTCAATCACTTTGCTCACATGTTTTATTTTCATGATTATTTGTTTAATATAAACTTTTATTAAATTCCGAGCATATAGCTAATCTTATTTATAGTGACGTAATCACAGTGGAATATAAATATGATTATATGTTCAAAATAAGTTAGTCCTAAGATTAGTCAGTGCATCGGATTTACACTGACTTGCCAATCTACGATATGATCTACTTACAGATTACAGTGTTGTGTTCTTTCCAGAACATTAGCAAAGTAGATAAGATCGGATGTATATGTTACATCGGACAGGACCGATATTGACAGTTGATAAGATAAGTAAACATGCCGTTATTATATATTCTAGTCATATCATATAGTTGACCATAGGTCAATTCAATCTCAATTCTTAGTGGTTAGTATTCTAACTGATTGTATTATTTGAGTTCTTTGACTTGTTCGTTACCAGCTTACCCTACGGACTAGCCCATACTTACATCTTGGGAACTCGGTAGTATAATTGAGTGGGAGTGTTAATCATAGATATGAACATCTATAGCTTTCGATGAAGAAGTGAAACGATGGTTTCCTTTTAGTTTGGTTCAAGGTGTTAAATGATAGAGATCTCATTTCAGTAATTAAATTAGTTTACTGAAATATCATTTACAAGGAACTAAGTGTTTTAAGGATAAAATACAATGAGGGGTAAAACGGTATTTTAGTCCTATCTCATTGTAGACCGTCTATAGAGGATTGAGTGACCATTATGGTTGTTATAATGTATAATTAATAGCGTATCTATATTTGTTATAGAGCGTTCTATGAATTCAAGAGTGCAATTCCAAGTCTATAGTGGAGTCACGACGAATTAATAAGTTAGTAAATTTATTTGTTAGATTTATGATAACTTATTGGAGCTTGATTTCATAGGCCCATGATCCCCATTGTACCTTGGATAAAATCATCTAGATAGTCTCAATTAATTGATTTAATCATCAATTAGAATTATCAAAGTTGACCAGGTCAATTTTGGATAGTTTCACAGAGTTGTTTAATTTTGAGAAGAAAAGAGAAATTATGGCAGGTTTATTAATTAAGATAAATTGGTATCTAAATTAATAAATAAATTTAAATCAAGGTTCAAATTATAAATAATTAATTTGATAAAGGATTTAAATAACTATTTAATTAATTAAATCAATATAAAATAATACAGGACTTGATTTTAAGTCCAACGGGCTTATAATCAAATGGGAAATTTCACGGGCCTATAGCCCATGATAATTTCAACCTAGGGCTTCAAAATGGCTGTTATTTTATTGATTTTTTAATTAAATTAAATGGCCTAATTGAGTCTATAAAAGGAGTGCTTAGAGAGAAGATTTTAGAGACGACAGATAAGTCACAAGTCAGATTTTCTGATAGTTTTATATTCTCTCTAAACACAAGTCCTTTTCTAAGCCACTTTGTTATTTTCTCTTCTTCTTTCTATATCTATCTCATGTGTTGAGAATTTCCCACACTAGTCTAGGTGGTTCTAAGGATACATTGGAAGATTATGAAGAAAATAGAAGATTGGTTCAGTTTCTTGATAATACTCTGCGACAGAGAGGATACAAGAGTCAGAGAAACTGAAGGAAATACTCTTTAATTCTGCTGCGTATACTGTAAGTATTATATTATTTGTTTCTCTTTGAATTCAATTTTAGAAACATGTTTTTGGCTATCTTGTATTAATTTGTTTAATATTATATATACATGAAAATAAATAAGGATCCTGTATAAGTTTATCCAACACCACTAGGGCTAGTATATTCAGATGTCTGGGGACAAATGAATGTTCAAGCAAGGGGTGGTTATGAGTATTTCATCACCTACTTTGACGATTGCTCTAGAGACTCAAGTAAGTACCTAAAGCATAAGAATTCTGAGAATTTGTTAAGAAATTCAAAGAATTCATTGCTATGACTTTAAAACCAAATTAGGTAAAATGTTAAAGATCTTGCAATTTGATTGGGGTGGAGGATATTTGGATAATCAGAACCAAGATCATTTAATTGAACTTGAAAATTTTTCTAAAGCAACTTCCCCAGGGACTCCGCAATAGAACGGTGTTGCTGAGCGGCATGAATCCCATGTTTATAAAAATCTGTGTTCTATGATAAATGATAACTCTACAAAATTGAGTTATTTTACCACTTTTTATGTGCTAATTGTTGCTTAATTCTTGAGTTTTTAATTGATTTATTAAGTTTTTAAGTAATTTTGAATTTATTAGGTTTATTTTGATTTTATATATTTTTGTGTGTTTTTATAGTTATTTTGTTGTAAAATGTTGTAGTTAATTATTTAAGTTGTTGTGTTTAGGGAAGTAAAAAAAATTGTGTGTTTTATTGATACTAAATGTTAAATTAAATTAAGTTGTAATTAATATTTTCAAATAATTAATATGGTTTATCTTATAATTGAAAATATTTTATCATGACTTAATTTATATTATTTTGTGTAGGTAATATGTTGCATTTTTGTGCTTGAAAAGAAGATAAATAAAAAGAATTAAAACTGAAAAAGAGAAGAAAAATGTGGCATTTTTGTAACCCATTCGGCCCACCACGAAACCCAGGCCCGTGCCTCTCACCCAGACCCGGCCCACTCCAGTTGCACCCAGCTGGCCCTGCTCTCCTCTTCTCTGCAGCCTTCTGAAGCCCAACGTCCCACAGTTTCTCCAACCGAGCACAGCAAAGCAGCATCACATGATGCCTCCAGCAAGTTTTCCCACTGCCGCCACGTGTCCAGCAAGAGCTGCCTTGCCTCCTTCCCAGTTCCAGCCGAAGACTCCCCCAGCTCCTTTCCACGTGACCCAGCAGCAAGCCTCCATCCAGCTGCCATCGAAGAGCTCTTCCAAGCCCAATCCGAAGGCCTGCTCCTCCACCCAGCCCAACGCCCAGCAGGCCCAAAGCCCAGCCACCTGGCCCGTTGCTGCCTTCTCCCCTGCCTGCCCAGCCGCCTGGTGCTGCCGAACACCATCCCCTTGAGCCCATCAACTTGCTCATTTGTCCCCTATGACAAAAATGCCAACTTTTTACCCTTTTGTCTACACATTTTCCCCAAAACATCATTATTACACCCTATATTTTACCCCTATTTACTATATTATAATTAATTAAATTAATTTAATCAATTTAATTAATTTAAATTGATTATTTTAATAATCATTTTTGGCTATAAATAAGGGAGTTTAGGTGTCCATTATAAAGGGGAGGTTACCATACCAAAAATTCTACACATTTCAAAACCTCTCTATTCTCTTCATCTTCTTCTTCTTTTTGGTTATTTTCTATGTAGTTTTAGAGGAAAAATTTGGTGGTTTCTCCTCCAAATTTTCCTATTTATGTTTGTAATTTTTAGTGTGTATTTGCTAATCTAGTTATGTGTTTCTAATCTTTTTAAGATTATTAAGGTGATGATGAAACAATTTGTAACTAGATAGTGTTTATTTTGTATGTTGATTTCCCATTTTGTGCAACAAAGTTTATGGAATTTTCTTCTTCAAATATCTTCTTTCATCTTAAATATCATGTATTTTGGATTGTTAGCACATATTTACACTTTGTTCTTCATTAGTGCAAAAACATAATATTCTTTGTGTAAGATGTGTCATTAAATTGTACACATCCATGCTTAGAACAAAAATATTATGTTTTGCCTTATAAATAATGTTCATTGATTTATTTGTTATTTCATTAGATTGATTTACACTAATGCTTTGAAATTATAATTTTGAAAAGTGAAGAAAAATCCTATCTTTTTAGAAGTAATTTGTGCTTAAAATTATATATATATTTGGAAAATGATAGCTTGATTTATTTTAACTATCACTAAAACTTGAGAATCAATGTACTTATAAATACTATTGAACTTATATTTTGTGGATTCTAATCCTTAATAATCTTATTTTACTATCTTGATTTCTACTTTTAATTTATGTTATATATATTGTCTTTAATTTCTTTATTATTATCTTTTATTTTATTTTTATTATACAAAAATCCCATCAATCTTTGGAACTAGGTTTTAATTTATTAATTTTTATTTAAAATAGTTTTATTTTCGATTTTAGACAACTCCTTTGGGTTCGACCTCGTGCTTACACGAACACCATTCTATAAATACGATTCGTGCGCTTGCGAGTATAAATTTTTAAAACATACCCGTTTTGGGTCCATCAATAAACTATTTAACTCTACCGACTTCTTACCCAAATCTTCTATGGAGACATACTTCCTGTTGTACCCTGATTTTAGCACGAGTCCATGCACTCAGCTCGAATACAGCAGGCAGATAAA
Source organism: Humulus lupulus (assembly GCF_963169125.1). Taxonomy (NCBI): domain Eukaryota; kingdom Viridiplantae; phylum Streptophyta; class Magnoliopsida; order Rosales; family Cannabaceae; genus Humulus; species Humulus lupulus. The sequence continues at coordinate 244,428,951 of NC_084795.1, read as the reverse complement.
TATACAGAGAAATAGCCAAGGAGAATGATATATGCTTATTATCCACGTGGACAACTCGAGATTCATAGTGGTCATACGTGGTGTAAGGCGTCCTGGGGTTATCCCGAACTAAGGATGCAATGGCTGTGAAGCGCGAACTCATAATTTTAAATAGCCATCGAAAGCACGAGCTTGGAGGAGATATCCAGCTCGTGGTAATTCTAGTATATTGCATACCCGCGAATCCCCGGAGACTCAGGATCCCTTTATATGTTTATTTATGACCAGGCTGTCATATTTATTATCTAAGATAGCGGGAACCTGTTTATTTTATTATCAAATCATATCCCAATATAAGTGGGAATTATTTGTATTAAATGTAATCATTATGTAAATGCGTGATTGACTCACGTGGTTACCCAAACTTGTCCATGGAATTCCCTTATAAATACTGGGAATATTGAACAGGAAACGGGACAATTATTCTGTAATACCAAAACTCTGCCAAAATAGAGAGAGAAACAACAATAATATTGACTCGTAGACTAGGTGGATTTTAACCACTGAACCACATAAAAGTTCTGTGTTCTTGAATGAATTCATATTATTTTTCATTATGGTTTACCATTAAGCACTAATCTGCCTTATTATTTCTTAATACACTGTTGGCAAAAAAACCCCGTCAACAGTTTGGTGCTATCATTGAGAGCAACTTAGTGCTTCATCAAAATCCCAATCGATTTCCATCATGTTGCTCACTCGCTTAATGCACGATAATGAGATAGAGGCCCATCATACCGTTGTTTCGAATGAGCGTGGCCCTGAGATCCAGCAACGTTCGGGAAAACAACCGGCAGGTCATGGCGACACAGGGAGTTCGACGTCATTGCCACTGAATCCAAATCCAGACTACCTAACTGCTGTTGAATTAGAAAACATGCAATTGAGGATTCATCTCGCTAAGGCAACACAAGCAGATTGAGGAGGTTTTGGCTCGATCACCCCCTCTTGCAACCGACGTTAATGTCGGAAAGAGGCAAAGTGGGTCTCACAAGTCCCACAGGAATATCCAAACCAAGTCGATCAGTCAGAACTGCCACCCCAAGTTCTGTACCTATAGGGCGAGATCGCCAGAATGCTCAACCCAGTGGCCCTCATAAGGGTCATCAGCATGTCAGTCGGTCTATTAGAATCACAACCCCAAGTTCGGTGCCTCCCTCACAGGTCCCTAGAAACGCCCATGGAAATCCACGAGGAGGGCCTGAGATAGTCTCACAAAGACAAAATGTTCCAAAAAACCCTCCTACGTCACGATTGGATTGTCAGGAGTAGAGAGCTAAAGACAATGGAGTAGAACATAGGCGGGCTAATTTAGTCCGCCCTGATGGAACAAGGATTGCCTCACCAATAAGGCATCCCCTGTCACCTATAAGACATCCGATGCCACCTCGTCCTACACGGGGCATTCCAGCTTATGGAGAAAGTAGGAGAAATCCTCCCCCATTTGCTAATACTTACATCCCACGGACACGTGTTGAAAATTCAGATCCTTAGCCCTAATCGCGAGCTGTAAGCTTCGCAAATGGGAGTTATTGGACCGAAAGTCGTCGTAGTGGTAGGTCCGAGGGAGACCTAAGAAATCAGTTGAGTTCAGCACAGAGCCCTCGGTACGATCCACATCTCGATTTGCACGATCGTCGGAATTCGCAGAGGAGGAATCCAGCTCGAAATGAAGATGTTAGTTATACTCGACAAGAGGGAGGTCCGTCCATAGTACGCGATAATGGGAATAATACCCCACAAAACCAAGCTCGAGCTTGGAGGGACAATAACCCATCAAACGCATATGATAGGATGGGAGCTGTTGAACAGCCCCTAGGTAACCTAAGGACCAGAGACCAAACCCTTGAGAGACTAGCTCCGATGGAAGAGCAAATGAAAAGGATTTTATCTTGAAAAGACAAAGACGATTGCAACTTAGAGGACAAACTCGAGCCTTTTGCTCCAAATATTGCGGCGGCCACATATCTGGTAGGCTTCAGAATGGCACACTTGTCAAAATTTGATGGAGATGGAGATCCGTCAAACAACCTCGAAATGTTTAACACCATGATGATGGCCCACAATGTTGGACTAGATCTAAGGTGTATTTTATTCCCTACAACTCTGGTCGGGCCAGCCAGACAGTGGTTTAAGCAATATAAGAGGCATTCCATAAGCTCGTGGAAGAAGTTTTCTTCTGAGTTCAAAAAAGCATTATGAGCTTCACAGGCAGCTCAAGTTGATACCAATTCACTGGCCAACGTAAAGCAGCAACCTGGTGAGACATTGAAGGCATATCTAAGTAGGTTTGCCAATGTCGCTGCATGAGCTAGGGATGTTGATGACAGCTCCAAGCTCATGGCAATGAGGACGGGAATCCTTGTTGAGGGCGACCTATGGCAAGAATGTTGGTTTTTATTGATCAAATAAGAGATTATGCGCAGCGGAACAATCAAATTGTCAGATTAATCCCATAAGATTTCTAGATCTACTTCTTCACACTCATATATATATTGAATCAAGGACAAGAATAGAAAAATTACCTCAGGTCCTTCCTTGCTGCTATCTTTTCGTATGGCTGAATCCTTGAGATCTCACACCAAGATCTTCCAAAATGTTCTCAGGCACACAAAGAACGAGTGTGGGCTCGCTATACAAATAATAGGCAATAACTATTTATCAGATGTTCTCAACACATGAGATCTGATAAAGTTTGGACCTAGGTTTTGTGAAGAACAATGACTTTTGTTTATGTCACTGTTCTCTTTTCTCTGATAGAATCCTAGATATTTTTCTATCCCTGAAAAAATTACGTTCTGTGAAAACTGATATCCAATATTTAATAATATCCAATATATTAAAATATTTGTTATTTTTAAACAAATTTTAAATAACTGATTAGTTATCAGATTTTTGTTTAAATAATAATATTTTAATCATATTAAAATATCTCATTATTTATTTAATATTTAAATAACTAAAATTGTGGAATCAAGAGACTAAGTCCATCTCTTATGCGTGTAGCACAGTGCTTGTGCACTAGGCCACACGTGTACCACATGCATGTGCAGGCATGTGATTTTTCCCAATTTTTATTATTATTTAAATACCAAAAATCCCAAAAATAAATTAATTCAAAATTAATTATATTTTTGTTAAATCAAATAATTAATTAATTCTTAATTAATTAATTACACATAATTAAACAATAATTATTTTTGATACATAGAAAAATATTTGACTTATCACATAAGTCCTTTTTGCCCATTTTTTTTGTATTTGCCTTTGACAGTGATTGTTTGAGCCATTTCGGGGACCATGGACCTATAACATTAAGCTCCAATAAATTCAAACTAAATAATTAAACTCTTTAATTATAATAGTTAATTTATTAATTCTGATATTACTCCACTATAAATTCAGAATTGCACTCTTTATGTTATAAATATACTTTTACAGAAATCTTTTTCTTAAGTCGTCCATTGATATAACCATCTTACAATAGTTCAACCCTCTAATTAATTAGTTCATAAATTAGAATGGGAGAATTACCATTTAACCTTTCTAATTTACTTCTTATTCCTTAAGTACCATTAATTCACTAGTGAATAATTAATCTATAATCTAATTATAGATTTGAGCTCAAAATCATTCAGTTCCAGAATTAACCCTTAAGGGAACTAATATACGATCCGTTAGGAAAGATTAGATTCCGTATTGTTGATACATGTTCCCAGCCATCCATGATATTAAATCTCCAAAACAAAATTCATTAGCCTCATTCTTTGAAGAGACCTTAACGAATGAATCAAAAGATTTAATAAACATGAACAGGAGTTCATGAACACTCAGGATTTAGGTTGATCTATAAATGATCATCAGTTATGATATGAATTACAAGTCTTTATTGTTAAATGGTTTTTGGATAAAGACTTTAATTCATATCGTTCCATGTCATATATAATCATATTATATAAAGCACCTTTACCGAGATGTCTTACCACATCAATAATCCGAATCTAGATTATTTGTATCATTATGATACTTAGTAAACCGTACTTACAACTCCAATTAAAGAATTCCATAACTTTAATTTGTCGTTGTTGACTATTTTTATTCATTCATGTGATCTTAATTCTCTCGTACTAATACAAGATCACATCCTCAATAATGAATATGGAATTTTTTTTGTTGATATTTACAAAATTATTCAAACAATAATTTAACAATCTAAATATGACAATAATAATAAACCATTGTATTTATTTATTCACAGAAAAAACAAATGTCTTTACATGCTTTTAGGACACACTCCTAACAAAGAATTATAGAGAAAATGAGTTAAGAGTGTGGACAAATTCTTGGCCCGAGCTCAAGAGTGGATTAATCTAGAGGAGGCGCGAGCTTCCATCGCGAGAACCAGCCAGACCCCTGTCCAGCTCGTGGGAGCGGTAACGGACGTTGCAGCTATGGCTCAAACTGTCACCCAGAATAACCAAGGGGAAATAACAAGAAGAAGGGAAATGGCGAAGGCGGCCAGAGCGGGACAAAGAAAAACAAATATGTGGAGAAGTTCAAACCTGTTTACGCTACTTATATCGACCTAATAGACACCAGGGAGCACATCTTCCTGGCAAATGCTACTTGCCTTCCATGGAAGAAGCCAGAACCGTTGAAGAACCAGAGGGCGAAGAGAGATTCTTCAAAGTTCTGTCAATTCCATAACAACATCGGTCATAACACTGATGACTGTCGACAGTTGAAGGATGAGATTGAAACTTTCATCAGAGCCAGACCGTTGGCCCAGTACGCCCAAAATCGGGTTGTCCCTAATCAGCCCATTGGACCAAACCCTCAATCAGTTCCTGAAGCTCCAGTAAGTCAAACTGGAACTCAAACAAATCAGGTCGACCCTCCTCCAATAGTAGGGGGGATATAACTAACATTTTGGGGGGACCTCATTTTACAGGCATGAGTAGCAAGGCCTAGAAGAGGTACATTAATGAACTGAAGTCCCATAACGGGGTGGAGTTTGTCCCTAAACAACGGTTATCGAAACAACAACGATTGGAAAAGCCACCAAGCATTTTCACAGAAAAGGATACTGGCCACGTCTAATTCCCACATAATGATCCATTAGCCATAATCGTTTAGCTCACCAACCAGAGGGTCTGGAGAACACTAGTAGATAATGGAAGTTCTGTGAATCTACTTTTCAGGTCCACCTTGGAAAAAATGGGGTTACTTGTAACTGATTTGAAGGCGACCTCAATGACTCTGTACGGATTTTTTGGTGAAGGGTCGGCAACCATCGAGACAATCGGATTGGTGGTGGCATTGGGCGAAGACTCGCGAACTGTTTCCAAGTTACTTGAGTTCATAGTAATCGATTGTCCAGCTGCGTACAATGTAATTTTGGGCCGACCTGCACTAATGACGTTTGAGGCCATAACCTCTATCCGCCACCTAGCAATACAATTCCCCTCAGCCATGGGAATATGCACCATCAGAGGTGATCAGCTCACTGCCAAAGAATGCTATAGCATTTCTATGAAGGGAAAATCACAACCCGGGCAGCAAGCAATCATAAAAAATGATGGAGATGAGGAGTCCCAGGAAGTAGAAGCTACTTGTGGGACGGAAGAACCTTAGAGAAAAGAGGATAGTGACGTCACCCAATGCGATGATATTGACCCACGAATAGGCGAAGATAGGTCAGAACTCCAAGCCATAGAGGAGCTCGAGGAAGTAAATATTGACCCCAAAGAAGCTTCAAGAGTCATAAAGATTGGGAAGAATCTTGACGATAAAAGGAAAAAGGAGCTGGTCAATTTCTTATAGGAGAATCTGGACGTTTTCGCTTGGTCACATGAGGATATGGTGGGAATAAGTCTGAGTGTAATCATGCACACCTTAAATTTGGACAAGAACGTGCTTGTAAAATCCCAAAAATGGAGATGCTTGGGAACGGTCCGAGCTAAAGCTCTTGAGGAAGAAGTAGCTCGACTATTAAAGTGCGGGTTTATCCATGAGGCAAAATACCCGATATGGGTCGCCAATCCCGTGCTGGTCCCAAGGAAAAATGGGAAATGGAAGACCTGTATCGACTTCTCCGATTTGAATAAAGCTTGTCCCAAGGATTGTTTTCCACTACCAAGGATTAATCAGTTGGTAGATGCCACGGCATGTCACGAGCTCATGTCCTTCATGGATGTGTATTCTGGATATAACCAGATCGCGATGAATCCTACGGACTAGGAACATACTAGCTTCATGACCCCAAATAACATATATTGTTATAAAGTATGCCCTTAGGGCTGAAGAATGCCAGAGCTACATATCAACGCTTTGTCAACAAGATGTTCGCTAATAAGATTGAGAGAAGTATGGAAGTGTATGTCGATGACATGCTTGTCAAATCAAAGACTGCCGATAACCATGTATCCGATCTAGAAGAATGTTTTGGAATCTTAAGGAGGTATGACATGAAGCTGAATCCTCAGAAGTGCACTTTCAGTGTGGCATCTGGAAAATTTCTGGGTTTCATAGTCAACACGAGGGGGATAGAGGAAAATCCTGAGAAAATCAAATCGTTGTTAGAAATGCCCTCGCCCAGGTCGCGTAAAGAAGCTCAAAGCCTGACTGGAAGGGTGGCGGCTTTGAATCGTTTTATTTCAAAATCCACTGACAAGTGTCTGCCATTCTACAACTTGCTCAGAGGAAACAAAAAATTTGAGTGGACTGAGGAGTGCGAATAGGCATTCCTCGACCTAAAAATGCACCTGGCCGAGCCCCCAGTGTTATCCAAGCCTATGTCTAGAGAACCTCTATTCCTTTATCTGTCCATGACAGAGAATGCAGTCAATGCCATTTTAGTTCGAGAAGAGGACTGTGCTCAAAAACCATTATATTATATAAGCAAGAGACTCCTCAGAGCCGAGTTACGATACCCACTGATAGAAAAACTGGCATTTTTTCTGATATTGGCTTCCAGGAAGCTCCGACCATATTTCTAGTCCTATTCAATCAACGTCATGACCGACCAACCTTTAAGGTAGGTTTTGCAAAAACCTGAAACGTCGGGACATCTTTTAAAATGGGTTATTGAGCTTAGACAATTTGAGGTATTGTATGTGCCAAGGACCTCAATCAAAAGTCAAGCCCTTACTAATTTTATGGCTGAATGCACCAGATTTCAAGAGGAGCTCTTGAAGGAGCTGGTGCAGGAGTTATGGAAAATTTTCATGAATGGATCAAGAGTTGGGATCATCTTAATCTCACCAGAAGGGCATCGATTTCATACAGCTCTGAGATTCAGATTCGAGGCATCCAACAACGAAGTTGAATATGAGGCCTTACTAGTTGGGTTGAGAGTGGCAAGGGAGCTCAAGGAAAAAGTCATCCAATGCTATAGTGATTCTCAGCTCATGGTCAATGAGGTATTGGGAGAATATCAAGCTCGAGGTACCAAGATGGCGGCCTACCTAGCTAAGGTGAAGGGAGAACTGTCTGAATTCGAGTACAGTTTTGTTTAACAGATACCCCGTGAGCAAAATTCTAATGCTGACGCCTTGGCATGACTTGCCACCACAAAAGAAGCTGAGACATTGAATGTAGTGCCAGTGGAGTTCTTAGAGAGTTCGATTGTAACAGAAGAAATGATAGAGGTCGAAATGATCGACACAAGATCGACCAAGATGACTCCTATAATGGAATACCTCACAACAGGAAGACTACCTGACGACAGAAAGGACGCAAAAAAAATACTTTATCAAGCTCCACAGTACGTAAATAGTGGATGGGACCTTATACCTAAGTGGTTATTCGTTTCCTCTCCTATGATGTGTTTTGCCCGAGGAAGCCAAAACCATTTTACAAGAAATACACAAAGGCTTTTGTGGAGATCATGTTGGGGGGGAAAACCTAGCACTGAAAATACTGAGGCAAGGCTATTTTTGGCCCACTTTAACGAAAGACTCAATCTTGTATATTCAGAAGTGCGAAAAATGCCAGCGTTTCGCCATAGTTGCCTGAGCTGCTCCAGTCGAGCTAACGATGATTTCATCCCTATGTCCATTTGCAGTATGGGGAATCAACCTAATAGGTTCCCTACCTATGGGAAAGGGGGGAGTTTGTTACGCGGAGGTGGCGATCGACTATTTCATGAAGTAAGTAGAAGCCGAGCCTCTGGCAACCATCACTTCAAAAAGAGTCCTGGATTTCGTGGTGAAGAGTATTATATGTCATTTTGGGCTTCCTAAAAAGAACGTGTCAGACAATGGGACACAATTCGACAGTGATCTCTTTACTAACTTCTGTGAAAAATATGGCATTATGAAGAGTTTCTCCTCAGTAGCATATCTGCAGGCCAATAGGCAGGTCGAGGTTGTGAACAAAACCCTAAAGGAAAGCCTGAAGAAGAGGTTAGACGAAGCCAAAGGACTATGGTCCGAATAGCTCCCGCAAGTACTTTGGGCCTACCGAACTTCTCACAGAACCTCCACAGGGCAACTCCTTTTTCCTTAACTTTCAGAAGTGAGGTCGTGGTTCCAGTCAAAGCCATGGTAGCCACTCACAGGCAAAGTACATTTAATCAAGAACAGAATGATTGTAATGACCCACTAATTCTAAGACTTTGGACCATTAAAACTACTATACATAGACACTTTAAGAAAACATACATATGAAACATTCATAACTTTATCAAACATTATAATGTTGAAATTCATAAATTCGGGGTATGGGATCCCATTGTTTAAAAACATAACTTTAACTTAATTAAAATTGTTTACAAAACCAAGTGCGGAAAATACATAGAAACATAATTAAAAAAATTGAAAATAACTTCGTCCTCGAATCATTCACGCAGTCCCCTGAATCCATTCTTCCTCAATACACAACCCCAAGCTGCCAAGAATCCTTCCGCCGCCATAACTATTTTCCTACATACATAAAAATAAAGGAATGAGCCTAATGTCCAACAAGGAAAATCTACTGAAAACATAAAATATACACATAAACTATATCATAAACATATACTATAAACATATGTCATGTACTACTACAATGGTCATTATACTACTTGGGGCTTGTAAACTAAACAAGTCATATGCCCAATAGATTGGTGGGGCTTGCTAGCTAAGCAAGTCATATGCCCATAATTTACTGGGGCTTATTAGCTATACAAGTCATATGCCCAAGGTCTATAAACATACTATGCATAATGCAACATAACATAACATAACATAAAATAACATAACATAAGACAGCATAACATATCATATAAATTCTATCCTATTTTCCTTACCAATACTGGGATTTGAGAACAATGACGGGATTTGGAACACTCCTAAAACCAATAATAAGAAGGTGAGTATTTCTAAAAGAAATAGATGATCAAGAAATGAACTAAACCACCAAGATGAAACTTACTGAAAAAAAACCTTAAGTTCAAAGAACTTAAATACCTAACCAAGAATGGAAAACAACGAGTTAGGATCTGAATGAAAACTAAAGAAAACTAAAGAATTAAACTGAAATGAACTTAAGATTAGGAATACCTTTGAATGTACTAGAACTGAACTACACCTCGATATTGGAAACACACTATTTATCTTACTTCCCAAGTGTTTATAAAGCTTAAGATGATAAAGCTTATACCCCAACCCAAGTGTTTAACACTCTATAGTAATCCTAGCAGCTTGAAGGCTCTGAACACAGCTTGAAGAATGAGAGAAATGGTTGGGTACTAGGTCCTATTTATAGAGTTCAAGGTGTGAAAATGTCTTCTTTTAGCTTGAATAAAAATAATGAATATTAATTGAAAAATCTTTGAATATTCGTTCAATAGAGGCTTAAGACTCTGTCAAAACGTTCAAAGGCTGGTCAAGTGGTTAAGTATTGAGTTGAGCTCGGTTTCAAAAACATTTGAAAACATAGCCCTAGAGCCGATATATCGCCCATTGTAGGCGATATATCGCCTGGGCTTATATCCCGAGGGTTTGTCGATGCGTTTGTGCGAAGTTCACGTATTTTTCGTATTCCCCGTGTGGCGATACATCAGCTCCTAGGCTGCGATATATCGACATACATGAATATATTAAACACGTAATTGCACATTATCTGCTTAATTTGAAATGATAAAACAGGTTTGACTGAGTAAAACGAGATTCCAGCAGGTTCTGGAAGGGTCTAGAGCTTCTAGAATCCTCTATTTATGAATTATCCACTTAAATCCTCAAATAAACAAGGTTATGACAAATGTCATGCTCTTAATGGTCTTGGAAGGTTCTAGAGCTTTCTTGAACTTTCTTTTACTTAAACTATAATTAAATCCTTAAATAAACCTACACACGACAAGTGTCATGATCTTATTAATTCTATTTAAACCTTATAGTATAATAAATAACATCTTTATACTCAACTATATTAATCAAACCTTATGTTATAATTAATATTCTTAAACTGTAGGTTAAACTTATAAAATCTATAAGTGTTGCTATGAGTGTTCAACTAAGCCCTGGCTTGAACCAAAATCCACAATAATAAACATACTATAACTACTACTAGCTATTACTACTACTACTACTATCTAGCTAAGTAAACATTCTGGGACTCTACAATGACGGGCTGCTTAACGCATATCTCGATCTGATTGAAGAAAAACGATAGGAATCACAGTTCAGCTCGTCCGTTACCAACAAAAAATTACTCGCTATTTCAATTCTAAAGTTAAGAGGCGCAGATTTGGACTGGGCGATCTGGTTCTCCGAAGGGCCTTTTTAGAGAATAAGGATCCTAAGGACGGTGTGTTAGGCCCGAACTGGGAGGGACCATATCAAGTAGTTGAGGTTTTGCGTGAAGGAACTTTCAAGATAGCTCGACTAAATGGGGAAGATGTCCCATGGACCTGGAATGCCCTACGTTTGAAAAAGTATTATTAGTAGTACCACCATCAATGTAAGGCTTATTTTTAAAAGCCATTTGATAAAATAATAGATGGATTATTAAATAATTTTTTTTAAGGTTGTATTAGTTCATGTTCTAATATTTGTAAAAGCAACCAAGAAAGTTTCTACTTTCTGGTTACTTGGGGGGGGCACATAACCCGAGGTTGGAAAAATTAAGTTTGCTTGATAAGATTAAGAAACTTAGAAGCTTGGAAAAATTGATTATTAAATGGCTTTTTAAAGCTAGAGTTTTCAATAAACCCAGCACGAACTAAGTTTAAGTCATTTAAAACCCTAGACATAACCAGGTCTGAAACTTAGAAGCTTGGAAAAATTGAGTATTCAACGACTTTTTAAAGCTCGAGTGTTCAATAAACCTAGTGCGAACTAAGTTTAAATTATTTAAAACCCTGGACATAACTGTTGGGGTTTTATGCCCTAATTAAAACCCAAATTCTTTGTAATCTCATTTTATTATCAATAAAAGAATATAAATCATTTTTTGACTTGGTCAATCACTTTGCTCACATGTTTTATTTTCATGATTATTTGTTTAATATAAACTTCTATTAAATCCTGAGCATATAGCTGATCTTATTTATAGTGATGTAATCACAGTGGAATATAAATATGATTATATGTTCAAAATAAGTTAGTCTTAAGATTAGTCAGTGCACTGGAATTACACTGACTTGCCAATCTACGATATGATCTACTTACACATTACAGTGTTATGTTCTATCCAGAACATTAGCAAAGTAGATAAGATCGGATGTATTTGTTACATCGGACAGGACCGATATTGACAGTTGATAAGATAAGTAAACATACCGTTATTATCTATTCTAGTCATATCATATAGTTGACCATAGGTCAATTCAATCTCAATTCTGAGTGGTTAGTATTCTAACTGATTGTATTATTTGAGTTCTTTGACTTGTTCGTTACCAGCTTACCCTACGGACTAGCCCATACTTACATCTTGGGAACTCGGTAGTACAATTGAGTGGAAGTGTTAGTCATAGATATGAACATCTATAGCTTATGATGAAGAAGTGAAATGATGGTTTCCTTTTAGTTTGGTTCAAGGTGTTAAATGATAGAGATCTCATTTCAGTAATTAAATTAGTTTACTGAAATATCATTTACAAGGAACTAAGTGTTTTAAGGATAAAATACAATGAGGGGTAAAACGGTATTTTAGTCCTATCTCATTGTAGATCGTCTATAGAGGATTGAGTGACAATTATGGTTGTAACAATGGATAATTAATAGCGTATCTATATTTGTTATAGAGCGTTCTATGAATTCAAGAGTGCAATTCCAAGTCTATAGTGGAGTCACGAGGAATTAATAAGTTAGTAAATTTATTTGTTAGATTTATGATAATTTATTGGAGCTTGATTTCATAGGCCCATGGTCCCCATTGTACCTTGGATAAAATCATCTAGATAGTCTCAATTAATTGATTTAATCATCAATTAGAATTATCAAAGTTGACCAGGTCAATTTTGGATAGTTTCACAGAGTTGTGTAATTTTGAGAAGAAAAGAGAAATTATGGCAGATTTATTAATTAAGATAAATTGGTATCTAAATTAATAAATAAATTTAAATCAAGGTTCAAATTATAAATAATTAATTTGATAAAGGATTTAAATAATTATTTAATTAATTAAATCAATAGAAAATAATACGAGCCTTGATTTTAAGTCCATTGGGCTTATAATCAAATGGGAAATTTCACGGGCCTATAGCCCATGATAATTTCGACCTAGGGCTTCAAAATGGCTATTATTTTATTAATTTTTTAATTAAATTAAATGGCCTAATTGAGTCTATAAAAGGAGTGCTTAGAGAGAAGTCAAAACATAAGTTTGATAAGTCACAAGTCAGATTTTCTGATAGTTTTAGATTCTCTCTAAACACAAGTCTTTTTCTAAGCCTCTTTGTTATTTTCTTTTCTTCTCTCTATATCTATCTCATGTGTTGAGAATTTCCCACACTAGTCTAGGTGGTTCTAAGGATACATTGGAAGATTATGAAGAAAATAGAAGATCGGTTCGGTTTCTTGATAATACTCTGCGACAGAAAGGATACAAGAGTTAGAGAAACTGAAGGAATGACTCTTAATTCCGCTGCGTATACTGTAAGTATTCTATTCTTTGTTTCTCTTTGAATTCAATTTTAGAAACATGTTTTAGGCTATCTCGTATTAATTTGTTTAATATTAGATATACATGAAAATAATAAAGATCTTGTATAAGCTATTCCAACAATAACTAGGTAATAAACTTGGAAATTTGGGAAAATTGATTATTCAAGGGCTTTTTAAAGCTCGAGTTTTCAATGAACCTAAACCGAACTAAGTTTAAATCATTAAAAAAACCCTGGATATAACCAGGTTCGAGGTCTGATTCTTAACAGGTATGATGCAAATAATCAAACAAAAACTTGGATATAACCAAGCTCAATAAAATCTATCCCGATCTAAAAATCAATTCCTAAAATCTCGAATGTACAAGTCTAAGGATTCATAAGCATGAAAGATAATAAAGGAAAGATAAATGGATCAAAAGTTAGATATATATTAAAATAGGACAAATCTCAAATTGAGCCTGAAGGCAATTCTTTAATATCTAAGAAATTGATAAACAATTACAAAGAAAAACAAATACAAAGGAGATATCATTGGGCTCCATCAGTTCACCCCGAAGATGTGATCTCCTCGCCATCTCCCTCCACCATTCCGGATGGATCAACAGTCTCTGACGGTTCTTGCAAGAGCCGAGCCTTGAATTTTGCAAGGTACGAATCCCACAGCCCGGGTTCCATGAAAAAGAAGTTCCCATCCGGGTTGAAGGCCCATCAATGGTACAACATCTCCTCCATGGCCGATGATGATGCCGCCTTTTCTTCTTTGGCTGTGACTTCGGCATCGGGCAGTTTTGCTTTGACCTGATCAATCTCGACCTGAAGTTGTGCAATTTGAGCTTGGGAGGCAAATAGTGCAGTCTTTGCAGCCTGCTCGTTTTCTTGGGACTAGGCGAGAGCAGCTTTGGCATCATGCTCATTCTTTTGAGCAGCTGTCAAGGCAGCTTTGGAGGCCTGCTCACCTTCTTGAGCAGGAGTCAGGGCAGTTTTGGCAGCGTTCAGCTCGGCCTGGAGCTCCTCATTTCTGGCCCTAGCATGAGCTATGCTGCGGTATTGAGCCTGGGCAGACTACAAAATAACAAAACAAGTCAGAGATATACACCTAGTCAAAGTAAAAAAAAAATTCACCAATTAAGGAAAGAGAACTCACAGTGAGGTTCATCCCCATGGCGAATTTCATAACATTCTCTGGGCTGCGTTCCTCGATGGTCCTCAGGTCCCTCACGTTGGCTTTGTATGCGTGCCCCACCATATGGCTCGCAGTCTTATAGATGATACCCCAAAAGGCTTCAGGGATCTTCTCTAGGTCCTAAGGATCTACTGGTATCCGGACGGTGGAGGCCTTAACTTGAATGGCTTGGGGAGGAGGAGGCATGAATCGAGGTGGGGGAGGCGGAAGCTGCCCAACAACGACATTGGCCACCGAAGCTGGCTCCCGAGTCAAGCTCATGTCCTTATTTTTGGTAGAGGACTTTGAAGTGTCCCCGTTGCAGGGGTGGTCTTCTTCGCCACCCTGAGCCTCTTCACGACGGGGCCCGTGTCAGCTTTCTTAGCCTGGAAAGCAGTTCGGAGGTCAGGAGCTCCTGGTTGTTCCATCTCTTCGCCTAAAAAGAACAAAAAGAGTTAGTTCACAAAAATAATTTTTCAAAAAGCATTCATAAAGAAAGAAAGAAAGAAAACAAAGATCCTACCCTTCAGGCTAGGGGAGGAGTCTATTATCACCAACTTTGGTGTTTTGACCGGGATAGGCGCGACCTCCGGCCTTAGAACTAATGGAGGAGAAGGGGAGTCTACAGTTAATACTTCTTGGATCCTAAGGGGATCAGGTTCTTCCTCGGGGCTGGAGTCATATTGTTTGAATCTAGGGGAAAATGCACCCAGGAGTAGAGAAGGCCAAGATCTACAGTTTGTCTCGTATTCTTCAAAAATGGTGGATCTAAAATTTAGGGTGTTGTCAACTACGATTGTGCCCCTAGGTGGTCTACGCACTGGAGTAGGGTTACATTTAGATCTGGGTCAGAAGGATGATGATTGATGAGCTGATTCAGATTAAAACGTACTAACCTAAAATCGGTAACAACCTTATCTAATTCCCTAAAGGGGTATGGGTTACCTTGGCTGGAGGGGCCGACTGCTGCCCCTAACGCAACTCGATCTGGATCGAGTTCCCGAACAGCCTCGGGAGCCCTTCTTTTTCGCACTAGAGGCACCTTGGCCTCTTCCTCCTCGCTGTCCTCATAAACCAGTAAGGCCTCTTGAGGAGCGGGAAGCTCGGGGATGGTTGGGAGTGGAGCCCGGGTCCTCAAAGCATTATGCCCCTCTCTGATCAGCTTGCATGCCAACATGGTGGCATCGTTCACAACCTGGTGATAGTCCTTTTCGCTAAGGAGAAGTCTGGATAATTTTTCGTATTGACCCCCGAGGATCACAAATTTTCCCATCCTCGCAAATATGGTTGCACAAGAAACAAAATCAATTAAAACATGTACAAAAAAGAAATGTTTTAAAGGAACAAAATTCACGACCTGAGTTCATAAGAGTAGAAGACTTACGAGGACGGTTGAAGTACCGGTGTTCATAGTTCTTGAAGCCATTCGACATAAAGAATAGATCTTTATAGTCGTTTGGATGACTGGGAAGCTCGATGACGGGGGCGGAGTTGGGAAACCGTGTGAGGTAATAGAATCTGTCACCTCACCCTCTTTGATCAGGGCTAGCTTTGAGGCAGAAGAAGTACAGTATGTTTGCCGGAGTGGGGGCCTCCCACTCGTGCTCCAGAAATAAGTACTTCAACCCCGCCATAAGCCTGTAGCAGTTTGGGGGCAGCTGGAATGGAGCCAGCTTCACGTAATTCAAGAAATCCGTGAATTATTGGTCCAGGGGAAGGAAGGCCCCAACCTTCAGGTGCTCATCACTCCAAGCCGCGTAGTCGTCTTGGAGAGGGGAACATCTCCTTTCCCCTTCGAACGCAGGTCGAGCAAGGAGAGTTCTAGCTCCGACCTCTATGTTGTGGCTCAACATAATCTTATTCACTCTCCCCTGAGCTGTGATCTTGGAGATGATACGCTCAGCCTCGAAATACGCGTTGGGATCGACCACGAGATCCTTCTTCACCACCGGAACAAAGTGGGGGATGGGAGATTCGGGGGCGACCTGCTTCCCCTTGTTCTTCTGATGAGAGGACGAGCTCGAGGCATTCTTCTTCAGAGCGTTCTTCTTTTGAGGAGCCATCAAATCGCCTAACGATAAAACAACCTAGTTAGTAGGCGACCTAAGATGATCTAAAACTATGACGCGAGAGTACGAAGAACGAAACAGTTATTTTGGGTTTGTTGGGTTTTATGCCCTTATAAAATCATGTCGGACATGTAACACTATTTTATATTGTCTGTAAAAGTAGTAGAAATCATTTAGTTTAACAACCGTGTTGTTTGTTTGTTTTATTACATGATTATTGGAATAATACAAACATTTATAAAATCCTGAACATATAAATAATTACAATTATAGTGACTATGTCACAATGGATTATGTTTGCAATTATATGTTCAAAAGAACGAGTCCTAAGATTAAGCCAGTGTATTGGATTTTCACTGATCTAGTAATCTATGATATGATCTACTTACACATTTAAGATGTGATGTCTTATCCAAGGCATTAACCAAGTAGATCAGATCAAATGTATATGGGTACATTGGACTAGGACCGATATTGATTATTGATAGATAAATAAGTATCGTTGTTATTGAATCTAGTCAATGTCACAATGTTGACCATATGTCAAGTTGATCTTAATTCTAAGTGATAATATTTTGACTTGTTTGTTACCAGCTTACCCTATGGTCTTGCCCATACTTACATTTTGGAGATTTAGTAGTGTAATTGAGTGAGAGTATTAATCATAGATGTGAAGTCTATAGCTTCTGTATGATAGGTGAAAATATGACTTCCTTAATATCTTAGTCTAAAAGGGTAAATGATTGAGCACTCATATCTGTGATTAAGTTTACTGATTTATCATTTACAAGGGACTTAGTGGGAGTTAAAAATAAAATACAAATGAGGGGTAAAACAATAATTTGCACCCAGCTCATTAATAAGTCATCAATAGAGGATTGACTGACTGTAATGGCTATAGCAATGGATAACGTATGTGTGGTTTGTAAAATACGTTTTATGAATTCAAGAGTTCAATTCTGAATATATAGTGGAGTCGTGAGGAATTAATAAATTGTAAGATAATTTATTTAATACATTGTGAGATAATTTATTTAATAAATAAACTCACGGAAATTTATTATAGCTTGTATTCATGGATCCATGCTCTTCGTATCACCTTTGAGTAAATCATCTAGAATGTCTCAATTAATTGATTTAATTATCAATTAGGATTTTTAAAATTGACTAGGTCAATTTTAGAAAATCTTACAGAGTTATGAGATCTAGAGAATAAAAGAGAATCTTTGGGCAAATTTATTAATATTGATAAATTTGTGTCAATATAAATAAATAATATTAAATCAAGTTTCAAATTATAATTAGTTAATTTGAATAAGGTTTTAATTAATTAATTAAAAGATAAATAAATAAAAAAGTTTTGATTTTAGGAAAATTTGAGATTTAAATTCAAAACAAAGAGATTAGACCCAAATCCATTCATGAGAGTCCAAGGCTTTTATTTTTGTTTATTATTTTTAATTAATTTAAATTTAAATAAAGCCCATTAAGTTGCCTATATAAGGAATATGATATCTAGGATTTTTAGTAGTCAGTCTCAGTTGATTTATTGGGTAAGTGAAAACCTAGACAGTCTAATCCTTTCTTGGCTACTTTCTCTTTCTTCTTCTTTTCTAGATCTATTTCTCATGTGTTGAGAATCAGTCCACACTAGTTCTAGGTTGATCAAAGGCTTGGTGAAGAAGACCGTGTTGCTGATCTGGTTCAATATCTTGATAATACTCTGCTACATAAATGAATCAAGGGTTAGAGAGATTGAAGAAATGAGTTATTCCAGTTTCGATTTGTATTCGTAAGTTTCTACATCTTTGTGTTTATGTTAATTTACGAATCTGATGTTCATATGTATGTCATGTTATTCTATGTTTCTTTATGTTTTTGGAAAAATAATTGGAAGCATGCATCTAGATTTAAATTCCAAGTTCCTACAAAATCTTCTTCTGTTAGATTAATTTATATAAATCATATATATAAAATAGTTTTATATATAAATTTTTTGTAATTAACTAGGCCATTAATCGCATTCCGCTGTACACTCATGAGAAATGTTTTCCAACAGATACCCTAAGATATGTTATGATTATTTTACGCTATGATATGATATATTATGCTATGATTATGTTACGATACCATATGATTGGTTATATAGAACTTTGTATGTTAAGGTATTGATTATGAGTAGTATATGGTATAGGTTATGATTTGAACTAGTGTATGTTTTATGTTTATGTTTGGGCTTTGGGGATTGTGTCTTACATAGCTCTTCTTGCCGGACGTTAGCTCACATGTACACTGTGTTGCAGGGAAGAGCAAAAACGTAGTTTGTTGAGGCGATGAGTTGGAGCAGACTCGGTTAGATGTGTGCATGTTGTGATTGGATGACTTGGGGCTCAAGGGATTGCTACTTATGCATTGTTTTAAAAGTCTTTAAACTTTGGTTTTATGTTGAGTCTTAAGCCATGTATTTTTTTTAAACTTTGGTTTTATGTTGCTACTTATGCATGTATTTTTATTTTAAATATCGATATTTTGAGTTGCATGTTCGGTAAAAAAAGTGTTAATTCATGTTTGTTTCAAAGAGTTTTAATAAACATTTGTTTTCTTACTAAGATTAATGTATATATTATTTTTCTTAAATATGAAGTATTTAGTAAATTAATTGATTTTAAGTCGGGTGGTTACATTTCTCATATTAATTATATAATTTTCCATAACATTTCTCTTTTATGTTGGTCACAAATTTAATATTGCCGCCCATAAATTAATTAAACATACTATTTAGTTAGGCAATAATTTTGTTGTTTGGAAAATAAATTCCTCTCCCAATTGTATCATTTGTCCACTTGAATTTAAATAGTAATCCAATCTATTCCAAAAAAAAAAAAAAAAAATTAAAAGGTCTATTAACAATTTCAAACAAAATAGAACTTGCTTCTCCTCAAAATTGCTGTGTTGTCGTTCCCAGCTCTCCTCTGCCTTCAGCTCACTTTCTTCGACTCATCCTCTTTCTCAGCCTTGACCTCCAGCCATTCTCACTTCCCAGCCCTCCACTGATGCTTACGGACGGAGCCTCCCCTTTTTTTCATTTTTTTTTTTAATTTATGTTTTTTTTTTTAATTTCTTTACAAATTTATGTTTTAGCCCCTTTTAATTTTTGTTTGCAATCTGGCACCCCTTGACTAGTATGGCTGGCTCCGTCCATGCTGACGCTCATCCTCGCTCTTGGGCACTCTCAAACCTCGGTACATCTCTATCTTTTTGTCTTTGTACTGTATTGTGTTGTGTTCTGCCTAATGCTATGCGTGGATTTAATCCACTGAATTTAGTTTATATACTATACACTATTATTCTCTTGGTTTTAATTTTCTGATTTTTAGATAAAGCATAATTGTAGCTTGTAAGGCAACTACTATATATGTATGGAAACTCTAATCGCCCAATGCTTAGTGCTAGGGCAACAATGTTAAATCTGGATCATTTTACAACTACGTACTGCTCCTAGTACTACTTAAAAAAAGAAAAGTATTTTCGTATCTAAATATGCTAAAATTAATTAAAACTTGGCTAAATATTAAAAATAATGAAAAAGAAAAGGCAGTTAGTTTTTTTTTTTTTTTAAGGGAAAATACAATTAGTTTTTTTTATTATCAATGTTCGATTAGGGTTTAAAAATGTTTCAAAACTACCCGCCAAACAAATCCATAGAGTTCAAGAAATGGATGAGATTAAACGTTGCTCAGCGTCTGAAAACTAACGGCGTTAGTAACAGGGAGGGAATTCCAAATTGTTCAAATAAAACCCCAAATTCACCATTTCCCACCATCTTTCCCCTCCTTCTCTCTTTTTCTTTTACTACCTGGCTCCCTCCTTACCCTTGCCCCTCTCCACTGGGTAAATAGATTCGAAAATTCCCTATTTCGATCAGAAATTGTTGGGGTTTTCGAATGCATATCGGTCTTTCATCTTCGTCACCATCGACGTAAGGTATTTTTTTTTCAGTCTTTCTACTATGAAATTACTCTGGGTTTTATTGCAATCAATCTTATTCATTCAATAGCGCAATCTATGTTTTAGGGTTCATATTGTATTGGGTAAAAGGCGATATTGTGAATGTAGTGTATTTGCTGATGCTAATTCATTTTTCGGTAATGGAACCAACTTTATGGGATACTTATGGAGAAGTTGAATAGAGGATGTTTGATAAAAATTCAACGAAGTTTCGTGAGCAAGTAGTTTTGCGAATGTCGAACTTTTTTTCTTTGTATTTTTAGGAGTTCGATCTTATGTTTTATAGAAAATCCAAGACACGTTAACTCTCTCATTCCCTCTCTCTCATATTCTCCATTCGCTATCGGCTACATTGCTTAGGGTGGGATTTCTCTTTGTTCTCTATCCAGACTTGGACTTCGAAATAGTACTGTGGGAATTTAAAACCCATGAGGGAACTATAGTCTAACTTGATTCTGTCATAGTTTTTTTATCGATATGATGGTGAAATTGGGGAATGATATTGATTAGAAGACTAGTTTTCCATAATTTTTGTACAAATTGAATGATGTTTGAACTTTTTTAGGGGCATAGTGATTAATTAAAGAGTTGCTGCCAATAGTTCTGTATGGCAAAAGTTGCTCCCCCAAGTTCTCTTCCACCCACTTCTCTCCAGATTGGTCGTGGAGCTATCAAGGGTGCACCGATGATTAAAAGAAAGACACCATCTGAACTGAGGGTAAGTTACTGAGTTCAGAATCCTGTTTTTAGGAGGTGACTTATACTGAGACTAAAATGTGAATTCAGTTTCGTAGTCTTATCACTTCAATTTATATGACAGGGGGAGCAGTTGAAGCGGATTAATGTGGTAGAGATCATTGATGAATCTCCAGCTCCTTTGCTTGGTTCTACAAGGCAAGCTTTTCTTACTTTTCCTAACTCTAGTTTCAACCCATAAATAATTCACTCGTTTTCTTTTGTTTGATTATAGTGAGGGGAATAATAGCCTCAAGAAACCGGAACTGTCAAGGAACCCTAAATACATTGACACTCGTTTGGATGAACTATATCCTGCAAAGAAATCTAGGTTTAGAACGGCTTCTGGAAAAGAAAATGCTAAGGTTTGGACATTTTGTAAAATTTGATACATATTAATATACATATATATCTGTTTTCTTTTAAAAGTTTTATTTGATTTCAATGTCCACTATGAATCTTGTTGATCTCATGCAAAATTTATTGGTAATTTGTGCAGGATGTCTTGATGGAGCACCCTAGTAGCTTGAAGAATCTTTCTCTGCTCTCTAATCTGGCTGCTAAGAGAAGGCATGAGCCCTTTTGGTATGCATTTCGGTACTTTGTATATCATTATGATAAGTAGGCACATGCTATGCTCCTTATTTTTATTAGTTCTGTATTTTTGGCTGTTGTAGTCCAGAAAAATCTGTTGGTACTACTGAAGTTGCGAAAGATGATGAGGTACAAGTGTCAACAACTGAAAAAGGTTCTCAAAGTACATTTCGTAGTGTTAATGAACTTTCATCTAGAGATGACAAATCATCTGGATTTGCAACTGTTGATATGGTAAGTTCTCTCTCTCACACACACAGACACACAAATACACACATACAGTTTGCTTGCTAAAACTATTTAACATGTTTTATAGAACAAAGCGTTAAAAGGACTAGCTGCTCGTGAAACTTCGGGCATTAGTGGAGTATTTGCTTCTTCCTCTGAAAGATTTGTCAATCACACAATGGCTAATTTAGACAAATTCTGCTTACTTGGCCAAAAAGTGCCCTTGGATTTTACTCTGAAAACTAGTATGCGGATGTCATGTTCTTCCGCTATATCGTGGTGAGTACATCTATAGCTGTGAGCAACATTATTTTCAGCTTTCATGTTAGGAGACTGGATCTAAAACTTAATATTAGAGCCATGTTTTACTTGGCTAAATAATTTCTCCTGTGTTTAATCACTTGTATGCATGAAAATGGTCCTTCAACTAGCCTCAGATATCTATTTCCATTCAATTTATTGTACTCTGATTACCTGGAACTTCAATTTAAATCTAGAAAGGTAGCATCATGATTATGTAATCATGTGTTGTTGATTCTATTTGCCAATGTTTTCAGATAATTTTGTTTTGTGCGCCTTAACTTTTATATTCAAAATTTTGACTAGAAACTAGAATCTAGAAAGATAGCATCATGATTATGTAATCATATGCATCGAATGTTTATAGAGCAAATATGGAACGATGTCTTTTATCTTTTTACTTCCTCCACTGTCAAAAGAAAAATTTCGAAATCATGCACATGTTAATGTCCAATATTGAATTTTAATTAATATTTTTCTTTCTTTTTTACCTTTTAATTATAGTTTTACATTACTTGTTGCTCAATTCAATTTTGCTTTCTTTAGGATTCATAAATCACTCATGTCTTGTGCCTACACTGGTGGGCTCTCTTTTGGATCCTATTTTGATTGCTCTGATGATAAAAGCAGCAACAATTCAAGGCTTAACTCAACTTCTCAAGTCTGTTCTAAAATATTTCATTCATGGGTTTATCCACAATCTACCCTGCCACCTTCTCTAATATCAGTGTTGACCTCATCAGCAGCTGAGGGAGGTGAGTTAACTAATTTCTTTAACAATAATAGCCTTTGAAGTCTCCACTCTCTCCTTACCTTAAAATTTCTTGGGCAGTGGAAGTTGACTTTTTAAGAAGACGACAACAAGCTTGGGAGGACTCATTCCGGAGCCTTTACTACATGCTTCGGGGTGGCATCTGTAATATCTTTTATGGTACTATCTTTAATTGTATAGTAACTTGTTTGCTTTCTAATTTCTTGTTATTGAGTTTTGATGCACTACTTTTGCAATTATCTTGCTTTCCTACCAAACAGTTACTGAGATAGCTCTGGATGGTAGACTATATGAGTCATTGCTTGCTCCATCAGCTACAATGGATTTTAAAACTTTGCCAAGTGTTGTAGTATGCCATATTATTGTTTTAGTGTCTTTCTTTGTGCGGTCAAATATTTAATGCCTAAAAGAGAATGACTAACTTTAGTCATGTGTTTCCAATTTCTTGAACTGGTTGGTGTTTCTTAAACATGACTTGACATTGATCAGCTGTTTTTATTTGAATATCTTTAGTTTGTACGACACATTTTGTGGTGATGTTTACTGGTTGTGATGGCCTGGGGGGAACTAAACGCTTGTGCAATGCTTATATATCCCAATCAACAAGAAGCTTTCGAGCATTGTTGAGAGAGCATGTAAGTCATGTCTCTTTTCTTATTCTTTAAATTTAGAATACTGTGTACAATGGGAGTTGTTGATTGGTATTTCTTGTGTGAAACTTACTATTCTTTATATGCCCCCTTTTTGTTTCTTCCTTGTAAAGTTGAGGCATGCTTGTGCAGACATTATATACTCTTTTATGTGCGAAGTTCCTTATATTAATATTTTAATTGGATTTGAATTTATTTACTGTTTTGTATCTTCGGAGTATTTAACAATGCCTGCATTATATCTTAAATTTATATTGTTTTTATTAGGATGTTTGTTTCTCTATGCCTCTTTGCCACTCCAAAGTAGAGCAAGTCACAACTGAAGATCTTGTTGAGCTCTCAGAGATTGAGAAGCATAATTTGGGCCAGGTTGGTATCTCTTTTTTGTATGTGTGTTCGAATTGCAGTACATTCTCATTTGTGTTTGATAGACATAGAGGTCAATCAGGGTCTCAGCAGTTGTTTATTTAATGGGTTATTTATGAGGTGTAAATTTTGTAAATATTTCTACCTCTTAACGTGTTGGTGCTATCTGAAAATTGCCCACAGACTCGACGACGGAGATCCCCATCTGATATTGATAATACCTCAGAATCCTTGCTGGTTTTCAATGGCAACAAGGATACACATAGTTTATATGATATCTTGTTAAATTATAGGTATGAAACTGTAGCAGTTCTCTAGTATCTGTGCAACTTCCTTTTTGATAAATCTGGGTAATCAGATCAAATTGAGATCTTATTTCTAATTCCCTCAGTTATATCAACCAATCTAACAGCAATTTTGTTCTATTCAGACCTTTCGTGACAGCCTTGGCAGGAATGGATGTTCCTTTACTGTGTTCGCCTGCGCCATTTCAGAATGCTGCCTTTTCTGCTCCTGAGGTGGGTGTAATATGTGCATTGTTAATTTCTTATTTTATTGACCTGTTTAAACTTACCATTATTTTGTGCCCTAGTGTGGAGAATGCTCTTTCTTGGGATATATCTTTTTCAGTTATCTTTTCCTATTAATAGCATATTTAGTTATGCAGATTGCAGGATGTTTCTTCACTTGAATATTTTATTTTCTTGCCATTTATTATGTGGCATTTGTCCATTGTGTACTCTTTTTTTTTTGAATAATGCACATATCTACTTTGCCCAGATAAAATGCATGGAATTGAAAGGGGCAGAGCATGTTTTGATCTCGGACAAAGGTTCTACTTTGAAAGATGAATCCATGCAACACTTGTCTTCTGGTTTCCGCTCTAGTGTGGAAATTATGGATGCATATATCCCACCATGGATTATTAGCAGCATATGTGCCATCGTGGGTTCAGAAGGAAGAAGCTTTGATGCAAGGTATGGTAAACTTATCATTTTTGTATTTCATATGATTGCATTGTTTATATTAATATTAAATCATGACACATTTTTAGTTATTACATCACCAGCTTGTGTTCATCTTATTTTGATTCATATAGATTTTAAATCTGTTCTCCATTCTTAGGGATTAGTTATTTGCAAGAATCATTTACAACCATTTGACGTTGAGCAGAAAATTTGTTATTGTCTTTAAGAATAATTTTATTTTTAAATATATTAGATTGTACATTGATTTGATTTGATTGGTTTTCAGTTTTTCGACAGAACCTACATCAACTGGCTTGAATGTTGCTCTAGAGGCAGTTAGTGAGAAACCTGATACACAAGCTGCAGCAGGTGAAGGTCTGAAAGATGCCAGTTATGCATTTGGTATCCCAGAAGCCGTAGTTACTCCTCAATTGCATTCCGGTTTTTTAAAAGGCTTGAAGTACTCCAACGGTTCTTATACAGCTAGTCTTTCTCCGATATGACTTCTGATTAAATAGACTCACCAACTAAATGTACGTCCTAAATTTTATGTGGCTGTATTTTATTATTTAGAACCTGCTTTTATCTGTACTTTGGCTAATGTATAATGTAGTTTTTTTCGTAAGTTTTATATGACCAATGATTTGGGAGGTTATCAGATACTACGCCTGGATTTTGGCTGTTAAATGCTACCGTATGAACCTCATTCATAGAGGGTTATAGCAGGCTGTGTTGAAAATTTGACAATACAATAGCCTGAACTAAATCGGATAATAAACAAGTTTTGTTTTTCATCATTTTTTTCACTTGGAAACGAGTACCATTTTTTTTTCTTTTTAAAGAAAAAATGGGTACCTCTCAAATAGATTAATAGAATACATCCTTAATTCCAAGGTTTACCCCATAGTATCCATAAGGGAAATTGGCAATCCGAATATGGGACTTCATTGCAATCGAAATGCTCTCTTGGCACATAAGCTTCTTGTCCCATATGATGGCTTTAATTTTCGATTTTACAATAGAGATGTTAGATCAATGTCTTCCAAAATTCACTAAATGAACATACGAAGCAATTGAAAGAAAATGTAGACATAAAATAAGCACTGATAAGTAATTTGAATTTCAGGAATGTCAAAAAAATCAAAATGTCAAAATTGGTTGAAATTGTTGACCTTCTTAAAGCACATATGGCACTCATATGAAAAGATACAAAAATTGTCTGGTTGCTTGGTCTATTGTGGTGAACTAACCCTAGAGTGAGAACTTGAAAGCACCTGCCTTTGAATCGGTCACAGTATCCCAGAAGGAGGGCTTTTTCTCTTCAGCCATTTTCTCCTCTGCTTTCCTAATCAACTGATCAATAGTTCCGGGAAAGGAAGCCTCAAAAGTATTCTTAAACTTCTCATACAAATTCACCCTATCTTTTGTCCCAGAAACCAGTTCACTAGCATTTGGCCTCTGAAGAAAATCCAACACATTTAACAAGTTGCTCCTGCAACATTAAATTAAACAAAACAAGGGTAAATCTTTGTTTGTCTTTTGTTTAAAATCGCTGCAACATAGAAAAGTAACTCATATGAAAAGATAGATCATCATAAAGATTAGACTTCTAAGCCTGTAGCTATTGGGAAACAGGTATAAATAATGCTTGAATTATCTTGGACCCATCCTTGTAATGTTCTGGAGCTAGTAAATTAAAAAGCATTAAACTCTTTACACAATCAAAATAAACTAAACAAAAAAATAGTCCTTCTGAAACTGCATAAGAAAAGATACCTGCTGACATAATTCTGGGTAATGGCAATTGATTCCTCAAGGTTGATCACCAAATGCCACCATCCATTAGGCACAAAAATCACCTCCCCAGCTTTACAAACACACTCTATGGGTTTCCTTTTCCAAGTTTTGGTTGCACCATAAAAATTCATAAACCACTCAATTATTGAAACAGGGCATGCTACCTCAGCACCATCCGGGCTGGGATGCACTCCTGGTGGAGTCACGTCAGGAGGAAACAAAACCCATTTCTTGGACCCTTTTATCATTGCATTCCATGCTGATGTTGAATTAGGATCAATGTGGAATGATGAACCAGAACCCGCAGGTCCAATTATAATCCATCTGTAATCCGGTCTCTCATTGCCCAACAGACCAAACAAATCCTCCCGGAAATATACTGGAACTTCATACTCCGAACCCAATCTCGGAACCTTTTCTGCAAATTTCGGGTCGAATAAATACAATGGCCTCTCTTCCCTCACTTGATCTGAGTACCTAAAGTAGTTCTCAAGCTTCATCTCAACAGGCCCTACTGAAAAATGTAAATCGCCAGAGAGCTTAACCAAATAGTCTCTATCCCATTTTTGAAGAGCAGCCCAGTTATCTAAACACCCTTCTAATAGCACAGGCTTATTCGGTTCCTCAAAATTAGACACAAATTCTTCCACCGAAATGCCCTTCTTCCGAATTATGTTATCTCTTTCAAGCCACTCGGGTTTCATTTCAAGATTGGCACAGAGCCAACTCTGAAAGAGATAATCAGAATAAAAGTCCCTCACTCTCAGACGCGATAAACCGATATTCATGGCATCAAAAGAAGGATAACAAGTAGCAATGTAAGCGAACTTCCACGACCCATTAAAGATAAACCCACCACTAAGATTTTCCAACACAAGGTTCCTCCAAAGGGGTTCATGGTTAGTGAATACATAGAAAGATTTGCTCACAGTCGCTAAAACCCCCAAATGGGTAGCACCTAATAGCCCTAGAATATCAATAACAAGCTCATCTGTTAGGGTTTGGAGATTCCCCAAACCTGTGTTTCTAGAGTTGACAGAAGACGAGTTGAGGTAGAAATTTCCCAGTGGTTGAACCCCATGAGAGTGTGAAGTAGCAGAGGTTTTGAGGCTGAAACCTTCATCGTTTTCTTCTTCTTCTTCTGGTTGATAATTGTCTGAAATGAGAGTTTGCTTTATACCATTATTCTTGCACCTAAGCACGTTTTTGTTTTGGTTTTTGGTTTTAGTTTTGGTCCTTTTCCTTTTCCATAACAAGCTCCTGTAGCTCAACATGGTGGAGGTTCAACCGCAACAGCTGCCTCCGTCCGAGGGGAGACATACAGAAAGGCTACATCCCAGGGATTAAGCGCTGGTTCATTTTGGGCCATGGGCTTCAAAACACTCCGTTTTTAGGGAGTTTTTAATAAATATGGAAAATTTAATTAACAAAAAGTTAGTTTATGGGAAACTAATCCCATATAAGAAATCAAAATTAATCAAAAAAATCAGCAAAAGGAGGAGTACTATGGTAATTAATATAGCCAAAACTCCATCAGTCAAGCCACATCTTCTCTTTCATTCTGCCCTAGTCGCCTCACCATCTCCACCATAGCCAAAACTCCTCCACTCGGCTGCCTCACCATCTCCACCATCATCTCAGGCCACCCACTCTCACCACCTACCAAGAACACCCTAGCCGCACCTCCGTGAAACCCAGGCACTCCTCCATTCGGCTGCCTTTGAATTATTGAGAGTTTAGGTATGCCTTTGAGATAAAAAGTAATTGATATCTTTAGATCATATTCTCTATCCTATCTTTGAATATGGGCAGTCTCATTCAATTAATAGCATTGTTTTCTTCCTCTCCTTTCTTTATTTTTTTTATTATTTTTTTATTATATATTTTTGCTCAGAATGAGAGAGTAAGATTCATACTGGAAAAAAAAACCTCTGTCTGAAGCTTGCAATGGTGGTGACAGAAACAAGGAGTGGAGGTTGTTGGAAGCTCGATGGCGAGAGGTTCGAGCTTCCACCTGTTGACCCATCAACTACTTTGCTTCAGTTCTTGCAGACTCGGACTCGTTTCAAGAGTGTTAAGCTTAGTTGTGGCGAAGGTTTTCATTCAAATCTTTCCTTCTATTTATCAATCTCTTAATGTTTGTAAATAGGTATGTTAGTTGAGAGTTTACTTAGTCGAGATATGATAATGGCTTCTTCTTTTTTCCACAGTTTTTTTTTCTTTCTTTTTGTTAAATGTTGGCTTGTAATGGTTTTATCTCTTTCTCACAGTACGCGAGTTGTGTTGGATTTGTTGTTTATGTGCTGTATTAGAACAAGTAGTCATATAGAGATGGAGTAATTTGTTAAGGGAAATTCCCATGTTTTCTGAACCAGATTCTTGTGTATTTTGTTGGTTGAGAAGAAAAGAGCAAAATACACAAGAATAGATTTGGAATTTGTCAACCTAAGATAGCAAACCCCTTTTCTAAATAAATCTTTTGAATCAGGAAGAGGAGTAAATTTTTGGTACATTGATGTATGCAGGAACAAAATTATTGGGAAATTTGGTAATATCTATTGACGTCCTGTAAAATTTTATGTTTTCAGGTGGTTGTGGTGCTTGTACTATGCTGCTATCCAAGCACGATCCAGTAAATGACAGAGTTGAGGATATGACTGTGAGTTCATGTCTTACTCTCTTAAACAATATAAGTGGGTGTTCAATTACAACATCTGATGGGCTTGGAAACAGTGCAATTTGTGGTGCTCGGAGCTGCGCAAAACGACGGGGATGGCTGGGTTTGCGATAAGGTTTTGCGCGCAGGGGATGGGGGTTTCTGGTGGTGGTTGGAGGCGAGGGAGGAGGTTGGTTCATGGTCAGATCTATTTTTTTTCTGTCTTCAGATCTGTGGTAACTGGTTACCTTCACGTTATTTGTTTGTATATTTCAGGAGGTAACTGGTTACCTTCACATTCTGATGTGTGTGTATATTTCTGGGTTCTATATGGTAACTGGTTACCTAGGTTACCAAATCATACTTACTCTTTTTTTTCCTTCAAATGTGATGTTTCTTTTTATTTCTAATATGAGTGACTCGTCACCCCTCTTATGGTAACTGGTTACCCCACTTATGGCAGTAAGTTACTAATCTCACTGTAACTGGTTACCCCTCCTGATGCATGTTATTTAACCTCTAAAACTATTTTTTTTACGTAAATGTAAAAAAATCAAACAAGTAACTGGTTATCCCTCTGGATAAATGTTATTTAAGCTAGCTGTAGGATTTTTTTTTTTTACATTACTTTGAAAAATCAATTAAGTAACTGGTTACCTTACCCAGGTTTTGAAAAAAAAAAACGTACAACCTACAAAAAAAGAAAAAAAAAGTTTACAATAAATAAAAAAATAATAAACACAATTCATATTAAAAAAAAATAAAAAATTTGCAAAACAAACATGGAAAAATTTAATATAAAAATAGTTATATAAAATTAATATAAAAAAATCAAATAATCTAAAAAAAATAATCAAATTACAAACATACCCTTCTGTTGACCACGTTTTTGGCCAACGACGTGAGAACGTCAAAAACAATAAAACCTTCAAGAGAAAATAAACGACACAGATGATTTTATAGTGGTTCAGCCCTAATGTAATGGTAATTGCCTAATCCACTTAGAGTTATGATTATATATCTACACTCAAGATCAGATGAACTTGAGTCAACTGAGTTTCTTCAGTGTAGATTAAAGAATACAAGAATTCTCTCACTCTCTAGAAAATTCAGATCAAAAGTTCAAAATTCCAAAAGTCCCTTTTATGATGACATTAGCCTTGTATTTATAGGCTCGGGATCGTACAGATGGTATCCCCATAATCGGGATATTTTATTATTCTCATTGTATTAAAATTACAATAATATTCAAAATATAACAATACACTAAATTTGTGGGATAAATTGAGAGATTCCTGCGTATGCCAAGACCGATTATTGTTGAAGCTGTTTCTGGGAATCTTGACGTAGTCCTGCTCTATCTAGTCGATCCATATCACATTCAGTCTAGTCGGCCAAACCTTCACTGGGTAGCCACGCACTTAACTGGGCAGACATGCACTTGACTGGGCAGACATGCACTTGGCTGGGCAGACAGGCACTTGACTGGGCAGACAGGTCATGACTGGGCAGACATGCACTTGACTGGGCAGACATGCACTTGGCTGGGCAGACAGGTCATGACTGGTCGGACATGGTCATGACTGGTCGGACATGGTCATGACTGGGCAGACAAGGTCATGCTTGGGCAGACAATCATATGACTGGTCGGACAAAGTTATGCC
Source organism: Humulus lupulus (assembly GCF_963169125.1). NCBI lineage: Eukaryota > Viridiplantae > Streptophyta > Magnoliopsida > Rosales > Cannabaceae > Humulus > Humulus lupulus. Next base: position 244,397,853 of record NC_084795.1, on the reverse strand, counting down.
TGGTCGGTCATGACACTTGACTGGCCAGTCAAAATTCTTCATTGGTCTACCTGGTCACTCCTAAGCCAGATCACTTTATCACAACTCTGAGGAGCCAATATATTTATTGACTATTAATGTGTCGTTTGCGGACCATGCACTGCCACTTGTCACCTCTATTGCCACGTCATCGATCTCCAATTTTTGGGGATAACACCTTCCAAATTAATAAAACTTGATTAAGAGTAGAAATATGGCATAAACAAACTTTTATATAAAAATATGGAAAACTAAACCCATAAAAGTGAAATTAAAAAAAAAAGCCATAGATTAACTTTTCTTGAAAAAAAGCTATATTTTTGCACAATCTATTAAAAATCCCATATAACATGTAATTTTCACCCGTTTTTATTCGGGAATAAATAGGATATGAGATTCTGAGAAAATGGATTTTTTTTTATAAATATTATATATATGTGGATGTCTACGAGAATCATCATGGCTAAATATTATAATAATAGAGGTTATCAAAGTTAAATATCAACATTAAATTTGTCATAACTTTTTCCTAAATCATATTTATATGTATAAATAAGGATCAATCCCTATTGAAATAAGATACAAGAGTTATACTATTTCATTACATCGCTCTCTATTTTTTTTTATATTTTATATTTTAGTATTCTTAATAGTTTTATAACACGTTATCAACATGAATATCTAACTATCATTGTTTGTAGGTTCAAAATATTATGATGGGTCCTAGCCATAATCATTCGTTGAATCTAAACTTGATGATTCAATATTCAACCATCATCATGTGTTGATATCAAAAGTCATCATCAAGTTTCTAGTCATCATATTTCATTGAGGTAAAATTCTTTTGTTGCGAAAGTATGTTTATATCATTATTATACTATATATTTTGATAATAAAACTTGTATATATATGAGTTGCTATTGCTATTTTACCATTGTGATAGCACGCATGAGATGGTTTAAAGACTTGTTATCATAAATATGATTATATTTATATGTATGTGTTAATATTATCTCACATATTTGATCTTAATTTCTCTATAGTGTTTATTTTATAGTTATTTATAATGTTTACATTAGAAATTGTAAAGTCCAATATCTATGACATATTGAAAAAAATATTATAGATTCTTGATAAGATTTTACATTGTTGACGCGGTTCTTCGCCAACAGGTAATTAAGAAAAGAAGAGAAAAGGATTAGTGCTTAGGTTGAACCGAAACAGATATATGATCTTAGGAAATGAAATGGTGACTCAAGACACGTTTTTTAAGTGGTTCAAAGGTTAAAATCCTTCTACTCCACTAGTCAGTATTATTGCTGTATACTGGGTATTTGGTTACAGGGTATTTCTTACAATTGAGAATCCAACCCCTATTAACTCCCAAGGTCTCCATATTTATAGGAGAAGGCACCTGAGAGTTGGTAAGAAGGTCATCCTGTGACCTTCTTACCTATCTTGTCAACTCTGTGACATTCATGATTAATTCCTAAACCTGACACATAAGTGTGGTCAAATCAATAAGTAAGGGGATAATGGGCCGCACGGCCTAACCCAGTTGTGGGTGTCTGAATACGCACGTTCCTGCTGCGTGTTCGAGAAGTCAGGGGTATATCAGACACGTGATGTCTGATATATGCACGTTTATCTTGCGTGATTGACTTTATAAAAGGTCACAGCCTCCAACTCTAGCTCGTACAACGAGCTGGATGCTTCCCTCGACCTGCGGTCCTTAGAGCCCAGTTTCAGTCCTTGAGCAATCTTGGTGAACCCTTAGGTTACCTCGAGCTAAAGAGATAGGACCTTATGATGGCAGCTCCGGTACTGGGGACATCCATACAGTAATCATGATTAGGCCGTGTCTCAGCTCGCTAATCAGCCCGTGGGAAAATCAGGGCGTACATCTGCCCCCCAAGCCTCTGCTCGTGGTACACGACGTTGTGTGGGGCCACAGTATGGGCTTTTAGGCTTCCCCACGAACTCTTCACATTCCACCCTTTACGCAGGCGCCTAATACGTGGAACATCGTGGTTGGTGACGGTATGTCTTCCGAGAACCGCATTTAATGGCCTAGCCTATGCCCAGCCGTCGTTTCGTATTTCGAGTGGAGGGCCTTGGATCCCACATCAAGGCCATCCAACGACCCTTTTTACGTGACCCTTTGCGTATATAAAAGGGGTGGCCACCCTACGCATGGGCCACCCTTTCATTTGAAATTTCTCAGAAATTATCTCCTTCTTCTCTCTTCATCTCAGAAGAAAAACCCTCTTCTTTCCGACTGCCATTCTCAGCGTTCAAGAAGCTCAGGCGTAAGGACTCCTTCAAAACCCTGTAACCAAATACCCAGTATACAGCAATAATACTGACTAGTGGAGTAGAAGGATTTTAACCTTTGAACCACTTAAAAAATGTGTCTTGAGTCACCATTTCATTTCCTAAGATCATATATCTGTTTCGGTTCAACCTAAGCACTACTCCCTTTCTCTTTTTTTCTTAATTACTTGTTGGCGAAGAACCGCGTCAACATACATATATCATGAAGATTATGCAAAATAAAAGTGATATTCATCATTATAATTGATTGAGATATATTAAAGAAATATATATATATTTATATATATATTCATCTGATATGTGAAAAATAAATATAATTGCTAAAGAGTTGTGATGTTTTAGCAAAATTTCCTTAAGTGAATATTTCATAATTGTCAATTATATGAAATTTATGAACACAATTAAAGAACATTGAAATTTATTATGATTGATGCAATTGGAGACTGATTTTCTAAGTCCCGAAAGAATTTTAAGAAAATTGCATCAAAACATCAAAATATGAAATGATGATGAACATGATTGAAAAACAAATATGAAGAGGATAAACTAATTCAGGTGTAACTACCTTTGATATTGAATTGGATGTCTGTTTATTGTACAATAAAGAAGTTAACATGTATATTAATTTTGTTATACATTTAAACATCATTCCTTGAAGAGAATGATAGAAAATGAATTATTATTTTAAAGATTATTGATATTCCATATATTGGTCATGCTATCATAAATGTAATTTTTCTTGCCAGAAGCAATTAATGTCTTTTCAATATTATTCCCTGAAGTGAATTGTTGACGGTGAAATCTCGTCAACGAAATTAGATCGGAAAACTCAAAGGTAAGTATGGAGATATTTAGATAAGAACTTATGAAAGGATAAACACAGATCAACAATGGAGTAAGCCCTTGTATATTGCTTAATAGCGTGAGTGTACAATTGTAATGCCCCAAAATCCCTAATGCGGTTTAATGACTGGATTAGTAGGCCGGGAGAGCCATAATTGTTTAATTATGCTATTAAATGAATATATGCATGGTTATGTGAATTATATTATAATATAATGTTATATGCATGCATGTGGGTCCACATTTGATTATTATGGTGTTTTGGTAATTTGGCCCATTGAGGGCATATTTGTGTATTTTGGTGCATATTGTGAGTTATGGATGAGATCCCATTATTATGGAGATATATTCGAGCTATTCGGCATGAGACGGTCTTATATTTCAAATTAGCGGTTTTGTCATAATGGAGTCTTTTATTGGGATATTGAGTAATGAGAATGTTATTTGATGATAAATTGAGAGTTATTGAGATCAGGAGGAAATTCTGGAAGTTTTGACTATAATGCCCCCGGGAGTGTTTTTGGAACCTTGAGCACTAGGTTTTATTTGAGGTTACTTAAGCTTGAAGTAGCTTGTCAGATAGAACCGTACGTTAGAAAACCTCTCGTTCTCCTCCATTTATTTCATTTTACCGTTCGAAGCATTTTCGAAGAAATCTCGAGTTCTAAGTGTCGGAATCAAGCGAGGATCGAGGCATAGCGATCCTAGGAAAGATTAGAAGCTTCTTGACCGAAGGATTTGACGAGAAACAACCTGTAACGCCCTGCTAATTAGGGTCCATTACCAGGTGTGTTTTGAAACCAGTGCTGGACTTACTAAGAAGTCATTTGGACTAAACATGTGATTAAGCCACTAAGGTTTGGGTATTAAAAACTTTTGATCATCTCATAAACATTTCCATTAAGTTAAAGATAAGTTCTTTACATGGGATCCCAAAAACGTTAGTTTAAAAGCTTATTACAAAACTCAGTTTATACAATAAGTCGTCCTAAGCGGCAAAAGATGGGTTTAACCCTAGTTCCTCTAAGCATCTCGGCCGTGGTGGTCGAGCGGACTGCATATGTACATACCACTACTAATGCCCTCCGACTCATGGCTGGTTGAGCTTCTCTTTACCTTTACCTGCACCACAAAGAACCTGTGAGCCAGAAGACTCAGCAAGAAAACATAATCAACAATTCAGTGAATAAAACAACCATCAAACAATAATAACTAAATCCGGCGCATTCATTAAACTCAATTGGAGACTATAGAGTCACACAAGTGCATGTCGCACTTTCTTTCAAGTTGTTGGCATCCGAGCCAGTCAAGTGCATGTTGCACTCCTAGGGTGGCCCAGCCATGGTGGCCTGCACTCCACGTGCATTATGCCAATCTTAGCTTATAAAATAAGTTCCTTATGCCCTTGACTTATAAGTCAAGCCACCACGTGCCTCCAACTTATAAGTTGAAGCCTTGGGATTCTCAACTAATAAGGATCTCCTAGAGCCCATCATATTCTCAACTAATAAGTTGATCCCCACTTAACATCCTAATAATACCCTAGTTTATAAACTAAGCTTCACAGTCATAACAGGCAGTCACATGTTTCATATAGCATACTTATCAAATAGTCACACAATGCATTATAATACATTCACTCAACAGTCATAAGCATAATCATAATTATGCACGTTACAGCGTACCTAATCAGACATTCGCAACATAATTTCATCACCTTAACTAAGCTCTAATCAAGCATTCACATAACAGGTGCAGTTTTCTTACATTTGGTCCGTATGCGGGTTATAAGCGACGGCCCTCTGAGTACGACCCCCGATTCAAGCCCTTAGCGAAAACCTAGTCACAACCGCGATAAGGAAGTTCCCATCAATAACAGGTAAATAACAACTTCCAGACCAATTCTTAGCCTTCGGAGCATCGAATTCCACTTAACAAGGAAGTAGAATCGATCCCGAGCCCAAATATATAAGTTCCCAATCTAAAAATCCCATTTAAGCCAAAATTCCCCTTAAGAGCCGTGACCCACCTCTAACTCCAGAGGCTTGGCCTCCCTGGAAACCAACGCGCGCCGCGGCGCGTCCCTGAGGCGCCGCGGTCCGCCCCTGCCTCTGAGCCCTGCTGGCTCGAAATTCCTCCCGCAGGTCGCGGCTCACCACCACGAACCCAGAAATTTCTGGGTTCTTCTTCAACCGAACCCAGCCAAAACTTAACCAAATCCGACCCACACCTCCAATTCAATTCCTACAACATATATACTCATTCTCACCAATAAAACTCTACTAATTATCACAGTAAAACTCATCAAACTTACCAAACCTATCCTTTCAATTATCAAGCATGCATAAACATCTTTTCTCTAAATATTCAGCAAAGCTAACCAAACAATTTCAGTTCAGAACTCTTACCTTAACTGTGATGAAACCCTTGAACCTAGCCTCTGATTTTCCCCTAAGCCTAACACCTTGATTTCCCAAGCTTTCCTCTTGAATTTTCCAAAAACTATTCAAACACCCATGGAACATAAAGAGAATGTGAGAGAGGAAGAGAGGGCTGCTGAGGTCTTTTCTTTTTAATTCCCAGTAATTTCTCCAACCTTCTCAACATAATCCAGCCAGCCAAGTCCTAAACCCCAATGGAATTGACTAATTTGCCCCTTGCCCTTAGCCTATTGAATAAGTGCTCACAAGGCAATTTTGTCCTTTGCTTTAAATCCCGCTATCCACAATTTGCATCCTATAATTCCCGCTACTTCCAATATTATCACACGGTTACCAATAAATTCCCATTACCCACTAATTCCCGGTAATGTACTAAATTACTAGAATACCCCTAAGTTCACCCCGAACCGGGTATTAAGACCCCGTTGTGACTTTTCCGCTAACTTGCTCATCAGGATCGCCTCTCATCAAGTAACCAAAGTATATCCACATAATAATGTGGTCTCAATCACACAAGCACATATTCACATTTATACCCCAAACGGGTCAAATTACTAATATACCCTTCTTATAAGAAACGGGCCCACATACACATATTTAATGTAGTGCACCAAATATTTTTTTTTAGTTTATTAAAATTTTGTGATTTATTTTATTTAAGTGTTAAGTGTGATGAATTGTTTTATTTAAATATTGTTTATTTTATTTAGTTGTTGTTGTTTTATTTGATTGTTTGATATTTTATTTAATTGTTAGAATTGTTGGTAGAATATTTTTTGAGATTACTTGTTAAATGATATATATTTATTTTAATTTTAAAATGTGATCATGTGAGATTTGGTTTAATGCACTAAGATGCATGGTAGGTAGTGATGCACCCTAGTGATTGAGTATGTGCATGTGCATGGTTGCATGGTGTGCATACAATAGTTTTCTACACATTAATTTCCTTTTATTGGTTTATTTATTTTTATTTAATTAAGGGATTTAAAAAGAAAATAAAAAGAAAGGGAAATAAAGAGGCCTGTGTTCACACAAGAAAAACATTGGGAAACAAATGGTGAGAAATGATAGAGTTGTCATTTTTTTTGAATTCCCGTAACCTTAGACCCAGCCTCAGTAAAATGGGTATAAAATGGGCTGTGGATATCCAATTTAGACACAACTTATACCGTTAGAAAGCTAATAAAATTATCTACATTTTCTGTGTATATCATTTTTCCTAAAACGTAACAGAAACGGGTCAAAACCCAGTCCCAAGTCTCAGCACCCTAGAGTTACGAGAATAGCATTATTTCCTTTATTAGCCATGGACAGCCAAGGCAGACAAGAGAGGAATTAGTGTGCTGTCAATGATAAAATGGATTGATTGGCTGAGTATAATTTTTAATTGAATTATATTTTGATTTAGGGAAAATAAAGGAAAATGATAATTACATTTTCCTTAGCTAGGTTTTGAAGATTGAGGCATTTAAATAGAAAATAAGAAAGAGGTTGAAGGCTCATTTGGGATGGAGGGCTGCCAAATTATAGAGAGAAGAGAGAGAGAGAGAGGGCGTGACCTAGAGAGAGAAGAAGAAGAAGAAGAAAGGAAGAAGAAGAAGAAGAAGAAGAAAAAGGGTTCAAGCTAGGGTAAGGTTTTTGGTTGTTTTCCTTATGATTAATCTAGTATTTTGATTGGGTTGTCTCTAACCTTGTTCATCTTCTTCTCCATCTTGATTATTCAAAATATACAACCCCTAGGGTTTGAGCAAGGAGGTTATTGGATTCTTGATTGGATTGGATTCTTGATTTTCTATCAAGAAGAGGTATTGAAATCCCTCCCTAAATTTTGTGATTTTTCGTTTTGATGGATAGATTATTAGAGGGATTATGGTTAAAGGGGATATATGTTTTGGGTAGGAAAAACATGGGTACTTTGTGTTCTTGATATCTTGATGATAATAAGTTGTTTGATTTGCATGAAGGGTATTATGGTTTGATGTATAAAAGGGTTTTGATGTTGATTTTCTATGTATAATGATTAGTGGTAATTTATGAATGCAATATGGGGATTTCGGCCTAGGCATACCTAATGATCATCTTGATATTTTGTTTGATGTTGTATGATTTTCAATATATTAGATCCATATTTTAGGACCTATGTAATTTGGGTAAAATGATAATTGGAAATCTTGCTATTTGGATCCATGAAATTTTGATAGGATGCATGTGATATTGTGAATGAATAAATTTTAAGATGCATGAAAATAATGATAGAAACATGTTAGGTTAATATAAAGGCATATGTGAATATGGTGTTTATGAATTAATGTATGTTATTGTTATTGTTAGTGTTTTGTTGGATTTCATGTGTAGATTCAATGGAATAGAAAAAAAGGGATTTTATAAGATTGCATGTGAATATGTTAGTAATATTCGTAGAATTATGTATATAATAAGAGTATGATGAGATTTTGGACATGTATGATTTTATGTGAAATTTTTGGGATAAAAGATGAAATTTCATGAGAAATTAAGTTTGCTGATTTTTGTAAGTAATTGGGTAAAAGTTTGATAAAAAAAAATGATTTGCATGCATAAGTAATGTCCTTGATGTTATGTTAATTTTATGGAATTAAAAAGGGTATTTTAAGTCCCAATAAAATGATATTTTACTCAAATAAATACCTACAGAATTTTTATTGAATTTTTAGAAAAATAGGAGTTTTTAAATTGAATATGGTGATTTTTAAAGATAAAAATGGTTGCTGGAATTTTTGTAAAAAAATGTGAAGTGTGTTTCACTAAAATGAATTTGATGAGTTTTTGAAACAAAATTATTATCCTAAGTTATGGTAATATTAAAAATGGTATTTTAATATGGTATGAATGCATATTTTGATAAGTTATGATTTTTCTTTATTTTGATTGAGAAAAATATTTAGATTCAATTTATTTGTGATTTTCAAAGAAATTAAATAGTGGCTGAAAGTTTGGTTTAAATGATTAAAAATGATTATTTAATTGTCACATATGGATTTATGTTACATAAAACTAAGTCTTAAATAATTTAAATAAAAATATATATTTTTTCCACACTTAAAGATATATTTTTCTCACATCATTTATGTAACACAATTAACCAATGTTAAAATTTATTTTTCTAAAGAAACATATTAATCATAGGTATTTTAATTAATTCCAAGATTTTTGTTACTTCTTTGTAATTTGAGAATAATAAATGAAATTGTCACATATTTTTTTTTAAGCTAAATCATATTATTTTATAAAATAAAATATTGTTTTGAGAAATTTAATCAACCTAGAAATTTTAAGAAAAATAAAACATGTTATATGTATATTAATTTTAAAATGATAAAAATAAGAAATGTAGAATTATCATTTTTAAAACGTCTCAATTACGCAATGTTCCCACGTATGCATGTTACATGCAAATCCACTTTTACGTCCAAAATTATGTTTAGTATTCAACTATGTGGTTTTTATAGAAAGATCATGCATGTAAAATAGGTAAAAATGAGCATTATTCTTTTATGGCTTTATGTGTAGTTAAGAATAATTGCATGTTATGTGCAAATATTATTATGTGTGCATGGCCCATGCACACATGAGTTGTATGGAAGGGCAAAATAGTAATTTTATGAACCTAAGAAATGTTGTTTTGGTTATGGTATAGGCTCGTTGAGAGATTGTGAAATTTCTTAGCTCGGACATGAGGTAAGGAAGTTAGATAGATTCTATGATTTTATACTATGAATAGTAAGACTGTTGTATGAATGAATTGTTATGAATTATGAATGCAATAATGTGTTGATATGTTGAATATGATATGTGTATGGATGTTAGATACATAAAACAAGTTACGATGTTAGATACATCAAACAAGTTACGATGTTAGATACATCAAACGAGTTACTATAGCTAAAGACGTAACTCCTAGGGCGGACGCACCGAGGTTATTCAAGGACCAGAGACTCTTGTTTACCTCATAGGGTGACATGGACAAGTAGCGAGCCATGCTCATCATGTATGCTGTATGAATATGATTAGGGTGACATGGACAACTAGCGGGCCATGCCATCATGTATGCTGTATGAATGTGATATGATGATATGTTACGATTATGTTATGATGTGCTATGATGATATGTTACGATTACGTTATGATATGCAATGATGATATGTTACGATTACGTTATGATGTGCTATGATGATATGTTACGATTACGTTATAATATGCAATGATGATATGTTACGATTACGTTATGATGTGCTATGATGATATGTTACGATTACGTTATGATATGCAATGATGATATGTTACGATAATGTTATGATATGCCATGATGTGTTAGATGAACGTTAGTGTTCGTATTTGTTGTATCCTTACTTGCTTATTGTTTGTACTTCCTTCCTGGGCTTTTAGCTCACCCCTTACTTCCCCTTCCAGGTAGCAAATAGGATTTCTCTGTGGCACGCGTGGTGACGTGAGGAGTTCTATCGTCGTAGGGTGTATGGCGTGGGGTATCCTATGGACGGAATAAACGATCACTTTAGGATGCCATTTTAAATATGTTATGTTTTACTTTCTAAATTATCAGTGAGACTTAATTATTTAATATTGTTTCTTTTGAACTTTGCATAAAAACTCATATTTTCTTTTTAAACTAATGGGCCCAACTTGCATTGTTTTAAGCAAGTCCCCACTGAGACTTTTATAAAAAGTGGTTTTCTTTATGGACCAACAATACGTGAATGTTTTAATAAGTACTAGTCTAGGGCGTTCTTTACATTTAATATCTTTAAAATACAAGCATAATTATATTATAATATAATTCACATATTAACTCAATTATTTCCTCCCGGCCCCCTAATCCAGGCACTAAGCCATATTAGGAAATTCAGGATGTTACACAACTCAATCAAAGGTAATCTAAGTTTTAAGTTTTGAGCTTTTAGAGTATCTAAGCTTTGAATTGTATTTTGTGAATTGTTGAGTTTTTGGTTCGTTTGAGCCTCGGGATTTGATGGTTTTGGATCATTGGGAAGCTTGGGAACTTTGATTTGTTGATTTGGAAGTGTTTAGGTATATTTTTGGAGGGTTTGGGATGTTGGAAACCGAGTTTGGGGATGGTTCTGGGTTGGGGGCCGCGGCCCTGTTCTTGGGCACCGCGGCCCTAGCTCGAAGAAACTGGTGGAGCGATTTGGCCTTGTTGGGCGCTGCGACCTTGGGTGTAGGGCACCGTGGCCCTTGCTCCTGGAGTGGCTGGGGGCCGCGACTCAAGGTGTTAGGGCCACAGCCCTTGGGCAGGTTTGAGCCCGTTTGAGTGTTTTGGTCCCGGGAACTTGGTTTTAGGCCTCAGGATTGTTCCTACTACCCGGATTAGTGGGGATTGATGTCCCGGAGGCTAGATCTTGGTTTGGGAACCTTTGTTAATCATTTTATTGATGGTGTCCCATATTTGGTTATGACTAGGTGACTGCTAAAGGGCTAAAAGTCCGATCGTTCTCAAGGGTCGTTCTTTTATTCATTCTCGCTCGAATCAGGGGTAAGAAAACTGCACCATGTGTATATGACATGCATGATTGTTGTTAAGGCATGTTGGTTGATAAATGTGGACATTGATTGCATATTAAATGCTAGAGGATGTTGTTTACTTGTGTATGACACTGATTAGTCATGAACGACACTAGTCGCGTATCACTGACCTAAGAGTCAGAAACGGCATAAGCATCCTGAACGCAGGGCTGAATGAAGATTAGATCTAATCGATATCAGCGTTGAATGATTCTAAGGCATTAATGCTGGACCGACCCTAAGGTCGATGAAACTTATAAGCGCTTGACTAGTCTAGGACTAGTTACACAGAGCCAGGGCCTAAGGCCTAGGTGATTGTTTGTCACATGGCTAAGGAGCGAAATCCCATGGTTATGACTCTATGGTCATGAGGTAGGTTATGTTGGTGACTAGTCATCATGCACCTAACCTGTTTAAGCTAGTGAAAGGTTCACTTATGTTTAAAGCCCCGGTGACCCTATCGTCACATGGCTAGAGGGAACGGAACCCACCTTAGTAACTTTTGCGACTGTCACTCCTCTATTTTGGACTGAAAGTCCTGAATGATAATTGTGATCATTGTTGATATTAAATCATGATATATTGTGTTTTCTTGCTGGGCCTTGGCTCATGGGTGCTATGTGGTGCAGGTAAAGAGAAAGAAAAGCTCACCCAGCCTTGAGTGGAGAGCTTAGGTGGTGATGTGTACATATGCGGCCGCTTGACCACCACAGCCAAGGAGTTCTCAGAGGAACTAGGGGGTTTACCCTACTTTTGCTGCTTAGGTCGGCGGGTTGTAAATTTGAAACAGTAATGACCATTTTGAGTTGTAAATAGCTTGTAAAAGTTTTTGTTGGGCCATGAACAGTTTTATGTATTAAATAAAATATATAATTTCCTTTTTATTGGTTTTTCCACCTTAGCCTGTTAATAACACTTAGATGCACGTTTTTACCCAAATGACTCGGGTAGCGAGTCAAATTTCCAATTCACCGTAGTTCTGGGGTAACCAGGGCGTTACAACTTGGTATCAGTGCGTGCCAAGGTTAGGGTTCCTGTAGACTGGCTGGGCATGTACACTCATCACTGAAGTCAAGCTCGACTCATGGTTTGGTAACTATTTATGTAGTTATATGTATAACTGCTTAAATATAGTATATATGCTTTACCTGTATGCATGAGACACCATGTTAAACCTGTGACTTGAAATATTATATTCTCAGCGACCGTGTGCTAATTAGTACTAAAATTGCTGGAACATACTTATTAGTATTGTTGTTTGTGAACTATTATGTGATACATGCTAAGTGCTAAATGCTATAAACATATATCTGCTTGTATATTTGTATGACTGTGGAATATGATAACTGTTTGCTTGTTCTTGGACCGTAAGGCGGCAAGAGGTTTAGTTATTACTACTTGAATGGCCGTATTGATCATTATTTCAGCAATGTATAAGAGATAAGAATGAATCCAGGGTAGACAAATACTTCAGCTGGCCAGAATGATCAAGGCCAGAATAATAACGGTCAAGGTCAGGAAAATGACCAGTCACAGATTCCACAGCCAGCTCCCGTTAACTGGCAGCAGATAATTAGTGATATGCAGGCAACAATGTTGAGATAGGGAGAAGAGCTTCGTCTCCTGAGACAACAGCAAGTGCCTGCAGTGGCCAGTGTAGCAGAGGCACCTGTAACATCCCCAATTTGCTAATAAGGTTTAGGACATTGATTAGCGTGCCTGGAGGGCAATAAATGAATTAATATGATAATATATGAATTTAAATGAATATGTGATTATAGTTCATGTTTAGGTGGAATAAATATGCATGTGGGCCCCGTTTGTTTGTTAGGGGTAAATTGGTAATTTTAGCCCGCTGAGGGCGTAAATGTAATAAATGTATTATATGATTAATACCACGTGTGAGTGGTGATAATATTGTGATGCACGTGCTGAGACGGTCCTAGGGAGCTAATTAGTTTAAAAGTCACAACGGGATTAAATACCCAGCTCGGGAGGAGCCTAGGGGTATTTTGGGAATTTTATACTTTGAGTTTGTGAGTTAATGGTTAATGGTAATTGAGTAACTTGAGTGACCATTGGTGACCATTAAGAGTAACATATTTTAGATGAGAAAGATGGTAGATTTGTAAGAAAGGTGAATGACAAGAATGCCTTTGAGGTTTAGTTAGGAAATGAGTTACTTGGAGGGGTAAAGTAGTCTTTTGGTAGGGTATAGAAACCTTCAGCTGAGGGAAAAGATGATTTACATGTTAACACTTCATCATATTTTGCTCTTGCTGAAATTGGAAGAGAAACTAGAAGGAAAAGGAAAGCTAAGGGCAAGAAGAAGAAAAGAGGGGAGCTGAAATTGGGAAACTTAGGAGGAGAATCAAGAGGCTTGAGGCAACTAAAATCAAGTATAGGCTAAGGCTTGTTCAGAGGTAAGAGTTTATCCCTTGTTTTGCTAAGTTTCAAGCTTGATTTTAGAAAGTAAGAATGAAAATTGAAAGAGAGTTGTGGCTGGTTTTGTATGGGAATTCAGCTTGGTAATCTAGAGGAATTGACTTAAAGCTGGAATTGGAGGGAGTTCAAAGTTGAATTATTGATTGAGGTAAGGGTTCTAAGCATCTTTGAATTTTTGTTTCTGGTGTGGTTTAAGAATATTGAGGCATGGTTTACATTTTTCAAGCCTTGGTTTAAGTTTTAAAAGCTATGGTTTAAGTTTCTGAAATTTGAAACCAAAGTGTGGATTTTGGGTGTGATTGTGTGATTGAGCTTGTTGTTGGTGTTTATAGGTTGTTAGATGGTTAATTTGTGGTTTTAAATTGGTTTTGGGGTTTAGTTTTGTGTTTGGGTTGAATTGGAAGTGTTTTGGCTCGGGGAAAATGCAGGGGAAAACCCAGAAATCTGGGTTCGCGAAGGGGCGTCGTGGCCCTGTTCTTTGGTGCCGCGGCGCAAGGCTGCATCAGGAGCTGGGGGACTTTCTGGGCGCCGCGGCCCTCAAAGGGTAGTGCCGTGGCGCTAGGCTATTTTCAAGACAGGGAAATTTTGCATTTTTGGGCATTTGTCCCGGGGGCTCGGGGGATGTTTCCGTTGTGTTGCTTTGGGAAATTGGAGGTCCCGAGAGTATGGGATTGGTCCCGGGAAGTGGTTTTGGATTGGTTAGTATTAAAGAGTGTTTTATATGTGTTGTGACTAGGTTTTTGGAGAGGCTCGGGATAGAGGACTGTGCTCGTGACTTTGGTGCATTGAGAAGCTCGGGACACAGGTAAGAAAACTGTAGTACCCGTAGAGCAGGGCATGGGCCCATAATGTTGTTGCAGGGCACGACCCTAGATTGAATTATATGTCAGGGCATAGCCCTTGATTGAACTATTATATGTTTGAATGTTGTTTGAGTTATGCTATATGTGGTTATAGTTGAATGAACGACAGAGGGCCGAGAACGGCGAAGGCCGAGAACGGCAGTGGGGACGAGAGTAACATTTGGCACGCGGAGTGCATATCACTAGGGTGAGAACCCAATGGATACATGGGATATCCTTACGGTGAGGACCGAGAGCCCAGACTTTGGTAATGCTTTTGGGACGGCATGGCCGTATATGTTTAGTCTGATGGATTATCTGTGGATTATCAGATATAATGGTTATAAAATATGCATATGTTATTTGCTGTGAGAGTTTTCTTGCTGGGCTTCGGCTCACGGGTGCTCTGTGTTGCAGGTAAGGGCAAAGAAAAAGTCAACCAGCCATAAGTACGGAGAGCGTGAAACGGCGCGTACATGTTTGGCCTGCCCGACTGCTTTGGTTGGGGGCATTTTGAGAAATGGCTGTATTAAACTGTGATTTTGATGGTTAATTATCTGTAAATCTATTTTGAGTTGTAAATATTTTATAAACCATATTTTGGGATCCCAAATGTAAGACACTTGAAATTTTCAATGAAATAGAGTATTTTCAAAGATTACAGCATTGACTTTTGTTTAAACACACTTTTTTTTCTAAAAACCTCGTTTAGCGAGTTAATTGCACATTTTAAACTCACTTAGTAACGACTCTAAGGTAGTAGGGCGTTACAACACCTCCTGTGTCGGTGCCAGCAGCAGAGCAGCTGCCTGACGTTGGAAATAAATGGGAGCCTCTTTATGAAAGGTTTAGGAAGCAGCAACCTCCAGTTTTTGAGGGCAGTGCAGATCCTGCCAAGGCAGAACAATGGATGAGTATGATTACCACCATTCTGGATTTCATGAGAGTGACTGGTAACGAGAGGGTGGCTTGTGCCACTTATATGTTTCAGGAGGATGGCCGACTCTGGTGGGAGGTTTTACCTAGACCAGAAATGTTAATGCCCTGAGCTGGGAAGAGTTTCAGACTCTGTTTAATGAGAAATATTATAATGATGCTATTAGGGCAGCTAAAGCTGAGGAGTTTCAGACTCTGTTGCTGCTGATGATGCTACTGCTCTTGCTACTGCTCCTGCTCCTGCGGCTGCTGCTGCTACGACTACTACTACTACTACGACTACGACTACTACCACTACCACTACCACTACTACTACTTAAAATCCAACAAAATGATTTTACTACCAAATTTTGGTAGCAAACAATTGTTAAACTAGTAGCAAATAAATCTTAAATAATTTAAAAATATAGTAATTTTACTACTAAAATTTGGTGGCAAAATTAATATACATTAAATTATGATTTTTAATCTAATATATAATTATTTTTAATTTTTTTGTTATTTTATTATTATAGCATTTCTAATTATTTGTTTATTATATATATATATAAAACATTATTAAAATACCCAAACTACTTTTTATAAAATTAATGAGCTATATTATATACAATTTAAGTGTTTACAATACAAAATCTAAAATATTATACAAACTAATCACATATACAAATCTACACACTACATCAAAAGTTCATGTTACTGCATTGAAGGAACGTGCTTTTCTAGTAACCTGCAGTGAAGGAACGTAGAATGTAAGGGTCGGGACTGTTTTGTTTCTTTCATAATATATATATATATAAACATGTATTTGCCATTTACAAAAAAAGAAAAAAACTTTAGAGCAATATCTAGTCGCTCATTCATATGTTCTACAATTTTATGGCTCTTGCTGTCTATGAATTACACAATATGCTCCAGTTCTTCCTATACCTGCACTGTAGTGAAAAAAAAAGTTGAAGTCAATTGGGAAGAAGAAGAAGAATTGAAATTTGGAAACTATACTTGAAGTATCACCATGAATGAGAAGAAGAGAATACAATTAATATTGCAAAGTGGGTTACGTGTGAAACAAAACTGATTAATATGTATTGGACAATAATACAAATATCTTTGACAAAAATTTAAAAAACTAACCTGCTATATATATGCATATTCTATTTTTTTTAATAACAAAAAACTACTTAACTTGACTATAACCACACATTTAGGAAATAACAACCATTAATAATAAAATAGTAAATTTAGTTTTAATTTATTATAAGAGTGTAAAAAAGCAAATAATAATCATTAATTATAAAAATACAATTTAATATTTTCAAATTTGTATTTCATAAAAGATACATATCTATATACGTACAATTAAGCACAAATATAGGAAATAAAAGTATTAATTAAAAAAAATAGAAATAACTAATTTGAATTTCTTAAAAAGGTTACTAGCTAAGAAAATTAATATATATACATATCTCTTCTATATATATATATAATATTTTTATTTTAAATTGCTTTAATTACGGTAATTGAGGAATTGAAAATCTACAAGTTCATTTTTTTATTAAAACTTTCAAACTTACTTTAACCTTGATTTTTTTATTTAAACTTTCAAACTTACTTCAACATTTTAAAATAAATTCAATAAAAAAAATTGATCAATGCCTTTACTTGGTTTTTTGTTAAGGTGAATGATAAAAATATCAACCTTGATATTTATGTTTCAAATTTCTATGCATTAATAAATAATATTCAATTACACTGATTGACTAATTTGAGATCTAGACCTTTATTTTGGTATTTACAATTTGTTTTATTTGAAAAAATTGTGACTAAATAAATAATCAAATCATTCTGAATAAATAATCTCTAAATTTAATCTATTTTGTTGAGATCTTTTCAAACAATATTAAGTTAAAATTAATTTTAAAATAATATCTATAATTTAACATCACAATCACATTCTTATATGAGAGTTATCATATCAATTATTTTTATCAACATAGAATTTTTCTCTCCAACCAATATCAAGTATGAGAGTACATCATAATTATATCTAACTCAATTTCTTTATAATCATAAATCATTGATTGCTGTATTATTTAAATTGATTTACAACTCTTTTTTTTTTCTCTCAAATCAGGTGTTCAATCTATGCAAAATTCCAAGGTAAATCTTTATTGTCACATAAAAATATTGCAAATTCAATTTTTTTTAAAGAAATTATACTATTCATCTTATACAAAATCAGTTTTTATCTCAAATCAAGTAGGGAGTCACAAGAATCACAAGGTACCATCTTATTTCCCATACAAATTCAATTATAAATTACCATATTTATCTTATAGAAATTAATTTTTATCTCAATTCAGATAGTGTTTAGGTACCATCATATACAAATTCATTTATAACCTATAAACCTACACTTGCCTCTCAAAAGTATATTTAATAAATCCTAAATAATATACTTAATATAGTAACATATATAAAAAATATTAACATATAAATATAGCAACAACCACATAAATAATGTAGCGTTTCGAAATTTTACTTAGTTAGCTAGATAGTAGTTGTAGTATTTTAGCTTCCGTGGATTTTGGTTCAAACCGGGACTTAGTTGGAAACTCCTAGCAATAGTTATGGATTTAATAAGTTTAACCTATAGTTTAAGAATATTAATTATAACATAAGATTTGATTAATATTGCTGGTTATTAATATGATAATTATTATAACCTAAGGTTTAGATAGAGCCAATAAGAATATAACACTTGTCATGAGCATGGTTATTCCTAAGGTTTAGATAGAGCCAATGGGATTATGACACTTGTCATATGCATGATTATTAAGAAATTATTATTTTAATGATAAAATAAGGGAAATATAAGACTTAGTCTTCACCAGAATCTGTTAGGAGCATGACATTTGTCACGATTTTATTTAATTGTGGATTAGGTTGTTATTTAGATTATTAAATAGATTTTCCCATAACTTTAGGGTATTGTAACTTCTGACCTATTTTTGACCCAGTTATATTATGAATTTCGAAAAATAATATTTCTATAAAGTTGTAGATAATTGAATTACCTTTCTAACGGTATAAAGATAGTCTAAATCGGAGTCCTAAAGCTCTAGTTATATTAATTTTACTACAAATGAGTTTAGAGTTACGAGATTTAGGAAGTTAGATGTTAGGATTATATATTTTTTTTATTTTTTTTATTTTTTAAAACAAGCTTTGACTCCTTAGACCTACCTTTGAACGATTTGACCGAGTCATAAGCCTTTGACTGAAGAATATTCAAATATTTGCAATTAAATTCATTATTTTTATTCAAAGCCAAAAAGAAGATCTTTATTCCTAGAACTCTATAAATATGACTTAGAACCCAGCCCTTCCATTCACTCTTCAGCTGTGATTAGACTCCAAGGTGCTAGTGAGACCTTAAGAGTGATAAACACTTGGGTTAGGAAAAAACTTTGTCATTCTTAAGCTTTATCAAACACTTGGGAAGTGAGGATTATAGTGTTTCGGTATTGGAGTTAGACCAATCCATAAGGTCAACTGAGGTACCCTTATTCTTAAGTTTCATTCTGTTTGATTCCTTAGTTTATTTAGTTTTCATTCAGGTTCTAACATTTGTTATGGTTTTGTGGTTAGGATTTTAAGTTCTTTGATCTTAAGGTGTCTTTTCGGTAAGTTTCCTCTTGATTATTTAGTTCTATTCCTTTCATCTCTGTCCTTTAGAAATACTCACTATTTGTATCGCTGGTTTTAGGAGTGTTCCAAGTTCCGCTTTTGTTCTCAATTATCCCGGTGTTGGTAAGGAAAATTAGACAGTTTAGTATTATGATCTAGTTTATGTAATGTATGATATAGTTTATGTTTGTATGACCTAAAATTTCAGGTACAATAAAGGGGTAAGTGTGTTTGGACCTAAGGTGTCCAATGATGTATGACAGACTATGTCCGGTAGGCTCGGTTGCCAAAACTTTATGATGGACCTATGTCCGGTGTATGACAGACTTTTTTCCGGGGCTTAATTGCCACCCCTGTATAAGCACTTATCTTTTTATCATATCTGATTTGTTATTTTTAGTTATGATGATGATATATGACCTATAATTATGATTTATGATCTATGACTTATGACCTATGACTTATGAATTAGAGTATGATATATGATTTATGGCTTAGATTATGATTTAGAATTATGACTTAAGGTATGATATGATCTAGATGTTGTGTTTGTATGACTTTGGTGAATATATGTTATGTTTGATTATATGACTAACCCTTGTTTGTATTTTCCTTACTGGGCTTAGAAGCTCACTCCTTATGATGTTGTTATTTCAGGAAATTAAGGATAGAAAAGCCGGTGGCGAGTGGGACCTAAGAGCTTCGTGATGTATTCGTTGGGGACCATATAGTCGAGCAAGATCAAGCAGGCCAAATTATTTATTTATTTATTTATTTTAAAGTTTATTTTATTTATATGTTGCTCATTTTTATGTTAAAGACAAATATTTTATTTTTATAAAACCATGGGTCCATGTATTTATTTTTAAGTTTTTATTAAATAAAAGAGCAATATTTACAATTATGACCCAACGCTGTGTTCTCGGTAATCTATGAGAAATTAGGACGTTACAAATAAATAGTTAATAAATATAGTAACCAAATAACATATTAAAAAACATGCAATAATCAAACAAATTTCAGAATATAGTAACGAAATAACATATTAAAATCACATGCAATATTCAAACAAATTTAAGACAGAATAGCTTTATAGTAAGAAAATTACCTAAAAATTAAAAGATTGGTACCTTAGAATGTTATCAACAAGGTCAGTCTTTGACCCAAACCAAGCTACTACCATTTTGGAATATGATTAGAAAACTTGTCCTGTTTTTTAGCCTCCCTAGGTCTTGTCTCTACTACAATAAAACAATAAGTTTACAACCAGAGAACAAAACAACAAAGTATAAAAAAATTTATAAACGAACATAACCAAAACTACCAGAAATTTTGAAATTCAACACCAAAGATTACACAAACCTGCAACCCCAAAAAAGCTAATATTAGAAACTATTTATTTCCTAATAATATGTTTGGAGGAAAATTTGTTAAAGACAAACCATAATAGAAGTACTAACATCAACAAAAGGGACTACATGGTAGAAAACACAGTAAAAGAAGTTGCTTTCTTCTTAAAGGTCTTGTGATTATTTAAGAAAAGCACAAATACAAAACACATCACCCATAACAAAACGAAAAGATAAAACAAAAAGCAATAAACTTCATGCAAAAGTTCTGCAATATATTTTATAAATAAACCTTAAACTTGCTTTTGTCAGATGACTGCACTCGGCAAACAAATCCAGCTTGTGCTTCCTCTTCAGTTACAATGACTCCACTATAGTTCAAGAAAAACGATAACTCCCATTAGAGAACTTGCATAAAACCCACAATAGGAGCTTCAAATTTACCATTATTTTCTCCATTGAAAAACCCACTAGAAATTTTGGAACTAAAACCCATAAAAGAAGCAAAGACAAAGCAAAATAAAATCAATACATTTCTGGGTTGCTTGCCATAAAAAAAACTCTGTAATTAAACTTAACTAATATAAACATAATTAGTGAGCCTCCTAAATATCACTATAAACCATTTTTATACCCTAAAACATACAAATAAAAAATAAAAAACCATTAATTCACCAATACTTATTGGTGGATAAAAGTCTTGATATGGGACATCATTTCCTAAGTTCGAAGTTGAGAAAAATTAGAGTTATGCAGGATTGGAAATGCATGACCAACCCTTTTATACATAACAATTTCCACCCTTCCATGAGCTAGCCAAAGCATTACACAATGCTAAGTTTCTGTCTCTCAATATATCCATCTCCGAAACACACACCATTACAGCCACATTAGAACGCAACTTGGCCAACAAATACACAACAGAGTTAAACAGAATAAAAATATACTAAAAAAAATGCTTACATTAGAGGAAAAAAAACATAATTTAATTATAAAAATATTTCAACAATACACAAACAAAAAATTAATCACACACAAAAAAAGAAAAATTAATGAGAATAGACACTTAATTTGATAAATAAGATGGTGAAGAAAGTGGCCAAGCCCAACACTCGATCATAATGATTAGATCAATATTATGGTTGAAATTAAATTTGCAGTGAGGATATAGAACAGATCTGAATATACACACACACATACACAAGCCGAATAACCAAAACTTATGGGCGTTAAAGCAAGAAAGTAGCTTAAACAAAAAAATTGTATATGTTTATTCTTATTAATACATACATAAGTTTGAATAGTCAACATCCCAATACAATAAATACAAATTAAACTTAGAGACTACACTCCTTATTACTCCTTAATGTAACCTCAATTCGATGTAATGATTATTCATTTCTTCCACAAAATTCCCAAGAAGACAAAATCTGTATCCTAATTTCTTGGTCTCTAATAATGGAAATGCATTATTACCTCCTGTTTGAGCTCTTTGTTGTCCTTTCCCAGTCATTCCAAGACCAACCTATATATATATACATAAACATAAAAATTGATTTTCCAGTAATTGAAAAATACACATACACACACACACACACACACACACACACACACATATATATATATAAAGAGAGAGAGGAAACTAACCATAGCTCGTGGAAGACATGGCCGCAAATGGATATAGCTTGAAGATCTTCAACAATGGCCTTGAGATCTTCGTAGCAGATTGAGAAAATGGTTTTCCCAAAGGCGTTGTTGCCATTGACCATCTCTGTTAGGGTAAAATATATATACATGTGAAAATAAGAGAAGAGAGGCAGAAATCACTCCTGGTTTGGTCGTGGTTTGGTGTGAAAACAGGCGAGGTGAGGTGGCTCAAGGGTGGTCAGATGGTGGTGAGGGCTAAGTTGGGGTCGCGTCACCTGGCTTCGGGGTCACACACGAGGGAGGCCGAGATGGGCTTGGGTGATTCGGACACTTGCACTTGGGTCCTCACGACCCGGGTAGGACCGTTGAGGTCGAAGATGGTGAGGAAGGGATGACGGGGTCTGGCTGTTTTTGGGTGAGGGGAGATGGAGCTGACGAAGATGGTGGTGGTATGAGGGAAAGAAACATAGGGTATGAGGAGAGGAAAGAAGAGATCAGAGAAAGAAAGAAAGAGGGGCGGCTGATGAGTTTGGCTAGCTAAGAATGTGGAGAGAGAATAGGGTTTCAATTTTTAAAATAATAATAATAATAATATATTATAATTATATTTAGGATAAATAAACATAGTTCTAAATTCTGGTTTATTTTTTATTATTACATTCAACCTCTCTGTTTTTTTATTATTATACATTACATATAAGTCCAAAATGCCACCTAGTCTACTTGCAAATACTCCATTAATGTTTAATCACTTACAATTCTAATCATTAATTTTTTTTTTAATGTACGTAGTGTAAGACATCTTGGGAATCAATAAATGTAAAAATTGTTGTATTGAATTAAACACATTAGAATTAACACACCAACAATTTAGAGCCAAAGAAAATACACAAAGCAAGTAATTTAAAAATAATATTATTTATATCTATTTTTTACTTCTTTTGGTTGAAAATAAAAATTATATATTTAAAAATAATATTGAGCTCCATCATTATCTTTGTCAAAATGTAGGGTGTTTGGATTTACATTTCAATTTTATTCATAATCATTTAATTGCTTCCAGTCAACTCTCTCAAATAATTATTTTCTTTATTTTTGAGGTAAGTCTTTAATTATAACTTTCATTTTTATTTTGGCTTGTCGATTGTTGTAATTTATTAATATATTCTTAAAGAGTAATTTGTAGAAAAAACATCATTTTTTTTGTAGCACTTAAATACCCCAATTTTTATTTTCTTGATAGTCGTAGGTTCAGCTTTTTTTTTTTTTGCTTTGACCCAATAATATGTAATTTTTACCCCAATAATCTTAAAATCTATCCAAAATTTATACTACAAAATATTAATAACTAAAAATTTATGTCTAAAATTTATAACTTAGGTAAAAAAAATTATTTATATATATTTAAATTCATAAAAATTAAATAAGCTAGGTAGACAAAATTTGGAAGATATTATCATCATCATATAATATTAATAATTAGGTTATTTTGGATAACAAATTGGATATATATTAATAATAATATTCATAATATATAAATTGTATATATTAATAAATATATAAATATTATTGTTATTAATTTCCATATATATATATAACATAGTTTGGTGGATTAACATATTTTTATATAAAAAAATATAACTACATTAAAAATTTAACTTTATTATTATTATAACTTAATTTTCAGGATTACACCATTCTCTATTCACCTTCAACACTTTGAGTGCTACCAGTTTAGTAGTAAAATATTAATTATTTATTATTACATAAATAATTGGAAGTTGCTTGGAATATGAAAATTTAGTTAATTAGTATATTTAAAACATATTTTATCATTTAATTATTTAAATACAAAATCAACGTGCAAATAGGTTGATTTAGTATATATGTCATATTTTATCATATTTTATGCATTGCAATTTTATTATTAATAAGTAACGTGCAATTTTATTAATAATAGTAGTGTTTAAATGTTTATAATAATAGTAGGGTTTTGGGTTTTGAGTTTAATATTAATGTGATCTTATAATTTATCCAAAATTTATACTACAAAATATTAATAACTCAAAATTTATACCCAAATTTTTTAACTTTGATAAACAAAATTTTTATTTATATATTTAAATTAATTAAAATTAAATAAGTTAGCTGGACAAAATTTGAAAGATATTATTATCATCAATTTATTATTTAGGTTTTATTTTCATTTAACTTTAGAATTTTATATATTAAATTATTTTAAATTAGAACTTAAGCTAAGATTTTCTAAAGTTTTTTTCGTTTTTTTTATTTTACTATTTAATTAAATTTATAAATGAATAATAATTTTAGTATGTAAAATAATTTATCCTTCAAAAAGAATATTTAAAGTATTTTTTAAATGTTTTTGAATTTTTTATTAGATTTTAAATAATTTTTTAACATTTGAATGAAATTTTAAATAAAACATTAAAAATAATGACATGTACCAATCAAAGACTTCCACATATGTGTCTATCTGACATTTAAATTAAATGTATTTATAAATATATATATGTAAAATAATTATAAACAAATATGCATGTAATCGAGTAGGATAAGAAACACTTATACTCGTATCCTACCCTATACTCGCATCAGATACATGTTTTTTTTTGTACCATAACCATATCATACCCTAAAACTGTTGGAAATGTGCCCTGAAAGCATATGTAGTAGACATTGTTTTATGAAATAAATAAATAAATTGAATTTGTTATGCATATATTTTATGGACTATATTATTCTATGATAATATTATGTAAATATCAGCAAAATTCCTAAGTTCATATATGTGATCTCAAACACGTATTGGTACGGGAGGATTGTGTTTGAGATAAATGAACTTGAATAGTTCGCAGTAAAATAAAGTTATGGAATCTTTAGATTAATTACTGCAAGTACGGTCCACTAGTATTATGAATACATGTGATGTAGATTCGGATCACTAGTGTGGTAGGACACTTTAGTGGAGGTGCTTTATATATTAGAGAATATATAGAACTGGACCAGATATGTTTATTAATACTTAGTTAAATATCGTTTCAAAGTATTAATTAAATATATCAACTGATGATCATATACAAATAGATCTTAATCCTGAAGTTACTATGAACTCCTGTTTATGTATGAGTTCTTTGATTCACTTGTTAGGATCTGTCAGAATGATCAGGCTAGAAACTTTTGTTTTGAGAACTCATTAATATAGATGGTTGGGGACATAGTATACAGATATGGAATCTATACCTTCTCGCAAGAGATTGAATGATGGTTCTCTTAAGGGTTGACTTTTGAGACTGAAAGGTTATTGAGCTCAAATTCATAATTTAGTTATGAATTAACCTTCACTAGTAGAGTCAATGGTACTTAAGGAAACAAGAGATAATTAAAAGGGTAAAACGGTAATTTTATTCCTGATTAATTATGAACCATTATTAGAGGGTCAAGTTGCATGAAATGATTATATCAATGGACGATTTATGATTATAAAGTACTCAGTAAATGAAATGTCTATAATTACAAGAGTGCAGTCTCATATTTATAATGGAATAATAATGAGATTAATAAATTAAGATTATTTAATTAAAGAGTTTAATTAATAATCTCAAATTTATTGGAGCTTGGAATTATAGGTCCATAGGTCCCCATAGCGGCTCTATCAATACTGTTCAAGGTAAGAGTTGATATGAAGGGAAAATAGTTTAAAGACATATTTAAGAAGAAATTTGTTCTTCAGGCCAAATATGCAATTATATGATAATAGTGATTAATTAATTAATTACAAATTAGCTGTAGTTAACAAAATTAATTAATATTTAATTATTGTATAATTTTCGAAATTATATTAAATAATTAAATAATTATAATTTTTGAAATTACAATAAATTAAATATTTATTTTCAAAATTTTTTGATTTAATTAATTGGTAGAATTAATTAAATATCTTTATTTGAGTGGGAGATAATAATCTGATAAGTTCAAATTGGATTTGAATTTAAAAGATTAATATTTATTCAAATAATTAATTATATTTGATAATTAATTTAAATTTGAATTCAAATTTGAATTAGTTATCAGGTTGTTAGATCTTATCAGACAAAATAGTTTGAATAAATAATTAAATAAAAATTGAAAAACCAACATCCCTAAAATTAGGGAGGCTACATGTGCACACACAGTCCATGGACTGTGTGTGGCGTGTAAGGAAATTTTCAGGGATGAGATTTTCATTTTTATTTATTTAATTAATTAATTAATGGATAATTCAAAAATTGGTTTTTGGATTTTTTCATTAATAGAATAATTAATTAATTAAAAAGTAAATTGTAAAATGGTTACAGATTTATTTTTTTAAATTTGAATATTTTCTTTTAAGTATGACTAATCAGAAAAATATTCAGATATGTGTGAGACAACTCTGAACATTCGCTCTATGAAAAATAGAACGATAGTTTTCTCTCCCTGAAAATAAAGAACCAATTCTCAGGCCTATTCTCTTGATCTCATGTGTTGAGTACATCAAGTAGAATCACAAATAAGCTATCCTTCATTCTCTAAGTACCCACACATTTCTTGAGGTATAGAGAACGCTTTGGAAGATCTTGGTGTGAGTACGTGGGAGCAACTTGGATAGGAAGATCGTTCTAAATACGAAAAGATAGCAAGGACACTTGATAGGCTTCAAGAGGTATGATTTCTATTATTATCTTGTTTATGATTAATGTATGTATATTAATGGATCCGCATATTTAAAGGTAGTTTAAATATGTTACAAAAATTTTGTTGTACACTGGGCCAACCACACCACCATTCCGCTGCGTATTAGGAAACTCGTTCCTAACAATAACTATAATTCAATGGCTAATTAAGTGTTTTATTTTTGTCAATGTAGTATAATTCATCATCTACTTGTTCGAAATATAATAGAGAAATGATAGATAAAAATTGGATTTTCCAAAAGAATAGATTATCCGTAGAGTATTTTGATGGACTTAACAGTTTTATTAAATTATCAACACTTCACTTAAATGGTGAAAATAAAATTCAATGTCCATGTGTTTCATGTATGAGCTTATATTACCATGACTTGGAGACAATTGAGCGTCATATATTCGTAAAGAGATTTTATAGTAAATATGTTACGTGGAGTATCATGGGGAAGATATCACAGAAGTAAACGAAGACCGAGAGGACTAGAAACAAATAGTGAAGAAGACGAAATATCATGTGATAGTGATAATGAAGACGATGACGATATGATACCAGCATCAAAAGATCTAGCTAATCAATATCATCAGAATAGTGAATTTTTGAACCTTGGAGATTCAAATGACCACAACAATGAAAGGAATACATTGCTTGAATTATTTGCTGAAGCAGAAAAAGAGTTGTATTTTGGATACACAACATTCTCACTCTTAACATTTATAGTTAATTTAATGCACATTAAAGTTATGTGTGGTTGGACCAACAAATCATTTGACTTGTTGCTTGACTTACTTTGGAAAGCATTTCCCAAAGACAATAAGCTTCCACGGTCTTATTATGAGGCTAAGAAAATGTTGCGTGATCTTGGTTTAGGGTATGAAACTATACATGTATGTGAGTTTGATTCAGCTTTATACTGGAAAGAAAATAAAAATGCTGAAAGATGTCCTATATGTGGTCATGAATGATACGAATTCCAAGGAACTAAAGGTAAGAAGATCCCGAACAAAAAGATGCAATATTTTCCTATAACTCCACGTTTGCAATGACTTTTTATGTCTCGCCATACATCATCTGATATGAGGTGGCATATGGAAGAACGTGTTGATACTAAAGGTGTACTTAGACACCCAACAGATGCAGAGGTTTGGAAGAATTTTGATAGACAATATCCTGATTTTGCAAAAGAATCTAGAAATGTTAAGTTATGATTTGCAACAGATGGGTTCAATCCATTTGGTGATTTATCAAACTCATATAGCATGTGGCTAGTGTTGTTAATGCCATATAACATGCCACCATGGAGATGTATGAAACAAGAATTCTTAATGATGGCATTACTAATTCCAGGACGTCGTGCTCCAGGTAAATACATAGATGTCTATTTAGAACCTTTGATCGATGAGCTTAAGGAACTATGGGAAAATGGTGTACATACTTTTGATATTATCAATAAAGAATATTTTACCATGCGTGCTGCAGTATTTTGGACGATAAATGATTTTTCAGCATATGGTACTATATTTGGGTATAGCACTCAAGGGTATAAGGCTTGTCCTGTTTGTCAGGATGACACATCTTCATTTTGAATAAGAAGAAAAATATGTTTTATGGGTCAGCGTCGATATTTGTGTCTGAATCACGAATGGTGCAATAATAGAGAGTATGATGGTACAACTGAAAGACGTCTGCCTCCAATAATTTTAACAGGAGATGAAATCTTAGATAAATTAAAAGGTGTGTGGAAATGTAGGCCAGGTAAAAATGATAAGATCATTAAGGACGATAAGCAACAAATGAATGATGCATGTTATGAAAACAAAACGAACTGGAAGCGAAAAAGTGTATTTTGGGAGTTAGAATATTGGCCTAAATTAAAACTAAGACATAACTTGGATGTGATGCATATTGAGAAAAATATATGTGATAGTGTGGTTGGTACAATATTTAGTATCGATGGGAAGTCTAAAGATACTGAAAATGCAAGACTTGATTTACAAGACTTAAATATTCGTAAGCAGCTACACATGAAAAAGAAGGGGAATAACTGGTTGAAACCAGTAGCATGTTATATGTTATCAACGAAGGAACGACAATAATTTTGTACGTTTATAAAGTTTGTAAAATTTCCTGATGGATATGCATGAAATATTTCTCAAAATGTTAACATGAAGGATGGGAAATTATTTGGGTTGAAAAGTCATGATTGCCATATCTTATTACAAAGGTTGTTGCCTATTAGACTAATGCCATATTTGAAAAAGAAAGTGATGGATGTAATTGTTGAGTTGTCGTTATTCTTCAAAAAGCTATGTGCGAGGACATTATATGTGAAAGACTTAGATGAATTGGAAGAGGGCATTGTGTTCACGCTATGTAAATTATAAAGTATTTTTCCTCCTGCTTTCTTCGATGTGATGATACATCTTGCGGTGCACCTGCCATTAGAAGCTAAGTTAGGCGGTCCAGTATAAATGAGATGGATGTATTCGATCGAAAGGTAATATAAATTACAACTTAAATTATTTTATAATCATTGAAGACAATATTTTTATTACTATTTATTAAGAACATAATAATTTTCAGGGAATTAGGTCATTTGAAAAAATATGTAAAGAACAAAGCCCGACCTGAAGGCTCCATTGCTGAAGGAAATGTTATTATTGAGGCATTAAATTTTTGTTCAATGTATCTTCGTGGAATAGAAACACGCTTTAATCTTCCGGATCGTAATCCTGAACACCTTGGAATTAGAAAACAATCTACCATATCTATATTCAATGTGCCTACAAGACCATTTGGAAGACAATCATCTATCACATTGACTCAAGATGAACAAAGCCAAATACAATGGTATATTTTAAATAATTGTCCTGAGTTAGAACCATACTTAACATAAGTTTATTGCTTTTTATTTTCCTAATTCTAACACATTTATGTTTTAGCATAAAATTAATCTTTCAAGTGCTTATTATGGAAACAGTGAACATAGATTATTCTTACAATCAAAAGGAATTTTGGATATTGATCAAGTGCAAAAGAATGAATTTTCAACTTGGTTTGAAAATAAAGTAAGTTTAAAATATCTCTGTTTGATATTTTAAATTTATTATGCGCCTTCATTTTACATTTACAATATGTTATTGTGATCGCAGATAAAAAAAATGAATGAAACATCATCCGGTGAAGCACAAGAAGATTTGTATGCAATTGCAATGCAACTAGATTATTTGGTTTGTACATATGCTGGTTGTATTGTTAATGGAGTTCGATACCATACAAAAAGTTGAGATGAAAAAAATTTAACTCAAAACTATGGTATTAAGGTTGAAGTTGAATATGATGGAAAAATATGTGATTTTTACGGTGTCATCGATGAAATTTGGGAAGTGCATTACCTATATTGGAACAAAGTTATATTGTTCAAATGTTCTTGGTACAATACCAACGAAAGTGAAAATAGAATGTACACTGAATATCATTTTACTAGTATAAACACCAACTCAAAATGGTTTGAAGATGAACCATTTGTTATTGCCAATCAAGTAAGTTCAGTTTTTTATTTGGACGACCTTAAAAAAAATAAAGATTGGAAAGTTGTGCAGAAAGTAAATCATTGGCACATATGGGACATACCATCAAAGCCAGAGGATGGTGAAGTTGATGATGAAGATCCCACTATCATCAATTCTGAAGCATATCAAGAAGAATCGTCGAATGACATTGATGCAAATTTTGATTCAACGACAAGTGAACTAATCTTATTCGAGGTGATATTGCAGATATAGAATGTGATGGTGGATTGTTCAATGATCTTCTAATAGATCATAATGATCAAGTTCAAAACAAAATAAACAATGATGACACTGATGAAGAAGCTTTACTTAATGATTCCGAAGAAACAATTTTGAGTGATGAAAGTGATTAATCATAAAGTGTGTTATTATTATTATTTTTTTTGTAATTTTTTTATTATGCAAAATTATTATGTGCTAATACTAATTACATATTCTCAACTCTTTAATCATGTCAAATAAGAAGTCTCTCGATCCACCATTAACTAGTAGAAGGTTGTTTGGTCGTAAGAGGACGCATATTAACTCTTCATCATCTACACAGTATCCTTCTCCTTTGTCATGTTCTCCAAATGATGAATCAGCAATACCACTAAATGATGAAACACATGAATCCTTAGAAGGTACAAAGTGTTCATGTATGACTTATGATAATATATACATTAAAAATTTATGAAAATAGTTTTGATTACAAGTAATATTATAATTATTGTACATAATCAAAGAAGAGAACTCGTGGGGATGGTGTCAGATGTTTATTAAATGATGATACAAGTAAGTTAAAGATTTCCTATAAAAAAGGTGAACTTCGAGTTCATGGGACACATGCCGGTACATTTGCGAACACTGTTGGTGTAAAAGTACGCCATCATGCTCCACTTCGGTATAGTGGTGGGGCCAAAATTCTCCCGGAAGATAAGAAAGATGGATATGCTCGTATCATGGTATGTTTATGTTTGTACATGTATTTTATAATATTATTTTTTACATAAAAACAATTTATTTTATAATTTTTAATAATTTATTTATTTTTTAAAATTCTTTTTGTAGGACGTATTCGAAATGGATTTTAAAAAAGATCCATATCTAGAAACTATATGCAATCACTATTGTTCAGAGCACTATAAAGACTATCGTAACAATTGTCATACACAATACAAAAATATCATCAAAGAAGGTAAAAATCCTTTAGAAAATCGTCCAGTGAAGTTGGTGCTAAGAGACGAAGATTGGGAATGGATGTCCAATGAATGCTTCTCTAATGAAGAATGGAAGGTATTATATTTTTCTTGAATTTGTACACATTTCATAATTTTTAATTCTTAAAACTCACATGAAAAATATTTTGTAGAAAAAGTCAATTGCAGAGTCAAAAAATAGATCAAGTGTTTCTTTTATGCATTCTAGTGGAACTAAGTCATTTATTCAGTATTTACATGAAGAGGTAAACATATTTTTGACATAATATCATTGTAATTTTATTATATTTAATGTTATTAATTATTTAAATGCATTATAGAAATCAAAACAAACAATGGATGACAAAGTACAACAAGAAACAATGAAGTTTGGAGAGATTGAAATGTTTCAAAAAACTCATTGTACAATTAAGAATGAGTGGACCCACATAATAGCCGAGGGCAAATATGTATGTTTGACTTTTAAAAATTATGAATTTTTACCTTCTAACTTTTGTAAAACTATTACACTATTATTTTGTTGTTATTGTAGAAGGAAATGGTAGAGTTACGAAAAGAGAAACTCATTCAATTTGAAGATGGATTGTTGCTAGTAGTGGATGAGGCTGCTATATACAGGCAAGTTTTAGGCGAAGAAAAATATGGTTGGTTACGAGGTTTTGGTCCTATACCCGGAAAGAAGATGTCAACCCAGTTATCATCCAAACATGAAGAGATTGAAGATGAACGTTTGAAGAAATTAGAGAAAATCGTTGAAGATCTTAAAAACGAACAAAATAACAACGTTGCAAGAATTGTTCTAGAGAATATGGAGAAGTTCTACGAATCACAACAAAGTTGATAATTAGAATAAAGAGCATTAGAGTCACAAATCACACCTCCTCCATCAATGGTTTCATTAAATTTTAAATTTTAAATCCAATATTACATATAATTTATGATATTTTTTTCTAATCAATTATTAATTTTATCTTTTGTTTCAGAATAAACAACATAGCCCTTCACCGCAACTGGAGCCATGTAAAGGAAAAGATCAACCTTCTTCTTCACAAATTCTCAGTACATCCTCCACAAGTTTAAAGGAAGTGCAAAAATCTCTAATTCAATTTGAGATGCCCAAGGAGGCTCCAAAGAGTGTAAAAGCTGTATTACTAGCTATTCAACTTTATGAACCTTCACACACATTTCGTATTGCCATGGACCCATAAATTTTGGATAGTGATCAATACTTATTTATTTCATCCGAAGATGTGATTCACCTTGGCACCATAACAGAGATTGGAGCTCCTAGTATAATATTTTGGATCAGGTAAAAAGGAAATACCTTTCACATAATTCTCATGCACAAAATAACATTATTTGTCTTACAAATTCAATTGTAATATTTAGGATCTTACATCGAAAGTTGGAAAAAGCAAATCAAGCACAATATTTTCGTTTCTTTCATCCAACTTTAGCTTTGGATTCGTGTCAAACACAAAATGAAATATCAATGGCAAATCGCTTGGAAGACACAGAAATAGGACAATCTTGGTTGCTTCCTATTCATATTGGGTAAGAATTATTTATTTAACTAATTACATTATCAATATATTAATTTATATATAATATCGTATTTTATGGTCAGCAGATATCATTGGATGCTAGTAATAATTGATCCATTGCGTGATACATGTTATTGGCTTAGATTACCCCCACGTAACGAAATTAAAAGTCTAATGGCAATGTAAGTTAAATAGTGCTATGAATTAGTCTTATTTAATTTTTACTTTAAATTTATTATTAAATATTTTATTTGTTTATTCGGGCTTTTGATTACTACAATACCTCCAAAAATAGGCAACCAAAAGAGTCTGGTATTACATAGAAATCTATAAAGGTAAGTTATAAAATAATATCACATAATATATATTACATTTGATAATTACTTTAAAATATTACAATATAATATTGTATTGAAAATTTAAATAATCAAAGTCTTTTTATCTTGTCATTTACATTTTATGAATTTGTGCAGTGTCCTCAACAACCATCGAATATTGAGTGTGGATATTATATAATGAGATATATGCGTGACTTTTGCATGGATTCTAGACCTATCAATTGGTTAACTACTCATGTAAGATGTATATATATACTATTGAAATAGAATATTTTGTTATTATATTATACAATTGACTAATATTCATTATTACTTACATTTATTTATTACAGTGTAATGAGAAGATGAAAGATTACACAAAACAAAATATTGATCAAATTCGAGTGGAATGGGCTGACAAATTCATAGAATTGGTTGACTAATTCCAATGAGCAATACTATAGTTCCTTCTCCAATTGTTTCATTTTCAAAAGTTGTATCCAAAGAGTTTTGTGGTTTTGGTTTTTTATTTATTTTGAATAGTTTTATAGTCACTATGCTCTTTTTTCCCCCAAGAGGCTTTTTCCCATTGGATTTTCCATTTTGCGTTTTTTTACTGAGGCTTTCCATAGGTTCAATGCAATATCTTTGTTTTAGGAAAGTTATATGCATCCCTATACATGACTTATGTAGTTTCCTACTTTTATTATCCTTCGAGTTTGTTATTGTACTTATGATATTTTTAATTTTATCTTTTGATTTTGTCCATATACATTTAGTTGGTTTTATTTACCTTGATCTTATTTTATAAAAAATAAAATTATTTTACGAATTAAAATATTATTAATTTGTTGAGAGTCCATAACACAAATCTAGATTTAATTACTTTATGTTTGGTATTCTTATATATTTTTTACATTATAATTTTTACTGTGTACTTTCTCTACCAATACTTTTGTAGCAAAAATACTACTACTAGAAATATTTTATTTGCTAGTGCCAAAATATGATATAATTTAGTAGCAATAAATTTATTTATACTACCAAAGAATTGATCACTAAATGAGAAAAAAACAAAGATAAAATCATATAAAATGCATCAATTTTATATTTGGTGCTAATATTTAATTTTAGCTACCAAAAAATATTGGTAGCTGACAATATAAATATGCTACCAAATATTTTGGTAGCAGACGTATTTGGTATCATTTAATTATAATTTGCCACTAAATCATTTTGCTACCAAAATTTAGTAGCAAATTTATTCATTAGTGCCAACAATATTAGCTACCAAAGAACATTGGTAGCTGAAAATATAAATATGCTACCAAAATATTTGGTAGTAGTATTATTTGGTATTGTATGATTATAATTTACTACTAAATCATTTTGCTACCAAAATTTAGTAGCAAATGATAATTAACTGCTACCAAAAATATTTGGTAGCTAAAACTTTTGTAGCTAAAATCCTGATTCCTTGTAGTGTGCTACTGCTACTGCTGCTGCTACTGTTACTAATGCTACTACTTCTACTACTAATGCTTCTACTACTACTGCTGCTGCTGCTAATGCTACTTCTACTTCTACTAGTGCTGCTACTGCTACTGCTACTTCTACTACTGCTGCTACTGCTACTGCTGTGCTAGTGCTACTAAAACCAACAGTAAGAATAATGAGTTTCTAATGAAATGGAGATGAAAAGGAGATCTAAACCATCAAGATAGAAACTTACCAAAAAACCTTAAGTTTCAAGAAACTTAAATACTCAACCAAGAAGCCATAAAATCAAGTTAGGATATGAAAGAAAATGAAAGAAAATAAAAGAACTATAATGAATTAAACCTGAGGATAAGAATACCTTGGATAGTCTAGAACTTTGATCTACACCTCAATACTGAAATATCACTCTATCTTACTTCCCAAGTGTTTAGAAAAACTTAGATTGGAAAAACTTTTAACCCAAAACCCTAGTGTTTTCTTTCTAGAATAAACTTAGTAGCTTGGAGCCTCTGAAGAATGCGTGAATAATGAATGAAATGGCTGGGTACTTGAACCTATTTATAGAGTTCAAGGAGTGAAACTAACCCCTTTTAGAAAGAATAAATAAATGAATATAAATTGAATAAAATTTGAATTTTTGGTTCAACAGATGCCCAGAACTCGGTCAAAAACTTTCATGAGAAAATCTACTACTGGTACTACTACTGGTACTGCTACTACTACTATTGCTAGGTTGTTGAGGGTTGTTTCTAATTCGATTCCCCAAAGTTTGAAAAATGCCACCAAGGGCCAATATATTGCCCCTATAGGAGATATATCACCTACCCCTATGCCCTGAGCCTTCATGGTTTCGTTTGTGCAAAATCGACGTATTTTCCGTATCAACCTTAGGCGACATATGGACCCCTATAGCTGTGATATATCGACATACACTGATATTTTAAACACGTTTTTGCACATTTTTAGCACACTTGAAATTTTTTTAAACATCTTTGACTGAGTAAAACGTGATCCTAATAGCTGCTAGAAGGTTCTAGAACTTATAGATCTATATTTTATTAATTTATTAATCTAAAATCCTTAAATCCTTATATAAACATACATGTGACAAGTGTCACATTCTTAATTATTCTATCTAAACCTTAGGTTATAATAAATAATATTTCTAGGACTAGCTATATTAATCAAACCTTATGTTAAAATTAATATTTCTAAACTATAGGCTAAACTTATAAAATCCATAACTATTTCTATGAGTTTCCAACTACTACTACCTACTACTACTGCTACTGCTGCTACTACTGCTACTACTGCTACTACTACAACCTAGTTAAGTAAAATTCTGAGACGCTACAAAACTGTCTCAGACCCAATATTCCAAGATCTCATGAGTTGAGTACATCTTGTGAATAAAAAAATTTCCCACCATTACTCCACGCGCCCAAACATGTATTGAGGTGTAGAGATACTTCATGGAAGATCTTGGTCAGAGTATTCAAAATGATGCTTTGGATTGGATGTTCGTTGGAGTTACTAAAAGATAACAAGGATTCTTGGATTGTTCTACAACTTGTAAATCTTCATCTTTTTCTTTCTCATTGATTAATGTTTTGCATATTAATGGATCTGATTATTTAAAGATTGTTTAAATAATTTTTTTTGAAATCTCTCGGCCTGCCACCTCGTGCTTTCTACTGCGGATATGGTAAACCAGTTACCAACAATTGGTACCAGAGCAATCATTAATCTCTGCATACATTAATTGCTGTGTGGGTATAATATGCATTCTTATATTATTGTAATATGTGATGAATGGGTGGATGTTTATTTTGATGAATGTTTGTTCTTAAGAGTCATTAATTATATGATGTTTTGGGTTAAGGAATTGTTCTTATTTTTTCTAGATCTACAAAATTGTAAGCCATATGGGGCATAGGATTTTTGTAATTTAATATTCTATATTTAAAATTATTTACAAAAGTGTTAATTCAAGCCCCAAGCCCCTAGGTGCCTTCTTGGCACCTGCTGCCCAGACGCACCAAGCACACCTAGCGCGCCTCTGCGAGAGCCCCGCGCGCATGCATGACTCTTCCCCAGCCGCACGTGCACCACCAGGCAGCTCCTAAGAGCCCCACCTGCCTCTCTTGAGCCTTGCGCATGACACCTCGTGCCGAACCTCCTCCAGGCGCTTGAAGTTAGGGTTGCCAAACCCTAGTTGCCCAAAAATTAGGGTTTCTCCAAAATACCTAATTGGAAACATGCTATCCATTAGGGCTTTTCACAAAGCCCATTAACATTGTTTATTTTGAATTAATTGTTTTGAGTCCAAATTCAAATTGGGCCTAATAACATGTTGGGTTTTAAAACTCAAGTTTAATTATTCTTAAAATTAGTTTAAGATAATTAAGTTATTTTAACTCAAAATTAAAATGGGTAAAGGAGGAAGTGGACCAAGATTACTTTGAAGGCCCAAATAATAAAGATAGAGGACCTTATTTAGGTCTTAGATAGTATTTACATTTTTATTATATATTTTGCAAGTGTTGTAATTTTTTTAGAAATACCCAAAACATCTTGCTCGCATTTATTTATTTATTGTATTTATTTATTTACATGTTTGAATGTATTAAATATGTTTAATAACATTGTCATGTATTATAACATGCCATACATATTACCCACACAATATCTAATTAAAGCATGCATCTCATATCAAGTAGATATGCATATGACTTTATTAATAATTAGAGCATTCATTGACTAGATTGTTTAAGGGCTTATTTAGTAGTTTGATTAAATCTTATTTAATGATTAAATGCTTAATGAGATTAGTAATTATTAGAGTATCATTTGGTAAATTAATTTGATTAATTTAATTAATTAAAGAGCATAGGATGTTTTGAGAAAATACATTTTTTTAATAAAATGAGTGGGAGCAGGAGGCATAACAATAACTCCTATGGTCTCCATTATTAGTTAACACTGGTGTTTCATGGAATGGGCTTCGATGCACCTTTGTTTGTGTCCCCCTAAGGAAGGTTTCTATTTGTGTTATTATTCAAGGTTAACTTCTATAAAGAATAGGATTGAATGATGTATTTCAAGTTTGACTGACCCTAAGGCACACTCTTGAGTTAAGTCATTAATTTACAATAATGAGTTACACTCACAAAGGTTAACTAGGCTTTCGAGCGGTCTAGTTAATCTTGACCAAACTAGCGGTTGTTCATAAGTCAAAAGATAAAATAGTCGATTTTAAGTTTTCACGTATTGGTTTGAGAATTGTCTCAAAATTAATTTGAGATTAGTTTGACCTAGCCTAAGGCTGATCCATTAATTTTCATATTGATTTATCGCAAAATTAGTAATAATTTTTTTACGTGCTATTTAAATTTGTTTCATTCATGCATCATAATTACTATTCCAAAAACTTACTGATATTCATAATATGTGCTGAATTCATTTTCTGTCTTATTTATTTATTTCAGTAATGATGAATAGCTCAAACCCTGTTACTACATTACTTGCAAATGAAAAACTCACCAGTGATAATTTTATGAAATGGAAATCAAACATGAACATTGTGTTGATTTATGAGAACCACAAGTTTGTCTTTACTGAGGAATGTCCTGAGATCCCTGCTGCCACTGCTCCAAAAACTGCTAGGGAGAAGCATGATGCTTGGATTTTATCCAACAACAAGGCTAAATGCTACATGCTTGCTAGTATGAGTGATGTACTCAGAAAGAGGCATGAAGAAATGGAGACTGCATATGAGATATAGGAGTCTCTTCAAGCCATGTTTGGACAACAATCCGATTAATGCAGACATGAGGCTACTAGAGCCTACATGAACATGAACATGAAAATGAAGAAATGAGTTTATGTCAGAGAACATGTTCTAAACATGATCAATACAATGCATGATGCAGAATTTCATGGAGCAACCATTGATGAGAGGACTCAAGTTAACTTAATACTTGAATCACTCACATCACTTTTTTCCACATTTACTACCAACTATGTTATGAACAAGTTGGAGTATAATTTGACTCACTTGTTAAATGAGTTGTAGAATTTGAATCATTCAATAAGAGTAGTTAAAAAGTAGAAGAAGCAAATGTTGCTGATTCTAAACCTTCATCTTCAAAAGGGAAAAATAAGAAGAGAAAGAAATCCAATGAAAAGGGCAATGACAAACACGAAAAGAAGCCTAAAAAGTCATTTAAAGGCAAGGAGAACAAAGAGAATAAGGATAACAAAACTTCGAAGAAAAAGCAACCCAAAGGGACATGCTTTCATTGTGGAGTTGAGGGTCATTGGAAGAGAAACTGTCCTAAGTATCTCTCAGACACAAAATAGAAGAAGAAAGGTAAATATGATTTACTTATTTTATAAGCCTGCTTAGTGGAACATGATACATCATTATGGATTGTTGATTCTGATGCCACTAACCTTCTTTTCTTTTCTTTACATATTTTTAATTCTTCAAGGGATCTTGTTGATGAGGAGGTGACTATGAGGGTTAGCAGTGGTCAGGTCGTCTCTTCCAAAGCAGTTGGAGTAGCCTGTTTAGAATTTGATAAACATAAATTTCTTGTTTTGGACAATGTTTATTTTATTCATAAATTTACTAGAAACTTAATTTCTATTTCTATGTTGCATGAACAAGGTTTTGATATTTATTTCAATAATAATTCGATTGTTATCTCAAGATATGGTATTGAAATATGTCGCAAAATTTGATGATGGGTTGTATAAACTTAAGGCAAAAGAACGATCTGCATACAACTCTAAAATGTTTAAAGTTGCAAACCCAAGGTCTATTAAATGTCAAAAGGTTGATTCTGATAGTGAAACATATCTATGGCATTTGAGATTGGGGCATATTGGTTTGATAGAATTAACATAATAGAAAAGCAAGGACCTTTAAGAGAATTAACTGTTGATTCTCTTCCAGTCTGTGAATCTTGTCTGGAAGGCAAGATGACCAAAAGACCTTTCTCTCCAAAAGGTTCAAGAGCTGTAGAACCACTCCATCTTGCAAACAGTGATGTTTGTGGATCACTTAATGTGCAAGTGAGAGGAGAGTTTGAATATTTTGTCACCTTCATTGACGATTATTCAAGATACAAATACCTATACCTGATGCTAAAGAAATCTAAATTTTTTGGAAAGTTTAAAGAATTCCAAGCTGAAGCTAAAAAGAAATTAGGTAAATCACTGAAAGTTCTTCGATCAATCAAGGATGAGAGTACTTGGATTATGAATTCGAGGACCACTTTTCTGAGCATGGAATTCAATCCCAACTCACTGCACCGGGAACGCCACAACAAAATGGCGTTTCAGAAAGAAGGAACATGACGTTATTAGACATGGTTAGATCAATGATGAGCTATTCATCATTGCTACTGTCATTCTGGGGCTATGCCATTCAATGTGCAATGTACATATTGAATGTTGTTCCATCCAAGTCTATCAAGAAGACACTGTTAGAATTATGAAATGGTACTACACCTAATTTACACCATTTTTGTATTTGGGGATGGCCAACACACGTGCTGAAAGGAAATACTAGAAAGCTGGAATCTCGCACTGAACTGTGCATGTTTGTGGGATATTCCAAAGAGACTAGAGGTGATATATTCTATAGTCCTAAAGAAAATAAAATATTTGTATTGGCGAATGCTACTTTTCTTGAATATGAATATATTAACAACCACAAGACTCACAATAAGGTTGTACTAGAGAAGATGGTCTCAAATCAAGTAAATAGATAACCAAATGTTCACAATGAACAACGACCAGAGGAAACACAAGTTTTAGTCAGAACAAAAGAGAGCTTCGTCATAGTGGGAGGATTGTCAAACAGCCAAGTTTCTTTGAACACAAAGTTCAAATGCTTGTGTCTGACACAAACAAAGATGATCCATTGACATATAGAGATGCAATAAAAGACTCTTACAAAGAAAAATGGCAAGATGCCATGAACCTGGAAATGGAATCGATGTATTCCGATTTCGTTTGGACTCTTGAAGATCTTCTTGAAAATGTTAGACCTATTTTTTGCAAATGGATATTCAAAAAGAAAAGAGAAGCGGATGGGAAAGTGGAAGCATTCGAGGCTAGGCTTGTAGCCAAGGGCTATACTCAGTGAAAAAGGGTTGATTATGAAGAAACTTTTTCTCATGTGGCCATGCTTAAATCCACTCACATACTCTTGTCCATATCTACTTCCATAGATTATGAGATATGACAAATGGACGTTAAGACAACATTTATGAATGGCTATCTTGACGAGACCATTTTGTAGTGCGCCAATTTTTTTTTTTAGTTTATTAAAATTTTGTGATTTATTTTATTTAAGTGTTAAGTGTGATGAATTGTTTTATTTAAATATTGTTTATTTTATTTAGTTGTTGTTTTATTTGACTGTTTGATATTTTATTTAATTGTTAGAATTGTTGGTAGAATATTTTTTTGAAATTACTTGTTAAATGATATATATTTATTTTTATTTTAAAATGTGATTATGTGAGATTTGGTTTAATGCACTAAGGTGCATGGTAGGTAGTGATGCACCCTAGTGATTGAGTATGTGCATGTGCATGGTTGCATGGTGTGCATGCAATAGTTTTCTACACATTAATTTCCTTTTATTGGTTTATTTATTTTTATTTAATTAAGGGATTTAAAAAGAAAATAAAAAGAAAGGGAAATAAAGAGGCTTGTGTTCACACAAGAAAAACATTAGGAAACAAATGGTGAGAAATGATAGAGTTGTAATTTTTTTTTAATTCCCGTAACCTTAGACCCAGCCTCAGTAAAATGGGTATAAAATGGGCTGTGGATATCCAATTTAGACAAAACTTATACCGTTAGAAAGCTAATAAAATTATCTACATTTTCTGTGAATATCATTTTTCCTAAAACATAACAGAAACGGGTCAAAACCCAGTACCAAGTCTCAGCACCCTAGAGTTACGAGAATAGCATTATTTCCTTTATTAGCCATGGACAGCCAAGGAAGACAAGAGAGGAATTAGTGTGCTGTCAATGATAAAATGGATTGATTGGCTGAGTATTGTTATCCCCAAAATTTGAAAATGATGATGTGGCAATAGAAATGGCAAGTGGCATGGAGTAGTTGGGTGATCTGGCTTAGCAGCAGCCCAATGCATCAGTGAAGAGTTTGGACTGCTTGAGAGGTAGCATGTCCAAGCCAAGTGCACCCGAGGAGAGTACTTGGGCTAGGGTGTGCCTGGTCGGACTTTGGTCCGAGGAGAGCCCAATGGTGTGGTCGGATCTTGGTCCGAGGAGAGTCCAAGGTGTGGTCGGACTTTGGTCCGAGGAGTAGTCCAAGATATGGTCAGACTCGGTCTAAAGAGAGGAGAGTGCCATGTTAGAGGAGAGACATGACATGCTAGAGGAGAGTGCCATGTTAGAGGAGAGATATGACATGCTAGAGGAGAGTGCCATGTTAGGCGAGAGGAGTGCATGTCATACCAGCATGCACATGTCCTACCACCATGAACATGTCCGACCAGCAAGTGCATGTCCTAACAGCAAGTGTATGTCCTACCATCACTTGCATATGTCCAGCATGCATGTGTCCGACCAGCACTTGCATGAGTGGTCAGTAGGGGATATGGGTCGACTAGATAGAGGAGGACTAAGTCAAGATTCCCATAAACGACTTCAACAAGAACCGGTCTTGGCACGCGCGGGAATCTCTCATTCTTCCCACAAATTGGGGGTTTTGTTACATTTTGAATATTTTTTGTAATTTAAATGTAATAAATATAATAAAATATCCCGATTCTAGGGGATATCAGATGTATGATCCTAAGCCTATAAATATATGGCTTATGGGATCAGAAAGGGGCTCTCTCCTTCTTTTGGAAACTTTTGGGAAATTTTGGGTCCGAGTTTTCTAGAGAGAGAAAGTGCTTGTATCTAGAAAAACTCTTGTATTCTTGTAATCTGTACTGAAGAAACTCAGTTGGCTCAGTTCATCTGATCTTGAGTATAGATCTATAAATCACAACTCTAAGGGGATTAGGCTATTACCAACATATTGGGGCTGAGCCACTATAAAAATTGCGCGTGTTATTTATTTTCTTTTGAAACCCGTCTGTGTCGTTTTATTTCTCTTGAAGGTTTGTCGTTTTTGACGTTCTCACGTCGTTGGCCAAAAACGCGGTCAACAAGTATAATTTTTAATTGAATTATATTTTGATTTAGGGAAAATAAAGGAAAATGATAATTACATTTTCCTTAGCTAGGTTTTGAAGATTGAGTCATTTAAATAGAAAATAAGAAAGAGGTTGAAGGCTCATTTGGGATGGAGGGCTGCCAAATTATAGAGAGAAGAGAGAGAGAGAGAGGGCGTGACCTAGAGAGAGAAGAAGAAGAAGAAAGGAAGAAGAAGAAGAAAAATGGTTCAAGCTAGGGTAAGGTTTTTGGTTGTTTTCCTTATGATTAATCTAGTATTTTGATTGGGTTGTCTCTAACCTTGTTCATCTTCTTCTCCATCTTGATTATTCAAAATATACAACCCCTAGGGTTTGAGCAAGGAGGTTATTGGATTCTTGATTGGGTTGGATTCTTGATTTTCGATCAAGAAGAGGTATTGAAATCCCTCCCTAAATTTTGTGATTTTTCGTTTTGATGGATAGATTATTAGAGGGATTATGGTTAAAGGGGATTTATGTTTTGGGTAGGAAAAAAATGGGTATTTTGTGTTCTTGATATCTTGATGATAATAAGTTGTTTGATTTGCATGAAGGGTATTATGGTTTGATGTATAAAAGGGTTTTGATGTTGATTTTCTATGTATAATGATTAGTGGTAATTTATGAATGCAATATGGGGATTTCGGCCTAGGCATACCTGATAACTCTACAAAATAGAGTTATTTTACCACTTTTTATGTGCTAATTGTTGCTTTATTCTTGAGTTTTTAATTGATTTATTAAGTTTTTAAGTAATTTTGAATTTATTAGTCTTATTTTGATTTTATATTATTTTGTGTGTTTTTATAGTTATTTTGTTGTAAAATGTTGTAGTTAATTATTTAAATTATTATTGTTTAGTTTGAGGTAAAAAAATGTTGTATTATTGAATTTAAATGTTAAATATAAATTAAGTTATAATTAATGTTTTCAAAGAATTAAATTGATTTATTTTATAGTTGAAAATATTTTATTATGATTTAGTTTATGTTTATTTTGTAGGAAAGTTGTTGCAATTTTGGGCTTTGAAAAGTAAGGAAAAGAAGGAAGAAAGGTGGCATTTTTGAAAAAAAAAAGTTGGTATTTTTGAAGACCATTTAGCCAAGGCCCAAGTAGCAAGCCCAAGGCCCATTGTCAATCCTTCTTCAGCCAAGCATCAAATGACCACATCAACCACCTTCAGCCTTCCCACGTTCAGCCAAGCATCAAATGCAAGCTCCTGGTCCCTCTTCAGTTCACTCCCCAGGCCCATGCCGAAACTTCCCAAGCCGCGGCACCAAGCATCAATGCCCCAGCATGCAGCCTCCTTTTCCCAACATTTTGAGCCCACAAAAAATATCACAAAGTACCATTTGTCCCCTTTGTCTCCTATGACAAAAATACCACTTTTTACCCCACTTTCTATATATTTTACCCCAAAACATCATTATTACACCCTATATTTTACCCCTATTTACCATATTATAATTAATTAAATTAATTTAATCAATTTAATTAATTTGAATTGATTATTTCAATA
The DNA here is from genome assembly GCF_963169125.1 of Humulus lupulus. NCBI lineage: Eukaryota > Viridiplantae > Streptophyta > Magnoliopsida > Rosales > Cannabaceae > Humulus > Humulus lupulus. The sequence continues at coordinate 244,353,118 of NC_084795.1, read as the reverse complement.
CCTCATTTTTTGCTATAAATAGGGAGTTTTGAAGACCATTTAGGGGGTCCATTTTGGGAGGAGAGGTTACTATACCAAAAACTCTACACATTTCAAAACCTCTCTATTCTCTTCATCTTCTTCATCTTTTTATTTTTTTCTATGTATTTTTAGAGGAAATTTGGGGGTTTCTCCTCCAAATTTTCCTATTTATGTTTGTAATTTTTAGTTTGTATTTGTTATTCTAGTTATGTGTTTCTAATCTTTTTAAGATTATTAAGGTGATGATGAAACAATTTGTAACTAGATAGTGTTTATTTTGTATGTTGATTTCCCATTTTGTGCAACAAAGTTTATGGAATTTTCTTCTTCAAATATCTTCTTTCATCTTAAATATCATGTATTTTGGATTGTTAGCACATATTTACACTTTGTTCTTCATTAGTGCAAAACCATAATATTCTTTGTGTAAGATGTGTCATTAAATTGTACACATCCATGCTTAGAACAAAAATATTATGTTTTGCCTTATAAATAATGTTCATTGATTTATTTGTTATTTCATTAGATTGATTTACACTAAATACTTTGAAATTATAATTTTGAAAAGTGAAGAAAAATCTTATATTTTTAGAAATAATTTGTGCTTAAAATTATAAATCTATTTGGAAAATGATAGTTTGATTTATTTTAACTATCACTAAAACTTGGGAATCAATGTACTTATAAATATTATTGAACTTATATTTTGTGGATTTTAATCCTTAATAATCTTATTTTACCATCTTCATTTCTATTATTAATTTATATATATATATTGTCTTTAATTTCTATACTATTGTCTTTTATTTTATTTTCATTGTTACAAATTTGCATCAATTTTTGGAGCTAGGTTAGAATTTATTAATTTTGATTTAAAATAGTTTTCTCTTTTCGATTTTAGACAACTCCTTTGGGTTTGACATCCTTGCTTACACGATCACTATTCTATATGAACGATTCGTGCGCTTGCGATTTATAAATTTTTAAACATACCCGTTTTGGGTCCATCAATACCTAAGGATCTTGATATTTTGTTTGATGTTGTATGATTTTCAATATATTAGATCCATGTTTTAGGACCTATGTAATTTGGGTAAAATGATAATTGGAAATCTTGCTATTTGGATCCATGAAATTTTGATAGGATGCATGTGATATTGTGAATGAATAAATTTTAAGATGCATGAAAATAATGATAGAAACATGTTAGGTTAATATAAAGGCATATGTGAATATGGTGTTTATGAATTAATGTATGCTATTGTTATTGTTAGTGTTTTGTTGGATTTCATGTGTAGATTCAATGGAATAGAAAAAATGGGATTTTATAAGATTGCATGTGAATATGTTAGTAATATTCTTAGAATTATGTATATAATAAGAGTATGATGAGATTTTGGACATGTATGATTTTATGTGAAATTTTTGGGATAAAAGATGAAATTTCATGAGAAATTAAGCTTGCTGATTTTTGTAAGTAATTGGGTAAAAGTTTGATAAAAAAAAATGATTTGCATGCATAAGTAATGTCCTTGATGTTATGTTAATTTTATGGAATTAAAAAGGGTATTTTAAGTCCCAATAAAATGATATTTTACTCAAATAAATACCTACATAATTTTTATTGAATTTTTAGAAAAATAGGAGTTTTTAAATTGAATATGGTGATTTTTAAAGATAAAAATGGTTGCTGGAATTTTTGTAAAAAAATGTGAAGTGTGTTTCACTAAAATGAATTTGATGAGTTTTTGAAACAAAATTATTATCCTAAGTTATGGTAATATTAAAAATGGTATTTTAATATGGTATGAATGCATATTTTGATAAGTTATGATTTTTCTTTATTTTGATTGAGAAAAATATTTAGATTCAATTTATTTGTGATTTTTAAAGAAATTAAATAGTGGCTGAAAGTTTGGTTTAAATGATTAAAAATGATTATTTAATTGTCACATATGGATTTATGTTACATAAAACTAAGTCTTAAATAATTTAAATAAAAATATATATTTTTTCCACACTTAAAGATATATTTTTCTCACATCATTTATGTAACACAATTAACCAATGTTAAAATTTATTTTTCTAAAGAAACATATTAATCATAGGTATTTTAATTAATTCCAAGATTTTTGTTACTTCTTTGTAATTTGAGAATAATAAATGAAATTGTCACATATATATTTTTTAAGCTAAATCATATTATTTTATAAAATAAAATAATGTTTTGAGAAATTTAATCAACCTAGAAATTTAAAGAAAAATAAAACATGTTATATGTATATTAATTTTAAAACGATAAAAATAAGAAATGTAGAATTATCATTTTTAAAACGTCTCAATTACACAATGTTCCCATGTATGCATGTTACATGCAAATCCACTTTTACGTCCAAAATTATGTTTATTATTCAACTATGTGGTTTTTATAGAAAGATCATGCATGTAAAATAGGTAAAAATGAGCATTATTCTTTTATGGCTTTATGTGTAGTTAAGAATAATTGCATGTTATGTGCAAATATTATTATGTGTGCATGGCCCATGCACACATGAGTTGTATGGAAGGGCAAAATAGTAATTTTATGAACCTAAGAAATGTTGTTTTGGTTATGGTATAGGCTCGTTGAGAGATTGTGAAATTTCTTAGCTCGGACATGAGGTAAGGAAGTTAGATAGATTCTATGATTTTATACTATGAATAGTAAGACTGTTGTATGAATGACTTGTTATGAATTATGAATGCCATAATGTGTTGATATGTTGAATATGATATGTGTATGGATGTTAGATACATAAAACAAGTTACGATGTTAGATACATCAAACGAGTTACTATAGCTAAAGACGTAACTCCTAGGGCGGACGCGCCGAGGTTATTCAAGGACCAGAGACTCTTGTTTACCTCATAGGGTGACATGGACAAGTAGCGAGCCATGCTCATCATGTATGCTGTATGAATATGATTAGGGTGACATGGACAACTAGCGGGCCATGCCATCATGTATGCTGTATGAATGTGATATAATGATATGTTACGATTATGTTATGATATGCTATGATGATATGTTACGATTACGTTATGATATGCAATGATGATATGTTACGATTACGTTATGATGTGCTATGATGATATGTTACGATTACGTTATGATATGCAATGATGATATGTTACGATTACGTTATGATGTGCTATGATGATATGTTACGATTACGTTATGATATGCAATGATGATATGTTACGATAATGTTATGATATGCCATGATGTGTTAGATGAACGTTAGTGTTCGTATTTGTTGTATCCTTACTTGCTTATTGTTTGTACTTCCTTACTGGGCTTTTAGCTCACCCCTTACTTTCCCTTCCAGGTAGCAAATAGGATTTCTCTGTGGCACGCGTGGTGACGTGAGGAGTTCTATCGTCGTAGGGTGTATGGCGTGGGGTATCCTATGGACGGAATAAACGATCACTTTAGGATGCCATTTTAAATATGTTATGTTTTACTTTCTAAATTATCAGTGAGACTTAATTATTTAATATTGTTTCTTTTGAACTTTGCATAAAAACTCATATTTTCCTTTTAAACTAATGGACCCAACTTGCATTGTTTTAAACAAGTCCCCACTGAGACCTTTATAAAAAGTGGTTTTCTTTATGGACAAACGATATGTGAATGTTTTAATAAGTACTAGCCTAGGGGGTTCTTTACACATTTATATGTGTCAACCAGAGGGTTCAAAATAAAAGGTCAAGAGCAAAAGGTTTGCAAGCTTGTTTGGTCCATTTATGGACTCAAACAATCTTCTAGATCTTGGAATCTGAGATTTGATGACACAATCAAAACGTATGGTTTTGAACAAAACATTGACGAGCCTTGTGTGTCTATAAACAAATCAAAGATGACATTGTGGTATTCTTGGTTCTTTACGCTGATGATATTCTACTGATTGGAAATGACGTAGGAACATTGACAAAAGTAAAGAAATGGCTAGCCGAGCAATTCCAAATGAAAGATTTGAGAGATACAAACTACGTTTTGGGCATCCAGATCCTTCTGGATTGACGGAACAAAGTCTTGGCTCTGTCTTAAGCTACTTATATAGATAAGGTATTGGAGCAATTCAGTATGTAAAATTCCAAGAAGGGTGATATGCCAACCCGTCATGGAATTGTCCTTTCTAAAGAGCAGTGTCTTAATGTATGCGATGTTGTGTACAAGACCTGACATTTGTTATGCAGTAGGGATAGTTAGTCGTTATCAATCCAATCCAGAATTGGGTCATTGTGTTGCAGTAAAGAATATTCTCAAGTATCTTAGGAAAACTGGAGAATATATGCTTGTATATTCAGGTGGTGACCTGAACCCCACTAGATACACCGATTCTGATTTTTAATCAGACAGATGAGTTAGAAATCAACTTTTGGATCAGTGTTCACACTTGGTGGAGGAGCTGTAGTCTGGCGTAGTATTAAATAAACCAGTGTCATATATTCTACCATGGAAGCAGAATACATAGCAGCTTGTGAAGCAACTAAAGAGGCTGTGTGGCTCAAAAAGTTTTATTTTGATCTAGAAGTGGTTCCAGACATGGATAAGACACTGACCCTGTAAACTGAGGATTCACAAGAAGGGAAAGCATATCGAGAGGAAGTACCACTTGATCAGGGATATTGTTCACAGAGGAGATGTAACAGTTATGAAGATAACATCAGAACATAACCTTCTCGATCCTTTTGCTAAGACTTTGTCTACCAAGTCTTTTAAATATCATGTTAGCAATATGTGTTTGAGGGAGATTTGGAAGAAACTCATTTGCCCGAGATGAATATCAACACTATTCAAGGTAAGAATTGAAATTGGGAAAAATCAGGAAAATGAGTTATTTGGAAGAAATTTGTTCTTCAGGGTCAAATATGTAATTGAGACAAATTAATTTTTGAAATTAATAAATATAATTTTCAATAATTATTTTTTAAATAAAATTAGCATTTTCGAAAATAGCATTTAAATAATTAAGATAATTAATTTTGAATTAATTAGTTTTATTTATTTAAATAATGTGAAAGAATATTTCTCATAATTCAAATTGGATTTGAATTTGAAATGATATTTGTTGAAAACGTTTTTCGTCAACTAAAAACAAGAGCAATTAAACAAGTATGATTCAGAAAGAAAAAAAGAACAAAGATTTTTACGTAGTTCAGCAGTTAAAATTTACCTACGTCCACGAGTCACTTTTATTAAAATCTGCGTGAAAGCTTCAAGGAAGAGCAATTTCACAGAAAGTTTCTCAGTACAAAATTGCGCATGAGTACAAATGGCTATTCCCAGACTATTTATAGGTCTGGTTACGAGAATCCTCCTTTAATCTTATGGATATTGCATCACCCATATCAAGTTTTAATTAGAATAACAAATCCCGTAGATTAAATACAATCAATCACATTTATTGTAAAAAAATATCCCTAAAAAATAGGGTTGATTACATGGTTTAAACTAAATTCCTTGATTATAGGGATTTCCTAACAACATCTCCATGTATTAATTTAACACGTCTTCGAGCTTGAAATACTGCTCCAACGCGCTTTTGAGATCACATGTAGCTTCGAGCTCATTGTTCCAGTTGACACTACCTCCTTGCTTGAATGGTCTTTCGAACTCATCTTTTGGAGGAGACTCTTGTTGCCTTCGGGCCTACAACTCATTCCCGAGTGCAAAAGATATGGCTCCTTGGAACTTCGCATATATTTGTACAAGTATAATGGTATTACTTATTAAATTTGAGCTTACACCTTACGGGCCTACATTTTGAGGCTGTTTATTTATTCTCGAAATTTGGGTGTAACATTTTGCCCCCTCAAAAGTGTTGGTTCGAATCTTATGAGAAGGAAACTTTTGAACTTCACTTTCAAAAAATGTGTCCACCTACCACACTAGAGTGTGGACACGTGTCATTATGGGATTGCATATCGAGAGTACTCAAGTACTCCCTTTCTGCACACGTCTTTTCCCATTCTACTTTTTGCCGCCAATCTTCAAGAATAAATACGGTCCATTAGATCTCTTTTTTATTCAGTCCAGCCCAGATTAACCCCCAAAGGCCACCTTTTGATTATTTAAACCCTTTTTTCATCCCTTCCACTTTTAGTTTTACACTTTCTATTTTCAGAAGAGAAAACATGAACCAGAGCTTTCAAGCCTTCGCATGTTCTCCAAGCCAAAAAAGCAAAGCAACCTTGGTTCATTTGGTTCCATCACATCATTTCTACTTCCGATCTTTCAATCTGGGATCTCTTCATTCCCAAGATCGACTTTGTGTAAGTTTGTCAAAACTTACTTCTTTTTAATACGGTTCTTTCCATTTTCATGCATGAAAGAAAAACGTTCATGGTTCATGCTATGTTCTTAAATTTTTTACTGTGTATAGAAGTTTTTTGATTCATAGGGTGCGTAATCTTGACGGGTAAAGATCTGTTTGGGCAAAAAATTTGTAAAGAACTGGTAAAAATGGCTTCTTTTCTAAGTCATAGGGTAATAGGATATAGGTTTCGTGTAGTGTAAGAAATAAGGTTTTTAATCAGCATTTAAATGAACATAACCCGATGATATCCCCTTTTTGGGTAACTGCCCGTTTCTTCCTAGAAATTCGGGATACTCCAAATTGGAAGTAACAGTCCCACTTTCGCGTGGATCCACTCTCGATGCGCCGAGCATATAACAACTCGGTTACGATATTCGAGTAGTCTCGCTATTTCGAGTCTTCGGGCTTGATTTACACTATCTCGTTATCTCAAGTTTGCGAGCTAGAGTTATCAAGATTTTTCCTTTCTATTTTCTCTAAGTGATAGGCCTTCACCCTTTTCTTTCTTGTTAGATGATGTAGTCTTCAGAGAATCAGTGGGGGCCTGAGTTTGCAATCCCTCACCACCCATCATCTTCTCAAGTTGAATCTCCATTTACTCAAAATCAACAGTTAATTCAGGAGCACAAAGAGCGCCTCGAACGGAAAGACATCCGAGCCATTACTGAGGTTGAAGAGGGAAAAAGAAGGAGACTGCGATTTGTCGTGTACCCTGGCCCAGACCTTGAGGTTTGTTCGATCCCCTTGGATCCAAAGTGTAGGGTTACAGTAGCATTTCCCCCAGACAAGCTCTCCTTCAAATTTATGGAGAGTGCATGAAACCATTCAACTAGTCAAACAGCCCCCAAAGTTTTTTTTGCCCCGGCCTCGGAGAGTTCTTTCTTTGAGGCCGAATGCTACCGAATTATTGTCACTTCCACGAGACAAATTTTAGACATTCTGTCTTGCCATGGACTAAAGCCGTCCGAAAAATTAGTGTGTCAACCTGCCAGCTCTGATGAAGATAGCTATTTTGCTCTGGGTATAGACGACCCAGAGAGAAAAGTTAAGCTCACGGCCTGGAGTTGTGAGCATATGCGAGCTGGGGGCACTACTGCCCTTAAAGGAGTACATTAGGAAGTTCACCGACTATGCCCGTTCTAGCTCCAATCCAATTCATACAGGGTCCTTGCGGCATTGAAGTAACTTTACCACGAGAAAAAATGGGATGGACCCTTGGCACACGAGATTTTGTATCTATTTTTCCTGAAAAGCAACCCTTCTCGAGCTCACGGTAGGGATTGATTCTATTAATTGTCGAGCTATCCAAGGGAGAGGAGGTTGTTCAAGGACATACCTAATGACCCTCCAAACTTCAAGACCATCTTCTTCTGGGTAGATGGGCTCGATCTGTCCAAATTTTATTATTTTCAACGAATCTGTAAGTATTTTCTTGCAATTTTCTTCTTGAATTCTTTTATCTCGAGCTCAAAATGCTCATCCAAGTTACTTGTGCAACCAATTACCACCGCCCGAAGCCCTCTAAGGTGATGAAGGACCACAAGGAAGAAATCTTGAGGCTCCTGTATGGCCAGCGGTCCCTCAACTACCTCCTACACGGGATAAAATTCGTATGTGTGGTCTCTATGGTGTAGACGAGTCTACGGATGATGCCAGGACTCTTAAGTACGCGAGATGGGAAGATGTCCCTGTCCCGACTGCCAAGCCCCCCTCCAAAAGGAAGCATTCGAGCTCATGGTCTCGAGCCTCCATACCTCGCTTAGTTGAATCTTTAGGCTTGGGGACCGAAGCATAGGATAAGGCCTCTCCTAGCCTGTATAATGGAGGTAAAGCCGTGTTAGACCTGCTCATGTGGTCTTCGACCCTTTTAAAACATGAGCCCAATGTTGTAGTCCTTTTTAATGACCCCCGGAACAATTTTATGACTTAGTCGAGGGTAGATTTTGAGGTACATAGGGATGATAGTTGGTTAGGTAAGTACCAAACCATGTATAGTGTAAACAAGGTTTGGGAAGGGATAACCATCCAACATGGGACTAATGACTATAGGGATTTCTCGAGGCTGTCCCCTACTTATCGGGAAAGAACTCCCTTAGAATCATCTGAAGATAGAGGGATTTGCTGGTCCCCAAGTTTGAGCCAAAGGAGATCTTCTAGTTAGGTTCCTTTACTTAGAAGTTCTCATATTTTCTTTTAATATGATTATGTAATTAATATTTATTTTCCTTTTTCAGGCGAGATGGATTTAGAAATTAATAACATTCTCAGCCAGCCTACTGTTTCTAAGGGGTCCAAGCACAACCAGGTGTCCTCGAAGAGTGCTCGTTTCTCTAAGGTTGTAAAAATGATCGAGGTTGTGCCAACAGCCTTGGGGCAGGCTGAGCCAGGCCCTGCCACTGTTCCTCCAGTGCTCCCGAAGGTTGTTGTTCCTTCTATCCAGGTGAAGAAAACTCGTCCTTCCCTCACTCTAATCTAGGATCGCAAGCTCACGCTCGCGACCTACGTTCCTAAGTTCGTGATTGATAATGCTGCTGGCACCTCAGGAGCTCAACTGGGTTCGGATGCCTTGACCCGCATGGGTCAATGTTATAGCAACCTTGGGGCTCCTTAGTAAGAGTTCTTAACAGGCTGTAAGAACGCAATTTCCCTTTTCGACAAGAGTGGGGAGTTGTTCTCTTCGGTAAGTTTGTCTTAAAGATTGATTAACTCTGTGTTTAACGCCAAAATATTTGTTCCTCAATGCTTAATATATGTTCTCAATGCAAGCCTTCCGTGCCTTTGTCTAGCACAACTATTTGTTGGACCACAAGGTTACGATGCATAAGGTGTACGCTCAAAGTGCCAATGAAGCAAAAATTAAGGCTGAGGATGACCTTGAGAAGGCACAAAAGGAGTTGGAGGCAAAAGATCTGGAGCTTAAGAGGGTCCAAGAGCTAAATTCCAAGCTCGAGGAGGACAAGAAGACAACTTACGATTTCATTGAGAGCGAGAAAGCTCATCTTCTTGAGGAATTCAGGACCAAGATGGACAACGCCGTTGACATGGAGATGTATCATATCTGGGCCACGAATCTCAACCTCAATACCAGTTTCCTGGCTTGCAAGGAGACCGAGTATGTCGACAGGTGGCAGGCTCGTTTGGAGGAGGAAGAAGCCAAGCTCGCAGCTCAGGAGGCTGCAAAGGCCAAAGAGCAAGCTGGATCGGTGGATGCCGGAGCTGCCAATCCCTGAAGATTAAAACATGGGCTGTGAACCATAGTACTATTTGATAATTGAAATTACCCTTTTTTATATATGCCCTTGGGGAAAAGACAATTTATAGCTTGAGTTTGAGCTATTTTTATTATCTTGCGAATGCTTTAACTTAATGGTAGTTTTTATGCTTTTAATTTTCTAGCTTGAAAACCTTTTTACACATCATCTACCTTTAGATTTTTGCTTAGTATTATTCATCATATTTTCATATCGAAGCCTTTCGAGCATATTACCAAGGGCTTGCTTTTATAATTGTTTACTCACGCAAGTACAAGTTTGAGCTTAAGTTCGAACTTCCATGTAATCATACATAGTTCATCCGATCGCTCATTTTTGACATTGTTATATTCAAAGTCGAATACTACTTATACCATGCGTTAAAAAACACTTATTGGTGTGTAGTCTAATTAGTCTAGTTATTTCTTGCTTAGTAATAATAACTTTACTCATCTTTGAGTATGGTCTCAAGGTTGCGAGGTTGAAACTATTTTGCAAAAAATTCCAGCTCTATCTCGGATTATGAATATTGTTGGTTAATCTAGAATTCCAACTTTTATTCTTTCAATTTATTTGTACTGGTTAATCTAGACTTGTAATGAAGTTAAGCTCGTGCTTAGTTATTGGTCCATGCACTTATATTTATTTTCATTTTTGCTATATTTTTCCGAGCTTATGGTATGATTATATACCACTTATGCCCCCCTTAAATTCCTATGATTGAGAAATCTTAGGTTATTGAATATTGAGAGCTTGTGAAAAAAATAAATAAAAATAACTAAAATGAATAATATTTTATTAATAAAAGGCCTCGTTAAAACATTCAAGAGCAAACCATGTGGGAAAATCTCAAGAAAGGAAAAGAGTGCCTTTGGGAATATACAAACTTGGTTACAACTAAGTAGACATCATTCCATAATCTATTGATAATATGGTCGTAGATGTTCAATGTTCCAAGCTCGTGGGACCAATTCTCTATTCAATAGAACTAGTTTATAGACTCCAGATCGAATGATGGATTCAATTTGGTAAGGTCCTTCCTAATTAGGTCTGCGCACGCCTGCAGAGGGGTCTCGTGTGGCCAAAAATACGTGCCTCAGCACCAAGCCTCCCAATCCAAAGTGTCTATCTCAAACCCTTTTATTGAAATATCTTGTAGCCCTTTGCTGGTATGCATTTTTAAGCTGAGCTTCATCTTGCTTTGCTTCAATTAGGTCTAGAGATTCTTCGAGTTAGGATTGGTTTGAGTATTGGTTATATGCTTCACGCCTTATAGTTGGAACTTCGACCTCGATTGGTAACATCGCCTCACAATCGTAGGCTAAGGATAAGGGTGTGTGTTCAGTTGAGGTTCGAACTGTCATACTATAGGCCCATAGGACTTGTGGTAATTCTTCGGGCCATCTGTCTTTAGCTTCTTCAAGCTTTTTCTTCATAGAATTCTTGAGAGTCTTGTTTACGGCTTTGACCTAACCATTTGCTTGGGGATGGGCCATTGAGGAAAAGCTTTTAATAATCTCATTTTTCTCACAGAATTGTGTAAACAGCTCACCGTCTAATTGGATTCCATTGTCCCAGACTATCTTCCTTGGCATCCCATACCTGCAAACAATTTTCTTTACCACAAAGTCTAGAACCTTCTTTGAGGTGATTGTGGCTAGAGGTTCAACCTTAGACCATTTTGTGAAGTAGTGTACAACAACTACTACATATTTGACTCCACCTTTTCCCGTTGGTAAGGATCCAATGAGGTCAATTCCCTATACCGCGAATGGCCAAAGGGAACTCATCATGGTGAGCTCTGTTGGTGGAACTCGAAGTATCAAGGCGAACCATTGACACTTATCGCAGCGCTTCACATATTCAAATGAGTCTGCCTTTACTGTTGGCTAAAAATATCCCTGTCTTATTACTTTCTTTGAGAGGTTGTGTCCCCCAGCGTGATCTCCACAAATTCCTTCATGAATTTATTCTAGGATTTTCTTAGCTTTGGGTGGGGTTACACATTGTAATAACTGTAACGTCCCAAATTGCCTAATAAGGTTAGGGCCTTGATTAGGGGGCTAGGAAGGAAAATTATGGAAATTATGTGATTATGTGATATATATGTGTATCATTTTGTGATTATGTGAGTTATATTATGATATGACTTGATATGCATATTTAGGTGTATCAAATATGCATGTGGGCCCATTTCTGGTTAAAAGGGAAATTTTCGTAATTTGGCACGTTATAGGTATATATGGCATATATGTGTGGATATATTTTGGTTACTCGACATGAGACGATACTAGGAAGCAAGCTAGTGGGAAAGTCACAACGAGACCCATACTTGACTCGGTGTGAGTCAAGGGGGAATGTTGGGTATTGAGTACATTACCAGATTATTGGGTAATGGAAATGATTATTTGATAATATATTGGGAGTTAGTGAGATCAGGAGGGAATTATGAGAATTTTGACTATTTGACCCCTGGGGATGTTTTTGGGTACCCCGAGCATTGAGATTTATTTGAGGTTACTTAAGCTTGGAATGACCTGATAGAATATGTAAGAAATAAAAAGAACGTTTAGTCACGTTATCTTTCTCTCTCGTTCTCTTTTTGGCATTCGTGGGCATTTTCAAAGGAAACTCGAGCTTTAGGACTCAGATTCAAGCAAGGTTAGAGTCATAATGATTCTAGGGAAGATTAGAAGTGTTGACGGTGAGAACTCGTCAACTAAGTTGAGTTGGAAGAAATTATTAAGTTAGGATCGTCAATAAAAACTCTATAGAAATCAAAGCAATAACTCAAGAATTATGACAGGATAACAATGGAGAAATCAATCAATCTTTCATTAACTCTCAAGCCTTTGCTACAGTAAAACTTCCAAACCCCCTTTCAGGTGGTGTTAGAGTTCATTTTATAGTAGGCTCTAGTGGCCTTAGGTACATAGTGGTCCAGGAGACCATGGGCTACATAAGTACTGTGTCAGGGGAGTGGCTTCAGAGGTTGTGGTCGTACATCTAGTACAGGAGCAGGTGTCAGGAGAATGCCTCCACTACTTGTCTGTACCCATATCTGAGGAGTGGTGGCAGGCATAGTGGCGCAGGAGGTAGTGGTGTCGGTTCTGACCTTTGGCCGTAGACGTACGGACCATGACTCTTACCCCAGCAGTCTCACTGGCACTGGTATCCGTACTCAGTACTAGGTCGTACAAGTATGTCCCATTCGACTCGCACTGGAGCCTCTAAGCATAGGGGTCTCAAGGGGTAAGGAATGGGACCCTGGGTATATGGCTCCACTTACGTGGCCACCAGGCAGCGTGGCTCACGTTCCTTTGCGAGGCCTCCTTGGAAGACCTATTGATGGCGTGGATCTTTGGCTGTCCCTGAGGTTGAGTGTGTTGTGGATGTGGCCCCCATGAGGCCATGGGCGCCGAGGCCCGATGACGGGGCTACCACAGCGAGGCCACTCGGGCCCATGGCGAGACCACTCGGCCTACGAGGCCACTTGGTCACTTCGGCCTACGACGAGGTGAGGCCACTTCGGCCTATGAAGCGAGGCGGGGCCACTTTGGCTTATGAGGCGAGGCCACTTAGTCACTTCGGCCTATGGCGAGGTGAGGCCACTTCGGCCTATGAGGCGAGGCGAGGCCCCTCGACGCGAGACGGCTGGTGCGAGATGGTGGCACGGGCTTCCCAGCTGGGCCATGACAAGGGACGTCGCGCGCAGTGGCCGAGCGAGGCCAAGGGGCGTCACACCGAGGTGGCCGAGCGAGGCCAGGGGGCGTCGCGCCGAGGTGGCCGAGCGAGGCCATGGCGCCTCGCGCCGAGGTGGCCGAGCGAGGCTAGCAGCGTCGCGCTTGGGCGTCCGAGCGGGGCCGTGCGTGGCCGTGCGTGGCCATGGTGTCTTGGCATAACCCTCATGTTTTGCCTTGGTGGAATTTGGGCGTCCACACTTGCCCCCCAGTCTAGGAGAGGACCTTTAGGTGCTCTTGTAGACTATTCACCATACTTCTTATAAATAGGCCCTCATACATGGCCTAAAATCTTCACTCCACTTCTTTGGCTTATTGGTTTGGAGAGCCCTTCCTTTTTCAAGAGGTAAGGGGTTCAATCCTCCATGACCCCATTTTTGCCATAGTTTCATTTGTTTTATTTTTTCACTTCATTTCATTTCATTTTTTTTTGTTTTTTACATATGAGCTAATCTCTTGGTGTGTCTATTTTGTAACTAACACATCTTTCTGGTCCATTCTTGCAGACGCGCATTTTCGACTCTTTGGTGCTTTTCGCTCCTCGACCTCCTTCGGACTCCAACTTCGCTCTCTTAATCGCTTGAGGTATATTTTCTTTCCTTCTCCCTTTTATTTATTTATTTATTTTTTATCGGGTCCAAACTAGCAGTACTTGGGATGGGGTACCTTAGCCCGAGCTTGTAGTGAGCTTGACCATATGCACGCCCCTCCTCCTTTTTTTTTTATATGTCCTGTAGTGGGTCATTTAGGCCGTTTGCATCTAGAGATATTAAGCCTATTCCTTTGTGTTTTGTAGCCTTTCTCTCATTTATACGTGAACCCCCTTTTGCTGTTGGGACGTGGTTTCATGGCCAGTGACGGCCCGTCCAACATACCCCCAGGGGCTGAGTTTATTGACCTGTCCTCAGACTCAAAGTCCCCTGAGGGCAACCCTCACCAGGACTATGACTCCTTAAGGCAAGCCCGCATCCGCCACCTTGAGTGCATGGCTGAACTTAGGCGTAAAATTTGGGTGGTGGAGAGCGAAATTGACTCAGTGTCGAGAGGTGACGGAGGACCTTCCCCTCCAGACCTTAGCGATCACGTAGCGAGCCTTAGGATGACCCTTTTTGACTTGCAGTGGGAGTTAGAGTTTATGGAGGGACACCTTTCGCCTGAGCCTTCCAGCCCATCCTCGCTTGATGACTGTCAGGGGGCTGCTTCTGCTTCTCCTCAGCCCCTAGTCTCAGTTTGTCCTAGCTTAGCACTTCCGCCGTCGCTCCCTCGATGGAAGACTCTTGCTAGGAAGAAAAAATGGAGGGTCAAGTATTCTGTCTCTTCCTCACATTTTTCTTCTGATTTTGCAGATATGCCGAAGGCACGACGACAGGTGTCTACTCACGAGCAGGACGACACCCCTTTACTAGTGTCCGAGCTGGTGTCGCGCGTGCCCGACAACAAACTGAGGGACATCGTGAATGACTATTGCGTCTCGCCAGATTATGCTCTATACGCCCCTTTGGAGGCATGCCGGGCCGACCGCCCTGGGCTCGGCTTCGTGGCCCTCAGCGAGCAAATTCTAAAAGCGGGTGGTACCATTCTGCTGCTCCCATTCTTTGTTGTAGTCCTCAACTACTTCGATCTTGCCCCGCTTCAGCTGGCACCCAATGGCTGGCTGACTTTGAGTTGCCTTTTCATTGCATACATGAAACTGTTGAAACGCGCCCCTACGGCCACCGGGGTACATTTCCTCTACAACCTCATGCCCCTACACAATTCAAAAGGCTTTTACTACTTACAAAAAGCCAACAGCGGGGCCTCTTCGATAGAGGGATCGGTGTCTAACCCGGGGGCTTGGAAGCGGGACTTTTTCTTCGTGGAAGGCCAACTCTCTGTCCGTGAGGAGTTCTGGACCACTCCCAGTAAGTACTCTGAGCATCACTTCTTTTTCCTTTTTTTTTTTGTTTTTGCAACTTATGGTTCCGTGCCTTACGCTCACATCGACAATGGCTCGTATTGCGTAGAGCGATTCGCCGAACCCTCCGTCGTCGGGTTGGAAGCGAAAGACATGAGACGGTTCCTCACTGCCAATCCTGCCAGGAAAGAGGCGGCGCGCCTTTTCACCGTAAAGAATCTGAACCGCTACAAGCTAACTCTCGTCTCTGACCCCAAGTTGCTGTGGACCATCTCTGGGTCCACAAAGATGAAGGAGACCTTGGCTGAGCCTTGCCTGGATGACGATGAGGATGAGGAGGGGCCGGAGGAGGCCCCCCTTGACCGTGGGGGATTCCACCAACCGCCTCCATCTCCTGGGGGGTGTCCTCCATGTGCTCCTTATGATCCGGACATAGCCCCTCCCCCACAAGACCAGCAGGATATTCCGGGGTGTAGTATTTACCCTGACCCTGAGGGCCATGACGCCTTCACTCAGGCTCCTCACGACATCGGATCACTGGGGACTGATTTTGTCGGCCTTGCGGTCCCCCCCTTCGATCTATCAGGGCCTTGGCATTCCACATCCATCGCGCCTCCTCCCGCATCGGCAAGCGGGTCGTCTGTCCCCCTCCAGCCAGGTGCTCCCAGTATGGAGGCGGAGCCTTGGGTGACTAGGATGGCCTCGTCTTATGCGCAGCGTTACATTTATATTGCCTCAGGCCTCCCTGTCTCCGACTGGAGGGGTCTAGGGAATGTGACTCAACCAGACCTTGGGGAAACCCTAAGGCGCGCCGCGGCCTGGGCGAGTTCTTGCACCTTGCGTCGATTAGTATTATGTATAGATGTACATGTGTTTTTCTTTTTGTTACTTATTGCTGACGCCCTTGACTTTTTTGTGCAGATCTACACCGTGTCTCTTCGGTATGCTGACACGTTTGGCACCCTCTCCGCATCTACTGCTGAGAGGGACGACCTCATAGCCCGGGTCCATGAGCTTGAGGAAGAGCTTAATTGAACCAATGCTAAGTTGTCAGAGGTCCAGACCCAATTTTCCAACTTGTCATCGAAGAGGAAGGAAATAAGGGCCAAGACTAAGAGGTTAGAAGGCAAGGTCACTCGCTTGGAGCGTGAACTCCAGGAAGCCAAGGCCACTGCGGACGCGTCGCAGCAGAGGGTTACTCAATTAGAGGCTGAAGTCGAGGCCCTCCGGGCCGAGCTTCAGTCAGCACAGGAGAGGAATGCTTCTTTGGAGGCGGAGAGGGTCACCACTGAGCGCAGGTCTATAGATCGTTCTCTTTACAATGTGTGGAGGAAGGACCCTAACTTCGACTTCTCCTCTTTTGGTGAACAGGCCGTTGCCCGAGCGGCCTTGTGGAGTGCCCACTTTAGGAGGCCTTGAAGTAGTCTTGCTCTTTTTTACTTTTAACTTTGTAATATCATTATCACTGCTACTTTTCTTTTGGTAAATCTTGTACTATCTTAAGAACTATTTTTTCTAATGTATAAATACATGTGTTGCTGTTTATTTCTTGTTCTACTGCATTTGAGGCCCTTTTAAGCCTGCATGATGGGGTTTGGTTGGTTCCCCTCTTTTATTTACCAGGCTGGAGGTCCTTTGGAGCCCATGCGAGAGGGTTCACTGAGACCTCTTTTGGTGCCTCTTGATTACTTTTATAAGGATATTTTGACCCCTTGGGTCTTAGCTATCCTTTTATATATTTTTGCGCGCGCTTATTATTTGTTGCGATAAGCGTCCTTCTCGTCATTATGCATAGTACTATTTTTACAAGGGTCTCTTTTGGGATCCTTTTTGGCTAGGCGGCCGCTCTAGACTTATTATTGTCGTTACCATATAATGGCTAGACTTATTATTGGCTAGACGGCTTGGTGGCCGCTCTAGACTTATTATCATCGTTACCATATATTTTTTTTTGTAAGTCCCTAAGGCCTCTTTGATATTCACACGGGTAGCTAATCCTTGTGATCCCAGGAGATGCCTTGTAAGGACTCCGCTTAAGGCCCTGATATAGGGGGTCCCTCTGGGATCCCTGTTGAAGGGTCCTTTTTGGGGTCCTCCTGATGGAGGGTCCTTTTTGAGTGTCCTCTTGGTAGAGGGTCTCCCCTAGGAGTTAGGAAGGCAAGGGGTCCTTTTTAGGATCCTCCGTTAGAGGGTCCCTTTTTAGGAGTTAGGAGGGCAAGGGGTCCTTTTTAGGATCCTCCGTTAGAGGGTCCCTTTTTAGGAGTCCTTTTGCTGGTTGCATGTTCTTGCCCCCTGTCCTGCCCCCCAAGTGCTTGGTGAAAGGCACTTTGGCTGATGCTTGTGCAGCGAAGAAAATAAACACAGGAAGTAGCAAATGGTTTCATTCATAGAACGCGGTTTACATCTAACTTTGTAAATAAAAGGGGGGGGGGGGGGGGGTTACATCTAACTAGGAGGCTACCTAGGGCAGCCTCTTTGATTCTTACTTAAGCTAAAATAACGAAGAACAAGCTAAACATAGGTTCTTTTGGCATTAAGAGCCGAAGCCTTGCTGGTAGCACTTCTCGAGAGGCTCTGTAACCTGTCCCATCTTGTGCGGATCTAACTTATGTGAGTCGCTCCTTCATGCATAGCCATCGTCATTGACATGGATGGTTTGGTGGCTGCGCGGAGGGACATGTTATAGCATTCCCTCGCTTCCTTCTGCTCCCCTTTCACACATGCTACTCCCCCAGGGGTAGGGAATTTCATGGCTAGGTGATACACATAAGTTATCGCCTTCAATTCTCTCAGGGAGGGTCTCCCTAATACCGCATTGAAGGCTGAGGTGCAATCTACCACGACGAAGTTAGCCATTACGGTGGTTTTCCTGGGTTGCTCCCCCACGGTGAGGGCCAATTTGATTGTCCCTAGGGGTTGCATCGAATCTCCCATAAACCCATACAAAGTCGTAGTGCAAGGATTTAGGTGATGGAGGCTCAACCCCATCTTTTCCAGCGCCTGTCGATACAAGATGTCCATGGAGCTCCCGTTATCCACCATGACCCGATGTACCTTCATGTTAGCTAGCTGGGAGGTTAGCACCAGGGGGTCATTATGAGGAAAGTGCACCCCCTGCGCATCTTCTTCAGTGAAAGTGATTGAGTCATTCTCTCCCTTGAAGCTCTTCGGGGGGCGTTGCTCCAAACTTAAAACGTAATGTGGTGGACTTCGTTGGGCCTCCTTGGCATACCTGTCTCGCCCTTTCCTAGAATCGCCTCCGAATCCTGGTCCTCCAAAGATGGTCCTGACCTCCCCTTGCACTTCCGGGGCCACCTTACGTGCCCGCGGCGGGGACACTCCTCCTTCTGGCCTCTGGTTATCCTTGCGCACATACCTGCCCAAATGCCCCCTGCGGATGAGTTCCTCAATTTCTTCCTTCAAATGGATACACTCTGCCGTGGTATGACCGGTATCCTTGTGGTACTGACAGTATCTACTAGGGTCCCTTTTGGACCGGTCCTTTCTCATTGGTGGGGGCCTTCTGAAAGGAACTCGATCTTCATTGGTGAGGTAAATGTGTTCCCTGGTATCTGTGAGGTTTGTGTAGTAGGTGTAAGCCGCTTGCCTGTGATCATTCCCCTGTTTGGTTTTCCTCTGGTGGTCATCTCTTGATCCATCGTATGCCCTTTTCTTCTTTGCTACATTCGACCCGTCGTTAGTTAGGGGCTTCGCGTGGGGCTCCTCCTTTCTTGCCTTCAGGTTTGCGTGGCCATCCTCCACACGTATGTACTTCTGCGCTCTCTCGTAGAAGTCGTCTAAGTCAGTGACCTCCCTCTTCAGCATGTTGTCCCACAACTTGCTTCCTGGGAGCACCCCGGCTGTAATGGCCATTTTTAGCTCTCGGCGAGTCAGGCTCCCCACTTTCGCGACCTCCATATTGAACCGATGAATGTAGCTCTTCAGGCTCTCATTCTCCCCTTGCTTCACGTTGGCCAGGCTGGTACTTGGCATCGTGTAGTCCCGTACGGCATGGTGCTGTTGGAGGAATTCGTCAGAAAACTGCTGCCAGGACCTGATGGACCCTAGCCTTAGTCTTTTGAACCACTTGTAGGTGGGTCCTTTCAGAGTAACAGCGAAGCAATGGCACCTAGCACCACTTCCGATCCCCCTCAGTTTCATCAGATCATTAAACGCATCCAGGTGGTATTTCGGATCCGTGTTCCCTTCGTAGGGGGTCATATTGGGCTCCTTAAAATTGGCAGGGAGTCAGATTGCCTGAATTTCTCTCACAATGGGCGACTCATGGTCGAAGTCCTCCTCAAAGGCCTGGCCGCCTGACGCGGTGACGATCTTGCTCCGTAGGCTCCTCATCTCCGTGTCTAGGTCCTGCCTCCTCTTGCTGAGGGTGTCCCTCAAAGCGGACGGGCTAAGATCCGCCTTTCCCTTGCCTTCTCGAGGCGCCACAGGGGGCGTGGTCCCTTTGCTCATCCTCTTCTTATTGAGCTCCTCCTGCAAGTCTGAGGGTGCTCTTTTGGAGGTGACCTCGTCCTCATTGCGAGGGGCAGCGTTGGTCCTTGACGCTGGCTTCTAGGCTTGCTTAGGCGGTTCAGGGTGACCACGTTGCTTCGTTCGGGGGGTGTTACTGGTTGAATGTCGGGTTCTCCCATCATCTACCGGTACAGTGGTCTCCACCCCATCCTTGCCCTTCTCCTTCCTCTTAGGCAAGGTTACGCTCGACTTACCCTGCAGCAGGCCGTTCAGGACCTCTTGCATGTTTTCCAAGGTGGTTTCCAACCTTTGGTTCTTACGGTGTAGCTCACGTATTTCCTCCTCGTAAAACCGGGATTTCGAACTCGAGCTCACCGAGTGGACCCGGGGGTGCTTATCATGCTTACGGGCAGAAGGGCCCGGGTCTTGCCGGCCAGAGTTCGGGGCCTGCGGTGGTTTTGGAGGAGGGAACTCATCAGCACTTCCCGGTGGTGCTCTTGGAGGACTTTCTCTAGGTGGAGCGGCCGGTGACGAGGCCACTCTATCACCTCCGTGAACCTCAGGGTCTTTTGGGGGCTCCACGTCTCTGGGTGGAGGAGCGTCCTTCATGGAGGCCTTCAGCTGGACTTCGTTCAGGTGAAACTCTACTTCCCGTGGATCCCTCAGTCGCTTTGAACGTCTTGGCATCTTCTTCTTGCCGGAAATAATGGTGGAACAGTAGCTTGAAACTAACGTTCCCACAGACGGCGCCAAACTATTGACGGTGAGAACTCGTCAACTAAGTTGAGTTGGAAGAAATTATTAAGTTAGGATCGTCAATAAAAAATCTATAGAAATCAAAGAAATTACTCAAGAATTATGACAGGATAACAATGGAGAAATCAATCAATCTTTTATTAACTCTCAAGCCTTTGCTACAGTAAAACTTCCAAACTCCCTTTCAGGTGGTGTTAGAGTTCATTTTATAGTAGGCTCTAGTGGCCTTAGGTACATAGTGGTCCAGGAGACCATGGGGTACATAAGTACTATGTCAGGGGAGTGGCTTCAGAGGTTGTGGTCATACATCTAGTACAGGAGCAGGTGTCAGGAGAATGCCTCCACTACTTGTCTGTACCCATATCTGAGGAGTGGTGGCAGGCGTAGTGGCGCAGGAGGTAGTGGTGTCGGTTCTGACCTTTGGCCGTAGACGTACGGACCATGACTCTTACCCCAGCAGTCTCACTGGCATTGGTATCCGTACTCAGTACTAGGTCGTACAAGTATGTCCCATTCGACTCGTACTGGAGCCTCTAAGCATAGGGGTCTCAAGGGGTAAGGAATGGGACCCTGGGTATATGGCTCCACTTACGTGGCCACCTGGCGGCGTGGCTCACGTTCCTTCGCGAGGCCTCCTTGGAAGACCTATTGATAGCGTGGCTCTTTGGCTATCCCTGAGGTTGAGTGTGTTGTGGATGTGGCCCCCATGAGGCCATGGGCGCTGAGGCCCGATGACGGGGCTACCACGGCGAGGCCACTCGGGCCCATGGTGAGACCACTCGGCCTACGAGGCCACTTGGTCACTTCGGCCTACGACGAGGTGAGGCCACTTGGGCCTATGGCGAGACGAGGCCACTTTGGCTTATGAGGTGAGGCCACTTGGTCATTTCGGCCTATGGCAAGGCGAGGCCACTTCGGCCTATGAGGCGAGGCGAGGCCACTTTGGCCTATGAAGCGAGGCGGGGCCACTTGGGCCTATGGCGAGGTGAGGCCACTTTGGCTTATGAGGCGAGGCCACTTAGTCACTTCGGCCTATGGCGAGGCGAGGCCACTTCGGCCTATGAGGCGAGGCGAGGCCACTTGGGCCTATGGCGAGGCCGCTCGACGCGAGGCGGCTGGTGCGAGATGGTGGCACGGGCTTCCCAGCTGGGCCATGACAAGGGACGTCCCGCGCGGTGGCCGAGCGAGGCCAAGGGGCGTCGCGCCGAGGTGGCCGAGCGAGGCCAGGGGGCGTTGCGCCGAGGTGGCCGAGCGAGGCTAGCAGCGTCGCGCCTGGGCATCCGAGCGGGGCCGTGCGTGGCCATGGCATCTTGGCATAACCCTCATGTTTTGCCTTGGTGGAATTTGGGCATCCACAAGAAGCATGATAGCCGGAAGATTTAGCGAGGAAACGACTAAATTGGAGGTAATCCAAGCTTTAAGTTTTAAGTTTTTGAGTTTTTAAGCTTTGATTAGATTTCTCATTTTGATGAGTTTTTGAATTGTTTGGGACTTGGGTTTTGATGGTTTCGGGCCATGGAGTTGATTAGGAACTTTGTTTTTTTGGATTTGTATATGTTAAGATAGGTTTATGGAGGGTTTTGAGATGGGAAAAATGGAGAAAATGGTTGGGTTTGAGGTCAGGTCACGATATTTGATGTATAATATATGCTGGTCTGCATTATCTTATTGAGAAAGCATTGACTTATTAGTCAAGGATGATAATAGCGCTGAGCGTTGGTCGTAAAGCATTGACTTATTAGCAAGGATGACAATAATGCTGAGCGTTGGTTGTAAGGCATTGACTTATTAGCCAAGGGCGGCAATAGCTCTGAGCGCTAGTCGATATGGTTATGTTTAACCAGGAGCGTATTATACTCTTGATGAACCTATTGGTCGTGGAAAATTATAGCGCTGGGTATGCTGGATCAACTCCAAGGCTGGTTATACAGAGGATAGGGCAATGGTCCCCAGGGAGACTTATTAGTCCCATATCCTAGGGTTGGGCCCTAGCATTGACTTATTAGTCAAGGACGACCTTAGCACGTTGAGTGCTGCTCGTAAAGCATTGACTCATTAGTCAAGGATGACCTTAGCACGTTAAGTGCTGGTTGTAAAGCATTTACTTATTAGTCAAGGACGGCCTTAGCACGTTGAGTGCTGGTTGTAAAGCATTGACCTATTAGTCAAGGAAGACCTTAGCACGTTGAGTGCTAGTTGTTGAGTCTAGTTTTTATTATGTTTTGGTGATGTTTTTAGTAGTCTTTTATTTTGTTTTTCCTTGTTTTAGCGCGGGTTTATGCTTTGTTTGGTTGTTTTTGTGAACATCAGGAAGAATTGAGCATGTGGAAGAAAATGCCAAAGAAAGGGAAGAAATAACCGAGTTTTCCATCATATTTTGATCAAGAATGGTTATCAACACAATTTGGAAGTGTTGGTGAAATTTTGGGATGAAAACTTGAAGAAATGAGATTTCCCTTAAGAGCCACGGCATGAGCAAAAGGGAGCCGCGGCTAGGTGGGAAACAGAAGCATTGTTTTTCAGGAAGTCTTCGGGCCGCGGCATGGCTAGATAGAGCCGCGGCATAGATGGGTATGCTGCCCAGAATTCGTCGATGCGGGCCGCGGCATGGCTTCAGAGAGCCGCGGCATGAAAAGGACCTCCTGCCCAGAGATTGTGATACGGGCCGCGGCATAGTGCATGTAGAGCCGGAGCCCGCTTCTTTAATTTTTGAAATCTTAGGTTTTAAGATTGCGAAAAGGAGAGGAATAGAGAGGTACGGACGAAGGAGGAGTTCTGGTTTTGGGAGGCTGAAGCTTAGAGTATTTTTTTACATGTTTTTCTTTTCTTCCTGATGTTATCTTTAATTTCTGTTGTGATTAGCACTATGACTATGAACTAATTTTCTGTTTAGGATGTTCAATTGAATCACTTGAATTTCTGTTATGACCTAATGCAATTTTAATTTCCTCTTCTTCAATCTTCTTCAATTCCTTATAACCTGTTCTTATAGATTGATTATTGATTGGCCATCTTTAGTCATATATATATGTTTTTAAGTCAAAATCTGAGAAGTGAGATTTAATTATGCTGTGGTTATATTGGACATAATTCTAATTTAGAACGAAAGTATCTGAATTAATTGTGTAACTGTTATTAAGTTGTGGAATTTAATGCTACCTTTGTGGTTCAATTTACCATAGAAATATAGGAAATTGTCACCTAGGTTGAGTTTATAATTCATAGTATGATTATAGGCTGCTGTTTCAACTTGTTAATTGAATTAGGTAAAAATAAGAAGAATTCATACTTTGCATTAGGGAATAATAGGAAGGATAGTTGATGAGATTGAATATCCTAATTGTTTCTCAGTGATTAAATTAAAAGTTTTACTATTAGTTATTATTCTATTTAATTGTCGATTATTATTTCTGCACTTTATTGGTTCTTTTGCTGTATTTTACAAAAATCAAGAATTTCAATTCATCAAATAGAACAAGAAATTAATTGACTGGTAATTGATAACTCAGTCCTTGAGGACGATACTTGGTTTTACCATTTTATTACGAGTTTGCGACTGTGTGCACTTGCATAGCAAAATTATCGCAACACTGGTCGTAAAACATTGACTTATTAGTCAAGGACGACCTTAGCATGCTAAGTGCTGGTCGTAAAGCATTGTCTTATTAGTCAAGGATGGAAATAGCGCACTAAGCGCAGGTCGACATGGTTTAGTCTAACCAGGAGCGCATCATACGCTTGGTCGATTGATTGGTCGGGGAAAACTAAAGCGCCAGGTACGCTGGGCCAGCTCCAAGGATGGTTATCTAGAGGATAGGGCAAAGGGCCCTGGGGTGACTTATTAGTCCCATAGCCTAGGGCATTGAGCCAATATGGTTTATTAATCATGTGTTTGGACGTTGAGCCCCATTATGATTCCATAATCATGTATTTTGGGCAATGGACCCCGATATGATTCATTGATGGTTATCTTGGGCTATTGGCCCATATGACATTGTAGTCATTTATATGAACAGTATGCATGCATGATTAGAGTTATTACTGCTAGGCATGCTTACTATGATTTGGAAATATGTTATTAACCGCTTATGAACATGTTTAAGTTTTCTTGCTGAGCCTTGGCTCACGGGTGCTATATGGTGCATGTAATATGCATCCATAAACAACATGATATCGTGACCCAAGGTTGCATCAATGAGCTGGTCAGTTTGAGGCAATGTAAAACAATCTTTCAGGCATGCTTTGTCCAAGTTTGAATAATCGATGCAAGTTCACCACTTGCCATTTAGTTTTGAGACCAATACTGGGTTAGCTGCCCATTCCGGGTAGAAAGCATCCCAAATATAACGCTTTAACTTCAATCTGTCGACCTCCTTTTTCAAGGCCTTTTTTCTTTCGTCGTTTAGGAATCTTCACTTTTGCTACTTTGGAGGGAAGTTTTTGTCGATGTTTAGTGCGTGGCTTATAACATTGGGACTAATCCCAATCATGTCTGAGTGCGACCATGCGAATACATCCTGATTTTCCTTCAGGAGGCGAATTAATTGCTATATCACTTCATTCGTGAGGTTGTTCCCAATTTTCACCACCTTGGTGGTTTCCTTATCATCGAGCTGAATGTCTTTGAGCTCTTCAATGGGACCAAGGTCGGTCTTGTCTCCTTCTATTCTGGTATTGATTTTTTCTTCGACATTGTAGATTCTTTCTTCAATTTCCTCTATAATTACTAGTGCCTGGGCACTGGTTTGGTCTTTTTCCCTTATGGAGATACTGTAGCATTCTTGAGCTGCTAATTGATATCCTTTCAACATCCCCATACCACTAGTTGTTGGGAAATTTATGGCCAAATGCCTAGCAGATGTGACTACCCCCAGCCAAATCAGGGCTGGTCTCCCAAGCAGGATATTCTAGGCTAATGGGGTGTCCACGACTATAAATTCCAACATCTTAGTTATCGAGATTGGATAGTCTTCTAAGGTGATAGGGAGCTCGATGGATCCTGTACTGGCGATTCTCTCCCTTGAGAATCTATACAGGGTCGTTGCACATGCTTTTAGGTCTCGAACAGATAACCCCATTTTTTCCAGTGTTGCCTTATAAAGGTTTTGAATCTCTCTTGCTGCGTTAATGTCACATTCCTTCAGGTCTTCTAAATAGGACCCGATTTTCATTTGCGACAAATATGTTCTCACGAGTGTTTATGAGCTTGGTTTACACGATGTATATGGAGAAATGCTTATCTCCTTTCTTTTTTTCACCCCATATGCCTTGGGGTTATTTCCCTCATTCTTCTTTCTCTTAGAAGAATTGTCTCCTGAAGGTTGAGCCGCGGATGGCGTGGCCAATTTTGTAGCTAAGTTAATGTTGGTCATTGTAGTTATTAAGGGGGGGAGGAGCCAGTTTAAGTTCTAACCTCTCCTCTTCTACATTGACAAACCTTTAAGCTCGAGTGGTGAACTCGATTATCGTTCTCACAGGCTTCCTTTGCATACGTCCCAAAGGGGACTTCCTGGTAATACTCCAGCTCGCACTTCCATGAGGTGACTGCTGTCATCAATGCTGCGAGCTCGAGCTGCCTCTATATTAAATCTCACCAAGTAACTCTTTAACGATTCCCCCGACTGCTGCCTTATATTTGTCAAGGAGGAAGCCTTGGGCTTGATACTTTTTGCAGCTTGGAATTGTTTCTTGAATTCCTTAGAGAGCTGTGCCCATGACGAGATTGAGTGCCTTCAAAATTTTTCAAACCAACTCTTTGCTGGTCTAGTGAGTGTGGTTGGGAAGACCATGCATCTGAGCTTGTATCTGACATTGCTAGTCCTCATTACCATATTGAAGGTGCTCAGGTGGCTACTTGGGTCAGTAGTCCCGTCGTAAGGTGCCACTTGAGGTGTCTTGAATCCACTGGGGAAAGGCATGCTCGAGATATGTGGAGCAAAAGGTTTGAGCTCCTCGTCTGAGTCATTAGACTTATCCTTGTTTTTCCATTCTCTCGAAGAAACCTGAACGATTTCTCGAGTTGGTTACTCCTTTCTTGAACTGATTCCACCTGGGGGGGGGGGGGGTGGGAGCCTGTACCACTGAGAGTTGGTTATTGTTCACAGGAACTCCAACTCCGTTTCAGTATAGGGTTATAGTAATTCCCGTACACAGATTGTAAGGGCTCCCTTTGAGCATTTAACTGTGCCCTTAGGTCCGGGTTTGGCTTGTTAAATTGCCCCCAATTTTGGTTCAGATGATCTCGAAGATCAGGATGTTCGTTTGGATAGTTCTCGTAATATCCAGGCTCGTTGTTATAGACACTCACCGACCTTCTATAATCCTTGCTTCCCTCCAGGAAGCTAATAGTCCTTTGTGGCTGCTGCTACTGCTGTTGTGGGACATGTCATCAAGGGGATTATTCACGTGCACCCTAACTCCAGTAGCACGTGACCTCGACACATAACTTCCTGACGACTGGGGTGGTCTAGCCTGTCTATGTCCTTGATGTGCCCTTGGTGGGACCTTATGGTCTTCCCTTTGCTCGGGTCGAGCTCGATGGCTTCTTTCCCGACTTCCACTCCTAACACTTTGGACAGATCTCTGAGGTACCCTTTCCCCTGCTCGGTTTCCACTAGGAGCTCGCTAGGGTACATCTCGAGTAGAGAAGGATGCCTAATGGGTGATGGAGGATGCCTAATTGGAGATGGAGGTGGTCTCTCGTTGTTCGTGATTGGCCTCACTAGTTCTGGGTTATGAGTACGAGCTGCTTGCGGGGCAACTCGGTTGTTCCCAATGGAGACCAGAACCTCTCTTGGCTGGTTGGTTTACGAGGGGTTTGTAGATGGCACCCCAGACTGGTTGATTACAGTACTCGCTCCAGCCTTTGTTGTTTAAGCAATTCTGCGACCCTCCTCATCATTTCTTTGTTCAGCCGCATGGCTTCAACCAAACTTTCTCGCAACCTCCGATTCTCCAACTCCACCATTGGCACATATTTCTCGGGATCATAATAATTCTTGTTAGGTGGCCTAGACCCATGACCATGTTCTCACAGGGCCGATGACGCACTCCCTTCAGCAGGATTTTTCTCATTCACCACCTGTTTGTCAAGCCATCGAGGATGTTCTTCTGTTTGAGGAGCGTTTTCCTCGGGGATTCTGCGCAACGATTGACCATTTCTAGATCAAGGGATGTTACCAGCGGCTACAACCAATGTTTTGTCAATGGAAGGTTTGGAAAGAACACAAACGATTAATGCTCTCAATGGAAGCACCAAAATGTTGACGACGTTTTTCGTCAACTAAAAAAAGAGCAATTAAGCAAGTGTTATTCAAAAGGAAATAAGAACAAGGATTTTTACGTGGTTCAGCAGTTAAAATCTGCTTATGTCCATGAGTCACTTTTATTTAAATTTGCGTGAAAGCTTCAAGGAAGAGCAATTTCACAGAATGTTTCTCAGTACAAAATTGCACATGAGTACAAATGACTATTCCCAGACTATTTATAGGTCTAGTTACAAGAATCCTCCCTTAATCTTAAGGATATTGAGTTACTGATATCAGGTTTTAATTGGAACAACAAATCTTGTAGATTAAATATAATCAATCACATTTATTGTAAATAAATATCCCTAAACAATAGGGTTGATTACACGGGTTGAACTAAATCCCCTTATTATAGGGATTTCCTAACAACATCTCCATGTAGTAATTTAACTCGGCTTTGAGCTTGGAATACTACTCCAACTCACTTTCGAGATCACATGTAGTTCCGAGCTCATCGTTCCAATTATTGCTACCTCCTTGCTTGATTGGTCTTTCGAACTCTTCTTTTGGAGGAGACTCTTGTTGCCTTCGAGTCTGCAACTCATGCTTGAGTGAGCAAGATATGACTCCTTGGAACTTCACGTATATTTGTACAAGTATAATGGTAATACTTATGAAATTCGAGCTTACACCTTACGAGCCTATATTTCGAGGCTGTTTATTTATTCTAAAAATTTGGGTGTAACAATATTTATTCTTTTATTAATATGATAAGATAAGTTAACAGTTTTAGATATTTTTGAATTAATGATTATTAAATAAAAGTGGTTAAGACACATATTCCTGAAATTGGGATATGCTACTCGTCAATTCACTGTGATTGGCGTGTGACTAGGTCCAAAACTGGGTCTTGGATATTTCTTTTATTTATTTAGTTATATATATAATAGTTGGTTTATAATTTGAATTTTGAATTTAATTATTCTTTTATAAATCTATCTGATAGAAATTAGTTTCTACAAGATTCTAGAGAATTCTAAGTCTTTTACACACAGAGAAAAATATATCGTATTATTTTTTCTCAATCCCTAAAAATTGTCTCAGACTAATATCCCAAGATCTTCTGAGTTAAGTACATCTTGTGAATCTAAAATTTTCCCACCATTACTTTACGTGCCCACAAATGTCTTGAGGTGTAGAGATACATCTTGGAAGATCTTGGTCTGAGTATTCAAAAGGCTGCTTTGGATTGGATGTTCGTTGGAGTTACTAAAAGAGAGCAAGGATTCTTGATTGTTCTACAACCAGTAAATCCTCATCTTTTTCTTTTTGATTGAATGTTTGCATATTCATGGATCCGATTATTTAAAGATTGTTTCAATAATTTTTTTTGAAATCTCTGGGCCCACCACCCAGTTCTTTCTGCTGCGCATATGGTAAACCAGTTGCCAACATTATATTCATATTATGATTATATCTATTTGGCTACAACAAATATGATTATTATCATTGTGTATTAACTTGAATGAATGATGAAATTGTTTATATATATATTTTAATAAAAATTGCGCTTTTAAGCTCCCATGCCATTAGATAGAGAAAATTGTTAAATATAATGTTGCTAAACATAATATTACAAAAATGAATGGAGACTCCTGAAGCGTCAATACTATTATATGTTTTGAAGGATAATGAAATGTTAGAGAATATATATTATTCAATGGAAATGGTAAAATCAAATATAGAACTCTATTCAAAAGGGTACAGTAGACAAGATGGTAGATAAATAATTGTTACAACACTATTGCAAAAATAAAAGTAAATAGAAATAGAAGATGATAGATTTATTGATAATACAACTCAAAGCATAACAATAAAAATAAATATACAAGATAGAAGCAAAAATTAAAGAGGTAGAAGAACAAAAGAATGAACACAAACTCTCACACAACCAAAGTGTAGAGTAGTGGGGGTCACCAACTTGAACAAGGTTCAAAACCTTTGTCCAAAAGCTTATTTCCCCATATTCTATAAGCACTAAGGGATCTCTCAAGGAAATAAATCTCTTGAATTATCAAGCCTCTATGGTGTATTTTCTAGACAAGTTCTTTGTGGATAGAGAATTGTGTGTCTTACAAATAAGCAATAGGCTCTTGTTTATAGAGTTTTGAGACAACCTTTGAATTTCAAATTTTTTGAGTATTATTACTATTCATTTGATTGACTTGTTATTACCTATCGAACCTAATAATAGTTTGGTTACTAGTATTAAGATAGGTAACCATCAACCGCAAATCTCTTTAGAGAGTCTAAGTCCCATCCCTTGAGTCATTTCTTTTCTCATGTATACATACTTAATCATTCTCTCATTATTTTATTCAAACCTTGTTGCTATTTATAGTTTAATTAAAATAGTTACACCATTAAAATAGTGAGTTTGATCATAGTCAACACCCCAACTAATTTATAGTTTAATATTCAAGATAAATTTTTTCTTGAATATTAATTCTAGAAACCTCTTTGTTTCTAAAATTCTATTTATGTTTTAGATTGATTCGTTCTTGAATAAAATATTTTACAAACAATAACTTTAGACATCAAGCATGACTAGATCTATTTATTCTATAGACATATAGCCAAAGTAATTTAGAATGTGGAATTCTAAATTACCTATTTGATAGGATGACCAAATTAATCAATAATTATCAACAAAATAAATTGATTAACTTTGGAGCATCACCCCCACATTTCTCACATAGAGTGATAATGAAATATCACTTTTAAGTAGAAATCTATTTATATCTATAAATTCATTTATCCTCCAAGATAAATTTAGACTTTTAATTCCCAAAGTTCATCATGAGTCCTCAAGCCACATGATAAGCTCACAATAGGTCAAAATAAACAAAACATCAATGTTAGTTTATTTTGACTCATTTACTTGCAAAACCAAGACACACTTATTTGGAAGTAACCTTCACTTGGTTTGCTTTCTTTTATATTTCATAAAATGAAATAAGTAAACATAAATACCATGTGAAAATTTCTCAAGAAAATAATCACTAATTTTCACTTTTAGTTGTCTAAATAATCTCAAAGTCACATAAACAACTTTTGTGCATTTTCTAAGAGTCTCTATGAGATTCTTTTGAAAACACCACTTTGACATCCATTGATTTTCTCATCAAAATAAATTTGGAGATGCCAATTTTTTAAACACTTTAAATCAAAGAAAATAAACCCTCATTGATTTTAAACATTTTGATTTCTTATGCTTTAGTTTAAAATTATATCTTCATATCACCATCTTTAACCAATATGAATAAAATTCTACTCAATCTATTCACCATTTGTGTAAAGAATCAAAATTGCTTCTCCAAGTTTGTAATGTCTCCTCATTGAGACACTGAATATTTACGAATTATTGTCATTATTCTCAAATATATTCCCTTTTGACCACATTTTAGGCTTCAAGCCTTATAGGTCAATATGCCATCCCATAATTTTGGATCCACCTTGATCCATTTTTCTTGCAATAGCAAGATACAACCACAAAAAAATGTAACCCCCTTAGGTTTATCTTTTCTCATCTCATAAAATGAGATGCTCATCTCTTAAATGAGAAAAACTTAAATTCTCAAATAATTATTTTATTTATAAATCACATACCAACAATAATATAGGATAAAACCTATTATCATCTCACAAATATTTGCATGATTATATTTCAATATAATTTCACATAATTGTCAAAACATATGACTTGTATCATATTAACATGGCTCTTTACTAATATGTAAACATAAATCAGAAGTATCATACACATATGATTTCACATTGCTATTGATTCACAAAAATAATATATTTATACATGTCATATATGTTGGGGTTTTATGCCCTAATTACAACCCAAATTCTTTGTCATCTCATTTTATTATCAATAAAAGAATAGAAATCATTTTTTTGACTTGGTCAATAACTTTGCTCATATGTTTTATTTTCATTATTATTTGTTTAATATAAACTTATATAAAATCCCGAGCATATAGCTAATCGTATTTATAGTGACGTAATCATAGTGGAATATAAATATGATTATATGTTCAAAATAAGTTAATGCTAAGATTAGTCAGTGCACAGGATTTGCACTGACTTGTCAATCTACGATATGATCTACTTATACATTGTAGTGTTATATATGTTCTTTCCAGAACATTAGCAAAGTAGATAAGCTTGGATGCATTTGTTACATCAAATTGGACCGATATTGACAGTTGATAAGATAAGTAAACATTACGTTATTATCTATTCTAGTCATATCATAAAGTTGACCATAGGTTAATTCAATCTCAATTCTAAGTGGTTAGTATTCTAATTGAGTGTATTATTTAAGTTCTTTGACTTGTCCATTACCAGCTTACCCTACGGACTAGCCCATACTTACATCTTGGGAACTCGGTAGTATAATTGAGTGGGAGTGTTAATCATAGATATGAACATCTATAGCTTCTGATGAAGAAGTGAAATGATGGTTTCCTTTTAGTTTGGTTCAAGGTGTTAAATGATAGAGATCTCATTTCAGTAATTAAATTAGTTTACTGAAATATCATTTACAAGGAACTAAGTGTTTTAAGGATAAAATACAATGAGGGGTAAAACGGTATTTTAGTCCTATCTCATTGTCGACCATCTATAGAGGATTGAGTGACTATTGTGGTTGTAACAATGGATAATTAATAGCGTATCTATATTTGTTATAAAGCGTTCTATGAATTCAAGAGTGCAATTCCGAGTCTATAATGGAGTCACGAGGAATTAATAAGTTAGTAAATTTATTTGTTAGATTTATGATAACTTATTAGAGCTTGATTTTACAGGCCCATGGTCCCCATTGTACCTTGGATAAAATCATCTAGATAGTCTCAATTAATTGATTTTATTATTGAAACAAGAGGTGAAGAGGATTGTATTCACTTATATTTCAATGAGAAATAAATATATATTTATATACAACCTAGGGAAGCTATTCTAGGAAACTATGAGAGAATAGGAAACTAATTAGTCCTAATTTATAGCTAATTTACAGTTAATATGAACAACTAATATATATAGCTAGCACTCCCCCTCAAGCTGGAGCATATATATAGCTAACAACTAATATATATTAGTCCTAACTAATATATAGCTAACACTCCCCCTCAAGCTGGAGCATATATGTTAATCATGCCCAGCTTGTTACAAAAATAATCAACCCGCACCCCATTTAATACTTTTGTAAAGATATACCCTAGTTGTTCGCCGGTCTTCATATGTCCTGTGGAGATCAAGCCTTGTTGAATTTTCTCACGAACAAAATGACAATCAATTTCGATGTGCTTAGTCCGCCCATGGAACACAGGATTAGATGCAATATGAAGAGCAGCTTGGTTATCACACCATAATTTTGTTGGTACTGAAGTCTTAAGTCCTACTTCAGTCAATAGCTGATAGATCCACATTATTTCACACACAGACTGTGCCATAGCCCTATATTCTGATTCTGCGCTTGATCGTGACACAACGTTTTTCTTCTTACTCTTCCAAGCGACCAAATTCCCTCCAACAAAAATACAATAACCTGAAGTGGATCTTCTATCCACTTTAGAACCTGCCCAATCTGCATTTGAGAAACACTCAATATGAGTGTGCCCATGATTTGTGTACACGATACCTCGTCCTGGTGCTCCTTTCAAGTAACACAAAATTTGCTCTAACGCTACCCAATGATGAATTGTTGGAGATGACATGAACTGACTGACTACACTAACTGAGAATGCAATGTCTGGACGAGTCATAGTAAGATAATTCAACTTTCCAACCAACCTGCGATATCTTTCAGGATCTTCAAATGTTTTCCTATCTTTTGTAAGGTGCACATTAGGACTCATTGGAGTACTACAAGGCTTTGCTCCCAATTTTCCTGTCTCTGTCAACAAATCAACGACATACTTTCTTTGAGATAGAAAAATACCTTGTTTACTCTGAGTTACCTCAACTCCCAAGAAATACTTGAGCACCCCCAAATCCTTCGTGTGAAACTAAGTATGAATGAAGGACTTAAGAGATGAGATTCCTCTAGTATCATTTCTAGTAATAACAATATCATCCACATACACAACCAATAAAATGATACCGACAGTTGATCGTTTATAAAACACATAATGATCGGACTTACTTTTCAGCATATCAAATTTCTCATCAGCCTGACTAAATTTACCAAACCAAGCACAAGGACTTTGCTTCAAACCATATAAAGATTTTCGAAGACGACAGACTCGCCTTGACTCCCCCTGAGCAACAAAACTAAGAGGTTGCTCCATATACACCTCCTCCTGAAGATCTCCATGAAGAAAAAAATTCTTGATATCTAGCTGATGCAGAGGCCAATGATGAGTAGCTACCATTGAAATAAACAATCGAACAGATGTCAACTTAGCAACAGGAGAAAAAGTATCACAATAGTCCACTCCCTAGGTTTGAGCATAACCCTTAGCAACAAGACGGGCCTTTAATCGAGCAATTGAGCCATCTAGATTGACCTTAACAGTGAATACCCATTTGCACCCTATGGCCCGTTTTCCTAAAGGTAAATCGATCAAGTCCCAAGTATCATTGACATATAAAGCATTCATCTCTTCTATCATTGCATCATGCCAACCAGGATGCGATATGGCTTCACGAACAATATTAGGAATCGAAATAGAATCAAGGGAAGCAATAAAAGAACAAGAAGAAGAGGACAAGTGATTATAAGAAACAAAAGAAGAAATAGGATAAGTGCACTGACGTTTACCTTTGCGTAGCGCAATGGGAAGATCATCGCTTGGGACCAGATTTGATAACGAAGAAGCAGGTGCAGGACATGAAACAGGAGGCAGACGCCTGGTGTGCACCTTAATAGGAGGCGGAGGCATGGCAGGAGCTGTGGCTGAGACAGGGTGAGTAATAGGAGACTCATTGTGAGTAGTGTATGAGATAGGTTCAAAAATAGGAGATTCCTCAGGAAGTGGGTCAGGGGCAGAAGAAGTGATAGAATATACCAACAAATCATCATCATCTTCCCCCTGACGAGTAGGAATAGAGGAAGATGAAAAATAGGGTGTGTTTTCCATGAAGGTAACATCAATGGAGACAAGATACTTGTTCATATTTGGACAATAGCACCTATACCCTTTCTGAAGACGAGAATAGCCAAGGAATACACACTTCAATGACTTAGGATCTAATTTGGTGACATTTGGACGAACATCTCGAGCAAAAAAGTACTACTAAATATCCTAGGATTAACAGGAAATAATGACTTGCCGGGAAAAATAATTTTATATGGGATCTCACCATTAAGAACAGAAGATGGCATGCGATTGATAAGAAAACATGCTGTAGAAACGGCATCGGCCCAAAAATGTTTAGGAACATGCATTTGAAATAAGAGGGCTCGTGCAGTTTCAAGAAGATTTTTGTTTTCACGTTCTGCTACACCATTTTGGGATGCAGTATCAGCGCAACAGGTTTCATGAAGCATGCCATTAGAGACCATATAAGAATGAAATAAAGCAGATGTATATTCTTTGGCATTATCACTTTGCAAAGTACGAATAGAAACATTAAATTGATTCTGAATCTCAGCACAAAATGCACAAAATATAGAAAACAACTCATAATGATTTTTCATTAAATATAACCAAGTTACACGAGAATAATCATCAACAAAAGTAACAAAATACTTGAATCCAGGTTTAGAAAAAATAGGAGAAGGACCCCAAACATCAGAATGAACTAATTCAAAAGGAACACTACCACGTTTATTGAGTCGTGGACTCGAACTAAGACGATGGTGTTTGGCAAATTGACATGACTCACAATCTAATGAAGACACCTTACCATATTGCGGACAAAGTTTCTTGAGCAAAGGAAGAGACGGATGACCTAATCGACAATGAGCCTCAAAAGCGGAAGTGACACTCGAACAAGCAAAAGAAGTTGGTGGGTGTATGTCAAGAACATAAAGGCCTCTAGATTCATGCCCTTTACCAATAATCTTCTTTGTCATAAGATCCATAAATAAATAATGATCAGGAAAGAATGAGATGCAACAATTAAGATTACGTGTGAGTTGACTAACATAGAGCAAACTGAAGGATAAACTAGGTAAATGTAAGATAGATGACAAAGTAAGCAGGGGTGTAGGAGTAATAGTGCCAGACCTACGAACACAAGATGGTGATCGATCAACTAAGGTAACAGTAAAAGTTGAAGTGCGAGAATGAAAAGTGGAAAAGAGACGGGAATTACCTGTCATGTGATATGTGTCACCAGAATCAATGACCCATTTGGAGGATGAAGAGAGAAGACACATATTAGATTTACCTGAATCAGCAATGTTATACCCAAAAATTAGAGATCAAGGACGTGGCAATAAATGTGACAAATGGCAGTGCATGGTCAGTAAAAGACACGTTAATAATCAATAAATACATTGACTCCTCAGA
Source organism: Humulus lupulus (assembly GCF_963169125.1). Lineage (NCBI taxonomy): Eukaryota > Viridiplantae > Streptophyta > Magnoliopsida > Rosales > Cannabaceae > Humulus > Humulus lupulus. The sequence goes on along the minus strand of NC_084795.1, from coordinate 244,316,850 downwards.
GTTGTGATAAAGTGACCCGGTAGATTGACGAAGAATTTGGACTGCTTGAAAGATGTCATAACCAAGCCAAGTGCACCTTGGTCCTAGGAGGCTAAGGGGAGTGCATCCTAGGAGAGCTAAAGAGAGTGATCCTAGGAGAACCCAAGGATGAGGTCCGAGGAGAACTCAAGAAAGTGGTCTTAGGAGACCCCAAGGAGAAAGTGGTCCTAGGAGACCCCAAGGAGGATGTGGTCCTAGGAGACTCCAAGGGTGTGTTTGAGGTAAGCCTCCCAATGTTTCCTAAGTGTTGGCTTGAGCGTGTCCAAGGTAAATAGCTAAGGAGGAAGAGTCCCATGCAAGTCAAGAATGGGGACTTAGATTTTGACAAGAAGAGCCTACACAATGTCCAATTGGACATGCTTGGGAGATGCTAAAGGAGAATGCCTTGAACTTGTCAAGGTAAGATGTCAAGGAGGATGCCTTGGACCACCTTGGTCCGAGGAGAAGCAAAGGGGATTGGTTCAAGGAGGAACATGGCATGCTAGAGGAGAGTGTTATGTTAGAGGAGAAAAGTGCATGTCCTACCACCATGCACGTTCAACCCACAAAAACATGTCCTACCACCATGCACGTCCGACCAACACTTGCATGAGTAGTCAATAGGAGGTGGATCAACTAGCTAAAGGAGACTAAGTCAAGGTCCCCAGAAACAACTTCAACAACATATGCGGGAATCTCTCATTCTTCCCACAAATGGGGGGTTTGTTACATTTTGAATTTTGAATGTTTCTTTGTAATTTAAATGTAATAAATATAATAAAATATCCCGGTTCTTGGGGATACCGTATGTATGACCCTAAGCCTATAAATAGGGGGCTTATGGGATGAGAGAGGGGCTTCTTCTGCTTCTTCTTTCTAGAGAGAGAAAATTGGGACTGTGTATTCTAGAGAGAGAAAATTGGGTCTGAGTATTCTAGAGAGAGAATTCTTGTATTTTTGCCATCAGTACTGAAGAAACTCAGTTGGCTCAGTCCATCTGATCTTGAGTACAGATATGTAAATCACAACTCTAAGTGGATTAGGCTATTATCGACAATTGGGGCTGAACCACTATAAAAATCTCTTGTGTGTTGTTTATCTTTCTTGTTTAAACCGTCTGTGTCGTTTTTATTTCTCTTGAAGGTTTGTCGTATTTGACATTCTCACATCGTTGGCTAAAAACACAGTCAACAAGCAATAACAGTGACAGAAGGAGATGACGACTTGAGTGATTCCTGATATCGTGAGAACTTGGCAAATTCATCAGTAGAAATAAGGACAGATTTATTAGTGGTAGTAGTAGTATTTGCAACATTAATAGGGTGTTGTTGATGGTTTTTAAACTGTAGCTTTCTACACTCAAACTTGGTGTGGCCTGACTTTTTACAGTAGTTGCAAATAATGCCTCCAGGTTCCGGTGTTCGAGTTTCAACTCCTTGTGAACGACCTCCTTTATGCCTAGTTGGAATAGAAGATTTCCAAGGTGCATAATTATTACGACTTACCAAAGCACTATTAAGAGGAACAGAAGGAGTAATTTCCGTGCGAAGAATATGACTAAAGATATCTTGTAAAGAGGAAACATCAGAACCAGAAAGAATCTGTGCTTTCGCAGAATCAAATTCAGGTGAGAGCCCTGCTAGGAAGCTCATAATAGCCATATGCTCTCGATGGCGTTGTTGAACCTTCACATCAGGGCTAAATGGTAGCAACATATTAAGCGCCACATACGTCTTCTTAAAGGACATAAAGTAGTTCATAAGGGACTGATCTTGTTTCTCCACACAGTAGAATGCTTTGCATACCTCATACATACGTGAGAGATTACCTTTTCCAGAATACAAAAATTCCAAATAATCCATTAGTTCTTTAACAAACTCACAATGATTGATCAAACCAATTACCTCACTGTCAATAGAATTCTGGATTTGAAGGAATAAGCGAGCATCCTCCCTGAGCCACGTCTATCTTGAATCATATTTTTCTTTAGGAGGATCATCAGTCAAGTGGTCATCTTTGTCAATACTTTGTAGATAAAGCCGAACAGTCTTACACCACTCCAAATAATTTGAACCAATCAGTTTATGGTCCGTGATTTTAGACATCACAGGAACCACATCAGATGAAACCATGAATTTCGTCTCTAATTTATTCTCACCCATAACTCCTTAAAGAAACACAACAGCAAAAAAAAAAAAAAAAAGACTAAACCCTAATTTGTGTTTATGGAAAACCCCAAATGAAAAAAAAACCCTAATTTTGTAGCAAAATTCAAATTTTACAGACTAATGCTCTGATACCATGAAACAAGAGGTGAAGAGAATTGTATTCACTTATATTTCAATGAGAAATAAACATATATTTATATACAACTTAGGGAAGCTATTCGAGGAAACTATGAGAGAATAGGAAACTAATTAGTCCTAATTTATAGCTAATTTACAGTTAATATGAACAACTAATATATATATATATATAGCTAAATTATCAATTAGAATTATCAAAGTTGACCAGGTCAATTTTGGATAGTTTCACAGAGTTATGTAATTTTGAGAAGAAAAGAGAAATTATGGCAGATTTATTAATTAAGATAAATTGGTATCTAAATTAATAAATAAGTTTAAATCAATGTTAAAATTATAAATAATTAATTTGATAAAGGATTTAAATAATTATTTAATTAATTAAATCAATAGAAAATAATACAGGCCTTGATTTTAAGTCCAATGGGCTTATAATCAAATGGGAAATTTCATGGGCCTAAAGCCCATGATAATTTTGACCTAGGGCTTCAAATTGGCTATTATTTTATTGATTTTTTAATTAAATTAAATGGCCTAATTGAGTCTATAAAAGGAGTGCTTAGAGAGAAGTCAAGATAGACGACATATAAGTTTAATCACTGGTTTTCTGACAGTTTTAGATTCTCTCTAAACACAAGTCCTTTTCTAAGCCTCTTTGTTATTTTCTCTTCTTCTCTCTGTATCTATCTCATGTGTTGAGAATTGCCCACTCTAGTCTAGGTGATTCTAAGAATACTTTGGAAGACTATGAAGAAATTAGAAGAACGGTTTAGTTTCTTGATAATACTCTACAACAGAAAGGATACAAGAGTTAGAGAAACTGAAGGAATGACTCTTTCATTCCGATGCGTATAATGTAAGTATTCTTATCTTTGTTTATCTTTGAATTCAATTTTAGAAAAATGTTCTAGGTTATCTCATATTAATTTGTTTAATATTAGATCTACATGAAAATAAATAAAGATCCTGTATAAGTTTTCTAACAATATAAAGCAAATAAAATTGTCATTATAATAATTTCTCATGATCACAAAATAAGACAATTATATAACATGCTAGCACATGTCCCAATAATTCACTAGAGATTATTTACACAATATGTTAATTAATCCCATATAGCAAAAACTCAAGATGTTGAATTATCTTATAATCTAACCACTATATTTGCAAAAGCAAAGGAGATTAGAAAATAATGAACCTCATTTGTAAATTTTCCTTCTTCTTATTTCTATCACTATATGAAATCCATTAAATCTTCTAAGAAAAAACAAAGAAGAACATTACCTTATCTTACCACTTTTAAAGTTGGATCCTCATAAGATTTCTATGGTTTCTCCTTCCATTGAAAATGAAAGAAATAAGCTTTTGATTGTTAGAGAATATATATTACTCAATGGAAATGGTAAAACCAAAGATACAACTCTATGCAAAATGTTACAATAGACAAGATGATAGATAAATAAGTGTTACACAACACCATTGTAAAAATATAAGTAAATAGAAATAGAAGATGATAGATATATTGATAATACAACTCAAAGCATAACAATACAAATAAATATATAAGATAGAAGAAAAAAGTAAAGAGGTAGAAGAACAAAAGAATGAACACAAACTCTCACACAACCAAAGTGTAGAGTAGTGGGGATCACCAACTTGAATAATGTTCAAAACCTTTGTCCAAAAGTTTATTTCCCCCTATTCTCTATGCACTAAATGATCTCTCAATGAAATGACTTTCTAGAATTATCAACCCTCTATGGTGTATTTTATAGACAAGTGCTTTGTGGATAGAAAAATGGTGTGTCTTACAACTGAGCAATAGACTCCTACTTATAGATTTTTGAGACACCTTTTTAATTTCAAAATCCACCAACCTCAATGGCTGTTACCAATGTTTAATTGGATATTTATGGAATTAAAAAAAATTCTTGGGAGTTACTTGAGGTGTTGGAACCATTCAAGATGGAAATTTGAAGTTGGATTTGGCTGTTGCGTCCTAGGCCGCGACCAGAGATGTTCCTGACCGTGACTACTGGCCTCAGTTCTCCAGGTTGCGGCCTTGAACACCTGGGCCTGCAGCCACAACTTCAATTTCAGCAAAACTCAATTTTTGCATTTCCAAATGGTTCAGTCTTCTTCCCACATGACTTTGTAACCTACATACACATTATGGGAGTTAAAATCATGTGTGCAACAACCATATCACTTAATGGCTCTATGAAATTCAAACACAAATGTGTAATTCTCAATCTACACATTATTGGGTAATATTTGGGGGTTACAAATTTGTAACTCCAAAATATGTTACATTTGAGCACACACATGTGTCCAATTTTGTAACTCTCAATAATATATTACAAGGTGTGACAAATCACATTTTGTCACAGTATTTAATCTAACATTATATTATAAGAAATAATATAACATGAAATTGTTTCATTCTCTAGAATAAAAAAATGAAACTTATAGCGGTTATATAGATGTTGAAAATTTTAGTGAAATACAAAGTATAGTGAACCTGGAGTTCATTAATTGAATTGTTTTGACATGATCAATCATATGCAATAAAATGTAAATAATTTTCCTAAATTTTAATGAAGAACTAGAAGATTCTTTTCATTATTAATTCTTATATGGTGCTCAAGAAAATATGTATATATATTTTGCACATGGGAAGTGAAAATAAATTTGAATATATCATAATTTTAAAAAAAAAAAGTATATTTCAACTAGTTTTCAAATATTTTATTTTTTTTAAAAGAGTTTAACTTGTGCAACTTTATCGTTAAATTTCTTACTCATTAGAATATTAGTGCATTCATTTTTCAAACTTTTCATAATTATTTATAGGTTGAAATTATATTTATGCTGAAAATTATTTTGCCCATATAAATTTGTTAACCCAAGATATGTTTCCAAGAGGGGGGGTGAATTGGAAATTTAAACTAATTTCGGAAATTTAAAACTTAATATGCCAAATTATGCAATAAATCAAATTTATCAAGTAAAAGCAAATAATATGGCAATCAAATAGATATAGCAAATAATCAAACTTGTAATGTAAAGAGTTGAAGGTTAAGAAATTGCAAACTCTCGAATTTTACAAGGTTCGGTAGAACTAAGCCACCTACGTCCTTGGTCTTCAAAGCTATGGATCTAGCTTTGAGTTCAACTATTGAGCCAAGTTAGCGGGCTTGACTAACCCTTACAACCGGGAATTTTTCACCAAGGTATTTCCAAACCTCTTACAATAGTTTTCCACCACCAAGGACTATCAACCTCTTTTTCGGTTTGTTGAAGTGCCAATCTCACAATAACCGGGTTGTTTACAAAACCGGTGCCAACCTCACCTCAATCACAATATGGGAATGTGTTTGATATTACAAGCAAAAATCACTCTAGAAGTATGATAATACAATGAGAAACCTAGAGTGATTAGCAAGCACACTTAGAAGAAATAAATACAAATTTTGGCTCAAGTGTGTGAAAATGTGTTTGGAGGATTTAAACTTTGAGAGCTCTTTGAAATCAATGGATTAGGTTTGATATATGTAATAAATGCTCAGCCAACCACCAATTTTGAGTGAAAAACGAGTTTATATAGAGTTTGGGAAAAAACTAGCCGTTTATAGCCGTTAGGGGTTAATTTTTAATGCTGCCTGCCGCGAACCGGAAGTCCGGATGGGGAACCGGAATTCTGGATGGCAAACAGAGAGCAAAAGTTCGAAATATGCCTATTTTCTCGTTTTTCAATTCTTTATAACTTTTAGCTCGTTTATCCGATTTCAAAAATTCCAATTGAGTTACGACCGTATCGGGATGTATTTTCTTAAAAGTGAATTTAGGATGTTTAGTTCTCATTTTGAAAAATCACTATTTTTAGTACGTGAATGAGCCAAATTTTATACTTATGACTTAAAGTAAACTTGCAATCACTTTACAAGACTAAGAAATGAAATTAAACCTTTCTCTTGAGTTTCTTGAGTCTTGAAATCCATTTCGGGTCATTTCCGGAAAATTTGGTAAAATGACCATTTTGCCCTTGGTCATAAGTTTGACTTTGAAAAACTAATTCACTTTGGTTTTTGCTACAAAATCAACAAGTCATTAGTAACAAATAATAATCAAATATTTGTTAATCATCAAAACAAGGAGACTTAAGAGTTTGGGTCAACAATCTCCCCCTTTTTGATGATATCAAATATTTGATTATTTTAAAAGGGAAAGAAAATATTTTTAAATATTAATATTAGATTAGCTCCCCCTTAATGTGTGCAAGGGTTTAATAAATTTGAAACTTTACCTTTGATTGTCACCTTACATGATTTTGTAAACTCCCCCTCAATTTATTACTCATAGTGAAATAAAACGTTAGTCCAAAAATTGAGGGTTTTGCCAAAGTTAAAATAATCTCAATTAATTTCTCCCCCTTTTGATTCATCAAAAAGGGTGGCAAAGGAATTCACAAAATAAATCATAAGCAAACATAGATTAAATTGTTTAAACATTCATACATAAGGCATAAATCCATGCAAATACACAAGTACACAAGAAAAAATAAAAACATGAAAGAGTGCAAAAAGAGAAAACATGCAAATGCCTAAGATGGTGGCGCCCCAAAACGCCTCATGTAGGCCTTCATCTCCTCCATCTCATCATGAACATTTCGGAAGCCTTGTTCCATGTCACTCCGCAAGTTTGTAAATTGAGTGTTCATGTCGGTGGTAAGACGAGCAAAAGCCTCCTTGAGGTTGAATTGAGAAGCTTGAGGCATTGGAAGGCTTGAAGGTTGAGCTTCTTCTTCTTCATTGTCTTCCTCCTCTTCTTCACTTTCACTTGCGGGTAACCCAAAGCTCGCCTCTTCCTCTTCTTCTTCTCCTACTTCAAGGTCCTCTTGCGTTCTTTGGCCTCTTTTCGGAGTGAAAACCCACTTATTGTTGATAAGAGCATACCCCAAGCTTGTGAAAGTTTTAGTACCTAGCTTATCTCCTTCGGTAGGTTCAACCTTCTTTTCATCCGAGATGGGAATTCCTAAGAGAGGTAGGATGTAGCTAAGGAGAAAGCCAAATGGGAGTGACTTGACCATGTTTGGTTTATACACATCAACGATAAAGCGAAGAATGAGATGGCCTAGGTTGATTCGTGCCTTTTTGGTTAGGATAAGGTATAAAATGAGTATATCAATGTTGTTTACCTCATCTTTATGGCCACTTCTAGGAGCAAGGTTATTGATGATAAATAGTTGGAGAATTTTAGCTTCCAAAGTGAGATTGTGAAACTTTGGTTTTATGAAAATAGGGCCTTCTCCACAAAGAACTCTAGAACACTCATTCATGGCAAAAATTTCATCATTCTTAAGAGTTGTCTTTGGCTCTAGCAAAAGTCCTTCATTTGGTGCTCCTAGTAAGTTGTTTAGAGTTTCTACATCAAGTTCAAAGTAGACATCTCTAAGGGTGCCTTTAACTCCTAGGGGTGCATGGTTAGGTTTGATGCAAGCATAGAAAGCTCTAATTAACCTAGGGTATATGGGGGTCTTAATATTGATAAAGGATTTCCAACCTAACATTTCAAAATGGTAGCTGAATTTTACACAAGCTAGGCTTGGAAGGGCACAAAATTTACCTTTGATGATAGGCCTAGAGGAGAAAGCATCATGGAAACGATTAAAGTCCTCTTGGTTGTAGAAGAGGGTAGGCTCATTCCTTCCTTTTGCCCTCTTTTCCCTGATTTGTTCAGCAGTGGCAACTCTCTTGCTCTTCCTTGGGTTGGATGATGAAGCCATTGAAGTGGAAACAAGAAGAGAATGAGATTTTTGTAGAAAAAGGGAGGATGAAGTGAGGGTTTGAGGGAGTGATTTTTGAGAGGGAAGAGAGTGGTGGCTGGTATTTTAGGTTGTAGAGTCAGAATGAGAGAATGAAACTCGTGGGTAGGGTTTTTATGGGGAAAAAATTGCATTTTAAAAGACCAAAAAAAAACTTAAGTGGCTGCTGTCAGCGCCAACCGGAATTCCGGTTGGTCTGTGCACAGGCAACCGGAATTCCGGTTGGTGCAGCAGCCCAGCCCCTTTTTCAAAAACGTGCCAAAAATCTTCGTTTTTAACCCAATTGACCCCAAACTTTTTCTAACACCTAAAATATGAGAAAATGAATATGCTCAAACAAGAAAATCTGAAAAATGTTGAAAAATGACGATTTACGGTAAGCTTTTCAAAAACGTTTAAGAAAGCTAAAAACTTACCAAAAATGAAATCTGTTCAACCAAATTGAAAAATTCTTTTTCCAGCAGTTCAAAAATGTTAAATATGAGGTGTGTGAAGTGACGGAATCGAAAAATATTGAAAATTGAGAATTTAGAGTAGATTTTTCGAAAAATGCCTTAAAAGGCCTTGAAAAGTAGAAATCTACCAAAAATGAGTTTTATGCAACCAAATCGAAAAATTCTTTTGCAATAGTTCAAATGTGTTAAATGTGAGGTGCTCAAACTGACGGATTTGAAAAATGTTGAAAATTGAGTAAGTTTGGCGAAAAACACTCATTTAGGCAAAAACTAACAAATTTTCAATACTTAGCATACCTAAAAATTGTTCAAAGAGTAATTCAAGCATAGAAACCCTATAGGCATACTAGATAGACTTATTTAGACATGTTCAAACACATAAACACATATACTAAACACATATGCAAAAATTCACATATTCACTCAATCAAAAATGAGTTCAAAGTTCACCAAAAATTCATACCATGACCTATAATTTGTTATTCTCAAAGACATATATCTAATAGGTCAAGTATTAAAAAGACTTTGCTTATTTATGCATTAGAATCATATTATAGTGAAAGTATATATGCATAAGTAAGTAAGGAGAGATATGATATTCAAGTAGCTAGTAAACCTTAAATTTCATTTATGTTGGTCATTCCTAGATCTCTTCTAATAAAACTAAATCTCTCATCACTAAGAGGCTTGGTGAAAATATCCGCTAGTTGGAAATTGGTGCTCACAAAATCTAGCATAATGTCACCTCTTTGGATATGGTCTCTAAGGAAGTGGTGCCTTATATCAATATGCTTGGCTCTAGAATGCAAGATTGGATTCTTAGAGAGGTTAATGGCACTAGTATTGTCACACTTTATGGGTGTACATTCAAAATCAACATCAAAATCCTTAAGAGTTTGTTTCATCCAAAGTATTTGAGCACAACAACTACCGGCGACAATGTATTCGGCTTCGGTTGTGGATAGGGCTACCGAGTTTTGTTTCTTGCTAAACCATGACACTAAAGAGTTTCCTAGAAAGTGACATGTTCCACTAGTACTTTTCCTATCCATTTTACAACCGGCAAAGTCGGCATCCGAGTAACTAATGATTTCAAAGTTTGAGTTCTTGGGATACCAAAGCCCTAGATTCATTGTGCCTATCAAGTATCTAAAAATTCTCTTAACGACACTTAAGTGGGATTCCTTGGGACATGATTGGTACCTAGCACATAGACCAACACTAAACAAAATATCGGGTCTACTAGCGGTTAAATATAATAATGAACCAATCATACCTCGATACTTGGTGATGTCAACATCCTTACCACTTTCATCCTTGTCCATCTTTATGGAGGTGCTCATAGGAGTTTTCATGGACTTTGCATTGGCCAAGTCAAACTTTTGAAGTAGATCCTTGATGTACTTGGATTGACTTATGAATATTCCATCCTTTTGTTGCTTTATTTGAAGTCCAAGGAAAAAGTTGAGCTCTCCCATCATGCTCATCTCGAATTCACTATGCATACACTTTGAAAATTCTTCACGAAGAGCATCATTAGTAGCACCAAAAATAATATCATCAACATAGATTTGTACTATAATAATGTCTTTTGATTTTCTTTTAATAAAAAGTGTATTATCCGCTTTTCCCATTGAAAAACCATTTGAAATAAGAAAAGTGCTTAAACGATCATACCAAGCTCTAGGAGCTTGCTTTAAACCATATAATGCTTTCTTTAATTTATAAACATGGTTAGGGTGTTTGTGATCTTGAAAACCGGGGGGTTGAGAGACATAAACCTCTTCCATAATGTATCCATTTAAGAAAGCGCTTTTAACATCCATTTGATACAAGACAAAATTCTTGTGACATGCAAAAGCTAATAACATTCTTATGGACTCAAGTCTTGCTACCGGGGCAAAGGTCTCCTCATAATCAATTCCTTCTTCTTGATTGTAACCTTGGGCCACTAATCTAGCCTTGTTACGCACAATGACCCCATGCTCATCTACCTTAGTTCTATAGACCCATTTTTTTCCAATCACCGATTGGTGTGACGGTCTTGGAACTAACTCCCAAACATCATTTCTAATAAATTGATTTATTTCTTCTTGCATAGCTAGAAGCCAAGATTCATCGAACTCGGCCTCTTTAAAATTCTTTGGTTCAATTTGAGAAATAAAAGCAATGAAATTACACAAGTTTCTAAGGGAGTTTCTAGTTGTGACTCCTTGTGAAGGATCACCTAGAATTTGGTCAATAGGATGAGCACTTTTGAACTTCCACTCATGTGGAAGGTTAGAATCCATACCTTTGCTTTCATTTACCTTTTCCTCGGGTGATTCCTCTTTGGGAGTTTGTGATGGAGCGTTAGATGATTCTCCAATGTCAAGATTTTGAACCTCCTCTCCCAAACCTACAACATCATCATCTACACTTTTGCTTGTAGGAGGGTTAGACTCATCAAATGCAACATGAATAGATTCTTCAACAACATTAGTTCTTTTGTTATAAATTCTATAAGCTTTACTATGTGTTGAATAACCTATAAAAATTCCAACATCGGATTTTGCATCAAATTTTCCAAGGTTGTCCTTGGTGTTCAAAATATAGCATTTACATCCAAAAACTCTAAAATATCCAATATTGGGTTTTCTCCATTTCCAAAGCTCATAAGGGGTTTTATTCATGTTAGGCCTAATGAAAACACGGTTCAAAATGTAACAAGAAGTATTGACGGCCTCGGCCCAAAAATATTTAGGTAATGAGATTTCATTGAGCATTGACCTAGCCATTTCTTGAATTGTTCTATTCTTCCTCTCGACAACTCCATTTTGTTGTGGAGTTCTTGGAGCTGAAAAGTTATGGTTAAAACCATGTTCATCACAAAACAATTCTAAGGCATCATTGTCAAACTCTCCACCATGATCACTCCTAATGGAGGTGATTGAATACCCTTTTTCATTTTGCACACTCTTACAAAATATAACTAGATTTTCCAAAACATCATTTTTGAGTTTCAAAAATATAACCCATGTAAATCTAGAAAAATCATCAACAATCACAAATGCATAGTATTTACCACCTAGACTAGCAATTCTTGAAGGACCAAATAAATCAATATGAAGCAATTGCAAAGGTCTAGAGGTTGAAATCTCTTTCTTGGAATGAAAAGATGTTTTAATTTGTTTTCCAAATTGGCATGCATCACAAAGTTTATCTTTAACAAAAGGAATAGATGGCAATCCAACAACAAGATCTTTTCTAACCAACTTTGAAATAGAATCCATACTAGCATGTCCTAATCTTCTATGCCACAACCAAGAATTATCATTCATAATGGTTAAACATTTATTTTTTCTATCAAAGGAATCAACATCAATAACATAAACATTATCCTTCCTTTCTCCAACAAAAATAACTTCATTGGTTGAAGCATTTTCAATGGAGCATTTTGAGGATTAAAAAACAACACGAAAATCTTTATCACATAGTTGACTAATACTAAGTAAATTATGTTTAAGGTTATCAACAAGAAGCACATTTTTAATACATGGAGAGTATACGTTACCGATATCACCAATGCCCAAGATTTTTCCTTTTGAATTGTCTCCAAAAGTGACAAAACCCCTTTCCTTGCTCTTAAAACTTGAAAATCTTGATGGGTCACCGGTCATATGCTTTGAACAACCACTATCCAAGAACCACAAGCTTTTGCTCTTCCTTGTTGATTCCTACAAAAATAAAATCATTTGTTGGCCTTTGGTACCCAAATAACTTTGGGTCCTTTCTTGTTAGTTTTGGAACCCTTTGGTACCCATTTGGTCTTGCCTAGATATGCATATCTCTTTACATGACAATATGAAATAGTATGACCATCTTGGTTACAATATGTGCATGTAAAGTGTGGTAGGCTAGTTGGTTTTACAAAGAAGTTTCTCAAAAATTTTTGTTTCCTACTAGGATCATATCCAATACCACTTTTTCCAAAACCACAAGATTGACTTCCTAGCATAAGTTCATAGCCTTCTTTACCTTTTGTAAAAGTATATATGTCATTCTTAAGGTTTTTTACATTAGCATGCAACTCAACAATTTCTTTCTTATATGAGGAACAAGTAGCACATTGAGATTTAGCTAAAAGTTTCTTTTCATTTAATTTTAAAATCTCAATTTCCTTTAATAGCATGTTGGTCTTTTCTCTAAGGGTTTGGTTTTTAGCAAGCAATTTTCCAAAATCATCAAATAGTTCCTTAAATGAATTTGACAACTCATCATATGACATTTCTAAGTTATCATCATCATTTTCACTATCACAATCACTTTGGTTAGAAATGCTTACCCCATCATCAAGTGCCATCATGCACATGTTTGCTACTTCATTCTTCTCCTCATTGTCAGAGTCCTCCTCATCACTATTGAGCCAATCCGCCAACATTGCCCTTCCTTTGTATTTATTCTTCTTCCTCATTGGGCAATCCATTTTCATGTGACCGGGCTTCTTGCATTCAAAGCAAATTGGTGGATCATCTTTGCTTTTTCTTTTGAGTCGCTTCCTCTTTGTGGCTTCTTCCCAAAGTTCTTCTTGAATTTCATGAACTTTTTGTATTTCTTTGAGAAGAGTGCCAAGTCCTCCATGTCACTACATAGGCTATCCTCATCATCTTCACTAATGGCACGGGAGGAGGAAGACTTGAATGCAATAGTCTTCTTTTTCTTCTCAACTTCCTCTTCATCTTGTGCACTCATGAAAATTTCATGGTTCATGAGTGAACCAATTAGTTATTCCAAGGGAAGTGTTGAGAGATCCTTGGCTTCTTGAATGGCAATCACTTTGCCTTGATAGGCTTTGGTGAGACTTCTCAAAATCTTGGTCACCATCTCCTTTTGTGAAAGTACCTTGCCAAGAGAATTCAAACCATTAGTGATAGTAGTGAAACGAGTATACATGTTAGCAATAGTTTCATCTGCTTTCATCTTAAAGTTCTCATATTGAGTAGAATAAATTTGAATTTTAGTTTCCTTCATAACATTTGTTCCTTGATGAGTGACTTCAAGCATTTTCCACATATCATGAGCGGTAGAAGCTTGTTCAATATTTTTGAACACATCTCTATCCAAACCACATATAAGTGCGTATTTAGCTCTAGCATTCTTAGAAAGCATTTTCTTGTCTTCTTCATCATATGCCTCATGTGTCTTAATAACTTCTACACCATTAATGACATGTTTAGGAATGTAAGGACCATTAGACACTATATGCCACAAATCATAATCAATAGATTGAAGATAAGTTTCCATCCTAATTTTCCAATAAGGAAAGTCTACTCCATTGAAGAATGGTGCTCTATTTGTGCTTAGACCTTCTAACATGTTATTTTGTGAATTACTTGGAAACGCCATGCTCTAGATTGTGAAATCTAATCAAATAAATGAGCCCTTGCTCTGATACCAATTGTTAACCCAAGATATGTTTCCAAGAGGGGGGGGAGGTGAATTGGAAATTTAAACTAATTTCGAAAATTTAAAACTTAATATGCCAAATTATGCAATAAATCAAATTTATCAAGTAAAAGCAAATAATATGGCAATCAAATAGATATAGCAAATAATCAAACTTGTAATGTAAAGAGTTGAAGGTTAAGAAATTGCAAACTCTCGAATTTTACTAGGTTCGGTAGAACTAAGCCACCTACGTCCTTGGTCTTCAAAGCTATGGACCTAGCTTTGAGTTCAACTATCGAGCCAAGTTAGCGGGCTTGACTAACCCTTACAATCGGGAATTTTTAACCAAGGTATTTCCAAACCTCTTACAATAGTTTTCCACCACCAAGGACTATCAACCTCTTTTTCGGATTGTTGAAGTGCCAATCTCACTCTAACTGGGTTGTTTACAAAACCGGTGCCAACCTCACCTCAATCACAATATGGGAATGTGTTTGATATTACAAGCAAAAATCACTCTAGAAGTATAATGAGAAACCTAGTGTGATTAGCAAGCACACATAGAAGAAATAAATACAAATTTTGGCTCAAGTGTGTGAAAATGTGTTTGGATGATTTAAACTTTGAGAGCTCTTTGAAATCAATGGATTAGGTTTGATATATGTAATAAATGCTCAGCCAACCACCAATTTTGAGTGAAAAACGAGTTTATATAGAGTTTGGGAAAAAACTAGCCGTTTATAGCCGTTAGGGGTTAATTTTTAATGCTGCCTGCTGCGAACCGGAAGTCCGGATAGGGAACCGGAATTCCGGTCTGGGAGCAACCGGAATTCTGGTTGCCAACCGGAATTCCGGATGGCAAACAGAGAGCAAAAGTTCGAAATATGCCTATTTTCCCGTTTTTCAATTCTTTATAACTTTTAGCTCGTTTATCCGATTTCAAAAATTACAATTGCGTTACGACCGTATCGGGATGTATTTTCTTAAAAGTGAATTTAGGATGTTTAGTTCTCATTTTGAAAAATCACTATTTTTAGTACGTGAATGAGCCAAATTTTATACTTATGACTTAAAGTAAACTTGCAATCACTTTACAAGACTAAGAAATGAAATTAAACCTTTATCTTGAGTTTCTTGAGTCTTGAAATCCATTTCGGGTCATTTCCGGAAAATTTGGTAAAATGACCATTTTGCCCTTGGTCATAAGTTTGACTTTGAAAAGCTAATTCACTTTGGTTTTTGCTACAAAATCAACAAGTCATTAGTAACAAATAATAATAAAATATTTGTTAATCATCAAAACAAGGAGACTTAAGAGTTTGGGTCAACAAAATTGTTTTGCTATATTGTTATTTATTTTGTCAAATATGTATGAGGATTTTTTTTATATTATCTTGATAACGAGTGTTTGATTATATTCTCTTTGCATTCTTGAATCATTGATAAATTTATATTGGATAATTTTTTTTTTATCGATGTGATAAGATCATATGATCATGGACTTACAAAAATTATAAGTTTGTGTATTTCTAATTATACATATATATGACTCATTCTTGAAAATGAAATAAGTTTATAATTGTCAGTTATTGAACCTAAAGTTCAATGGCCCAATAATATATACGAGTTTGAAAAATATTGATTTATTGTGATATATTGAAATCCCTATAGGTTGTATTAATTTTTAAGAAATTCTCTTGATCAGGGGGAGAGAAATACAGTTGGATCGATGAATGTTTTGAAAAATGATCCTTGAAAAAAATAAAAACTAGAAGTTCAAAATGATAAAATCATACATGTATAAATGTCAACTGCAAATCAATATTATTTAAATTGAGTCATAATGAGTCTAATAATGGTTGAACCGTAAGTGAACAAAGTAGAAATTATGAAACAAATGTTCATTTGGTTTGTCCTGAAGATGTTGTAAGCAAGAGGTACTCACGAAGATGCCTTAATATTAAAAAGTATTGATAATTTGAACATTAAATAAAAATGGTTCTCCAGAAGAGACCCCCAAACGAAGTTATAGACATAACAAATTTGATTACAATTGAAGTCCTTGAAATGGTTATACAGGTACCTATAAATAATATTCATGTTTAACAAGTATATTGAAAATAAAGAGATCTCTATAAGTTATGTCAATATGAGAGGAAATTATCATATTATGAATTACTGTCGACAATACTAAATATTTGCATATATGCAATAAACTAATATGATATTAAATTCATCAAGAATTGTCGATGTACATATACTTTTGGCCAAAATCATATGACGCAATCCAGACAGTATAAAGTTTACTCACATAAATTGAAGTAAAACTTGTAGGGTGTACACATATATAATTTTTACAATAAAAGGTAATTTAAATGAGAAACTTGTATATTTGCACAAAATGAATTTTTGTACAAAATTTGCATAGACACGAGATTGGTTAAAAAAAAGGCATATACATATTGTTATTTGAAAAAATAATCAAGATTCGATTATAGCCTGGAGTACATATGTTTTATAAGAATTGATATGCGTCACATAAATGTTGAAACAAAAATTATTTATTTGGAGCTCCTAGTAATATGAGAATTTAAAATATGCCTTATCGAAAAAATTCCAGAAGAATTTAGCATGTCTTAAGAAGTATAAATTCAAAGTCGCGCGTATTATATAACAAAGATCTTTGTATGAATTAAAGACATGCATGTGAATAATGATTTGTAATTACAAGTAAGATTGTCTATGCAATATGAATTTATAATTTATATATCGTAAAAGGCTCCTGAAGAGCTTATGATTATATCATAAAATTATTGAAGAACAAACTATTATATTAAGGATTATAAAATATATTGTTTGTTCATAAATTTTATTATGAGTAACGAAGTCCCGAAGTACTTCATATACATAATGAATCATAGTGTATATGATCACTTGATGTAGAAATTAAAGAACATGTAACGAGAATGCAACAAATATATGGTCTTGGAGTACTGTCTTTATTGCAAATGAAAATTAATATTATCGAAGATATTCATTCATGTGTTCATATTTAAATTTCAAATTTTGGGTTGAACATAGTCTTATATAATGATTATCCACAAATATGATGCATATTTATAATAATGTTGATATGATAATGAACAATGTTATATGTACATGAATGATCTAATATGTTGGATAAATATTGATGTCCCATTCCACACACATGGTCTAGAAGAGTTATAGTAAATATGTGGTCATAGTTAATTATGGTGATATTTAAAAGTGGTGATTTATAATTACAATGAAATCATATGAGATATCTGATCATCATAGTTACCATGAATATTTTCATGAGTGGGAGATTATACGTGTTGCACTCTTTTTCCCTTAGTTTAGGTTTTGTCCCACTGGGTTTTCCTAACAAGGTTTTTAATGAGGTAACTTTATATCATGCTGCGATACGTGCAATTCATGAGGCAAGTGGAGAATCTGTAACTGAGTTTAACGAAACCACATATTCGAGGAACATGTGGATTATCACCCGATAAAGAAGTATCAACAATTCTTTATGAAGATAACAATGCATGCATTGCTTAGTTAAAAAGATAATACATTAGAGGAGATAGAGTTATATACATTTCACCAAAGTTCTTCTTCACACATGATCTTCAAAAGAGTGGTGATATTGATGTTCATCAAATTCGATCAAGTGACAATCTTGCAGAATTATTCATAAATTCATCACCAACATCAATGTTCTAGAAGATGGTACGTAAGATTGGAATGTGTTGATTTAAAGATCTCCAAGAACATCAAAATGAGGGGGAGTAAATGCACACTACACTCTTTTTCCCTTGACTGAGTTTTTGACCCACTTGGTTTTTCTAGCAAGATTGTTAATAAGGAAGTATTTATAGACATCCAAGGGGGAGTGTTCTATATATTATATTTATGTGGATGTCCATAATAATGGAGAACCCTCTTAGTCAAATATCATAATAACAAAGAATCACTAGATTACCCAAAGTTAAATATCAACATTAATTATTGACTGTATTTGTGGGACTTACTTGATTTTCCTAATTCATATTTATCTGTATAAATAAGGGTCCATCCCCATTGAAATAAGACACAAGAGTTATACTCTCTCATTACATCTCTTTCTATTACGCTATCTATTTATTTTCTTTATACTTTATATTTCACTATTTTAAATAGTTTTTATAACATTGATTAGTTTTTTTAATATTTATATTTGCGGAAATGGAATTTACATTGATTTTTTTCTTTTTTCATTTTTTTTTTACATTTTTATGGGGTTTAACTTTTTCATTTTTTTTACTTGGAAATTGATGTTTATGTGATTTTTTTTCTTATAAATTTGCAAAAATATAATTATGTCATACTTCTAATGGTAGTTATGTTTTATTTGATTTTGAGGGGATTTTATAATTTTATTTATTTTAAAAAAGTTAAATATATTTTTTAATTTGTTTAATTAAGGATAAATTTGTATTTATACATATATTTTTATAGTACATAATTATTTTAGCATTTATTATTGTTGTACCCTAAAACACGAGCTCAACTATCTAGCTCGGGGTACAGCTGGCGTGAAATAAATAAAGGAGGCAAGACTTCTGAGATGTTTCGTTAACTCCAGACCAAACACCTCCGAGGCTGTGTCACTGAGTTCGGAATAGCTCAAGATCTTCCAGACCGTTAGAGATGCAAATGGCAGAGATCGAGGTACCCAGCGTCTAGATCGCCTGCATCAAGCTTGAGCATTATCTAAGTAAAGCCATCCTGTTTCAGCCATATCCAGCTCGAGAATGGCATCTAGCTTGGGGTGGTTGAACGACGTACATGGAATAATCCCTACAGACTAAGATGCCCGATATGCGCAATAAATGCACACAATCGTTATATACATTTATTGATTGATGTAAATGGAAATAGGGTTAATTAGGATATTTAAAAGTCCATTAATTTGGGAAGTTACCCAATATTGTACGTTTCCATTTATAGTATGGTTACCCAATATTGTCCATCATAATTCCCTATAAATACAAGGGGAATTGACAGTAAAAGGGATTGACATTTTGTATGAAAAAACTATGTTGAAATTGTCATAAACAATTTTGTCCAGGGTTCTTAAATAGATTAATAATAGTGACTCGTGGACTAGGTAAATTTTAACCATTGAACCATGTAAATTGTGTGTGTTTTTATATTTCGTTACATTAAGTTTACTGTAAGCTTAATCTCTCTATTTCAGATTTTTGAATCCCCTGTTGACAAAAAATCGCATCAACAGATTGGTGCTTTCATTGAGAGAAAATTAAGATTGAAATCTTGCACGATATTCAACCCAGCAATCATCATGGTGGTTAATCGTTCCACACGGGACAATGAAACGGAGCAACCTGATGATCATGGAGGTTACTATACGGCCATTCCCACAGGGGAAGGTACGTCCTAGAAAATAACACGTGGACCAGGACGATACTGGAAGTTCGACCTCACGCCCACCGAACTCTAATTGTGGGTATTTGACTGCCATTAAAATGAAAAATGCCCAGGTAAGGAGCCACCTTGCTCAGGCTAACAGGCGAATAGACAAGATCATGGCTCGACTACCTCTTCATACATCCGACGAGAATATTGGAAGGAGGCAAAGTGGGTCCCAAAGATCTCAGTCCCACTAAAATAATCGACCTCATTTATGGCGTTCTGTCAAAATAGCAACACTGAGCTCTGTGCCTTATGAACAGACTCCTATGAACAACCCCTACTAATAACTGCAGGAATGAACAAGCGACTCACACTCACAAAAATCAGCCTGGCTAGGCAGGGCGAGCTGAGACCACATCAAGAAGGGAGGAGATCCTTGTGAATCCATCAGTTCCTCAGCCAGTCGCTTAGGTACCACGTAACAACTCTATGTTACCGCCAACTCGGGAAATTGGAGTAGACCATGGATGAACTAATCTGGTCTGTCCAGATGGGACACGAATTGCTTCACCAATAAGGCATCCTCCCTCACCTATACGTCAACCAACACCAACATGCCCACAGAGGAATGCTTCAGGTCACCAGAATGAAATGAGACATTCTATACCCGTAGAAGAGGCAAATGTTCGGAGAGCTTGTGGGAACAATCAAGCCCTGCGACCTCAGCCACGGGTCGTAAGTTTTGTAAATGGTAGTTATTGGATGGAGAGCCATCGTGGAGACAATGCTGGGAGTATACACAACACACCCTCCCAAAGACATGAGAGTGACTTAAGAAATCAGTTGAACTTCACCCAGAGTTTGCGTTACAATCCATAGTTTGACCTGATGATCATCTAAACGCGCAAAGAGGACAGTCAACTCACTATGATGATCTAAGCTATACTCAGACCAGAAGAGATCCGTCTATTGTGTGTGACAATGGGAATGACCCGCCTAATCGAGCTCAAGCTTGGAGGGACAATAACCCACCTAACACGCACAATAGAATGGGAAAAGGTAACCAACTCCCAAATAACCTAGAGACAAAGGATCTAACCCTCGAACGACTGGCCCTAATGGAGGAGAAAATGAAGAGGCTTCTGTCTAGGAAAAATATAGATGATTGCGATTCTGATGAGGAGCTCGAGCCTTTTACCCTTCATATCGCAACATCTCCATATCCTGTTGTCTTCAGGATGCCAACTATGCCCACATATAACAAAACCACCAATCTGTCCAACCACATTGGGACCTTCAACACTCTGATGATGGCCCGCAATGTGAATGTCAACCTCAGGTGTGTTCTATTCCCATCAACGTTGATCGGACCAGCCAAGCTATGGTTCAAAAAATATAAGATGCACTCAATCACCTCCTGGAAAAAGCTATCCTCCGAGCTCAAAAGATAGTTCTGAGATGAAAAAGAGGTTCGAGTAGAGGCTGAATCACTAGCCAACATTAAGCAACAACTCAGTGAGTCCCTAAGTAGCGGAGGAGGAAAAAAGACATCAACATATACATTCTCCAATCTAGTTTTTCTTTCTTCTAAAAAACTCTTTTATTTTCATTGAATATTTATGTTTGTGAATATGAATGTGATTATGGATTGGTTACTTTATAGTTGAGGGTTATTTCAAAACCTTAGACATGAGATCTTGAATGCATTGATGAATTTTATTCCTTTTATTTGCTTATATTAAATTGCTTTTATTTTTCTACTTGAATGCATGTATCTTGTAATATCTTGTTTAGACGGCCGCTAATTAGGGTCTTGCATTGTTCTACTATCATCTTAGGATTTCTATTCACCTAATAGTTTAGGATTCTAAGTAGAGTGATAAATTGCAATTAGGGTATTGTGACGGGTATCTTGATTGTGATGAAAAATAGAACCTAGGTTAAATGAATTGCATGCTTAATGGATTTGTTGCCTAGATTAACTTGTTTTCATAATGTGTAATGCTTTTACTAGGTTAAATAGATCGCATGCTTAATGAGTTTATTTCTGGGTAAAAAGGATTAACTAAGAGCGCTTAGCTTTAATTAATTATAATAGAGAAACTAGGATAATTGACTGCTTAAGTATTATCTGCGGGGTGAGTAGTTTAATTGGGAATAGGGAATATTATTTGTCATTGTTGATAGATTGATTGTCGAAGGTGGAGAGTAATTCTTGACTATTTCTTTAATATCTTGTTATCCCTAGTTATATAATATTTTATCATTATTTTATTTTATGTTTTCAGTTTTTAAAATTAAAACCGCGATCTAATTCTGTTTAGTTGTTACTTTGAATAATAGTTTGATCATAGTCCTCGTGGGTTCGACCCTTATTTATCGCTATACTAAAGTGACTGGTATAAGTGATTGATAAAATATACTTAAATTTGATACGGCATACGACACTTATCAAATTTTTTGGCGCTGTTGCCGGGGACTATTGTAAGTCTTTTTATTATTAAATATAATTAACTAGTCTAAGTTTTTGATTGCAGGTGTACATGTCTGGCGACGATACTCAAGAAAGACTGCAAGCCATAAAGCAATATGTTGAGACATCGTTGTCCCGCTCTTCAAGGACTATTTTTTCAACCTTCAAAGAAAGTCAATCATGTACAAATACCATTGCCATCTGACGACGATTCTTACTCTAAAACATCAGTTAAGTCTCAGATGGCTCAGGAAAGGACGTTCAAAGAGTTGGCGGTGCCAAATCTAGACCATTAACCTCTATGTATTCAATATCTGATGTTGGACGTTAACTTTGAACTCAAGTTGGGCCTCATACATTTACTACCATCTTTCCATGGGCTACCAGGAGAGGACCCGAATAAGCATCTGACAGAGTTTCACACAGTTTGCTCTAGAATGAAGCCAACGCTAGTAACTGAAGAGCATATAAAATTAAGAGCATTTCCATTTTCTTTGAAGGATGGTGCAAAGGAATGACTCTATTACCTTCCTCCTGGAACTGTTAATACCTGGAATGAAATGAAGAAAATGTTCTTGGAGCATTACTTCCCAACATCTAAGGTTGGTAGTATAAGGAAGGAAATCTTTGGCATTCGCCAATAGACTGGGGAGTCATTATATGAGTATTGGGAGAGATTTAAGAGGCTGCCCCCACCACCAAATAAGTGAACAACTCCTGATCCAATACTTTTATGAATGACTATTTCCATTGGACAAGAGCATTATTGATGTAGCAAATGGGGGAGCACTGGTGGAAAAGACTCCTACTGCAGTTAGGAGTTTAATTTCTAATATGGAAGCCAACTCCTAATAGTTTGGAGTTCATCATGAAGTTTTAGTTACGGAGTAAATGAGACAAACTCTAAAGTAGAGCAGCAACTGGCGTAGTTAACTAGCATGGTTTAGCAAATGGCTTTAGGTTAGCAAGTGAGACCTTGTGGCATATGTTAGTTGGTGGGGCATCCTACTGATGCATGTCCCAGACTTCAAGAGGAAATCAATGAGCATGTAAATGAAATTGGGGGAAGGGGTTCCTAGGGAAACATAGGCAAAGGTATGCCCCTTATGCTATAACTTATAATGAAGGGTGGAAGGAACATCCTAACCTTCGATATGGGAATCAACAACAAACTATACCTACTAGACCACAAGGGTTTCCTTACCAAAAAAGGCCTCAACATGCCTATGCACCTCATCCTCAACAACCCACTGTCTCACAAGCTCAAGCTCCATCAATGGCGAATATGTTAAAAATGTTAGTGGCCTCCCATATACAGACTCAAGTAATTCTTCAAAGTGCTCAAGCATCCCTGAAAAATCTAGAGAACATTATGGGTCAAATAGCCACTTCATTAAGTCAAAGTGAGCCACAGAATCAAGGAAAGTTACCTTCACAGCTTGTTAGGAATCCAAGGGAAAATTCTAATGCCATCACATTAAGAGATGGGAAGACTTATGATCCACCTACTATTCCATCAAGTTCAAACGATGCGCCATTGTCTTCTACCCAATCTACCCAATAGGACAAAGATGAAACCCTAACCACAACACCCAAACCTAAACCAACTATTCCCACTTATGTCACAACTCCTCCATTTCCTATTCGTTTGAGAAAGACAAAGAAAGATGAAGCTGAATAGGAAATACTAGAGTTTTTTCACAAGGTTAAGGTAAACATTCCTTTACTATATACCATTAAAAAAGTACCTCGATATGCAAAGTTTTTAAAGGAGTTATGCACCAATAAGAGGAAGATAAAAGGGAATGAAAATGTGAGTATGGGGGAAAATGTTTTGGTGGTACTTCAAAAGAAACTTCCACCAAAGTGTACTGATCCTGACACCTTCAATATTCCTTGCACTATTGGAAATAAAAGGATTAAAAGATGTACGTTCGATCTAGGTGCTTAAATCAATGTAATGCCTTACTCTATTTAAACTTCTTTGAATTTGGGACCACTTGAAGAAACGGAGGTGATCATTCAATTAGCAGATCATTCTAATGCCTATCCAAGGGGAGTAGTAGAGGATGTATTGGTTAAAGTAAATGAATTAGTGTTTCTGGCAGACTTCTACATTATTGATATGGAAGATAACTCAATTCCATGCTCTACACCAGTTTTATTGTGAAGGCCATTTTTAAAGATAGCTAGAACTAAGATAGATGTTCATGAGGGAACTTTGACCATGGAGTTTGATGGTGAAGTGATTCGCTTTAATATTTTTGAGGCTATGAGGTATCCAAGTGATGTTCATTCAGCTTCTTCAATTGATATTCTGGACTCATTGTCGCAAAGAATTCTTGATTTATATGGAGAGGATGGGTTAGATGTTGTTTTGAGGGAACCAATAGACTTGAAGAAAGAAGATGTCACTACTGAAGTAAAGGAGATGGTGGCTGCACTTAATAGTGGTGGAGAGGTTTCTAAAGAGGTACCGTTCTTAGAGTTGCCTATTTCTCATGAGCAACTTCAACCATTTGTTAAATCACCACCCAAGCTTGAATTAAAATCACTACAAGAGCATCTCAAATATGTTTACTTGGGTGAGAAAGAGACATTACCGGTCATTATCACCAAACACCTTACCCAAGTACAAGAGGATTGTTTGATAAGGGTACTTCAGGAATACAAAACAACCATAGGGTGGACCATAGCAGATATCAAGGGAATAAGCCTAACTATGTGTATGCACCATATTCTCCTTGAAGAGGGGTCAAAGCCTTTTAGAGAAACTCAATGAAGGTTAAATCCACCTATGATGGAAGTAGTTAAAAAAGAGATACCGAAGCTCTTAAATGTGGGTGTGATTTACCCTAGCAAGTGGGTGAGTCCAGTTCAAGTAGTTCCTAAGAAACCAGGCATCAATGTGGTAAAGAATGGTGAGGATGAGTTAGTGCCCATGAGAGTCCAAATCGGTTGGTGAGTTTGTATTGATTATAGAAAGTTGAACACTACAACTAGAAAATACCACTTCCCTTTGCCATTCATCGATCAAATGCTTGAAAGATTAGCGGGACACACTTATTATTATTTTCTTGATGGTTATTGAGGTTATAATAAGGTTTTTATTGCTCCTGAAGACCAAGAGAAGACCTCATTTACATGCCCGTTTGGCACATTTTCTTTTCGTAGAATGCCATTTGGATTATGCAGTGCTCCCGCCACTTTTCAGCGATATATGGTTAGTATTTTCTCAGATTACATAAAGAACATCATAGAAGTGTTTATGGATGATTTTAATGTGTATGGTGATTCTTTTGATAAGTGCCTCCACAACTTAACTCTAGTTCTTAAACAATGTATTGACACTAATCTTGTAATGAATTGGGAGAAGTGTCACTTTATAGTGCAACGAGGTATTGTTTTGGGGCATGTTATTTTAGAAAAAGGGATTAGAGTGGACAAGGCCAAAATTGATCTCATTCATGCTCTTCCACCACCATCAAGTGTGAAAGAAATAAGATCCTTTCTTGCCCAAGTAGGATTCTATAGGCGGTTTATAAATGATTTCTCAAAGAATGCTTCCCCCTTATGCAATCTTCTTCAAAGGGATGTGGAATTTGAATTTAATGATAAATGTTTGTTTGCATTCAACAAATTGAAGGAATCCTTGACATCAACACCTATTATTCAGCCACCGAATTTGGAGTTACCATTTGAAATAATGTGTGGCGCTAGTGATTATGCAGTAGGAGCGGTCCTTGGGCAAAGAGTTGGAATGGTTCCTCATGTTATATACTATGCCTCTCGAACTCTTAATGATGCTCAGTTGAATTACTCTACTACAGAGAAAGAACTTTTAGTGGTCATCTTTGCTCTAAAAAAGTTTTGGTCTTACTTGATTGGAACTAAAGTTATTGTTTACATTGACCACACAACTCTTAAAAATTTACTAGCTAAGAAAGATGCAAAGCCCAGACTTATTCAGTGGATTTTACTCCTTCAAGAATTTGATCTTGAAATATAAGATAAGATAAGAAAGGGTCAGAAAACTTGGTGGCTGATCATTTAAGTAGACTTATTTGGGATGAAAATAACTTGCAATTAAATGAAAAATTTCCCGATGAACAACTCCTGGCTCTTAAAGAAGTTATTCCACGGTTTGCTGATATTGTTAACTTTTGGGCACTAAAGAGTTACCAAGAGACCTTACACAAGCTCAAAAGAACAAGATTAAGCATGATTCTAAGTTCTACATTTGGGATGCACCTTACTTATGGAAACATTGTGCTGATCAAGTCATTCGAAGGTGTGTTCCCGATTCTATATTTCAATCTATCCTTGCTTTCTCGCATTTTTGACCAAAAGAACAACACATAAAGTACTTGAAAGTGGTTTTTATTGGCCTACAATCTTTAAAGATTCATATGAATATTGAAAGGCATGTGATCATTGTCAACGAGTTGGTAATATGACTGCTAGGGATCAAATGCCCCAAACTCCCATACTTATTATCGAGATTTTTGATTTATGGGGCATTGATTTAATGGGACCATTTCCATCATCATTCGATTTTGAGTATATTCTTTAGTGGTGGATTATGCGTCTAAGTGGGTGGAAGCAAAAGCAACTAAAGCGGATAATTCTAAAACAGTGGTTGAGTTCATTAGATCGAATATCTTTGTGAGATTTGGCACTCCAAGGGAAATAATTAGTGACTGAGGTACTCATTTCTGCAATAAAACTATTGAAGCTTTATTTTGGCGCTATCAAGTGACTCATCAAGTAACCACTACCTACCATCCACAAGCAAATGGCCAAGTCAAGGTATCGAATAAAGAAGTCAAGTCTATTCTTTAAAAGATGGTGAATCTAAATAGGAAGGATTGGAGTGTAAGACTAGATGATGCTCTATGGGCATATCACATGGTATACAAAAAATCACTTGGTATATCGTCGTATCGGTTGGTGTATGGAAAACCTTGCCATTTACTAGTTGAATTAGAGCACAAAGCTTGGTGGGCTGTGAAAAAGCGTAACATGGAGATGGATAATGCAGGCCAACAAAGAATGTTGCAATTACAAGAGCTGGAGGAAATTTGTAATGATGCTTATGAGAGTTCTAAGATTTACAAAGAAAAGACCAAGGCCTTTCATGATCGAATTAGAATTTTTCGAAAAACGTTTGATGTGGGACAGAAAGTATTATTGTATCATTTTCATCTTAAACTCTTTCTGGGTAAGTTGAAATCCTGATGGGTTAGACCATTCATAGTGGTACACCATTATCCTCATGGAGCGGTAGAAATTACAAGTCCATCAACGAGAAAAATACTCAAGGTTAATGGCCAGAATATGTTGATGTAATTTGAGGAGGAACAAGCTACTGTAATTCACCTCTTCGATCCGGAATATGTTGATGAGGTATGAAAATGTTTTATGTCGACCTAGAGATGTTAAACTTAGCCAAAGTTTATGTACTTTGTATTATTTTTAAGACATTTTTGTTTAATTTATTTTTCCATGTAATTTTTTTTAACTTAGTTTTAATATTTTTTATTTATTTTAGAACCGTGAAAATCGTGAAAAAAGGGCCAATGTTGTTGCAGGCCGCGGCCTAGAGAGCAGTAGGTAGTGGCTGCAGCCACTTAACAATTTCAACCTAAAAAATTTAAAACCCCCCCAAGTCATTTTTTTCCCATTTCCCACAAAACAAAGCCCCCTAACCGAAAATACTCTCCCATTTTCATTCAAATTATTCCCCAAAACCATAACAATTAATTCCTTTGCAATTAAGTCATTCTCTCTACAAATCTTTCTTTTGACATCCTTACCCTTGACAGTGTAGGACAGAGGTGATCTGGGGACCATTGAGCTATAATAAGAAGCTCCAATAACCCAGATTATTAATTAAACTCTTTAATCTAATCATCTTATGTATTACTTCCATGATTACTCCACTATAAATATAGAATTTCACTCTAAGTATTTATAGAATTATATTTAGAGAGTTTTCTCTTGTAGTCCATTGATATAATCAATAAATGTAGTTTTGTCCTCCATTTATTGGTTTGTTATTTAGAGCTGGTTAAGATTACCATTTTATCCTTATAATTACCTCTTGATCCTTAAGTACCATTAATTCACTAGCGAATAATTAATCTATAATGAAATTATAGATTTGAGCTCAATAACTATAAAGATAATTAATTTTCATCGGTCCTGTCATATATAATCTCTAATATATACAACAACTTTACTAAGATGTCTATCCACATCAGTAATCCGAATCTAGATCACTTGCATCCCGTATGCTTATTAAACTATACTTGTAATTATTCATTAAAGATTCCTTACTTTAATATGTTACTGACTATTTTATTCATTATATATAATCTTAATTCTCTCGTACTAATACAAGATCATATCCTAATCAATGAATATGGAATTTTCTTGATATTCATATAAATTATTCAAATAATGATTAAAACATTCAAATATAATAAAATTGTACTTTTATTTAATCAACAAAATGTCTTTACATGCTTTTAAGGCATTAATCCTAATAACAGATATGTAGGCTGTTGGGGAAAGAGCGAGGACAAGCTCTGGAGGAAGAGGTAGCTCGCTTATTAAAATGCAAGTTTATTAGGGAGGCTAATAATCCAACCTGAATTGCCAACCCCATTTTGGTTCCAAAGCCAAACGTAAAGTGGAGGACCTGCATCTATTTCTTTGACCTCAACAAATCCTGTCCTAAAGACCGTTTCCCACTACCGAGAATAAATAAGCTAGTTGACGCCACAGCCGACCACGAGCTCATGTCCTTCATGGATGCGTATTCTAGATATAACCAGATCGCGATGAACCCTATGGACCAAGAGAACACCAACTTCATGGCCGAACATAATGTATACTACTACAGGGTCATGTCATTCGGGCTATTAAATGCTGGTGCAACATATCAAAGGCTGGTCAATAAGATGTTTGCCAACCAGATTGGGAAGAACATGGAAGTGTATGTCGATGACATGCTCGTTAAGTCAAAGATTGCCAATAACCATGTAACTGACCAGGAAGAATATTTTGGCATGAAGCTGAACCCCCAGAAATGTACCTTTGGGGTTGCATCAGAAAAGTTCTTAGGCTTCATAGTCAACACAAGGGGGTTCAAAGAAAACCCAGAGAAGATCAGGTCGCTATTAGAAATGCCTTCACCAAGGTCGTGAAAAGAAGTATAGAGCCTAACTGGAAAGGTCACGACCTTAAACCAGTTCGTGTCAAAGTCCACGGACAAATGTCTTCCCTTCTACAACTTGCTCAGGGGAAATAAATGTTTGAATGGACAGAAGAATGCGAACATGCATTTCAAGATCCGAAGACTCATCTGGCTGAACCCCCGTGTTATCAAAACCAGTTGCTGGGGAATATTTGTACTTATACCTAACCGTAATAGAAAACGAGGTCAGCACTATGTTAGTTCAAGAAGAAAATTGAACACAGAAACCAGTGTATTATGTGAGTAAGAGGCTTCTAGGAGCTTAATCCAGAAATCCTCTAATTGAAAAACTCACGTTCTGTTTGATTCTAGCCTTGAGAAAGCTAAGGTCGTATTTTTAGTCCCACATTGTACACATCTTAACCGATCAACCTTTAAGGCAAGTCTTACCAAAGCCTACGACATCAGGATGTTTTTTTTAAAGTGGGCCATTGAACTTATTTAGTTAGAGATACTATACAAACCACAAACTACAATCAAAGGCCAAACGCTCGCTCACTTCGTGGTTGAATGTACGGGGTTCCAGGACAAACCAATGACGGAACCAGTACAAGAGTTGTGGAAACTCTTTGTTGACATATCGTCAAACAACAATAGATCTTGAGCTGGATTAATCCTAATCTCACCTAAAGGACATCGCTTTCATACGTCTCTCAGATTCAGTTTCGATGCTTCCAACAATGAAGCAGAGTACAAGGCATTATTGGCTGGAGTTTGGGTAGCTAAGGAGCTGAAAGCGAGAGCAATTCAATGCTTCAGCAATTCTTAACTCATGGTTAATCATGTATTAAGAGAATACCAAGCTCGAGGAATCAAAATGGCAGCTTATCTAGATAAGGTTAAAGGTGAACTGTCAGAATTTGAGTTTTATTCATCGAACAGGTACCCCGCGAGCAGAATAAGAATGTAGATGCTTTAGCCCGAATCTCCACAACCAAAGAAACGAACACATTAAATGTGGTTCCCGTAGAATTCTTGGATAAACCAAGCATTAATGAAGAGCCAGTGGAGGTCGGAGTGATTTGTGAAGAACCGACCTGGATGACTCCCATAGTTGAATACCTCACGTTTGGAAAGCTGCTAGAAGATCAAAAGAATGCACGAAAAACTATTGTATCAGGTCCTGCGGTACGTTATGGTTGAGGGGATTCTCTATAGGCGAGTTCATTCTTTGCCCCTTTGAAGGTGCATTTTGCCCAAGGAAGCACATGCTATCCTCCGAGAAGTCTACGAAGGATTTTTTGGGGACCACGCTGGGGGAAAACATGGCTCTAAAGGTACTAAGGCAAGGTTATTTCTGGTCCACGCTAAAAAGGGACTTGGCCTCGTATGTCCTCAAGTGTGGCAAATGCCAACATTTTTCCACAATTTCCTGAGCTACACCCATGGAGCTAACTATGTTTTCCTCACCCTGGCCAATTTCTATATGGGGGATTAACCTAATCGGCTCGTTGCCTAATGGAAAAGGAGGAGTTCGCTACGTAGTTGTCGTAATCGACTATTTTACTAAGTGGGATGGCTAAGCCTCTGGCGACTATAACCTCGAATACAATACTAGTTTTGTCGTGAAAAGTATAATATGTTGTTTTGGCACCCAAGGAAGATTATGTCTGATAATAGAACTCAATTTGACAGCGAGCTATTCACGAATTTTTGCAAGAAGTACGACATAATATAATGTTTCTCTTCAGTGGCATACCCTCAAGAAAATGGGCAAGTAGAGGCAGTAAACAAAACCCTAAAGGCGAGCTTAAAGAAGCGGCTAGAAGATGCTGAAGGGTTGTGGCCTGAGCAGTTCCTGCAAGTGCTCTAGGCCTATAGGACCTCACTTTAGCACCTCCATTGGTCATACTACATTCTCTCTGACTTTTGGAATTGAGGCTATGCTCCTAGTTAAGGCTCTAGTGACGTGACATAGGAGGACCTTCAACCAGGATCAGAATCATGACATGCTTATTGCATCCCTAGGTCTAATTGAAGAGCAGCGGAAAGAATCTCAGTTGCAGCTTGCCCATTAGGAAAGAGTAACTTGTTATTTCAATTCAAAGGTCAAAGTACAAAGACTCAAATTGGGGGATTTGGTTCTCCGAAGGGTGGTTCTAGCTAACAAAGACCATAAAGATAGTGTATTGGGACGAATTGGGAAGGTGTTGGGATTAATGCCCTTTAAAGCATATGTTTTGAACAATGTTTTATAAAATAAATAATTGAAATGAATTTTTGCATTTATTGTTTTTTTATTATTATTATTAGAATAATATTATATGAATTTCAGAAAATTCCCAAATTCGTTATTTTGACTACAATCTTGTATTGGTACTAGAGGAATAAGATTGTAGGGAACGAATTTAAACAGTTAACAGTAAAACAAAGTTATATGGAATCTTTGGATTAAATACCGTAAGTACGTTTCACTAGTATTACGAATACATGTAATCAAGATCTGGATTACTGGTGTAATAGGACATCTTAGTGGAGGTACTTTGTATAAAGTAGTTATACATGAACGTGACCCGATATGTTATACAACTGAAGGAACGTCTCCATTAACTGAGAGCAAGGCTTCAACATCTCAGTTAATAACGAAAACATCGATTCCGATGGGGAGATTGAAGTAGGATATCCCAAGCACAGTGGTTGCCACCAAGGTCAACTAGATCTACGAGATGGCTTAAATGCTCGTAGAGGTATAGTAGTGTAACACCCTACTAATCAGGGAACGATACCACGTGAGTTTAAATTAGTGCTGGACTCGTTAAATGAGTAATTTGGACTAAAACATGTGATTAAGCAACTAATGGTTCAGTTATTAAAAATCTTGGTCAAGGAATAAATATTTCCATTAAAAGAAAACTTTAGTCATTACCTGGGATCCAAAAATACAAGTTTAAAAATTGTTTACAACTCAAGGATTACAAAATAAGCCAACCTAAGCAGCAAAACAGGGTCCAACCCTAATTCCCCTGTGATATCTCAATCGTGATGGTCGAGCAGACTGCATATGTACACATCGCCTCTAACGCTCTCCAACTCATGGTTGGCCAAGCTTCTCCTTACCCTTACCTGCACCACATAACACCTGTGAGCCAAGGCTCAGCAAGAAAACATATTAACAGATTCAGTTAATCAACAGAATACAACAACATGCTTAATAGTAATAACTGAAACCAAGCAGACACGTTGTACAAGTAAGCGACCACAGGGTCACACAAGTGCGTATCACACTTCTATTTATTCAAGTGGCATATGAGCTAGTCAAGTGCATAATAAACTCCCAGGGTGGCCTGGCCATAACGGCCTGTGCTCTGTACGTAAAGTGCTAACCATGGCTTATAAGCCGAGCCTTGTGAACCCTCGACTTATAAGTCCAGCCTTGTAAACCCTCAACTTATAAATTGAGCCTTGTAAACCCTCGACTTATAAGCTGAGCTTTATAAACCATCGACTTATAAGCTGAGTCTTTTAACCAGATATGCCCTTGACTACAGATCGAGCCTTTAATCAGATGCAATAGATAGATCCTCGACATATAAGTCGAGCCTTTCCAGTCCAATGTAATCATGTATATATAGTGCACTCATCATATAAACAAACACATCACATTCAAGAATACTTAATCAATATCCACAGGCACAACTATAATCATGCTCATTAATTGGGCCCGAGCCCTAATCATGTTTACATTTAACAGTTGGACCAAGCCCTAATTGTATTACATTTGACAACTAGGCCAAGCCCTGATCATTTTACATTTAAAAATTGGGCTAAGCCCTAATCACGTAGTTCATGCATCATGCAGTTTTGTTACCTCGATCCTCGTGCGAATAATGGAACGACCCCGAGCACTATCCCTGACTTGAGCCTGCGGAAACCCTATTCACAACACAAGTATATGTTCATCAAGAATCAATCCCAAAACCTGAGTTCCAAACTAAACTCTAACTCTTAAAACCATTGTTCCAAGATAACGTGGCGCTAGAAATGTCCCCCGAGCCCCCAAGCAGGCTTCTAAATTGTCCCGAGCCCTAAAAATTTAGCATTTCATGGCCCCTGGCGCGGTCGTGCTCACAGAAAAATTGGGACTTCTAGGCCATTGGTGGCGCGGTCATGCCAACCCCTGGTGTGGTTGCGCCCCACAACTCGAGACCCAAATTGGAACTCAATTTCCTCCTTTCTGGGACACTAGCGTGGTCGCGTTAGGTCGCCAAAAACCAAAACTCTGCCCAGAATATGGTGTTCTTCCCCAATTTGCAAACTCTATGATTTCTTGCAATTCCAAACCTTGAATTAGACCAAAAACCAGAGTTTCTAATAGGATTCCAGCCACCAAATACATAATACTAAGCCTAGGCAACAAAACCCAACATTCAACTCATCACAAACACCCATAAAATCTTAAACTAGGAATC
Source organism: Humulus lupulus (assembly GCF_963169125.1). NCBI lineage: Eukaryota > Viridiplantae > Streptophyta > Magnoliopsida > Rosales > Cannabaceae > Humulus > Humulus lupulus. The sequence continues at coordinate 244,283,241 of NC_084795.1, read as the reverse complement.
AAAATCATAAAACTTAAGAACACCATTAGAAACTCAAAATAGGGGGTCTCACCTCTGAATTCGAATTCTCTGGGCTATATGATGGCCCTAGAATTCTCTAGACTTTATCCTCAGCTGCTTCTCCACAAGAATTGGCTCCAATTTTCACCCAAAATCCAAAGCTTGGCCTAACTTGGAGTGCTTTGTGTGCTTCAAAGAAAAATGCTCCCAGCTCAAAGAAATGCCTAAATGTGAATGAGCCAAACCCTTCATCCTTAGCCCTTCATCACATTAGCTAGGTGGCCAAAAGGCCAATCTACCCCTAGCCCTTAACTTAGCCCCAAATCATATCAAAGGCACTTTAGTCTTGTTCCCCAGGATTCTCGCTAATCCAAAATTACCTCACATAATCCCAAATAATATAACAAACCAAAATATTCATCAATTAATTACGACTACTCAATAATTCACGGTAATTTACCAAATTACCAAAATATCCCTAATCTCGTCCCGAGCCGGGTATTTTACCCTGCTGTAACTTTTCTGCTAACTTGCTCCCTAGGATCACCTCGTTCCGGGTAACTCAAATATATCCACATAATAATGTGGTCACAGTTATAAATCACACATATTTACAATTACACCCTCAACGGGTCAAAATTACGAAAATGCAATTCTAATAAGAAACGAGCCCACATGCATATTTAATACACTTAAACATGCAAGCATAATCATATCATAATAAAATTCACATAATAAGATGTTCATAACACATAAGCACCTAATTAACTTAATTATTGCCTCTCGACCCCCTAATCGAGGCACTAAGCCATATTAGGAAAATTGGGGCGTTACAAGAAGCCTCCGAGAGCAACCCCGGGAAGAAAGGTCAGCCAGACCTCAAAGACGATCTTAATGCTTAGAAGAGAGAACACCCAACACAGAGTTCCAATCAAGACCGCGACCTTCTCCTTGCAGAATTGGAGAGCTTAAAAAATATTACGCTTAGGATGGCCCGAAGACAAGGCCAAGAATACGACTTAGAGGACAAGGATGGGGAGCCGTGTGCTCCCCACATAGTGGAAGACCTATTGCCATGAGGCTTCAAGATGCCTGCCATCATGTCTTATGATGGTAGCACGGATCCCACCAACAATCTGTCAAAGTTCAACCGATTGATGTCGGTGCATCGTGTCTTTGAGGATGCAAAGTGCCATGGTTCTCGTTGACCTTGACGGGACCGACAGACATGTGGTTCAAGAAGCACAAACCAGGGTCTATTCACTCATGGCATTGACTCTCCTCCTCATTCCAAAGACAATATATAGAAGCTAGAAAGGTGAGCTTTGAGGTCAACGCCTTGGCCAATATAAAGTAAGGACCCCTCGAAACCCTCAAGGCCTACATCAAGCGCTTTAAGGAGGAAGTCACTAGGACCAAGAGGGTATTGGATGACCAATAGTTGATGGCCGTGCAGCCAGGCATCTGATCAGGATCTTTTTTGTGGGATGACCTCCAGCGGAGGGGATGCCGTAGGCTCAACAATTTCATTCGTCGAGCACAAGAGTACATAAATTGGGAGGATTCCCGAATTGGGGTGTTTGGCGGATCCGTCTGAGCCCAATGGTTCTGGGGACCCAGTATCCCCCTTACACTCCTGTCCAAAAGAGTGTGGTAGGTAACCCGCAGTTCAGCCCGGCTGTCCAGTCAGTTGGCTTTAGTTTCATGTGTAACATCCCAAATTTTCTAATAAGGCTTAGTGCCTGGATTAGCGTGCTAGGAATGCTTAATTGGATTTTTAAATGAAATTAATTGAATATATGTGTGATTATGTGAAATATATGAGTTTTATTATGATATGACTGCTTATGCATGTTTATGTGTGATAAATATGCTTGTGGGCCTATTTTTGTTACAAAGGGCATTTTCGTAATTTTGACCCATTGATGGTATAATTGTAATTATATGTGTTATGTGATTGAGATCACATTATTATGTGGATATATTTGCGATATTTGGCTTAAGTCGATCCTTATGAGCAATTCGGCAGAAAAATCACAACGAGGATTTATACCCAGCTCGAGGTGAGCCAAGGGGTATTTTGGTAATTTTGCATAGGTTGGGAATTATTGGAGCATTATTGGAGGAAATATTCATATTTGGAGTATTAGTAAATTAATTGGGAATTTATGGGGTTAATTGAGGTTTAGTAGAATTAGTGGCAAAATGATCAATTTGCCCTTGGGGAATGCTTTGAAGAGGGATTATAGAGTGAGGGTAATATGGTCTTTTGACCTGTTTGGATAAGGTGTTGACTGAGTTAGACAGCTCACGATTTTGGCGCAAGGTCACTTTTGTTTTTGGGTGGTTTACTCAAGCATTTCCTCAAAGAGCAACAATGAAGCTACGAGCCATTTTGGTTGGGAGTCTTATGGATTTTGGAAGGTTTGGAGCATCAGATTGGAAATTGGAACGGCTGGGGGTAGTATCCTTGGCATCAAATTAAGATTCTTCATTCAAAGGTTAGTTCTTCGGTAGTGCTTCATTTCTTTGGTTTGTCATGGATTTTGAAGGTATTGATTTATGAGTTAACATTGGTAGATTTAAATGATGATTTTGAGAAAAAAATATTTGTTTGTAACTTGCTAGGAGATTCGAACACCATTGAGGTTGTGGATTCTGTTGGGGTTCTCGGATTTGAAGAGGGTGAGCTTGAGTTCAAAGCTCAAAGGTACAAATCTGGATATCTTGATGTTTTGTGTGTACTTTGTTGAATTTGGAATAAGTGGGGACTTAGGGTTGGTTTTGTTGGTAAAATGAGGTGTTTTGTGGTCATGAACTTGTTTGAAAATTAGTTTTAAGTCGATTTCTATGTCTGTGAATGCAGGGGAAATTGCAACTTAGCAATTGGGGAAGAACACTATGATTTCTGGGTATTTTTGGGTTTTTGGTGACCTAGCACAACCTCGCTAGGTTGTGGCGCGACCACGCTAGTGTCCTAGAAAAGGTGAAATTTGGTTTGAGGTTGGATTTCAAGATGAGGGGCGCAACTGTGCCAGGGCTTGACGCGACTGTGCCAGGGGTTGATGCGACCGTGCCAGAGGTTGACGCTACCATGCCAGAGCCCTCGAAAGCCCAATTTTTCGGTGGCAACGACCGTGCCAAGTGCCCCGAAATGCAGTTTTTTTGGTTTTAGGATTTGGGCTCGGGGTGTTTGGGAATCTGTTTGGGGGCCCATTTGGGGGCTCGGGGGACATTTCTAGCGTCCCAACATCTGGGAATAGTAGTTCTATAATTGGGGTTAGGAGTGAGCCTTGTGAATTGGATCCAATCTCTAATAACAATATGTTTATGTTGTGATTAGATTTCTGTGAGACTCAAGATCGAGATCGCAGTTGAGGTCGTATCTTCATTCACACGGAACTCGAGGTACGAAAACTGCACCCGTGTTGAAATTAGGGCTTGAGCCCCTGTGATTGAATATGGCTATAACTCTATTTTGAAATGGTTGTTTGAGTATGAATAACTGTGCTTTACATAGTTGAGTTATGTATGTAATGTATGTCTTTTTATATCTAGAAGTGCGGTACGCACTAGTACGACCCTATGGCTGCTCGAAAAGAGACTAGAGCGTGAGTTACGCTTGTCCGACTCTATATCTGTCCGAATGAAGCAAGTGCGGTGCACACTTGGGTGGCCCTATGGTCGCATAAATATTTTGAATACTGCTGAGTGTTATTTATAATTACTAGGCATGCTATTTATATTTGTATCCTGCTGATTGTCTGTTATGCTTGTGTTTTCTTGCTGGGCTTTGTGTAACGACCCAAAATTACTAATAAGGCTTACGGGCCTTGATTAGTGTGCCGGGATGGCATAATTGGTTTATGTGTAATTTAAATGATTAAATGCATGATTATGTGACAAGCATGCTTATATGATTATATGGATATATGAGATGCATGATTATGAGTATTAGTATGCATGTAGGCCCCTGTTTAGATTATAAGGGCATATTTTTAATTTTGGCCCATTGAGGGCATAAATGTAATTATTTGTGGTAAGTTGTTAAGACCACATCATTATGTGGATATATTTGCACCTGGTGGCTTGAGGCGATCCTAGTGAGCGGTTTAGCGAAAATGTCACGGTGGGGATTTATACTCGGTTTCTGGGAACTTGGGAAAATATATTGGAGATAATTAGGCATCAGGGAAAATAATTGGTGATTAATTAGATGACGGGATTTAAGTGGTAAATATTAGGAACACTTGAGGAGTTAGCGGGAATTGGGAACAAATGACCAAAATGCCCCTAGAATGACTAAAAGGCTTGGTTACATTTGGGAGGGAAAAATGGTCTTTTGGTGTTTAAAAAGGGATAAGTATTAATCCGATTTTTAGAGTTAGTGGAAATTATAGAAAAGGTTAGAAGCTGAAGGAAAGAAAGAAAGAAGAAAATACAGAACATTTAACTCACCTCTTTCTCTTCCACACGGTTTTCCCTATTCCTCATCATTTCTTGTGGATTTTGGAGCTAGAAACTCAGGGAAGGTCTAGGCAAAGTCTTGGGACTTTGATCCTTGGAGTGGCTAGAAGTTCAGCTGGAGTTAGTGTCCAAATTAAGGTAATGTTTACAGAGTTTGGTCTGAATTTTTTGACTTTGATGAAGTTGTTTCTGAAATTGAGTTTTGGATGGGAATCAAGGGGCTTGAGCTTGGGGATTTGAAGAACTAAAGGCTGGAAGGGCATAGAAACAACATAAGTTCGGATTCTCCCATTAAAGGTAACAATTTTTGGCTTTGAAGTTTTGAATTTCTGGGTTTTCTAGTTAAGTTCTTGAGCTTCAAGCTTAATCTTGATTTTATGTGTTTGATGGTGCATGTGGCCAAGTTTGATGTTGTTGGGCCATGTTGGATGAGATGTAGTGGATGGTAGGCTTAATTTGAAGTGTGGTTGAGGTTTAAAGGGGATTTATGGAGCTTTGGCTCAGGGAAATTCGAAGGAAAAACTCAGAGGTTTGCTGGCGCTGCATGTAGCGCTAGCATTAGAGCGCTACAGCGCTATGCCTGGTTTCCTGGGGAGCATTTGTCTCTACTTGTAGCGATGTAGCGCTACCCTGCCTCTAGAAGTAGGTTTTGGGTATTTTTCTTAGGGTTTTTGCTTGGGGGCTCGGGGGTTGATTCCACCACCCCGTTTGGTGGAATTAGGCTTCCCGAGGGCTTGGGATTGGTCCCGAAGTTGGGTTATGAATTGCGATTTAATGATAGTTCTATTTTACGATTGTGACTAGGTGTAGGCTAGGACTCGGATGAGATCGTGCTCAACGGTCGTTTTCATTAATCAGAGCGTTCAGAATCAAAGGTAAGAAATTACACCTACTTATGTGATTATGTTGGGACTAAGAGTTCCCTATGCTTGTATGTGATGTCATAAGATGGTATTATGCCACGGGGACATATGATAAACGACCTAAGAGTGCCAGAATCAACATTTGCACACAGGACTCGGCTCGGCCACTGGTAGCTGAGGTTAAGTACATAATCACTGAGCTCGGCCTAAGCGAGCCGGAGTCAATGGAATAATCAGAAGGTGCGGCCTAAGGGCGTCGACCCTGGATATTGTGTGATATGTTTATTGTTGTTTAACTGATGATTGTGACAAGTTTGTTGTCTGGATGACTGATTATTGGCTTGTAAATTGATATCTTTGATTATGTGAGCAGTATGACCTGTTGTATATCTGAGTGATGATTTGTGAAATATCCGAATATTGATTATCGTTTATACTCTGTATTATGGCTTTCTTGCTGGGCCTTGGCTCATGGGTGATACGTGGTGTAGGTAAAGGCAAGGGAAAGGTGGACCATTCCTGAGTTGGAGAGCTCTGGGGCTGAATGCACATAGCCAGCTGATCGGCCGCCACGGTCGAGGGATGGTACAAGGACAGGAGAACCTAAAATGTCTATTTTGCCCTTAGAGTGGCCAGTAGTTGTATATATCCTAGAATTTTGTAAACTATCCTTAAACTCTATTTCTTTTGGGATCCCATGTATGAAATGTTTATTTAAATGGAATGTATCTTTTATCACCAAAATCTTATAGCCCTAGTTCAAGTATAGTTTCAGTAACATGCTTCTAACTAAATGACTTGATTAGCAAGTCTTGCATCTTTATAAACACACAGTGTAATGGCCTTGGTTATCTAGGTTGTTACACTTTGGCTCACGGGTGCTACGTGGTGCAGGTAAGGGCAAGGGGAAGCTGGACCAGCAATGAGCTGGAAAGCTTCGGGGGCAGCGTGTACATATGCAGCCTGCTCGACTGCCATGGTCGAGACTTCTTTTGGAGATCTAGGGTTTAGTATTTTGTCGGTTAGGTTGGCTGTTATGTACCTTGTTTATTTCCGATTGTATCAATTATAAACTCTTTTTGTGGGATCTTGTGTATATACCAAATATTTCAATGAACAGTAGCATTCGTTTGACCAAAAAATTTTATACCAAATTTTTAATTAACCTTAATTACACGCTTAAATCCAAACGACTCACTTAACGAGTCAAATACAATTTTAAACACACAGTGTAACGACCCTGGTTGAGTAGGGCGTTACACCATGCTTCCTACTGGCTTCAGTACAACTCCGACGGGAAATGGAGCCGCGCCCACTGGATACAGTGCATTTCAGCCTACGTTCAATGCTGGAACTGTGGCTCCAGCCCAATCAACTGCACCAAGCAGGACCAACATAAGTAAGCGCGGGGGCAAAGACAAGGGTAGAAAGCCCAAGGGAACTGGGGCAGCATCGACAGGACAAGGAGCGGCCCCCAAAGATAAGTATGTCTCGCAGCTCCGAGTACACGGACCTGGTAGAATCTCGAGAGAACATCTTCTTAGCCATGGAGTAGCACGTCCAATACTGAAAACCACAGCCCATCCGAAGGGACTGGGAGAGGAGAGATTCCAACAAATTTTGTCGGTTCCATAATTATGTGGGGCACCACACCAATGAGTGCCTACAACTCAAGGATGAGATTGATAACCTCATCAAGCTAGGGCACCTGCATCAATATGCTCGAGGTGGAGCACGTCTAGTTCAGGCCCCGGCCGAGGGAGCCCCTCTACAACAGGCAACTCCCCAGGCTTCGGGAACAGTACCCGCAGCCCCATAATAGCAAATAGTCAATGGGCCTCCCCTAGTTAATAGGAGAGTGGAAACTATCTCCGGAGGTACTCACTTGGGGGAACCTCCCAGAGTTCGCAAAATAGATATGCGCAAGCCTTGAATCACGATGAAGTGCTAGAGTTAGCTCAGCTGCCAGAACATATGTCTGGGATGACTAACCAAGTCATCACATTCTCTGAGGACGATGCTTAGAGGGTCCATTTTGCCCACCACAATCCTTTGGTGGTCGAGAGCCAGATTCCAATATGATGGTGGCTCAGATCTCGGTGGACAACGGGAGTTCGGTGAACATCCTATTTAAGTCCACCTACGAGAAGATTGGGCTATCCACGAGCAACCTGTCCCCTTGCACATTGACTCTATACGAGTTCTCGGTGGAAGGGCTCATTCCGATGGGATAAATCAAGTTTGTTGTGACACTCGGAGAAGTACCTCATCAGTCCTTCAAATACTGCACCTTCGTTGTAGTGGACTGCTCCTAAGTGTACAATGCCATCTTGGGGCATCCAGCCTTGGTAATATTTTGAGTAGTCACTTCAATTCACCACCTGTGCATGAAGTTCCCCATGGATTCAAGAATCGACATAGTCCGTGGTGACCAGAAGGAGGCTAGGAAATACTACAACGTGTCTCTCAAGCAACCAGTAATGGTTATTAAGGCAGCGGTCCCCGGGCAGCCTCCTCCAAATGATATGGAGGTACAAGCTGTTCAAACAGAGGAGTCCAATGAGCTGGACCCTCGAGTTCAAGAAGAGAGGGTTGTCGAACCCATGGAGGAGGTCGAGGAGGTAACTCTTGACGCCTCCTTTTCTGACAGGAAAACCAATGCCATGAAAACCTCAAGGTAGAGGTCCGAGAAGCGCTGGTGAGCTTTCTCTGGGACAACCAAGATGTCTTTGCTTAGTCTCACTCTGACATGACGGACATTGACCCGAATGTCATATGTCGTGCCTTGATCATCGATCCCAATGGTGCTCCAATTCAGTAGAAGCATAGGACCATCGACCCAACCCAGGCACTAGCTTTGAAGGCTAAGGTGGACAAGTTTCTCACGAACGGGTTCATCCGAGAGGCTCAATATCCGAAATTGTTATCTAATCCGGTCCTAATGCCCAAGACAAATGGCACTTGGAGGACCTACATAGATTTCTTCGATCTCAACAAGGTTTGCCCAAAGGATTGTTTTCCTTTGCCGAAGGTAGATCAGATAGTCGATGCTACCTCCGAATATGAACTCTTTTCCCTCATGAACGCATACTCAGGGTACAACCAAATTTCCATGCATGTCGCAAACCAAGAGTACACCAACTCCCAAACTGACAAAGGAGTGTCAAGCTACAAAGTGATGCCCTTTCGGTTCAAGAATGCTGATGCCACCTATTAGAGACTGGTAATCTGTATGTTTAAGAACCAGTTGAGTTAGAACTTGAGGTTTATGTGGATGGCATGCTAGTGAAATCTAGAACGGCCCCCGACCATGTAAAAGACCTGGCAAAAGTGTTCTCGGTACTTTGCAGGTTCAAAAATAATTTGAATCCCCAAAAGTACACTTTTGGAGTTGCCTCTAGGAATTTCTTGGGTTTCATTGTCAGCGCCCGAGGAAAAGTGGCAAACCCCAATAAGATCAAAGCTCTGGTTGAAATGCCATCCTCGCACAAGCATAAAGATGTTCAAAGCCTAACCAAGAGAATCACAGCCCTAAGTCGCTTTGTCTCCAAGGAAACTGATAAGTGCATACCATTCTTCAACATACTTCGAGGAGGTCAGAGGTTCTAATGGACGAATGAGTGCAAATAGGCATTCTAGCAGTTTAAGGCACACATGGACAACCCACTGATCCTCTCGAAGCCCATAGATGGAGAACCCATCCTCCTCTATATGGCTATGTTGGAGGGTGCAATCAGCACCGCCTTGGTGTGTGAGGAAGGCGGTGTTTAGCATCCCGTGTTCTATACAAGTAAGAGACTCCTCGGGGTGGTGTCCAGATACCCACTTATGGAGAAGTTAACCTTTTGCCTAATGGTGTCCTCTCAGAAATTACAACTCTATTTCTAGGACATCCCATCAAGGTCCTTAATAACCATTCCTTGCTGTAGGTCCTTCAGAAGTCAAAGTCATCCATAAGACTCTTTAAATAGGCGGTTGAACTGAGTCAGTTTGACATCACCTATCACCCGAGGGCCGCCATCAAGGGATATGCACTGACAGATTTCATCACCGAGTGCACGAGAAATCATGAGAGACCTGAGATGCCTCAATGGCTGGGCCTATATGGAAGTTATACGTAGATGGTTCTTCCAATGAGAATGGAGCCAGAACAGGTTTGATCTTGGTATCCTCGAAGGACACAGGGTCCACAGTGCCTTACAATTTGGGTTCGATGCTTCCAATAACGAGGCTGAGTATGAAGCACTCATCTCTAGTCTCTGAGTAGCCTTGGAGCTCAAGGTCGAGGGCCTCGAGATCTTCAGCGACTCGCAGTTGGTAGTCCATCAGATGCTCAGAGAGTACTAGGCCCAGGGGACAAAGATGGTTGCTTATCTGGCGAAAGCCTAAGAAATGTTGCACAACTTCAAGAAATTTACCATATGACAAGTGCCAAGGGAACATAATTCTAATGCTTATGATCTGACTAAGCTTGCTACCACCAAGGACGTTGAGTTAATCAACTTAGTCCCTATTGACTACTTGGCCGCTCCGAGCATCTCAGCCCCCGAGGAGGTAGATGCGGTCCAGCCCCAGGATGGCTGGATGGTGCCCATTGTTAAGTATCTTGTATAAGGGGAGTTACCACAGGACAAGAAAACAGCTCGGAAGTTGCTTTACCAAGCACCTCGGTGTGTCATCATGGACAGTAAGCTATATAGGAAAGGATATTCGTTGTCCTTACTCCGATGCGTGTCCAAGCAAGAAGATGATATTATACTCCAGGAAGTGCATGAAGGCTTTTGTGTTCGCTAAGAAAATCTCGAGACAAGGGTACTTCTGGCCCACTATGAATGGTGATGCGATGGATTACGTCAAGAAGTGTGACAAGTCCAATGCTTTGCCAACATACCTCGAGCTCTTCCAAATGAGCTGACTTAGATGACAAGTCCAATGGCCCCTCACAATCTGGGGCATCAACCTTATCGGGTCCTTGCCCATAGGGAAGGGGGGAGGGAAGTATGCAATTGTGGCGGTTGACTAGTTCACAAAGTGGGTCGAGGCTAAACCTCTTGCTACCATCACCTCCAAGAAGATGTTGGACTTTGTCATCAAGAATATCGTTTGCTGCTACGGACTCCTGATGAAGATAGTCTCCGACAATGGCGTATAGTTCGACAGTGAATTGTTCATAGATTTTTGTGAAAGGCATGGGGTGGCGAAGAGCTTCTCCTCTGTAGCTCACCCGCAGGCAAATGGATAGGTCGAAGCAATCAACTAGATGCTTAAAGGCCCACTTAAGAAAAAACTGGAGCAGGCGAAAGGGGCTTGGACTGAGGAGCTACCTAAGGCATTGTGGAGTTACCGCACCACTTCCATGACCTCCGCCAGCCACTTGCCCTTCTCCATGGCCTATGGATACGAAGCCATGCTCCCAGTTAAGGCAACAATCTCAACGCATCGAAGAGATACGTATGATCCGACCACAAATCACACTTTACTTTGAGAGTCTCTGGACCTTGTGTAGGAGCTTCGCAAAGCTTCTCAGCTTTGAGTAGCACCTACCAGCATAAAGTAGCCAAATATTTTAACTCTAAAGTGAAGGATAGAAAATTTGGGGTCAGATATTTGGTGTTGCGAAGAGTTTTCTTAGCCACTCGAGATCTTGGTGCTGGAGTACTGGGCCCTAACTGGGAAGGTCTGTACCGAGATGAGAGGGTTGTATATCCAGGGACTTACAAGCTTGCCTGACTGGCTGAGGAGCTGGTACCCCATGCCTAGAATGCTGAGCATCTTCGTCAGTATTACCAGTGATATGAACGTTGTATTTTTTATTAAACTCTGTAATCATTTTGTAGTATCTGAGCACAAGTAATGGAAATCGTGTAGACAAAACACAATAGGAAATTTAAGAGAATTTACTTATATTTTAGTTTCCTTTTTATTCTGTTTGTACTACTCGTAGAGCACCCGCTCACAGGCTTGGACAAGTGAACGCAGACTAGTCTCTGATCACTTGCGGGGCATGGGGTTAGCGCAGTCTCGCAGAGTATAGTGTCTCGCGGAGGATGACCTCGGAAACTAAGCTTGTCATGAGCGGAGTAAGCCAAGTGTCGATACCGAGAGAATATAAAAAATCTAAAAGACCAAGCAAAGTCTGGGGAAGTCCATGGCTTAAAGATCTTAGTAGAGCTCGAGGACATAGAGCCCGAGGGGCTGTGACCAAGTTCCAAAATCTTGAAATGTGAACGGAAGCCCGAGTCATCCGCACTCGGGCCCGAAGTCTCGAGTTGCCAAAACTTGAGCACCGTAAGGTTAGTTATAGCACTGGGAGTCACTAACCTGGGAAGCTAAGCTAGTTGACGAGCGAAGCAACCTAAGTGTCATGGTACCTCTAAGCTAAGACCTAGGACCATTCCTAGTGTTGGAAAAACCAAAGTGACGTGAGGATGACCTAAGGTATTCTCCCAAGGATAGCGTGTGCTCGAGGAGAAAAAACCAGGTCCCAATCTTCGAGAGTTGAATAGAGTCCCGAGCTGTTTGTGCTCGGGTGCCCCAGCGATGAGAAATCCAAGTAACGCGAGTGCTGATTTAAGGTGTGAACGAAAATCTAACATCACGATGCCTGACCTAAGGACGTGAAACTTGGTTGCATGCTCCAGGGACTTAGAGCAACCGAACAAAGAGTTCACTACTTCTGCATGGAAAAGGTCCAAGCAACGGTACTCAGGGGCAGGGCAGAAAGCCCGAAATTGCATGCTAGGGATAGTACACCTCGGGGTGCGATTATCTCAGTACATTTGACCTCCCAGAGCCTGAGTGATTGACACTTGAGGATACCGATTGGCATCAAAGTTACTCCCAAGGAAAACAAGCCTAGGAAGCAACACTAAATGCCCAAAGCGTCAAATTGAGATAGAAACCTTAGAGCCCTATTGTGTAATAGACCTCCTAAGGCTCAAGTTGTTGGGACTCGAGAGCGTAGGACCATCAAGTGTTCCACTTGACAAAGCATTAAAGTTAATCCCGAGGACTGCGCCTGCGAGACAACAGTAAATGCCCGAAGCGTCTAATCACTAAAAAAAGATATTCATGCTCTAAGTATATCGGATGGCCAAGCCCCGAGTTGTTAAGACTCAGGGACGTAGGAATGCGTTAAGTGTTCCTAGTTGACATCGCACTAAAAGTTAATCCCAAGGATTATGGGCCTGGGGGACAACACTAAGTGCCTAAGACTATCCAAACACTAAGAGAAGTCGATAGGCTCGATTAACCAAGATTTGAGCGCAAGACTTAAGTGTAACGACCTAAATTTACTAATAAGGCTTAAGGGCCTTGATTAGTGTGCCGGGAGAGCATAACTGAATTATATGTGATTTAATGATTAAAAGCATGTTATATAATTATTTGAATATCTGAGATGCATGACTATGTGTATTAGTATGCATGTAGGCCCTAATTAGGTTAGAAGGGCATAATCGTAATTTTGTCCCGTTGAGGGCATAACTGTATATATTTGTGATAAATTGTCGAGACAATATTATTATGTGGATATATTTGTAATCTGTGACTCGAGACGATCCTAGTGAGCGGTTTAGCGAAAAAGTCACGGTGGGATTTATACCCGGCTCGGGGCGAGCCTGGGGGTATTTCTGGGAATTTAGAGAATATATTGGATTTTATTTTGATATTGAGGAATATAATTGGTGATTAGTTAGGTGTCGGGAATTAAGCGGTAAATATTAGAGACATTCGAGGAAATAGCGGGAATTGGGTGAAATGACCAAAATGCCCATATGTTGATTTAAAGGCTTAGGGATAAATGGGAGGGAAAATTGGTCATTTGGATTATATGGGATAAGTATTATCAGGGTTTATGCCTTAGTGGATTGTGTAGAAAGAGTTGGAAGTTTGAAGGAAAGAAAGAAAAGAAAGAAGAGAAAGAAAAGGGAAAGAAAAATAGGGTAATTTTCAAGAACGGTTTGGGACTTCTTCATCATTTTCTTCTAGAAATTTGGGGCTAAAATCCAAAGGAGCTTTAGGCTGAGATTGTGTACTTGGGGTCTTGATCAGGTTGGGGAAACTAGCTGAGGTTGCTCATCATTTGAGGTAAGATTTTGAGGTTAATATTCAGTCCTTGGTATTGGTGTTAAGATGGTTTTTCTAAGCAAAGTTCTATGGGACTTCTAGGGAGTTGAGGCTGAAGATTTGAGGAGGAGAAGGCTAAGCAAGAGTGGGAGACAACCTAGGCTAAGCTCATCCATCAAAGGTAAGAAACTCTAGCTTTAAGCTTTGTGATTTCTGTGGTTTTGCTGAGATTTTGAGCTTTAGGTTCAGCCATGGTGAATTTTGTGATTTGGAGTGCATGTGATTGAGTTATGTGTGGTTGGGATGTTTGGGATGAGTAGAGGATGTTGATAGGCTTGTTTTTATGTTTGGAAGAGCTTTGGTAAGGTTTGGCTCAGGGAAAATCGAAGGAGGAAAATGCAGGGTTTGCTATGCTGTGACTAGAGCTACAGCGCTAGTCACTGGGCGCTATAGTGCTAGGCTATGTGGTCTGGGGTGTTTTAGGCCCTGTTTGTAGCGCTTTTCTTAAAGCGCTGTAGCGCTACCCTGTTTCCAGAAAGGGGATTTTGGGTTATTTTCAAGGGTTTTTGCCCGGGGGTTCGGGGTTTGATTCCACCACCTTGTTTGGTGGAATTAGGGCTTCTCGAGGGCTCGGGGTTGGTCCTGAGGCTAGGTTTTGGATTTGAAGTCTGGTGATGATTCTGATCTATGGTTGTGACTAGGTGTACGCTAGGGCTCAAGAGGGATCGTGCTTGAGGATCAAATCGAACAAAGCTAGCGAATCTAAAGGTAAGAAAACTGCACCCGGTTATGTGTTTGTGATGTGACTAAGAGCTCCCTATATCTGTATGATGTCATGGATGGTATTATGCCATGGGACATGTGAAAAATGGCCTAAGGGTGTCGTAAATAATACTTGTGCACAGGGCGCGGCTCGGTCACTGGTAGCCGAGGACAGCTTAATATTCACTGAGCTCGGTTTAAGCGGGCCGGAGTCAGTGGGATAAATAGAGGGTACGACCTAAGGGCATTAACCTTAGTTATCATATGTGGATTGATTATTGATATGAAATGATATACTTGGTATGCTGAATACTTGATTAACATGAATGCTTAAACTGTTGAGTACATGCTTATGCGGTATGAGTTATCTGATTGTTTGTTGAATGATTGTGCTCTGTTATTGTGTTTTCTTGCTGGGCCTTGGCTCACAGGTGCTACGTGGTGCAGGTAAAGGAAAAGGAAAGTTGGACCAATCCTGAGATGGAGAGCTGCGAGGCTGAATGTATATAGTCAGCTGATCGGCCGCCACGGCCGAGGAGTGGAACAGGAGGAAAAATGCTTAACTGTCTGCTTTGTCTTACAGTGGCTAATCACTGTACTTTTATCCTAAAATTTTGTAAACAGTCCTAAATTTATTACTTTTGGGATCCCATGTAAAACAAAAATGTTTATTTATGAGAAATGCAGCTTTTGAGACCAAAATCTTTTAACCCTAGTTCAACTATAGTTTCAGTAACACGTTTTGAATTAAATGACTTGATTAGAAAGTCTTGCACCTTTATAAACACACAGTGTAACGGTCTTGGCTATCCAATGTATAAACACACCTTTGTAAATATTTTCTTGTAATAGACCTTTAAATTATATTTTTGGGATCCCAATGTATACAGTAAACATTTTATCTTAACCAAAATTTTTAATCTCTAAACCGCTAATCATACTTAGTTACACAATTATGGCCAAATGACTCGATTAGCGAGTTTAGCACTGTTTAAAATCCGCACCGTAAGAGTCCCTGGAGTTTAAGGCATTACAATTTGGTATCAGAGCGAGCCAAGGTTTATGGGTTCCTGAAGACAAGCTAGGCATGTACACTCATCACTGTAGATAGCTTCACTCAAGGAATGGTCATTATTTCTATAGTTATGTGCTTAATTGCTTAAATAGAATGTAAATGCTTTACTTGCACATTGTAATAGGGAGCATGAGATTCTGATAGAGCCTGGCTCTTGACTATATGATTGCATGCTCCATGGTTATGTATATATGAATATGATCATATGATTACCTGCTCCATGAATATATATAATTGTGATATTTGCATGGTGGAGTTGGAAGCATGAGGTGAATGCTAGGAAAGCAGGGATTATTATTGATGTTTAAATGCTATGGGCATGTTTTTAGCACTGCAGCGGTTTGTGATTGTAGTGTGGTAAGATTGTTCCCGTGGGGAAAGCTCTTGATATGCTTATCATGATTAATGGGTCAAGTTATTGATTGTAGATTCAATCAACAGGTTTATATCCAAGGCAGATAATGAGGCCTGGTGGTGGTTATACAGAGGCTGGGAGTTTCTGTCAGGGTTTGAGTTCTTCATCTGCCCCTTAGAATTTCCAGCAAATGCTTACAGATGTGCAATTCAGATTGCAGAGACAAGAGGAAGAGATTAGGTATTTGAAGCAACAACAGAATCTGTTGGGGAGCACCTCTTCCTTTGTTTTGCCAAGAGTGGCACCAGTTTTGGCTCAGCCTAGGGTTGAGAGCAGATGGGAATTTCTATGTGGAAGATTCTAGGAGTATTACCCTTCAGTCTTCGAGGGAGGCCTAAATCCATTCAGAGCTGAGCAATGGATGGGTATGACCAGTTCCATTCTTAACAGTATGGGGCTAGTGGGTAATGATAGGGTGATCTGTGCTACATTTGTATTGTGGGATAATGCCTGGACGTGGTGGGAAGTAGTATCCCAGACACGAGACACAGCTGTGATGGACTGAAAGGAGTTTAGGCAGCTGCTTAATGAAAAATATTACTGTGATGTAGCCAAGACTGCTAAGATGAATGAGTTTCTGAATATCGTTCAGGGAAAGGCATCAGTAATCGAGTATGTTAACAAATTTGATGGGTTGGAAAATTTTGCTTTTGACACGGTACCCATAGATGTAGCTCGGAAGGAAAGGTTTATTCAGGGGTTGAATTCCAAAATAGCTCAGGGCATTAGAGTTGCCCCAGTGCACGAAATCTCTACCTATGCTCAGGTGGTAGGGAAGGCTCTTGCTGTTGAGAGCATAAGAAATGAGAAGAAGAGTGCTAGAGAGCACGGAGCTCAGGTAGTGGTACCTCCACTTATTGGAGCAAGAAAGAATGAAAGTTGGAAAATTTATCCAGTATGCACTCGGTGCAAGAGGCGTCATCTGGGAGAATGACAAGCAAAGGCATGTTTCTTATGTGACATGGTTGGGCATTTAAAAAAGGATTGCCCAAGGCTAAGAAAGGATGAAAAAAAGGGATGGACAGCTCGACTCCAGCTCAAGTGTTTATTCTGAGGCAGTCAGAGACTGAGATTGAGACTAGTTCCTCAGGGGTGGCAGGTCAACTTTCTAGTTCTGAATTTTGTTGTATTGTGCTGACTGGTTTTGGTGCCATGCTTTTTCTTTGTTTGTTGCATCTAGAGAAGCATATAGTTGTTATGCAGATTGCATGGTTATGTTATGATGGGAAAGTGATACTGCATTGGTGACTTAAGAAATGAGTTGGATTATGATGAGAAGGACTCATCAGTGATTTTGATAAAGTTGGTTATGACTGACTTCGGGATGATCCTGGATATGGATTGGTTAAGTATGTATGGGGCAATGCTAGATTGCAAGGAAAGGATAGTAGCTCTTGGGCTTGAGAGCGGGAAGCCTTGTGGCAGTTGGCACTGTGCATGGATTTGGTATGCTATGACGTCTGTATTGAGAGCTAGCGTTTTATTGTAGGGAGATGCATGGAACTCTTAGCTAGTGTGGTGGATACCACTTAGATTGTGCTAGTGGGATTAGGACAGACTGGATTTGTCTGTGAGTTTCTGGATGGGCTTCCAGAGGACTTGCCAGGATTTCCTTTATGTGAAGAGATAGAATGGTGAGTGGATTAGTGCCAGGGATGGAACCAAATCTAGGGCATTGTATTGAATGGCTCAGCAGAGTTGTAAGAATTAAAGGTTCAGTTATTGAGTAAGATGGTATTCTGTAAGGTGGATCTTAGATCTGGTTAGTACCAGCTAAAGATCAGGGAGAAGGATAAACAGAAGATTGTTTGTAATAGATAAGGGCACTGGGAGTGCTGAGTTATGATTTGAGAGTTTAATTAATGTTTAGTGTCTTGATGAATCAGATGGACAGAGCATTCAAAGGTTTATTCGAATTGGATTTGTGATCGTCTTGGACGATAGTGTTGTGATGTATTTCTGCGAAAAATTGCCAAGGTCAAGGAATGCCTTGGTAGGCAAGAGTTTCCCGGGATGGGCAGGATATTATATGTGCCTTGGGAAAGAGTTCTAAGTCTTCTTGTAGATCAGAATCAGTTAGTAGGTGGTTAGGACACCTCAGTGACAGGGAAAAGGATTGCCTATGCAACATGTTGGTTAAAGGATCTGACCAGAACTAGTGTAGAGTTTCTGGTGGGCTAGGTGGCTAGTTTTATGCTTGAGATTACTATTTCAGAGAGGATTAAATGGAAGACAATTAAGTGAACCACATATAGGAAAGATTGAGTGGAAAGTCTTAGCTGGATTAGCTAAGAGTTGTACAGTGTCAGGTAGTAATTTATTGAGGAATAAGGATCAGATTTGGAATCCGATGGACACTGGGATTAATTGGGAGATTCTGGATGAATCTTGTACTACTCTTTTGTTCTCTTCATTTAGACATCATGACAGTGTAGCAGAGTTTGAAAGCTTAATATTGATGGCCTGGAATGGAGAGAGACTTACTGGAATATATGGCAAAGTTTTTAACCTGTTAGCCGGTCAAATCAGAGCATCAGAAATCAGTAAGGCCATTGTAGCCTTTGAGTATTTCATAGTGGAAACAAGGAAACATCGCGATGGGTTTCGCGGTGGGGTTTCCCAGGAGAGTGGGCTGGTATGAGTTGGCATTGGGGCATCATGGACCAGTATTCCAAGTGAGTTCATTCCTATCAGTAAGAGTAAATAACACAGTTGGTCAGTATTCAGATCTCTCTGTGATAGAGATAGTGCGCCTTCATGAAATTCAAGGTCTGTCTTATTAGATGAAGACTCTATTGTTACTTCCAGGTCATGGAAGGATAATGAAAGGCAATGAATATATAGATGGAATTTAGTACAATTCATTTTTCTCAGACTGATGGTAAATCAGAGAGAGAAAGAGAGTTATCTAGTAGTGGAAATGTACCTTATGAGATGAGGTATGTTTGAGAATGTTTATCACTCGTTCATTGGAATGAGATGGGTGAGATGTTGATTTTGGATCCTGAGGTAGTTTAGGGGACCATTGAGATTATTAGAGGTTAGAGCTTGGATACTCACTTCTCAGAATAAATGGAAAAGTGTTACTGAATCGAAAAGCAGGAACATGGAGTTCCAAGCAGAAGATTGTATCTTCCTTAAAGTATCACCGTGGAAAGAGGTGAGGAGTTAAGGGCAAGTTGGGCCTAGATTATTTTGATCGTTTGAGTCCTGGATAGAACTAGTCAGGTTGACTTTGGATCAACCTTATCTTTGGCAATGTCAGTTATAAACAGTGTATTATGTATTTCCATGGTGAGGACATGGGATAAAAGAAACTCATGAGTTGAGTGGCGAAAATCTGGAGGTTGAGGCTATGTTATCCTGTAAGGAATAGCCAGTCCAGATATGAAACAGAAAGAATAAGGTTCTGAGGAACAAAGTGTACCTTGGGTTAAGATATGTTGCAGAAACAGTGAGGTCGAGGGAACGACCTGGGAAACTGGAATCAGTTGTGCGAAATTCTTATTCCGGGCTGTTCAGATAAATTTCGAGGAAGAAATTTATGTAAGGAGGGGATAGTTGCAATGCCCCAAATTTCCTAATAAGGTTTAGAACCTTGATTAGGAGGCCGAGAGGGCTATAATTGATTTATTATGCTATTTAATGATAATATGCATGTTTAGGTGTATTAAATATGCATGCGAACCCATTTATGATCAATTGGGTGATTTTCATATTTTGGCCATTTCAGGCATATTTGGCATATATGTGATATGTGTGTGTGGTGCTTTATTATTATTTGGTTATGCTAGGGTTACTCAGCACGAGACGATCCTAGGAGGTAAGCAAGTGGAATAGTAACAACGGGATTTATTCTTGACTCGGAGTGATTCAAAGGGTATTTAGCACATTACCGGGTTATTGGGTAATGGGAATAAGTATTTGATGATAAATTGGGAGTTAGTAAGATCAGGGGGAAATTCTGAAGGTTTTGACTATTTTGTCCCTGGGGACGTTTTCGGGACCCTGAGCGTTAGGATTTGTTTGAGGCTACTTAAGCTTGAAGTATCCTGTTAAGAAATAAAAAGAACGTTTAGTAAGTTCTCTCTTCCTCAAAGTTCCATTTTCGTCTCTCGATCGCATTTTCGAAGGAAACTTGAGTTCTAGGGCTCGGATTCAAGCGAGGATCAAGGTATAGTGATCCTAGGGAAGATTAGAAGCTTATTAGCCAGCAGATTTAGTTGGGAAACAACTTAATCGGAGGTAATTCAAGTTTTAAGTTTTAAGTTTTTAAGCTTGAATTGGAGTTTGTTTTTTATGAGTTTTTTAACGAATTGAAGCTTGGGTTTTATGGGTTTTGGATCATGGGGATGTTTGGGAACTTTGATTTTTAAGTTTGGAGATGTTTGGATAGGTTTTGGAAGGTTTTAAAATGGTAAAATCGAGGAAAAATGGCTGGTTTGTGGTTGGGTCGCGGCCCTGTTCTTGGGCGCCGCGGCCCAAGCTTGATAAAGCAGGTGGAGATTGCTGATAGGCCTGAGGGCCGCAGCACTTGTCAGGGGGGCCGTGGCGCTTAATGCCATTTTTGGCCAAATTGATTTTTTGATCATGGGAACTCAAACCTTAGGCCTCGGGATCGTTCCAACATAGTGGGAATCGATGTCCCGGAGGCTAGGTCTTGGTCCGGGAACCTTTTGTTTCTCATTTTGATGAGGTTTTATATTATGGTTGTGACTAGGTTTTCACTAGAGGCTTGGACTCAGGATCGTGCTTATGGCTCATTTATTGGTAACCTGTGCTTGGACCAAAGGTAAGAAAACTTGCACCCCATATGTGACATGCATGGTTATTATTGAGGCATGTCGAGTGTTTAAATGTGATGCATGTGATGCACGAGAAACATGTGATTAGGGCATGCCATGAATGTCGAATATGAGATTGATCAGAGCTTGAGTCTCTATGTTTGTGCATGATCATGATTATGCTAACATTTGTTAAGTAAGCATGCTGAATGCCCTACATTTGTATATTTAACATATGATTTATGCCTGGTAGCATTGCTTACTTGTGCGTGGCACTGACTAACTAGTCAGAATTGGCAATGGTGTTAGTATTAACTGTGAAGTTGTGACCTACTTGTCAAGTTCGGCAGTAGTATTGAGCACTGGTCACCTAGTATTGACTAAAAAGTCAAGAACGGACTTAGCGTGTTTAACGCAAGCCGATAAAGATTAGATCTAATCGACATCTGCATTGAATGACTCAAATGAGCATTAATTCTGGACCGACCTCAAGTTCGATGAAAACTAAAAGTGCTTGTCTAGCCAAAGGCTAGTCATTTAGAGCTAGGGCCAGCGAGCCCCGGTGACTGTTTAGTCACATGGCTATGGGTGCCGAGCCCCGTAGTGACTACCCATCAGTCACTCATCTGTTTAAGCTAGTGACTTACCCATCAAGCCCTCATCTGTTTAAGCTAGTGACTTACCCATCTGTCACTCATCTATTTAAGCTAGTGACTTGCCCATCAGTCACTCATTTGTTTAAGCTAGTGACTTACCCATCAGTCACTCATCTGATTAGAGCCATTGCCAGAAAGCCCAGGCGACTATTTCGTCACATGGCTATGGGTACTGAGCCCCGTAGTGTCTTGCTTGTCAGTCACTCATTATGGTTTAATAGAACCTCAAAGTGATATTCACTCATCTGATTAAAGTTATAAGCTCCTTCATGGTTAACGTAACCTCAAAGTGATATTCACTCATCTGTTATGGGCTATATGCTCTGTATGATTATAATGATCATCATTTGCATGGCTGTGGGTGCTGAGCCCCGTGGTGACTTGTTTGTCAGTCACTCATTATGGTTAATGGAACCACAATGTTAAATCACTCATATGATTAGGATTGACTTGATAGTCATCCAATCAGGAGGGCATGATTTCTTATCCTAGATTCCCCAGCATTATCTAATTTTTTTTGCATGCTTGAATAGAGCTATATTTGCTAGGCATGGAAAATATGATTGATGACATGATATGACTGTTCATGAGCATATTGAGTTTTCTTGCTGGGCTTCGGCTCACGGGTGCTATGTGGTGCAGCTAATGGAAAAAGAAGCTGGACCATCCTTGAGTTGGAGAGCTTAGGTGACGATGTGTACATATGCGGCTGCTCGACCGCCACGGCCGAGGGTTGAAAGAGGAACTAGGGTTAAACCCTGTTTTGCCGCTTAGATCGGCTGGTTGTAAATATTTTCTTGTAATAGACCTTTAAATTATATTTTTTGGATCCCAATGTATACAGTAAACGTTTTAGTGAAACGTTATATCTTAAACAAAAATTTTAATCCCTAAACCGCTAATCATACTTAGTTACACGATTATGGCCAAATGACTCGATTAGCGAGTTTAGCACTGTTTAAAATGCGCAACGTAACGGTCCCTGGAGTTTAGGGCGTTACAAAAATCAATTCGGCCCATCGTCCGAAGGAACTTCTGCTACCACCTCAATGACGAGATCCATCTGGAGAGCACGACCAGCCGCCACAACTTCCTTTTCTTGGGCTGCCTTGTCTTCATCAGCCAGAAGACACTCCTAGAGCATCATCCACATGTTGGGCTCCTCCGTGAATGACAGATCCATATTCATGTTGCTCTTCCATGCCATAAACAGGGTGTCATCTGCCATCACGTCGAGATACCTCTCTAGCTCATTTGCTCGGAGCCGGAGGTTTTCGTTTTCCCAAGCGAGGCTCTCTGCGCAGAAGGCAACCTGTGCAGCTTCTTCTTTGGTCTTAGTAGCCTCCTCGTGGACTCTGGCCAGCTTGGTGGCGTAAGCTGAAGCCTCGTCATGGCTCAGGCAGAGTTCCTCCCGAATAGTTATGAGCTCTGCTGACAGCTTATCTTTGGCCTGCTCCACGGACTGGGCCCGACCTGAAAAATCTTCCAGCAACTTCTCAAAAGTTTCCTTGAGAAATGATAACTTTGATTGCTTCGTGGCCAGCCAAGTCTCCAACTATTAGGCACGTGCCTTGAGATCCTCCAAGTTCTTCTGGAGCAGTGAGTGCTCCGCTAACAGGACCGCAGTCTCCTTGAGCTGTGTCATCTCCTCCCAAAGCTCCTTCAGGTCGAAGGATCTCATGGTCACGATGTCCACAAGCCATTGGTTTAAGGGTGCATCCTGCACCAAAACAATACTTGTTAGGTCGACGAAGAACTTAAATGAAAAAACAGAGTTGAAGATTCGAGACTTACCCTTAGGGTGATGTGGTGGCTGGCAGGTATCAGTGAGATCTCGTTGTCGTTGCCACAATGAGCGAAGATGCAGAAGGGCATATTGCACATGGACCACACTAATTCCTAGAGCAGCTTGGTGGTGAGTGGGGCCATCCTTTCTCTGACTCTCCCTGTGAGGAGAGACTCCAGCTTCTCGTGGCTAGGAGGAGTATCCAGACCCTGTGGTCTATCTTCCCATAGGTACTCTACGAGGACTTTGAAATCCTCGTTGCCTTCGTCAAGATGTGCATTTAAGTACTCAGTCATTCGTCTAAGCTTTTCTAAGTCTTCTCCCTCGAAGTGCTCAGGAAAGGCCACTAGGCGAGGTGTCCTAACTAAAGGACATCAGACACCCTAGAAAGGATTTATTTTCCTTTATGAGAGGGCCCCTCATCTTGAGGAGGGGAGATCTTAAGGTTAATGACCTCTTTGGTAATCGTTGGCCGTAGAGGATTGGCCGACGGAGCAGCTTCCAAGACTACAGGCGTCACCGGAGGTGGAGGAGTGACCATTGGAATCAAAGACATAGAAGCGAGGGGCAAGAGCACCGTAGCTGATGCCTCTAGAGTGTCTATTTGAGAGGGCCCCGTCACCCTTTGGCACTTTTGCCTGACCAACTCAAAAAGGCCCATGCTTTCTACACAAAGAAACAGATAAGGTTAATCTTTGGAAGAAAAGAAAGGAAGTTATCTATTAAAACAAACATGCATGCAAGGTACAAAAGAAATCTCATCGGGAGCCCTGCCACGATAAGGCCCCTCCGAGTGAAGAATGGATGGGCAAACTCAAGAATGAGTCAGCCCATCTCCTGTGTCATGTTGACAAAACCATATCACCTGCATGAATTCCACCTCGTCCAGAGGCATGAGCCCTTGGGAGTGTTTCCTCCTTTTTGGATGGCGGAGGAAAACATTGATAAAGTCTTGGTAGTCCTGGTACTCCTCATCAGTCTAAGGACGCTCCGAGATTTTCTCACACTCAAGAAGTGATGGTGAGAATAAGGATTGGTCAAGACTAGTTCCCTCCCCTACATGATGGGCGTAGTAAACAACTATTGGGGACTTACCTTGAAGCATAGAGGATGATTTGATCCTAGCCTTGAGCTCGACTTCGTGCTCCTCGTCCTCTTTCGTCTCCGTTGTGGCTTAGATCACGAGTACATTCTCTATATGCTCCTCGTGGAGACGATGTTCATACCTGTGTTGAGCCTTTGCCACAATGTACGGTGTATGGAGCCTTGCCTCATAACGTGATCTCTTTGAGTTTCGAAAGCTTGTGAGGGCCACGGGGCTTATCCTTTGATCCTCTCAAAGCAGGCCATATTGCCGAAGATGTGCCTTAGTGGCAAGGAAGCCAAGATTCATCTCTTCCTTGGGGATTGCATTCATTTTCTTAAACCTTTCGTTGTAGGCGTCGATGAAAGGTGTGTGACGTTAGGGACCTGAAGAGAAACATTTGAGATTAAGGAGCAACTACATTCGAAGGACTAATAAATTGATTAAATCGAGAAGTAACACTTACCAACCCTAGCGAAGTCTACGAGAAGAGTCGGGTTGGTCCACATGGGGAAGCCACATGCCCAGAAGAAGTGGTCCTTGTAGCCCTCGCGTGGTTCTCATTACCGCTCAGGGCCTTGTACTTCATCCCCGGGTACGTATGCTTCACCAAAGTATAGAACCTGTCTTACTCATCCTTATTTGGGCATGTTCGGAAGATGTAGACATACAATATCTCAGTTGGGGATGGAGCAGAATAGTTCTCCCTCTTGTACAGAATGTACAACCCGGCTAGCACCTGATAACTGTTCGAGGATAGCTATAATGGAGCTATGCCGACGAACTTCAAAAAGTCGACATAGTACTGGTGCAATGGGAAAGTTGTGCTAGCTAGGAGATGAGATACGCTCTAGGCCCCGAGGTCGTGGACGCTCTCATGCGCTCTCTCCTCCTCCCTAGATAGGCACACCCACATGGCAGTGGTGTCCACCCCATGGTGGGTTGTAATCCTCTCCATAGCTCATTGATGTCTAAGCTTGATGGGGGTCACCTCTGCCTCAAAACCCGTTGTGGTATATGTTTTGTCTGACGACAAGGAGCCCAAGTTCGCCTCTTCCTCCAAGAGGACATGTCAAAAATGCCTCTTCACTACTAGGGGGTTAACTTTCCTTACCACGAGAGCCTGACTACTCTCTGCTTGTTTTCTCTTCTCATGAAGTCTTCATGCCTCTCGGGCCATCTCCAATATCACAGAGTCGAATGCGTTGAATGCCTGCTGGTGTAGTTGTTGAAGCTCCTCAGACATCTCAAACAAGAAACCAAGCAGTTAGCATCATGACCCGAAGAAGATAGGCCAAGGATGAGAACCCCTAAGACTACTGCTCGAGAAGATAAGAATGATAGTTTTTAAGGGACTGAAGTGTCTTTGAGACCAAAAGATGGTCGCCGGAGAGCACTACTGGGAACTATGAACATCGCTGGAATCTGGGAATTTTTTGATTCCGGTCGAATGTCTAGAAATGCGAAAAGTCGCATACAAAGCGCAAGGAGCCATTTCGACCATTTTTAACGTTGAAATATGCTTGAAAAAGGTCTAAAACCCACAAAAGGCACCTAAAACTTGAAAAAAAAATTAAAAAAATATGCTCCTAAAAGTTGAAGTGCAAAAATTTTAAAATCCCAGGCATGCACCTAAAATCCTCAACATAATTAAAAAATATGCTCAAAGCCTAACATGAGACAGAAGTAAATGAAACGCTTGAAGTGCTGAAGTGAGACCTGACTTTGAAGACTATTTGCTATCTGACCAAATGTATGATGATTCTCGCCAGCCATCCAGGGCTTCAGGAATTTAGAAAATAGGGAAATCTAGGAAACAAGGAAGTGCAGGGGAAGAGAGAGTTTTAAGGTTATAAGGTTTTGAATTTTTAATGCTAAAAGTGATTTCTGAGAGGCAGTTCTCAAAGTTTTATACTCGAACAACTTAGGGTGAAAGTAACTCCACCCCGACCATTGATTACCTACGACATAGGCACTCGAGAACAATCCAACGATTAGAATCCAAGAGGTGTGGATAGGGATCATTAGCATGGGAAAAGGACGCCTCAGGTGTGGAGTGAAAAGACACCTAGGGTACAGAGTAGACATTTTGGGTAATGGAGTGGTCTCCTCATTAATGACACATATTGATGGGCCCAACAATAGGGAGTCAACACGTGGCGCTACATTTTCCAAGAGTAACACCATGAAGAGCCCAAGCATTTCCTCCCGAAGACCTTTCAAATTACTCCTCTCAGTCCAAGTCTCCACTGTTCGAAGACAAGTGAAGACTTGGCAGGAAAATGTTGTCCGTGTTTTCACCAGAAGACACGTGGCATTCATTAGAGGAGTAATTAAACTCCTTAAGCACTGGTAAGGTTTCTTACTATGATTTGGCTAGACGCGAATGTCTCCAAGTGAGGCCACACCTTGAGGTCTGTCCTCGAGGCACGGATGTCTCAAGGCGAGGCCACGTCCCGTGACCCATCTCCAAGGTGTGGATGTCTCCAAGTGAGGTCATGCCCTGAGGACCATTTAGATGGTCCTCGCTCTCTTCATTTGCCAATCTCCCAGGTCTAGGATTCTTGTCCTCGGACATGGAGTAGTTGCCAGGTGTCAGCCGTTGCAGCTGTGGTCTACCAGATCATTTGACAACTTTTGGTGAGCTTCGATTAGTGGTGTCGAGTTCGTACCCTCAACAATCAGAATATCCCACAATTATGCTTGACATGGGCGATCGTGCACCGTATCCTAACACGGTCAGATACATGTTCCCCATAAGGTTGGTAGGCAGCTTTCTGCAATGGGCCCCGTGTAATCTGCCTGGGCCCATGGTCTTTGTTAGTGCATCCCTATGTAATTAATTAGCAGTTTACTACCCAAATAATGGGGAATGTTGTATTAATTGTTCATTAAGGGCATTTATAACCCAAGCCTCTATAAATAGGGTTGGGCATCTCCTTGTAAAGGGTTCAGAAGTTTGGCTAGTTAAGCATTGTAAACTCAGAGCAATATATATGCTGCCTGAGACAACATTGAAGCTTGCTCAAACAAGATTCAAAATCACTAATACCAAAGACTCGTGGACTAGGGCTCTTTTATAGCCCGAACAACGTAAAATATATGTGTTCTTTTCTTCTAGTTTATGTCAAGTTCTTAGATTAGGTTGATAGTGAAAAAGACAGTCAACAATATCATTTTTCTCTATCCTTGAAAATTGTCTCAGACCTAATATTCCAACATCTCATGTATTGAGAATATCTTGTGAATCATAAATATTTTTTTACCATTACTCTACGTGCCCACACACGTCTTGAGGTGTAGAGATACATCTTGAAAGATTGGTCTGAGTATTTTAAAGAACTACTTTGGATTGGATGTTCGTTGGTGATACAAAAAGATAGCGAGGATTCTTGATAGTTCTTCAACTGGTAAATCCTCACCTTTTTATTTCTCTATGATTTTTGTTTTGCATGTTAATAGATTCAATTATTTAAAGTTTGTTTAAATAAATTTTTTTGAAATCTCTGGGCCCAACTCCCCATGCTTTCCACTGCACACATGGTAAACCAATTACCATCAATTTGTACCAGAGCGGTCATTAATCTCTACATACATTAATTGTTGTGTGGGGATAATATGCATTGTTATATTATTGTAATATAAGATGAATGGATGGATTTTATTTTGATGAATGCTTATTCTTAAGAGTTGTTAATTATATGGTGTTTTTGGTCTAGGAATTGTTCTTATCTTTCTAGATCTACAAAATTGTAAGCCATATGGGGCATAGGATTTTTTGTAATTTTAATTTTCTGTAATAGTATGATTAATTGCAAAGTGTAAAATCCTAAGCTCCGACCCCCCATGGTGCCGAGAGCCTCTTGGCAACCCCAGCCCCATGGCTGCCTAGTCGCACTTTCCCCATGGCTGCCCTCAGCCATGCCCCTGGCGCACCTTGTGTGTTCCTCAAGCGCGCCTAGCTGCGCCCTTGACACACCTCATGCGGCTAATTGCACGCATGCTTGTGCATGCATCTGATGCTAGCCGCCCCTGCTGCCTTGCTCACCTAGTTGCTTAGTGTGTTGGTGCTTTGGTGGCTCTTTGAGCCGCCCCACCAACTCAAGCCCCAAACTGCAAACCCTAGTGATTATTGGTGTAAGAATGCCCTAACTATTTACTTTGTAAAAACGTTGCTCAACTCATACTTATTTGAAAAATACCATTTTAGAGAAAATGGTTCAATGGAGCTTTGTCAAAACATGCAATTTGGCCCAATAGTTTAAAATAAAAATGTAGTGTCTTTATGCAATCTTTGAAAATAAAATAAAATAATAAGTCCCACTGACGTAAATAAAACAAAAACCATAACATATAAATTCATAAACTTTCTTGGCGCTCATCTAGATGGTTAATTGCTCATGGGACACCTCGCGTCATACATGCCTACACATTGGAACTTCTCACATCACTATATGTGCCAAGGAGAAACCTTATTGCCTACATGAAAGGGGGAAAGTAAGGGGTGAGCTAAAAGCCCAGTAAGGAAGTACAAATAAAAATACAATAAGTTCAAGAAACACAAAGAAAAACACATACATATCATAAACTCATGGCATATCATATCATGTTCACATCATAGTCATATCATAACCATAAACATAATAGTAAGACTTTATAATGATAAACATAATCATACATCATGTTACCATGGCACTCTTATTGTCCATGTCACATCATGAGGTAGCATAAACCGATAAGACCTCCTCTATGAGGTAAATAAGAACTCTGGTCCTCGAATAACCTTAGCGCGTCCACCCTATGAGTTACATCATATCCTTAGGAACTCCTTTGTTGTGTCGCGTTTAGCATGCTAACAACTTACTGTTTTTCATACAACATACAAGCATACATACAACAATTCATAACATAACATAGTAACTCATACTCTTCATAACACATTAGCTTACTATAGCTCATACTTTCCATAACACAATAGCTCTTGTAACATATTAGTTCATGCTTTTCATAACATATGTCATAGAAAATTCTAGCTAACTTCCTTATGTCAAGTCCAAGCAAAAATAAAGTGCGAGGTACTTCACAACGAGCCTAAAAACCACAATCAAACGGTCGTCTTAAAATCATGTAAGATTACTCATGCCCAACATACATACCCCAGTGTACATGGGCCATGCACACGTGGCACATTTTGCACCATACCATAATCATTCAACAATTTCACATAAAATCATAAAATAATAATCTTAAGTATACATGTGAATTCTTAATGTTTGCTACACAAAAATATGCACTTAATCAAATGGTGTATATTTGGACGTAAAACTTAGTTTGCATGTAACATGCATACGTGGGAAAGTCTTTAAAACGTGCGTAGAAGTTGGTAGATTTTAGTCCCTTAATTCTTAGAAATCCCGTAAAGGTTATTAGACAAAAATATTTTTTTCCAACTTGATTTATATCGCAAGGCTATATTTTAATCGTACTTAAAATACAACTAAAGAATTATTTAATTTTAGTTGCCTTTTACCAAGTAATTATCCCATTTACCAATTTAAATTAAAATAAGATAAAACATAAAAGTATAGTAACCCATTTTTCTATTTATTTCTCACAAAAATAGTTAATTTATCCAAAATTAATTATTAGTAAATAATTTAACACAAATATTTAAGTTAAAACAAACTTTGGTACTCACTTCCTTTGTTAGATGGTTAAATAAAAATTTCACATTTAACTTTGTAAAAAAAAAATATATATTTATATTACCACTTTTTCATAAATATCATAATTTTAATTAAGTTGAAAAAGTTTTCTTTATTCTATCATTTTACTCAAATAAAATACTTAGTCTCAATAAAATAATATTATTTAGTTAATTATTTTACAAAAAAAACTGCACTATTTTAATTGAAATACTCCATAATCTAAAGTAGGTAAAATCACATTTTTCATGCAAAAAGTCTAAGGCTAGATTTATTTGAGTGCATGCTCTATTTATTTTCTTTAAAAGACATATTCTCCCAATAAATAAAAAATTTCAGCAAGCATTTTATTTGTTTAGAATCACATAATTGAACAAAAAACATATTTTCTTTCGCAAAATAAAAAAAACTGCATGTATTTAATTAGATAAAAAATCCCCCATTAAAATGTGAAATAAGATGTCATTTGTTTATATAAGTTCAAAATATTACTTTGAGGCATAACTTATGGATTTTAAAATCATTGTTTGATCATTACCATCAAAATAAAAAAAAACAGCAAGCATATATTTATCTATATTACACATTTAATCATGTTAAAACCACCACCTAGCATGTTTCTACAATTCATACATTCCAAGAAACAATTCTAATTATGCATCAAGAATCTAACATTTTACATACAAAACCAAATTAACATTTTTAAAGAAACTTATACCCATTTCAAATATTAAACAACCTAGCATATTTCTAAGATCACAAGTGACAAAAAAAAACATATTAAGGAATAAAAAGGCCCTAGGCCAAAACCATCATACTCAATCAACAACAAATTCAAAACTAAATCCCTAGCACGTGTCTATCATGAACTTTGCATACACATAAATAATTCATTAGAATCGAAATACCCATGGAATTATAAACATAAGATCCCCACACATACCTCATCAAACTCATACATCATGCATACCCTAAATTTCCTCATGCTTGCCTAAACACCCATACACACCCACACACACACACACACACACACACACACACCACACACATACCCAACCATAGAGCCACACACGCCTAGGCCTCTTACAAGAATACACATTTTCATAGCAAATTATTTATAGGAAACTACTCATACATAGCCCACATGCATATCTCTTTTCATGTCTATATGGATTACAAGATAGGGAACCATTTACAAACATATAAAAGAACATAAACCAATCAACCAATAAAACAATACACCCTGATTATATCCAAAAAGATCATAGAAACAACAAAAACAATAATAAAGATAGAGGTTCCATTACCTCCTTTGATAGAAATCATGAACCCAAAATGGCCACCATATTTGCATACACAACAAGAAAGAAAAGAAACAACAAGATTCTCTTAGATTCAAGAAGAAGAAGAAAAATGAGAATAGCACCATGACTAAAATGCTTACCCCAAGGGATTTTCGAAACCCCTTTCTTTCTCCTCCTTTTTTTTTTTCTTTTCTTTCTCTCCTTCTCTCTCTAGCCTCACGAGCTCTCTCTCTCTCCCTTCTCCCTATGCTGTCGGACACAATGCAAAAGCGAGCCAAGAGCTCACTTGTTTCCATTCTTATCCTAACCCAATAAAAAACCTAGAACCGATTACCCAAATCACTCCCTTGTCATTTTCTAATTTCCCTCTCCCAAATCAAGGCAATAAAAACATATTGTCTTATCAAATAAAGAAAGAAAAAGGACACAATCCCCTTCACCCTTGGCTGTTGTCCACTCTCTCTCACTCTCCTTCCCATTCTCTCACATTTAATTTACTCACAAGATCAAAGACATCCAAGCAAAATATCCTCATAATTACATAGTGATTTTTCTCACCCAAAATAGCTAAAAGGAATCAAATATAATTGATTTAAATTTCAAAATAAATGTGAAAAGAAGTCTCACCCTTTCCCTTTCTTCCACACGCCTATCACTCTCTTTCTTTCCTTTTCTTTTCTTCTTAATTAATTAAATAAAAGAATGTCTAAAAATAATAAAAAAATAATAATGCATGGAAAAAACTATTGCACGCTCACCATGCAATCATGTGCATGCACACACACAAGTGCTAGGGTGCATTTCTACTAACCATGCACCTTGGTGCACACAACAAAAACTCAAGAACTCATAAATTAAAACAATTAAATAGGATAATTAACAAATTTTAATTCACATAATTTCTACCAAAATTTTTTAGGTAAATTTCTAACACTTAACAATTAATAATAAAATAAAGCAAAAGATTAATTAGATAAAAATTGGTGCGCTATAATTGGTTTCCTTCAATCTGTGGGTTTGGCCCAAATTGTTAATTGGAATTTTAAAGTTCTAATTAAATTTTAAATTAAGTGGCCCAAATTCAAGGTGGACCTAAATGACCTATTAGGCTTTTATTAGCCAAGTTCAACATTTTTAAAAGATTGTTTAAAATTATTGAAGTCATTTATAATTCAAATTTGGGCTACATGGCATAAGCATAATAGAAGGCCCAAAAAGATGGAGTTGGAGATTCTACATGAAGCCTTGGTTTTATTTTTATTTATTTTTGTAAGGACCCAACTATTTCTAAGACCTTGGACTATTAAAACTACTAGACATAGCTACTAATTTAAATAAAACATACATAAGAAATAATCGTAACTTTATTAAAAACTCCAAAGTAAATATTGAAATACATAAATGAGCGGTATGGGATCCCATTGTTTTAAAATAAAACAAAACTTTAAATTAAATGAAGTTGTTTACAAAGCTAAATGCGGAAAATACATAAAAACACAATTTAAAGAGACTAAAAATAACGTCGTCCTCGAATCGACACGCAACCCATCCATTCCATCCATCCTCAACACACAAGCCAAGCCACCAAAAATCCTTCCACCTCCGTATCTAATTTCCTGCATCACACTAAAAATAAAGGAGTGAGCCTAATGCCCAGCAAGGAAAATCTACAAACAAATAACATAAAACATAAACATAAGACTATATCAAAACATATGACTATAAAACATCTATTACAACTTTGACCCATGTACATGGTAAACATTAGGGTTTGCTAGCTAAGCAACAATGAGCCTCAAAATACATCGAGGTTTGCTAGCTAAACAACTATGAGCCCTAGATAACATAAAACATTGGGGTTTACTAGCTAAGCAACAATGAGCCTCAAAATACTTTGAGGTTTGCTAACTAAGCAACTGTGAGCCCCAAGCAACATAAAAACATTTGGGGTTTGCTAGCTAAACAACTATGAGCCTCAAAATACATTGAGGTTTGCTAGCTAAGCAACTGTGAGTCCCTAAGCAACATAAAAACATAATCACATATCATAACATAACATATTATAACATAAACATATCATATTATAACATAACATATCATAACATATAAGCATATAAGCATATAAAAACTATCCTATTTTCCTTACCAACACCGAGATATTTGAGAACAAGGATGGGACTTGGAACACTCCTAAAACCAACAATAAGAATGGTGAGTATTTCTAAAGAAAAGAGATGAAAAGAATAGAACTATACCACCAAGAAGAAACTTACTGAAAAGACACCTTAAGTTCAAAGAACGTAAATACCTAACAAAGAGTTGAAACAACGAGTTAGGATATGAATGAAAACTAAAGAATCATATAGAAATGAACTTAAGAATAAGAATACCTATGGATGTACTAGAACCGATCTACACATCGATATTGAAAGCACACTATATCTCACTTCCCAAGTGTTTATAAAGCTTAAGATGATAAAGCTTTTATCCCAAACCCGAGTGTTTCTCTCTATAGTAATACTAGAATCTTAGAGGCTCTGATCAAAAGCTTGAAGAATGATGAAAATGGCTGAGCACTAGGTCCTATTTATAGAGTTTGAGGAGTGAAACTATCCTATTAAAAAAAAAATACTTAAATCCTTAAATAAATATGATTATGACAAGTGTCATGCTCTTAATGGTCCTAGAAGGTTCTAGAGCTTCTAGAACTTTCTTTTATTTAAAAATACTTAAATCCTTAAATAAACATGATTATGACAAGTGTCATGTTCTTAATGGCTCTGGAAGATTCTAGAGTTTCTAGAACTTTCTTTTATTTAAATCCTTAAATAAATGTGATAAATAAATGTGATTATGACAAGTTTCATACTCTTAATAGTTTTATCTAAACCTTAGGTTATAATTAAAATATTTCTATGACCAAAAATATTAATAAAACCATATGTTATAATTAATATTTCTAAACTATAGGTTAAACTTATAAAGTAGTAGTAGTAGTACTACTACTACTACTGCAACTGTTGCTGCTACTACTACTGCTACTGCAACTGCTACTACTGCTACTATTGCTGCTGCTACTACTGCTACTACTGCTGCTACTACTACTACTTCTACTGCTACTGCTACTGCTACTTCTACTGCTGCTACTTCTTCTACTGCTGCTACTACTGCTCCTACTACTGCTACTACTACTTCTACTACTCCTACTACTGCTACTACTGCTACTGCTATTGCTGCTACTGCTACTACTGCTACTGCTACTGCTACTGCCGCTGCTACGGCTACTGCTACTGCTACTGCTCCTACTGCAGCTACTGCTACTGCTACTGCTCCTACTGCAGCTACTGCTGCATCTACTACTACTACTGCTACTGCTGCTTCTGCTGCTGCTACTACTACTGCTACTACTACAGCTACTATTGCTACTCCTGCTACTCTTGCTACTCCTGCTACTGCTCCTACTCCTGCAACTGCTGCTACTGTTGCTGCTGCTACTACTACTGCCACTACTGCTCCTACTGCTCCTACTTCTGCTACTGCTGCTACTGCTACTACTGCTGCTGCTGCTGCTACTGCTGCTGCTACTGCTGCTGCTGCTGCTGCTACTACTGCTACTGCTGCTACCACTGCTACCGCTGCTACTGCTGCTCCTACTACAACTACTACTACTACTTCTACTACTATTACTACTACTTCTGCTACACCTACTGCTGCTACTGCAACTACTGCTACTACTGCTGCTACTGCTGTGCCGCTGCAACTGCTACTGCTACTGTTGCTACTTCTGCTACTACCACTACTACTTCTACTGCTACTGCTACTACTACTACTGCTACTGCTCCTACTGCAGCTACTGGTAAAGCTACTGTTACTGCTACTCTTACTGCTCCTACTGCTACTGCTGCTACTACTACTGCTCCAACTACTGCAGCTCCTGCTACTACTACTACTACTACTACTGCTGCTGCTGCTGCTGCTGCTGCCACTGCCACTGTTGTTACTGCTACTACTGTTGCTACTACTGCTACTACTGCTACAACTGCTGCTACTGCTGCTACTGCTGCTACTACTGCAACTGCTGCTGCTACTGCTGCTACTGCTACTGCTGCTACTACTGTTGCTGCTACTGCTACTGCTGCTACTACTGCTGCTACTGCTGCTCCTACTACTTCTTCTACTACTACTACTACTACTACTACTACTACTACTACTACTACTACTACAACTGCTGCTGCTGCTACTTCTGCTACTGCTACTACTGCTACTACTATTGTTGCTACTGCTGCTACTACTACTACTGCTGCTACTTCTTCTACTACTGCTGCTACTGCTACTGCTACTGCTGCTGCTGATGCTGCTGCTTCTGCTACTGCTACTGATGCTACTACTACTGCTACTACTACTACTACTACTACTACTCCTGCTACTCCTGCTACTTCTGCTACTGCTGCAACTACTACTGCTAATGCTGCTACTGCTGCTCCTTTTGCTGCTATTGCTTCTACTGCTGCTACTGCTGCTGCTGCTACTTCTACTACTACTACTGCTACTACTACTGCTACTGCTACTACTGCTGCTACTACTGCTCCTGCTACTGTTACTACTACTGCTCCTACTTGTAACGACCCACTAATCTAGACTAATTGGACCATTATCGAAACTATACATAAAACTTACATTTTTACGAAAATACCATAATTTATTGAGTAACTTGCAAAATAAGAGTTATTTACAAATAAACAAAATACTAAGGAGGATTATGGGATCCCATTGTCTTTAAAAACAAAAGATGATTTAAAATAAAAGACATTACATAATAATGCG
This sequence comes from Humulus lupulus, assembly GCF_963169125.1. Lineage (NCBI taxonomy): Eukaryota > Viridiplantae > Streptophyta > Magnoliopsida > Rosales > Cannabaceae > Humulus > Humulus lupulus. The sequence continues at coordinate 244,247,449 of NC_084795.1, read as the reverse complement.
GAAAATACATGTAAAACCATTAAAAACATAAGAAGTGAGACTACATCCTCGAATCGAATAATGCTCGGCCCCTTGACTCCATTCATCATCGATACACATCCTCCAAGCGCCACGAATCTTACCGCCTCTAAGCTTATTTTCCTGCACATAAACAGAAAGGAGTGAGCCTAATGCCCAGCAAGGAAAACCTAACACATAGTCATATACATAATTTCATAAGAAAACATAAAGACATATCATAACACATAATTCACTTATTATAATGGCCATTATTACTTGGGGTCCCATATACTAAACAAGCTTATGCCCATGAGATTAGTGGGGTCCTACCAGCTAAATAGGCTTATGCCCACAATCTTTTTTTGGGGTCTTGTTAGTTAAATAGGGCATAAGCCCAAGCCTACAACATACACATCAATAACATATTCATAACAAAACATAACACATTAATAACATAAAACATATAGATAACATAAGCACATAACATATTAATTCTAGCCTATTTTCCTTACCAAAGTTACCGGGATTATGGACTGAGTTGGGACTTTTGGAACACTCTTAAAACCATAAGAAAGAGTAAGTCTAAAGAAAGGAGATGAAATGAAAGAGATGGAAAGACTAAACCATAGAAAACATACTTACCGACTTATATGCTTAAAAGCTTGGATTCCCTAACCAAAATAAGAATAAGGTTAGGGGACTGAGTAGAAGGTTTTGAGAAAGGAAATAACATAAAAATACAGAAAGGAACTAGAGTTTTGGGTTTACCTCAAAGATTGCAAGATCAATCTAACATCCACCGAAATACTATAGCACTCACTTCCCAAAGTGTTTGATAAGCTTATGATGTTTAAGCTTATAGTTTTTCCCCAAACCAAGTGTTTACACTCTCACACTCACTTAACACTAGCAGCCTCTGAACTTAGAGAAAATGGTGAATAATGGCTGGGTACTAGGTCCTATTTATAGAGTTTGGGAATGAAAATATCTTGATTTTACTTGAATAAAAATAATGGCTTTTTAAGTGAAAATCATTTGAATAATCGTTCAGCAGAGGCTGAAGACTCGTTCAAAAGATGCTGGACTGTTGAAGGAGTTTGAATGGCTGAAAGGAAAAGAATTCAAAAGTATTTGAATTCATGCTGGTGGAGGCGATATATCGCCCCCTATAGGCGATATATCGCCTGGACCTTTGTTCCCGAGGCGACCGTGCATCGATTCGTGTTTTCCGTATCTACGTGCTGCGATATATCGCCCCCTATAGCTGCGATATATCGGCATACGCTGAATATTTAAACACGAATTTACACATTTTTAGCTAAGTTTGAATGGAGTAAACAACCTTGACTAAGCCCTCAACGTACTCAAGGCTGCTGACTGACCCTATAACATTCAAACTTTACCCTTATTTAATTTAATCCCCAAAAATACTTAATCCTTAATTACCATTCATAACATGTGCTTAAAATCCCATTGGTTGATGTCTAAACCTTATAATATAATAATATAATCCTTAATATCAGTCACATTAATCAAACCTTAGGTTATACTTAATATTCTTAAACTATAGATTAAACTTAGAAAATCTATAAGTACTACTATGAGTGTCCAAATAATTCCCGGTCTGAACCAAAAATCCATAGTAACAAAGATAACACTAAACATACTATAATACTACTAACAATTAGCTAAGTAAAGTTCTTGGACTCTACACTACTACTGCTACTACTACTTCTAGTACTACTACTACTGCTGCTGCTACTGCTACTACTGCTGTTGCTACTGCTGCTGCTACTGCTACTGTTACTGCTACTGCTACTTCTCCTATTGCTCCTGCTGCTACTGCTACGGCTGCTGCTACTGCTACTGCTACTGCTGCTGCTACTTCTACTGCTACTGCTATTGCTCCTCCTACTGCTCCTACTATTACTACTACTACTACTACTACTACTACTACTACTACTACTACTACTACTACTACTACTACTACTACTACTACTACTACTACTACTACTACTACTACTACTAGTACTACTGCTACTGCTACTGCTACTACTGTTGCTACTGCTACTGCTCCTACTGCTCCTACTTCTATTGCTACTACTGCTATTGCTACTGCTACTGCTACTGCTACTGCTCCTACTGCTACTACTACTGCTACTCCTACTACTCCTAATCAAACAATTCCCAGACACCGGGCTAACATGTCCTCCTCCAACTCTCACGTTGCCGGTCGTTCCTCATAACTCAAGTCTTTTTGGAGTGCTATCATATCGTACTTGAGGATGTGAGATGGGTCGGACACATATCTATGCAGCATCAAGATGTGGAACACATTATGGCTATCTACTAGAGCTGGCGGTAGGGCTAATCTATATGCAACTACTCCCACTTTGTCCAATATCTCAAAATGACCTATAAACCTGGGACTAAGCTTGCCTTTCTTCCCAAACCGCTTTACACCTTTCATAGGAGATATCTTTAGGAAGACTTGATCTCTGACTTTGAATTCCACATCGCACCGCTTGGTATCCGCATAACTTTTCTGACGGCTCTGAGCAACGAGTATATGCTTTCTAATCAGCGCTACTGCATTCTGAGCTTCTCTAACAGCTTCAAGTCCAAGAAGTTGCCTTTCTCCTATCTCTTCCCAATGTAACAGCTATCGACACCTTCTTCCATAAAGTAGCTCGTAGGGTGCAATCTCGATCGTTGACTGGTAGCTATTGTTGTAGGAGAATTCTATCAGCGGCAAATACTTACTCCATGATCCTTTGAAATCAAGTACACATGCGCACAACATCGTACTATTTCTTGGACATAAATGTCTGCGTATTGATTTGCTGTGTACGTAGTCTGGATAGGCAGGAAATGAGTTGACTTGGTTAGTCTATCTACTACTACCCAAGTCGAGTCGTGCTGCTTACTTGTTCGTGGTAGTCCTGTCATGAAATCCATGGCTATATCATCCCACTTCCATTGTGGAATACTAAGCGGTTGCAATAAGCCTACAGGCCGCTGATGTTCTACTTTCACTTGCTGGCTTACTAAGCATTTAGACACATACTCCGCTATGTCTTTCTTCATTCCTGGCCACCACATTGCCTTAAGATCGTGAGTCATCTTAGTCGACCCTTGGTGAACTGAGTATGGGTGTGCACTTCTTCTAAAATCTTCATCTTAATACCTTGATCATTTGACACGCATATCCAATCCTTATACTTTAAGAACCCCTGTCCTAATATCGTGAAATCTGTGGCCTTGCCTTCTTTAACTGCATCCATATGTGCTACTAATGTGTCATCATGCCCTTGCCCGATCCGTATCTCTTCTAACATACTTGACTAAATGGACAAGTTAGCCAGTTTACCAATGACTACTTCTATTCTGGAACTGATTAGCTCTTGCTGTAGCGACTTTTCTATTCCAGCTAATGCTGCTAGACTTCCATAACTCCTTTTACTTAGCGCATCAGCAACTACGTTTACCTTTCCAGGGTGGTATAGGATTTCGCAGTCATAATCCTTCACTAGCTCTAACCACATGCGCTGCCTCTTCTTAAGCTCCTTTTGAGTGAAGAAATACTTTAAGCTTTTGTGGTCCGTATAAATCTCACACCGTTCTCCATAAAGATAATGGCGCCAGATTTTCAACGCAAAGACCACCACTGCCAACTCCATATCGTGTGTTGGATAGCGTTGCTCATACTCCTTCAGCTGCCTTGAGGCGTAGGTTATCACCTTGTCATTCTGCATTAGCACACAACCCAACCCTTGCTTTGACGCATTAGAGTAGATTACAAACTTTTCAATGGGTGTCGGTACACAAGGTACTGGTGCTGAACACAACCTATCTTTAAGCAATTGGAAGCTCTCTTCACACTTATCAGTCCAGTTGAACCTCTGCTGCTTCCGAGTCAGGTTGGTGAGTGGAGTGGCTATCTTAGAAAAGCCCTCTACAAACCTCTGATAATAACCTGCTAGTCCCAGAAAACTTCTTACTTTTGACGCATTCTTTGGTCTTGCCACTCCTTCAGAGCCTTTACCTTAGATGGGTCTACTGCAACTCCTTCCTTGGATACTATGTGGCCGAGGAACGCTACTTACGAAAACAAAAATTTACACTTCTTGAACTTGGCGTAAAGTTGATGCTCTTTCCGTTGTAACAAGGTCAACCTTAAATGCTCCTCGTGCTCATCTTCGTCCTTTGAGTACACCAAAATATCATCGATGAACACTACGACGAATTTGTCCAAGTAATCCTTAAAGACCTTATTCATTAAATCCATAAACACAGCTGGAGCATTGGCAAGACTGAAAGACATAACTAGAAACTCGTAATGCCCATAACGAGTTCTAAAAGTTGTCTTAGAAATATCTTCTTCCCGTACCTTGAGCTGATGATACCCGGACCGTAGATCAATCTTTGAGAACACGGTCGCACCTCGGAGTTGATCAAAATAGTCATCAATCCGAGGTAGCGGGTACTTATTCTTAATTGTCACCTTATTCAGCTCGCGATAATCTATGCACATCCGCATGCTTCCGTCCTTTTTCTTCACAAATAGAACCGGTGCTCCCCATGGTGAATGACTCGGTCTAATGAAATCCAAGTCTAAGAGTTCTTGCAATTGCATCTTTAACTCCTTGAGTTCGATAGGTGCCATTCGGTATGGTGCCTTGGAGATAGGCTCGGTGCCCGGTACTAATTCGATTGTGAAGTCAATTTCCCGAGTCGGCGGCAGCCCTTGTAAGTCGCGAGGAAAAACTTCTGAAAATTCCTTTACAATGTGGATGTCTCCAATCTTTAGTGGTGTTTCCTTTACCACATCCATGACGCTGGCTAAAAATACATGACATCCTTTTTCTATCATCCTCTGAGCTTTGAGAGATGAAATAAGCGGTGTGCGTAGACCTGACACTTGTCCCATAAAGCATAGTCTCTGACCGTCAGGAGTCTCGAACGTTGCTTACTTACATTTGCAGTCGATGGTTGTGCCATGCCTTGCTAGCCAATCCATTCCCAGTACCATGTCAAAGTCTTTGATCTCTAGTTCTATCTGGTCTCCTTCTAAGTCTATGTCCTCAATTTTGATCAGTACGCCTCGTACTATTCGTGATGATAAAACTACTTCACCCGAAGGCAACTATGTCACAAACCTAGTTCTACAAGGTTTGTCTAATTTCTCTATCATTCCTAACGAGATATACGAGCGAGTGGCTCCCGAATCAAATAATATATAACATATATTATTGAGGATTGACTTGTAACCACTTTATTGCTAGCGTCAGCTTCTCCTTGGGTTAAGGCAAAAACCCTGGTAGGAACCATCATATTATCCATTTTCTCCTCTTGCTTGAGCTGGGGACACCGCCTCCTTTAGTGACCTTCCTGACCACAGTTGAAGCATCCCTTGGTGTTTGCACTGTTAGGAAAATATTGTTTTGCCTCAATGGAAATGATTATAATATTACAACTCTATGCAATAATATTACAAGTAAATATAGATTGATTAAATAAGGTTACAAATCTATAACTGAAAATACAAATAAACTAAAGAAAGGAAGAAGATGATGATGAAGGAGAGAATAGTGAGAATAAAACTCTAAGCAAAAGATTACAAGTAAAATAAAGTGTTTAGACCAAATGAAAAGATTACAACTCTTAAACAAAATATACAAGTAAATAGAACAAGAGAATAAGAAGAAAAGCAATAGAATAAAAAGAAGAACAGAAACACAATCAAACTCTCACTTACACAACCTAAGTGAAGAGGATTGGGGATCACCAACTTGAACAAGGTTTAAAACCTTTGTCCAAAAGCTTATTTCTCCCTAACTCAAGCACTAAGGGATCTCTCTCAGATATTGGAAAAGCTTTATGGAATTATCAATCCTCAAGGTGTTTCTAGCCAAGTGCTCTAGTGGATAGAAAAGTTGTGTCTTACAAGTGAGCTATAGGCTCCTATTTATAGAGTTTAGAGACACCCTTTGAATTTCAAATTCCACCAACCCCCATGGTTGTTACCAATGTTTAATTGGATTAATATGGAATTAAAAAAGAGATTTGGGAGTTATTTGAGTTTTTTGAGCCGTTCAACAAATATTGAAAAAACTGAAAAATTGGTCAGTTTTTTGGCTTGTGGCCGCGGCCACTAGTCTCTATCCCACAGACCGCGGCCACTGACCAATTTCAGCATAAAAAATTGTGCTATTTTTCCAAACGGTTCCAAACCCTCGCAAATGATTTTGTAACTCCCAAAACACATTATTGGGGTTAAAATCATATCTCTAACAGCCATATCACATATGGCTTTATGAAATTCATCTCAATATTGTGTAACAACAATTTATACAATAAAGGGTAATATTTGGAGGTTACAAATTTGTAACACCAAATATGTTACATTATTTGGATATATCTCATATATCTAAATAAACTCTCTATTATATGTTATAATATGTGACACACTTTGTCACATTTATTTAATCTAAAACATTATATTATAATATAATATAATTTTACATTATATTATAAAATAATATAACATGCACGACATTCCCCAAGATGTTTCTTTTGGCATTTGGAGCACTGCGGGTATTCTACATAACCCGGCCTATCTCTTGCTCACATTCTTTTGTCACCATTGGCCTGCTTAGTATCGGGATGCTTTCTCTTCTGCCTATCACTACAATAAAAAAGGCCATTTTCGTCAGTTTATAACTGCCACGATTGATTTTTTGCGTCAGTTTGATATGTGACGCAATTTCTCATGACGCAAACCAGAGTGTCATTTGCGTCAGTGGGACACTGCCACAACTGTTAAAAATGAGTATTTTTTGCGTCAGTTGGGCACTGTCACATAAAGTATTAACCAGAGAAATTGCAAATGTTTATGCCAATTTCCCTGGCCTATTTTAATTAAAAAAAATTAGCACCAGAAACAGAAAAACAGCAGTATGAACTGAAAAATAGCAGTATGAACAGAAAAACAACAGTATAATTTTTTTTAAACATTTATCTAGAGTTAACATTTGTGATCAAAACTATAAAAGTAATTCATATATCAAAGTTAGTATATGTACTCTTGTGTGTTCTAAATTTCTAAGTATTAAATCTACTTAAACTAAAATTTCCTCACCAACTTGCTCATTTGCTAATTGAGATACGCAATAATTGATTCAGTCCACTCATCCCGTATCTCGTTGATTTCGTCAACCGAATATGAACTCGTATTCGTAAACTAATTCGAAAATATTTAAAATAATAAGTTGGAAAACATCCAAATAAAATTATGAACGATAGTTTAAATGAAAATTAAAAAGTAAAACAATACCTCATTTTCAAGTAGGCCTTCGGTCTAGGCTGTGAAATCAAGTCTCTAGCAAATTTCATAATGTAAAAGCCACACTCGATTTGGCCCAGTCTGGTTTCGACACAATTACAACATAGTTATCCAAAGTTAAGTATTATATTTAGTAAGTTATTATAATAGAAATATGTCAAAAAGTTGAATACGATAAGTAATATAATTTACTCACCTTAGGAACACAAACTTTTAGATTGATTGACTCTTTTAGTCTTCGGTGTGTATCATATTGATCCTACGCCCTGCACACAATATTAATATTTACCAATATATGAGTTTGAAATAAAATCATAAATTAATTAAGTAATATGAAAAAACTTACATGATAATTATCTCATTGATTTTCGGATGGAAATATGAGTTTACTAAATCTTATTTCCCAAAATTTAAATAAACCTATATTCATCATATAAATACAACAAACCAATTAATCAATCAAACATGCATAATTCCCAAATTACTAAATCTTAAAAAAAAAAATTGGACAACATTTCCCCTATTTCTATCATATTTCCCAAAATTTAAATAAACATATATTCATTACATAAATACAACAAACCAATTAATCAATCAAACATGCATAATTCTCAAATTACTAAATCTTACAAAAAATTGGGCAGCATTTTCCCTATTTCTATCATATTTCCCAAAATTTAAATAAACCTATATTCATCATATAAATACAACAAATCAAGTAATCAATCAAACATGCACAATTACAACCTTATATCACCGCAGCACACAGTCCCAGATCCTTTCTCCACTATTTTATAATTCGTACATGCTACTAAGTTCAATATCTTAATTATACATTAATGTTTAAAATATTACCTCTAATATAAAATCCTTCAAAGCTTGATCTCACCAACAAAGTTGTCAACAAAATACCTACTCAAATATAACAATAAACAAAAAAAATAATAAAGAGTTAACAAAATATAAAGAAAAATATATTAAAGCTATATTGTAACTAAATAAACAATAAAATGCTTAAAGAAAACAAATAATTCGTTATATGTACTCAATTATATACTTAAACCTGAAATAATTTTTTTTTTTTTAAAAGTTAACAAATCACATAAAGAAAAATCGACTATAAATATCCTAACTAAATCAATAATAAAATATAACTTAAAAATCCAAACAATTTTAATATATACATATTTAACCAATTAAACCAAAAATTTTAAAATTAACAAAATATAAACAAAAATTTACTAATAATAATCAAACTAAACAATCAATAAAATGAAACTTATACAAAATATATACATTAATATATATAAGTAAATTCGAAATTAAATTAAATTTTAAAAAAAATTTAATAAAAAATAAATATATTATAATAAAAAATTCTAAAAAAATAAAATATTAATATGCAAAGTTTAAACCTAAAACAATTTCATAATCATTAATATAAAACTATCTAAAAATTAAAAATCTGAAATATAGTCAATTTATAAAAAAAATCACAAAAATTAAATTTAAATCATAAAAATTAAGAAAATTACACTTACTTGGGTTAATTGAGCAATGTGAGTTCTTGAAGTAGAAAACCCCAAAAAACCAAGAAAGTTTATGGGTTTTCAAACTACAATCTTCAAAAATACAAAATCTATACAAAAAATTAAAAAAAAACTATATTTAAGTTACATAAACATATATAAATCATTATTTTTACATTAAAATTGAATTATTTTTTTTTATAAAAACGTACCTAAGTGAGCAAATGTGCAAGGAGGCACCGCTGGGTTTTCTGGTTTTTCACGTTTTCTTCGTTTCAAAAACATTAGGTAAATGGGGACGATGGGGTTTATTATGTATACGGGGCGTTTGCGTCAGTGCCCCACTGACGCAAATGGGCCGTTAACAACGTCAGTGGGGAACTGAAGCAAACGCTTCATAGTGAAACGCGCGTTTCACTTAGGCGTTTGCGTCAGTGCCCCATTGACGCAAACAGGTCGTTACCGTCAGTGCCCCACTGACATTGTTAACGACTCGTTTGCGCCCCATTAAACAGCGTTAGAGTATGTTATGACGCAATTGCCCCATCATTTGTGGCAGTGCCTAACTGTCACAAATGCTAATTTTTGGTCAACAGCATCAGTCAACTGCGTTGAATGACGCATTTGACTGACACAATTGCCCTTTTTGTAGTAGTGTATTATTGTTGCTATGCTGAGGATGCGGTTGCAGCTGAGGCTGCGGTTGAGTCTGTTGTCGTTGTTGTTGTAGCAGCTCCTCCACTTGTTGTCATAGCCAGACAATTTCTGCTGGGATGTCAACCGGCGGCGACGCACTTTGATTAGCAGCAGTAGTGGTAGCACGCGCTTCTCTTCTGTGAACTGGAGGGGCTTCATTAGTCTCATGAGCGGCACTGGAGGCATCGACATTTGTGCGTGCAAACCTTATGAGCGACATCTACAACAAAGTTCTAATAGTTGAAAGAACATATTAGAACTTACCCTAATAGGATCTAAGGCAAAAACTTAATCTAAGCAAACATAACTCAGACCTACTAATTATGATTTCTTATGAAAAATTATATAAGTCTTCTTTATAATTAGGGTGTGTTTCTATACTTGGAAAAATAACCCATCTTTATTATTTTCTAAGCGTGTTTCTAATCATCCTATATGACTTAATTCTCAGGCTCAAAACTCGTCGTTGTTCCAAAGTTAATCATATTGAGGGAGGGCTGGGATCAGTAAAATCGTTCCCACTACTATGGCCCCCTAACTCTCAATATAGAACCTGGTCCATTGATTTGTCTCCACCCTCACTGAACTTGGTCATTATTTATTAAATTTATTATTTATTATGATTGCAAAAAAAAAAAAATTCAAACTCATACATGTCATCAAAATAACAATGATATTAATTTGGAAAAAAGTTTTCACTAAATACAATTGTTGACGGTGAAATCTCGTCAATGAAATTAGGTCGGAAAACTCAAAGGTAAATGCGGCGATGTTTAGATAAGAACTTAGAATTAACTTATGGAAGGATAAACACAGATGAACAATGGAGTGAAAAATGTATATTGCTTAATAGCCTCTGCATACAATGAATTTTCCAACCCCTTCCATGTGGAGTTGAGGTTCATTTTATAGTAGGCTCTAATGGCCTTAGATACATGGTGGTCTAGGGGACCAGGTGGTACATAAGTACTCTGTCAGGAGAGTGGTCTCAGGGGTAGTGGTACTGATACTAGTACATAGCCAGGTATCATGAGGATGTCTCCACTACTCGACCGTACGAATGTCAGAGGAGTGGTGTAGGTGATAGTGGTGTCGACTCTGACATCTGATTGGGAGTATGCAGGCCATGTCCTTTCTCCTAGTGCTCCCACTACCTGTCTAGCATGAATGACACGGTCAGACGTACAGGGTCTTACAAGCTGTACCCTGTACGAGATTGTACCATCATGACCTTTCGGAATCATACTTGGGCTTCCACTTCTAGACGGTGGGGGTGTCTCTCGCGATCCCCTCATTCATCTTATGCGTGGGTGAGGGGCTGGCTTCACGAGCCCTTGGCGCGGCGGGTGCGCGGACGAGGCGAGGGCGTGGTGTCGGCCTCGCGAGACGCTCCTGCGTCTGATACTCCTGCGCGCGAGGGGCCTCGTTGGGGGCATGCGGCCATGGCGTGTGCGGGGCCTCGCTGGGGGCATGTGTCCGTGGCGCACGCAAGGGGCCTCGCTGGGGGCATGTGGCCGTGGCGCGCGCGTGAGGGGCCTCGCTGGGAGCACGTGGCTGTGGCACGCGAGGGGCCTCGCTGGGAGCACGTGGCCTTGGCACGCGAGGGGCCTCTCTGGGGGCATGTGGCCATCGCGCGCACGCGAGGGGCCTTGCTGGGGTGCATGGGCCTCACAAGATGTACATGCGCCTAGAGACGGTGCGCGGCAGGTGCAAGGCTGGGGCCTCGCGAGCCACCTCGCTGGTGCGCGCCGAGGGGCCTCGTCGGGGGCATGTGGCCGTGGCGCGCGCGCGAAGGGCCTCGCTGGGGTGCACGGGCCTCGCGAGATGTACATGCGCCTAGAGACGGTGCACGGCAGGTGCAAGACTCGGGCCTCACGAGTCACACAGGCGTCGAGAGTAGGCAGTTGCAAGATGACGGTGCCCCGAGCGTCCGACGGTTCAGACATGTATTTAGGCCGTTATGGGACCTTAGCACATGCCTTGGATCTTTTACAGGCATGGAATATTGTGCATCCACAGTGATGTTTCCCTTGGGATAATCTCCTAGTTTCACAAGACTTGTAGGTCTGAGCCTGATAATCTGACTAAGTAACCTTTAGCCTTGTATTTAAACTATGTGCTGGGGATTTTTTCTTGGTGGATTTTTGGCATCCACAACAATCATAAATGCAAAGATAATAAATCAAATAAATAAAGAAAACAAACTAATTTAAAAATATTCTTAACTAAAAACATAAGGGCTAAAACGTTAACTAAACACATAAACATAACAACTATAACATAAACACTTACATTGGCGGTTAGATTCAGAACTTGTGCGTGTGTATCAATGAGAACTTCATGCAAATGGACCATGGCTTTGATACCAACTGTAAGGACCCAACTATTTCTAAGACCTTGGACCATTAAAACTACTATACATAGCTACTAATTTAAATAAAACATACATAAGAAATAATCGTAACTTTATTAAAAACTCCAAGGTAAATATTGAAATACATAAATGAGCGGTATGGGATCCCATTGTTTTAAAATAAAACAAAACTTTAAATTAAATGAAGTTGTTTACAAAGATAAATGTGGAAAATACATAAAAAAAAAATTAAAGAGACTAAAAATAACGTTGTCCTCGAATCGACACGCAGCCCATCCATTCCATCCATCTTCAACACACAAGCCAAGCCACCAAGAATCCGTCCGCCTCTATATCTAATTTCTTGTATCACACTAAAAATAAAGGAGTGAGCCTAATGCCCAGTAAGGTAAATCTACAAACAAATAACATAAACATAAACATAAGACTATATCAAAACATATGACTATAAAAAATCTATTACAACTCTGACCCATGTACATGGTAAACATTAGGGTTTGCTAGCTAAGCAACAATGAGCCTCAAAATACATCGAGGTTTGCTAGCTAAACAACTATGAGCCCTAGATAACATAAAACATTGGGGTTTACTAGCTAAGCAACTATGAGCCTCAAAATACATTGAGGTTTGCTAGCTAAGCAACTGTGAGCCCCAAGCAACATAAAAACATTTGGGGTTTGCTAGCTAAATAACTATGAGCCTCAAAATACATTGAGGTTTGCTAGCTAAGCAACTGTGAGCTCCTAAGCAACATAAAAACATAATCACCTATCATAACATATCATAACACAACATATTATAACATAAACATATCATATTAGTCCTGCAACATTATTAAAGGCAGACGTGGCTAAGGTTCTGGTCAAAAGGGTGCCAAGGAAATTCATGGCCAAAATTGTGCCATGGGCTGTATAAACATAAGGCAAAATAGCGATCTATAAACACCTATGAAATGTTTAAAGTTGCAAACCCAAGTTCTATTAAACATTTAAAAACATATTTCGACAGTGAAACATATCTATGGAATTTGAGATTGGGGCATATTGGTTTTGATATAATTAACAATCTAGCAAATGAGGGACCTTTAAGAAAATTAACTGTTGGTTCTCATCCAGTTTGTGAATCCTGTTTGGAAGGCAAGATGACCAAAAGACCTTTCTCTACAAAAGGTTCAAGAGCCATAGAACCACTCCAACTCGTACACACTGATGTGTGTGGCCCACTTAACGTACAAGCAAGATGAGGGTTTAAATATTTTGTCACATTCATTGAAGATTATTCTAGATATGGATACCTATATTTGATGCAAAAGAAATCTAACACTTTTGGAAAGTTTACAGAATTCCAAGATGAAGCTGAAAAACAATTAGGTAAATCACTGAAAGTTCTTCGATCTGATTGAGGAGGAGAGTACCTAGATTTTGAATTCGAGGACCACATGTGTGAGCATGGAATTCAATTCAAACTCACTGCACCAGGAATGCCACAACAGAATAGTGTTTTTGAAAGAAGGAACAAGTGGTTATTAGACATGGTTAGATTAATGATGAGTTACTCATCATTGCCAGTGTCATTCTGGGCTATGGCATTCAATGTGAAAACATATTGAATGTTGTTTCTTACAAGTCTATCAAGAAGACACCATTGGAATTATGGAATGGTACTAAACCTAGTTTACACCATTTTTCATGTTTGGGGGTGTCCAACACACGTGCTGAAAGGAAAGACTAGAAAGCTAGAATCTCACACTGAATTGTGCATGTTTGTGGGATATTCCAAAGAGACCAGAGGAGGTATATGACTATATTAACAACCACAAACCTGTCAGTAAGTTTGTACTGGAAGAGATGGTCTCAGATCAAGTAATAAGATCACAAAATGTTTCCAATGAACAATGACAAAAGGAAACCATGAGTTCTAATCAGAACAATAGAGAGCTTCGTCATAGTGGAAGGGTTGTTAGGCAGCCAACTCGCTATGAACATGAAGTTCTGATGCTTGTGTCTGACATAAACAAAGATGATCCATTGACATACAGAGATGCAATGGAAGATTCTAACAAAGAAAAATGGCAAGATGCCATGATCCTGGAAAGGGAATCGATGTATTCCAATTTCGCCTGGACTCTTGAAGATCTTCCTGAAAATGTTAAACATATTGGTTGCAAATGGATATTCAAGAGAAAAAGAGGAGCATATGGGAAAGTAGAAAATTTCAAAGCTAGGCTTGTAGCCAAGGGTTACACTCAGAGAGAAGGTGGAGAGCTAACACCAAGTGCTCCCCCTACAAAGAGCATTACGAGCTTTTAGCCTTCTACCAAAAACATATATGATGTTAGCTTGGGAGACATATTTGGCTCTCAACTCATCAATTCTCTGAATCTCCCAAATCCTATTGTAGCACTGCGTTCATTGACCCATCAATATGGGAACTACCAAGTCTCGTCCATTTCCAGACAATATTGAAGATATTTACGAAAATGCCACTGTCGTACAAAGTAGGCTTCATTATGCTCACCAGCTTGCATCCTCGTGTGCGCATATGACCGAGTACCAACCCGTTTACCCAAAAATGGCCCCTGATGACATGGCAAGATTTTCTTCCGCGTGGCTGGCACGTGGCGGTTTCCAGTGGATGGACCCTGTTCGATCATCGACCAAATAATTATTGATAAGTCAAATCTCTCGATTAGGTGTGACCAATCCGGTTGCATACTTTCATTTACTTCCTTTTGAATACGCTATCTTGCAATAATTAAATTTATTATATTTCCTTGTATTTACTTGATACGTTGATCTTAATTGTAATTAAGGCCCGTTGGCCCATGTAACCCCCTTGAGCATATAAATAAGAATCAAAGAGATCAAGGAGGGGGACTTTTGAATTTTTGATCTTGGTATTCAGAGAAAGGAGCATAGTGTGATTATCCACCGAGATTGTAATCCTCTCAAGGCTTGTGAAACTCGTGAACCCTAGTTCATTGATCATAATATTGGGATTCAATATCAATAAGAACACTAAGTGGACGTAGGTCATTACCATCTAGTTGGGGCCGAACCACTATAAATCGTTTGTGTTTTCTTGTTTTCCTTTTGTTCTTTATCGTTTATTAGACTCCGTGTCGTTGGCCAAATTGAGGATCAACATTTTGGTGCTTTCATTGAGAGAATTATTTTGAGACTTCAAGAAGATCAAATGGCTAAGACATCCAAGAAAACTGGGCAGATTGTTGGCGCTGCATCCACTCAACCTCCTCCCCCAAATGTGGTTGAAAATGAGCCACACTTGGATTTTGAGGAGGAAGAAATGGATTCTGAAGTCCCGAGGACAACATTGAGTGTGTTGCAGGACAAATTGGCCAATCTGAGGGCCAATCAAGAGAATGCGGAGGAGACCTTGGCGCTACAGTAGAGGGAAAGCTAGCGTCAGCGTCAGCAACTGAATGAGCGGCAGGCAGACATGGACCATCGGCAAAGAGATACCACAGTCACCTTAGAAGCAGCCATTCAGTTGGCTCGGGGACAAGCTGCATCGACTTCTCAACCGGATCAGCCACCAAGCGCACCACCAAACTAGGCCCCAAACCCGAGTCCTCCACTTCAGCCGACAAGCCCTCAAAGGTCGGAGCAACCACCTACTGCTCAATAGGATATCCCAATTCAGGATCCCGAGCAGCAGCCACCTTCTCATGCTGGTCGAGCTAATCCCCAGTGCCAGAGGCAAAATAGGGCCGGGCAGCCTCCCCGAAGCCCTAGAAGCCCAGTGGACGATGAGCCAAATCCACCGAGAAGGGGGCAACATCCTTCTGCTAACAGAAGGCACACTAAATCAGGCTCTGTGGTCAGGGGACCCCCACGACATAATAATGCACGGGGTCCCACCGACCAACGCAGGCTTCCCCCTGACGCTCGGGAGATGCCAGCTAGAGGAGGAAACAGCGTGACCAGCCGGTCGCAATTTAGGGATGACCATGATTATAATGAGGCTGACTCCGGCAGGAGAAATGCTGGTCGAGGTCATGAAGGAAGAGGCGGAGATAGGAACCCCCCACTGAGAGAAAATAGGCCTACAAGCTAGTACGCCGGGGGGCAGCCTAGACAGCATAACGTCTTCGATCGGTTGGGCGCTAGCGAGCAAAGGCGTAGAGATGATGACCTGAGGGATGTGCTCAACGACAGGCGCGAGAAGCACGATGAGTACGCTCCTCCGGCACCAGTCGCCCCAGCAATCCCAGACGATGTGCAGGCCCAAATTGATGCACTAAATCAAGTTGTCCAGAAACTGGTGGGAAGTCGAACATCCCACATCGAGTATGATCGGAGGAGAGGTACTCAATTTTTACAGAGGATTGCTGTAGCGAAAACCCCCAGCAAGTTCAAGATGCCAGTACTGCCGAACATCGATGGGTATGGGGACCCAGTATCTCATGTAAATAAGTTTGAGATACAGATGGACATCTAGAAGGTATCGGACAATGCCTGTTGCAGGATTTTCCCAGCCACCCTATCTGACACTGCGCAGGAGTGGTTCTTTAAATTCCCCCTACTAGTATTGTATCATGGGAAATGTTCGTGAGGGAATTCTATGGACAATTCTACGCTGGTTGTATGCATCCAACTGAAGCCAATCAGCTGGTCGAGATTCGACAAAAGGAGGGGGAACCCTTGAAAGAATATGTCCAATGTTTCATGCGAGCCACTGCTGGGGCAAAAACTATTAGAGATGAAGGGAAAATGATGGCCCCAACTACTGTGGTAAGGCGCCATTCTCCCCTCTGGAACAACTTAAGAAAGAATGGGGTGAAGAGTACCCAGGAGTTTCTTGATCGAGCAGATCGGTATATCAAGCTCGAGGATGCGATAGCCAATGAAGGGAAATCGCCTGCAAAAGACAAGGGACCAAAGGAAGATCCTGCCAAAGCCGCCAGTGGGTCGGATAAACCAATGGCAACAACAAAGGAAACGAGAATGGTAAAAATGGTGGGAAAAGGGCGAACAATGAGCCGTCAACGTCTGAAAATAAACGCCCCAAAGGAAATAGGTATAAGCCAAGATTCACCAACTATACGGCCCTTGTCGAGAGTAGAGCAGAGGTCTACCAGGCGACCAACTCCAATGTCCCTTATAAGCGACCAGCACCTATAGGAAGGATATCTCCAAGAGAGATACAACAAAATTTTGTCGTTTTCACAATGGCTACGGACATGACACTAATGTTTGTAACTAGTTGAAGGACGAGATTGAGTTCCTTATCAGAAAAGGACACCTAAGGAGATACGTGCAAGCCACATGAGGTTCTCAACTAGAGGCTCAAGGAGGCAACGAGCAGGCACCTGCATGCCAACGCTCGCCACCTTTACTGCCAGCTCTTGTGGCAGGTGCGTTACTCACCATATATGGTGGCCCACACCTTGCAGGAGATAGTGGGAAGGAAAGGGAGTGATACGCTCGGACCTTACGCCACGACCAGGACATCGAGATGATGAGTGTGGAGGATCGAGTGCCTAAAAAAGCTCGAATAAAGGAAGAGTTAATAACTTTCTCTGAGGACGATGCTCAGCATGTCTGATTCCCACACTCAGACCCGCTGGTCGTGGATGTCCAGATTGCCAACATGATGGTTAAGAGGGTGTTGGTTGACACAAGGAGCTTAGTCAACATCTTGTACAAATATTGGTTAGAAAGGATGAAGTTGTCCGTGAAGGACTTGGAGCCATGCAACCAGACCATTTATGGTTTTTTCGGTGAATGGCTCACTCCAACGGGGTTGATTAGACTTCCAGTTACCCCAGGAACTGTGCCCGCTAACAAGACATTCTCACTACTTTTTATAGTAGTTGATGTCCTTCCGCGTACAATGTTGTAATTGGAAGACCTATTCTGGTCGACCTGCGAGCTATGAACTCGGTTTGGCACCTTTCCATGAAATTCCCAATTGACGCAGGGATAGGATGCATATTGGGAAACCAACGAGAAGCGAGGGAATGCTACAACTCCTCGATATCTAAGGCGAAGAAAGGTGGATCGAGGGAAGCCACTGGAAAAGAGTTGCAGACGACCAATGAAGTACAAGCCCAATCAGGTGATTGTGTCACCAAATAGGGTGTTGCCCAAAGGAGGATAGGGACTTGGATCCTCACTTTGGGGATTTTGATGAAGAAGTGGGACAAATCGAGGACCTCAAGGAGGTCCAACTCGATGAAGCAGATCTGACCAGGGTTGTGAAAGTCGATAAAAACTTAGAGACAACAGCAAAATAAAAGCTGGTGGAATTTTTGAAGAAAAACCAGGGAGTTTTTTCCTGGTCGCATAAAGACATGGTTGGGATTGACCCAGAAGTTATCAGACATGTCCTAAATATAGATAAAAGCTTTCCACCAGTGCAACAAAAGAGAAGGCTCCTCGACAAAGACAGATCGAAGGCGCTAATGGAAGAAGTCGAGAAGCTAAAGGAGAATGGATTCATAAAGGTAGCATTTTATCCATCGTGGGTCTCTCATCCCGTATTAGTACCCAAGCCGAATGGCAAGTGGAGAACATGCATGGATTTCACAGACCTTAATAAAGCCTGCCCTAAAGATTGTTTCCCACTCCCTAGAATGCCACTGTAGGACATGAGATCCTGTCATTCACTGATGCGTACTCTGGGTACAATCAGATCAGTATGCTTCCACCTGATGAGGATCACACTTTCTTTCGGACTGATACAGGGCTTTATTGTTACAAAGTAATGCCCTTCAGTTTGAAAAACGTTGGTGCAACTTACCAGTGATTGGTCAATCACATGTTTAAAGAGTTGATCAGTACAAGCATGGAAGTGTATTTAGATGACATGCTGGTTAAGTCGAAAAAGGCAGAAGGACACATTGAGGATCTGCAAGAATGCTTCAACATCTTGAACAAGCACCAAATGAAACCGAATCCCCTCAAGTGTTCCTTCGGAGTTGGATCAGGGAAATTTTTGGGATTTATAGTAAACTCATGAGGAATTGAAGCTAATCCTGAAAAGATCAAGGCCTTGATTGATATGAAATCACCAACGAAGATCAAAGATGTTCAAAGTTTAACCAGAAGAATCGCTGCTCTAAGTAGATTTATCTCCAAATTGACAAATAAGTGTGTCCCGTTTTTTAATCTACTTATAGGCAATAAGAAATTTGAATGGATGAAGGAGTGCGAACAGGCTTTCCAAGTTTTGAAGTCTCATATGTCGCAGCCACCGATTCTATCTAAACTGGTTGAAAAGGAAACTTTGTTCATCTATTTGGCGGTCACAGAATATGCTGCAAGTGCTATCTTGGTAAAGGAGGAAGAAAATGTGCAGAAGTTCGTATATTATGTAAGCAAAAGGCTAATAGGAGCAGAGCTGCGGTATCCACCAATCGAAAAATTAGCCTACTGCCTGATTTTAGCCTCCAGAAAGTTGCGGCCATACTTTAAGCTCACCCCATCACTGTACTAACCGACAAGCCCCTACGGCAAGTTCTGCAGAAGCCAGAAGTCGCTGGTCGATTGTTGAAATGGGCAGTTGAACTTGGACAGTTTGAAATTTCTTACTTGCCATGAACAGCGATAAAAGGACAAGCTCTGGCCGATTTTGTCGCAGAGCTCACTGAGCTTCAAGATGATGAACAAACAGAAGAGAATGAGCCTCACAAACAAACTCCCTCCTGGAAGTTATTTACAGACGGTTCTTCTAATGAACATCACGCTGGAGCCGGAGTGATTTTGATAACGCCTGAAGGGCATCGATTCCACTGCACGATTAGATTTGACTTCACGGCGTCCAACAACAAAGTCGAGTATGAAGCGCTGCTCGCAGGTTTACGGTAAGCCAAGGACATGAAATAAAGTCACTTGAAATCGATAGTGACTCCCAGTTGGTGGTTAATCAAATTATTGGAGAGTACCAAGCCCGGGGGCTAAAGATGGTTGCTTACTTGGACAAAGCAAAGGATCTGTTGGCACAATTTGAAAAGTATACTCTTCAGCAAGTACCTCGCGACCAAAATTCAAACGCTGATGCTTTGGCCAAGTTAGCGAGTGCCAAGGATGCTAACACCCTGAATATAGTACCTGTTGAACGACTGTCCACACCAAGCATCCAAGTAGAAGAAACCTCTCTAGTGATTCAGGGGGCGGATACATGGATGGCACCTTTCATTGAGTACTTGACGCATGGTGTGTTGCCGACGGACAGAAACAAAGCCAGGATTCTTCAGCGGCAGGCTGCTAGGTTCATCTTGGTCGACAAAATTCTATATCGAAGAGGATACTCTATGCCACTCCTCAGGTGTATTTTAAAAGAAAA
The DNA here is from genome assembly GCF_963169125.1 of Humulus lupulus. Taxonomy (NCBI): domain Eukaryota; kingdom Viridiplantae; phylum Streptophyta; class Magnoliopsida; order Rosales; family Cannabaceae; genus Humulus; species Humulus lupulus. The sequence continues at coordinate 244,227,195 of NC_084795.1, read as the reverse complement.
GGCCAAAGAATTAATGAGAGAGGTCCATGAAGGCTTTTGTGGGGACCATGCTAGGGGGCAGAGTTTATCAAAAAAGATCCTAAGGCAAGGATACTTTTGACCAATAATGAATGAAGACTCGATGGAATTTTTTCGAAAATGCGACAAGTGTCAGAGATTCTCCAAGATTTCTCGAGCATCCCCTTAATGAGCTAAAGCAGATGCAAAGTCTGTGGCCATTCGTAGTATGGGGTATAGACCTAATTGGATCTTTGCCCAAAGGGAAAGGTGGCGTCAAATACGTCGTGGTGGCTGTCGATTACTTCACAAAGTGGACCGAAGCTGAGCCACTTGCAACCATAACGACCAAGAAAGTACTGGACTTTGTGGTAAAAAACATAGTGTGTCGCTATGGATTACCAAGAAAATTTGTCTCAGACAACGGCACGCAGTTTGATAGTGATCTGTTCACGGATTTTTGCGAGCGACATGGAATTATCAAAAGCTTTTCTTCAATTGCTCACCCGTAGGCAAACGGGCAAGTCGAGGCTGTCAATAAAACACTAAAGGATACTCTAAAGAAAAGGCTTGAGGAAGCAAAAGGGCATGGCCAGAGCAGTTTCCTGAAGTCCTCTGGTCGTACAAAACATCTCATCGAACAACAACAGGCCATACTCCATTTTCTTTAGCTTATGGATATGAGGCTATGTTGCCTATTGAATTAGATCTGCCATCACATTGACGGATAGTATACGATCAAGACTCTAATAGCCAGTTATTGATGGAATCTTTGGATTTGATTGATGAAAGGCACGAGCAAGCCCAACTCCAAGTAGCAGCTTACCAGAAAAAGGTCGCTCGGTATTTCAACTCCAAAGTACAAGAAAGGAAGTTTAATGTGGGAGATCTGGTACTTAGAAGAGTCTTCCTTAACACCCGCGATCAAGCTGCTGGAGTACTTAGACCCAACTGGGAAGGACCCTACCAAATCGAAGAAGTCCTCCAACCAGGCACTTACAAACTTGCTCACTTAAATGGAGATCTCATTCCTCGCTATTGGAATGGAGAACACCTGCGCAAGTACTATCAATAAACAATTCTTCTTAAAGAATGACGTGTATTAATTTTACTTTTTACAAGTTTATGATCAAGGGTTAGTCATTCTTGTGACTGATCGCTTATAAGTGTAAGATCATATTCTTGATCACTTGTACAGACATGATTGTCCATTTATTACGAGACTGTGCGCATCTAGTCAATCTTGCCAACTATTGTATTTATTACAAGTATTTGCTCATTACGTGAGTTGTTTTGCTATATTATCGTTTTAAAATCTCTACTACGAGCAGAAATGTTAGAATAGGTTTTGGTCAAGGCAAGTGACCGAGGACCTAAAGCTCCTTAATCACTTAAGGGGCATATAAGGTATCTAGTAAGCAAAGCATATCAACAGGTTTGTAAACACACGAGCAAAATAAGTGAAAGCATGCTACGGTACTTGGAGTATTTTTCAAAAAAATTTATTTTGTCAAATCAAACCAAAGTGCTATGCTAAGTTCAGTCATGCGAATAGATGTTATAGTAAAATGCAAATATTATAATTTCAAAAATGAAATCCTTTACACCGCGAGCAGTTACTGCTTGGATGTAATTGTCTATAAAAAGAAAAGCTACCTGTGCAGCAATAAAAATAAAAATTGTCTTGAATGCAGGATAAAATTAAAGAAAAATAAGAAAAATTATGAAGCAGCAGGAGGGTCCTGAGGAGTTGGCTGGTCGATAGAGGCCCCAGCTTCCACTTCTACACCTTCAATGCCCGTGGCCAAGGAGATCTCGGGGGAGGCTGGGATTTTTGCTCTCTCTTCTTCCTCTAGGCGAGCGAGACACTTGTTTATTTGAGATTGCCTCAAGCGCTCAGAAAGATAGATGAAGTCAGCCTCACGGTTGTGCTTCCAAAACGCGTAAAAGTAGTTGAAGGTAGCACCCTTGTATCTCTCCAAATTGCTGGCATTGGTCTCCTCGAGCTCTTGTATGCGCTCCTCCAACCCTTCAGTCTCCTTTCTGCTAATGAACAAATCATCCTCAACCTTTTTGGCTTCCTGGTAGTTATGCTTAGAAGACTCTTTATACTTCTCTTTAGTCTCAATGGCTTTGGTCAAAGTTGCCTGGTGCTGTTTCAGATCTTCGGCCAACTTGGCCTTCTGATCGAGCAGTTCAGCGTTAGCCTTCTCGACTGCTTTCAACTGCTCAACATGTTTGGCCTTGGTTGCTTCAAGTTGCTCGGTATGTTTAGCTTCAGTCGTCTTGAGCTCCTCAGCATGTTTAGCCTCAGACGCTTGGAGTTGAGTGATCAAAGGCCCTGAGCAACGCCAACTGGCGATCATAGTTAGCATTCCCTGCGATCAGATAAAGAGATAAGGTGATGACAGAAAATGACAAGGTAAATAAATAAAGCTCAGCAAGTGATGATATGTTACACTGACTATTTCATTCAGTGCGCGGTTAATAATATGTTCAACTTCCATGGAGTCAGTATTAGTGATAGCCTCTTGGCTGCGGTGGTGCCTCGATAGGTTAGTCAACCTTTCCTTGGCCGGAGTGAGCACGATGCTTGTCAAGGTGTCTTTTGTTTAGGGAAAAGGCGTCTGGCTGGTTGGTGCCTGAGAAAGTGTCTGATCGGGTGTTAGAGGGGAAGTCTGATTGGTTGGAGATGGAGGAGACGTCTAGTCAAGGGGAGATGGAGGGGCGTTATTTCCTTTGAAGGAACCGCTGCTGGAGGATCCCAAGTCCGAGCCTTTTTCGTCAGAGGAGCCTTGCTGCTCTCTCCACGGTGTTGCCTGCTCTCCTTCTTCTTGCTCGAAGGTGCAGCAGCTACGTTGTAAAGCTCGAACAGATCTTTAGATGACATGGCTACAAAATAGAAATGAACAGTCAGATAATGTGGATGGAGGTATCTACAAAATCAAGGAAATAAGTTCAAGGAAATCATAAGTAAAATACCCGAGCTACAACTACTGGTTGCTACATTATTGATTGTACTACTGCTACACTCACTCACTGCCTGGAAGAAATCCGAATTTAAATTGGGCGTGTATTTAAATTTTTCGTCCCCGTCAAATAAATGATAGGGAATGGGCAAACTGTCTAAGAGTGGGAGGTCAGTACCGTTCTCATCTGAAGATTCATCAATGGGTGCAGGGTGTTTGGAAACTTTATTTTGCCCTTCCCAATGGATCAGGGGGAGTAGCTGCTCGTGGGGTGCTGGAGGGTTCCCTGATTGTCACCCCAGTTGTCCTCCTCCTCAGAGGTTATGACACGTCCTGGTGCTGCTCGAGAACTTCTCCACCAGTAGCACTCCCCGCCGTTGATTCCCTGACATCCTGATGAGGTGCCAGAAGACCAACTAGCCTTAGATTGGCCTCCGTGACCAGCTCTTTGACACTTTTTTCTATGTCCTTCATGCTGGCCAGGGAAGCTGCTCGTATCTCCATTTCTGGAGTAGGAGCTGATCGACGCCATGGACCTGAAGGGCACTGAAATTCTAAGGAATGCATAGAAAAGCTAAAAGAATTTAAGCGACTAGTGAATAAAGAATTTACCTCCTTCAGTGAAGGCCAAGTTGTTGGAAACTAGGTCTGTGGTTAAAAAGTACTCCTGGAAGTACTTTCCTACATTGAACTTGTAGGTAGTCTCACTCAGGAAAGTGCGAACAGATTCCTGATGACATAAATGAAAAAACCCCGTGTTGTTTTGGTTGGGGTTGGACTTGAGATCGAACAGGTAGTTGATCTCATGCGGTGTAGGCATAGGCCACTTCTTGTGGCTGTATAGGACATAGAGAGCAGAGAGTATTCTATATCCGTTTGGGGTGATTTGAAATGGGGCGACCTCGAAATAGTTGGCCACCCCCTGTAAGAATGGATGAAGAGGCAAGGTTTCCCCTGCCTCAATATGAAATCTCGACCAAGCGCTGAAGGCGCCCCCAGGCAAGTTTGCCCACTGGTCGATGGAAGGTTTAGTTAGGGTTATCCCAGAAAGTCCATACTTTTTGAGATAGTTCCCTACCATCCTAACAGTAATGTTGCTAGGAGGTACCGCGTACCATTCGACCTCTGGTCGAAGGACGCCCCGAAGTTGGGCTTTTGCTTGGGTTCCTAGCTGGGATGTGTTTTCGGGTGGAGGTCTAGTCGAAGGATTTTCAGCCTGAGGACCAGGCTGTTTGGTAGAAGAAGGGGATGTTTTCTTTTTCTTTTTCTTTTGAGCGTTATGTTTTACTCGACCCATGTTTTGTGGGCTAATCGAGGGATTATCTGAAGGGTTGCGAGAGAAAGGAATTTCCCGGATTAGCAACAACGGTTGTTCTTCGTCCTCGAGTAGCTGGGCAAGCAGGTCATCGTCGATTTGCCTCTCACCTCCCCACGGATCGTGCATGAAAATTTGCGAGCAGAGAAGGGGATATGAGAATCTACGGCCAAAAGACCAAGAAGTGTGAAAGTTGGAATAACGTCGCTCATGTATAAAAGTTAAGCTTTTATACGACCAACAACATTCTAATAAAAACACTAGGTTCTATGCGAAAAATTTGGAAAATGGATCGAAAAGTAGAAGTGAAAAGTTTTTCAGGAAAAACTTTTTCGACTCTGAAGGGGCGGGAAAAAACCCAGCTTTTCTATAAGCTTAAAAATTGAATTTTTACTTCAATTTTACGCCCTAAATTAATAATCCAAACTACCAAACTGATTCCTAACCCCTGCAAAATTTTATTTTCCTATCATATTGGGTTCAGATCAACATATCCATTTACCCCAAAATAATTTCTTCAAAAATGTTCAAAAGCTCATAATATAAAATGGAGGAAAACAGATATTGCATGGCATCTCAACGACTGAAAGGTTTGAGAAACTTACTTGGATAGAAGTTGGAGTAAATTTCTGAGATGCTAAGTCGATTTGGCTGGGCAAGAACTTCGTGGATCGTTAAAGACCGTCCGAGTTTCCGAGTTTTTATGCCTTGTTCTTCGGTGTTCTTGAGGATAAGGTAAAACATAAAAAGTGAAAAAGGATTCTGAGGGGTTATTTATATTAATCGAGGAGCAGTTACCAAGGAAATTATAAGAGGTAACTTTCCAAGGCATGGGTAAGTGCAATAGCCGTCAGACCACTTTTGGGAAATCGAAAAGAGATGATTATTTGCCTTTTTCGAGAAGGCATGGACGACTCGAACAGATTTGATGGGGCATACGAAAGGTCGGTCAACTAAGTTTACTTTATGCTGGCCGCAGTAACATAAACATGGGGGGCAAATGTTTACCCAAAAATGGCTCCTGATGATGTGGCAAGATTTTCTTCTGTGTGGCTGGCACGTGGCAGTTTCTAGTGGATGGACCCTATTCGACCATCGACCAGATAATTATTGATAAGTCAAATCTCGCGATTAGGTGTGACCAATCCAGTCACATACTTTCATTTACTTCCTTTTGAATACGCTATCTTTTAATAATTACATTTATTATATTTCCTTTCATTTACTTGATACGTTGATCTTAATTGTAATTAAGGCCCATTGGCCCATGTAACCCCCTTGAGCATATAAATAAGAATCAAAGAGCTCAAGGAGGGGGACTTTCGAATTTTTGATCATGGTATTCAAAGAAAGGAGCATAGGGTGATTATCCACTGAGATTGTAATCCTCTCAAGGCTTGTGAAACTCGTGAACCCTAGTTCATTGATCACAATATTGGGATTCAATATCTATAAGAACACTAAGTGGACGTAGGTCATTACCACCTAGTTGGGGCCGAACCACTATAAATCGTTTGTGTTATTTGCTTTCCATTTGATTCTCTTCTTGTTTTCCTTTTGTTCTTTATCGTTTATTTGACTCCATGTCATTGGCCAAATCGAGGGTCAACACAACCTAGCTCGTAACATGCCCTCAAGGTCGACATGTTACACCGAGGGTCTCGCCTCTATGGCCTACAAATATTTGGTGCTAACCAAGTTCGCATGCCTCATCAGATGGTTCACGGTCTCCTGAAACGAACCATGCAGAGGTTCTGGATGTTTCCCAACCTCGATGGGAGGACATGGTATCGTGATACTTGGGGTCGTGGCTTGGGTGACCTGTGGGACATGTGAAGGATCGTGAGAAGATGTTGGAGGAGGTTCTAGGGTCATGACTACTGTGACATGGGGCTATTGCTGCTTCTGGGCAGAGCTGACACCCTTGTCTTTCGCAAGAGACACAGTGGCGGTTCTATCTCCGAGAGTCGCTTTCTTCAAAGTTCCTTGCCTCTTTACAGTAGGTCCGATTTTGAAAACTTCCTTTAGACTCATGTCTTTGTCTGAAAAAGAGCGAGCATAAGAGTTAGATTCGAGAAGTTTTAGTAAAAATAATAAAAAGTAAAAGGTAACAGGACAAGAACCCTACCCTTCGAACTAGAGGAGGAAACTACTACGATCAGTTATGGATTATGGACCAGGCTAGATACAACCTCTAACTCTTAGATTATTAGGGGTGGGGAAGATTCTAACATTACTACTTCATTGGACCTACTGGGTTCGGGCTCCTCATTTGGACTAGGCTTATACTCAGCCTGCTGAATACTTGGGGTAAAGGAACCATGACACAAGGATACCATGACAGGAGGTTTGTACCATACTAGTAAAAAAATGGTTGACCTAAAATGTAAAGTGTTATCTACTACTACGGTATATTTGGGGTAGGAAAAATCATGGTGTATGACCAATTGGTCGACGCACTGATGTAAATACATATTTAGGTCTGGGTCTTCAAGATATTGGCTCACAAGTTGCCTTGGATTGAATCAGACTAGTCTAAAAGTGACAACAACCTAGTTTATTTCTCTATCTAGATTACCTTGGTTGGAGGTGCTAAATGCTGCCCCCAAATCAGCACGACCTTGGTCAGAATTCTGCCCATCGTCAATGAACTTTCTTTTACGCACCAACAGTGCGACCTCCTCTTATTCCTTGACCTCCAAAGCGATTGGAGGAAGTTCCTTGGGAGGATCTTGAGGCTTGATGGCCAATGTTTGATCATCTCTAATCAACTTGCAGGCCACCATGGTGGCATGATTCACCACTGCCTTGAACTCCTTCTCCTTAGCATGAATGTTAGCCAGAGTTTGCTATGACCTCCAAGGGTCTTAGATCGCTCATTTCTCTTGTAAATAGTTGCACAAGATATCAACTTGAACAGAATAAATATAACTTAGCAAAAGCGGCAATAACTTGATCAAATGAAGAGTTTAAGAGCAGAGATACTTACAAGGTCGATTGAAATAACGGTAATCGCAATTCTAGAATTCATTTGACATAAAGAACTGGTCTTTGAATTCATTCGGATGGTGTGGGAGGTCGATGATGCAAGCGAACTTGGGAAATTGGGTGAGGTAGTAGAAATTATCACCTCAAGTTTTCGTGTCTGGATTGGCCTTCAGATAGAAAAAATACAAAATTTCCTCTAGATTGGGGACTTCTTACTCATTCTTGAGGAATAAATATTTTAACCCTAAAAGGAAGCTATAGGAATTTGGCAAGAGCTAGAATGGGGTGAGCTTCATGTAATTCAGGAATTCCTCAAAATACTGATCCAGTGGGAGGAAGGCACCTGCCTTCGGGTGCTCATCACTCCAGGCCCCAAAATCATCCTCCAACGGGGTGCACCTTTACTCACCTTCCAATGGAGGTCAATCATAGAAGTTGGGATTCATCTGGATCTCCTCACTTAGCATAATTTTATTCACTTTGGTTTGAGAATTAATTCGAGACACAACCCTCTCGGCCTCAAAGAAACTATCAAGTCCTACCTTGATCTCATTCTTTACCACTGGACCAAAGTGAGGAATGGGGGTCTTGGGGTCGATCTGCTTATCCGTGCGTTGAGAAGAGGAGCCTGTCACAGTCTTTTTCTTTTGAGGGGCCATGACGAAGATTTTATGTAACGCCCTGGATAGCCAAGACCGTTACACTGTGTGTTTATAAAGGTGCAAGACTTTCTAATCAAGTCATTTAATTCAAAACGTGTTACTGAAATTATAGCTGAACTAGGGTTAAAAGATTTTGGTCTCAAAAGATGCATTTCTTATAAACAAACATTTTCTTTTTACACGGGATCCCAAAAGTAATAAGTTAAAGTCTGTTTACATAAGATTCAAGATTTAAATACAGTGATTAGCCACTCTAAGGCAAAACAGACAGTTAAGCATTTCTCATCCTGTTCCACTCTTTGGTCGTGGCGGCCGAACAGCTGACTATGTACATTCAGCCCCACAACTCTCCATCTCAAGATTGGTCCAACTTTCCTTTGCCTTTACCTGCACCACGTAGCACCCATGAGCCAAGGCCCAGCAAGAAAACACAATAACAGAGCACAATCATTCAACAGACAATCAGATAACTGATACCACATAAGCATGTACTCAACAGTTTAAACATTCATGTTAATCAAGTACTCAGCATACCAAGTATATCATTTCATATCAATAAGCAATCCACATATGATAACTAGGGTTAACGTCCTTAGGTCGCACCCTCTATTTATCCCACTGACTCCGGCCTACTTAAACTGAGCTCAGTGAATATTAAGCTGTTCTCGGCTACTAGTGGCCGAGCCGTGCCCTGTGCGCAATTATAATTTACGGCACCCTTAGGTCGTTTATCACATGTCCCATGGCGTAATACCACCTATGACATTATACAGATATCGGGAGCACTTAGTCCCATCACAAAAACATAACCGAGTGCAGTTTTCTTACCTTTGGATTCGCTAGCTTTGCCCTTCACCTCCTCTAAACTCAGCTTCAATTTCCTTAGAATTCCCCATCATAACTCAGCTCAAAATCCATGACAATACCAAAAACTAGAAACTGAAAAACTACCCAGAACCTTACCTCAAATGGATGGATTGCTCTGCCAATTCCTCAAACCAGAATAGGGATTCTAGCCTCAAGCTCTTGCCCAAACTCTTTTTGAGTTTCTACCCCAAAAGACCTCAAGAAATGGTGAAGAAGAGCTTAAACCGAGAGAGAGAAAAAAAACTTCCAATTCTCTCTTTTTCCTTCTCTTCTTTCTTTTCTTTCCTTCATAATTCCAGCCCTTTCTACACAATCCACTAAGGCATAAAGCCTAATAACATTTATCCCTTATAAGCCAAATGACCACAATACCCTCCCATAATTCCTAAGCCTTTTAATCCACCTAGGGGCATTTTGGTCATTTCACCCAATTCCCGCTAATTCCTCGAGTGTCTCAAATATCTACCGCCTACTTCCCGACACCTAACTAATCACCAATTATATTCTTCAATGTCAAAATTGACCCCAATATATTCTCTAAATTCCCATAAATACCCTCAGGCTCGCCCTGAGCCGGGTATAAATCCCCGCTATGACTTTTTCGCTAAACTGCTCACTGGGAACGTCTCAAGTTACAGATTACAAATATATACAGTTATGTCCTCAACGGGCCAAAATTACAATTATGCCCTTCTAACCTAATCAGGGCCTACATGCATACTAATACACATAGTCATGCATCACAGATATTCAAGTAGTCATATAACATGCTTTTAAATCATTAAATCACATATAATCCAATTATGCCCTCCTGGCACACTAATCAAGGCCCTTAAGCCTTATTAGTAAATTTGGGTCGTTATAAGTATCCCCTCCTAATGAGAATTTCGTCCTCGAAATTTACCTGAATAACTCGGGATATTGATCCCGCATCGCTGTCTCAAGCTCCCAAGTCGCTTCCTCGACCCTACTATTCCTCCACAATACCTTAACAAGAGGAATCGTCTTATTCCATAGTACTTTATCTTTCTGATCTAAGATCTGAACCGGTTTCTCCTCATAAGCCAAGTCTGTCTGCAATTTCAAGTCTTCATACCTCAACACATGAGTCGCATCTAAAATGTACTTCCGGAGCATAGAAACATCGAATACATCATGGACTCCTAACAACGATGGCGGCAAGGCTAACCTGTAAGCCACCTGACCAATCCTTTCCAGGATTTGAAAAGGTCCGATGAATCTAGGGCTTAGCTAGCCCTTCTTACGAAACCTCCTCACCCCTCGCAATGGTGAAACTCGGAGAAACACATGGTCCCCAACCTGGAACTCCACGTCCCTACGCTTAGGATCAGCGTAGCTTTTCTGTCTGCTCTAAAAGGCGAGCATCCTAGCTCGGATCTTCTCTATAGCTTCACTTGTCCTCAGAACCATATCTGGCCCCAAATATTTCCTCTCACCCATCTCATCCCAATGAATGGGTGATCTACACTTCCTCCCATATAACATCTCGTAGGGAGCCACTCCAATCGTTGATTGGTAACTATTGTTATACGAAAATTAAATCAACGGGAGATACTTACTCCATGACCCTTCAAAGTCAATCACACACGCTCTGAGCATATCTTCCAACACCTGAATCGTCCTCTCAGACTGTCCATCAATCTGAGGATGAAAGGCTGTGCTAAACTTCAACTGAGTTCCCATAGCCTTCTGCAAACCACCCCAAAACTTGGAAGTAAAGATGGGATCCCGGTTTGACACTATAGACTTAGGAACCCCATGGAGACGTACGATCTCCCTCACATACAACTCAGCATACTGATCCACAGTATATGTCGACTTCACTGGAAGAAAATGGGTTGACTTGGTGTGCCTATCCAATATCACCCACACCGAGTCATGAAGCCCAACTGTTCTGGGTAAACCTCCCACAAAATCCATCGTAATGTCCTCCCATTTCCACTCGGGAATACCCAAAGGCTGAAGCAACCGTGCTGGTCGCTGATGCTCAGCTTTCACTTGTTGACAGGTTAAGCATATGGCTACGTACTCCACCACACCCTTCTTCATCCTGGGCCACCAATATAACATCCATAGATCCTGGTACATCTTCGTGGTACCCGGATGAAGTGAGTACGGCGTCGTATGAGACTCATCCAATATCTCTCATCTGATTCCCTCATCATCTGGAACACAAATCCGTCCCTGATACCGAAGCAAACCAATCTCGAAAATAGAATAGTCCTTAGCTACTCCCACTAAGACATTCTCTCTAACCTCCTGTAACTGAGCGTCTACCAACTGTCCCTCTTTAATCCGCTCTAGGAGGGTCGACTGCAGAGTAATGTTGGCCAACCGGCCTACCACCAATTCTATCCCTGCCCTGACCATCTCATCAGCTTACTCTCTCGATATTTGGGTAAAACTGTACAACTGACCTGGGCCTCTCCAGCTCAATGCATCCGCCACTACATTGGCTTTCCCCAGATGGTACAAAATATCACAATCATAGTCTTTCACCAACTCTAGCCAACGCCTTTGTCTCATGTTCAGGTCCTTCTGTGTAAAGAAAAACTTCAGGCTCTTATGGTCAGTGTGCACCTCGCACTTCTCCCCATACAAGTAATGTCGCCAAATCTTTAGTGCGAATACCACCGTTGCAAACTCCAAATCATGGGTAGGGTACCGCTGCTCATACTCCTTCAGCTGTCATGATGCATAAACTATGACCTTCTCATTCTGCATCAACACATAACCTAGATCCAACCTCGATGCATCACAATAAACAACAAACTTCCCTTCCCCCAAAGGAAGACTCAACACGAGCGCAGAGATAAGTCGTCGCTTCAGCTCTTGGAAACTGTCCTCACACTTGTCTGACCAAATAAACTTCAAATTATTCCGTGTCAATTCTGTCATCGGTGCCGCTATCTTCGAGAAGCCCTCCACAAACCGTCTGTAATAACCCGCTAGACCAAGAAAACTCCGCACCTTCAAGGCGTTCCTTGGCCTTGGCCAATCCCTAACTGCCTCCACCTTAGACGGATCCACCTTAATCCCATCTACGCCCACAATATGTCCAAGAAATGTCACTTCTGGTAACCAAAATTCACATTTCTTAAACTTGGCGTACAACTGATGCTCCCTCAACCTCTGAAGAACCTGTCAAAGATGAATCTCGTGCTCTGCCTCTGAACTGGAGTACACTAAAATGTCATCGATGAAGAAAATAACGAACTGATCCAGAAAGTCCTTGAACACCCTGTTCATTAGGTCCATGAAAGCTACTAGGGCATTGGTCAAACCAAATGACATGACCAGAAACTCATAGTGCCCGTACCTCGTTTGGAAGGCCGTCTTTGGCATGTCCTCGTCCTTGATCCCCAGCTGGTGATAACCAGATCGAAGATCAACCTTCGAGAACACCGTCTTACCCTGCAGCTGATCGAACAAGTTGTCAATCCTTGGTAGGGGTATTTATTCTTGATAGTCAACTTGTTCAATTCCCTGTAGTCTATGCACATTCTCAAAGTTCCGTTCTTCTTCTTCACATATAGAACTAGAGCACCCCACGGGGAGTAACTAGGACCGATGAACCCCAAATCCAGAAGCTCCTGCAACTATATTTTCAATTCTTTCAGTTCCATCGGTGCCATCCTATACGGTGCCCTCGACACTGGCTCTGTCCCCGGCGCCAATTCAATGACAAACTGAATCTCTCTACGCGGCGGCAACCCCAGCAAGTCCTCAGGGAACACATCCAAGAACTCACAAACCAATCTGGTATCTTCCAGTCTTACTGGCAAAACCCTGGTGGTATCCAACACACTAGCCAAAAAACCTATACACCCTCCTTGTAACAGATCTCTTGCTCTCAGCGCTAATATCCTGGGTACTCGGGCTCCATGCACCGCTCCCACAAAAACAAAGGGATCCTTGCCCTCCGGCTCAAAAGTCACCATCTTCTTCCTGCAGTCAATGGTAACTCCATATCTAACCAGCCAATCCATACCCAAAATCATATCGAAGTCCTCCATACTCAGCTCAATAAAATCTACCGACAACTCTCTACCGTCAACTATCACTGGCAGTGCTCTAATCCACCTCCTAGATACTACCAGTTCCCCTGTAGGAAAAATAGTTCCAAACCCTGAAGTACAATACTCACTAGGTCTACACAGTCTATCAATCACCTTACTAGAAACAAACGAATGTGTAGCACCAGAGTCTATCAATACAGTAAAAGGGGAGCCAACACTAGAAAGCTGACCTGTCACTACCGAGGGGCTAGCCTCAGCCTCTGCCTGCGTCAGGGTGAACAATCGAGCTGGAGTCAAGCTGTCCACTTTCCCCGCATCTCCCTTCTTCATTGTCAGGCAGTCTTTCTTGAGGTGTCCCACCACCCCGCACACATAACAGGCCTTAGCCCGACATTCGTCCGGATGGCGTCTTCTGCACCTCGTGCACTCAGGATAAGTCCTCCATGCATCACCGCCTCCCTGACGGCCACCCTGAGCACCTCAACCTCTCCTATCAGGACCAGGAACGGTCGAAGCATCAGGGATCTTCCTCTTCAAATCACTGGGGCCTCCGTCCCTACCAGAACCAGAGTATGGAGGCACTGCTCTGTGGCCCTCCCGTCTCACTGCACTCTCTCTCCAAATCTTATTTTTTGCTTCCTTAGTGGTAAGAGCTTTCTCTACAGCCTGGGCATAAGTTTTCCCTCTAGGAACTGTTGTAATTCTCACATCTCGGGCTATCATAGCATTAAGCCCTCTAATGAATCTATCCTACCTAGCTGCATCAGTAGGCACAAGATCTGTTGTGAATTTTGCAATTCTGTCAAACTTTAGGGCATATTCTATAACTGTCATGTTGCCCTGAACCAGCCCCATGAACTCATTTACCTTTGCTGCCCTGATGGCAACATTATAATACTTCTGACTGAATAAGTCCTTGAATCCTTCCCAAGTCAAAGCAGTAACATCTCTGGTCTGTGATGCCACCTCCCACCACATTTGAGCATCCTCCCTCAGCATATACGTGGCACAGGCCACTCTGTCATGTCCCTCTACCCTCATAAAGTCCAGAAAAGTAGTAATCATGGTCATCCACTATTCAGCCTTCAGTGGATCAAGTCCTCCCTCAAAGATCGGGGGTTGCTGCTTTCTGAACCGCTCATACAACGGCTCCCATCTATTCCCAACCTCTACTGGCTGCACAACAGGTACCACTGTAGGTGGCACAATGGGGGCAACACTCCCTGATGGAGCCTGCTGTCGCAGAATTCGAACCTGTTCATCTTGGCTCTGTAGCCGAGCCTGTATATCTGCCATGAGTTGTTGCCAGTTCTCAGGGACTGGCGGAGGGGTCTGGCCCTGATCATCATCTCTAATCTCAGACCTGCTGGCTAGTCGTGTAGATTTTCTTGGACGCATAATTATCCAAGTCAATCTGCAATCAACGACTCGGCAACCAGACTATGATGACATGGTAATAATCCTTTCATGGTCCATCACTGGAACTCCAATCATTCACAAGCAATCAAATTATAACAGTTTATCCAAATATTCATCCATATATTCATTCACATGCATAGTAGTTCTAATAAGCACGCCTCAATATCATCATGCAATAGTCAAGGGCCAGGCCCTATCAGATCTCATGCTCCTTATTAATCAAGCTGATATCAACAATCATATTTCACGCAGATCATTTAAGCACATAGTCATGTATACACAATTTACCAAACCCTGACTCGATCTTGGCTTTCACGGTGAATGTACATGTCCAGCCAGTCTTGAGGAACCCTTAAACCTAGGACGCTTTGATACCAAGTTGTAACGCCCTGGAAAGCCAAGACCGTTACATTGTGTGTTTATAAGGTGCAAGACTTGCTAATCAAGTCATTTAATTCAAAACGTGTTACTGAAACTATAGTTGAACTAGGGTTAACACATTTTGTTCTCAAAATCTGCATTTCTTATAAATAAACATTTTCTTTTTACACGGGATCCCAAAAGTAATAAGTTAAAGACTATTTACAAAAGATTCAAGATTTAAATACAGTGATTAGCCACTCTAAGGCAAAACATACAATTAAGCATTTCTCGTCCTGTTCCATTCCTCGGCCATGGCGGCCGAACAGTTGATTATGTACATTCAGCCCCGCAGCTCTCCATCTCAGGATTGGTCCAACTTGCCTTTGCCTTTACTTGCACCACGTAGCACCTGTGAGCCAAGGCCCAGCAAGTAAACACAATAACATAGCACAATCATTCAATAGACAATCAGATAACTCATATCGCATAAGCATGTACTCAATAGTTTAAACATTCATGTTAATCAAGTACTCAGGAAACCAAGTATATCATTTCATATAAATAATCAATCCACATATGATAACTAGGGTTAACGCCCTTAGGCCGCACCCTCTATTTATCCCACTAACTCCGACCCGCTTAAACCGAGCTCAGTGAATGTTAAGTTGTCCTCGGCTACCAGTGGCCGAGCCGCTCCCTGTGCGCAAGTATAATTTACAACACCCTTAGGTTGTTTATCACATGTCCCATGGCGTAATACCACCTATGACATTATACAAATATCGGGAGCATTTAGTCCCATCACAAACACATAACCGGGTGCAGTTTTCTTACCTTTGGATTCGCTAGCTTTGCCCTTCACCTCCTCTAAACTCAGCTTCAATTTCCCTAGAATTTCCCATCATAACTCAGCTCAAAATCCATGACAATACTAAAAACTAGAAACTGAAAAAAATACCCAGAACCTTACCTCAAATGGATGGATTGCTCTGCCAATTCCTCAAACCAGAACAGGGATTCTAGCCTCAAGCTCTTTCCCAAACTCTTCCTAAGTTTCTGCCCCAAAAGACCTTAAGAAATGGTGAAGAAGAGCTTAAACCGAGAGAGAGAAAAAAAATTCCAATTCTCTCTTTTTCCTTCTCTTCTTTCTTTTCTTTCCTTTAGAATTCCAGCCCTTTCTAAACAATCCACTAAGGCATAAAGCCTAATAACATTTATCCCTTATAAGCCAAATGACCACAATACCCTCCCATAATTCCTAAGCCTTTTAATCCACCTAGGGGCATTTTGGTCACTTCACCCAATTCCCGCTAATTCCTCGAGTGTCTCAAATATCTACCGCCTACTTCCCGACACCTAACTAATCACCAATTATATTCCTCAATGTCAAAATTGACCCCAATATATTCTCTAAATTCCCAAAAATACCCCAGGCCCGCCCGAGCCGGGTATAAATCCCCATTGTGATTTTTCGCTAAACTACTCACTGGGATCGTCTCGAGTCACAAATTACAAATATATACAGTTATGTCCTCAACGGGCCAAAATTACAATTATGCCCTTCTAACCTAATCAGGTCCTACATGCATACTAATACGCATAGTCATGCATCACAAATATTCAAGTAGTCATATAACATGCTTTTAAATCATTAAATCACCTATAATCCAATTATGCCCTCCCGGCACACTAATCAAGGCCCTTAAGCCTTATTAGTAAATTTGGGTCGTTACATTTTAGTTTGCTTGATTACAAAATGACCCATTAGAGGCAACCTAATTCTAATAACGGAAGGAAGGGCGACCTAAAATTCTAAGGCTTTATTACTTGACCTAGGGAAAAAGCACAAGTGTTAAGTGTAGGCTTAATACCCCAACACGTGGTCCCATGCGTGTCTCTAGTCACGCTCCTGAATCTTGAGAAGGTGCTGAAATTTTGGAATTTGCGTGTCAGACACAATGGTTTCGAAAAGCGGTTTAGTGAAAAAACACCCCAATACCGTAACCCTTAAGCTACCCAGAAATGAACCTAAAACCCTTGAGTCTTCAAACCCAGAAATTCAAACATTCATCCTTTAAACCCTGAAAACCCTTAAATTAACCTTCTTCTTTTTTTTTTTGCATTATTTCTAATCATTTATAATGCTACTATTTTTGGCCTAGTAAAAACCTATACTAAGCTCATACATAATCAAAGAAAGGAAAAAGCACTGGAAAATTTCATAAAAGCTTATTGAAAAAAAATGAGAAAATGAAATTTAAACCAAGGATGAGCATACTTATAGATTGGTTTTTTGATTGACGAGTGAAGTAAGAACAGAAAATGCCTGAAAAATCCAAGCATGAGGGTCTGAGAATTTCTGGGGAGCAAAGGATTTCAGAGAGTTTGAATACTTTGAGAAGAATAGAGATAAAAGGAATATTTTGAATGCAAAGGTGGCTACGCATAGATTTTTCTCTTCTACGTATACGTAAACTTCAGGGACAAATCTAAGTCGCACGATTAACACAAGAAGAGATTTGAGGGTCAGAATTAAATAAACCAAACAACGACAAAAGGTTGACAAGATAACTGTCACAGTACTCGAAACCCGAACAAGCACCAATAACCAGCAGACCCGTACCCCGTACTCAAGTCGGTGGGTGGGCACGTTTTCTCATAACAGAAGCTGAAAAGCCCCTATTGTGCGTGTCAGAAATGACGTCACGCACGAGTAGAGGCTTGGGGCGAAATGTTGTACTCTAAAACACAAGCTCAACTATCTAGCTTGAGGTACGGCCAGCACCAAATAAATAAAGGAGGCAAGACTTTGGAGATGTTTCGTTAACTCTGGACCAAACAACTCCGAGGTTGTGTCACTAAGTCCGCAACAGCTCAAAATATTCCAGACAGTTAAAGATGCAAATGATAGAGATCAAGGTACCCAATGTCCAGATCGCATGCATCAAGCCTGAGCATTATCTAAGTCAAGCCATCGTGTTCCAGTCATATCTAGCTCGAGAATGGCATCTACCTTTGGGTGGTTCAACGACGCACATGGAGGAATCCCTACAGACTCATATGCCTGATATGCGCAATAAATGCACGCAATCGTTGTATGCATTTATTGACTGATGTAAATGGAAATAAGCTTAATTAGGATAATTAAATGTCCATTAATTTGGGAAGTTAACCAATATTTTCCATCTTAATTCCCTATAAATATAAGGGGAATTGACAACAAAATGGATTGACATTCTGTATGCAAAAACACTGCTGAAATTGTCATAAACAATTTCGTCTAGGGTTCCTAACTAGATTAATTATAGTGACTCATGGACTAGGTGGATTTTAACCACTGAACCACGTAAATTGTGTTTTTTTTTTCTATTTCTTTACATTCAGTTTATTGTAAGCTTAATCTCTCTATTTCAGATTTCTAAATCATTTGTTGATGAAAAACCACGTCAACAATTATCATTTTTTTTTTGTTACTATACTTATTTTTTTTTACAACTATTTCTATTGTATGAATATTTTTCTCAAATAATTTTTTTTCTCAACTTTTTTATGGCTATTTTTTTCTTCTTCAGGTCATGACTTTTTTCTCTTTTTCTTTTTAATGTCTGGATTCAGTAATTGGTTACCTAGCAAGTTACCTTTATGTTTTCATATATGAATTTTTTTTACTTGGATGTTTCCATCAAGGTAATTTGTTACCATCTCATGAGTAACCAGATACCCATATTATGGGTAATATGTAGTGGTGTTCATCAAACCGACCACACCGCACCAAAATATGCAGTTTGGAACCCTTTGCAGTGCAGTTGCAGATTACATTTTTCCCAAACCGCACGGTGCGATGCGATTTGCGGATTTGAGTTTTATAAATGTTGTTCAAACTATACCTCATTATTATATCGATCAAGTTTTTTTATATGTTTTTCATTTTTATCACATTTAAACATAATGTATCCCATTGAAAATAAGGCACAATCTGTTTGTTCCAATCCACATTTGATTAGGGCAACATGTTAAATGAAATTTTCATTTCCCTCTCAAAATTGTTTATGAAACTTTATTATAATGTTTAATTATTACACTATTCAGTGAGGTGTAAATCGCTCACACCACATTGCATTGCACCACATTTGAAAAATTGCTTTAACCGCATATTCACTGCAATCCAATAAATTGGCAAAAAATCATACCACCCACACCACGAATACCCCTAGTAACTAGTTACCATCAGAGTAACATGTTACCATCTTAGGAGTAACCAATTACCTAATTGATAGACGATTACCATCAAGGTACTATGTTATTATCTTACATGTAACTAGCTACCTATACCATCAATAGAACTTGTTACCATCATGTTACCATTTAAAAAAAATACAGCAAAATAACGAGTAAAGTAAATAAAAATGTATTGTGAGAGAGTATTTAAGCGACCTAGCTCATAGTAATCTTTTCAAAGCAAAAATTCATAATAATAACATATAACCCTCAAAATATATTAAATTCAAGATATATGTAAGAAAAACATAATATTATTGGCAGCTCTAGTTCGACAGAAATAAAAAAAAACATCTTGAATAGGGCTACACAGTGTAAGGCAACCAATCATCAATTTTAGTAATGCCCAAACATCACAAGTTCAAGCAAGCAAAAAAATTGAATGAAAGAGTTAGAAGTGAAGAATGAAGCATTTGATGACATGTGGCACCAATGAGTGCTTATTGAACCTTATTTAGTATAAAAAATCTAATCTCCCCGTGATCCAATATCCAAAGGAAATTAGCCATTTTCCTTCACATATCACAAAAGAAAAAACTCTAAAACAATGTCATTGCTTGCTTTAGACTAACTAGGTACACCATTGAGAAGTGGAACTATTAATTTCATTCCAAGGCAAAGAGACCTGAGCCTTATTAGCTAATACTATACTATTTTAGACTGACGATTCTATTCTAGGCTATTGTAAAGTTCATCAGGTGGTAAGATGGACTTATAATGTCCAACAAGCAAGTTCAAGAGGTTTTCAATTTGAGGGTCTAGACTCGATAATCGATCAGTTGTGAGGTCCACTTCGGTTAAGCTCTGAGGTAACTCGTTTGTCATTGCGATCTAGTAGAACTCCACCATTGCATTTGTCAACGTTTTTTCTAGTCCAAAGTAGCACCTCCACAAATCCTCCATTGGTGTTCTTACCGTCGAAGGGAATGATGCAGGAAGGTGTCTTGGCATCGAAGGCTGGTTCGAGAAATTATTGGCGACTTGGTTAGCAACATCGTCGACAATTGGGTCAGCGACATCGTCGGAGACTCGATCAGAGCTATTACAGGTTGCTGGAAGTTGTTGGAGGTTATCGGAACTGGGTCATGAAGTCCAATTTTGTCCTTGTTTTTTTTATTGGTTTTGGTTTTAAATGTATTGTTTTAGTTTTGTTAGTTACCTTTTTTCACGTAAATTTTTAACTTTTAATGAAAATTTCCCATAAAATTGTGGAATAGCTATTCCCCCATGTTTTTGTAAACTTTTGGTATAAAAGCTATAAAACCAAAAAAAATCCCTTTATATTTTATATGAGAATGATCTTCAATAATATTTACTAGAATTCCATACATCTAATTTATCTCTCATACACCTAATTTTTACTAAGTTTCTTTCGCATACACCTATTTTATTTAATATATTTCAAAATGCCAAAATCCCAAAATGAATAATCACCAATCTCATCATCCTCTCCGTCCACTCTCATGCAAAACTTTTTGGATGAGTTCAACTTGAACTATTCATTCTATCCTTCTGTGGTGGCTCAAATAAACAAGAACATGCAAGATTAGCTTTGACTTCACAAGATTCATTCACCATTTTGACCAATTTATATTATCAAATAACATAATTAGTTCATATGTATGTCTAGTAAAATAACAAAGGTTTATAATAATCGATTTTTGGATTGAATCTTGGATCTGATTTATTTCTTTCTAAAATTTGAAAATTCTATCACAATAACAAGTTTTTTTTTTCTCAATTTTAGAGTGCTAACCATTTATTAGTTTGCAAAAATAAAATAAAATTGCAGTTACTAATCAAATAGTAAAAAGCTACTGATATTTTCAGTAATTGTTAGGCTAATTTTAGAGAATAATTCAAGATTTCATTTGAGTGTTTTCACTTTACTTTATGCATTTTTTTCTCTTATTTTAGGTTTTAATGATCAAGTATATGATATGGAGTGAAATGAGAAGATACATATTAAACAAGATGAATATGATGTATTTAGCATTGAGTATGGAGTTTTAAGATATTATGGGTAGAAAATACTAAGTTGAAGATGCTTAACACATGTCATTTATGCTTGGTAATGCAAATATGAAACTTCAAGTTTTGACTATGTTCCCATCATTTTCTTGAAGATCTTGTGAAACACAAAGTTGTAAATCTCTTTGTCAGCTTTCTAAAATATGTTGAATCATCACATTTAGAGTTTCGATGAAGAGGTTATGCATAATTACTGAACGAGGTTGATTTAGGAAAAAAAAATCCCAAAACTTTGTAACTAAATCTCCAGGCGACATGGTGCATCATATGCAGCAAAATGTCGTCACTTCCATGCCAAAAAACTTAATTTTTGAGAAACCGTGAGACATATCCTCTAGAAGAGTCACGACATGTTGCCATATGTCTGTTTTTCACGGATTTTAATATTTTGGAAGCATATTTACTTCAAATTTGAAAATAAGTGATATATTTGGTGTCTGAAAGGTTGGGGAGGCTATATAGAACCTGAAAAACACTTAATGAATAAAGAAAAATGTTAAGGTTGGTGCCCTAAAAGCATGTGAAACAACATTTTTATTGATTTAAATAAAAGTAAATTTTTATTATATTTGATTATAGAAATTATTGTTTCAATAATTTATACATAAATATTAGAAAATTCTATATTGATTTATGAGAATATGATCATGTATGCGTGCGAGAGGATTAAGATCATATATAATGAATAAAATAGTTAGCAACATGTTAAAGTATGGAATTTTTAATCAATGGTTGCTAGTACGGTTTACTAAGCATATAGTTGGATGCAAGTAATCTAGATTCGGATTGGTGATGAGGATAGATATCTTGGTAAATTTACTTTATATAATTATGATTATATATGACAAGATCGATGTGAATTGATTTCTTTATAAACTTACCGTTTGCCATAAATGTTTAACTCATGTCTTAAAAGATGATAATTTGTAGATCAGTCTAAATCCTGAGTAGTCATGAACTTCTGGTCATGTTTATTGCATCTTTTGATTCATTCGTTAAGGTCTCTTAATATAATGAGGCTAGTGAATTTTATTTTGGAGATTTAATAGCTTGAATGGCTGGGAAAATGAATTAACAATAATAAATTCCATGCTTGCCTATTGGATCGAATATTGGTTCCCTTAAGGGTTAATTCTAGGACTAAATAATTATTGAGCTTAAATCTATAATATGATTATAGATTAATTACTCACTGGTGAATTAATGATACTTAAGGAACAAGAGGTAATTAGAAGGATAAAATGGTAATTCTTGACCAGCTCTAACTAACGATCCAATAAATGGAGGACAAAACTACATATAGTGATTATATCTTTAACAAGAGGCGAAGAGAATTGTATTCACTTGTATTTCATTGAGAAAATAACATGTATTTATATACACGCTAGATATGCTATTCTAGGAAACTAGGAGAATATAGGAAACTAAAATAATTATAATTTATAGACAATTCACTGCTAATATATATATTCTAACACTCCCCCTCAAGCTAGAGCATAAATGTTAATCATGCCCAACTTGTTACAAAGATAATCAACTTGCACCCCATTTAAATCCTTTGTGAAGATGTCCCCTAGTTGTTCCACAGTCTTCACATATCCTGTGGAGATCAAGCCTTGTTGCATTTTCTCATGAACAAAATGACAATCAATCTAGATGATCTTAGTCCGCTCATGGAACACACTATAAGATGCAATATGAAGAGCATCTTGGTTGTCACACCACAATTTTGTTGATATTGAAGTTTTAAGTCCTACTTCAGTCAATAACTGATATATCCACATTATCTCACAACACAGACTGAGCCATAGCCCTATATTCTGTCTCTTCAATGGATCGTGACACAACACTTTGCTTCTTGCTTTTCCAAGAGACAAAATTTCCTCAAACAAAACTACAATAACTTGAAGTAGATCTTCTATCCACCTGGAACCTGCCAAATTTGCATCTAAGAAACACTCAATATGAGTGTGCCCATGATCTGCGTACACGATACCTCGTCCTGGTGTTACTTTCAAGTAATACAAAATTTGATCTAATGCTGCCCAATGATGAATTGTTGGGAATGACATAAACTGACTGGAAACACTAACTGAGAATGCCATGTTTGGACGAGTAACGGTAAGGTAATTCAACTTTCTAACCAACCTGTGATATTTTTCAGTGTCTTCAAATGGTTTCCCATCTCCTTAAGGTGCAAATTTGGACTCATGGGAGTACTACAAGGTTTTGCTCCCAATTTTCCAATCTTAGTCAATTAGTCAAGGACATATTTTCTCTGAGATAGAAAAATAACTTATTTACTCCAAGTGACCTCAACTCCCAAAAAATACTTGAGCACACCTAAATCCTCCATGTGAAACTGAGTATGAATGAAAGATTTAAGGGATGAGATTACTCTAGTATCATTTCCAGTATTAATAATGTCATCTGAATACACAACTAACATAATGATACCAACAGTTGATCAATTATAGAACACAGAATGGTCTGAGTTACTTTTCAACATACCAAATTTCTCAATAGCCTAACTAAATTTTCCAAACCAAGCACGAGGACTTTGTTTCAATCCATATAAAGATTTTTGAAGACGACAGGCTCGCCTCGACTCCCCCAACAAAACCAGGAGGTCGCTCCATATACACCTCCCCCTAAAGATCACAATGAAGAAAAGTGTTCTTGATATCTAGCTGATGTGAAGGCCAATGATGAGTAGCTGCCATGGAAATAAACAATCGAACAGAGGTCAAATTAGCAACAAGAAAAAAAGTATCACAATATTCCACTCCATAGGTTTGAGGATAACCCTTAGCAACAAGACGGGCCTTCAATCGAGCAATTGACCCATCTAGATTGACCTTAACAGTGAATACCCATTTGCACCCTATGGCCCATTTTCCTGAAGGTAAATTGACCATATCCCAAGTACCATTGTCATCTAAAGCAATCGTCTCTTCTATCATTTCATTATGCCAACCAGGATGATATATGGCTTCACTAACAGTCTTAGGAATAGAGATAGAATCAAGGGAAGCAATAAAAGAACAAGAGGCAGCTGACAAGTGATTATAAGAAACAAAATAAGAAATAGGATAAGTGCACTGACGTTTGCCTTTACTTAACACAATAGGAAGATCATCGCTTGGGACCAGATTTGATGACGAAGAAGCGGGTGCAAGACATGAAACATAAGGTGGAAGCCAAGAGTACACGTTAATAGGAGGCATGTCGGGAGGTTTGGTTGAGACATGTTGAGTAATAGGAGACTCTTTGGGAAGAGTGTCAGTGTAACGCCTTGGTTACCCCAGAACAGTTACGGTGAACGGTGAACCAGAAATTTGACCCGCTACTTAAGTCCTTTGGTTAAAAACGTGCTCTAAATGTGATTAACATGTTAAGGTGGAAAACCAATAAAAAGGAATGGATATTTTTCATTACAAACTGCTCTGCAGAGTTAATCAAAACATTTACAAGTTGTTCTCAGTACAAAATGGTCATTACTGTCTCAAATTTACAATCCCACCGACCTAAGCGGAAAAAATAGGGTAAACCCCCTAGTTCCTCTGAGAACGCCTTGGCCGTGGTGGTCAAGCGGCCTCATATGTACACATCACCACCTAAGCTCTCCACTCAAGGTTGGGTGAGCTTTTCTTTCCCTTTACCTACACCACATAGCACCCATGAGCCAAGGCCCAGCAAGAAAACACAATAAAGCATGATATAATATCAACAATGATCATAATAATCATTCAGGACTATCAGTCCAAAACAGATAGGTGACAAACGCAAGAGTCACAAAGTGGGTACATCCCCCTCTAGCCATGTGACGATAGGGTCACCAGGGCTTAACAGATAAGTGAACCTTTCATAAGTTTGACCAGGATAGGTGTATGGTGACTAGTCACCAACATAACCTTCCTCATGACCATAGAGTCATAACCCTGGAACATCGTTCCCTAGCCATGTGACAACAGTCACCGGGGCCTTATGCCCTGGCTCTGAGTAACTAGTCTTAGACTAGCCAAGCGCTTATAAGTTCATCGACCTTAGGGTCGGTCTAGTGTTAATGCCTTAGAGCCATTCAACACGGATATCAATTAGATCTAATCTTCATTCGGCCCTGCGTTCAGGACGCTTATGCCGTTTCTGACTCTTAGGTCAGTGTCCCTGACTAGTCAGTGCCATATACATGTAACCAACATTTACTAGCATTTAATATGCAATCCATGTCCACATTTATCAATCAACATGCCTCACTAACAAACACGCATGTCATATACATATACAGGGTGCAATTGTATTCATACACTATTTTCTTACCTCAGGTTCGAGCTAGAAAGATTAAAAGAACGACCATTGAGAACGATCAACCTTTAGTCCTTTAGCGGTCACCTAATCATAACCAAACACGAGACATCATTAATAATAATGATCAACATAGGTTTCCAAACCAATATCTAGCCTCTAGGAGATCAATCCAAACTAATCCAAGTAGTAGGTACACTCCCGAGGCCTATAACAAAGTTCCTGGGGTCAAACCGTGCAAACGGAGTAAAACCTAGGCAAGGGCTGCGGCCCTAGCACCTTGGGCCGCGGCCCCCAGAACTTCCTGAAGCAAGGGCCGCAGCGCCCAGCAGGTACAACACTCCGACCTACTTCTTCAAAGCAGGGCCGCGGCACCCCAAGAACAGGGCCGTGGCCCCCAACTCTAGGCCATTCCCAAATGTGTTTTTAACACTCCAAAGCCTCCAAAATCATACCCAAACATTCCCCAATCATCAAAAAAAAGTTCCCAAGCTTCCCAAAGCTCCAAAACCCTCAAAACCCAAAGTTCAAACCAACCAAAAAAATTCAACAATTTACAAAATCTAATTCAAAGCTTAGAAACTTGAGAAACTCAAAACTTAAACTTTGATTACCTTCGATTGGGTTGTTTTCCGTCAAATCCTTCTGTTAAGAAGCTTCTAATCTTTCCTAGGATTGCTAGGCCTCGATCCTCGCTTGATTCCGACTCCTAGAACTCAAGATTTCTTCGAAAAGGCTCAAACGGTAAAGCGAACTAATGAAAGGAAGAACGAGAGGTTTTTTAACATACGTTCTATCTAATAAGCTACTTCAAGCTTAAGTAACCTCAAATAAAACCTAGTGCTCGGGGTTTCGAAAATACCCCCGGGGACATTATAGTCAAAACTTCTAGAATTCCATCCTGATCTCAAATACTCCCAATTTATCATCAAATAAACATTTCTATTACCCCAAAATTGACTCCGTTATGACAAAATCGCTAATCCATTATATATGACCGTCTCATGCCGAATAGCTCGAATATATCTCCATAATAATGGAATCTCATTCACAAATCACATTATGCACCCAAATACACATATTCACCCTCAATGGGCCAAATTATCAAAACAGCATAATATTCAAATGTGGACCCACATGCATGCATATAACATCATATCATAATATAATTCACATAAACATGCATATTATAATTTAATGGCATAATTAAACAAGTATGGCCCTCCCGGCCTACTAATCCTGCCATTAAACCACATCGGAGAATTCGGGGCATTACAGTTAGGGTCAGAAGATGTGGCTGAGACAAGTTGTGTAATAGGAGACTCGTCAGAAAGTGTGTCAGGGTCAGAAGATGTAATAGAATATACCGACAAATCATCATCCGCCCCCTGACGAGTAAGAATAGATGAAGACGAAAAGTAAGGTGTGTTTTCCATAAAAATAACATCAATTGAGACAAGATATTTTTTAAGATTGGGAAAATAACACCTATACCCCTTCTAAAGACGAGAATAACCAAGGAATACACACTTTAGTGACTTGGGATCTAATTTAATGACATGTGGACTAACATCTCGAGCAAAATAAGTGCTACCAAATATCATAGGATCAACAAGAAACAATGACTTACTAGGAAAAATGATTATAAACTAGATCTCACCATTAAGAATAGATGATGGCATGCGATTCATAAAAAAAATATGTTGTAGAAACGACATCAGCCCAAAAATGTTTAGGAACATGCATTTGAAACAAGAGGGCTCGTGCAATTTTAAGAAGATGACTGTTTTTAGGTTCTTCTACACCATTTTGGGATGCAGTATCAACACAAGAAGTTTCATAAAGTATGCCATTAGAAACCATATAAGAGTGAAATAAATCAGATGTATATTATTTGGCATTAACACTTCGCAAAGTACGAATAGAAACATTAAATTGATTCTTAATCTTAGCACAAAATGCATAAAATATAGAAAACAACTTGGAATGATTTTTCATTAAATATAACCAAGTTACACGAGAATAATTATCCACAAAAGTAACAAAATACCTAAATCTCAATTTAGAAAAAAATAAGAGAAGGACCCCAAACATCAGAATAAACTAATTCAAAAGAAACACTAGCACATTTATTGACTCGAGGACTCAAACTAAAGCGATGGTGTTTGGAAAATTGATATGACTCACAATCTATTGAAGACACCTTACTATATTGCAAACAAAGTTTCTTGAGCAAAGGAAGAGATTGATGGGCCATTCGACAATGAGCCTCAAAAGCAAAAGTGACACTCGAACAAGAAATAGAAGTTAGTGGCAGTATGTCGAGAACATAGAGGCCTCCAAACTCATGTCCTTTACCAATAATCTTCTTCGTCATAAGATCTTGAAATAAACAATGATCAGGAAAGAATGAGATGCAACAATTAAGATTACGAGTGAGTTGACTGACTTAGAGCAAATTGAAGAATAGACTAGGTAAATGTAAGACAGATGACAAAGTAAGTAGCAGTGTAGGAGTAATAGTGTCAGATCCACGAACATGAGATGGTGACCCATCGGCTAAAGTAACAATAGAAGTGGAAGTGTGAAAATTAAAAGTAGTTAAGAGACTTGAATTACTTGTCATGTGATCTGTGGCACCAAAATCAGCGACCCATTTGGAGGATGAGGAAAGAAGACATGCATTTGTAGCGCACCAAATTTTTTTATTTATTTAAATTTTGTGCTTTATTTTTATTTAATTGTTAAGTGTTGTGAATTATTTTATTTATTTGTTTAAATTAATTGTTAGAATTGTTTGGTAGAATGTTTGTGAATTTAATTGTTAACTGTTTATTTATTTTAGTATGTGAATTATTGAGTTTTGGTTGAATGCACCAAGGTGCTTGGTAGGTAGTGATGCACCCTAGTTATTGAGTATGTGCATGTGCATGGTTGCATGGTGCACTTGTGTAGAATATTCTACACATTTTATCGTTTCCTTTTATTAGATTTATTTAATTATTTAATTGAAAAAATAAATAAATAAAACAAGAAGAGGAAATGGCTTGGGCGTGTGAAGCATAGTGGGAAAGTGAGTGATTGTATTCCTATTTTATTTGGCAATTAAAATGAAGACAATAGCTATAAAGGGAATGAAGGTTGTCTTCTTTATTTTTCTACCAATTAAGATAAAATCAAATAAAATTAAAATAAAAGAAAAATAGCAAGAAGAGGAAACTTACCCATTATGTTCATTAGATTATTTTTGGCTAAGTTAGAATAAAAAGAGAAGAGATAAAAGATGAGGCCATTTGGAGCCTTTGGAGCCATCGACCTAGTGAGAGAAGGAGAGAGAGAGTGGGCGAGCTAGAGAGAGAAAAAGAAGAAGAAAAGGGTTCAATCCTAGGGTATGTTTCTTTGTACTTGTGGTTTTCTAGACTCTCTTCTTATGATTCTTGGTTTTGACAAGTTTTTCCTTTTGTTGTGGTTGTTGTTGGTTTCACCTTTTCTTCATGTGGGATTTGAAACCCTAGGCTTGATCAAGGGGTGGTTGTAGTTTTAGTGTTGGTCAATTTGTGTTCTTGATACTACAATCAAGAGAGGTAATGGATCTTTAGCCCTAATATTTTTATGATTTTTTGGGTTGCGTGGATTGATGGATATTTTTTTTATTTTGATGCATGAGGGAATTGACCTAGGAGTGGGCTTGGGTATTCATAGTGTTTTGGCTTGTGGTCAATATAGGTTGATGATGGGGGTTGTTGTCTTGATTAGTAGATTGTTTTGATAATGTTATCGTAACCTTGTTGATCTTGTAGGATTATTTGGTGGCTGAATGTTTTATGTTTTATGTTTGTATGATTATTATTAATTGTTAAAGAAAGGTTATGTATAAAAGGGTTGGCAATGGTTTTAATTTGTGATCTACTAAAAATGATGATGGATATTTTTAAAAAAAAAACATGAAAGGATTTTATTATTTTGGGCTATGAGGATTTCGGCCTAGGGGTGGTCATTCAAGCATGTTAGTTCATCTTTATGTGTTCATGTTATTGTAATCTTAGAAACATGACAGGTTTGTAAGATTTT
Organism: Humulus lupulus; assembly: GCF_963169125.1. NCBI lineage: Eukaryota > Viridiplantae > Streptophyta > Magnoliopsida > Rosales > Cannabaceae > Humulus > Humulus lupulus. The sequence goes on along the minus strand of NC_084795.1, from coordinate 244,197,890 downwards.
TAAATGGGTCTATGATAATTTTTTTTTTTCTTTTGGATTATTTGAATGATAGAAACATGCTAGGGTTTGTGTTAAATTTTGTTGATTTAACATGTATGAATAATGTATGAGTATTGTGAAGCATGATGAAAATGATGAATTTCTTGACTTGTCAGGCTTGCTGATTTTGTGTTTAAATAGTTTAGAATATGATGAAAATAATGATTTTGCATGCTTAAATGATTTTGCAAGTGTTATGATGTTTTTAAGAAATTAAAAAAATGATATTTTTACTCAAATAAATACCTACATTTTTTTATATTTTATAAGGAAAATATGAGTTTTTTTAATTCGATGATGGTGATTTTTTAGGGTTTAAATTGTTGCTGAAAGTTTTGGTAAAAATATGAAAAGTCTTTTAAATGAAAGAAACTTTGTGTGTTGATTGAAATAATATAACACCTAAACTATGTAAATATTAAAAAATATATTTTAAAATGTAACCATGAGTGTTCATTTTAATGGATATGATTTTCTTTATTTTTAATTAAGAAAATTGTTGAGATTAATTTACTTGTGATTTTTAAATAAATTAAATGGTGGCTGAAAGTTTAGTTTAATAAATTAAAATTAATTATTTGATTGTCATATATGAATTTATTCTACTTAAAATTTAGGCTTAAGATAATACAAGCAAAATATATTTTTCCCACGCCTAAAAATTATATTTTTCTCACATCAATTTTTGTAAAATTATTAATTTAAATAAGATTGTTATTTTCTAAGGAAACATGATAATTATAAGTGTTTTAAATAAATTTAAGCCTTTATTATTTCAATGTAATATAAAAATAATAAATGGATTTATTATATTTTTAAATGGCTAAATAAATTTATTTTTATGAAATAAAAATAATGTTTTAAAAAGTTTAATCAACTTAGTGATTTTAATGAGATAAATAATGTAAGAAAGTATGTTGCCAAATCCTTATTTTGAAAACGATAGAAATAAGCGCATATGAATTATTGTTTTTAACGTCACTTTTTAATAATATTCCCACGTATGCATGTCGCATGCAAATGCACTTTTACGTTAAAAAATATGTCTAATATTCAACCATATGATTTTTACTTAAAAACCATGCATGTAAAATAGGTATAATTTGCATTATTCTTTTGGTGATTTTATGTGTAAATATGCATGGTTGGAAATATGTGTAGTTTTCACCATGTGTGTATGGCCCATGCACACATGGGGTATATGAGTTGGGCATAAGAGAGTCTTATATGATGCTAAAGAATGCTATTTGATTATGGTTATAGGCTCGTTGTGAAGTTTGTCAATTATTGCTTTGCTTGGACCTGAGGTAAGGAAGTTAGATAGAATTATATTTGTTATGCTATAAACGGTAAGATTGGCTTGTATGAATATAAATGATATATATGATGATGTGCCATGTATGAAATTCTATTTTGATATGATATGATGATTGTAAGAAATTCATGAAGTTTTCCTTGGCTTTGATATGATTGGATTGCATGTATTTTTGTATGTTGTATGATATGTAATGGTTGTTAGCATGTTGAACGCGACACAACAAAGGGGTTACTAAGGATATGAAGATGTAACCCGAGTTACTAAGGATATGAAGACGTAACTCATAGGGCGGACGCACTGAGGTTATTTAAGTACCAGAGATCCTGTTTACCTCAAGATGTGACATGGACAAGTTAGCGGGCCATGTTCACAAAGATATAATGATGATGCTTATGATGATAATGTTTATGATGATAATTTTTATGATGATGATGTTTATGGTGATAATGTTTATGATAATGATGTTTATGATGATGACATGTGATGATAAAATTAAGTATGATGTATAACGATGTATGAATGTGAATATGTTTGTTGTGTTTACGTGTGTTATTTGTACTTCCTTGTTGGGCTTTTAGCTCAACCTCTTACTTTCCCTTCCAGTTAGCAAATAGGTTTTCTCTTTGGCACGCGTGGTGATGTGAGGAGTTCTAACGTCAGAGTGTGTGTGGCGTGGGGGTAACCTATGGGTGAGAAAACGATCATCTTAACACCAGTTTCTAAAGAAAAATGTTATGTTTATTTTAACTTTTTAGAACTTATCAGTGGGACTTGAAATTTATTTATTTTTAAAAGGTTGCATGAAAACTATTATTTTTATTTTTAAACTATTGGGCCCAACTTGCATGTTTTAGCAAGGCCCCACTGGGATTTTTCATACAATAATTGGCTTTCTTCTATAAGTTTATGCGCATGTAATCGTTTTACAGCATTAGATTAGGGCGTTTTATAGCATTAGATTTACCTGAATAAACAATAGCAGTGACAGAATGAGATGATGACTTGAGAGATTCCTGATATTGTGAGAACTTGGCAAATTCATTAGCAGAAATAAGGATCAATTTATGAGAGACATCATTAGTACATGCAACATTAGCATAATGTTTTGGCTGATTTTTAAATTGTAGCTTTCAACACTCAAAATTGGTGTGGCCTGACTTTTTACAGTACTTGCAAATAATGCCTCCGGAATTTGGTGTTTGAGTTTCAAAACCTTACGAACTACCTCCTCTGTGTCCACTTTGAGTAGAATATTTCCAAGGCGCATAATGATTACGACTTACCAAAGCACTATTAATAGGAACAGATGGATTAATCTCTGTGGGAAGAACACGGCTAAAGGCATCTTGTAAATATGAGACATCAGAACCAGAAAGAACCTGTGCCTTCAGATAATCAAATTCAAGTGAGAGTCTTGCTAGAAAGCTCATGATAGCCATATGCTCTCGCTGGTGTTGTTGAACCTTCACATCAGGACTAAATGGCAGCAACATGTTAAGCTCCTCATACATCTTTTTAAATGTCATAAACTAGTTTATAAGGGACTGGTCTTGTTTCTCCATATGGTAGAATTCTTTGCAAACCTTATATATACAAGAGAGATTGTCTTTTCCAGAATACAAAATTCCAAATAATCCATTAGTTCTTTAACCAACTCACAATGATTGATCAAGCCAATTACATCACTCTCAATATAATTCTGGATTTGAAGGAACAATCGATCATCCGCCCTGAGCCACGCCTCCCTCGAATCATCATTCTCTTTAGGAGGATCATCAGTCAAATGGTCATCTTTGTCAATACTTCATAGATAAAGCCGAACAATCTTACTCCACTCCAAGTAATTCGAACCAGTCAGTTTATGTCCACGATTTTAGACATCACAGGAACCACATCAGATAGGACCACTGATTTTGTGTTTGATTTATTCTCAGACATAACTCATAAACAAAGAAACAGGACAACAAACACGAAAACCAAGGTGGAATCATAGCCAATAGCTTAGAAAAAACATTGACAATTGCAAGTACATAAACTAGGGGAGCAAAAACAAAGCACGAATCAACCATAAACGCAGAGGAGAACAACCAGAACAAAGACGGTCACTGGAGATGTAGCCATATGCTCTCACGAGCCAGCACGTGGGAGATGAAGTTGCTGCTTGTGACAGAAATAGAAGACTAATAGAAATAGCATTTTTTTAAATGAACCCTAAAATAGACTAAACCATAATTTGTGTTTGTTGAAAACCCCCAAAAGAAAAGCACTAATTTTGTAGCCAAATTCGAATTTCATAACCTAAATGCTCTGATACCATGTAACTGTTGGGATTGGTGTCCTTTAAAGCATATGTTTTGAACAATGTTTTATGAAATAAATTTTTGCATATATTGTTTGTTCATTATTATTATAGTATTATATGAATATCAGAAAATTCTCAAATTCGTTATTGTGACTACAATCTTGTATTGGTACCAGAGGATTAAGATTGTAGGGAATGAATTTAAACAGTTCGCAATAAAACAAAGTTATGTGTAATCTTTGGATTAAATACTGTAAGTACGGTTCACTAGTATTATGAACATGTAATCTAGATCCAGATTACTGATTTAGTAAGACATCTTAGTGGAGGTACTTTGTATAAAGTATTTATACATGAACAGGTCCTGATATGTTATTAATACTTAATAATATCGTTTACTTTATAAGCATTAATTAAACATATCAATAAGATGATCATTTACAAATTGATCTTAATCCTAAAGTTATTATGAACTCATGTGTTATGTCATATGAGTTCTTTGATTCACTTGTTATGGTTTGTCAGAATGATCAGGCTAAAAATATTTATTTTGGGAACGCATTGATGTAAATGGCTGGGGACATAATATATATATATATATGGAATCTATACCTTTTAGAGAGGAATTGAATTATTGTTCTCTTAAGGGTTGGCTTTTGGAATTGAAAGGTTATTGAACTCAAATTCATAAATCAGTTTATGAATTAACATTCACTAGTTAGGTAATGGTACTTAAGCAAACAAGATATAATTAAAGAGGTTAAACAGTAATTAATTTCTACTTTAATTATGAATCATTAATAAATGATTTAATTGTATGTAGTGATTAAATCGATGAACACTTTTATGAATCATTACTAAAGGATTGAATTGTATGTAGTGATTAAATCGATGGACACTTTTATGATTTAAAAGTACTTAATAAATAAATGTCTATCATTACAAGAGTGCAATCTCATATTTTTAGTGGAATAATATTGAGATTAATAAATTAAGGTTATAATATTAAAGAGTTTTAATTACTAATCTAAATTTATTGGAGCTTGAAATTATAGGTCCATAGGTTCCTGAGATGGATTTATCAACACTATTCAGGGTAAGAGTTGATAATGGAAAATATCAGGAAAATGGCAAATTTGGAAAAAATTTGTTCTTCAGGGTCAAATATGTAATTGAGACAAATTGATTAATACATTAATTTTTGAAATTAATAAATTAATTAATTATATTTTTTAAAATGATTTTTAATTAAAACAAATTTTTTGAAAATAGCATTTAAATAATTAAGATAATTAATTTTATTTATTTAAATAACGTGAAAAGGATATTTATGATAATTCAAAATGGATTTGAATTTGAAATGATATTTATTCTTTAATTAATCTGATAAATAAGTTATCAGGTTTAGATCTTTTTGAATAAATAATAATTAAAAGAAAATGGTTGGAAGACATCCCTAAAATCAGGGATGTGTTACACGCCAACTATAGTGCATGCACTGTAGTTGGAGTGTAAGAAAGTCCAAGAATGGGTATTGGATATTTATTTTATTGATTTAATTATTTAATAATTGATTTATAATTTGAATTTTGAATTTAAAAAATTTAATTATTTCTTTTATAAATTTATTAGATGGAAATAGTTTTTAAAAAATAAGATTTTTGACAGAAAGAAAGAGAGATCGTATTGTTTTTCTCTATCCCTGAAAGATGTTTCAGACCTAATATTCCAAGATCTCGTGTGTTAAGAATATCTTGTGAATCATAAATTTTTCCCTACCATTACTCTACGTACCCACACACGTCTTGAGGTGTAAAGATACATCTTGGAAGATCTTGGTCTGAGTATTTTTGAAGAACTTTTTTGGATTGGATGTTCGTTGGAGATGCAAAAAGATAGCGAGGAATCTTGATAGTTTTTCAACTGGTAAATCTTCATCTTTTATTTCTCTATAATTAAGGTATTGTATGTTAATGGATCCAATTATTCAAAGTTTGTTTTAAAAAAAAATTGAAATCTCTAGGTCCAACACCCTGTGCTTTCCGTTGCGTACATGGTAAACCTGTAACCAACAATAACAAGAGTTGAAGAGAATTGTATTCACTTGTATTTCATTGAGAAAATAACATGTATTTATATACAAACTAGAGAAGCTATTAGAGGAAACTAGGAGAGTATAAGAAACTAAAATAATTACACATAATCCTAATTTATAGCTAATTTATATATCTAACAATATTAATGGACTGTAAGAGATTACTCTATAAATATAATTCTATAATTAATAAGAGTGCAATTCCATATTTATAGTGGAGTAATAATAGAATTAATAAATAAGATTATTTAATTAAAGAGTTTAATTAATAGTCTGATTTATTGAAGATTATTATTATAGGTCAATGGTCATCGAGTCGCCTATGTAGTTCACTTCAAAGGGTAAAGATGTCACATACGAGATTAATGGAGAAAATGATTAAATTACAAATGAATTAATTTTACACGGCTAAGTGATAATTTTGTGTAATTAATTAATTATGAATTGATTAATTATTTGACTAATTAGTTTTTATTTGAAAACGTTTATATTAGTTGAAATTAATATTAATCAATGTTTGGATTAATATTATAGAGATTTTAATATTATCTTATTATAAGATAATTATTCAAATATGATGATTTAAGATAAAAATAATTTTGAATTTATTGATATTTAATTTTGATATAATATTTATATTATTTTTTTAATAAATATATTGTCTTAATTTTAATTAAACAAACAAATTAGAAAAATTAGGGACAAATGAGTGTGGTACACCCCACCCCCTTCTGCTGCGTCCCTAATTGCGTCCCTAATTTTCTAAATTAATACCAATAGGAAACACATTGGAAGCATCTTAGGAGGGCCTAAATAGTTTAGAGACATTAAAGGCTATTCTTCATAGAGAGTTTTTCTTTTATCTTTCTTTATGCACTCTTTTTTGAATTTCTTAGTTGTTGTAGTTTTCATTATGAACTAAATTCTTATTTTAGGGTTATGACGTAATCAAACATAAATCTTTAATGTTATTTATTTTAGTTTTATATTTTCTTCTTCGTATCTATGTTTGAAATCTCTAATTTGTGTTTAATGCTTGTTAGTGCTTGATCACCATTTACATGATTTATGATTTTGATTCGAGGTCTGAGCTGTGGCAATTTAATATGCCATAGTTAGGGAATCATAGAATCTAATAGGATGAGAATATCTATATGATTTATGTAGCGTGAAGTTTATGTTCTTAATGACGCCTAATAGGTTGAAATTGTCGTAAAGATGTAGGGAATTTACTTATTATGTTAACTTTTAATATCTTGAGAAAAAATAAAAAATATATTAGAAAACTACAATCAACATAGGAAGAAGAATTATTAAAACTAGAATAGATATGTTAAAGAGAATTGTTATGATAAAGTCAAATACCTTATGTTTTAATCATACAAGTTTTTACTTAACTATTTTCATTTGTTTATTTCATTAGTTGCTTTAATTTAATTTTCTAAATCAAATATTGTTTTATCAAATAGAATTCAAACTAAGAAAGTTGGTAATTAATAAACAATCTTCGTGGAACGATAATCTATTTATCACTTTATTACTTGTTTGTGTGCACTTGCGTACATTTTTTTCACAATAGTAATTGGTTACAATTTTTTTTTTAGTAATAAGATACTAACATGTTACTAATATAGAATCCATATTTCAACTAGTAACCTGTAGCCACCAAGAAATTAAAAATATGGCCAGATCCTGAACCATAAAGACTAACAAAACAAAATATATCACAACAAATAAACAATAAACCAATAATATAATAGTAACAGTCACTGATATTTTTTTGTATATCATAATAACTTGTTTCTAAACCATAAAAAATTTGGAAACATTATAATAACTACTTAAGAAATGAAATAATATGTACTTATATACTAAACAAACACAAACAACTTGCAGCAAATTTAAAAATTAGTGAAATCGAGTAAAATTAATAATCAATTACAAAACCAAAGGAAACTACAATATTAATGTTAGTAACAAGTTACTAAACCATATTTGAAAATAAGCACATGTCATAAATGAATAAGCTCCAAAGCATGATTAAGTATAAAAATGACAATAACCAACTAAAAAAAAAAGTAAATAGACCCATTCAAAATAATATTTGATGATGGAAAAACAAAATTAAAAAAAAGGATGATGATGATGTAGAAGAATGTAAAAGAAGAAGAAGAAGAAGAAGAATAAGAAAAAGAAAAAGAAACACAATTACAAAGGAATATATATATCTAAATTGAAAATAAATAATTCACCAAGAGGAAAATCTTAATCAACTAGGTGAAGCTTTAGTAGAGAAAACTAATCCAGCAAAAGAATGAGCAACCTTGTTGGCTTGTTAACAAAATTAAACCTAAATAAAGCAATTCGAGAAATCAAATAAAAAATTTGGAAAAGAATTCCATGAAGATCATTGCATCCCACTGTTTTGTTGTTGAGCGAATTCACAACAACAAGACAATATGTTTCAATTGAGAATCTAGGAGAATTCTTCTCCTTAGCCATTAAAACACTATTAAGAATAGCATAAACTTCACTACAAAATGGGCTTAAAGGCTTATCAATTAAATCAGTTTTAGAAGGAAGACACCTTCCTTTGCTGTCCATAGCATTCAAACCTAAACAACACGTTCATAACTTTTCATCCAATTATATCAACATTATCTTTAATAATATTTTTAGTAAGAGGACACCATCCAATTGGAATAGCAGATATTTTAATACTTTAGGTTTGAGACATCCCTCAGAAATCTAGTAGAAATCTCAATTAAGTCTACAACATAAAGAGGATGTTTTTCGTGAACAACACAATTCTCACAAACCATATTTTTCAAGTAAGGACAATGAACAAATCGAATTGCTCCTTCATTAAATCACAAACTGAGCTGGATAAAGATTTGATCAAAACCTGGTTGAGTTTCCCTTTGATATATTCTTTTAAGACTATTGACAATGAGAACTCGTCAACAAAGTTGAGTCGAAAAACTTGAAATTTTATAAGAAAATGAAGAACTTAAAATAACTTGGAATAAAGTTTCAGAGTAAAAATGGAGATAAAACGTTTGCATTGCTTTGAAGTCTCAGCTTCCAAATGAATTTTTTTGACCCCCTCCAATGATCCAGGAAGGCCCTATTTAAAGGGGAGCTCTAATGGATCTTAGTACAAGAACGACCCCAAGGGGACAAAGAGGTGGTAGTACGATAGGGCAACTTAGAGGATCATGGAGCAGGCCTTAGTGGCATCAGGCTTCAGGCTTGTTGGGCCTAACATTTATCAGAGGCGTGGGAGGAGGTGTGCCTCCTGATAGTACTTTGTACGACAATTACTCTTCTGACTTATGTATGGCCACTGCTCTTCTAAATTATGTTCGACCACTACTCTTTTGATAGTCATGTCTAGTTCATACTCCATACTACTCGGGACTTTTTCGTACCTCCTCTTTATCCACACCCTAATAAGTCCTTGAGAGCTTAAGTGCAAGGTATTTATAGCTTGAGGTTGAGGAGGTACTTTGCCTCTAGCCTATAGGGTCTCTCTAAGTTGGTATTCCAAGTTTGTTGTGGCCCTCCAAATCATCTCCTTAGCTTCTAGGGAGTCTTGCACACATTTTATTGCCCGGGGAGGGGTTGAACCTGTGTTTGGGCTTCGGGGGGCCCTGAGCTCGCCCCTATGTTGAGCTCGCTCCCAGGTTGCTTGCTTGGTGAGCTCGCCCCTGGGGTCCTAGGGGGTGTGTTCTTGGTCCTCGTGTCCCCTCCATATCTTCAAAGAAACTCTTGGGCATTAGCGTCTTCTTTGGATTCTCTTTTCATTTCTCCATGCTCACATTAGTTGCTTAGTAAACAATAAACTCCATGAAGGCTTGAGCTCGCCCCCCCAAAGCTCTAGGGAGGCTTGAGCTTGCCCCCAAGCTCTAGGGAAGCTTGAGCTCGCCCCCCAAGCTCTAGGGATGCTTGAGCTCGCCCCCAGGATCTAAGGAGGCTTGAGTTTGTCCCACAAGATCCAGGGAAGCTTGAGCTCGCCCCAAGCTCTAAGGAGGCTTGAGATCGCCCCCAAGCTCTAAGGAGGTGCGAGTTTGATCCCCAAGGCTTTTCCTATCTCTTGGGACTCCTCTTGGGTGCTTGTTCTGTGTTTTGCGTCTTTTTCCATTCTTCCTCATCCACACCTTGCATTGCCCTCGAGTGACACGAAGCCACCAATTTGAGACCATGATGCCTAGGAGTGCGAGGAAGATGCCTTGCTTGTGAGGTGAGGCTTCGTGACCCTTTAGGTTGAGCTCAGACCTTTGCCTTGGTGAATTTTTATGCATTCAGATAGACCACTTTGTTTCAAGATGTAATAGGAAATTTTGCATTTCTACAAAACATGTTGAATATCCTCCATTTTCTTAGGCACCCCACACCTAAAACAACAAGGGTTGTTATTAATTTTCATGCGAAACAAAACACTCTTAGTGGGTAGCCGATGATAGAAACTCTTCCAAAAAAATGTATTTAATTTTATGAGGTACTCTCATCTTCCATATAAATTTCCACGACTTAATTCTCCTCATATATGAGGCCTTAAATCTTTCTCTACTATTTATGACAAATGTGTATACACTTTTAACGTTGTATTCCTCATCTTTAGTATAATGTCAAATTTTTTTATCATCCAAATCCTAAGAACCCAAATAAAGGATGAGGGTCATTGTTGCATCACTAAGATAAGGAAACCATCTCAATGAAATTCAAGTCCCATTAACCATTTGCTAGCCTTAGATCGATAACTCAAATTTCATCACGTACAAAGGACTTGTCAACATTTTTTTGAAATCCCATGGCCTAGGAAGTCAAGGATTATCAAGAACTTTGATATAATTTTTAGAACCAATTATCCGTCTATAGCCCTTAAATTTAATCTTTTTTTAATTGAAAAATAACTCTCCCTAAGCACACAACACATCATGGAGGATGGAAATATAATGACTCTTCAATATAGTTTGGACAAATTTGCTCGATTGAAGAGCTCAAGGTCCCCAAAGCCTAGATCACCATACTCTTTATAATTACAAAGAAATGAACATTTAAACCAATGAATCTTTTTTCTTTTTCTTATGATCAATGATTAACCGTATCTCGAGAACATAGCATGTCTCTCACAAATCATTCATTTGGAATTGGTTGGCTAGCTAGCACATTACTTTTGATAAAATATTCACATTATTCCCAATATTAGTGTCCTTGTTGATACGCTTGTAAAAACAAGGCTCATTGACATTTCGATCAAAAGTATAAGATTAAACTACTTTCTCAAATCTTATGTTCCAAGACTAGGACGTCTGCTTGAGTCCATAGATGGACCTCTGCAGTTTGTAAACATTTTGCTCTTGACCTCACTCCTTGAACATCATGAAGATGCTTTCGTCAAGGAGGCCATTTAGAAATGTCATTTTGACATCCACTTACCAAATTTCATAATCGAAAAAATTGGCTATGGAAAAGATATGTGCTACATGACAGTGATAGGGCGTGTAACATAGGGACAAACCCAATTTGGAATCATTCAAATTTTAAATGTTACAATTTGAATTAATTTATTTATTAAATTATTATATAAAAGACATTTTTTTATTTGAATAAATAATTATATTTTAAACCTAATTCAGTAATGACTGAGTGTAAATGGTTAGATTTGTTAGCTGGTTTTTTTGTCAACTACCAAATAAATAAAAAGCTTGAAGAAAAAGAAGATGAAACACCAGCTTTTACGTGGTTTATGCTATTAATTAGCCCTAGTCCATGAGTCACTTGTACTGAAGATGAAGAACTTGCAAAGCTCAAGTTCTCTTAGAATTCAGGTAGCATTTTTGCTCACTTTGAAAGTTGTGATCCTTTTACAAGTTGTTGACGGTGAGAACTCGTCAAATATGTTAGGTTGGAAAACTCAAAGTTTAGTAAGAGAATAACTAAGTAAGAATTTAGAATAGACTTGAGGAAAGATAAATGCAAATCAATAATGGAGTAAAATCTTGTATATTGCTTAATAGTCTGAGTATACAATGAATTTTAAAACCCCTTATTCTGAGGGGTGAATGTCTATTTATAGCTGGGCTCTAATGGCCCCTTGTACATGGTGGTGCCTAGGGACAAAATAATACACGGGTACACTGTCAGGGCAGTAGCACAGGTGGTAGTGGTGTTGGAGGAGTGGTGGTCGGCTTTAGTACGTGTCAGGGGTCTGCAAAAGTACTCATGCCTTGGTACCATATTACACCTCCACTACTTGTCGGGTACGGACCTCATAAGCGTGCTGAGGGAGTCCTTATTATGTACCATTCTAGTACTTCCACTACTTGTCCAACATGGGTACCTAGTTCGTACCATGTGCTCTCCAGGCTTGTACGTACCTAACCAAACATACTATGTACTCAGTCTTTGTCCTCCTTTTCCTTCCTTGGGTCATCTTGGTCTTGTTGCCCATACCTCCTAACACTTGAAAAGGCTGAGGTATGGCTCCTTCGTGGGAGTTTGTTGTGAACAAATTATTATGCTCTAGCATGATTGGTCAAGCGAAGGATGCTCCACCGATGGCATGAGGCTCAGGTAATGAGTCGCAACCTCATCAACGAAGTCGGTATCACTAAGTGAGGCAATACGGGTGCGAGGCATATGAGCATGAGACGCTCAGGCATAAGGCGTATGGGCGCGAGGCACGAGGACCTCCAGTGAGGCGAGGGTCTCATGAGGCCCAGTGACGAGTGGCACTTGGGTCTTCAGCTAGGTTGGGGCTTCACGAGGTGCAAGGGTGCGTGGCACCAGGGCGCGAGGCATTCTGGTCTCCAACAAGGCAGGGGTCTCGCTAGGCCCATGGACGAGTGGCACTTGGCCGCGAGGCGCTTGGGTCTTCGCGAGGCGTTCTAGTCTTTATCGAGGTGAGGGCCTCGTGAGTCGCACGGGAGCATGAATCCTAAGAGCAAGGAGCTCGGGTCTCCAACCAGACAGGGGTTTCGCGAGGCGAATGGATGCCCGCCACATGGGCGCGAGACACACAAGGGTGTCGTGTGCCTTTGAATCTTCAGCAAGGCAGAAACTTGCGGGGCACTTGGGAGTGTTGGCTAAATCGTGGTCTCGTGAGACCTGTAGGCCCGAGCCCGATAGAATGACTAAGTGTCCCTTAGCCATTTATTTCAACAAGGGATCGGAGATTTTTTCCTTGGTGGATTTTTGGCATCCACACAAGTGATGCCCTAGCCCTCTTTATAGGTGATTGAAGGGATTATTGTAGCGCCTCTTAATTTTACTTAGTTATATAGTAGTAGTTTATGCTATAGTATTTTAGTTTTCGTGGTTATTAGTTCAAGCCATGAATTATTTGGAAATTCATAGAGATAGTTATGAATTTTATAAGTTTAGCCTATAGTTTAGAAATATTAATTTTATCATAAGGTTTAATTATTGAAGCTGGTCCTAGAAATATTATTATTATAACCTAAGGTTTAGATAGAATAATTAAGAATGTGACATTTGTCACACGTGTGTTTATTAAGGATTTTAGATGAATAAAATAATCAAGGATAAACTTAGGAGGTCTAGAGTCTTCCCTTAGCTGTTAGGATCTCGTATTACTCAGCCAAAGTGGTTTAAACAACTTCAAGTGTGCTTAAAATGTGTGAAAATGTGTTTAATAAATCAGCGTAAGCCGATATATAATAGCTTTAGGGGTTGATATATCGCCTATGTTGATATGGAAAACATGTTAACTTCGCATGAACGAAAACACGGAGCCTCGGGAATATGGGGCAGGCGATATATCACCTATAGGGGCGATATATCACCTATTTGAAGCTAGAAACAACCCTCAACAACTTTGACTTGCTCTTGAACGATTTTGACCGAGTTCTGGGCATTTGTTGAGCAGAAAATTAATTTTTTTTATTCATTTTAAAGGGAGTTAGTTTCACTTATTGCACTCTATAAATATGACCCTTCACTCAGCAAGTTGCATCATCTTTCAAACACTTATCAGAGCCTCCAAGCTGGCAATTTCATTCTAGAGAGAAACACTAGGGTTTTGGGGCTAAAAGCTTTCAAATCTAAGTTTTCTAAACACTTGGGAAGTAAGCTAGAGTATGATTTTGGTATTGAGGTATAGTTTGAAGCTCTAAGCTATCTAAGGTACTCTTAACCCTCAGGTTTAGTCCATTGATATTTCTATTATTCTTTCCTTTTACTTCAAATCCTAACTCATTATAATGGCTTTTGGTTAGGTGCTTGATTTCTTTGAAACTTAAGGTTTTCGGTAAGTTCTTATCTTGATGTTTTAGGTCTTCTTTTCATCTTCTTTTGTTTAGGAAACTTATGGTTTTACTATTTGGTTTTAGGAGTTTCCAATCCTGCACTTGCTCCAATACTCTGGTTTTGGCAAGGAAAATAAATTAGATTTATGTGTTATGTGCTTTGTGTATGTATGTTTGTTTTTATGTCTTTTAGTCGCTTGGGAAATATATTTACTTAGATAGAAAATTCCAAGATTTTTATCACTACCATAGACTATAGTTGTGTCTAAACCTACCTTTAAATATCAGCAAGAGGACTATAGCGGTTTCTATCATATACTATAGTTGTGTTTAAACCTACCTCTAAATAGTAGCAAGAAGACTATAGGGTTTCTATCACATACTACGGTAATGAGTTAATGGCCATTAATATGGTAGTCCATTTTTATGTTTTATGTTATGCTTTAGTAGTTTTTCCTTACTGGGCATTAGGCTCATTCCTTTTTATTTAGATTGTGCAGGTAAATGAACATGGAAGGTGGGACAGATCCTAGGTGACTTTGGAATGTGTATTGGGTGAGGACTAAAGGAATGGACCGATGGGATCGATCGAGGATGATGTTGACATTTGAGTCTTTTTATTATGTATTTATAATTTCTGCATTTAGTGTTTGAACATTTAAAAATAAATGTTTAATTTTCTTAATGATTTTATGTATAAACAATGGGATCCCGTATTTTGGATTTTCTATAATAAAGTTTTATTTTATTTATGTATCCAAAAGATAATATTTATGTCTTAGTAGTTTTAAAGGTCGGAGGACTTTAAATTAGTGGGGTCTTTACAATTAAGCTCATTAATGGGAGCTGATTACAATAATTGTTTCCGTAATGGGATTAGTTATCTATAATTGAATATTTTCCTTCCACTAAATAGGTCGGCGGGCCCCATCGAATATTTAGCATGTCCAATACGAGGATGTCAAGCCAACTACTTTATTGGGAAAAGTGCTTCCAGGTACTTGTCAGAGTGGTAGCTTCACATTTTCCCATGTCAGGCGGCATTGTGGACATCCTTTTTGCCGCATGTACATAACTGGCAACACAATCTCTGCAGCCACTAGGTGTCAAACAGGTATCTGTGGTCCCGAGTGTCTCTCTAGTTGACACTTGGCAAGCGTAACCCTTCCCCAAATTAAAATTTCTTGAGATTTAGACAAGTTAATCACGACTCGAGGAATCTCAGCGGGTCACATCTCGACCACGTTTTCCGGAGGTGGCTCTTATTGATAACCAACCTGATATCTTCTCCAGGAATGATAAAAGCGATACTCACATATTAGGTCCCAAATTTCGAGGAGGGCTAAACAACATGATTAATTAGGCCACACTGTCATACGCTGAAAACACAGATAACATTTTCCCCCAAGTCTTCATTCATTCTCAGGAACAGTGGAGACTTAGATAATAATAACAGTCATCTTCTTAGGGCTCTGTCCTCGGGGCATGAATGTTGGGGGTTTTCGAGCTCCGACACCAGGGGGGAGGGGCGCCACATTTTGATCACCCATTGCTTTGGTCATCAGTCAATTTTATTAAATGAAGCATTTTTTTACATACCCATGATGTCCATTAATGTTCTGAGTATGGATGTCCCCTCATTTGTCGTGACCTTTTGATCACGCTCGAGTACCTACTCCTAGGTCACCCACGGTCAGGGATTAAGTGATCCTTTTTTTTTCCTTTGGGGGGTTTGGATTCAAATACCCCCTTCTCTCCTCATTTTCCTCACTTTCAAATATTCGCTCTTTCACTTAGCCTTCCGTCTTCAGGGACTCCTTCACTCTCAGAAAACCTTTCTTCATAATCCTCCCTCTTCTGTGTATTTCCTCATCAGTGACATTTGCGTCGATCCTTGATACTTGAAGAGAATTAAACTGTCTTTGGGTGAACAATGTGAAGTATCTCAGAGTTCGTACTCAACTCCGCACACACTATCATCTTTTATCGAGTAAGTATTCTTCACTTTTCTCTTTTATTGTTTTTGTTTTGTTTTTGGTAATCTGTTTCTTGAGTTTGCTGAGATAATGAGCATGATTAGGTTTTGATAGTGGTAGAAATGGTAGAAATGAGTATTCAAGGTTTTAGGGTATACCATTTTTTGCGTTTTTTGTGCCCCTTCAGGTAAGATATCCAGTTGTAAGTGGCTTGTTTGCATTTTAACGAAAAAATCACTTTTCTAGTCTTTGTTTGTGGGAATTTCCCATAATCTAGCCTTTTTTTTAAGAAAATTTTCCCTTCTTTTCTTTTATCCCCGAGCACTTGTCTCAGGGTATTCTCATATTCAGGCCAATTTTCTTTCGGTTAGAATGCTAATTGCTTGATTTTGTTTCAGATGTCCGAAGAGCTCCAAGAACCTCACCAACACGGTTTCTACGTCTTTGACCAAGAAATACAAGACATGGCCTGAGGACAAAGTATAACCCCCGAAAATTCCCAGGCGTCCGAGTGCCTAGTGTTGGTAGAAGATGCTCCGGTGGCAAAGAAACCATTGGTGGTCACCGCAACTTTAGGCACGAGGCTTCTAACCAAGGAGGAAGTTAATTTAGGTCCACTTCTCAATGAGGCCTCTCTCTACAAGGCCTTTGGGTTTGAGGCGGAGCACATTCCTTCCAAATTGAAGAACTTGGATGCTCTTGCCCACATCAATGCACACAACGAGATCTGCCAGGAAGGCTTCTTGATAAGGCTGGGTCGAGAGTCGGAAAAATCTCATTGAAATGCCCATGGCTTTGGAGTTGGAGCCAATCACTCTTTCAAATGGGCGCTACACTCCATATCCACCAATATTTCATAACCTTTTTTTAAAAGTTTGTGGGGATTACTCATTTCCAACTGATCCCCAACGGCTATCACGTCCCTGCAGGCTTGGATATTTTAAAAAAGCGCCACAACTGGCCCGAGCCTTCTTCGGCCGAAATCCTGTATCTCTACAGTTTCTGAGCGTGCCACAAGAAGAAGGGCAGCAATTTGGATAGATTCTACACCCTTATAAAGCTCTCCCAGTTCACCTATAAGGCTCCTCATTAGAACGAGGGCCATGCTTAGGACTTCAAAGAACATTTATTTTATATCACGGGTGCCCCACTCAAGCCAACCCCACTCTGATACTTGACTTCACCAGAGTTGGTAAGTGTAATCATCGTTTCCCGAGAACGTCTTTGAATTAGGTTCTTTTTCGCTTATGTTTTCTTTTCTTAGGTCATTTTCTCTGCAATCTGTGGTTATCCGCCTATTGAAATCGACTAGAGGAGATGAAGACATTCCCCGACATGGAGCTAGAACTGAGCCAGCTGGTGACGAAGGAGAATCTCATCTAGATAGGGCTTCTTTGGCGGGGATAGGACATCAGGAACTTGGATCTCACCAAGTTCCAAACTTCTCAGATGTAACACTCCAATTTCTTGAGGCGTTAACCGACCCATGTGATGAATAAAGTTGAAATAAATTACAATTAAGACACCATTTATTATAAATAAATCAAACGTGAATAACAACCCAGACGTTTTAAAAGAAAGAAACTCTAGAGTTTCATAGTTATCGTAAATAAAAATAACATTTGAATATGATAATAAGACTTAAAACATATTTAAAATTCATAATAAAATTCCCTAGTTGCCGCAACCCCTTACATTCATTAAATATCTTACATGTACACCTCCATTGAATCTCTCCAACTCATTACACTATAACCACGTCTTTGTCTTTACCTACTACACAGAGTACCTGTGAGCCAAAGCCCAGCATGAAGAGCTATGTAGGACACAATCCCATAATCTTAACCAGAAACTTAAATCAATAACTTAGAAACATGTTTAAAAATAATATTATCATAAACACAACATCAAACAAAAGATCATAGCTCAAGTAAAGTTGAACAAGTGCAGTGAGCACATAATAATGTAAGCATGCAATTTTCAACATTTCGTAAGCATGCAATTTCGTAACATAGACATGCATTTAAGAACCTAAGCGTGTCACGCAAAATATCACATATACATGTAACACACATAAACTACATTAAACATAGTCATGCAACTAACATGTTCAAACTTAAACATAAACATATTTACATCATACGGGTTCTACCATACTGAGTATGTCGAGCATACACCTTGCATGCAAGTGTCCACTCTTCTTACCTCAATAGCTGCAAAAATCCACACACACTAACGTGTCTCTTCAATTATCCTTAGCGAGCCTAAACATATCAAACAACATCAAATGCTTAAAACTCAAGTCAAACCAAAACCATATTAAAAATACACCCATGTCCCTCTTAAGGCTAATTCATACTCAAAATCTCCTTAAGAAAGTTCTAAAACCCTACTACATAGAACCCCAAACCACAAGTTACAAATTCATAATAAAAAAGGTGACTAAAATCACACAAATTTCCATTTCTAGAAATTGGCACGATCGCGCCCACAGAGAATTTTGGCGTTCTAGGCTGGTAGCGCGGTCGCGCTAGTTGTCAGTTTCAAAAATCACATATCTGATTTAAACCCATATTTCGACCTAAATCACAAATTTTTGACCCAAACCGCCCAATCCATCAACCTAGCATGTTTCTAACCCTTGAAACCCAGGTATAATCAATCATAAACATCTAATAAACATCAATAATAAAAAAACACAATTAAATCCCTTTTTCAACATCAAAAACCTAAATCTATCATCCCACTTAAATAGTAAAATTGGAAGAACTTACAAATCAATACCTCAGCCACCAATCTCCCAATCCTTGATCCTTTGTATGGCTAAACTACTAAATCCACATCCCACGTTGGATTCCTAAGCCTCAATGATCGAAATCAAGAATGAGAGAAGTGTTCTTGGCCTGTTACTCTATCGTGTACTTCTTTTAAGAAGTGTCTGACTATCATGAAAACCTAGCCCTAATTATGATAATAATTAGTAATACACAATTACAATTCTATCCCTCATCTAAGCTTCCTTATGAAACCACTTAAGCCCTTTTTTTTTTTTTGTAATTCATCCTTAAGCTAATAGTTTGACTTTCCTTAAATACATTTTCTACCATGGAGCTCATATTTCTAATTTAACCCCATAACTCAACTACTATCACATTTTGGCCCCTAATACTTAAAGAACACAAGTGTGGAAAGACTGACATAATCAAGTCATAACTCATACATAAAATCATGCATATCATATCTTATATCATTTTGCACATAAAACCATACAAATTACCAAAGTATTCCTTAGTAACGGAAGCGGATATTACAACTATGCCCTCCTAAAAAGAAATTTTTGTCGTTGAAATTTACCTGAACAACTCTGGATATAGCTCAAACATACCTGATTCTAACTCCATGTAGCTTTCTCAACGAAGTCGTTCTTCCAAAGAACCTTGACCAACCCGATCGTCGTATTCCGTAACACTTTTTCCTTTTATCCAAAATATTTATTGGCTTTTCCTCGTAAGAAACGTCTTCTTGCATATTCAACATCTCACAACTAAGAATATGAGATGGGTCTGAAACGTACCTGTGTAACATGGACACATGGAAAACATTTTGCACTCCTGCTAGCGTCGAAGGCATGGCTAATCTCTAAGCCACTTTTCCAATTTTCTCCAAAATCTCGAATGGTTCAACAAATCGTGGACTCATCTTTCCTTTCTTTCCAAACCTTTTAATTCCTTTTGTAGGAGAAACACGGAGGAATACAAAATCTCCAACTTGAAACTCAATATGCCTACGTTTAGGATCAACATAACTCTTTTGTCGATCTTTTAAAGCAATCATGCGAGCTCTTATCTTGGCAATAGCTTTGTTCGCTTCTTGTACCACCTCTGGGCCTAAATACTTACTTTTGTCCATTTCATCCCAATGAATTGGCGATCTACACCTTCTTCCATAAATCATCTCATACGGTGCTACCCCAATAGTCTACTGGTAGCTCTTGTTATAAAAAAACTCGATCAATGATAGGTTCTTTTATAACAATAGCTACCAGGATCTATATCGTTCTTTCTGTTTGCCCGTCTGTTTGTGGATGGAATGCCGTAAAAAAGTTAAACTTAGTACCCATCGCTTTCTGTAATCCCTCCCAAAACTTGCATGTGAATTTCGGGTGCCTATCCAAAACTATTGACTTCGATACTCCATGAAGCCTCACAATTTCCTGCACAGAAAGCTTTGCATATTGTTCTACTGTATACACTGTTCTAACAGGTATAAAATGTGCTGACTTTGTGAATCTGTCTATGATCACCCAAACCGAATCATGTTGCTTTGTGGTCATAGGTAAGCCCACCATGAAGTCCATAGTAATCTCCTCCCATTTCAATTCTGGGATATTTAATAGTTGTAACAAACCAGACGATCTTTGGTGCTCTGATTTTATGTGCTGGCACGTAAGGCACTTAGCGACATACTTCACTATGTCCTTCTTCATTCCAAGAAACCAATATAACATCTTCATGTCTTGGTACATTTTCGTAGTCCATGAATGTGATGAATAAGGAATAGTATACGCTTCAACAAGAATCTCCTTTTTAACCTCTAGATCTGCAGGCACACATATTCATTCCTTGTACCTTACTGTCCCATTGTCACTGAGGGTAAATTTTTTGTTACTGCTATCTTTAATCCCTTGTTTATACCTTTGTATTTATGAATCCTTATCCTGCCCTTCCTTAATTATTTCCAATAGAGTCGAGTGTAGAGTCAGATTCGCTAGTCCTACCACGATTAACTCTATGCTCGCTCACTCTATTTCTTCCATCAGCTTAACAGGGACATCTCTCATAGCCACTACTTTCCCTCGACTCCTACAACTTAGGGCATCAACTACCTGATAAATCTAGAATATAGAGTTATCTAACATGCTTTTCCACTATAAAAATGAAATAATTGAGAGTGATTTGTGTAATAATTGTGTGAATTCAAGTTATGTTGTATTATATTCAATGTGCATTTGTTCTTGTTGCTTTAGTGTCTTTGTTGCTTAGAATGATTGGAATTGCCTTGAGAATTCTAAAAAAAAAATAATTTGTGCATGTTTAGGTGCTAATCCTTTATTTGGAAGTTAACAACTAATTAAGTGTGAAACTTTTGCAACATAAATCTCATATTTGCTGCAGCATATTTTCATAGAAAAACTGCATCATGTGCAAAAAGTCAAACATGATGTGTAGGAGTTGAAATTTTAAATGATGTAGAGTCAAGGGAGCTGAGGTGGAGTCAAAGCTGATGTGGAGTTGATGAACTCATATCCCTATTTTGTAATAGGGTCACGTGGATAGCAAAGGAGGAAATATGGGTCTTTACCCTAATGAGCTAACACAAAAAGGAGGCATCATCTTCAAGAGAGTTAGAGAATTTCAGACCCAAAAGGGGAAAGGAGGTTGGCAGCTGAGAACTTTCTTGAACATTTGGACGGCCATTTTGGAGGAGAGAAGCTTACAATACAAAGGATAATAAGAAAAGAGGAATAACCACATAGAGATATCATTGGGCTTGCTTTCTTGAACCCTTGTTATCTTTTCTTATATTTGAACTTTGGATTTTTGTATTGTGTTGAACCATGGTTGAACTCCTAATTTCTCTTTTGTTATTTCCAAGTATGAGCTAAACTCCATTTTAGTTAGAGTTATCTATGAACCCTAATATGTAGTTATGGGTGATTATGATATGATGTTATTACTAATCTAGACTTTGTTTATCGAAATGGTTATATTGCTTAAACTTACTTTTGCTTGGCCATCAAATGTGAGTGTTTGAGATGATATTAATGTTGGAAAGATTAGTGTCATTAGACATAGGATTTGGATAATGCATGCTTAATCTCTTTGGAGCTTAATTTGTGATGATATAGGAATGTATTATCACCTTGCATGGCAAAAAAAGGAATTATTAATTAGATAAAGGAATATGTTAATTAATTTGGAGAATCAAATCATTAAAACTTTGGAAAAAGGCTTATGAACTCATTGAATTCCTAGTTGACAAAGTCAATTTTACTATAGCATTTATTTGTAGCATTTTGTCATAATTGCATATTAGGGGGATTAGTGACTCTAACTTCTCACCATCAATTGTTCAATCACTTAGTGCGTTAAGTTTGTATTTAGTCCTTACTGCCATTTTCATTTGTCTTTATCTTCTAAATAGTTCTTGATTCAATCAAATTTTCATGGATTTATTTTCATCCCAAATTATGTAGTTTTTCGGTTATTTCAAATTTTAGCATAGCAATCCCCGAGGATACAATATAAAAATACTTACTATTATATTACTTGCTGGCGATTGTGTACACTTGCACACACATATCAAATTTTGCAACACTATCACATTCGTCTTCACTAGATGATACAAGATTTCACTGTCGTAATATTTTACCAATTCCAACCATCTTCGTGTAGGAAATTTCATACTGGATCTTTATTTATTTTCATGTAATTTATATATTATAAAACAAACATGCAAATTCCTAGAACATGCTCCTATGAAATTGATACAAAACAGAGTAAAGTAAAGAAACTTACATTACGCAGAAAAATTGGAACAACTCTATCCTTCAATCTCTTTAACCATTTATTCCTTTCTGTAGCAGAGTATTATAAAGAGATTGAACTAGATCAGCAAAACAATCTTCCTCACCAAGCCTTTGATCAACCTAGAACTAGTGTGGGCTAAGGTTGTCAATTCGTGTTATCGTGTCAACCCATTTATAATCGTGTTCGTGTCGTGTTACCTGTTTATGACCCGTTTAATGAAAATCGTCATTCTGATCGGTATGTAAAAAATTAATTAATCAATATAATGATTAATTTGGTTGAATTTTATGAAATAGTTCTCACAAAAAGCTAAATTAGCTTGTGACGTTTATGCTTGTCATTTTATTTATATGAAAATGATTAAACAAAATTTGTACAAATATTTATTTTATATATTTTATTAAATTTTGTAGTTAATCGTGTCAATTAATCGTGTCGTGTTATCATATCGTGACCTGTTTTGCTAGCCCTAGTGTGGGCTAGTTCTCAACACATGAGATAGAGATATAGTAGAGAAGAAAAGAGTGACTAAGAAATGATTAGATTGTCTAGGTTTTCACTAACCCAATGAATCAACTAAGACTTACTTCTGAAAACCCTAGTGTTGTACCCTAAAAATTAGCATGAGTTTAATCAATCGGCTAGGGGTACAGTTTGCAGATGAATAAATGGAAAAAGCAGACGAGTAGAATATCTAGCTAATTATGTTGTGAGTTGTATTGTACATTTATCATTTATTATCCGAGATGGCAGGAGTATATTCTGTTATACAATCATATCCCAATGTAAATGGGAATTATCTGTATTCAATGTATATAATATTTATACACATGGTTACCCAAACCTGTCTAGGAAATTCCACTATAAATTTCAGGAATAATGGACAGGAAAAGGGACGACCTTTTTGTATTACTGAAACTCTAGAAAAATTGTGAGAGAGCAATAATATTGTCTCGTGCATTAGGTGGATTTTAACCACTGAACCACGTAAAATTGTGTGTGTGCAGAAGGGTTCTTATAAGTTCATTACAGTTTGCAAATAAGCACTAATCTTCCTATTAGATTTCTAAATCTACTGTTGGCCAAAAACCGCGTCAACAGTTTGGTTCTTTCATTGAGAGCAAATTATTGCTTTACAAGTTTCATTCGACGTGCATCATGGTGGTTACTCGATCGATGCATGACAACGAAATGGAACAACCTAGTAGGCAAGAGGCACATCATGCAGTCGTTCCCACTGAAAAGGGCCCAGATGTTCAACAACGACCTGGGAAGCCACCGGTGGGCCAAGACGAGGCTGGGAGTTTAGCGTCACTCCCACCAAATCCTAATCTAGGATATCTAACAGCCATCGAGATGGAGAATGCCCAATTAAGAAGCCATCTCGCTAGGGCAAAAAGACATATCGAGGAGGTCCTGGCTCGGTTACCCCCTCTTGCAACTGACGCTAATGTCAAAAAGAGGCAAGGTGGGTCCCATAAGTCCCACAGGAATAACCGATCAGGTAGCGTCCCGAATTTTCTAATAAGGCTTAGGGCCTTGATTAGCGTGCCTGGAGGGCAATAAGTAATTTATTATTATAATTTGTGAATTTGATAAGTATGTGATTAGAGATGCATGTTTAGGTGAATTAAATATGCATTTGGGCCCCGTTTGGTTATTGGGGGCATGTTTGTAATTTTAGCCCGTTGAGGGCATAAATGCAATATATGTGATGTTTGTGATATATTTGAGACGCACGATCCGAGACAGTCTTAGAGAGCAGTTTAGCTAGGAAGTCACAACGAGGTCGAATACCCGGCTCGGGAGGAGCCTAGGGGTATTTTGGGAGCGTAAAATAAGTTCTGGATTTATGGAGTAACGGGTAGTAGTTTGGTAATGAATTGGACATGTCGGGATTGATGGGGATTTATAAGAGTATTCGGGGACATAACAGGGGATGACAAATGACTAAATTGTCCTTGGGTTACCTAAGGGGTTAGGATGAGTTTAGGGGGAAATTGGGTCTTTTGTTTAAGGATGTGCTTGGGTTTATTTGACTGTTAAAGGCACTAGAAGAGGTTAGAAGGGGTTAGAAGGAAAGGAAAACAAACAGAAGGGAATACTCAGTTTCAGCTCTTTCTCTCTTTCTCCACCGATTCTCTCTCTCTCCCTTTGGTGTCTTGGAATTTTGAAGAATTTGGAGGTCTTGCGTTGAAGAATTGGGGGCTTGAAGTGTGTAGGGAGTGCTCAGGCCGAAATTTATACAGAGGGTTTATCTTCAAGGCTCGGGTTAGAGGACTGTGCTCATGATCGCGGTGCTCGGGTAGCTTGGGACACAGGTAAGAAAACTATTGTACCCGTAGAGCAGGGCGAAACCCTATAGTTTGTGTTCCAGGGCCCGACCCTATATGACTGTATTGCAGGGCGTAGTCCCATTGAATATGTTTGTACATGTTTAAGTATTTGTTTAATTATGCTATGTGTGCATATATGTGAATGAACGGCAAGATCTGGGAACGGTGAAGACCAAGAGGGCCGGGAACGGCAAAGGCCGAGAACGACAAGGCCGAGTACAGCAAGGGGCCAGGAGCAGCGTTTAGCACGTGGAGTGCGAATTGCCAGGGCGAGACCCTAAAGGATACCTGGGATATCCTCATGATGTAGACTGCGAACCTAGGGCCTGGTAAAGCACCTGGGATGGCATGGTCGTATGTGTTTAGCCTGTTGGCAGCTTGAATATATGTTGGATGATAAATATGCATATGTTATTTGCTTGTGTGAGTTTTCTTGCTGGGCTTCGGCTCACGGGTGCTCTATGGTGCTGGTAAAGGCCAGGGGAAGGTCGACCAACCATGAGTACGGAGAGCGTGAAGCGAAGCATACATGTTTGGCCTGCCTGGCTGCCATGGCCAGGGGTATTTTTGGGAGATATTTGTATTAAACCTAGTTTTGTTGTTTAGTCGACTTTAATCATATTTTGGAACTGTAAATATTTCTAAACAATATTTTGGGATCCCGAATGTTAAACGCTTCATAATTTTCAATAAATGGATATATTTTCAAACTATGTGACTTTGTTTATGGTTTAGCTACACTTTGTCTTAAAACCTCGATTAGCGAGTTAATTGCACGTTTAAAACTCACTTAGTAACGACTCTAAGGAAGTAGGGCGTTACAGATCCAAACCCAGTAATTCTATCAATACTGACACTCGGAGCTATGTACCTTCATAGAAAAATCATTGAAGTGCTCGGCCCACTAGTCATCATAGTAACCATCATCTGCATGTCAGTCGATCGGTCAAAACTACGACCCCCAGCTCCGTGCATTCCGCACAGATTCCCAAGAATGCCCATAACAAACCACCAGGATGAGCTGGGACAAGATCACAGAGACAAAATACCCCATGGAATCCTCCTATGACACGATCAGAACCCCAAGCATAGAGAACTTGGGACATTGGGGTAGGACCAATGCGGGTTAATTTAGTTCGTCCTGATGGAACGAAGATAGCCTCATTGATAAGAAATCTGCCAACGCCGGTTAGACATCGACACCACCACGCCCACAAAGAGATGCTCCAGCTCATGGAGATAGTAGGAGAAATTCTCCCCTGTTAGTAGACACTTACATCCCATGGGCACGTACTGATAATGCAGGTCCTCGATCTCAGCCGTAGGCTGTAAGTATTGCAAATGGAAGTTACTGGACGAGGAGCCAGCATGGAGGCAGGTCTGAGAGTGACCTAAGGAATCATCTTAGTTCGACACAAAGTCCACCTTTTGATCCATTTCCCGACTTGCGTGATCATCTGAATTCACAAATGAGGTATCCAGCTCATAATGATGATATAAGTTATACTCAACATGAGGGAGGTCCGTCTATCGTACGCGACAATGGGAATGTCCCACCTAACCAAGCTTGAACTTGGAGGGACAACAACCCATCAAACGCGTACATTAGGATGGGAGCTGGTGAACAACTCCCAGCTAATAGAGAATCCAAAGACCCAACCCTCGAGCGAATGACCATGATGGAGGAGCAAATGAATTAGCTTTTATCTGGAAAATGGATTGATGATTGTCACTCCGATGAGGAGCTCGAACCTTTTTCCCCAAACATTGCAGCAGTTGTGTATCCTATTGGCTTCTGGATGCCGAACATGCAACCATTTGACGGAAACACAGATCCATCCGACCACCTCGGGATGTTCAATACATTGATGATGGCCCACAATGTTGGGTTTGACCTAAGGTGTATTCTATTCCCCACAAATCTAAAGAGACCTGTAAGAGAGTGGTTCAAGAAGTATAAAAAACATTTGATAAGATCTTGGCAGAAGCTATCTTCTGAGTTCAAGAAATCTTTCTGAGCTTTAAAGGCAACTTTCATAGAGGCCGACTCCTTGACCAACATAAAACAATAACGTAGTGAGTCCTTGAAAGCATATCTGAGCAGATTTGCCAACGTTGCAGCACGAGCAAGAGATGGGGGTGATAGCTCCAAGCTCATGGCGATGAGAATAGGAATCCTGGTGGGAGGCAATCTATGGCAGGAGCTCCAGCGAAAAGGGGTTAAAAGTGTAGATGAGTTCTTGGCCCGAGCTCAGGAGTGGATAAACTTGGAAGAGGTGCGATCTACTGTCGCAGGAACCAGCTAGGCCCCTATCCAACCCACTGAAGTGCTGACAAGTGTTGCAGCTACGGCTCAACATGTTACCCAAAATAACCATGTAGGAAACAATAAGAGGAAAGTGAATGCTGAGGGCGACTAGAACAACACAAAGAAGAACAAGCCTGGGGAAAAATTCAAGCCCGTTTATGCCACCTACACTAACCTAAGGGATACACGGGAACATATCTTCCTTGTAAATTCTAATCGCCTTTCGTGGAAGAAACCACAGCCATTAAGGCATCAGAGGGCGAAGAAAGATCCCTCAAAGTTTTGTCGATACCACAATAACATCGGTCATAATGCCGATGATTGCCAAAAATTGAAGGACGAGAATGAAACTCTCATTCTGGCTGGACCGTTAGCCCAGTATGCCTGAAACTAAGTTGCTCCCAATCAATCTACCAGGCAGAATTTTTGACCAGCTCTAGAAACTCCGACAAGTCACCCGAGGGCTCAGATGAATCAGAACAAAGTTGACCCTCCCCCAATAGTAGGAGGAGATATAACTACTATTGCTAGATGACCTCATTTGGCAGGCACAAGCAATGGAGCCCAAAAGAGGTATATACAGGAGTTAAAAAATCATAACGATATGGAATTTATCCCAGAGCAACGATTATCAAAACAACAGCGGTTGGGAAAATAACCAATCATTTTCACGGAGGAGGACGCTAGCCACGTTCAATTCCCACAAAATGACTCGCTAGTGGTAACCGTGCAGCTTGCTAATCGAAGGGTACGGAGGATATTGGTAGATAATGGAAGTTTAGTAAATGTGCTTTTCATATCCACCCTAGAAAAGATGGGATTATCTGTGACTGATCTAAAGGAAACCTCAATGACGTTGTACGGATTTTCAGGTGAAGGGACGACATCCATAGGGATAATCAAACTGGTTGTTACGCTAGAGGAAGATGCACGAACTGTTACTAAAATACTTGAGTTCGTTGTAATCGATTGTCCAACTACATATAACGTGATTTTGGGACGACACGTACTGATGGTTTTTGAAGCCATCACCTTGATTTGACATCGGGCAATGAAGTTCCCCCCAGCCTTGGGGATATGCATGCTACGTGGAGACCAGCTCGATGCCCGAGAATGCTACAGCGTAGCCATGAAGGGAAAATCATAACCTGGGTAGGAGTTAATGGTCATAGACGAAGAAGGTGAGGAGTCTTGGGAAATGGAAGTTACTCGTGGGATGGAAGAACCTCGAGAAGGGGATAACGATGTCGCCCAACAGGATGACATTGATTCGCAAATAGGCGAAGATAGTTCTGAGCTCAAAGTAGTACAGGAGCTCGAGGAAATCAGTATCGACCCAGAAACACCTTCAAGAGTTGTAAAATTTGGGGAAAATCTTGGAGTTGAAAGGAAGAAGGAGTTGGTCGAATTCTTTAGGAAGAACCTGGATGTCTTTGCCTGGTCGCATGAAGATATGGTGGGAATCAGTCTGAATATAATAATGCATACTTTGAACTTGGACAAGCATTGGAAGAAGAAGTAGCTCGCCTACTTAAATGCAGATTTGTCATAGAAGCAAAATACCCGATATGGGTTGCTAACCCCATTCTGGTCCTGAAGCCAGACAGGAAGTGGAGAACTTGCACTGATTTTTTTGATCTCAACAAAGCTTGCCCAAAGGACTGTTTCCCATTACTAAGAATTGATCAATTGGTAGACGCCACAGTCGGTCACGAGCTCATGTCTTTCATGGACGCGTATTTTTTATATAACCAGATCACGATGAACCCTGCAGACCAAGAGCATACCAGCTTCATGGCTGAGCATAATGTATACTGCTACAAATTTATGCCATTTGGGCTGAAGAATGTTGGTGCTACGTACCAACAATTTTTCAACAAACTTTTCGCTAACCAAATCGAGAGAAACATGGAGGTGTATGTCGATGATGTGCTTGTTAAATCAAAGACTAATAGTAACCATGTATCTGACATGGAAGAATGTTTTGGCGTATTAAGGAGGTATGTCATAAAGTTAAATCCCTGAAAGTGCACTTTCAGATTTTCTTGGGGAAAGTTTCTGGGGTTTATAGTCAACATAAGGGGGATAGAAGCAAATCCAGAGAAAACCATATCATTGTTGGAAACGCCTTCGCCTAGGTCACGTAAGGAAGTACAAAGTTTAACTGGAAAGGTGGCGGCCTTAAACCGCTTTGTTTCAATATCAACTGACAAGTGTCTCCCATTTTACAACTTGCTCAGAGGAAACAAGAAGTTTGAGTGGACCGAAGAATGCGAACAGGCACTTCACGATCTAAAAGTTCATCTGGCTGAACCCACCATACTATCGAAACTGACATTCGGGGAATGCCTGTTTCTGTATCTGGTCGTGACGGAAAATGCGATCAATGCTGTGTTAGTTCGAGAAGAAAATTGGGCGCAGAAACCAGTATATTATGTAAGTAAAAGACTTCTCAGAGCTGAGTCCCGATATCCATTAATAGAAAAGCTCGTGTTTTGTCTTATTTTGGCTTCAAGGAAGCTCAAACCATATTTTCAGTTCCACATTATCCATGTTTTAACTGACCAACCTTTAAGGCAGGTTTTGCAAAAACCTGAAACGTCGGGATGTCTTCTAAAGTGGGCCATCGAACTCAGCCAGTTCGAGATATTATATGCCACGCACAACAATCAAGAGTCAAGCCCTCGCTGACTTTGTGGCTGAGTGCATAGGTTTTCAAGATGAGCCAATAAGAGAAATGGTGCAGGAATTGTGGAAAATCTTTGTTGATGGATCTTCTAATGAAGGGGTACTTTTAATCTCACCTGAAGGGCATCGATTCCATACAGCTCTCAGGTTCAAATTCAAAGTATCGAACAACTAAGCCGAATATGAGGCCTTATTGGCAGGCCTAAGGGTGGCAAAAGAGCAAAAAGCAAAGGTGATCCAATGTTATAGTGATTCTCATCTCGTAGTCAACCAGGTATTGGGAGAATACCATGCTCGTGGTATCAAGATGGCAGCCTACTTAGCCAAGGTTAAGGGTGATTTGTCTGAATTCAAGTTTAGCTCTGTTGAACAAGTACCTCGTGAGCAGAATTCCAATACTGATGCTCTGGCTCGATTTCCTACCACCAAAGAGGCAAATACACTGAATGTAGTTCCAGTGGAATTCTTGGAAAGCCCAAGCATAATAGTAGAAATGGTTGAGATTGGAATGATTGACATAGAACCAACCTGGATGACCCTGATAGTGGAGTATCTCACAACCAAAAAGTTACCTGATGATCGAAAAGGCACAAGAAAGTTGTTATATCAAGCTCCGCGATATGTTATGGTTGAAGGGATTCTATATCGATGAGGGCATTCACTACCTCTCCTACGATGTGTTCTGCCCAAGGAAGTGCAGACTATCTTGCAAGAAATACATGAGGGCTTCTGCGGACACCATGCTGGGGAGCAAAACCTGGCTCTAAAGGTACTGAGACAAGGCTATTTTTTGTTGGGAAACTTATACAAGATCTTTATTTATTTTCATGTAGATTTAATATTAAACAAATTAATATGAGACAACCTAGAACATGTTTCTAAAATTGAATTCAAAAGAGAAATAATGATAAGAATACTTACATTATACGCAACGGAATGAATGAGTCATTCCTTCAGTTTCTCTAACCCTTGTATCCTTTCAGTCGCTGAGTATTACCAAGAAACTGAACCGATCTTCAATTTTCTACACAGTCTTCCAAAGTATCCTTAGAATCACCTAGACTAGAGTAGGCAATTCTCAACACATGAGATAGACACAGAGAGAAGAAGATAAAATAACAATGAGGCTTAGAAAAGGACTTGTGTTTAGAGAGAATCTAAAATCTATGAGAAACTTGAGTTTTAGAAATCTGACTTGACTTGTGTTTTCAAATCTCTCTTTACATTCCTTTTATAGACTCAATTATGTCATTTATTTAATAAGAAAATCAATAAAATAATAGCCAATTAACAACCTAGGTCGAAATTATCATGGGCTTTAGGCCCGTGAAAATTCACATTTGATTATAAGTTCGTTGGACTTAAAATCAAAGCCTGTATTATTTTCTATTGATTTAATTAATTAAATAATTATTTAAATCCTTTATCACATTAATTATTTATAATTTGAAGATTGATTTAAACTTATTTATTAATTTAGATACCAATTTATCTTAATTAATAAATCTGCCATAATTTCTCTTTTCTTCTCTAAATTACACAACTCTGTAAAACTATCCAAAATTGACCTGGCCAACTTTGATAATTCTAATTGATAATTAAATCAATTAATTGAGACTATCTAGATGATTTTATCCAAGGTAAAGTGGGGACCATGGGCCTATGAATCAAGCTCCAATAGGTTATCATAAATCTAACAAATAAATTTACTAACTTATTAATTCCTCGTGACTCCACTAAAGACTCGGAATTGCACTCTTAAATTCATAGAACGCTCTAAACAAATATAGATATGCTATTAATTATCCATTTTTACAACCATAATTGTCACTCAATCTCTATAGACGGTCTACAATGAGATGGGACTAAGATACCGTTTTACCCATCATTGTATTTTATCCTTAAAACACTTAGTTCCTTGTAAATGATATTTCAGTAAACTAATATTAATTACTAAAATGAGATCTCTATCATTTAACACGTTGAACCAAACTAAACAGAAACCATTGTTTCACTTCTTCATCAGAAGCTATAGATGTTCAAATCTATGATTAACACTCTCACTCAATTATACTACTGAGCTCCCAAGATGTAAGTATGGGCTAATCCGTAGGGTAAGCTGGTAATGAACAAGTCAAATAACTCAAATAATACAATTAGTTAGAATACTAACCACTCAGAATTGAGATTGAATTGACCTATGGTCAACTATATGATATGGCTAGAATAGATAATAATGGTATGCTTACTTATCCTATCAACTATCAATATCGGTCCAGTCCGATGTAACAAATACATCTAATCTTATCTACTTTGCTAATGTTCTAGAAAGAACATAACACTAAAATGTGTAAGTAGATCATATCGTAGATTGGCAAGTCAGTGTAAATCCTATACACTGACTAATCTTAGGACTGACTTATTTTGAACATATAATCATATAATCTTAGGCTGAATGTCCTTAGTCTGTGTGTGGCTACCTTTGCTTCGACAGGAAGGACAACCTCACTTCCAAAGGTCAAGGAGAAAGGAGTGTGTCCGGTGAAAGTCCTGTGGGAAGTTCGGTATGCCTAAAGTACCTGCGGGAGCTGCTTGGGCCAAATTCCTTTGGCCTCATCCAAAATTTTCTTAAGACTCACCTTTAGGGTCTTATTCATAGCCTCGACCTTTTCTTAATCCTGTACATTGACTAATCTTAGGACTACTTGTTCAATTCTCTGTAGTAAAGAAATCAGAGGCATGTTAAAAAAGCTGGTCAGATGCGTATAAACGTCGATGAAGTTCAAGGCCATGGATCCTTTAATTCCAGCAGAATATTAATCTCATATTCTGATTTATATGTTAAAGAACACATCTTTCCTGATTTGTATTTCTTTCAGTCTCTTTTGGCAATTAGCCAAATTAATTTTTTATCATCAAAGGGTGCTTAATGCCATATTTCATTTAATCGTTCTTTTTCTTTGGGTTCATTGTAACTGTCATGGTGCCTCATCCAACCTTTTCTTAAGGCTCGCCTTTAAGGTCTTATATTCCACTGTGATTACGTCACTATAAATACGATTAGCTATATGCTCGGGATTTAATAGAAGTTTACATTAAACAAATAATCATGAAAATAAAACATGTGAGCAAAGTGACTGACCAAGTCAAAAAATGATTTCTTTTCTTTTATTGATAATAAATGAGATTACAAAGAAATTGGGTTTTAATTAGGGCCCAAAACCCTAACAAACTCCCACTTGCACTAATTGAAACTAATGCCTTAATTCTACTAATCCCTTTTCCTCGATATGCTTATCAAATGTAGCTTCTGGTAGTGTCTTCATAAACGGATCTGGAAGATTGTCTTCAAATGCAATATTCATAACCTTCACATCTCCCTTGGCCACATATTCTCGAATAATGTGATACTTCCTCTCTATATGCTTACTCCTCTTGTGACTACGAGGTTCTTTCGAGTTGGCTATCGCTCCTATATTGTCACAAAACAACACAAGAAGTTTATCCATTTCTGAAATAACACCAAGATCCAAATAGAACTTCTTTAGCCAAACTATTTCCTTAGTTGCTTCTAACGCGGCTATGTACTCAGCCTCCATTGTGGAATCTGAGATTGCAGACTGCTTTACGCTTCTCCATATCATAGCTCCACCCCCAAGAGTAAACACCATTCCAGAAGTAGACTTCCTGTCATCGACATTAGTTTGAAAATCTGAATCGGTGTAGCCTACAGGGTTTAGAACACCACCCTTGTAGACTAACATATAATCCCTAGTCCATCTTAAATACTTCAAGATATGCTTAATTGTTATCCAATGTTCTGATCTTGGGTTTGACTGATACCTGCTCACTACTCCCACTGCATAGCAGATATCTGGTCTAGTACACAACATGGCATACATCAGACTTCCAATTATAGATGCGTAAGGAACTTTTCTCATTGCATCTTCCTCTTCAGGAGTCTGGGGAGACTGCTTCTTTGAATGATGAATTCCATGGCAGGACGGTAAACGTCCTTGCTTGGAATCTGTCATTGAGAAACATTCAATCACTTTATCAATGTAAGCTACTTGAGATAGAGCTAAGAGTCTGTTCTTTCTATCCCTAATGATCTGGATACCTAGAACATAACTTGCTTCACCCAAATCCTTCATATGGAATTGAGTGCTCAGCCAATTCTTCACATCTGATAATTTCTTAACATTGTTTCCAATGAGTTAGATATCATCTACATAAAGAACAAGGAATACCACTATTTGATTTGCCTTTAGTTAGTAAACACAAGGCTCATCAATATTTTTTTCAAAGCCATAGGTTTTGATTATTTCATCAAACCTAAGGTTCCAGGAACGAGAAGCTTGCTTAAGTCCATAAATAGACCTATTCAACTTGCAAACTTTTCTTTCTTTTCCAACTACTTTAAATCCTTCTGGCTGATCCATATAAATGACTTCATCAAGCTTTCCATTAAGAATAGCTTTCTTGATGTCCATTTTATAGATCTCATAGTCGAGAGTGGTTGCTATGGATAGGAGGATGCGAATGGACTTGAGCATGGCTACCGAACTAAAAGTTTCCTCATAGTCCACGCCTTCTCTTTGGGTATAACCCTTTGCCACTAATCGAGCTTTATAAGTCTCAATATTTCTATCAACACCTCATTTCTTCTTGTAGATCCACTTGCACCCAATGGCACTAATGTCACTAGGTGCTTCCACAAGATCCCAGATGGAATTTGAGTACATGGACTCCATTTCCTGTTTCATGGATTCGAGCCATAGTTCCTTTTTAGGGCTAGCCATTGCTTATTTGAAAGATAATGGATCATCATCACTAGTGTCACCAACAACCATATTGTTTCACCATCCAAACCATAGCGAACTGGGTTCCTTGAAACCCCCCCACTACGATGAGGCCCCGTGACTGTTTGCTCAGGAACTGTGGTACTATCTTCATTTAAATCGACTTGCATTGGTTGGACATGAAGAGTGGGAATTTCATCATCAACTTCCATTGATGACGATGGAACATTGGTTGGAGTCAATTCTTTTACCATCTCCTCTAAAACTACTTTGTTGCGTGGTTTGATGTTTTGGACATAGTTATTTTCAAGAAAAGTAGCATTTGTAGAAGTAAAGACTTTCTTTTCTGAATGACTATAGAAAAGTCCACCCTGAGTACCTTTAGAATAGCCAACAAACATGCAAACTCCAATTCATGGTTCTTACTTTCCTTCCTTTTTCCTCAGGATGTGGGCGGGACACCCCAAGATTCTATAATGGCGTAAAGTAGGTTCACAACCATTCTAGTGCTCTAAAGGTGTTTTGAGGATTGATTTAGATGGCACGACACTGAGAATGTCATTCGTGGTTTCAATTGCATGTCCCCAGAACAAATTTGGTAGAGTTGAGTAACTAAGCATTCATCTAACCATTTCCAATAAAGTTCTGTTTCGGCATTCTGCTACAC
The DNA here is from genome assembly GCF_963169125.1 of Humulus lupulus. Lineage (NCBI taxonomy): Eukaryota > Viridiplantae > Streptophyta > Magnoliopsida > Rosales > Cannabaceae > Humulus > Humulus lupulus. The sequence continues at coordinate 244,162,496 of NC_084795.1, read as the reverse complement.
CATTTTGTTGCGGAGTAACTGGCGAAGTAAGTTGTGATAAAATCTCAAGTTCAATTAAATGATCTTGGAACTACATATCCAAATATTCTCCACCCCTATCAGATCGCAAGATCTTTAACGTTTTACCTAATTGGTTCTGAGCCATCGCTAGGAATTCCTGAAACTTTGAAAATGTTTATGATTTCCTATGCATTAGGTAAAGACGTGACTATCTAGAGTAATCGTCAATGAAAGTGATGAAATACTCAAAACTACCCTGGCTTGTACATTCAAGGGTCCACAAACATCTTAATGCACAAGTCCATGTGATTCTTTGGCCCTATCACCCTTTGCAGAGAATGGATGCTTGGTCAGTTTGCCTTCTAGACAAGATTCACAAACAAGTAATTCACTAAGGTGAGTTCCCTCAAAGGCCCATCCTTTGTAAGTCTTTGAATCCTATTGTTGACCATGATTTTGGCCAACTGCGAGTAGACGCAAAAACGACAGTAAACCTTGAATAGAAAATAAATAACACAAGTAATTTTATAGTGGTTCAGCCCCAATTTGTTGGTAATAGCCTAATCCACGTGGAGTTGTGATATATGTAGCCTACACCTAAGATCAGATGAACCTGAGTCAAATGAGTTTCTCAAGTGTAAGTAAAAAAGTACAATGTTTCTCTCTCTAAACTCCCAGAAAATGCTCCCAGAATGCCTCAAGTAACAGTCCCAAAATCTCAAAATTAGAGAGTCTAAAACTTTCCAAAAGATCTCATCCCCCCAAATGATGCCATGAGCCATTTATTTATAGGCTCATGATCGTACATGAGAAATATCCCATTTTGATGGGGTCTTTGGTTGTTTCAACCAACTTTAATTAATAAAATAATAAACAAATTCAAATTACAACAATATAGCTATTACTTCGAGATATCTGAGAGATTCATGTGGTAGCAACGAGTTATTCAGGTTGAAGTTGTTACTGAGATTCTGTAAAGAAGTCACTGGGTAGTTAACTCCTGAGATTCTAACACATCCGGTTAGCTACTCCTTTAATTTGACGTAGTTGGTTGGATGAAACCCATTTCTAAGATGACTGGTTGGATGAAACCCATTTCTGAGATGACTGGTCGGCTGAACTTCTTGTCTGTTCAGTCGGGTGAGTTCCATCCCTGAGATGTCTGGTCGGCCAAACCGTATGTCTGGTCAGGTGAGACTTCTCCCTGACCAGACAAAAGTATTCTCCGATGTAGCTAGCCGGCCATATCACATTACTGAAGTGACTGGTTGGCCAAAACACATTACTGGTCGCCCAGCCAAGACACAACACTAGTCGGCCAAGACACATCACTGGTCGGCCAAGACACATTATTGGTCGGTCGAAAATCTTACCTGGTCGGCCAAATTACTTCTTGACCAAGTAAATCTATTTTAGACCAGTTATATCACAACTCTGCAGGTCAACTTCCAACCTTTGCACTATTTTAGTCAACACATTTACTGAGTATTAATGTGTCATTTACTGACCATGCATTTTCACTTGTCCCATCTGATTGCCACGTCACAGAACAAAATTTTGGGGATAACACCTATCATAGCCAATGTGACCTAGTCTCAAGTGCCATAAATACGTCATATTATTGTTATCGGTCTTTTGACGTTTATTGGTTTTAGGTTTAGCTACTTTGAATAAATCCTTGTTCAGAGTGAGGGGTTCGTTAGGTCGCAGAATATAAAGCTCATTTTCCAAACATGCAATACACAATTGTGATCGATTGAAGGAAATAGATATATTAGAACTTGTGAAAGTCATAACAAATTGTTCTAATTGCAACATGGAAACTGAAATTAAATTTCTACTAAAATTTGGAATAAAAAATACATCTTTTAAAAATAATTATTTATTTTTGAACTTCAGACGAGCTCTTCCTCTAGCTTGGACTGCAACGAACGCTCCGTTCCCAACTCTAAGCTTTAAGCCTCCTTCGTCCACTTCCTCCCACGATTCAAGAAGCTGTAAAGAGTTACAAACATGGTTAGTAGATCCAGAATCAATAATCCAAACAGATTTATGATTCTCTAAAACACATGTTTCTAAGATAAATGAACTATAATCATTACCTTTGTTCTCCGCTACTAGAAACTTAGGGCAATCCTATTTCCAATGCCCCTTCTCTTTGCAGTGAAAACACTTAACTTTACCTTTCTTGTTTTTCTTGTTCTTCCCCTTAGGCGTCTGTGCTTTTTGTTGTGCACTCGTCTTTCCAATCTTTGCAGGCTTGGGGTTGTTATTTTGTCCACCTTTCCTCTTGTTTCCATCTTTCTAGACGAAGCTTGGTTAGCTTCAGCCTTAGCTGGATCAGCAGCAGTAGTAGTAGTTGTCTTCTTTTCTCCTCCCTTACTTGGTCCACCCATGATAGACTCAAGAGTCTGAAACTCGTTCATGAGCTGCGTCAGACCATAGTTGAGTTTATTCAACACATAGTTGGCGGTGAACGGCAAGAAAGTTGGAGAGAGACCATTGAGGATTAAGCCAACTTGAGTTTCCTCATCTATTGTTGCTCCATGCAGTTCAGCTTCCTGAAAGTAGTTTGTCATTTTTATCAGATGATCACGAACATGTTGAGAAGGTGCCATCCGAGCATTGGCATATTTCTTGGTGGCCTCAAAATGAGTCTGCACTGACTTGGCACCAAACATGTCTTGGAGCTAATCCATAATTTCGTAGGCCGTCTCAACATTCTCCATCTTTTTCTTGAGAGTGTCGACCATAGTTGTCAACATATAGTACCGCGCCTTGTTGTTAGCCACCTGCCAACGCTCATAATTATCCCTCACAGAATTGATAGCTCCTTCAGCTGGAACTTCTGGGGAATCCTTAGACATGACGAACTTGGAGTTGTCACCAATCAACACAATGTTGATGTTTTGCTTCCATTTAAGGAAGTTTTCTCTAGTGAGTTTCTCCATCGAAATTGGAGAAAGGATGGGAGTAGACACAACCATACTTAAAACTACAAATTATCAATAAAATAGAAATCAATCACATTTGCTCAATAAAACTCCTATTCACACAAATTTCAGGATATAGCACAACATATATAAAAAAATATGTAAGATATGAGAAAAATACAAAAATAATCATATCTCTATTTCTTTAGGTTTTTAACTAATCTATGATATCCATGTCCCGGTTGGCGAGAGTAAAAAATACCACTAGTTAAATAAAGTTGTAAACTTATTTAATAATGGACACCATTATTAACAACCCATTATTCGATCAAAATAAGAAAACAAAATCTCTTATTTTAAGAGCTAGACCCACGGTTTCAATAATCACAGATTTAGTCCTAGTAGTCACCTTATGGGTGAGTCTAGTAGAATTTGACCTATAATTATCTATCTTTCGAAATCTAGCGTTGTCAAAATAACTAACGAACACCATCCGTAGGGCGACTAATCAAAGCGTCTTGAGGCCCCATTAAGTTATTGACGTTGTTAAACCATTGGTGGAGATCGAATATAATTCTTAAAATAAGCTCATTATAAAATTAAAAAAATACTATTTTTATTATTTTTCAAAAATTAATGACTTGTTCTCCAAAAAATTGTAAGATTAGAATTTTTAAAACCAAACTCCTATAATTTCCTATTAATTCTAAAGTGGCACATTGAAACAAATTCAATTAATTTAGAATTAATTTGTTGCTAATCAATAATTAGGTTTAACTAATATAATGAACCTATACAATTAAATCCAACTCAGGTAAATGAGCCTTAACAATTGGGCTTGTATGGAGGAGGGTTGGGTCCGGTATGTCATTCCCACTACAAATGCCCTCATACTTCCATACAAGGTCCAAAAGACAGTAATTTAAACCTTCATTTTATTAATTGTTATTAATTGATTAGACTCACTATAGTCATGCAAAACAAATGAGCCTTCATAAGTGGAATCACCCACAAAAGAGGAATTTAAACTTTACATTTTTCAATGGGCCCAAATAAAACTTATTATTTTATGAATATTTTATTTGGCAAAATTCATATATCTAACAAACATATGGGCCACTATATGCATATAAGCCCAATTGCAAAAATACAACGTATAGTGCAAACAGACATGTTATAATTGGATGGGCCTAATCATGTTACTATATGAGCAAGTCGATGAATTTATAAAAAAAATACCACAATTTATTTCATTTTCAAAAATAACACAATTAATTATCTAGAATTTATCAAAAAAATTGAATTAATTAAATGTTTACAAGAAATAAGTCAATTTAAATGAAATTTATCAACAATCAACTTGGTTTAGGTTAATTTGAAAAAAAAAATCAATTTAAATTAATTAGGATTTATCAACAATTAACCAAAGTTAATTTAAATCACATTTATTAAAAAAATATTATATTAATTGGTTGAAAAAAATGATATTTTTCAAAATTTAACCAATTTTAAATTTTAAAATCAATATCTTAACTATGTTACAAAAATATCTTGTGTTGTTACAACAATAAGCTAATATTTTAACAATTTTAAAAAATAAAATATTAATAGTTATAACAACCCTAAAATATCTTAAAACAGTTAAATAAATTCAAATATCCATGAAAATATCTAACTAACAAATTTCAAATTTCAAATAATTTAAATATTAAAAACTATAGAATAAACAGATATTTATATTTTCAAATAAAGATTTAATAAAATTATCAAGTATTTAAAAGAAAATATCTTAAATATATGATATCTTAATTCTAATATTTTAATATATTAAAAGATTTAAAATTATGTTGTTAGTCTATTTTTAAATTTGAATTTGAATCTTTGTAGAAAATATCTAATTATTTAAATCTCAACCAACAAAAATATCTTATTTTAAAAAACAATTTTAAATGATAAAATAAATATGATATTTTGTAGTGCACCAAAATTTTTTTTTAGATTATTTAAATTTTTGTGATTTATTTGATTTAAATGTTAAGTGTGATGAATTGTTTTATTTAAGTGTTGTTATTTTATTTGGTTGATTATTTGTTTTATTTGATTGTTTATTATTTTATTTAATTGTTAGAATTGTTTGGTTAATTAATTTAATAAGTGAATAATTGTGTAATATGTTATTTTACTATTAGTGTTACATTTTAATTAAGTGTGACAATTGAGGTGATTATGTGAGCTATGGTGGAATGCACTAAGGTGCATGATAGATAGTAATGCACCCTAGTGATTTAGTGGGTGCTAGTGCATGGTAGCATGGTGCACATGTGTAGATTTTCTACACATTTTATGTTTCCTTATTTTAGATTTTATTTGAGTTAATTTATTTAAAAAAAAAAAAAGAAAGGGAAGAAGAGGGCTTGGGCGTGTGACCTAGTGGGAAAGGAATGATTTCCTTAAAGTGATAAAAATAAAAAATTGAAGATAATAATTATTTTGGGGATAGGCATGATCATTTTTATTCCTTTATATCTTTTTAAATAAAGAGAAATTAAGAGAAAATAAATGGGAAATGGAAACTTACCTTATTGTGTTAGGGGAGACTTTATGGGAGGATTTTGATAAAGGGGATAAGAAAGGAGAGAAGAGCCATTGCTCTTGGGTGGCTGCCGTGACCTAGAGAGAGAGAGAGAGAGAGAGAGAGAGAGAGAGTGGCGTGTAGAGAGAGAGAGAGAGGAAGAAAGAAAGAAAGGAAGAAGGAAGAAGAAGGTGAAGAGGAACCCCTCTTAGAGTATGTCCTCTTGTTATTCTCATTTGTATAATCTCTTTTTATTGATATATGTCATTGACTTGTTTTATTTTCTTGTGTGTGTTTGGGTTCTTTCATCTCCTCATGGTGGTTTTCCAATAAAAACCCTAGGCTTGAACAAGGGTGTGGATTTTGGGTATTGATCGTTTGTGTTCTTGATTTTACAATCAAGAGAGGTAATGGTCTTTTCTTAGCCCTTATATTGTTTTTGGTGGGTTGTCTATGAGGTCTTGTTAATGATGCTAATGGTTGATTTTGGTAGGATTGGTGTATAGGATTTGTATATTGTGAGAGTATGATTTGTGTTAAAAAGGGTTGTGATGTTGATTTTGCTATGCATAAAAGTTGAGATAATCTATGAGTGCATGTATGGTGATTTCGGCCTAGGCTTACCCAAGGGTGTTCTTGATATTTTGTGTGATGTTGTATGATTTACAATATATTAGATCCATGTTTTAGGACCTATGTTATATGGGTAAGAGGATAATTGGCAATCTTGATATTTTGATCCATGAAATTTTGATAGATGCATGTTATATTTTGAATGATTAAATTACAAGATGCATGAAAATAATGATAGAAACATGTTAGGTTAATATAAGGCATATGTGAATATGGTGCTTATAAATTACTATATGTTATTGTTATTGATAGTGTTTTGTTGGTTTTCATGGAATTGCAACAAATGGTTTTTAAAAGGATTCATGTGAGTATGTTAGTAATATTAAAATCATGCATATTATAAGAGTATAATGAGATTTTAAACATGTATGATTTTATGTAATTTTGAGACAAAAGTTGAGTTTTATGAGGAATTAAGCTTGCTGTTTTTTTTTGTAAATAATTGGGTAAAAGTTGATAAGAAGATGAGTTGCATGCATAAATAATGTTCTTGATGAATATGTTAATTTTTATGAAATTAAAAAGAGGATTTTAAGTCTCATGTTATGATATTTTACTCAAATAATTACCTACAGAATTTTTATTGAATTTTGAGAAAATATGAGTTTATAAAATTGAATATGGTGATTTTAATGATAAAAATAGTTGCTGGAATTTTTGTAATAAAATATTGAAGTAAGTTTCACTAAAATGAATTTGGTGAGTTTTTGGAATAAATTATTTTTCCTAAGTTATGGTAATATTGAAAAATGATATTTTTAATGGTATGAATGCATATTTTGATAAGTAATGATTTTTCATTTATTTTGATTGAGAAAAATATTTGGACTCTATTTATTTGTGATTTTTGAATAAAATAAAAGGTGGCTGAAAGTTTGTTTTAAAAATGTTAAAAATTGTAATTAAATTGGCACATATGGATTTTTGCTACTTAAAAACTAAGTCTTAAATAAATTAAATCAAAATGTATTTTTCCACACTTAAAATATATTTTCTCACCTCATTTAAGTAACACAATGATAAAATTTATTTTTTATTTTTTTCTTTCTAAAGGGACATATTAAAAATAGGCATTTTAATTAAATCCAAGCTTTTTGGTTAATTCTTGTTAATTAGAAATTAATGGATGAAATTGTCACATATTTTATTTTTAAGCTAAAATAAAATAACTTTATAAAATAAAATATTGTTTTGAGAAATTTAATCAACTTAGAAATTTTAAGAAAAATAAAGCGTGTAATATGTCTATTGATTTTAAAATAATAAAAGAAATGTAGAATTATCGTTTTTGAAAACGTCTTTATTACGTAACGTTTCCACTTATGCATGTTACATGCAAATCAATTTTTACGTCCAAAATCATGATTATTATTCAACTATGTGATTTTTATAAAACAATCATGTTAGTAAAATAGGTAGAACGAGCATTATTCTTTTTGGCGATAATTGCATGTTTAGTGTAACTGTTATTATGAGTGCATGGCCCATGCACACATGAGTTGTATGGAAGGGCAAAATAGTAATTTTATGAACCTAAGAAATGTTATTTTGATTATGATATAGGCTCGTTGAAAGATTGTGAAATTCTTAGCTTGGACCTGAGGTAAGGAAGTTAGATAGATTCTATGATTTTATGCTATGAATGGTATGAATGGTAAGACCATTGTGTGAATAAATTGTTATGAATTATGAATGCCATAACGTGATGATATGTTGAATGTGATATGTGTATGGATGTTAGATACATCAAACAGATTACGGTGTCAGATACATCGAACGAGTTACTAAGGACATTGAGACGTAACTCACATCAAACAGATTACGATGTTAGATACATCAAACAGATTACGATGTCAGATACATCGAACGAGTTACTAAGGACATTGAGACGTAACTCCTAGGGCGGACGCGCCGAGGTTATTCAAGGACCAGTGATCTCCTGTTTACCTCATAGGGTGACATGGACAACTAGCGTTCCATGCTCATCATGTATGCTGTATGTTTGTGATATGATGATATGTCACATTTATGTTATGATATGATGATATGTCACATTTATGTTATGATATGATGATATGTCATATTTATGTTATGATATGATGAAAAGTTACGATTATGTTATGATATACCATGATGTTTTAGATGAACGTTAGTGTTTGGTTTTTGTTGTTTTCTTACTTGCTTATTTGTTTGTACTTCCTTACTGGGCTTTTAGCTCACCCCCCTTACTTTCCTTCCAGGTAGCAAATAGGATTTCTCTATGGCACGCGTGGTGATGTGAGGAGTTCTTTCTTCATGGGGTGTATGGCGTGGGGCAATCCTATGGACGATAAAACGATCAACGTAGAACGCCATTTAAATTATGTTTTGTTTTTAAGATACTTTCCTAAATTATCAGCGGGACTCTGTTATTTAAATTATTTGGTTTTCTTTGAACTTTGTATAAAAACCTATGTTTTATTTTAAACTTATGGCGCCAACTTGCATGATTTTAAATAAGTCCCCCTGAGACTTTAATAATGGATGGTATTCTTTTATAAATTATGTTATGCGAACGTTTTGTAAGTATTAGTCTAGGGCGTTCTTTACATATTTTTGGCTTTGATTATAAATAATCAGTTTTCACATTAGTCAAGTCTTGAGTGGGGGAGAATGTGGCGCGCTGCCCCTTTGGCACACCCACATGGGGCCATTTTGTAAGTGAGCATGCCTTGGTGCTTGATCATTAGTCAAGTCTTGCACCAAGCAACCTCATGTGGTAGGGTAGTGGCAATTTTATAATTATGCATATGTCTCCTAGACAAAAATCATATATGTTACTAGGAAGACCTTGTATCCCTAGAAGGCTCCTTAGGGGGAGGTGACCTGTTGACTTAGGGAAGCACCATGGCCACCAGCAGATAGGGGCCAAAGCTGTGTACTCCCTTGTCTTATCAAGGCTATATATTAATAAAATGATGTTTATCCATACTTGCCCTTGTATGCCCCCTTGTTGCCTATGTGTTACTTGTTTGTTATCTTCGTTGGGCCATTGCGTGCCACTTGCCTTGATGTGTGCTTTGTGTTGTGTGGACGTTCCCAGGAATGACTTGCTTTGTGCTTGCTGATACTTCATTATTGCCCGTTGCATGTCCGAGATGTGTATGTGGCTAACCATTGAGTTTGTTTGCCTGCAGGTGTGTGTTGTAGGCTGACTTGCTAGCTTGAAGTGTCTGCAAGTGCCGCATGTTCCGTCTACTTGGAGTACCCTATTAGCCAGCCCGTGATAATTGGTATCAGAGCCAGGTTAGAGAAATTTTGGCAAAACACACTAATGGTGAGCAACACTCAGACGATCGAAGCACTTGAGAAGCGTGTGGGGGAATTAGATGGTCTGGACGAAAGGATCAGGGATCTTTCCTCTGCAAGCCATAACTTTGGATCGTCAGATGCAAGAAATCGCATAGTTGTGCTAGAGAAGGAAAATGATGTTCTCCTATCTAGAATAATCGCATTGGAGCAAAGAAACACTCCAATAAGTACTTATGTTTCCCCTCGGTGGGAAGAGCGCATTGCAGCGGTGGAGCGCATGCTGAAGGAACAACAAGTTTCCATAAATGACACTACGGAAGACTGCAGGGAGGCAGTTGGCGTGCTTAGAGAAGGAATGGTTGAGCTAACTACAAAGGTAAACCTAACCATGCGAGCAGTTGGGAATGCACCTGCAACAGGGCCGATAGGTATGGAATATGGCTGAGTTAAAGTGCCCGAGCCGAGGCCCTATAACGAGGCTAGAGACGCAAAGGACTTGGAAAATTTCCTCTTCGACATGGAACACTATTTTAGAGCCATGCGGGCCGATTCGGAAGAAGGAAAGGTCGCCATGGCTACCATGTACTTGTCTGGGGATGCCAAGGTGTGGTGGAGGACAAAGTATGACGACATAGAGAATGGTAGATGCACCATCACATCTTGGGTAGACCTGAAGAGAGAACTGAAGACGCAATTTCTGCCAGAAAATGTCGCCTACATGGCTCAACGCCAGTTGAGAGAGCTTAAACAAGTCGGGATAGTCCGAGACTATGTGAAGAAGTTTTTGGGACTAATGCTCAATATAAAGGACATGTCCGAAGTAGACAGGCTCTTCTGCTTCCTTAAGGGATTGAAACCGTGGCCCAAGCAAGAACTTCAAAGACAGCGTGTGTCTGACCTAGCCACCGCTCAAGCTGCTGCTGAACACTTGACATACTACACTCCGGAGATCAGCTTGCCAAAAAGGGCTACCCCTCCAACCAGCTCAAGTAGCGCTGGGAGTAAGAAGTCAGGGAAGTCATGGTAGGGCAAGACTAGCTAAGTGGAGCCAAATACTTCACAAAGTTGGACTTGAGATCGGGCTATTATCAGGTGAGGATCGCAGATGGGGATGAACCAAAGACAACGTGCGTTACTCGATATGGAGCATTTGAGTTTTAAGTAATGTCGTTTGGGTTGACAAATGGACCTCCCACTTTCTGCACACTGATGAACCAAGTATTCCACGAGTATCTAGATAAGTTCGTGGTGTACTTGGATGATATCGTGGTTTATAGCGCCACGATTGAAGAGCATCAAGAACACTTGGCTCAAGTGTTTCAGAAGTTGAGAGAGAAACAACTATATGTGAACCACGAGAAATGCTCATTTGCACAGGAGAGCATCAAGTTCCTAGGCCATGTTGTGGAACTTGGTCGAATTCGTATGGATCTGGAGAAGGTGAGGGCAATCCAAGAATGGAAAGCCCCCACAAACGTGAAAGAACTCCACTCTTTCTTGGGCCTAGCCAACTACTATAGGCGATTTGTGGATGGCTACTCAAGAAGAGCGACGCCCTTAACCGAGCTGCTGAAAAAGGGTGTGACTTGGGCGTGGACTGACAAGTGTGCTGAAGCATTTAGGAGTTTGAAGGAAGCCATGATGAAGGATCCTGTTCTTGCCTTGCCAGATGTTAGCAAGCCCTTCAAAGTACAGACAGATGGCTCAGATTATGCTTTGGGAGGGGTACTAGTACAAGAAGACCACCCGGTAGCATATGAGAGTCGCAAGCTGTCTGAAGCTGAGAGGCGGTATACTGCCCAGGAGAAGGAACTCCTCGCGGTTATCCATTGCTTGTGAGTGTGGAGACATTAGGTGAAGACGGATAATGCAGCGGTTAGTCATTTCCTTACATAGTCGAAACTGACCCCTAAGCATGCTCGATGGCTGGAGTTCGTGGCGGAATTCGACTTCTGTTTTGAGCACAAGGCAGGACGCTTGAACCAGGCAGCTGATGCCTTAAGTCACAAAGCAGAATTGGAGACTCTAAAGAACTTGGCTAGTTTGTCGGCTAGCGTGGTGAACACTCCACTCAAGGAGCGCATCAAAGAAAACCCGGAGAAAGACCTAGTTGTCAGAACCATCCTGAAGCTTGTAAAAGAAGGAAAGACTCGCCAGTAATGGGTCGAGAGTGATCTTCTGTGGGCCAAAGGGCGTTGTTTGTATGTTCCGAAAGCTGGAGATTTGCGGAAGACATAACTAAGCAAGTGTTATGACACCTTGTGGGCAGGTCATTCAGGGTGGCAGAGAACGCATGCCCTTTTGAAGCAGGGATACTACAGGCCACAAATGCGAGATGATGTAGTAGAGTACACCAAGACCTGTCTTGTCTGTCAACAAGACAAGGTCGAAAGGAACAAGACATTTGGGTTTTTGGAGCAGTTGTGAGTCCCAAGTCGACCATGGGAGAGTGTGTTGCTTGACTTTATAACCAGCCTATCGAAGACAGGGGATTTAAGTGCGATCTTGGTGGTCATAGACAGATTCTCAAAGTACGCAACATTCATCCCGGTGTCGAAGTACTGTTCGGCAGAGAAGACAGCACGACAATTCTTCAAGCATATTGTCAAATATTGGGGAGTGCCCCAGAACATTGTTAGTGACCGAGATGGAAGATTCATTGGGACCTTTTGGTCCGAACTATTCAGTTTCTTGGGGTCACAATTGAACATATCCTCGAGCTACCATCCACAGACAGATGGGCAAACAAAAAGATTCAACGAGATGTTGGAGGAGTACTTGCACCACTTTGTCAATGCCAATCAGAAGAACTGGCCTCAACTACTTGATGTAGCTCAATTTTGCTTTAAATCTCAAAAGATTTCTTCATCGAATAAGAGCCCTTTTGAAGTTGTTAATGGACAGCAGCCACTGTTGCCCCACACAGTGGACGAATACCGTGGTCGGAACCTGCGAGCCTTTCACTTCACAAAAGACTGGAAGAAAACGACAGAGATTGCCCGAGCTTATTTAGAAAAAGCATCAAGAAGAATGAAGAAGTGGGAAGATCAGAAGCGCAGACCACTGAAGTTCAAACAGTTGAGATTTTGAGGGGACAAAGACATCAGACTCGTTCACTAGTACGAGGGTCTGGTCTCAATCATCTCAAAAGTTGGCCTAACTTCCTACAAAATCGACCTACCAGCATGGATGAAGATACACCCGGTCCTTCACGTTAGCAACTTGAAGCCGTATCATGAAGATCCAGCACATCCAGAGCGCAACCAGTCAACCAGAGGAGGAGTCATCATTCAACCAAGGAGCAAGCGTCAACCTGAAGAAATCCTGGCGGAGAGGACGGTCACCACTGATCGTAAAAAGCATAAGGAGTATCTGGTAAAATGGAAGGGGCTCGCAGATGACGAGATCGGCTGGGAGAGGGCGGAAGACTTGAGAAGCTCACGCAAAAGATTGAAGATCTACAAGCTACTTGATCGAGGACACCGAAGAATTGAGTGGGGGAGAGTGTGGCGCGCTGCCCCTTTGGCACACCCACATGGGGCCATTTTGTAAGTGAGCATGCCTTGGTGCTTGATCATTAGTCAAGTCTTGCACCAAGCAACCTCATGGGGTTGGGTAGTGACCATTTTGTAATTATGCATATGTCTCCCAGAAAAAAATCATATTTGTTACTAGGAAGACCTTGTATCCCTAGAAGGCTCCTTAGGGGGAGGTGACCTGCTGACTTAGGGAAGCACCATGGCCACCAGCAGATAGGGGCAAAAGTTGTGTACTCCCTTGCCCTATCAAGGCTATATATTAATAAAACGATGTTTATCCATACTTGCCCTTGTATGCTCCCTTGTTGCCTATGTGTTACTTGTTTGTTATCTTCGTTGGGCCATTGCGTGCCACTTGCCTTGTTGTGTGCTTTGTGTTGTGTGGATGTTTCAAGGAATGACTTGCTTTGTGCATGCTCATACTTCGTTATTGTCCATTGCATGTCTGAGATGTGTACGTGGCTAACCACTGAGTTTGTTTGCCTGCAGGTGTGTGTTGTAGGCTGACTTGCTAGCTTAAAGTGTCTAAAAGTGCCACACATTCCGTCTACTTGGAGTACCCAAATTGCCGACCCGTGGCAACTGAAATTTTTTTTGTGCAATTTTTCAAACCAAAACCATTTTCTAATTAATTTTTAACATGTTTTACATAAAATAAAGCACATATAAAAATTAATAGCATAGAGTATTGGTAAGTGGTACATAACCTAAAATTGCTAATAATCACATAAAATTCAATATGCATCATAAAATCATGAAATCCATCCAATTACTCAACACATCATCTAGTTCAATTTTTAACATGTTAATGCATGAAAATAAAGATTACCAAAGGCTCTGAGGCCAGTTGTTGGGAAACTTATACAAGATCTTTATTTATTTTCATGTAGATCTAATATTAAACAAATTAATATGAGACAACCTAAAACATGTTTCTAAAATTGAATTAAAAGAGAAATAATGATAAGAATACTTACAATATACGCAGCGGAATGAATGATTCATTCCTTCAATTTCTCTAACCCTTGTATCCTTTCTGTCGCAGAGTATTACCAAGAAACTGAACCGATCTTCAATTTTCTACACAGTCTTCCAAAGTATCCTTAGAATCTCCTAGACTAGAGTGGACAATTATCAACACATGAGATAGATGCAGAGAGAAGAAGAGAAAAGAACAATGAGGCTTAGAAAATGACTTGTGTTTAGAGAGAATCTAAAATCTATGAGAATCTTGTGTTTCAAATATGTGACTTGACTTGTGTTTTCAACTCTCTCTTAACATTCCTTTTATAGACTCAATTAGGTCATTTATTTAATTAAAAAATCAATAAAATAATAGAGAATTTACAGCCCTAGGTCGAAATTATCATGGGCTTTAGGCCCGTTAACTTTCTCATTTAATTATAAGCCCGTTTGACTTAAAATCAAGGCATGTATTATTTTCTATTGATTTATTTAATTAAATAATTATTTAAATCCTTTATCAAATTAATTATTTATAATTTGAACCTTGATTTAAACTTATTTATTAATTTAGATACCAATTTATCTCAATTAATAAATATTCCCTAATTTCTCTTTTCTTCTATAAACTACAAAACTCTGTGAAACTATCCAAAATTGACCTGGTCAACTTTGATAATTCTAATTGATAATTAAATCAATTAATTGAGACTATCTAGATAATTTTATCCAAGGTACAGTGGGGACCATTGGCCTATGAAATCAAACTCCAATAAGCTATCATAAATCTAACAAATAAATTTACTAACTTATTAATTCCTCGTGAGTCCACTAAAGACTCGGAATTGCACTCTTGAATTCATAGAACGCTATATAACAAATATAGATACGCTATTAATTATCTATTGTTACAAACATAATTGTCACTTAATCCTCTATAGACGATCTACAATGATATGGGACTAAAATACAGTTATACCCCTCATTGTATTTTATCCTTAAAACACTTAGTTCCTTGTAAATGATATTTCAGTAAACTAATATTAATTACTGGAATGAAATCTCTATCATTTAACACCTTGAACCAAACTAAAAGGAAACCATCATTTAACTTCTTCATCAGAAGCTATAGATGTTCATATCTATAATTAACACTCCCACTTAATTATACTACCAAGTTCCCAAGATGTAAGTATAAGCTAGTCCGTAGAGTAAGCTGGTAACGAACAAGTCAAAGAACTCAAATAATACAATTAGTTAGAATACTAATCACTCAGAATTGAGATTGAATTGACCTATGGTCAACTATATGATATGACTAGAATAGATAATAACGGTATGTTTACTAATCCTATCAACTGTCAATATTGGTCCAGTCCTATGTTACAAATACATCCGATCTTATCTACTTTGCTAATGTTTTGGAAAGAACATAACACTACAATGTGTAAGTAGATCATATCGTAGATTGGCAAATTAGTGTAAATCATGTGCACTGACTAATCTTAAGACTAACTTATTTTGAACATATAATCATATTTATATTCCATCGTGATTACGTCACTATAAATAAAATTAGCTATATGCTCGGGATTTAATAGAAGTTTATATTAAACAAATAATCATGGAAATAAAACATGTGAGCAAAGTAATTGACCATGTCAAAAAATGATTTATATTCTTTTATTGATAGTAAATGAGATTACAAAGAAATTGAGTTTTAATTAGGGCATAAAACCCTAAGATTTTTGGCCCATGCTGACAAAGGGCTCCATTGTGTATGTGCAGAAATGTGACAAATGCCAACGCTTTGTCATAGTTTCCCGAGCTTCTCCCATCGAGCTAACCATGATCTCATCCCCTTGGCCGTTCGTAATATGGGGAATTGACTTATGTAATGCCTCGACTAATTCTAGACCTCGGACCATTAAAAATTACTAAACATAACTACTATTTTGGAATACATTCAAGAAATAATAGAACTTTATTAAAAATAAAAAATACGGGATCCCATTGTTTAATACATAAAACATAAAGAAAATATAAACCTTTATTTAATTGTTCAAAAACTAATTGCGGAAATAAATACATAAATTAAAAGACTTGAAATAACTTCAACCTTGATCTTCCAGGAGTCCATTCAATCAATCCATCCCCAATACACATGCCAAAGCTGCCATGAATCTATTCTGCCTTCCAATCTTATTTTCCTGCACCATCTACAATAAAAGGAATGAGCCTAATGTCCAACTAGGAAAATCTACTAAAACATATCATAAATCATAAGACTATATCATAAAACATATGACGTAAAAACGTATATCATATAGGACTACAATATTAATGGCCATTAACTCATTGTCGTAGCATGTGATAAAATCATCTAGGTCCTCAGTCTACTAATCGAGGTAGATTAGATCACAAGGTAGTATATGATAACCCATCTAGGTCCTCTGTCTACTAATCGAGGTAGGGTAAATCATAACTCTAATCTATGATAATGATAAAAATCTTGGGTAAACCTTCAAGACAGAAACTTACCAAAAAACCTTAAGTGTTAAGAAACTTAAACACCTAACCAAATTCCATAAAATCATGTTAGGATCTAAAAGAAAATGAAAGAAAATAAAAGAACTATGATGAACTAAATCTGAGGATAAGAATACCTTGGATAGTCTAGGACTTTGATCTACACCTCAATACCGAAATGTCACTGTATCTTACTTCCCATGTGTTTATAAAGCTTAGATTGAAAAGCTTTTAAATCCTAAACCCTAGTGTTTTCTCTTTAGAATAAAGTTGAAGCCTCTGAAGAATGCTTGAATTATGAATGAAATGACTGAGTACTAGGTCCTATTTATGGAGTTCATGGAATGAAACTAACCCCTTTTAAAAAAGAATAAATAAATGAATATAAATTGAATATATTTGAATAATCTGTTCAATAGATGCCCAGAACTCGGTCAAAAACATTCAGGAGCAAATCTTGGTTGTTGAGGCTGTTTCTAATTCGGAATCCACGAAGTTTCAAAAATGCCACAAAGAGCCGATACATCGCCCTACCCTAGGCAATATATCGCCTACCCTTATGCCCCGAGCCTTCTTTGTTCCATTCGAGTGAAGTTGATGTGTTTTCCGTATCAACCTTAGGCAACATATCAGCCCTTATAGCTGCGATATATCGGCATACGTTGATATTTTAAACACGTCTTTGCACGTTTTCAACATACTTGAAGTTTGTTAAAACAACCTTGACTTAGTAAAACGTGATCCTAACTACTGCTGGAAGGTTCTAGAGCTTCTAGATTCATCCATTATTAAATTATTCATCTAAAATCCTTCAATCCTTAAATAAACATGCATGTGACAAGTGTCACGCTCTTAACTACTCAATCTAAACCTTAGGTTATAATAGATAATATTTCTAGGACCAGCTATATTAATCAAACCTTATGTTAAATTAATATTTCTAAACTATATGTTAAACTTATAAAATCCATAACTATTTCTACGTGTTTCAAACTAAATCCCTGCTTGAACCAATATCTACGAAAACTAAAATACTACAAGCTACTATCTAGTTAAGTAAAATTCTGAGACACTACAATTCTCCCCTACTTAAATAATTTCATCCCCAAAATTTACTTACCAAACAATTCTGGATACTGTGCTCGAATGTCTTCCTCCAACTCCCACATTGCCTCCCGTTCTGAACTATTACTCCATAGGACCTTGACTATTGGAAAACTCTTAGACCGTAATATCTTCATCCCCTTCTCTAGGATGCTAACCGGTTGTTCCTCGTAACTCAGATCTTTCTGGAGTGCTAACTTATCGTACTTGAGGACGTGAGATGGGTCTGACACATATCTACGCAACATCGAGATGTGAAATGCATTGTGGCTATCTGATAGAGCTGGCGGCAAGGCTAACCTATATGCTACTGTTCCCACCTTGTCCAATATCTCAAAAGGACCTATAAATCGAGGACTAAGTTTGTCTTTCTTCCCAAACCGCTTCACTCCCTTCATAGGAGATATCTTTACACTACTACAAAACTGGGCTTTCCCGACACCCAACCACGACAGTCAACTCTGTTGACTGTCGTAATTGCTTAGCTAGACTCTACGCCAACAGTTAAAAACTGTAGGCATAGAGACCAACGTCGACAGGTAAAAATTGTCACCGTTGCTTTTGACTGTCGCTATTGACCCCAACGCTAACAGTTAATTCGAGACCAATGCCGATAGTTAAAATGTGTCGCTATTGACCCCAACGCCGATAGTTAATTCGAGACCAATGCTGACAGTTAAAATGTGTCGCTATTGACCCCAATGCCGACAGTTAATTCGAGATCTAAGTGTAATATTTTATTTTTATGCAGTACTCTATTCAATTTCCATGTACGTAACAATTTCCATGAACAAAGTGTAGTCACAGTTTTCTTTTCCTTTAAATGAGAAATACTAAATCAATAAAAGCCAAGTATTATATATGGTGATATGCATTTGGGTGCATGTTATATGGTAATATGCATCTAGCTATACATGATATGTTTTTTGAATTTGGTTTGTCTTGTTCATGCAGCTTCTAATTGATGGTAACTTATTATTATAATAACATAATTGCTGGTGCCTTTTGTGTGTTTATAATTTGTTTTTGTTTGCATATTGTAATGTGGTCCTGACAGCTTAAAACAATGGCCATGAGTACTTATCCCAAAAATATCAAAGCTTTAATTCGCTGTTCTCCTAACTTCGCTAAAAAATTGCATATTGCATTCAATTTACTTGCTAAGAAATTCTTTTAATTCTTTAATTATTGAATTATTTTCTTTTAATTAGTTATTAGTTTGTGTATGTGTTTAGGGTTTAGATAAATTTGAATTCCCTAATTTCAAAATGAAGTCTCTTATTTTCTAATATTGAGTAAGTATATTATTTGAGTTTGCAATGTTACATTACTTTTTTTCTAAATTTTTAAGTTTCTATTACTAAAAATCTGAAAATATCATAATCTCATATATATGTAGTTTGATATTCATATATAATATCATAATCTCAACATATACTTGGTCATGGCCGAAGGTCAAAATTAGTCAAAACTGAAGAAAGATTAAATAAAAAGTTTGGACTTTATGCTCTTTGCATTATTATATAATTATTTAATTCGGATTTGACTCACTTTGATTATATATTATAACATTGTAAATGTGTGCATGTGCTGAGACAGACTTCAAAGAAACTTTTTTTGCAACAGTTTGCAAGAGGTATGCCTCTAACTTTTATTTTAATACTATGAAAATGTTAGAGGAGTTTGAATATCTTAAATATTCATCCATAGTGAGTAGTAGGTTCTAGGATTGTTACTGTGTGCTGCGGTGATAGCGGAAGGTTGAGAACTTGTGTGTTTTAGTGAAGTAGGATCTGAGAAACTTGTGTGCTGCAGATATAAGAAAGAAAACTTGTGTGTTGTTTGAATTGATATTGACAGATGGTTGGTTGCTAGTATGGGAAAAATGTTGTTCGATTTTATGTAGACTTGTCTATGATTATCCTATAATTGAATTGTGTTTGATTGGTTTAATTGTAACATATACTTGTATGAATGTACTTATTGCGTGTTGGCATACACATATAGCATAACCTTTTGTACTTCTTATTTTAGACGATGTTAGTTTTCTTCTTGTCCCTTGTCTAATGTCTTTGGTGAGGTGATTTGTAACATTGAGCATCACTTTTGGTTCTTGTGATCACGTTTAGGTTCAATAGTATAAAGTGCTATACAAAAGTTTGACATTATTAGCATATTGGTTGATAATTCATAGTTATATTAGACTCTAAGTTTCATTCTTTTGGACTAGCATTTATTGATTTGATAAGTTCTGCGGTATAATTTTGTTTTAGTGTCATGTCAGTGCTTAATTTTTTTAGATTTATTAATTTTAGTGTATATTATGTATTTATATTTTTTGTTGGATACTTTGTTTATGATTTTGTTATGTTTATTTAGATTCAGGGTATATATATAGACTGTTCGTTGGTGGCTTTTGGTACCCTGAATATAATTTTATATTCGGTATTCTATGGCATATTTGTGTTGTGTTTACTCTGTTAGTGCTGAAGACTTTATTTATTATCTTGTTATGTTAATTAGCTTTAGGGTATATTTGTGTTTTGATGTCAGTGCTTAATTTTTTTATAGATTTGCTGATTTTAGTATATATTATGTATATATATTTTTTGTTGGATACTTTGCATTTGATTTTGTTATTCATTTTTTACATTGATTGATTTTGGTATATATATCTCTATATATAAATATGTTTTTGTTGGATATTTCTTTCTGGTATTATTATGTTTAATTATATTTATGGTATTCATTTTTTTTTGCCAATGATGTTAAAATAATGAAAATGCTTATTATGTTGGTGATTATAGGACTTATTGTTCTCTTATATTTTTAAAGGCATACAAAGTGTGATAAATGTTCATAATAAGTCATTCTTTTTTCTTTCTGAAATCCTTATGATGATTAAATTGGGGATATTCTATTATTAAATTGGGAATTTTGTTATACTGTAATTAACAACATCATTGGTCTCCCAATCGTCTCAAACCCTGTCGGCATTCTTACAAGGTCATTTTTTGTTTAATAATCACTAAGAGGGATTAATCAACTAATTTTACATATTTATATTGTTGGTTCTCTTATTTATTCATTAATATATTATGGTAAGATATACTATTTAATTATAATTTGAAGTCTTTAATTCATTGGTGCAGGGAATATCATAGGACTGACTTTTAAGGTGGATGCCTAGATTTATTAGGAAGAATATTGAGAAAAGAACCATGATTGAGTTTGCAGTGATTTGGAGAAGAGAATTATGTTGTCTTGTTGAGATTTGTTGTATTATATATTTTTAAGTTTATGGATTTATAATATTATAATGAATTTTTATTGAGAATTTTTTAGTCTTATGGGAATTTGATGTATTATTTACATTTCAATTGTATGAATAAATGTTGTATGTATATAGATTTTTATTATGATAAGTATAATTTTTTTTTACAAGTTATGGTAATAATAATTAATTATGTGAGTAATTTTTTTTATTTAAATTTATATCAAACTTTGATTGTTAAAATTATAATTAAAAGTTTTAAAAAATATCTATCGAAAAATTATTATTTATATATAAAAATTCAATGTTACGGCGACACCTATTAACTGTTGGCGTTGCTTGCAACGACGACACATATTAACTGTCGGCGTTGCCAGCAACGACGATACGTATTAACTGTCGGCGTTGCCAGCAACGACGACACGTATTAACTATCGGCGTAGCCAGCAAGGACGACACTTATTAACTGTCGGCATAGTTTCCCCTACGCCGACATAAGCAAATATGACAGTTAGTCGACTGTCGTCAATGCTCAATAGCGACAGTTAAAAACTGTCAGAAAAATCCGTTTTTGTAGTAGTGTTAAGAAGACCTTATCTCCAACTTTGAATTCCACATCTCGCCGCTTGGCATCCGCATAACTCTTTTGTCGACTCTGAGCAGCGAGCATACACTTTCCAATCAGCTCCATTGCATCTTGAACCTCTGTAACAGCTTCGAGTACAAGAAATTTTCTTTCTCCTATCTCATCCCAATGTAATGGCAATCGACACTTCCTTCCATAAAGTAAATCATAGGGTGCTATACCGATTGTTTCCTGGTAGCTATTATTGTAGGAGAACTCTATAAATGGCAAATACTTACTCCACGATCCTCTGAAGTCTAGTACACAAGCGTGCAACATTTCTTCTAAATTTTGTATGGTACACTCCGACTGACTGTCGGTTTAAGGATGAAATGCTGCACTGAGACTCAAATTTGTACCCATGGCTTGCTGCAAGCTTCCCCAAAATCTCGATGTAAATACTGATCCTCTATCGGATACTATGGTCTTAGGGATTCCATGCAGTCGTACTATTTCTCAAATGTAAATGTCTGCGTACTGGTCAGCATTGTACGTAGTCTTGACAGGTAGGAAGTGAGTTGACTTGGTGAGTCTATTTACCACAACCTAAGCCGAGTCGTGTTGCATATTTGTTCGTGGTAATCCTATCACGAAGTCCATGGCTATGTCTTCCCTCTTCCATTCTGGAATACTAAGCGGTTGCAATAAGCCTGCGGGTCGCTGATGTTCTGCCTTCACTTGCTGGCATTCTAGGCATTTAGACATATACTCTGCTACGTCTTTCTTCATTCCCGACCACCAGTATAGTGCCTTAAGGTCGTGAGTCATCTTGGTCGACCCCAGGTGAACTAAGTATGGGTTAGTGTGTGCCTCTTCTAAAATCTCCATCTTAATTCCATAATCACTCGGCACACACACCCGTCCTTTATATCTCAAGAACCCTTGTCCTTATATGGAGAAATCCGTAGTCTTGCCTTCTTTGACTGCAGCCATATGCTATACTAACGTGTCATCACGCCCTTGCCCGATCCGTATATCTTCTAATAAACTCGACTAGATGGACAAGTTATCCAGTTGACCTCTGACTAGTTCTATTCAGGCATTAATTAGCTCTTGCTGAAGCAGTTTTCTATTCCGGATAGTGCTGCTAAATTTTTGTAACTCTTCTGACTTAATGCATCTGTAACTACATTCGCTTGTCCTTGGTGGTATAGGATTTCGCAGTCATAATCCTTTACTAGTTCTAACCACCTGCGCTGCCTCATGTTGAGCTCTTTCTGCGTGAAGAAATATTTTAAGCTCTTGTGGTCCGTATAAATCTCACACTGTTATCCATAAAGATAGTGGAGCCATATTTTCAATGCGAAGACTACTGCTGCCAACTCCATATCGTGTGTTGGATAGCGTTGCATGTATTCCTTCAGCTGCCTTGAGGCGTAGGCTATCACTTTATCATTCTACATTAGCACACAACCCAAACCTTGCTTTGACGCATCACAATATACTACAAACTTGTCGTTTGGTGTCGGTACACAAAGTACTGGTGCTGAACATAACTTACCCTCGAGCAACTAGAAGCTCTCTTAACATCTATCCGTCCAGTTCAACTTTTGTTGTTTCCCGGTCAGGTTGGTAAGCGGAGTGTCTATCTTAGAAAAGCCTTCTACAAATCTTCGATGATAGCCTGCTAGCCAGAGAAAACTTCTAACTTCTGACGCATTCTTAGGTCTTGGCCAATCCTTCACAGACTCCACCTTAGCTGGGTCTACAGCAACTCCATCTTTGGATACTATATGGCCGAGGAACGTTACTTGCGATAACCAAAATTCACATTTCTTGAACTTGGAGTACATAAAATTCACATCCTTTAGTCACAGCATGGTCAATCTTAAATGTTCCTTGTGCTCGTCTTCATCCTTGGAGTACACCAAAATATCTTCAATGAACACTACGATGAATTTGTCCAAGTAATCCTTAAAGACCATATTCATTAAGTCCATAAACCCGGCTGGAGAGTTGGTAAGACCAACAGACATAACTAGAAACTCGTAATGTCCATATCGAGTTCTAAAAGCTGTCTTTGGTATATCATCTTCCTGTACCTTGAGCTGGTGATAACCGGACCGTAGATCAATCTTTGAAAATACAGTCGCTCCTCGAAGTTGATCAAATAAGTCGTTGATCCGGGGTAGCGGGTACTTGTTCTTAATTTTCACCTTGTTCAGCTTGCGGAAATCAATACACATCTGCATGCTTCCATTTTTCTTCTTCACAAATAGAACCAGTGCTCCCCATGGCGAATGGCTTGGTCTAATGAAACCCAAGTCTAAGAGTTCTTGCAACTACATTTTCAACTCCTTGAGTTCAGTAGGTGCCATCTGGTATGGTACCTTTAAGATAGGCTCGGTTCTTAGTAACCCTGGTAAGTTGTCAGGAAATATCTCTGGAAATTCTTTATGCAGATATCTCCAACCTTTAGTGGTGTTTCTTGTGCCACATCCATTACGTTTGTTAAGAATGCGTGACATCCTTTCTCTATCATCCTCATCATCCATAGTCTCCCATAATTCTTCTAATTTTGAAACTACAAAAGGAAAATCCTTAAAAAAGCCTAATTACTAGGACATATTGTTCTATGGCTCTCATCGTAATTTGCTTAGTTGTTTGAAGGTGAACTATCTCCTTATGAAATACGATCAATCTTTGAGTGATTCTTTCTAGCACTCCTATAGTATTCCTTGGCTCTCTAATCCTTTCCAATGCCTTAATGGTTCGGATATCTTGATAGGTCAAAGCTCCATTCATTTTGAATGAGAACATAATGACTAAAACGTTAGCTATAAACATAAAAATAATAGTCATAACATAAACACTTACATTCGCAGTTAGATTCGGAGCTTTTGCGTGTGTATGAAGGAGAACTTCATTCATATGAACTGTGGGCTCTAATACCAATTGTAATGCCCCGACTAATTCTAGACCTCGGAACATTAAAAATTACTAAACATAACTACTATTTTGGAATACATTCAAGAAATAATAGAACTTTATTAAAAATCCAAAATACGGGATCCCATTGTTTAATACATAAAATATAAAGAAAACATAAACATTTATTTGATTGTTCAAAATCTAATTGCGGAAATAAATACAAAAATTAAAAGACTTGAAATAATTTCATCATCGATCTTCCAGTAGTCCATTCAATCAGTCCATCCCCAATACACATGTTAAAGCTGCCATGAATACGTCTCGCCTTCAAAGCTTATTTTCCTGCACCATCTAAAATAAAAGGAATGGGCCTAATGCCCAGCAAGGAAAATATACTAAAACATATCATAAATCATAAAAATATGTCATAAAACATATACCATAAAACATATGACGTAAAAATGTATATCATATATGACTACAATATTAATGGCCATTAACTCATTGCCGTAGCATGTGATAAAACCATCTAGGTCCCCAGTCTACTAATCGAGGTAAGTTAGATCACAAGGTAGTATATGATAACCCATCTAGGTCCTCTGTCCACTAATCGAGGCAGGGTAAATCATAACTCTAATCTACGATAATGATAAAAATCTTGGGATTTGATTTGCTATCTAAGAAACTATAATACCCAAGCGACTATAACATAAAACTTATTCATATACATATATAACATAGCACTATAACATATCATATCATATCATATAAACATATCATAACACATACAACCTAGCCTATTTTCCTTACCAAAAACTGGGATATTGGTGACAAGAACGAGATTTGAAAACTCCTAAAACCAACAGTAAGAAGTATTAGCTTCTAAAGAAATTGAGATGAAAAGGAGATCTAAACCATCAAGACAGAAACTTAGCGAAAAACCTTAACTTTCAAGAAACTTAAACACCTAACCAAAAACCATAAAATCATGTTAGGATCTAAAAGAAAATGAAAGAAAATAAAAGAACTACAATGAACTAAATCTGAGGATAAGAATACCTTGGATAGTCTAGGACTTTGATCTACACCTCAATACTGAAATGTCACTGTATCTTACTTCCCAAGTGTTTATAAAGCTTAGATTTAAAAGCTTTTAAATCCTAAACCCTAGTGTTTTCTCTCTGGAATAAACTTACCAGCTTGAAGCCTTTGAAGAATGCATGATTTATGAATGAAAGACTGTGTACTGGACCCTATTTATAGAGTTCAAGGAGTGAAACTAACCCCTTTTAAAAAGAATAAATAAATGAATATAAATTGAATAAATTTGACTTATCTGTTCAACATATGCCTAGAAATCGATAAAAAATGTTCAAGAGCAAATCTAGGTTGTTGAGGCTGTTTCATATTCGGATTCGACGAAGTTTCAAAAATGCCACAAAAACCCAATATATCACCCTCCCCTAGGCGATATATTGCCTACCCTTATGCCCCGAGCCTTTGTGGTTTCGTTCGTGCGAAGTCGATGTGTTTTTCATATCAACCTTAGGGGACATATCAGCCCCTATAGCTGCGATATATCGGCATACGCTGATATTTTAAACATGTTTTTGCACATTTTCAGCACACTTGAAGTTTGCTAAAACAACATTGACTGAGTAAAACGCGATCCTAACAGCTGCTGGAAGGTTCTAAAGCTTCTAGATTCATCCATTATTAAATTATTAATCTAAAATCCTTCAATCATTAAATAACACATGCATGTGACAAGTGTCACACTCTTAATTATTCTATCTAAACCTTAGGTTATAATAAATAATAATTCTAGGACCAGCTATATTAATCAAACCTTATGTTAAAATCAATATTTCTAAACTATAGGTTAAACTTATTAAATCCATAACTATTTCTACGAGTTTCCAACTAAATCCCGGCTTGAACCAATATCCACGAAAACTAAAATACTACAAGCTACTACTACTATCTAGCTAAGTAAAATTCTGAGATGCTACCACTTGATTGGTTCTTTGCCGATAGGAAAAGGAGGAGTTCGTTATGTTGTTGTGGCCATCAATTAATTCACAAAGAAGGTAGAGGTCGAAGCTCTGGTACCCATCACCTCGAAGAGTGTCCTGGATTTTGTTGTAGAAAATATCATTTGTCGATCTGGGCTCCCAAAAAATATTGTGTCTAGCAACAAACTCATTTCGATAGCGATCTCTTCACAAACTTTTGTTAAAAATATGGCATAACCAAGATTTTTTCGTCGGTAGCATACCCCCAGGCCAATGGGAAGGTCGAGGTCATGAACAAGACCCTAATGGTGAGCTTAAAGACGCGATTAGATGAGGCCAAGGGACTATGGCCTGAGCAGCTCTCGCAAGTACTTTGGGCATACAAAACCTCACATCGAACCTCCATGGGACATACCCCTTTTTCTCTAACCTTTGGAAGTGAGGCTATGCTCCCGATTGAGGCATTGGTGACGACCCACAGACAGAAGACCTTGATCAAGATTAGAACCAAAAGCTACTCAGTGCATCCCTTGATCTAATTGAGGAAAAATGAGAAGCGTCATAATTGCAGCTCACCCATTATCAGCAGAAAATCACTAGATACTTCAACTTGAAGGTAAAAGGACACAAACTCGGACTGGGTGATTTGGTTCTCCGGAGGGTTTTTTTGGCAAGTAAAGATCCCAAGGACGGTGTGTTAGGGCTGAACTGGGAAGGACCATACTAGATCGTGGAGATCCTGTGCGAAGGGACTTTCAAGCTAGCCCGGTTAAGTGAAAAAATAGTTCCACAGACCTAGAATGCCCTGCACCTCAAAAAGTACTATCAATAACTTTGTTGTCTTTAATGTTTTGAAATTAATGTTTATGTAAGGCTTATCTATAAAAGCCATTTCATTTTAATAACAGTTGGATTATTACGTAATCAATTTTGTTGTCTTATTATCGCGGGCTCACTTTCTAAAAGCAACCTAGAACATTTATAAGTTCTGGTTGCTTGGGGGGCACATAACCGAAGAGAGCTTTTAAAAGAGTTCAGCATATTCGGATAAAATCTGAAACTTAGAGTTTGGAAAAATTGATTATTCAATGGCTTTTGAAAGCTTGAATTTTCAAATTTTGAACACAAACTAAGATTGGGAAGTTTCTAAAACAAAACCCCTAGAAATAACCAGGTCCGAGGCCTGATTCCTAACAGGTACAATGCTATTAAGCAGACTAAAACCCCTAAATACGACCGGGTCCGAGGCCTGATTTTTAACAGGTACAATGCTATTAGGCGGAAAAAATCTTAGATACAACTAAGGTATCGACTAAAATTAGTTAGTTGAGCCATCAAAAATCTATCCTGATCTAAAACAATCCCTAAGATTTCGAATGTACAAGAATCCAAGAATTCACAAACATGAGAAAACAATTGAACTAAGGGGAACATAAATAGATCAGAAATTAAATATATATTAAAAAATTTAAAGTTATCTCGAGATGGAAAAAACCTCGATTTGAGCCCGAAGGCGATTGTTTTGGTCCCTAGGGACTTAGTTACAAAGCATAAAATAAAAGAAAGAAATCATTGAGGTCCGTCGACTCGCTTGGAGGAGGTCAATTCCTCGCCATCCCTTTCAGTAGCATCAAAAACCTCGACGATCTCAAAGGGTTTTTGTGAGAATTAAATCTTTAATTTGTCAAGATAAGGTTCCCAAAACTCAGGCTGCATGAAAGTGAAGTTCCCGTCCTTGTTGAAAGCCCAGCATCGGTAAAGCATCTCCTCCATTTGATTCGATGACTCTGCAATCTCTAACCTCGCCCTCTCAGCCTCGTCCTTGGCTTTGGCTCGACCTCATCAAGCTTCTTTTGGAGCCCCTCATTCTTGGCATGTAGCTGATCTAGGCGACGACTCCACGATTTGATTCTTAGCAATGCGCTTGCCATCCTTTGCAGATCGTTTGCTCTCCTAGGAGGAAACCAGTACGGCTTTGGCGGACCGCGCACTCTCTTGGATGGCGCTCAGGGTAGCTTGGAGCTCATCATTCCTAGCTCAAACCCGAGCAATTCCGCGGAGTTGAGCCAAGACAGACTGCAAAAGGAAAAGGCAAGTCAAGGTTAGATTAAAAAAAAAAGAAGAAAAGAAAAAGAAATGCTAGAAGAATGAAAGGAGATCATAGTGAGGTTCATCCCTATAGCGGACTCGGGAATGCCTTCAAGAGTACGCTCCTCCATGACCCTCAGATCCTTGACATTGGCTCTATAGGCATGGTCCACCATATTGCTCACCATCTCGTATACAGTCCCCCAAAATGCCTCGGGGATCCTTGCCAGATCGAGTGGCTTTACTGGGATCTGAACGGAGGGAGCTTCACCTTGGATCACTTGAGGAACCAAAGGAGGTACATGTCGAGGAAGAGGAGGCGGAGCTTGGAGAACTGTGACTGCTGTCACCGGAGCTGGGGGTTGAGTCCATTGTTGCTGTTCCCGAGTGGAGCTGGCACCTTTATCTTTGACTGGAGACTCGATGGAAGCCCCAGTCTTGGAGGTGTGTTTCTTTGGAAATCTAGGCCTTTTCACCACGGGACCAGCTCCAGACCCACCAGCCTTAAGGGCACCCTTAAACCAGAGGCATCTGGAAAGTCCATCTCTTCACCTGAAAAGGATTGAGTAGAAGATTCAGATACAAGGGATATTTGGTCAAAGTAATGCAAAAGACAAGAACAAGAGCAAGAACCCTACCCTCCGAGCTAGGGGAGGAATCTACTACGATTAGCTCCGGGTTATGGATTGGACTAGGTATAACCTCTAACTCTTGGACTACCAAAGGTGGGGGAGATTCTAGAATTATTAAATCTTGGAAGGGGTTCATGTTCTTTTTCTGAGCTGGACTCATCTACATACTGCCTAAAGCCGGGGGAGAATACACCTTGACGAAAGGAAGGCCATGTCCTAAAATTTGTCCCATATTCCTCAAAAATGGAAGACCTAAAGTGGAGGGTGTTATCAACCACAATGGTGCATCTGGGGTAGCTATGGTCATAGCGTATCACCAGATGATCCACACACGGAAGAAGTGTTGTGTTCAGGTATGGGTTAGTAGGATTGTGACTAACATGTTGATGGGGGTTGAAGTGAATTATCCTAAAATTGGCAGCAGCCCAATCTAGTTCTTTATATGGGTTACCTTGGCCGGAGGGGCTGGTTGCTGCCCCAGACGCAACTCACTCTAGATTAGGACCCTGATTATCTTTAGGAGCTCTCCTTTTGCGCACCATGGTGCCACGTCTTCTTCCTCCTTGGTATCTTCAATGGTAGGCAAGACTTCTTGAGGAGGGGGGAGCTCAGGAAGAATGGGAGGTGGACCTTAGCTCATGATAGCCAGCATTTGGCCTTTGCTGACCAGGTTGCAGGCCACCATGGTAGCATAATTCACTACCTGATGGAATTCATTCTCCTTCGAAGGAAGATTAGACATCGTCTCGTATTGACCCCCAAGGGTCTCAGACCGCTCTGTCCTCTTGAATATTTTTGCACAAGGAACGAACTCAGTTAGAATGATTAAACAAAAAAAAATGAAAATGATAAGAGAGTTCACGTACAAAATTCATAAAGCTAGAGAACTTATGAGGGCGGTTGAAGTATCAGTGATCGCAGTTCTTGAACCCATTTGACATTAAAGAACTGATCTTTATAGTCATTTGGGTGGCTGGGGAGGTCAATGACGGATGTTGAGTTGGGGAGGTGAGTGACGTAGTAAAAGCCATCATCTCACCCCTTCTGATCAGGACTGGCCTTGAGGCAGAAGAAGTAAATAATATCTGCCGGGGAAGGAACCTCCCACTCGTGCCTCAGAAACAGATATTTCAACCTCGCCAAAAGTCTATACGAGTTCGGGGAGAGCTGGAATGGAGCCAGTACGGCGTAGTTCAAAAAAATCCACGAAGTACTGGTCTAATGGGAGGAAGGTGCCTGCCTTCAAATGTTCATCTCTCCAAGCCCCAAAGTCATCTTGCAAAGGGGTGCAGCTTCGCTCTCGTTCTAACGAAGGTTGGGCGAGGAGGTCATCGTCTCCCATCTTAATCCCATGGCTCAGCAGTATTTTGTTCACATTCCCCTGCGACGTTATTCGGGATACAATGTGTTCAGCCTTGAAAAAGGTGTTGGGGTCGACAATAAGTTCCCTCTCCACCACTGGACTGAAATGAGGAATTAGAGATTTGGACGCAATCTGTTTGTCTTTGTTCTTGTTCTGAGTAGAGGAGCTCATGCTGTTTTTCTTTGTTGGGGACATGATCTAACTCCCCTGACGGCAACGCAACCTATTAGTGGCGACTTGAGACAATTACTAGCTACGACGAAAAAGGTACGGTGACCTGAGATTTTGAGTGGTTTACTTTTGACGAATCAAAAAATTACAAAAGCTAAAATATTTCCTAGCATCAACGCGTGGTTCCATGCGTAGTCCTAGGCCACGTGCTATGAATTCGAGAAATTCCCTGATACTTCGAGATTCGCGTTTTAGATCCATCAGACCCACTACTTTTTTTTAAAGCGGTTTAATGCAAAACCGCTTAAGGAATCATGATCCTTAAGCTACCCAGGGCCAAACCTAAAGACCCCTCAACTTCTACATCCAAACATGTATCCTAATTTGATCATCAATGACATTTTTTCTTGCAAAACCCAAAAAATTTGCCCAGCTTTCGAATATCTTATTTCTAAATAAGTCTAGTACCGTTCTTTTAGCCTAAACTGAACCCTATTTAAATTCAGATATGGCCAGAACAAGAAACGAAATTGAATAAATAATGTTTTTCGAAGTAAAAAACTCACTGGAAAATAAAGAAATGAAAGATTCAAACCAGATGAGAAAATACTTATAGTTTATACGTTTGTTCGATGAGAATGTCGATGCGTCTACAGGCAGGAGCTTGAAAGCTTCTGAGAGACTGAAAGGTGATGAAGGTATTTGGAAAAAGTTTGAGAGAAAATGGGAGTTTTTTTTTTAAAGGAAATTTTTTGAATGCAAAGGTGTTAAGGTTCAAGTCTGATCTCCCTATTTGAACATAAACTTTGGGAATTAATTCGGGCCATCCGATTGGGTCAGTTCGAGATCCAAAGGCCAAGATTAAATGATCTGTACAGCGAAAAAAAGTTGACAGGATAGTTGTCACAATCCTCGAAACCCAAACAGATGGCCACGAGTTCAACACTTGAGTAGTAGGCAGGCAAGAGTTTACATGACAAAAGCCTAAAAGCCCATATTGTGCGT
Organism: Humulus lupulus; assembly: GCF_963169125.1. Lineage (NCBI taxonomy): Eukaryota > Viridiplantae > Streptophyta > Magnoliopsida > Rosales > Cannabaceae > Humulus > Humulus lupulus. Next base: position 244,130,888 of record NC_084795.1, on the reverse strand, counting down.
GTCAAAAAGTGATGACGTCAAGCACGAGCAGGAGCTTGGGGGGCAAATGTTGTACCTTAAAAATTAGCACGAGTTTAATCACTTAGTTAGGGGTACAAATGGTAGATGAATATATGGAAAAACCAGACAAGAAGAATATCTAGCTAATTATGTTGTGATCAGCTCAAGTTAGGACATGGCAATACGACATTAAGGTAATTATCAGGCCGCCTTTTAGGATGATGGTCCAGTTCGAGACATGTAGTGGCCAGATCTCCTTTAGGGTGCTCTGAAGTTAATCCGAACTAAGGTTCGGATATTCTTCGATCACCAGCTTGATGAAGATTTCAGCTCATGGAAACCTGGTCATGATGCATACTGAAGGATCCCGAGAGGCTCGGAGGCTCTTTATACACTCATTAATGCCCAGGTTGTATTGCACATTTATCATTTATTATTCGAGATGGCAGGAGTATATTTTGTTATGCAATCATATCCCAATGTAAATGGGAATTATCTATATTAAATGTATATCATATTTATGCACACGGTTACCCAAACCCGTCCAGGAAATTCCACTATAAATATCAGGGATAATGGACAGGAAAAAGGACGGCCTTTCTGTATTACTGAAACTTTGCAGAAATTGTGAGAGAGCAATAATATTGTCTCATGGACTAGGTGTATTTTAACCACTGAACCACGTAAAATTGTGTGTGTCCGAAAGGGTTCTTATAAGTTTATTGCGGTTTGCAAATAATGACTAATACTCCTATTAGATTTCTAAATCTACCGTTGGAGAAAAACTACTTCAACACCTAGATATCATATTCCTTTTATAGGCAACTTAATGGGTTGTATTTAAATTTAAATTTAAATTTAAAATTAAATTAATTAAACTAATAAACAAAAAGGAAAATCCTTGGGCTCCCACAAATGGACTTAGGCCTAATCTCTTTGTTTTGAATTTAAATCCCAATTGGGCCTAATTCAAAACCTATTTATTTATTCATTTTTTTAATTAATTGATTAACTCCTTATTCAAATTATATAATTATGATTTAATATTATTTATTTATATTGACACCAATTTATCAATATTAATAAATTTGCCCAAAGATTCTCTTTTATTTACTAAATCTCATATCTCTATAAAATTTACCAAAATTGACCTAGTCAACCTTAAAAATCCTAATTGATAATTAAATCAATTAATTGAGACATTCTAGATGATTTACTCAAAGGTGATGCAGGGACCATGGATCCAAGAATACAAGCTACAATAACTTTCTGTGACTTTATTTATTAAATAATTGTCTCACAATTTATTAATTTCTCATGACTCCACTATAGAGTCAAAATTGAACTCTTTCAAACCACAACTATATTATCCATTATTATAACCATTACATTCAGTCAATCCTCTATCGATGACTTGCTAACGAGTTGGTAAAAATTACCGTTTTACCCCTCATTTGTATTTTATCGTTAACTCCCACTAAGTCCCTTGTAAGTGGTAAATTCGTGAACTTAATCACAAATAAGATCACTCAATCATTTACCCTTTTAGACTAAGCTATTGAGGAAGTCATCTTTTCACCTGTCATATAGAAGCTATAGATTTCATATCTATGATTAATACTCCCACTCAATTACACTACTAAATCTCCAAGATGTAAGTACGAGCTAGACCGTAGGATAAGCTGGTAAGGAACAAGTAAAAAGATTTAAATAATATAATTAGCAAAATATTATCACCTAGAATTAAGATCAACTTGACCTATGGTCAACGTTGTGACATTGATTAGATTCGATAACAACGATACTTATTTATCTATCAATAATCAATATCAATCCTAGTCCAATGTACCCATATATATTCGATCTTATCTACTTGGTCAATGCCTTGTGTTGACGGTAAGAACTCACCAACTAAGTTAGATCAAGAACTTTGTGAGTTGTAAAAGAAGTGAACATAAATCGACTGAACTTCAAGCAAACTTTCTTATGATTTCAAGAACACAAATTTAAATACTAGAATTTTAGAACGAAAAATAAAGAGACATATAATATGTGTTTTCATTAGCAACGACTAGTTACAAAACTCTCAAAATTTGACCACCTTCTTAGGTGAAAGGAGGTCATATTTATAATAGAGCACTATTGGCTCACTGTACATGGTGGTCCCTGGGGACACGGCCCACATATGCAGTCTACAGATGGTAGTGGTGCCAGGAGCGTGGCGGTCAGCTCCAGTACATGCCAAGGGTTTGCGGGAGCACCTCAATTTTAGTACTTGGTTGTACCTCCACTATTCGTTTAGTACCAATGTCAGAGGCTGGCTGGGAAGGACCACATCAGGTACCTTATGCGTACGACCATCACTTGTTTGGCATGGAGTTAGGGTCAGACATCTGGGGTTTTCAGGGCCATATCCCCGTATGTATTTCGTACCTGGGGTGGATAGGATTCACTACTTGTTTGCGCATTCCACACATGTACGTGCTCTTCTGGTCATGCGTGTGTTTTCATCCTCACAATGCATCCTATTCTTTTAACCTTTAAATGTTGAAGTCTTTTTGGCTCATCATGGAAGATACGACCCCAAGGGGCATGGAAGGCAAGAGCCTTATGAAGTGCTGGTACGAGGCGGAGGTTTGTGCGCGAGACGGTGCTTCGTGAGGCCCTTGGCACGAGGCGTAAGGGCATGTGGGTGAGGCCCTTTGTGCGAGGTGGAGGCCTATTGCGCGAGATGGTGCTCCGCGAGGCCCTTATGATGAGGATGTGTGGCATGTGGGTGAGGCCATGGTGCGAGGCGCAAGGGCATGTGGGCGAGGCCCTTGGCGCGAGGCAGAGGCTTATGGCGTGAGACAGTGCTTGCGAGGCCCTTATGATGAGGTTGTGTGATATGTGGGCAAGGCCATGGCGCGAGGTGGTGCTTCGCGAGGCCCTTGGCGCGAGGCAGAGGCCTATGGCGCGAGATGGTGTCTTGCGAGGCCCTTATGATGAGGTGCAAGGTTGGGCTTGGCCGTTTCCATCCCAAGCCTATATTTTGAGGGTCACAAGGCGATGGCCTCGTTTAACTAAAATTTTGGTTTCCACACTTTCCCCCCAGTCTATGGGAGGGCCTTTAGGATCTCCGGTAGACTTTTTGGTATGGTGCCTTCAAGCCCCTTATGGTGTTAGTGTGTTTGTTTACCTTGGTGGTGTGAAGTAACACACTTTGGGATGGTGATCCTCATGATTCCTTGAGGGTAAATGTGAACCAATCATTTGGCTTCGTGGATCCCAATGCGAGTGTTTGGCTTCCTTCTTGACCATAGATCAAATATTGGATTCAATGGCTAGGATGAGTTTGAGCCTCCTATAAATAGGTATTCTTCTCAAAGACAATAACTACACTTCTCTTAGCTTGGTGGTGCTTTGTCTTCAAAGCTTCCAAGAGGTGAGTGGTTATATCCCTCACATGGGCACTTTGTCTTTCTTTCTTTTTATTTTTTTATATAAATATCTACAAATGTACTTGGAGACTAAAATATCTATCTCCTTTCTTTTTGTAGGCATGTACTTTTGAACCTCAATACTTTTATAGCTGTGACAGTGCATAACTTCACCCACTCTAGGTATGCATTCACCCTTTCTTGTGTTTAACGGGTCTAAATTAGCGTTATTTGGGAAGGGTTGCCTCGGTTGGAGCTCCTCGTGAGCTGACTTATGTGTATGCACCCATTAGCACATATACCCTCCATTGCACCCCATAGTTGGTCATTTTGAGCACTGGTGTCTAGAGGTTTTGAGCTTATTCCTTTGTATCTTGTAGTACACTTTCCACATACACTTGCACCCGTATTACCAACGAGGCATGGCTTTATGGCATTTGAGGGGTTTTCTAGTGTTCCTCTGGGGGTCGAGTTTGTAGACTTGTCCTCAGACTCGGGGTCCCCTGAAAACAACCCTTTCCGAAGATATGACACCTTAAGGAGGGCATCTATGTCAATTAGAACGAATGGCTGATCTTAGGCAAAATATTTGAGTTGTCGAAGGTGATGGAGCTCCATTTTCCTTTGATCTTGACGCCTACCTTGTCAGCCTTAGAGTGAGCCTTCTTGACCTACAAAAGGAGCTGGAGTTCATGGAGGGAAACCTCCCTCCTGAACCCTCACATGCGCATCCTCCTAGCAGTCCTGAGGTCGCTCCTGGTTCTCCTCAGCCTTTGTCTTTAATCCACCCTTGTTTGATGCTCCCACACCTGATGTCTCGATGGAAAACTCCCGCAAAAATGAGAAAATGAAGGGTGAAGTGATCGGTTTTGATCTCACCATTTTCCTTTGATTTTCCAGACATGTCCAAGAGAATGAGGTGATAGGTTGCTCCCGAGAAGCCAGACTCCGGTCCTTTACTAACGTCCACCATTATTTCCAACGTGTTGGAAAACAGACTGTGAAAGTTGTCCGAGAAATACCATATTAGTAAGGAGTAAAAACTGTATGTACCATCCAATAAATGTCGGACTGATAATCCTCCGAGGGCTACATCACTTTGAGCGAACATATTTTGAAGGCAGGTGGGACCATTCCCCCACACCCGTTCTTCATCATGATCCTGAACAACTTTGACCTCGCTCCACTCTAGTTGGCACCCAACAGTTGGTTGACCTTGAGTTGCCTGTATAAGGCGTTCATGAAGCTCAATGGTCCTGCTCCCACGGCCCAGGAGGTGCATTTCATGTACAATCTCATACCCACTCCTGAATCGAAGGGCTTCTACTTTTTACAGAAAGCCAACTCTAAGGTCTCTTTGATCAAAGGTTCTGTTTCTAACCCGGGTTCATGGAAGTAGGACTTTTTCTTTGTGAAAGGTCCTCTTTCTGTCAGCGAACATTTCTGCTCCTCTCCAAGTAAGTACTTCAAGTGTTTCCTTTTACATTGAGCTTGCTATTGTGGACCTTATGCTCATATTGATTATTGAGTTGATTGTTTAGAGAGTTTCAATATCCCCGACGTTCCTGAGTCGGAGGCAACGCCGGTAGATGTCTTCCTTGATGTAGATCCTTCAACAAAAATGGCTGCCCACATTTTTACTATGGTCAACCTCAACTATTATGGTCTATCCAGGGTTTCGGAGCCCTACCTACTATGGCATATTTTTGAGCAAAAGAAGAGGGTAAGTACGGCAGAACCTCACTCAGACAAGGGTGATGTTGAATGGGAGCCTGAGGAGACTTCACCTGAATCAAAATGTCTAGCTGGGCTATCTCCAGCCTCCAGGGGATGCCCTTCTTCTGCTCCTGTGGACCGTGGCATGGCTTCTCATTCCCACGGTCCACAGTCCGTGCAAGGGCGCTTTGTTCTGCCATCCCACAATGAGTTTGATAGTCTCCCTCATGCCCCCAGTGGTCATGGCTATTCCAGACACCCTTCGTCTAATGCTCCCGAGCCTCCTCCTCGCTCAGTGAGCGGTCATCAATCCCTACTCACCTAGATGCTCCTGATTTGGAGGGGATGTCCTGGGTGAGTCGCACATCAGCCCCTTACGTGCGAAGGTATACCTGGGTTGCCGAGGATATCCCCATGTTCGAGTGGAGAGGTCTCAAGAATTTTAACATGGTGGAGCTTAGGGAGATCCTTATGCACTCCACTACTTGGGTGAGCTCATGCGTCTTACGTTGGTCTTTTTTGTGTTCTGGGTTCCTTATTTGCTCACTTTTTGCTTCCTTGGTGGCTCAAGCTTGATAGAATCAGCGCAGAACTTATCTTCGTCCAACGCTGAAAGGGATCATCTTCTGGCCAGAGTTCAAGAGTTACAGGGACAGCTTGCTTATGCCAATCTCAAGCTGGAGATAGCCCTGGAAAAGGCCTCTTCATCATCCAAAAAGAGGAAGAGAGCGGAAGCCCGGGCTGAGGTGTTGCTGGAGAGGATCACCCTCTTGGAGGCCGATAGGGCAGAGGTTGAATACAAGTCTATGGAGCGCACCCTATATGGAGTGTAGAGGCAGAATCCTGGTTTCGACTTCTCCTCCTTTGGTGACCATGCCGTTGCCAAGGCGGCCAAGTGGAATGCTCGTGGCGGGAGGCCTTGAGATTTCATTTCTACAGCTTTTATTTTCCATTTTGATTTGGTTGTATAATTATTCGAACCTTATTATGCCGGAGAGGTTTCTTCAGGTTCTTTGCTTTTTTCTTCAGGAACTTTTTAAGTCCATTTGTGGTTGGTGCTGACTTTATCCTGCAGCATTATCACGACTTATTTATATATATATATGTGATCTTTTGTTGTTGTTTCTTTATGCTTGAGGTCCTTTTGAGCTCGCTCCTGTATGCAGGAGCAAAAGGGGTTCGATAGGTCTTTTTTTTTTTCTTTTTCTGATAACTTGTTGATGTTTTATTTGGACCGGTAGTGATAGTCTCTTTGGTGCACCTTGATTGTATTTTTAAGGATATATTGAACCTTTGGGTTCTTATTATCCTTTTATATATTCTTGTGTGCGCTTGTGATTTTTTGCGAGAAACATCCTTCTCGTCGTTATGTATAGTACTATTTTTGCAAGAGTCTCCTTTGGGATCCTTTTTGGCTGGACGGATTGACTGCCACTCTAGACTTATTGATGGACGTTCTCCTTGAAGCCTTACTCCTCATGGAGGTGCTGAAATTTTCTAGGAGGTTGTTTCTGCCTATCTGATGGGCCCCCTTTATCATTTACAAGGGTAGTTTTTCCTCATAAATTTGGGGAATACCTTTGTCTTGTTACCTCTTTATTCAAGGGTGTTACACCCATAGAGCCTCTTAGCTCTCCTGAGATCCATGAGGGTAGCTAATCCTCATGAACCCAAGAGATGCTTTACGAGGCTCTTTTTTTTTATATATATATATACATATTTCCTTCCTGCCCCCCAAGTGGTCGGTGGGATTTATCTCATTGAAGACTTTGGTCGTTTTATCCCCACTATGTTCACATATCTGTTATATGACTGTTTTCATGAAGAAAAAAAAGAAAGGTAACAAATAGGATGAAAAATGAAATGTTCTCGTTAAAGATAGGTAGATTACACAGGTGCTCATGGCAGTGTTGCATCTATTGAGGCTTTTGGGATAACCTTCTTAATTCTTAACTATTTAACCTGAAATTGCATACTTAGACAAAGTAATGACATTCTTGCCTCAGATATGGAGGTCTCACTGATAATATATTTTTAGGTGCTCTGCATTCCACGTTTTAGGTACCATGGTATCATCCAAACATGCTAGCTTGTAGGTGTTAGGGGGCACCACCTAGGCAACTTGGTAAGGTCCCTCCCAGTTCGCCCCTAGTACACCCGCCCCTGGATCGCGAGAGTTTGGTAGGACTTTCCTTAACACGAGGTCTCCAACCCTGAATGTCCTCTCTCGCACCCTTGAGTTATGTGGATGCCAAAAATCCACCAAATAAAAACTCTTTAGTCCCAGGTTGGAACATAGGGACAAAGGTCAATTATTCATGCTATTGGGCTCGAGCGTGTAGGCTTTGTTGAATACAAGAGATCATCTCTTGAGAAACAACACATTATGAGCCACAAGGTTTGGCCCTGCTAAGCTAAGGGGCCACATTGAATACTGCAAGAGGATAGGTGCACAAGGCCCTCACATAGTGAGGTCCGACGTGCCCGTGCAAGGCTGACATGCTCACGGGTCAAGATGCACTCATATGCGTAAATGCTGCCAAAGACGCCCGGGACATACACCCGTGGATGCTCAATATTCCATGCTTATAAAAGACCCAAAGAACGCACTTAGGACCCCGTACGCCTATGCTCTCATTGGGTCCTCGGGCCATCAGGCACACGCCACCAGTGAGGTCCTCATGCGCGTGCCCCCAGCGAGGCCCTCCTGCGCGCGTGCCCCCTAGCGAGGCCATCAGGCACGTGCCACCAGCGAGGCCCTCCATGGCCCCAAGGTGGCCTCGCCACTTAGGCCCAAGGTGGCCTCGCCCATGGCCCCAAGGTGGCCTCGCCACTTAGGCCCAACATGGCCTCGCCCATAGCCCCAAGGTGGCCTCGCCACTTAGGCCCAAGGTGGCCTCGCCCATGGCCCCAAGGTGGCCTCGCCATTTAGGCCCAAGGTGGCCTCGCCCATGGCCCCAAGGTGGCCTCGCCACTTAGGCCCAACGTGGCCTCGCCCATGGCCCCAAGGTGGCCTTGCCACTTAGGCCCAACGTGGCCTCGCCCATGGCCCCAAGGTGGCCTCGCCACTTAGGCCCAACGTGGCCTCACCCATGGCCCCATGGTGGCCTCGCCACTTAGGCCCAAAGTGGCCTCGCCCATAGCCCCAAGGTGGCCTCGCCACTTAGGCTCAAAGTGGCCTCGCCCATGGCCCCAAGGTGGCCTCGCCACTTAGGCCCAAGGTGGCCTCGCCCATGGCCCCAAGGTGGCCTCGCCACTTAGGCCCAAGGTGGCCTCGCCCATGGCCCCAAGGTGGCCTCGCCACTTAGGCCCAAGGTGGCCTCGCCCATGGCCCCAAGGTGGCCTCGCCCCTTAGGCCCAAGGTGGCCTCGCCCATGGCCCCAAGGTGGCCTCGCCACTTAGGCCCAAGGTGGCCTCGCCACTTAGGCCCAAGGTGGCCTCGCCCATGGCCCCAAGGTGGCCTCGCCACTTAGGCCCAACGTGGCCTCACCCATGGCCCCAAGGTGGTCTCGCAACTTAGGCCCAACGTGGCCTCGTCCATGGCCCCAAGGTGGCCTTGCCACTTCGGCCCAAAGTGGCCTCGCCCATGGCCCCAAGGTGGCCTCGCCACTTAGGCTCAAAGTGGCCTCGCCCATGGCCCCAAGGTGGCCTCGCCACTTAGGCCCAAGGTGGCCTCGCCCATGGCCCCAAGGTGGCCTCGCCACTTAGGCCCAACGTGGCCTCGCCCATGGCCCCAAGGTGGCCTCGCCACTTAGGCTCAAAGTGGCCTCGCCCATGGCCCCAAGGTGGCCTCGCCACTTAGGCCCAAGGTGGCCTTGCCCATGGACCCAAGGTGGCCTAGCCACTCAAGCCCAAGGTGGCCTCGCCCATGGCCCCAAGGTGGCCTTGCCACTTAGGCCCCATGGTGGCGGCCTCGCACATAGCCTCATGGGAGTCACATCCGCAACACATTTGGCCCCGTGAACAACCAAGAGAGTCGCACCATCAATAAGCCTTCCGTGGGGGCCTCACAAAGGAATGAGAGCTACGTCACCTAGTGGCCACATGAGTAGAGCCATGCACCAAGGGTCCCATTCCTTACACCTTGAGACCCCTATGCTTAGAGGCTGTAATACGAGTCGAATGGGACGTACTTGTATGACCTAGTACTGAGTACGGACACCAGTACCAGTGGGACTGCTGGGGTAAGATTTATGGCCCGTACGTCTACGGCCAAGGGTCAGAGTCGACACCACTACCACCTGCGCCACTACGCCTGCCGCCACTCATAAGACATGGGTACAGACAAGTAGTGGAGACATCCTCCTGACACCTGCTCCTGTACTGATGTACGACCACAACCTCTGAAGCCACTCCCCTAACATAGTACTTATGTACCATTTGGTCCCCTGGACCACTATGTTTCTAAGGCCGTTAGAGCCTACTATAAAATGGACTGGAACACCACTTGAAGGGGGGTTGGAAAATTCATTGTATGTAGAGGCTATTGAGAAATATACCAAGGCTTGCTCCATTGTTTATATGTGTTTACTTTTCCTTAAAGTTTATTCTTAGTTCTTATATAAACATCACCTGACTTACCTTTGAGTTTTCCGATCTAATTTCGTTGACGAGATTTCACCGTCAACAGTTTGGCGCCGTCTGTGGGAAGAACAAGCATCAAGCCAGTGTTCTTCCATCATTTCCAACAAAGAAAGATGCTAAGACGTTCAAAACGCCTACGGAAAATACAAGAGGTTGAGGTTCGCTGACACGAAGTAGAGCGGAGGCCTTCTAAGAAAGACCCCCCTCTGCCCGAGCATGGAGGTGGACCAGAAGAACCTCTTCCCCCAGAGGAGGAGAGGGGAGCATCGTCCCCAGCTACCTAGCCCGATGGAGGTCGCTCAGAGCCACTAGTGTATCCACTTAACCGGCCCCGGTTGACCCCACGCTCAGGCCACCGGGACCCCGGTCCCTCGACGCACTGGCCAGGCAAGGGTTCCGGGGTATGCTCGGTAAGTTCCACCTCAAGGACGCGCTTCTACAAGGATGAGATTCACGAGTTGCATAAAAAGACTAGGAAGCTAGAAACCATGATAGAGAACACGCAGAAGGTTTTAAACAACCTACGGCAAGGGAAGTCAAGCATACCCCTCCCAAAGCGTAAAGGGAAGGAGCATGAAAAAGGGGAAAACATTGTCCCCATAGACGATGGGGGAACCCAACTTTCCGCCAGTAAAACACCCCAGGAAAAGTGCCATGGGGGACATAGGCCAACGAAGTGTCCCCAGGAGCATAGGCAGAGAGAAGATGATGGTCATAAGAACGAGGCCAAAGTCCCCCCAAAAGGGGCACCCCCTGGCCTAAGAAAAGGGCTCCATGGGGAGAGGTCAGAAGTAAGGGACATACCCCCCGCGGTTCCACCGAGGGACACAACCAAGGCAAGGGATCAGCCCGAGAACCCGCAAAATTCCTTATGCAAAAAGAGGAGGGGACTAGACACCAAAATGCGAAACCCTTGAGGCAAGATCACCACTGCACTTGGGGGGCACATGGATGACGGAGAATTCGACCGTGATTCACCCTTCACAAGGGAGATTCAGGCTGAACAAATGCCCACTGGCTTCAGAGAGCCTCGCATGACTCCGTACGAGGGTACTACAGACCCAAAATATCACTTAGACTCCTTCAATAACTTGATGAGGTTAAGGGGGGTCAACAGCAGAGCAAAATGTCATTGCTTCGTCGTTACTCTTAAAGGAGTGGCGTACAAATGGTTCAGGAGGTTAAGGCCAGGAACAATCAAGTCATGGCAACAATTCTCTGATGAATTTCTTCAGCAACACCATGCAGCGTGTGACTACGTCATGCCAACTACCAGCCTTGCTAACATCAAACAAGGCGAGAATGAAAGTTTGAAGGACTACATCCATAGGTTCAGTATAGAAGCAACAAAGGTGGGAGATTTAAATAAAGCGGAGCTCAAGATGGCTATTACAGCCGGAGTCCGTCCAGGAAGCAAGTTATGGAGTAACATGCTCAAAAGAGAAGTTTCAGATTTGGACGACTTCGAGAGAGAGCACAGAGGTACATACGTGTGGAAGAAGGCCATAAGAACTTCCAGGTCGAAGAAAGCAAACCTTCCTCCAGTGGCCATACTACCAATATGTCTGGGAATTCCATATAGAAGGGGGGCATCGTGCTAGAGGGGTCGCTGACCAAGTTGGAGATCGAACGAAGACCATCTAGCCATGAAATTCCCTACTCGAGGGGAGATCACCTCAAAAGCAGACGCTTGAGAAAAGGGTCTCCAAAGCAGACGCTTGCAAAAAGGGTCTCCAAAGTAGACGCTTGCAAAAAGGGTCTCAAAGTAGACGCTTCCAAAAAGGGTCTCAAAGAAGACGCTTGCAAAAAGGGTCTCAAAGAAGACGCTTGCAAAAATAGTACTATGCCTAATGACGAGAAGGACGCTTCTCGTAACAAATAATAAGCGCGCGCGAAAATATATAAAAGGATAACTAGAACCCAAGGGGTCAATATATCCTTATAGGTGCAACCAAGGTGGCCTTGCCCATGGCCCCAAGGTGGCCTCGCCCCTTAGGCCCAAGGTGGCCTCGCCCATGGCCCCAAGGTGGCCTCGCCACTTAGGCCCAAGGTGGCCTCGCCCATGGCCCCAAGGTGGCCTCGCCACTTAGGCTCAAAGTGGCCTCGCCCATGGCCCCAAGGTGACCTCGCCACTTAGGCCCAGGGTGGCCTCGCCCATGGCCCCAAGGTGGCCTAGCCACTCACGCCCAAGGTGGCCTCGCCCATGGCCCCAAGGTGGCCTCGCCACTTAGGCCCCATGGTTGCGGCCTCGCACATAGCCTCATCGGAGTCACATCCGCAACACATTTGGCCCCGTGAACAACCAAGAGAGTCGCACCATCAATAAGCCTTCCGAGGGGGCCTCGCAAAGGAATGAGAGCTACGTCACCTAGTGGCCACATGAGTAGAGCCATGCACCAAGGGTCCCATTCCTTACACCTTGAGACCCCTATGCTTAGAGGCTCTAATACGAGTCGAATGGGACGTACTTGTACGACCTATTACTGAGTACGGACACCAGTACCAGTGGGACTGCTGGGGTAAGAGTTATGGCTCGTACGTCTATGGCCAAGGGTCAGAGTCGACACCACTACCACCTGCGCCACTACGCCTGCCGCCACTCATCAGACATGGGTACAGACAAGTAGTGGAGACATCCTCCTAACACCTGCTCCTGTACTGATGTACGACCACAACCTCTGAAGCCACTCTCCTAACATAGTACTTATGTACCATTTGGTCCCCTGGACCACTATGTTTCTAAGGCCGTTAGAGCCTACTATAAAATGGACTGGAACACCACCTGAAGGGGGGTTGGAAAATTCGTTGTATGCAGAGGCTATTGAGAAATATACCAAGGCTTGCTCCATTGTTTATCTGTGTTTACTTTTCCTTAAAGTTTATTCTTAGTTCTTATATAAACATCACCTGACTTACCTTTGAGTTTTCCGATCTAATTTCGTTGACGAGATTTCACCGTCAACAAGTTATAGTACCTTGCGGCCTACTGCAGGTACATTGCCAACCTCAGTTGTGCCTTTTCTCTTCTCGCCTCCAACAAGTCCAAATTTTCAGCCAATGCTGCGTTGTTAGCCTGGTCATCATATGCTTGTACACGGAAAGAGTTTAATTTCATTTCTATTAGAAGAACAACCCCGTACCCATAGTCTAAGGTGAAAGGTGTTTCTCTAGTAGTAGAACGGGGAGTGGTCTTGTAGGCCCAATGTACATTAGGAAATTCTTCGACCCAGGCTCCCTTCAACTTCTCTAATTTTTTCTCCAGGTTCTTTTTTAGGATCTTGTTGATGGCCTCCACTTGTCCATTTACTTGTGGGTGTACTACAACAGAAAAACTCCTCTTGATGCCCATATCTCTGCAATATTCGTCGAACAACCCTCCTTCAAATTGGGTTCAGTTGTCGGAGATTATCTTGTAGGGCACTTTATACCTATAAACAATAAACTTGTTGACAAAGGCGGTGATTTGCTTAGCCGTTATATTAAATAGAGGCTCTGCTTCAACCCATTTAGTAAAGTAATCTACTGTTACAACTGCATACTTTGCTCCTCCTCTTCCTGTTGGTAAATCGCCAATCAAGTCCATCCCCCACACAACAAAGGGCCACAGACTGGTCATGCTCACCAGATCATTTGGTGACTGTCTGGGGTATTTCGCATGCCGTTGGCACTTGTCGCATCTTCTTGCAAAGTCGCTCGCATCCTTTTCCATGGTAAGCCAATAATACCCCTGTCGCATGGCCTTTTTTTCCGTGGATTTCCACATTCTCCTCCGTGTATCTCCTGTAGAACCTTCGAAGCCTCCTCGTTATCTATACACTGGAGGAGTGAGGTGGAGAAGCCTCTTTTACTCATGACTCAATCTACCAGGCTGTATTGGGCAGCTTTGTAAACCAGCTTATGGGCATCCTTTTGTCCAAAGGCAACATTCCATCACTTAAGTACCTCGAGATGGGTGTGGAACATGAATCCCCAGGAGCATTAACCATGTGAACTTCCCCCTCTGCTATACTTGGTCTGGACAGGTATTCCACATGGATGGACTCAAGTGTATCTTCATCTCGGGTGGAGGAGAGCTTTGCGAGAGGATCGACATTCGTGTTTTTCTCTCTTGGGATTTGTTCTATGGTATACTGTTCCAACTGGTCCAAATATCCTTTCACCTTGGCCAAGTATGCAGCCATATTTGGGCCTCTTGCTTGATATTCCCCTTCCACCTGAAAATACCACTAATTGTGAGTCACTAAAGACATGCAAATGTGTTACCTTTAGCTCCTTGGCTAGTCGCAGGGCAACCAGAAGTGCTTCGTATTCTACTTCATTGTTGGAAGCTTCAAATCTGAATCTTATTGCCCAATAAATCTTATGCCCCTAGGTCCTGTCATTACTATGCCAGCTCCAGCCCCCCCTTCGTTGGACGCTCTGTCTACATGGAGGCTCCATTCTTCAGGTTGTTTTTCTCCTCCGTAAAATGGTTCATTCTCTTCTATTTCTCCCTCCTCATGGGTGTGGTAGGCAAACTTGACTATAAAGTCTGCAAGTACCTGCCCATTGATTGAGATTCTTGGGGTATAAGTGATGTCAAACTGACTTAATTCAATCGACCATTTAAGCAACCTTCCTGAAGTCTCTCGTTTATGCAAGACTTGAAGCACAGGGGTGTTGGTGAGCACTTTAATAGCATAAGCGTGAAAATAGGGCCTTAGCTTTCGCGAGGCCACTACCAAATCATATGCGAATTTTTCTATTTCTGGGTACCGAGTTTCTGCATCTACCAACCGCTTGCTGACATAGTATACGGGCTGTTGGTGCTTCTTTTCCCCTTTGACTAGGGTGGCGCTAATGGAATTCTCTGACATTGCTAAGTATAGGTACAATATTTCCCCATTTTCTAGCTTAGCCAGAAGGGGCGGTTTTCTGAGGTTCTCTTTTAGCATAGTAAGGGCTTCCTGAAAATCTTCATCCCAAGCAAACTTTTTGTTCCCTTTTAGGATGTTGAAGAAAAGGAGACACTTGTTGGTGGATTTGGAAATGAACCCGTTGAGTGCTGCTACTCTCCCTGTCAAGCATTGCACCTCATTTTTGTTTCTTGGTGGACTCATTTCCAATAATGCTTTGATTTTACCAGGATTGACCTCGATACACTGAGAATTTACAATAAAACCGAGGAACTTCCCCGATGAAACTCCAAATGTGCACTTGAGCGGGTTCAACTTCATTCGGAATCTTCGAAGGGTGTCAAACATTTCACCGAGGTCGTTTGTGAGCTCTTCGGCCTTCTTTGTCTTTACCAACATATCATCTACATGTACTTCCATATTTATTCCTATCTAATTTCTGAACATTCTGTTTACCAACCTTTGATAAGTAGCGCCCACATTCTTTAACCCAAAAGGCATTACCTTATAGCAATAGAGCCCCTCATTTGTTTTAAATGAAGTATGCTCTTCATCAGCTGGGTTCATGGGTATTTGGTTGAACCCGGAATAGCCATCCATGAAGCTAAGTAGCTCGTGCCCAGCCGTGTCGTCTACTAACTGATCTATCCTAGGAAGCGGGAAGCTGTCCTTGGGGCAGGCTTTATTGAGGTTAGTAAAATCCACGCAAGTCCTCCACTTCCCGTTGGGCTTTGGGACTAGGACTAGGTTAGATACCCATATTGGGTAGAATGCCTCTATGATAAATCCATTTTCCTCCAACTTGTCAACTTCTTCTTTCAGGGTCGCATATCTCTCTGGATCTAGCACCCTTATTTTCTGCCTCACAGGTCTTGCTTTTGGGTCAATGTTCAAGTAATGGCACATGATTGATGGATCTATCCCCACCATGTCCTCGTGACTCCAGGTGAACACATCAAGGTTATCTTTCATAAATTTTTCCAACTTTTCTTTCACGATATTCGGAAGGTTTCTCCCTACTTTCAGCTTTCTCAACAACTCATTCATTATTGTGACTTCTTCCAATTCCTCTATTGGCTCAGCCTTGGGTTCCTCTACAACCCGTGGGTCCAATTCGTGCGAATTTGCGCTTCCATGTACTACCATCACCATAGGCACTGACGGTTTCATGGCTGTGTAGAGGGACGTGTTATAACATTCCCTCACTTCCTTTTGCTCCCCTTTCCACGCTCGCTATCCCTCCAAGAGTCGGGAATTTTATGGCCAAGTGATATACTGAGGTTATTGCCTTCAATTATCTTAGGGAGGGTCTCCCTAATACCCCATTGAAGGACAAGGCACAGTCTACCACGACAAAGTTTGCCATTATGGTGGTTTGTCTGGGTTGCACTCCCATGGTGAGGGCTAACACAATTGCGCCTATGGGCTGTATCGAGTCTCCTGTAAACCCATACATGGAGGTATTGCAGGGCTTTAGGTTCCTAATTTTCAGTCCCATCTTCTCTAATGCTGAGCGATATAGGATGCCTACGGAGCTCCCATTGTCCACCAGGACCTTATGCGCCCTCATGTTAGCAAGTTGTACAGTCAGCACCAAGGGATCGTTGTGAGGAAAATGCACACCCCGTGCATCTTCTTCGGTGAAGGTTATCGAGTCATTATCCCCCTTAAAACTCTTTGGGAGGCGTTGCTCCAAACTTAAGACACATGGAGGTGGACTTCGCCTGGCTTCCCTGGCATATATATCTCGCCCCTTCCTCGATTCGCCTCCAAATCCTGGCCCTCCGAAGATGGTCCTAACCTCTCCATGCACCTCTGGGGCTCGTGCCCGTGGTGAGGGTGTTCCTTCTTCCGGTCTTTGATTTTCTCTGCGGACGTATCTACCCAAGTGTCCCCTACGTATAAGCTCTTCAATTTCTACCTTCAAATGAGTTTATTCTGCGGTGGTGATGCCAATGTCATTATGATACTGACAGTACTTACTAGGGTCTCTTTTTGATCGATCTTTCTTCATTGGCGGGGGTCTCGTAAAGTGGACCTGATTTTCATTCGTGACAAAGATATGCTCCCTAGCATGTGTTAGGTCAGTATAAAAGGTGTATGGGGTCTGTCTGTGTTCACCAACGCGTTGGGGCATCCGAGGACAATCATCTCTTGACCCTTCGTAGACCCTCTTTTTATTTGCGCTATTTAGGCCTTCACAGATTAAAGGTTTTAGGGATGACCCGCCCTTCCTAGCCTTAAGACTCTCATGGCCATCTTCAACACGAATGTATTTCTGTGCCCATTCATAGAAATCGTCTAAGTTAGCGACCTCCCTCTTTAGCATGTTATCCCACAGCTTACTACCCGGGCGCACTCCGGTTGTAATGGCCATTTTTAATAGGGGTGAGCATCGGTCGGTTTGGGCGGTTTTTTCACAACAAAAAATCCAGAATTCGGTTTTCGGTCCGGATTGGTGCAATCCAAAAACCGATCAAACCAAATCAGTTTAAAAAAAAACCGACCGTTTTGGACCGCGATTTGGTCGGTTAAACCGACTAAACCGAATTGATTATTGTTTTTTTTTTTTGAAAGTTTTAGTTAAAAAATTAAAAATTTTGGTTTGTTGGAATCCATTTTTGTGCGTTTTTAAAACATAAATATATAGAACATAATTACATTTACAAATTTTAAAGTTTGAAACATAATTAAAAGTCCATAATTAAAAGTACAAATTTTAAAAATTTTAATAATTAATAATTATATAATATTATATTATTATTTTATTATGTTCGGTTGGTTTCAGTTTTATTGGTGGGTTCACCCAAAATTTCAAAACCGACCGAACAGTGGCGGTTTGCACCGTCGGCGGCTTTTTCAGTTTTCGGTTTAAATGGTTTTGGTTTTTTCGGTGTTCGGTAGGTCGGTGTACACGATTTTTTCGGTTTTTCGGATTTTATGCTCAGCCCTAATTTTTAACTCCCCTCGGGTCAGGCTTCCTACTTTGGTTGCCTCCATATTGAACTTGTTGATATAGCTCTTTAAGCTATCGTCTTCTCCTTACTTTATGTTAGTGAGGCTAGTTCCTGGCATAGTGTGATCACACACAACGTGATGTTGCTGGAGAAATTTATCAGAAAACAGTTCATCAAACACCTATCTTGTTAAGCTAGTGAAAGGATCACTTATTTATAAATCCCAGGTGACCCTATCGTTACATGGATAATGGGAACGGAACCCACCTTAGTGACTTTTACAACTGTCACTCCTCTATTTTGGACTGAAAGTCCTGAATGATTATTACGATCATTGTTGATATTATATTCATCCAATATTATGTTTTCTTGGTGGGCTTTGGCTCATGGGTGCTATGTGGTGTAGGTAAAGGGAAAGAAAAGCTCACCCAGCTTCGAGTGAAGAGCTTAGGTGGTGATGTGTACATATGCGGCCGCTTGACCACCACGGCCAAGGAGTTCTCAGAGGAACTAGGGGGTTTGCCCTACTTTTTGCCGCTTAGGTCGGCGGGTTGTAAATTTAAACTGTAATGACCATTTTGAGTTGTAAATAACTTGTAAATATTTTGATGGGCCCATGATCAGTTTTATGTTTTAAATAAAATATATCCTTTCCTTTTGACTGGTTTTCCACCTTAACCTATTAATAACACCTAGAAGCACGATTTTAACCAAAGAACTCAGTTAGCGAGTTAAATTCACGGTTCAACGTTCACCGTAACGGTCCTGGGGTAACCAGGGCGTTACAACTTGGTATCAGAGGGTGCCAAGGTTAAGGTTCCTGTAGACTGGCTGGGCATGTACACTCACCACTGAAGACAAGCTTGACTCATGGTTTGGTAACTATTTATGTAGTTATATGTATAAATGCTTAAATATAGTATAAATGCTTAAATATAGTATAAATGCTTTACCTGTTTACATGAGACACCATGTTAAGACTGTTCCCTGAATATTACATCTTCAGCAACCATGTGCTAAATAGTACTGAAATTGCTGGAACATACTTATTAGTGTTGTTGATTGTGAATTATTATGTGATACATGCTAAGTGCTAAATGCTATAATCATGTATCTATTTGTATATTTGTATGACTGTGGAATATGATAATTGTCTGCTTGTTCTTGGACCGTAAGGCGGCAAGAGGTTTAGTTATTACTACCTGACTGGCCGTATTGACTATTGTTTCAGCAAGGTATAAGTTGATAAGAATGAATCCAGGACAGACAGATACATCAGCTGGCCAGAGTGATCAAGGCCAGAATAATAATAATCAGGGTCAAGAGAATGACCAGGGACAGATTCCACAGCCAGCTCCTGCAAACTGGCAGCAATTATTTAATGATCTGCAGGCTACATTGTTGAGGCAGGGAGAAGAACTCCGCCTCATGAGACAACAGCAGGTTCCTGCAGTGTCTAGTGTACCTGAGGCACCTCCTGCATCGGTGCCAGCAGCTGAACAGCTGCCTGAGGTTGGTAATAAACGGGAGCCTCTCTATGAAAGGTACAAGAAGCAGCAACCTCCCGTTTTTGAGGGCAGTGCAGACCCTACTAAAGTGGAACAGTGGATGAGCATGATTACCACCATCCTGAACTTCATGAGGGCGATTGGTAATGAGAGGGTGGCCTGTTCCACTTATATGTTTCGGGAGGATGCTCGAATTTGGTGGGAGGTTATATCCCAGACCAGAAGCATCAATACCCTGAGTTGGGAAGAGTTTTAGACTCTATTCAATGAGAAATATTATTGTGACGCCCCATGTCACTATGGCTGCTTTTGGGAATGACGACTGGCCCTACAAACCAACACGAGTCTTTTCAACGTGCTTTGTCCTCACTCACATGCTTCCTAGGAAAACTTCCCAGGAGGTCACCCATCCCTAGATTACCCCAGGTCAAGCACGCTTAACTTTGGAGTTCTCAAGTGATGGGCTACCGAAAAGAAGATGCATCTTGTTGATATAGGTAATACCCATCAATCCATTTAAGCCCTCTTCAACTGTGTAGTCCCATACTTACACAGTCTTAGAATCATCACACTTGACCTTCCCCAGGCGGTGTGGGATTGCATAGCTTACCCAGTTTTTCCCCTTACGGATCACAGGATTATGACTGTCACAATTATAATGATGCCATCTGGGCGGTGAAGGCTGAGGAGTTCATCAGGTTACTTCAGGGAGGTTTGTCAGTGACTGAGTATGCCCTGAAGTTTGATCGTTTGGCAAATTTTGTCATGGAGTTTGTGCCCACTGATGGGACCAGGAGGGAGAGATTTCTCCAAGGGCTATAGCCCAGATTAGCCCGTGATGTTCGTATTACCACTGTAGACCCTGTGATTTTTATGCTGTGGGGTTTGGAACTTTGTCACCCACTGGGAATTAGTGGTATCCAGGAGATGGGTCAGATCTTTGCCAGTGACAGTGGAGGGCAGATAGTTGTCAGTGGATTTGATAGAGTTGGTTATGACTGACTTCGACATGATATTGGGTATTGACTTCGACGCGATGCTTCACATCAAGGTTTGGGTTGTGTTCTGATGTAGTCAGAGAAAGTAATTGCTTATGCCTCACGTCAGTTGAAAGAGTATGAAAAGAGATATCCCACTCATGATTTGGAGTTAGCGGCATTGGTCTTTGCTTTAAAGATATGGAGGCATTATCTTTATGGGGAGAAGTGTGAGATCTA
Source organism: Humulus lupulus (assembly GCF_963169125.1). NCBI lineage: Eukaryota > Viridiplantae > Streptophyta > Magnoliopsida > Rosales > Cannabaceae > Humulus > Humulus lupulus. The sequence continues at coordinate 244,110,592 of NC_084795.1, read as the reverse complement.
TACAGACCACAAGAGCCTGAAATACTTCTTCACACAGAAAGATTTGAATATGAGACAAAGGCGTTCGCTGGAGTTAGTAAAAGATTATGACTGTGAGATTTTGTATCATCCAGGAAAAGCCAACGAGGTAGCTGATGCTTTAGGCCGGAAAGGTCCGGGGCAAATTTATGGAGCGAGGCTGATAGCCAGAGAGTTAGCAGATGACATGACCAGAGCTGGTATAGAGTTGTTGGTGGACTAGTTGGCCAATATTACAATGCAGTCTACACTGTTGGAGAGAATCAAGGAGGGTAATTTGAGTGATCCACAACTGATCAAGATCAGAGAGGATGTTTTAGCTAGAGTGTCCAGAGATTATACAGTGTCTGATATGGGCTTGTTGAGATACAAGGGACAGATATGTGTTCCGTTAGACACTGCTTTGAGGTGAGAGATTCTGGATGAATCTCATACTACACCTTACTCTTTGCATCTAGGCACCACAAAAATGTATCAGGATGTGAGATCATTGTATTGGTGGCCGGGGATGAAGAGGGATGTAGTAGAGTATGTGGCTAAGTGCTTAACATGTCAATAGGTCAAGGCTGAGCATCAGAGGCTGGCAGGGTTATTGCAGCCTCTGGATATCCCAGAGTGGAAATGGGAGGACATCACGATGGATTTCGTGGTGGGCTTACCCAAGATTGTTGGTCAGCATGATTCAATTTGGTTGATAGTGGATCGCTACACCAAGTCAGCTCACTTCTTACCAGTAAGGACTACCTATACAGTTGACCAGTATGCAGATCTCTATGTGAGAGAGATCGTGCACCTTCATGGAGCGCCGAGGTCGATAGTGTCAGATCGTGACCCCACTTTTACTTCCAAGTTCTGGGGGAGTTTACAGAAGGCCATGGGAACACAGTTGAAGTTTAGTACTGCTTATCATCCTCAGACAGATGGGAAATCTGAGAGGATGATCCAGATATTAGAAGACATGTTGCGAGCATGTGTGCTGAACTTTGGTGGATCTTGGAGTAATTATCTGCCTTTGATAGGGTTTTCCTACAACAACAATTATTAGTCTACCATTGGAGTTACACCTTATGAGATGCTGTATGGTAGGAAGTGCAGATCTCCCATTCATTGGGATGAGACAGGTGAAAGGAGATACTTGGATTCTGAGGCAGTTCAGAGGACCAGTGAGGCCATTGAGAAGAATAGAGCTCGGATGCTCGCTTCTCAAAGTAGGCAGAAAAGTTATGCAGATCCGAAGCGCAGGAGCGTGGAGTTCCAAGTGGGAGACTATGTCTTCCTTAGAGTCTCGCCATGGAAAGGGGTAAGAAGGTTTGGGAAGAAGGGTAAGCTAAGCCCTAGATTTTTTGGTCCATTTGAGATCCTGGAGAGGGTTGGTTAAGTGGCTTACAGGTTAGCCTTACGTCCGGCGTTGTCAGCTGTAATGCCCCAGATTCCCTATTATGGTTAATGGCTGGATTAGTAGGCGGGGAGGGCCATAACTGTTTAATTATGCCATTAAATGTGTTTATGAGAATTATATTATAATATGATGTTAAATGCGTGCATGTGAGTCCGCATTTGTTTACAGGGGTATTTAGGTAATTTGGCCGTTGAGGGTATAATTGAATATTTGTTTGCGTGCTAATGATATATTGTGAGACCACATTATAATGTGGATTGGCTCGAGTATTTCGACATGAGACGATCTTTAAACGTGATTTAACGGTTTGGTCATACCAGGTTTGAGATCGGGGCTCGGGGTGAGTCTCGGGGTGACATTTATGGTTATAGCGTTACCGGGGATTTTAGGGTAACGGGTTATGAGTTGTTGATGTTTGAGGATATCAAGATTAGCGGGGATTGGGAAGCGTTAATTATAATTAACGGGTTTAGCGAAAAGTACCAATTTTGCCCTTGTAATGGTTTTAGAGGCTTAAGATGACACAAGGGTATTTTGGTCTTTTTGGGAGGATATATGAGACTTAAGTGGCTGTAGAAGGTGGTGGAATAAACAGAACAAAGACAGGGGTTTGCTTCCTCCCTTCCCGTACATCACCTTCTTCACTTCTCCTTTGAGGGTTTTGAGTTCTTGGTGGAGTTTCAACCAAAGGAAATTGAAAGGCTGGGTTGGAGCATTTGTGTTAGTTTGTGTGGGAGGTTTAAAGCTAGTTTCAAGGTGAGTTTTGGTCATATAACACAGCTGGTACTCTGTTTTCATTTTAGCTTTTAATTCATGGATTTTGATGTGGGAAGTGAGAATCAAAGGGGGTTTTGGTGTTAGTTTGATTGGGGTTTGATGTGAGTGAGCTAAGGGGGTTTTTTGGGGGTTTAATTGTGTGTTAGGAAGAGGTTTTATGAGGGTTTGAAGGACTGGTTTGAGAGGGAATCGCACAGGGGAAAAATCTGGTTCGTGCGTGACTTTGTTGCTGAACTGGGCTGGGCGCCGCGGCGCAGCAGGGGTGCGCCGCGGCGCAGCAGGGGTGCGCCGCGGCCCTTGGCGTCTGGCAGGTGGGGAGCCTCCCTGTTTGGGGGTGCGCTGCGGCGCAGTAGAGGGGGGTCGCGGCCCTTAAGGCCAATTTTGCTAAAATGTGGTTTTTAGCTTGGGGATTCAAACCATAGGCCTCAGGGTTGGACCTAGTACCCGGTTGGGTAGTATTTGTTTTCTCGGGGGGCTGGGATTTGGTTTGGAAACCCTCGGTTATCATTTTTATTGATAAATTCTATAATTTGGTTATGACCAGGTGACCGTCAAGGATTTTAAAGGTTGATCGTTCTCAGGGGTCGTTCATATAATAATTCTCACTCGAACCAGAGGTAAGAAAATAGTGTATGAATACAGTTGCACCCTGTATAGGTATATGACATGCATGGTTTGATATTGAGGCATGTTGGTTGATTTATGTGGACATGGATTGCATGTTAAATGCTAGTGAATGCTGATTACCTGTTTGAGACACTGACTAGTCAGGGATCGACTCTAAAGTCGATGATCACGCATTGAATGGCTCTATGGCATTAGTGCGGGACCGACCCTAAGGTCGAAGAACTTATAAGCGCTTGCCTGGTCTACGACCAGATGTCTATAGCCAAGGTATATGACCCCGGTGACCGTTTGTCACGTGGCTAAGGGACGTTGTCCATAGTTTCGACTCTAGAGTCGTGAGGAAGGTTATGTTGGTGACCAATCACCATGCACCTGTCCTGAACAAGCTTATGAAAGAAATTACCTATCAGTTAAGCCCTGGTGACCCTATCGTCACATGGCTAGAGGGAGCGATGCTCATTACTGTGACTTTTTGCTATTGTCACCTATTTGTTGGACTGATAGTCCTGAATGGTTATTATGATCGTTGTTGATATTATATCATGCTTTACTGTGTTTTCTTGCTGGGCCTTGGCTCATGGGTGCTATGTGGTGCAGGTAAAGGGAAGGAAAAACTTGGCCAGCCTTGCGTGGAGAGCTTGGGCGATGTGATGTACATCAGGGCCGCTTGACTGCCACGGTCAAGGAGTTCTCAGAGGGACTAAGGGTTTACCCTACTTTTGCCGCTTAGGCCGGCGGGGATTGTAAATTTGAAACTGTAGCGACTCTTTTGTATTATGGACGTCTTGTAAACATTTAAAAGGCTCATGAGCAGTTTATTTACTTAATGAAATGTACCCTTTCCTTTTTATTGGTTTTTCACCTTAACCTGTTAATGGTACCTAGATCACGTTTTTAACCAAAGGACTCGGGTAGCGAGTCAAATTTCCGGTTCACTGTTCACCGTAATTGTTCTGGGGTAACTAGAGCGTTACATCAGCCATGCATAACGTGTTTAATGTTTCAGCTCTTTGGAGGTATGTATCTGATGTGAATCATATTTTGAGCTATGAAGATTTGGAGCTTGAGGCAGATCTCTCCTTTGAGGAGCAACTAGTCCAGATACTTTACAGAAAGGACAAGGTCCTCAGGAATAAGACGATACCTTTGGTTAAGGTATTGTGGAGGAACAGCAAGGTCGAAGAAGCGACTTGGGAGCTAGAGTCAGATATGCAGAGTCAGTATCCTAAGTTGTTCAGGTAAATTTCGAGGACGGAATTTCTGTAAGGAGGGGATAGTTGTAATGCTCCGAAATCCCTAATGCAGTTTAATGGCTGGATTAGTAGGCCGGGAGGGTCATAATTGTTTTATTATGCCATTAAATGATTATATGCATGTTTATGTGAATTATATTATGATATGATGTTAAATGCATGCATGTAGGTCCACATTTCATTACAGGGGTGTTTTGGTAATTTGGCCCGTTGAGGGCGTAATTGTATATTTTTATGCATGTCGGTGACCTATTGTTGAGGCCACATTATAATGTGGATTTGTTCGAGTGATTTGGCATGAGACGATCTTGAGTGAAAATTAGCGGTTTAGTCATAACGGGAATAAGTTCGGGGCTCAGGGTGAGTCTCGGGGTGATTTTAATGATTAGAGCATTGTTGGGAATTAAACGGTAACGAGATATGAATTATTGCTATTTGAGAATATCAAGAATAGCGGGAATTGGAGGGTGTTAATTATGATTAACGAAATAGGTGGAAAAGCTCAATTTTTCCCTTGGGAGTCTTTAGAAACCTTTATTTGACCTAGGGGTATTTTAGTCTTTTCACCCCTAGGATTGATTTAAGCCGTGAAGGCTGTGGAAGTTTGAAGAAAAACAGAGCATCAATTACACTTCTCCCGTACCTATTTTCTCTCCTTTTCTTCTTGGATTTTTGAGCTTAATTTGAGGAACCAAGCTTGGGAAGTGAATCTTGAGGGCTTGGGAGTGTGTTCCACTATTGAAGAGCATCATAATCTGAACTTGAGGTAAGATTATAGCCATTAAATCTCTGGTTTGCTCTATTTTTTCTTTGGATTTCAGTTAAGATTTCTAGGTTGGTTGATTGGCATTGCTTGGAGTTTTTTCCTAGGGTTCTTGGGGTTGTGATGCCTAGGACATGTGGGGATGGTTTTTGAATTCATTTGGCACTTATTTTGATGTTTGGAAGCATTTGAATCAAGTTGGAAATGGAGGAGTCGAAGGGAGAATATTCAGGGGCAAATCAGGCTGGGTGTAGCGCTATAGCACCCACAAGGGGGCGCTACAGCGCTACCCAGGGTTGGCCTTTGGCGTTTTTGGTTTTGAGTAGAGCGTTGGGGCGCTAGTGAGTAGCGCTGGGGTGCTACTCTGTTCATTCATAGTCCTATTGGCTTGAGGTTTCTATCCTTAAGGCCCGGGATCGACTCTACTCACCGTGTGGGTACATTTCGAGGTCCCGAGAGTGGGGTTTAGGTCAAGACCCTATTATTGTTGATTTTCATTAATTCAGGTTATAATTGGTTATGATTAGGTAACCGCTAAGGAATCAAAAGGTCGATCGTTCTCAGGGGTCGTTCTTGTTCTATTTCTCGCTCGAACCAGAGGTAAGAAAACGACACCTTGTGTATATGACATGTGTGGTTGTTGCTGAGGCACGTTGGTTATTAATTGTGGACATTGATTGCATATTAAATGGTTAGCAAATCTCGCTTACTTGTGTATGGCACTGACTATTTAGAATCAACATTGGTCGCATATTACTGACCTGGGAGTCAGGAACGGCATAAGCGTCATGAACACAGAGCTGATAAAAGATTAGATCTAATCGTTATCAGCGTTGAATGACTCTAGGAGTATTAATGCTGGACCGACCCTAAGGTCGATGAAAATTATAAGTGCTTGACTAGTCTAAGACTAGTTACTCAGAGCCAGGCCCTAAGGCCTAGGTGATTGTTTGTCGCATGGTTAGGGAGCAGAATCCCATGGTTGTGACTCTATGGTCATGCTGTAGGTTATGTTGGTGACTAGTTCATCAAACACCTATCTTGTTAAGCTAGTGAAAGGATCACTTATTTATAAAGCTCAGGTGACCCTATCGTCATATGGCTAATGGGAACGTAACCCACCTTAGTGACTTTTACAACTATCACTCCTCTATTTTAGACTGAAAGTCCTGAATGATTATTACGATCATTGTTGATATTATATTCATGCAATATTGTGTTTTCTTGCTTGGCTTAGGCTCATGGGTGCTATGTGGTGTAGGTAAAGGGAAAGAAAAGCTCACCCAGCTTTGAGTGGAGAGCTTAGGTGGTGATGTGTACATATGCGACCGCTTAACCACCACGGCCAAGGAGTTCTCAGAGGAACTAGGGGGTTTAACCTATTTTTTGCCGCTTAGGTCGGCGGGTTGTAAATTTAAACTGTAATGACCATTTTGAGTTGTGAATAACTTGTAAATATTTTGATGGGCCCATGATCAGTTTTATGTTTTAAATAAAATATATCATTTCCTTTTGACTGGTTTTCCACCTTAACCTATTAATAAACCTTAGAAGCACGATTTTAACCAAAGAACTGGGTTAGCAAGTTAAATTCACGGTTCAACGTTCACCGTAACGGTCCTGGGGTAACCAAGGCGTTACATATTAATTCCCCTTAACTTCATTAGGTCATTGAACGCGTCAAGATGGTACTTTGGATGCGTATTTCCCTCGCAAGGGATCCTGTGAGGCTCTTTGAAGTTTGCTAGGAACCGAACAACTTGGATTTCTCTAATGAAGGGTAATTCATAATCAAACTCATCGTCGACAGCATGCCCCCAGACACGGTGATTATCTTGCTCCATAGGATCCTCATCTCGGTATCTAAGTCTTGTCTCCTTTTGTTGAAGGAGTCTCTCAAGTTGGATGGGTTGGCCTTTCCTTTCTTTTTGTCTTCTTGGGGAGCCACAGGAGGTGTGGTCCTCTCATTCGTCCTTTTCCTATTGAGTTCTTCCCTCAAGTCTGCGCGTTGACGGACCCAGATCTTGCCAGCCAAAGTTCGGCACCTGTAGTGGCCTTGAGGGCGGAAACTTTGAAATAGGAAAACTTATTCATTTCTAAACATTTTTGAGTGTTTCAAAAGCTCAATTTTATGTACTCAATCTCAACAACATCACAGTACAATTTAGTTTTACAAATTCAATATACAGTGGCTACTTGACCCCTTGGAAGTCACAGCTCAAAACATGTTTTGTTTTAGGGTTTCCTACAAAACCCTTGGGGCTTTTGGTTCCTATTTTCAAAAATCAATACACAAGCATCATAAAAATTATAAAACAACTACCATAACCTTATTAAATCACCTATAAGAAACTTTAAGCATTAAATATACAAAATAATGCTTAAAACTAAAAACCCTACAACAAAAATCATCAAAAGTAAACTTTATACCTCTTTGGTGTTCTTGCTTAAGGTTTGGACCATCCTATTAGCTTTGGCTCCTTCAAAATCTTTCAAAAACCCTAACCAACTTCCCCCAACAACATAGTTAATTAGCTATTTGAAACTCTATGATTAAAACTTTACAAAAGTCTAGATTAATGAAACTTTACCTTAGGGAAAACCCTTCCTAGACCAAGACTTAGCTTCCAAGTTTCCTTGGTATTCTTGGGGTTGAAAATGGAGAGAACACTTGCGAGAGTCTTCAAAATCAGATGAGAGTGAATGAGGGAGGGAGAGTGGTCGGATTTGGGGGGTTAGAATGGCTCACACAACTCTTCAAAATATCCCAAAACTACTTGAGTGTTTCACTACCCACTTGCCCACTTGACATTATCCCTAATTCTTAATAAAATGGGATTTAAAATTAAATAATTGTTTTGGTTCATACCCTTTTTAACATCCCACATGGCTGGCCATAGAGCTGTAAATACGGGCTGGGCTTTCTAGCACGACACGAAACTGGCACGAGCCCGGGAGGCACGAGCACGACACAACACGAAAAAGTATGGGCCTGGGCCAGGCACGACACGAATTGAAAATTGGCATGACACGGCACGACACGACACGACATGGGCCTGAGCACGGCACAACACGACAAGCCCGAAGGCATGACACGAAAGCACAAACAAACTAGCCAGAAAGCACAACAAGATAAAAATCCCGATATTTTGACATTAATAATCATAATAAATTTTTATTTGTCAATTATTAATAAATTAAAATGATAATAGAAGTCTTATTTTTCTCAATGTATATATTTTTATAATTATATTAATTTATTTTAAGATTTGTGAGTTGATTTTTTTAGCATTTATTAGTAGGTATTAAAATTCTAATAATTATCTTTGATATAATTTTGTTTAAAATATTGTTAAAAAGTATATAAAAATATCTAAAATTATAATTTAAACAAAGAAATATATTTAGTTTGGTGGTAAGTCCATTAGTGGTTAAAGAGGAGGTGGAGGGTTCAATTCTCCATCCTCACATTTTTTGGCAATAATAAAGTGGGCCTAAAAGTGGGCCCAAATTTGGGTCCGAATATGGAAAGTGGACCGGCCCGACACGGCACGACATGGGCCGGGCCCATGGGCCGTGCTGGGCCTACTCTTTCAAAAATGGGTCGGCCCGGCCCGGCACGAATTGAATATGGGCCGAGCCCGACCCGACCCAAATTTATCAGAGGCACGAAAATGTGGGTCGGGCCGGACCGGCCCACATTTACAGCTCAGGCTGGCCACCTATCCTAAAATACCCATTTATAATATATATATATATTTAATGGTGAACAATTATTTCATAAGAAGAAAAAATCAATTTGACTTTCTACACCTTTTTCACTCTTATTAAGTTTTAATCACCAAACTTAACTTTAATTAATTAAATTAAATGTCTCTCACATTTAATTTAATTAATCACACAATAAAATTTAACCTAAGGTCTATTCATGGAATAAAATTCCCTATTTCGGTAAAATTAGGCATTTAACATAAAATGCCCTAAAATTTCTATTTTCTCTTAGGTTTATTATTTTTGACCAAACTTTAACTTTTATGAATGTATTTTATGCCCAAAATATATTTTCCATAGCTTTTCATTTTATTTTCCGAGATTTTTACCCGATCAGGGTTTTTGTGTCGGTCCAGGACCGAAAGTCTAATCTTTACTTTTAAACCACAAAATTTTTAATTTGGCTAGCAATAACTCATGGAATAATTTCCAAACAAATATAATATTATTTAAAATAATATTCTTAACTCGGGGAAAAATATCCTGACCCGAGTCGTTTAAAGGTACCCGAAAACGCAGGACGTTACATGATTATCCAAATATCCTCCACCCCAATAAGATTGCAAGATCTTTAACGTTTTACCTAATTTGATTTTAAAGCCATATTAATGAATTCGTTGAATTTTTTAACAAATTCTTAGAATTCCTAAGCTTTAGGTACTTACATGAGTCTCTAGAGAAATCATCAATGAAGGTGACGAAATACTCATAACCATCCCTCGCTTGAACATTCATTTGTCCCCAGACATCTAAATATACTAGCCCTAGTGGTTCTTTGACCCTTTCTCCTATAACAGAGAGTGGATGCTTTGTCATTTTTCCCTAGAGACTAGATTCACAAACAGGTAGGTCACCCTAGGTGAGTTCCCTCAAAGGCCCAGCCTTGTTAGTCTTTGAATCTTATCATAGCAAATATGACCTAAGCGAAGATGCAAATGTATATCATTTTAAACGTTATTATTTAGTACATAGGGTTTGTTTGGTTGCAATAGGTATAGCCCATTTTCCAAACATTCACTCCATAATTCACATCCATTTACAGAAATATGATTTTATTACTTGTGAAAGTAACTACAAATTGTTGTTGATATAATAAGGAAAACTGAAATTAAAATTTCCACTGAAAATCACAATAAAATAAACATTGTCTTAAAACAATTTATTTATTTCCAAAATTCATTCAAGCTTATCATTTTGCCTTCTCTAATACGAGCAACCATTGTCGGATTCCAAGCTTTAGTATTTCATCCTTCATGGTTTTTCCATTACTAAAAAGTTGTAAAAAGAAAGTACATGCATTTTTAGTAGATCCTGATTCAACAATTTAAAACCAAAAAATTGTCCTCTAAAATCACATGCATCCAAGATAAATATTTCATTATCTTGGTTTCCATATGCCTTGAGTACCGGGAAATCTTGTCTCAATTCCCAGTTTCCTTGTAGTTGGAAACACCCCGTTTAGTGTACTTATAATCAGACCTTGCTCCAAGATGCTTTGCAGCATTTGGTGCCTTGTTAGTAGAATTCTTGTTCTTTTTGTTTGAATTTCTTCCTCATTTTCTCTTCGAAGAAGAAGCTTAAGGCAGCTTCTCCTTGAGCTTGTTTAGTAGTATTAGCCTTATTTCCTTTGCTTGAACCACCATCAACAATCCTCTTTGAAGGATTTGGTGATCGTTGAATAGGAAAAATAGTAATATCATTTATGATGTTGTCCATAATCAACACCATGTTGATGTTGGACAAACATTTTGTGAGGTTCTCACCATAGACTAACCTTTTAGATATTAGAGAGAGTATGACGTGGGAAGCTTAGAGCTACGATTATCAACTAAGTAGACATCAACGCATTGCTTGACAAACATTTATTTATTAATTTTTTAGAAATAGCATAACATACAAAATATTTTCAGATAAGCAATATACTAAAACACTTATCTTCTATTTCTTAGGTACTTTAACTAGCCATGAACCCATGTGTCCAGGTAGGCGAGAGTCACAAATATTCACTTAGTTAAATAGAGAAACATCTCAATTAATAAAACGCATAGACTTTTATTAACTACCTATCTATCCGATCAAAGTAACATCATAATTAAATCAATTAATTGAGACAATCTAGATGATTTACTCAAAGGTGATGCGGGGACCATGGATCCATGAAATCAAGCTCCAATAAGTTACCCTGAATTTATTTTTGAATAATTTCACTACCTTATTAGTTCCTCGTGACTCCAATATAGACTCGGAATTGAACTCTTGAATTCATAGAAAGTATTTTCCAAACCATAAGTATGTTATCCATTGTTATAACAATTACAGTCAGTCAATCCTCTATCGATGACTTACTAATGAGTTGGGTGCAAATTACTGTTTTACTCCTCATCAATATTTAATCCTTAACTCTCACTAAGTTCCTTATAAATGATATTTTCATGAACTTAATCATAGGAATGGGATGTCAATCATTTAACCTTTTGAGTAAAGTAATTAAGGAGATCATATTTTCACTTCTCATATAGAAGTTATAGATTTCATATCTATGAATAATACTTCCACTCAATTACACTATTAAATCTCCAAGACATATGTATGGGATAGATCGTAGGGTAAGCTAGTAACGAACTAGTCAAAATATTTAAATAATATAATTAGCATAATATTATCACTCTGAATTAAGATCGACTTAACCTATGGTCAACGTTGCGACATTGATTTGATTCGATAACAAAGATACTTATTTACCGATCAATAATCAATATCGGTCCTAGTCCAATGTAACCAAATACATCTGATCTTATCTACTTTGTCAATGCCTTGGACAAGACATCACACCCAAAATGTGTAAGTAGATCATATCGTAGATTGCCTAATCAGTGAAAATCCAATGCATTGATCTAATCATAGGACTCGTTCTTTTGAACATATAATTACAACTATAATCCACTATGACCTAGTCACTATAATTGTAATTGTCCACATGTTCAGGATTTTATAAATTTTTGTATTACTTCAATAATCATGTAATAACATAAGCAAGCAACACCGTTGTCAAACTAAATTATTTCAACTACTTTTATTGACAATATAAAATTGCGTTACATGTCCGACTTGGTTTTATAAGGGCATAAAACCCAACACTTTCTTGTCTCATATTTAACTCCTTTTGGGTAAGGAAGTATTTCAAGCTCTTATGGTTTGTATAAATCTCACATTTCTCCCCATAGAGGTAACGTCACCATATCTTAAGTGCGAACACTACTGCTGCCGATTCCAAGTCATGTGTTGGATAGTGCTGGTCATACTCCTTCAGCTGTCTAGATGCATATGAAATCACCTTCTCTTCTTGCATCAATGCACAACTGAATCCTTGTTTCGACGCATCACAATACACCACAAATTTTTCATTGTTTTTTGGAAACTTAGTACAGGTGCCATGATGAGCTTATCTTTCAACTCTTGAAAACTTTGTTCGCATTCCTTAGTCCAAAAAAAACTTCATGTTCTTCCTAGTCAACTCTGCCAATGGCGTGGCAATCCTTGAAAACCATTCTACAAATTTCTTGTAATACCCTACCAACCTAAGAAAACTTTTCACCTCTGATGCATTCTTTGGTTGTGGCTAGTCTATTACTGCCTCAATCTTTACTGGATTGACCTTTATACCATCCATGCTATCAATGTTCCCTAAGAATGCCACCTGAGTTAGAAAAAATTCACACTTCTTGAATTTAGTGTACAACTTGTGCTCTCTTAACCTTTGCGGTGTCAACTGTAGGTGTTCTTCATGTTCCTCTTCAGTTCACGAATAGATTAGAATGTCATCTATGAACACTATCACGAACTTATTCAAATAGTCATTGAATACCATGTTCATGAGATCCATAAATGATGTAGGGGCATTGGTATGTCCAAAAGACATTACCAAAAAATCATAATGCATGTACCTCGTATGGAATGTTGTTTTTAGGATAACCTCCTCCTTAACCCTTAATTGATGGTATCCCTGTAATGACCCGACTTAAAACCCATTAATTTACTAAATACTTCATATTTAAGTAAATTAATGTTTACACAAATCTCTTTAAGAAAAACAAAAGTTTATTGAAATAAACATGAATTAACACCTTTTACAAAACATGCAACTTGAGATCTCGATATTTAAAATAAATCATGTTTTACATGCATGATGTAAGTAGAAATACACGTTTAAGACACAACATAAACCAAAGGTTAAAAACCTTTATAACAATAATACATAAGTAGCAACCCCTTGATGCCCCAGGTAAACTAATCACGACATGCACACATCTAACCGATCCGACTCCAACTAATCGCCTCATCAACTACGCTTATACCTTTACTTGCAACACAAAGTACCCATGAGCTAATGCCCAGCAAGAAGAGCTATATAAGACACAATCCCCAAGCCTAACTATATGAGATATAAAACATAGACATAAACTAACTCATATAATCATAACCTAAAACTTATAATACTGCTAACTTATAACCTTGCCTAAATTTTAAAGTTCAACAATAATTCATATCGTAACATATCATTCTTGTAGCATAAATTTACAAACCATAGCATAACATAACATACAACAATCATAGCATATCACTAAACATTCATAACACGTATTACCAGTGTCGCTTCGGCCGTAAAATAGTGCTAATTTGGTCAGTTGTGCAACCGAGCACGAATTAATGTAAGCATGCATTTTCATAACATAAGCATTCAATTTGTCGTAATGTGATCATGCATTGCAAACATACAGCATATTCACACATAATACAGTCACACCTAACGTGCATAACCTAGAACATACCTCATAGCACAACCCATGACATAATTCCTAATGTAACTCATAATATAATTCACATCATAGTTCATAACATAATTCTTAGCAAAGTTCACAACATAATTCCTGACATAATTCAAAATATAATTCATAGCATACAAAGTTTACCATACATAAGTATGTCGAGTGTACACCCTGCGTGCATGTGTCCACTCTACTTACCTTAGGTCCAACAGCGACGCAATCACCTCCCTTCAAGTGACTTGCCAAGTCCTAAATCCAAAACATACAACATATATCATTTAGAGACTCATAACTTAAGACAAAGGTCATGAACTAAACCTTACCCTTCCTAAGACCCAATCAACCTTATATTGTCCTTAGGGAAGTCCTAAAAATGTCCCCAAGAAGTTAGGGAGAAAGTCCCCAATGAACCCTATATGAAACAGCTTCAAAATGACCTAAAAACAACCAAAAAAGACCCTAACACAATCAAGTGTAGCAGCCCTATCATTTAGAGCCGTGACTTTAATTCAAAAACCTGACGCCGACTAAACTTCGAAAAGACATATCTCCCTCAATATAAATCTAATTTTAACAATTCTTTTTCGGTTTTTCTCTTCTTGAATCCCTTTATATCATCATATAATTTTTAGAAATAAATAAAATACCTAAAATTCATGAGTAGCCCCTAAATCCATAACCCTTGTAAATCTCATGATTAAAACTTCTTTTTTGCCAAGCTATGAACATATATCACAAAGTTAGACAGTATATCATCTGTAATCCATCCCTAACATGTTTCTAACCATTATATATTAACCACGTAGTCTCTAACATGCATATAAAACCAATCATTCCAACCTATTATGCTTTCTAATCAATTCCACCATTAACAGAACTCAAAGCTTCAAGAACTATCAAAGAAACTTTAAAAGTTTGAGAAGTTCTTAACAAGATCATGTGCAGCAACCTAATCCTTGAAAATTTCCTCCCAAAGCATCATAATTGAACCCTCACACGAGTTCCTAGTGATCCATATGCATAAGATGAGATCATCATCCTTCTTCTTCCTTAGATCTTGAACCCTAGTCTAGAGAGAAAGTGAGAGAGAGTTATCTTCTTTGATCATGTGTTGAGCAGCCACCAAATTCAAATTGTGAGTCTAACCCTAACCTTAATCTCTCACTTTCTATTTATAAGGACTCATTATCGCCAAATTACCATCCTACCCTTGATCTAAGCCATTCTAACAATTTCTGTAAACCCTTTTTAGTAATTCTCCACTAATTATCAATTTTCATAATCCATAATTAACTTATTCCCCATAAGTTATATCTATTCTGTTATGGCCCCTATTTCAACAATTGTTGACAATAAAGCCCTAGCACTTCGGCTTCCCCACCATCCAATCAACCCAATCATTGAGATGAACTGGCCAGATCTCACAGCCCAACCACGCAGCAACTTTACTCCTCAGCAGCTGGGAAAACTTACACTGAAAGAAGAGATGTTCGTGACTCTCTTGTTGCAATTCACAGATAGGACATAGAACAGATGGAAGACAAATCTGACATTTTAATAAGTTGTCTCTAGTCAGCAGATGCCTCAAAGTGGATTGCCAAAGAATAAAGCGATGTTTAGGCACAGAAAGGTTACACCAGATCACAGAAGCATAATGCACTTTATCCCTGTGAAGAAGCAGGTCATACAAATTGCTGACTTTCAGCTTGTTATTCTGAACAGCTCTTCCTATCATCTCTCTATTAATAAAAGCCTTCAAGTTTATGAGCTTTCGCCAGTACCAACTGACATCAGACTGAAGCTGATAATCCCAAACACTCTGCCCTTTAAGATAGATAGCATCAACCCACTTCACCCACAGGATATCCTGTTTAGAGGAAACCACCGACAAATATTTAGCTAAAAGGACCATATTCCATTTGGCCCCTTCTTTAAACCCGAGACCCCCAAGTTGCTTCGGAAGGCAAACCTGATCCCAGCCTGTAAAGTGCATTTTACTCCTGTTTTCATTACCTTTGCTGGCACCCCAAAGGAAATTCCTACACAAATGATCAATCTCAGAGATTACACTCTTTGGGAGAAAAAAAATGCTCATCCAAAAAGCTCTTAACCCCATTAAAACAGACTGAATAAGCTGAGTTTTTCCAGCAAAAGATAAGTGTCGATTTGACCAATGATGTGACTTCAGCTGGATTTTCTCTATAATAACAGCACAATCTCCTGCTTTCCACTTCGTAGGTCTCAAAGGAACCCCTAAATATTTGAGAGGAAACTCGCCTTTTGAGAACCGAATATCCTTCATAATTTCCTTGGTTTCAGCCGCATTCATACCCCCAAAATAAACTCTAGATTTCTCCACATTAGCTGTCAAACCAGAAACGCTGCTAAAGGATTTGAAACACTCTGAAATAATCTTAATAGACCTATCCGTGCCTTTGCAAAACAGCACCAAATCATCCGCGAAGCACAGACTCACCAAATTAAGCTTCTTACATCTAGGATGAAACCGAAACTCCTTATGTTGAGATGCTTGGATGAGAAGTCTAGTAAAATATTCCATCACAAGAACAAATAATAAAGGAGACATCGGGTCCCCTTGCTTCAAACCCTTCCTACCAGTAAAACAACCTTGAACTCTCCCATTGATCAAGATAGAGTAATCTGAGTCCTTTAAACAGATCTTAATCCAATTAATAAACTGAGCCGGTATACAAAATGCAGCAAGAATATCTTCAAGACAATTCCAATCTATGGAATCATAGGCCTTACTCAAATCCACTTTCATCACACACCTAGGAGAGATATTCTTCCTCTTATACCCTTTAAGAATATCTTGAAAAATAAGGATATTATGAGCTCAAAGTCTATCCTTAACAAAAGCTCCTTGATTTTGGTGAATTAACCAAGGAAGGACCGCATTCAATCTACTACAAATCAGCTTGGAAATACATTTATACAGAGTATTACAACAAGCAATAGGCCTGTACTCCACCGCCTTAGTCGGGTGCTCCACTTTAGGAATCAGTGACAACATAGCATTATTAAAACCTTGAGGAAGTTTACCCAACTGAAAAAAACTCAGAATAGCATCTGAAATTTCATCACCAATCTCATTCCACAAAGATTTAAAAAAAAACCCGCACCATAACCATCTGGACCCGGACTCTTAATTGAACCAATGCTAAACATAGCACTCTTAACATCCTTCTTAGTAAATGGTCTTATTAAATCCAGCTGTTGCTCTAAAGAAAGAATATTACCATGTCTAAAACACTCCCTGTGAATGGCCCCCGAAGCTGTACTCTGACTTCCCAACACACTTCGAAAATGACTTAAGAAATGATCCACAACTGCCTCATAATTATCAATAATCTGACCAGTTTCAGAAACAAAAGAAGTGATACGGTTTATCTCCTTACGCCTTTTCAAATAAGCATGAAAAAAAGTTGTATTATCATCCCCCAATCTAAGCCAATTAACTTTACTCCTCTGTCTTAGATAGCTGTCATAAAGCCGAGAAGTCTAAACCAGGTTATTTAAGGCCTGCTGTTCTTCAACTTGGAACACAGCCGAATGAAGATCCTGTTGAAGCTGAATCTGAGCCAAATTATAAGCATCTTTAGCAACCTGAAACTTATGGTCAATATCACCAATCGCAAACTTATTAAAATGTCGCAACACAGGCCTTAATCTCCTTAGTTTAACCATGATTCTGTTAAGCCCTTGAGCTTCTACTGGTTTGGTCCAACTCTGCAAAACAGTAGCTTTAAAACCATCATGATCAGCCCACATGTTAAAATATCGAAACGGCTTAGTACCAGAATCCACCTCAGTTACTCTCTTAACAATACAGAAACAATGATCAGAACAAATATCCCAATTAACTACAGCTACTGAATCAGGAAACAAATCCATCCAATCTTCATTCTTAAAAATGCGATCTAACTTGGAATAAATTCGAGCCCCTCCAGATTGATACAATTGCAGCAAAAATTGTTAGCTGCTGGGTTTGCTGCTTCAGTTTATCTCATTTGGTGGAATAGAAACAATTGCATTTTTAACCTTTGTTCTGTTTCTGTTAATGTAGTGTTTGCATTATTGCAAAATTGTCTGAAAGCTAGACTTGAGAATTTGCATGGATTTAAGTTGAAGAGGAAAGATGTAGCTTTCTTAGAGAAAGTTAATTTTTTGTAATCCTCAGCTTGAGGGGCTCTTATTGAGCTTGTGTTTGTATTTGCTTTGTGGTTCAATATAATTTTCTTTTCATCAAAAAAAAAAAAAAAAGCCCCTAGCACTTGAGAGAAACTATGATTCGTCACTTTAACACATATTCGAAACACTTTCAGTATTTTCCATTGTAAAATATCTTACACTGATATAATATCACATATACATATTCATATAATCACATAATACATAATTTCACAAAATTACAAAAATCTCATCAAGAGTATTAAATTACTGAATAGCCATCACAAGAAAAAAAAATACTAATATACCCATGAAATGAAAAGATGGATATTACAATCCATATCTCAAGTATACTGTTGAGAACACCGACTTTCCTTGAAGTTGATAAAAAATATCGTCTATCCTTGGCAAAGGGTACTTTTTCTTGATCGTAACCTTATTAAGCTCCATATAATCAATGCACATTTACATTGATCCATCATTCTTTATTACATACAACATCATTGCTCCCCACGGTGAGTAACTTGACCTAATGAACCCTAGGTCAAGTAGTTCTTGCAGCTGAACTTTCAACTCCTTCAATTCTGCTGCCGCCATTCTATAGGGTGCTTTTGAGATTGGTGCTGTGTTTGGTGCTAGTTTGATCATAAACCCGATCTCTCGATGTGGTGGAAATCCTGGTAAATCCTCCGGAAAGACATCTAAGTAATCCCGTACTATTCTTGTGTCTTCTAGTCTCTGTGTTCCAGTTTCAGCCATGTTGACCACACTAGCCAAGAATCTTATACATCCATGTGTAGCATCTTTCCAGCTTGTAATGCTGAAATGATTGGAATCAGTAGTCCCATCGCTATCGTCATGAATGTGAAAGGCCCATCCCCGTCGGGCTTAAGCACCACCATTTTCTTCTTTCAATCTCTGGTAGCGCTATACGTAGTCAACCAATCCATTCTGAGAATAACATCAAAATCAGACATACTAAGCTCAATCAAGTCTACATACAACCCCCTACCATCTATCCTCAAAGGCAAAGCTTTAATCAACTTCCTAGATATTACCACCTCCTCGGCTGGTAACATGGTCCTAAATCCCTTAGTATGCATATCATAAGGTATATTAAATCTATCCACTATTATCTTAGCAACAAACGAATGAGTGGCACCAGAATCAATTAAAATATGACAATCAATTTCAGCAATAGAGATCTGACCTGAGACCACGGAAGTACTTTCTTCTGCCTGTGACTTGGTAAGAGCGAAAAGTCGTGTTGGAACCAAATTGTCATCCTTTTTAGGTAGTTCCTTAGCACCATCTTGTTGACTCTTCTGTGGACATTTCCTCTTTATGTGCCCTTCCTTGCCATAACCGTAGCATGCATTTGCCCGACATTCCCCTGGGTGATGTTTCATACATTTTTCGCATTCCGGATACCGAACCCATTCCTTATTCCCAACGTGGATGGTTCCCTTATTAACCTTAGACCTCTTATCCTGACTAGATCACCCCACACTGTCATTTCCCTAGCTTTTTTTTTTATCACTAGAGTTGTTATTGTGGGAGGCATTTCTATTTGCCTCTCTCTTAGCAGGACCTTATTTCCAAATCTTGTTTTCCGTTCTCTCTGCAGTGAGAGCCCTTTCCAAAACCTGAGCATATGTATTGTTACCCCAGATTGACACAATCTCCATGTCTATAACTATCATGGGTTTCAAGCCACGAATAAAATGGTCTACTCTTGCTATGTTAGTTGGCACCAGGTTTGTCAAGCTTCAATGCATACTCAGTCACCGTCATATTCCCCTGGCTCAAAGTGGCAAACTCATCCACCTTTGAAGCCCGTAATGAAACTTATAGTACTTGTCATTGAGTGCTTGCTAAAGTTCTACCCAGGTCATTACAGTAATATCCCTTGCTTGTGAGATCGCTTGTGTAACGCCCTGCTTAGCCAATGTTGTTACACTTTTTATTTTAAATAGTGCTTAACTCGCTAAACGAGCCTTTAGGCCATAAAAGTGCATCTAAGCGTGATCACTGGTCATAAACGTGCATCTAAGTGTGATCACTGGTCCATGGTTAAAATTTTCGGTTAAAAGGAATGTATATTTTATTAAAAATGTTAAACTGTAAATGGGATCCTATAATAACATTTACAAAGTTTTTTACGGTTCCAAAAATTGTCATTACAACTAAAAAGTTACAATCTGCCAACCTAAGCGGAAAAAATAGGGTTTAACCCTAGTTCCTCTGAGAAACCTTAGTCGTGGTGGTCAAGCGACCACATATGTATACGTTGCCACCTAAGCTCTTCAAATCGTGGCTGGGTAATCTTTTCTTTTCCTATACCCGCACCACATAGCACCCGTGAGCCAAGGCCCAGCAAGAAAACTTAATACTGCATGCATACAAGTATAAGTAAATGATTATAGAATCATTCTAGGGCCCACAACCCTAATCAGATAACCATAGAGTCAACCTGGGGCCCTTTGCCCTAAATAGATGACCATGGAGTCAACCTGGGGCCCGTTGCCCTAGCCATGTGACCATAAAGTCACCTTGGGCCTTTTGCTCTAGCTTTAAGTAACTAGCCATAGAACTAGTCAAGCGCTTTAGTTTTCTAAGACCATTGGGTCGGATGAGAATGTAACGCTGTCTTGATTAGACCTAATCATGTCAACCAGCACCCAACGCGCTATTGCCGCTCTTGACCCATAAGTCAATGCTTTACTACCAGCGCTCAGCACTATTGTCATCCTTGACTGAAAAGTCAATGCTTTTCTCAAGTAAGTAATGCAAACAAGCATTCATTATACAAAAAATATCCATATATAGAGCACCTAACATGCTTCATCAATAATCATGCACATTTACAGGGACCAGTGACCTATCATGTATATCACATAATGGGTGCTACTTTCTTACCTCAAGTCAGAGCGTAAAATAACTTAAGAACGACCCTTGAACACGATCCTGACCTTGAGCCCTTAGCAGTAACCTAGTCATAACCAAATATAAAATCCCATCAATAATGAGAAAATAAAGTCTTCCAGACCAAATCCTAGCCTCCGGGACCTCGAATTCTACCAAATTGGGTAGTGGATTCTATTTCAAGCCTTAAGGTTGAAATCCCGTCATTAAAACCTAAGCTGGCTAAAAAGAACCAAGCAGGCCACGTCCTACCCCCAAGGGTTGCGACACGCCTCCCAGATAGAAAGCCCCCCTGTCTGGCTACCAAGGGCGGGCCGCGACTTGCCCTTGAGGGTCGCGGCGCGCCATCAAGACAGAGCTCTTCCTAGGCATTGGGGTTCGCACACGCCGCAACGCCTAAGAACACGGCCGGCGCGTCCTGACCATGCGAACCCAGTACCCCTGTTTTTCCTTCAACCCAAACTCAACCAAAAACACTTCCAAACAATCCCAAAGTCAAAACTGAAACCCAGTACAACATTATCACCAAACCAGCGATAAAACACAAGCTTTAACACACTCGAAACACTACCGAAACCCAATTCCGTAACCAAGATTTCAAGCTTAAGAACAACCAATCTATAAGGGAAACCAACCAAAAACAGAATTTGTAAACCTCACCTCAGCTATGAATTGAATCCCTCTAGCAGCTGCAATTCAATTTTAAACCTCAAGCTCTAGAACTCTAAGCTTGAATCCTTAACCTTAGCCTCAAAACCAAATTGAGTGAGAGAGAGATGGAGAGAATGATCACGAGGAAGAGAGAAAGAGCTAGAGTGTTCTGTTTCTTCAGCCAAGGGAAAGGTGGCTAAGCCACCAGATTTTTCTTTAAATGACTAAAGTGCCCCTAGGGCCAATCCTCTCTCTTAATGCCTCTTAAGGGCAGCTTGGTCTTTTACCCTTGTTCCCATTAATAATAATTAACGTCTCACAATTCCCATCACTCCCAATGTCCTCAAATAGTTACCAAATAATTTCCCATTACCCTCTAAATCCCAGTAATGTACTAAGTACCAAATTACCCCTAGGCTCACCCCGAGCCCTGTATTTGACCTTGTTATGACTAAACCGCTAACTTGCTTCCTAGGATCGCCTTATGCCAAGTAACTCAAATATATCCACATAATAATGTGGTCTCACCCATATATCACATATATGCACATAAGTATACAAATATGCCCCCAACGAGCCAAAATTAAAAAAATGCCCTTCTTATAAGAAACGGCCCCGCATGCATGCAAATGCAGCCATATAATAATATAACGCACACAATCATGCATATAATCACATAATAACACATTAAACCAATTATTTCCCTCTTGGTCCCCTAATCCAGGCACTAAGCCATATTGGGGAATTTAGGACGTTACAGCTTCCCACCAGATCCTTGTGTCATCTTTCAACATGTGAGTTGCACAAGATACCCTATCATTCCCTTCAACACGCATGAAATCCAAAATGGTTCCCATCATTCCCATCCATTATTATGCCTTCAATGGATCAATACTTCCTTCGAACACTGGGGGGTGTTTCTTCCTGAATCTTTCATATATTGGCTCCAAATGATTGCTAGCTTCAGGAATGGTTGCAATTGGCAATAAAGGTTGTTGAATGTCTATAATCACTGGCACTAGTTGTGCTTATTGTTGCCTCAGGTGCCTTAGTTCTCTTAACTCTTCTGCCTGCCTTCTCATGTCTTCTTGCATGGCAATAAACCATGCTTCCAATCTCTAGTAGGAAGTTTAAGTATCTGCTTTACACCTATTTCCCCCATCAGCCAGTAGAGGTTTACCATCGTTGTTAGCTCGCGTATTAGGCCTTACAGCAGGTGGATTGTCGAGGTTGCGGTTAACCCCAGCGTTCCTTCATATTGATCTCCTAGGATGCATGATATCAGTTCATTCCTATAACCAATAATGTATCTTAGTGCAAATTTCCATATCAGGAACCATAATATGTTTTCAATCATTAAACAACAAACTCCATTTATTCATGAAACCAAAATATCTTATTACATCCATTATCCATAACATTCAAAACCAAAACAAAGACAATCAGACAAAAACCAATTTGCATGTCGTGAAACGTCTACAATCACATTCTATGCATAGGAAAAGAACTTTTGATCTTGTCTAACAACTCCATATAAATTCCTTGATCAAATGGTTTGGTAGCCAACTCGAACCCTCGTTGTCTTGTGTATGCCATAAGTGTGTGTTTATACTTAGTGCCTTCCAAAGTCCTTTCTTATACTTGCTTCCATATTGCTTGAAGATCTTCCTGCATCCTTCTTGAATAAATCGTATCTTTGAATACTTCATACTTCTTCTTACATTATGGATACTTCATACTTACCTCTTTGTAAGAACCCCAAACCAAAAGGTACCAATTCATAATAAAAATGGTGACTAAAATCACCAAAATTTCCATTTCTGGGCAACCAACACGGTTGTGCCCACAGAGGGTTCTGGCGTTCTAGGCTGGTAGTGCGATCGCGCTAGTCATCAGTTTCAGAAATTGCATATGCGATTTAAACCCATATTTCGACCTAAATCAAAGTTTCGACCCCAAATCACCCAATTAATCAACCTAGCATGTTTCTAACCCTTGAAACCCAGATATAATCATTCCTAAACATCTAATAAACATCCATAATCAAAAACATAATTAAATCCCTATTTTCAACATCAAAAACCTAAATCTATCATCAGACTTAAACAGTAAAGTTGGAAGAACTTACAAATCAATATCTCAGCCACCAATCTTCCAATCCTTGCTCTGTTTTATGATCCTTGGTCTGCCAAACGACTAAATCTACGTCCCCCATTAGATTCTTAAGCCTCAAAGTTCCAGATCAAGAACGAGAGAAGTGTTCTTGGCCTGTTACTCTATCGTGTATCATTTGAGAAGTGTCTGACTATTGTGAAAACCTAGCCCTAATTATGATAACAATCAATAATACACAATTACCATCTTATCCCTCATCTAAGCTTCCTTATGAAACCACTTAAGCCTTTTTTTTTTGTAATTCCTCCTTAAGCTAATAGTTTTGACTTTCCTTAATTACACTTTCTACCATAAAGCTCATATTTCTAATTAGACCCCCATAACTCAACTACTATCACATTTTGGCCCTTAATACTTGACGAAACACAAGTGTGGATAGATTGACATAATCAATTCATAAATCGTACATAAAATCATCCATATCATAGCTTATATCATTTAGCACATAAAAATATACAAATTACCATAATACCCTGGCCCAAGCCAAATTACTGAAATTCCCTCTTACTAACGGAAGTGGATATTACATTAGAAGTCCAAGGACCAGACTGTGAGGCATATCAATCAAGTTGATAAACTGGCTAGGCAATTACACACCCAGCGACTGGCAGCTAAGTGTGTGGAAAGTGCTCGAGCGATTTAAGCAGCCCGTGAATCTCGCCTTGAGTAGGAGATAGAGGAAGAGATTGATGTAGGAGCTGGGGCCTCTACCTCAAATCAAGGTAAGACCCCTCTTTCTCTCTATTTCACACTAAGTCGGTTGAGGAGAGTGTAAGTCTAGGTCACGTGTGGGTGTTTCTCACTATTCTCCGTTGTGGCTTCACCGGTGATCATCGATGGACTTGGAAGGAGTGTCAAGACTACCATGACGTAAATTCCTTCTGGGGGCATTGTGCCCCTTGACTATGTAACTTCCTTCTGCACTTCTTGGTTTTGCCAGTACGAGACTAAACACAACTCAAGAATTGGGTCGGTTGATGAGCACATTTGCTCATCCAATACTTAATCCGAAGGAGCCAAACACCATTGGGGCATTTTGAGAAGCCCACACATTCTCTTCTAATTCTTTGACAATTTATTTGCTTTGGTATTGTCTTTTGTGCATATATATATTAACACTTATTTTTTCCTTTGCAAATTGTTGACGGTGAGAACTCGTCAACGAAGTTAAGTTGGAAAAATTATCAAATCAAAATCGCTAATTGGAAAGCTGTGAAAACTTGAACAAGAACTCAAGAACAATGATATAACAACAATGGAGAATTCAGTCTTTCATTCACACTTGTACCTCTGCTACAGTAAAATTTCCAACCCCTTTCCTGGTGGTCTTAGAATCCCTTTTATAGTTGGCTCTAATGGCCTTAGGTACATAGTGGTCCAGGGGACCAAGAGGTACATACATACTGTATTAGGGGAGTGGCTCCAGAGGTGGTGATCGTACATCCCGTACAGGAGCAGGTGTCAGTACGATATTTCCACTACTTGTCTGTACCCATTTCTGATGCGTGGTGGCAGGCGTAGTGGCGCAGGAGGTCGTGGTGTCGGCTCTGTCCTATGGCCGTAGACGTACGGACCATGGCTCTTACCCCAGAAATCTTACTGGTACTGATATCCGTACTCAATACTAGGTCGTACAAATATGTCCCTATTCGACCCGTATGGGACCTCCTAAGCATAGGGGTCTCAAGGTGTAAGGAATGGGACCCTCGGTGTGAGGTGGAGATCTTGGGTCCTTGGCGCGAGATGCCTGAAGCCTCCCAAGGTCACTCACAAATTTGGGCGATAGGTATGTGGCCTTGACAGACGTCTAAGGACGCGTGACGAGACGCCCTGTTTGTGGCTCCCTTGACGGCGCGGCTCCTTAGTTGTTCAGGAGGCCCCTATCCCCTCGTGAGGCCAAACAAGGCCATGCTTGGGCGAGGCCATTCTGGCCTATGAAACGGAGCCATTCGGCTTATGAGGCGAGGCCACTTGGTCACCTCAGCCTATGGCGAGGCCCTTAGACGCGAGGCGGCTAATGCGAGATGGTGGCAAGGGCTTAGCAGCCGAGCGAAGCCAGGGGGTGCTGCGCGCGCGGGTGCCGAGCGAGGCCATGGGGCTCCATGCGCGGGGGCCGAGCGAGGCTAGGAGGCTCCATGCGCGGGGGCCGAGCGAGGCCAGGAGGCTCCGTGCGCGGGGGCCGAGCGAGGCTAGGAGACTCCATGCGCGGGGGCCGAGCGAGGCCAGGAGGCTCCGTGCGCGGGGGCCAAGCGAGGCCATGGGGCTCCATGCGCGGGGGCCGAGCGAGGCCAGGAGGCGCTGTGCGCGCGGGGGCCAAACGAGGCCATGGGGCTTCGTGGGCGGGGGCCGAGCGAGGCTAGGAGGCTCTGCGCGCGGGGGCCGAGCGAGGCCATGGGGCTTCGTGCGCGGGGGCCGAGCGAGGCCAGGAGGCTCTGCGCGCGGGGGTCGAGCGAGGCCAGGAGGCTCTGCGCACGGTAGCCGAGGACCTTTGAGCTGACTTTGAGTTGGCACCCAATGGCTGGCTGACTTTGAGGCCAGGAGGCTTTGCCCCGCTTCAGTTGGCACCCAATGGCTGGCTGACTTTGAGCTGTCTTTTCCTTGCGTATATGAAATTGTTGAAACGCGCCCCTACGGCCGCCGAGGTACACTTCCTCTACAACCTCATGCCCCTCCACAATTCAAAAGGCTTTTACTATCTACAAAAAGCCAACAACGGGGCCTCTTTGATAGAAGGTTCGGTGTCTAACCCGGGGGCTTGGAAGCGGGACTTTTTCTTCGTGGAAGGTCCACTCTCTGTTCGCGAGGTTTTTCGGAGCACTCCCAGTAAGTATTCTGAGCATTGTTTCCCTTCTCCTTTTTCTTTTGTGTAACTTATGGTTTCGTGCCTTACGCTCACACCGACTATGGCCCGTATTGCGCAGAGCGATTCGCCGAACCCTCCGTCGTCGGGTTTGAAGCAAAAGACATGAGACGGTTCCTCAAAGCTGATCCTGCCAGGAAAGAGGTGGCGCGCCTTTTCACTGTAAAGAATTTGAACCGCTACAAGCTAACTCCCGTCTCTGACCCCAAGTTGCTATGGACCATCTCCGGGTCTACGAAGATGAAGGAGACCTTGGGTGAGCCTTGCCCAGATGACGATGAAGATGAGGAAGGCTTGGATGAAGCCCCCCTTGACCACGGGGGATTCCACCAACTGCCTCCATCTCCTGGGGGGTGTCCTCCATGTGCTCCTTATGGTCCGGACATAGCCCCTCCCTCACAAGACTAGCAAGACATTCCGGGGTGCAGTATTTACCCTGACCCTGAGGGTCGTGACGCCTCCCCTCAGGCTCATCTCGACCTCAGATCGCCGGGGGTTGATTACGTCGGTCTCTCGGACCCCCCCTTCAATGCATCAGAGCCTCTGCCGTCCACTTTCACCGCGCCCCTTCCCACTTCGGCAAGTGGGTCTTCTATCCCCACTCAGCCAGATGCTCCTGGTACGGATGGGACGCCCTGGGTGACGCGGATGGCGGCGTCATTCGAACGGCGGTACATCGAGCTTGCCTCGGGCCTTCCCGTGTCCAACTGGAGTGACCTTGGGAATTTGGCTCAGGCGGACCTTGGGGAGGACTTAAGGCGCTCCATGTCTTGGGTGAGTCTTTGCTCCTCGTGCTGGTCATATTATGTATAGGCGTTTACTCATATACTCTCTCTCTTTCTTTTTTTTTGTGCAGACCTATACGTTGGCTATGTGGTTTGTCGACTCGTCTAACAACCTCTCTTTGTCTGCTGCTGAGAGGAACTGCCTTACAGCTCGGGTGCGGGAGCTTGAGGGAGCGCTTAACGAAACCAATGCTAAATTGTCAGAGGTCCAGACAAAACTTTCCAACTTGTCATCGAAGAGGAAGGAAATAAGGGCTAAGACCAAGAGACTAGAAGGCAAGGTTACTCGCTTGGAGCGTGAACTCCGGGAGGCCAAGGACACTACGGCCGCCTCGCAGCAGAGAGTTACCCTGTTGGAGGCCGAAGTCGAGGCCCTCAGGGGTGATCTCCAGTCAGCGCAGGAGAGGTGTGCTTCCTTGGAGGCGGAGAAGGTTAGCACCGAGCGCAGGTCCATAGACCGTGCCCTCTATAATGTGTGGAAGCAGGATCCCAACTTCAACTTCTCCTCCTTTGGTGAACAAGCCGTTGCTCGAGCGGCCCTATGGAGTGCCCACATTAAGAAGCCTTGAAGTAGTCTTGCTTTGCCTCTGTTTTCTTTTTACTATGTAACATCATTATCAGTATTACTTCTCTTTTGGTAACTCTTGTACTGTTTTAAGAACTCCTTTTTTTTTTTCTTTTAATGTATAAATACATATGTTGCTTATTTATTTCTTGTTCTATTGCATTGGAGGCCCTTTTAAGCCTGTGTGAAGGGGTTTAGTTGGTTCCCCTCTTTTATCTATCAGTCTGGAAGTCCTTTGGAGCCCATGTGTAAGGGTTAACTGGGACCTCTTTTGGTGCCTCTTGGTTGCTTTCATAAGGATATTTTGACCCCTTGGGTCTTAGTTATCCTTTCATGTTTTTCTTGCGCGCGCTTATTATTTCTTTGAGAGAAGCGTCCCTCTCGTCATTATGCATAGTACTATTTCTGCAAGGGTCGCTTTTAGGACCCTTTTTGGCTAGACGGCTTGGCGGCCGCTCTAGACTTATTAGTGTTGTCACTATATATATATTTTTCTTTCGTGAGGCCTTTTGGCCTCCTTGATGCTCACAAGGGTAGCTAATCCTTGTAAACTCAGGGGAGGCCTTGCAAGGTCTTTTTACTGTTTTCTGTGTTTAGGGACTTCGCCTAGGGCCCCGATATAAGGGGTCCTTCTAGGATCTCCCATTAAACGGTCCTTTTCAGGGTCATGATCCCTCTCGGGTCCTCCTGACGCATAGGGGGTCATTTTTAGGCTACTCCTAATTGAGGGCCTTTTTTAAGATCCCTTATTAGAGGGTCTTTTTTAGGAGCCTCTTTTTTAGGAGGGCGAGGGGTCCTTTCTAAGATCCTCCGTTAGAGGCCCTTTTCAGGTTCCCCTTGCTGGCTGTGTTATTGCCCCTTGTCCTGCCCCCCAAGTGTTTGGTGAAATTTATTTCGGCGGACACTTTGGCTAATGCCCGAGTATCGAAGAAAAATAACACACGAAGTTGCTAACAGTTTTTTTTTGTAACATGTCGTTCCATTCATCATATTCATAATAAATAGTCTCGTACACATAGTTGCAACGGTACATAGGGGGTTTTCATATGAAAAAAAATAAAAAGACTCACACCTACTTAGGAGGTTATCTAGGTAACCCCTTTGATTTCTTCCTACCATATCAAGGCAGCGTGCCACACTTGTTCTTTTACCATCAGGCGTGGGCGCTTTACTGGTAATACTTCCTCAAGTGCTCTGCGTTCCATGCCCGGGGTATGATGGTGTCGTCCATGCGAGCCAGCTTGTAAGTGTTCAGGGGGATGCACTGAGCAACCTGGTAGGGCCCCTCCCAATTCGCCCCCAGCACTCCTGCACCTTGGTCTCGCATGTTTGGGAGTACCTTCCTCAGCACCAGGTCGCCGACTCTGAAAGTTCTCTCTCGCACCCTCGAATTGTAGTACATTGCGGCGCGTTGCTGGTATACCGCCACCCTCATTTGGGCTTTTTCTCTCTTTTCTTCCAGCATGTCTAAGCTTTCGGCCAGGGCTGCATAGTTGGCTTCGTCTCCATATGCATGTATCCTGTGGGACACGACTCGCATCTCGATTGGGAGCACAGCCTCGCACCCATAGGCCAAGGAGAATGGTGACTCCCCTGTGGTCGTGCGTGGGGTGGTTCTATAAGCCCACAGCACATTTGGTAGCTCATCTACCCAGGCTCCCTTCATTTTCTCCAGCTTTGTCTTCAGGTTCTTCTTAAGGACCCTGTTGATGGCCTCCACTTGCCCATTGGCCTGGGGGTGCACCACCGCGGAGAAGCTCCTCTTTATGCCTCTTTCCTTACAGTATTCATCGAAGGCTCCTCCTTCAAACTGGGTACCATTGTCGGAAATAATCTTGTAGGGTACTCCATATCGACACACAATGAATTTGTTGACAAAAGAGGTGATGTGCTTGGCGGTGATTTTCACAAGGGGTTCCGCTTCCACCCACTTAGTGAAATAATCTACTGCCACCACCACGTACTTTGCTCCACCCCTGCCTGTAGGAAGAGCACCGATCAAGTCTATCCCCCAGATAGCGAAGGGCCAGGGGCTGGTCATGCTGGTCAGTTCGCTTGGGGGTTTCCGAGGGTAGTTGGCGTGCCTCTGGGACTTGTCGCATTTCATGGCAAAGTCATGCGCATCTTTCTCCATGGAAGGCCAGTAGTACCCTTGTCTCATGGACTTCCTAGCCGTAGAGGGTCCACTCTCGTGGTTGTCGCATTCTCCCTCGTGTATCTCCTGTAACACTGTCAATGCCTCCTCTTCTTCTACACACCGCAGGAGGGGCATTGAGAATCCTCTTTTGTAAAGGACCCCATCTACCAGGGTGTATCTTGCGGCCTTGTACACCAATCTCCGGGATTTGTTTCTATCCGCAGGCAAGGTTCCTTCTTCCAGGTACCTCTTGATTGGCTCAGTCCATGATTTCCTCGGGGCACTAATCATGTGCACGTCCGCGCTTTCGATACTGGGTTTTGGTAAGTACTCTACGGGTATTGATTCCAAGACATCACTATCCTTGGTAGATGCCAGCTTCGCGAGTGCATCGGCATGGGTGTTCTTCTCTCTGGGGATTTGCTCTATAGTATATGCCGCCAACCGTCCCAGATGGCCCTTCACCTTCTCCAAGTAGGCTGCCATCTTTGGTCCCCTTGCCTGGTACTCCCCCTTTACCTGGCATACTACCAATTGCGAGTCGCTGAAGATATGAAGGCGCGTTACTCTCAGTTCCTGGGCTAGGCGCAGGCTAGCCAGGAGCGCCTCGTACTCTGCCTCATTATTGGAGGCCTCAAACCCAAATCGGATTGCGCAGTACATTCTGTGTCCCTCGGGCCCTGTCATCATGATGCCTGCTCCTGATCCTCCTTCATTCGACGCCCCATCAACGTGCAAACTCCACTCCTCTGAACCTCCTAGCTCCTCCTCCGTAACAGGCTGCTCTCCTTCTTCATTCCTTCCTTCATTCGGCTGATGGGTGAGTTCTACTATAAAATCTACCAGCACCTGTCCATTGATGGAAGCCCTTGGAGTGTATACAATATCAAACTGACTTAGCTCAATTGACCATTTCATCAGTCTCCCTGAAGTTTCTGGCTTATGTAAGACTTGTCTCAAAGGACTATCTGTTAAGACATCGATTGTATGTGCATGGAAGTAAGGCTTCAACTTCCTTGACGCCACTACTAGCGCATAGGCCAGTTTTTCGATCTCTGGATACCGGCTCTCCGCGTCCACCAAACGCTTGCTGATATAGTATACGGATTGTTGCTGCTTCTTCTCTCCCTTAACCAGGGCTGCGCTGATGGCATGCTCAGACACTGCCAAGTACAGGTACAGCTTCTCGCCCTTCTCTAGCTTTGCTAACAGGGGTGGCTTCCCCAAGTGCTCTTTTAGCTTGACAAATGTTTCCTCACACCTTTCATCCCAAGCGAACTTCTTGCTCCCTTTGAGGATGTCAAAGAATGGGAGGCACTTGTCGGTGGACCTTGATATGAACCTATTAAGGGCCGCCACCCTTCCTGTCAGGCACTGCACCTCTTTCTTGCTCTTTGGCGGGCTCATTTCTATGAGTGCCTTTATCTTGTCAGGATTGGCCTCGATGCCTCTGGAATTGACCATGAAGCCCAAGAATTTTCCTGAGGATACCCCGAAGGTGCACTTGGCTGGGTTCAACTTCATCCGGTATTTCCTGAGCATGTCAAACATCTCACCAAGGTCTTTGTTGAGCTCTGCTGCTACTTTGGTTTTCACAAGCATGTCATCCACATACACCTCCATACTCCTTCCTATCTGATTGGCGAACATTTTATTCACCAGCCTTTGATAGGTGGCCCCCGCGTTCTTGAGCCCGAAGGGCATCACCTTGTAACAGTATAGCCCTTTGTCTGTAATGAATGACGTGTGCTCTTCATCTGCCGGGTTCATTGGGATTTGGTTGTATCCTGAGTAGGCGTCCATAAAACTTAGTAACTCATGCCCCGCTGTTGCATCTACTAACTGATCTATCCTGGGAAGTGGGAAGCTGTCCTTAGGACAAGCTTTATTCAAATTCGTGAAATCGACGCAAGTTCTCCACTTTCCATTTGGCTTGGGCACGAGTACTGGGTTCGATACCCACACAGGGTAGAAAGACTCACGGATGAAACCGTTAGCCTTCAACTTGTCAACCTCCTCTTTTAACGCCGCGTATCTTGTTGGGTCTAGCGCCCGCCTTTTTTGCCTGACGGGCCTTGCTTCTGGGGAGATGTTCAGGTGGTGGCACATCACGCTGGGGTCTATGCCCACCATGTCCTCATGAATCCATGCAAATACGTCTAGATTATCCTTCAAAAATTTCATCAACTCCTCCTTCATGTCACCTTGTAGGCTTCTCCCTATCTTCAATTTCCTTAAGGGTTCCTCTGTCACCGTAACCTCCTCCACTTCTTCTACTGGTTCTGCTCTTGCCTCATCCACGACTCGAGGGTCCAGCTCCTGCGGACCCCCCGTGGGCATACATAGCGCCTCATGTACCACCATGGCCATTGGCTCACGCGGCTTTGCAGGCGTACGGAGTGAGGTGTTGTAACACTCCCTTGCCTCCTTCTGTTCTCCTTTCATACTTGCGACCCCTCCTGGAGTCGGGAACTTGACAACTAAGTGATATATTGAAGTTATGGCTTTCAATTCTCTTAGGGAGGGCCTCCCTAATACCGCGTTGAAAGCTGATGCACAATCTACTACAACAAAGTTAGACATGACTGTAGTTTGGCGGGGTTGCTCCCCCATGGTAAGTGTCAATTCGATCATCCCAAGGGGTTGCACCGAATCCCCTGTAAATCCGTATAGGGACGACTGGCAAGGCTTCAAGTGACGAATACCCAGTCCCATCTTTTCTAAAGTCGGGCGATATAAGATGTCCACCGAGCTCCCGTTGTCCACTAGGACTCGATGCACACGCATATTCGCTAATTGGACTGTTAACACCAGTTGATCATTGTGGGGAAAGTGTACTCCCCGTGCGTCCTCCTCAGTGAATGTTATCGAGTCGTTTCCCCCCTTGAAACTCTTTGGGGGTCGTTGTTCTAAACTCATGACGCAGGGAGGCGGACTTTGCCGAGCCTCTCTTGCATACCTATCTCGCCCCTTCCTAGAGTCTCCCCCAAATCCTGGACCTCCAAAAATGGTTCGGACCTCCCCCTGTATTTCTGGGGCTCGGTCTTGCGCCTGAGGTGTTGTGGGCTCGTCTTCTGGCCTTTGCCTTTCTCTCCTGACATAGCGGCCCAAGTGCCCCCGGCGTATAAGCTCCTTAATTTCCTCCTTCAGGTGGATACACTCTGTCGTGGTGTGCCCGATGTCCTTGTGGTATTGGCAGTATCTACTGGGGTCCCTTTTGGACCGATCCTTTCTCATTGGCGGGGGTTTTTTGAAGGGCACTCGATCTTCGTTGGTGATGTAAATATGCTCCCTGGTGTCTGTGAGGTTCGTATAATGAGTATAGGCTGTTAGCCTATGATCACCCCCTCGCTTGGTCTTCCTCTGCTGGTCATCCCTCGGCCCATCGTACGTCCTTTTCTTCTTTGCTACATTCGACCCGTCGTTAGTTGGGGACTTCGCGTGGGGCTCCTCCTTCCCTGCCTTCAGGTTTGCGTGGCCATCCTCCACATGGATGTACTTCTGTGCTCTTTCATAGAAGTCATCCAGGTCAGTGACTTCCCTCTTTAACATGTTGTCCCAAAATTTGCTTCCTAGGAGCACTCCAGCGATAATGGCCATTTTTAACTCCCGACGCGTTAGGCTCCCCACTTTTGCGGCCTCCATATTGAACCGGTGAATGTAGCTCTTCAAGCTTTCCTTCTCCCCTTGCTTCACGTTGGCCAAGCTGGTACCTGGCATCGTGTAGTCCCGCACGACATGGTGCTGTTAGAGGAACTCGTCAGAGAACTGCTGCCAGGACCTGATGGACCCTGGCCTTAGCCTTTTGAACCATTTGTAGGCGGGTCCTTTCAGAGTAATAGCGAAGCAATGGCACCTGGCACCACTTCCGATCCCCCTCAATTTCATCAGATCATTAAACGCATCCAGGTGGTATTTTGGATCCGTGTTCCCTTCGTAAGGGGTCATATTGGGCTCCTTAAAATTGGCAGGGAGCCGGATTGCCTGAATTTCTCGCACGAAGGGCGACTCATGGTCGAAGTCTTCCTCAAAGGCTTGGCCACCCGACGCGGTGACGATCTTGCTCCGCAAGCTCCGCATCTCCGTGTCTAGGTCATGCCTCCTTTTGCTGAGGGTGTCTCTCAGAGTGGACGGGCTAAGATCTGCCTTTCCCTTGCCTTCTCGAGGCGCCACAGGGGGCGTGGTCCCTTTGCCCGCCCTCTTCTTATTGAGCTCCTCCCGCAAGTATGGGGGTGTTCTTTTGGAGGTGACCTCATCCTCATGGCGAGGGGCAGCGTTGGTTCTCGGTGCTGGCTTCGGGGCCTGCCCAGGCGGTTCAGGGTGATCATGTTGCTTCGCGCGGGGGGTGTTGCTAGTTGAATGTCGGGTTCTTCCATCATCTACTGGCACAGTGGTCTCCACCCCATCCTTGCCTTTCTCCTTTCCCTTAGGCAAGATTATGCTGGACTTACCCTGCAGTAGGCCGTTAAGGACCTCTTGCATGTTTTCTAAGGTAGTTTCTAACCTTTGGTTTTTACGGTGGAGCTCACGTATCTCCTCTTCGTAAAATCAGGACTTCGAACTCGAGCTCACAGAGTGGACCCGGGGGTGTTTGTCAGGCCTATGGGCAGAAGGTCCCGGGTCTTGCCGGCCGGAGTTCGGTGCCCGCGGCAGTTTTGGAGGAGGGAACTCATCAGCGTGTACCGGTGGTGCTCTGGGAGGACTCCCTCCAGGTGGAGCGCCGGCGATGCGGCCACCCTGTCTCCTCCGTGAACCTCAGGGTCTTTCGGAGGCTCCACGTCCCTGGGTGGAGGAGCTTCCTTCATGGAGGCCTTCAGCTGGACTCCGTTCAGGAGAACTTCAACCTCCCGCGTCTCCCTCAGTCGTTTCGAGCGTCTTGGCATCTTCTTCTTGTCGGAAACAATGGTGGAACAGTAGCTTGAAACTAAAATTCCCACAGACGGCGCCAAACTGTTGATGGTGAGAACTCGTCAACGAAGTTAAGTTGGAAAAATTATCAAATCAAAATCGCTAATTGGAAAGCTGTGAAAACTTGAACAAGAACTCAAGAACAATGATATAACAACAATGGAGAATTCAGTCTTTCATTCACACTTGTACCTCTGCTACAGTAAAATTTCCAACCCCTTTCCTGGTGGTCTTAGAATCCCTTTTATAGTTGGCTCTAATGGCCTTAGGTACATAGTGGTCCAGGGGACCAAGAGGTACATACATACTGTATTAGGGGAGTGGCTCCAGAGGTGGTGATCGTACATCCCGTACAGGAGCAGGTGTCAGTACGATATTTCCACTACTTGTCTGTACCCATTTCTGATGCATGGTGGCAGGCGTAGTGGCGCAGGAGGTCGTGGTGTCGGCTCTGTCCTATGGCCGTAGACGTACGGACCATGGCTCTTACCCCAGAAATCTTACTGGTACTGATATCCGTACTCAATACTAGGTCGTACAAATATGTCCCTATTCGACCCGTACGGGACCTCCTAAGCATAGGGGTCTCAAGGTGTAAGGAATGGGACCCTCGGTGTGAGGTGGAGATCTTGGGTCCTTGGCGCGAGATGCCTGAAGCCTCCCAAGGTCACTCACAAATTTGGGCGATAGGTATGTGGCCTTGACAGACGTCTAAGGATGCGTGACGAGACGCCCTGTTTGTGGCTCCCTTGACGGCGCGGCTCCCTAGTTGTTCAGGAGGCCCCTATCCCCTCGTGAGGCCAAACAAGGCCATGCTTGGGCGAGGCCATTCCGGCCTATGAGGCGAAGCCATTCGGCTTATGAGGCGAGGCCACTTGGTCACCTCAGCCTATGGCGAGGCCCTTAGACGCGAGGCGGCTAATGCGAGATGGTGGCATGGGCTTAGCAGCCGAGCGAAGCCAGGGGGTGCTGCGCGCGCGGGGGCCGAGCGAGGCCATGGGGCTCCATGCGCGGGGGCCGAGCGAGGCCAGGAGGCTCCATGCGCGGGGGCCGAGCGAGGCCAGGAGGCTCCGTGCGCAGGGGCCGAGCGAGGCCAGGAGGCTCCATGCGCGGGGGCCGAGCGAGGCCAAGAGGCTCCGTGCGCGGGGGCCGAGCGAGGCCATGGGGCTCCATGCGCGGGGGCCGAGCGAGGCCAGGAGGTGCTGCGCGCGCGGGGGCCGAACGAGGCCATGGGGCTTCGTGCGCGGGGGCCGAGCGAGGCCAGGAGGCGCTGCGCGCGCGGTTGCCGAGCGAGGCCATGGGGCTTCGTGCGCGGGGACCGAGCGAGGCCAGGAGGCTCTGCGCACAGCAGCCGAGGACCTTTCGTGACTCTCATATTTTGTCTTGGTGGAATTTGGGCATCCACACAAATCAAATGAAGTTTACGATCTTACTTGTGAGCCCGTGTCAATCTCCTAAAAAGTCGAGGAGAAAAAAGACCACAGGAAGAAGTGAAGC
The DNA here is from genome assembly GCF_963169125.1 of Humulus lupulus. Classification (NCBI taxonomy): domain Eukaryota; kingdom Viridiplantae; phylum Streptophyta; class Magnoliopsida; order Rosales; family Cannabaceae; genus Humulus; species Humulus lupulus. Next base: position 244,074,464 of record NC_084795.1, on the reverse strand, counting down.
CTTCCCCGCCTTCGAAGTGACGGTAGATTAGCAAGGCACCCATCGAGGAGCCTAAGACGATGCCTGACGTCCCTCTCTAAAGGTGTCTTCTAGGCATACACTCTCTCCAGAGGAACATGACACAATCCATAGCGAATTTCCATCTCAAGCATCCCCCATTGAAGTTCCCAGCCTCCTTGTATATCCCGAGCATTACGAGGGAAATATGCTCGATAGGTATAATTCCATGCTCGAGTACTTAGTTGCTTGACTAGATGAAGGGAATTCGAAAGTTCATGAACTGGGGGCTTTCATCCCCCAACTTAAGCCCCATCGGAGGTCAGAGCCTCGAGAGTCTCCTATCGGGTGAGAACAGATGGAAAGCCTCTTTGATGAGAAGCTTGGCTCCTTTGCTGCCCCTTTAGCAATAGATATCCTCCAAGGGTTATGTAACACTATGTGTGACTTGACCGCGAAGAGGTATGCACAGTTAGGGAGTGACAACGTGGCCATTCTTCTTTCCTCCTACCAGCAGTCGACAGTAAAGGTACTTCCTTCACTTAATCTTTTTTATTATGTTTTTCCAGTGGTGGTACTAACTTAATATTTTTCATTCTACCCTCATGGTCCAGCAGTTGAGCAACATAGTGATGGAAAAGTCCTATGAGCTCAAGGTGGCCACGACCAAGTTAGCAGCCTTGAAGTTGACATCCCTCTCTATTGTTAGTTCTTAAGCCACCTAGCTAGTTCGACCATCTAGAATTTTGGGTGAACCTGGGAGTAAATCTTCTCCTTGGTCCATTTATATTGGCCTAAATTGCTATCGCTACCATGGCTGGCTAGTTATCTGGTTCGTCTTCAACCTGTGTTTCAGGGTTCTATACCTCGACAAAAAGTGCTACTTGGTTATTTTGGCCATCATTCGGTTCTGTCGGAGGTCGTTGTAGCAAAGTCTGGAACATTTTAGCTTGACGGGCCTGTCATTTTCTATCGGCCTGTCATTTTCTATCTTGTTCCAGTAGATTTCTCTGCTCGTCCAGAGCTCTCTAGAGTTTCTGCATTTGTTCGGCCAATATGAGTTGAGCTTGTTGTGCTCTTGTTGTAGGAACCATGGTTGTTCATACGTAGAATATCCTTTAGTAAGGTAACGACGAGGGATTAGTAACAACATAAATAGTTACTTAATATAAAAATTAAGTACATCAAACATATCCACATAACACAAATATCAAGGTTTCCCAAAATTAAGTAACTCTATGTGAGTTTTAAAGTTAGGCTTATTCATCCTAAAAGGTTTCCAAAAATTATCCCTAAGGCATCTGTAACGTCCTAAATTATCTAATAAGGCGTAGGGCCTTTATTAGGGGGGTAGAACGAAAAACTATGGAAAATTATGTGCTTATGTGATATTTATGTGTATCATTGCATGATTATGTGAGTTATATTATAATATGACTTGATATGGATGTTTAGGTGTATTGAATATGCATGTGGGCCCGTTTCTTATCAGAAGGGAAATTTTTGTAATTTGGCCCGTTATGGGTATATTTGGCATATATGCGATATATGTGTGAGACCACATTATTATGTGGATATATTTGGGTTACTCAGCACGAGGCGATCCTAGGGAGAAATCTAGTGGGAAAGTCACAACGGGATTAATACTTGACTCGGGGTTAGTCAATGGGTATTTTGGGTATTTAGTACATTATCGGGATATTGGAAAATGGGAATGATTATTTAATGATATATTGGGAGTTAGTGAGATCAGGAGGAAACTTTGGAAATTTTGACTGTTTTACCCTCGGGGGCATTTTTGGGACCCCAAGCCTTAGGTTTTACTTAAGGTTACTTGAGTTCGAAGTAACTTGACAGAAACAGAAGAAAATGTTCAGACACTTTTCTCTCCTCGTTCTCCTTTTTACCGCCTGTCACATTTTTGAAGGAAACTCAAGCTTTAGGACTCGAATTCAAGCAACGATAGATTCGTATCAATTCTAGGAAAGATTAGAAGCTTATTATCCAGAGGATTTAGTGAGAAATGACATAATCAGAGGTAATTTCAGCTTTGAATTTTTGAGTTTCCGTTTCCTTAAGTTTCTTAAGTTTTGAATTGGATTCTATGTTTTGGTGAGTTTTTGAGTTGTTTGAAGCTTAGGTTTTGATGGTTTTGGGCCATTGAGTTGATTGGAAACTTTGTGTATGGATTTGGCTAAGTTTTTATTGGTTTATGGAGAGATTTAGCATGAGAAAAACGAAGAAAATTTGAGTTTTGCAGGTCGAGCCGTGGCCCTGTTCTTGGGGCATCACGACTCAAACCGGGCGAAGGAGAAGGAGATGGCTATGAGGCTTTTGAGCTGTGGCGCCTGTGAGTGTGCATTGTAGCGCTTGTGGAGACAGAGGAGAGGCTCGGGCCTCTGACTTGAGTGGGTCTCAACTCAAATGTTTGGGGGCTGCGACGCTTAAGTGATTTTGGGCCTCATGGAGGTTTTAAGTGTGGGAACTCAAACCTAAAGGCTTGGGATTGATCATACTACCCGGTTTAGTAGGATTCGATGTCCTGGAGGCTAGGTTGTGACGGGATTCTATACTTGGTTGTGACTAGGTTATCGCTAGGGGCTCGGGATCAGGATCATGCATGAGGGTCATTCTTATTTTACATTACACTCGGACCTGAGGTAAGAAAATCGCACCTCTTACATGATGTACATGATTAGGGCTTGGCCCAAATGTTGAATGTAGTTTTTATTGGGCGTTGGCCCCTGTAAATGCGCATGATTATGATTATGCATGTGGTTATTGATTAAAGCATGTTGAATGCTCTCTATATGGATATTTTCTATACGATAGATGCTTGTCAGCATTATATACTTGAGAAAAGCATTGACTTATTAGTCAAGGACAGGAATGACGATGTGCACTAGTCGAAAGACATTGACTTATGAGTTAAGGGCGGCAATAGCGCGCTGAGCACTTGTCGATATGATTAGACCTAATCGGGAGCGCATTATTCGCTTGTCCGACCCAATGGTCGTAGAACAACTAAAGCGTCAGGTATGATGGGCCAGCTCCAAGGCTTGTTATATAGAGGATAGGGCAATGGGCCCTAGAGTGACTTATTAGTCCTAGATCCTAAGGCGTTGAGCCCCAAAGTTACTTATTAGTCATGTACTAGGGCAACGGGCCCTGATATGATTCAGTTAATCATATATTTAGGGCTTTTTGTCCCATATGACACAATGGTCATTTATGTGAATGGTATGCATGCATGAGTACGGTTATTACTGTTGGGCATGTTTATTATGATTTTAAAATGTGTTAATCACTACTTATGAGCATGTTAAAGTTTTCTTCCTGGGCCTTGGCTTACAGGTGCTATGTGGTGCATGTAAAGGGAAAGAAAAATTGAACCAGCCATGAGCTGGAGAGCTTAGGTGGCGATGTGTACATATGCGGTCGCTTGACCACCACGGCCAAGGTTTCTCAGAAGAACTAGGGTAAAACCCTATATTTGCCGCTTAGGTCGGCGGGTTGTAGCTTTTGAGTTGTAATGACCATTTTGGAACTATAACCAACTTTGTAAACATTTATTATGGGATCCCATATATAGTTTAATGTTTTAATGAAATATCCATTCCTTTTAATCGAAATTTTTAACCCTGGACCATTAATCACATTTAGATGCACGTTTATGGCCTAATGACTTTTTTAGGGAGTTAAGCATTATTTAAAATACACAGTGTAACGGTCTTGGCTAACTAGGGTGTTACAACTTGGTATAAGAGCATGCCAAGGTTAAGGGTTCCTGAAGACATGCTGGGCATGTACACTCGCCACTAAAGACAAGCACGACTCAGGGTTCGGTAACTATTTATGTGGTTATGTGTTAAACTGCTTAAATAGGATATAAATGCTTTATCTGCATGCCTTATTAGGTAGTATGAGATATACTAATAGGGCCTGGCCCTTGACTACTGCATGATTTCAACGGAACGTGCTTATTAGCATTGATATTCCTTGTGAATGCCAAACAACTTCTTATTAGCATTGTGATATGGACATGTAGGTCAGGACACACTCATTAGCTCTGTCATAGATACATGTATGCTAGAAAATGCTTATTAGCATTGTTAATTGTTATGAATATTAGGAAGTGCTTATTAGCACCAGGCTTGGACATGAATATGAATCGACATACTGATTAGCATGATTATTGAATGTGAATGGTTATATGCTTGATCTTGGACCGTGAGGTGGCAAGAGATTTAGTTATCACTACCTAGCTGGCTGAATTGATTATTGCAGCAAGGTATAAGCTTGGAAGTATGCTTCCAAGGCATATTGAATCATCATTTGGCCAGGAAGATTAGGGCCAGAATGATAGACAGGGTCAGGATAATGACCAGGGTCAGACCCCACCACCAGCTCTTGAGAACTGGCATCAGGTTCTTGCATATTTGCAAGCTAGGGTATTGAGGCAGGAAGAAGAAATATGCCTCCTGAGACAACAACAGGTTCCTACCGGGAACATTTTTCCAGAGGCACCACATATGATGGTGCCAATAGTTGACGAGCCGCTAGAGGCTGGGAATAAATGGGAACCTCTTTATGAAAGGTTAAGGAAACAGCACCCTCCAGTGTTTGAGGGTAGCGCAGATCCAGCAAAGGTCGAACAGTGGATGAGCATGGTTACCACCATCCTTGAATTTATGAGGGTGGTTGGTAATGAGAGGGTGGCTTGTGCCACGTATATGTTTCTCGAGGATGCCCAAATCTGGTGGGAGGTGATATCCCAGACTAGAAATGTTAATGCTCTGGATTGGGAAGAGCTTCAGACTCTGTTTAATTAAAAATATTACAACGATGCCTCAAGGCGGCAAAGGCTGAAGAGTTCAGCAAATTACTTCAAGACAACTAAGTAGTGACTGAAAATGTTTTGAAATTTGACAGATTGGCAAAGTTTGCTGGGGAACTGGTGCCCACTGATGGTACCAATAGGGAGAGGTTTCTCCAGAGGCTACAACCTATGATAGCCCGGGATGTTCGCATTACCACTATGTTGGGGGGGGGGGGGGGGGGGGGGAACTACCTATGCACAGGTTATTGAGAAGGCGCTCACAACTGAGAGGGCAGAGAATAAAATCTGGCCCGAGAATGCGCCCAGAAGAGACACTAGGAGGGTGGGATCTCCATTTATAAGTTTAGGTAGGGGAGGGGGCCCCAGTGATCAGGAAATGAAGGCTCCAGATGTGTTTCCAGTTCCAGGCCCTGACACGAGACCACGTGGTATTACAATAGGCCACCAGGGCAGCAATGAGGGCTGAAGGACTTTTCCAGAGTGTGCAGATACAAGAGGTGCCATATTGGGGAGTGTCGGGCAAAGGCCTGCTTTTTATGTGGGATAGTAGGACATTTTAAGAAAGATTGCCTGAAGGCAAGAAAGGAAGAACCAAGAAAGGCGGACAACTTGACCCCAGCTCGAGTGTTGGCATTGACAAAGAAGGAAGCTGGGGCTTGTCCCTCAGTAGTCACAAGTCAGCTTTTTAGTGCTAGAACCTCTTATACTATTTTGACTGATTCTAGTGCTGCACATTCTTTTGTTTTTAGTAAAATCATTGATAGATTGTGTAGACCGTGTGATTATTATGTTGTGGGGTTTGGGACCTTATTTCCCACTAGGGAGTTAGTAGTATCCAGGAGGTGGGTCAGATCATTGCCAGTGATAGTGGAGGGAGGATAGTTGTCAGTTGATTTGATTGAGTTGGTTATGACCGACTTTGATTTGATTTTAGGTATGGACTGGTTAGTGAAATATTGGGCAACCATAGATTGCAGAAGGATAATGGTAACCTTTGAGCCTGAAGGTGAGGATCCTTTTGTGTTTGTTGGCACTGTGCATGGACCCCGTGTACCAATGATATCTGTATTAAGGGCTAGAGATCTATTGCAAGATGGTTGCATAGGATTCTTAGCCAGTGTGGTAGATACCACTCAGGTCGTGCCAGCAGGACCAAAGGAGGCCAGATGAGTCTATGAGTTTCTGGATGTGTTTCCAAAGGATTTACTAGGGTTGCTGCCACACAGAGAGATTGAATTTGTGATTGAACTAGCACCAGAAATAGAGTCAGTGTCTAGGGCACAGTACAAAATGGCCCCAATAAAGTTAAATAAATTAAATGTACAGCTGCAGGAGCAGTTATACTTGGGTTTTATTAGACCCAATTTCTCACCATGGGGTGCACTAGTCCTATTTGTAAAGAAGAACGATGGTTCTCTGACAATGTGTATTGACTACAGAGAACTGAAGAAGTTAACAATCAAGAACAAGTATCCTCTGCCAAGGATAGATGATCTATTTTATCAGTTGCAGGGTAAGGTGGTATTCTCAAAGACAGATCTTCAATCTGGTTATCACCAGCTAAGGATCAAGGAGGGAGATATACCAAAGACTACTTTTCATACCAGGTATGAGCATTATGAGTTCTTAGTCATGTCCTTTGGGTTGACTAATGCCCCAGATGCTTTTATTGATCTGATGAACAGGGTGTTCAAAGATTACCTAGACCAGTTTGTGATCATCTTCATCGACGATATTCTGATTTATTCTCAGTCAGAGTCAGAACATGAGCAAGATCTGAGGTTGGTTCTATAGAGACTGAAGGAACATAGATTGTTTGCAAGGTTTAGGAAATGTGAGTTCTAGTTACCTCCGGTAACTTTCCTTGGTCATATTGTCAGCAGGGATGGGATCAAGGTGGACCGAGCCAAGATTGAGGCGGTTAGGGATTAGCTAAGGCCAAGGAACGCCTCAGAGATCAAGAGCTTCCTTGGATTTCCAGGGTACTACAGACATTTTGTGGAAGGTTTTTATAGGTTTATGGAGGGATTTGGCATGAGAAAATGAAGAAAAATTGAGTTTTGCAAGTCAAGTCATGGCCCTATTCTTGGGCCGTCGTGGCTCAAACAGGGCGAAGGAGAAGCAGGTGGTTGTGAGGCTTTTGAGTCGCGACGCTTGTTACTGTGTGATGCGGCACTTCTGCAGACAATGAAGAGGCTCGGGCCTCTGACTTGAGCGGGTTGCAGCTCAAATGTTTGTGGGTCGCGGTGCTTAAGGGATTTCGGGCCTTGGGGAGGTTTTGAGTGCAGGAACTCAAACCTAAAGGCTCGAAATCGACCATACTACCCGGTTTAGTAGGATTCCATTTCCTGGAGGCTAGGACTCGATCCAGAAGCCTTTATTTTCTCGTTTTTGATGGGATTATATACTTGGTTATGAATAGGTTATCGCAAGGGGCTCGGGATCAAGATCGTGCTTGAGGGTCGTTCTTATTTTACATTACACTCGAACTTGAGGTAAGAAAACCATACCTATTGCGTGACGTACATGATCAGGGCTTGGCCCGAATGTTGAATATAGTTTTGATTGGGCGTTGGCCCCTCTAAATGCGCATGATTATAATTATGCCTGTGATTATTTATTAAGCATGTTGAATGCTCTATATATGGACACTTTCTATATGATAAATGCATGTCAACATTATACCCTTGAGAAAAGCATTTACTTATCAGTCAAGGACGGCAATAGTGCTGAGCACTGGTTGAAAGACATCGACTTATGAGTCAAGGGTGGCAATAGCGCGCTGAGCGTTGGTCGATATGATTAGACCTAATCAGGAGCGCATTATTTTCTTGTCCGACCCAATGGTCGTAGAAAAACCAAAGCACCAAGTACGATGGGCCAGCCCCAAGGCTAGTTATACAGAGGATAGAGCAATGGGCCCCAGAGTGACTTGTTAGTCCCAGATCCTAGGGCGTTGAGTCCCAAAGTTACTTATTAGTCATGTACTTGGGCAACTACCCCCGACATGATTCAGTTAATCATATATTTAGGGATTTTGGTCTCATATGACATTGTGGTCATTTATGTGAATGGTATGCATGCATGAGTACGGTTATTACTACTGGGCATGTTTATTATTATTTAGAAATGTGTTAATCACTACTTATGAGCATGTTAAAGTTTTCTTGCTGGGCATTGGCTCACGGGTGCTATGTGGTGCATGTAAAGGGAAAGAAAAATTGAACCAGCCATGAGCTGGAGAGCTTAGGTGGCGATGTGTACATATGCGTCCGCTTGACCACCACGGCCAAGGTTTCTCAGAAGAACTAGGGTAAAACCCTATATTTGCTGCTTAGGTCGGCGGGTTGTAGCTTTTGAGTTGTAATGACCATTTTGGAACTATAACCAACTTTGTAAACATTTATTATGGGATCCCATATATAGTTTAATGTTTTAATGAAATATCCATTCATTTTAATAAAAATTTTTAACCCTAGACTATTAATTACATTTAGATGCACGTTTATGGCTTAATGACTCGTTTAGCAAGTTAAGCATTATTTAAAATACATAGTGTAATGGTCTTGGCTAACCAAGGCATTATAGCATCGGTTAACTACTTTAGTTATCCTAACAAATTTACAAAACTAGCTCTAACACATGGATTCTTCAAACAACTGATTAAAATATAACAAGGATAGTCATTAACCAAAAGTAAATAATATATCTATCTACTCAGTGTACAATATCTGAGTCAGAGTCAAAATCCTTGTCTGAATGCCCCTCGGGGTCTTCCTTGGATTCTTGTTCCTCGGTATCTTCTCCAGCCTGCTCATTACATTTAATTTAGATGTTCTTGTACTTTAGGTACGAATCAGACTTGCGAAGAAAGGGTCCGAACTTCCGCTCAATTGCTACCCTTAGTTCATTCCATCTTGTGGTACATTGTCTAGCTACTGTGTTGGTGAACCAAGTGAGAGCTGCATCCTCAAGGTAAAGACTTGCTAATCTAGCCGTAAACTGGATAAGGTGTTTTTCACGATGCCAAAACGTGCATCCACCCTGATTTTCCACCTTCGAATTCCCTCCCTATATTCCCCTACTCTAGTAAAGGGTTCCAGCTCTGAGGTCATAAAAGATCATAGGATTTCAACTCTCTGGACTATGTTATACTCCCTACAAGGATTGATCACTTCGGGTTGGTCAACTATCTCAAGTTGTACCAACTCAGGTTTGTTTGCCATTCTAACCTATAATTAATCAAATTCAGGGTAATAACAAGGAAATAAATAAATTTAAAAGTAGTACTTACAGTGAGTGTCGGTCTACCTTGCGAATTGTACATGGTGATTTGTCTACAGAAACGACTCAACTTGAGCTTTGATACCATTTGTAACAACCAAAAAATACTAACACAAATTTTAAGGAATTAAAGCCATTTATAACATTAAAAATGTCTCAAAAATTCGAATAAAAAAATTATTAACGTAATGTGACACACTAAAAATATTTACATTAAAGGTTAAAATCATAGTGATAAACCCAAAATAGTTTGAACATAATTAAAATAGTCATTTTGAAACTGCAGACTCCCCAAAGGTTAGGCCACATGTACACTTTCGCAAGCAGACCCCGGCGTTCACTATTCCAGCTTTTCTTTGTGCTTACCTACGACATGAACAACTAGGTAAGATATAACGCTTAGTAAAACCAATCTAACATAATAGAGCAAAATAAAATAACAAGAGCCAATGACCAAGTCATTGTCTGCACAACAGATATCTTACACACTTAGGGTTCCAGATAAATTTGAGCCCTAATCAAACAACTCAAGAACACCTAAGCGTCTTGGCGTTATCACAATACCTTAAGTAGAAATGGCAAAGCATAAACCCTGCACAAAATCTAGGTCAAGCAGAACAGAGAAGAAGCAGAAACAATATCAAATAATGAAATTGACCCTATAATCCAATTCGGGAGTTGCCAAAATCATCCCCTATTATCTTAGCTCAAATAGCAGTGGAGACTCAAGTCTTTGCACTGATATCTAAATCATGAATCCCTCTTGAGGGTAACCATTGGTTACATAGGGCATTTGTACTAACTTAAATTAGGTTGGTGGATCCACACCGGTTTATCAAGACTCCTAGGCTACTTGGCCTACTTACCTTCTTGGCCAACTATCACAGTTGCTAATCGAACCAAATAATAACATTTCACAATGGAGCATAAGCACCCCTAGGATCATTCAAACTCCTAAGTTTACCTGGTATAATTATCTCCTAACCAATTCTTACGGTAGCGAACCAGATTAAAATAATATGTCACAATGGAGTATAAGCACCCCTAGGATCGTTCAGACTCCTAAGTTACCCAGTGCTTATCTCGAGAGTCACAAGCATGACCCAGACTACAATACATAATGTTTCACAACGGAGCATAAGCATTCCTGTAACGACCCAAAATCTCTAATAAGGCTTAAGGGCCTTGATTAGTGTGCCGGGAGGGCATAATTGACCTATATGTGATGTGAATGAATTTATTGATTTAAATGCATAACTATATGATAAAAAATTCTTGTATGATTATATGAATGTAAATGTGATATATATACTATTTGTGAGAACCACATTATTATGTGGGCAGGTTTGCAGAGTACGACTTGAGGCGATCCTAGGGCTAGATAGCGGGAAAAGTCGCAACAGGGCTTAATATCTGACTTTGGATAAGTCAGGGGTATTTTAGGTATCAGGTAGTTATTTAGACTATCGGGTTATGGAAATAAATATATGGAGATATATTTGAGGTTAGGAAGACTAGGAAGGAATATTGGGGAATTTTATCGTTTTGCCCTCGGGGACGTTTCCGGCACCCCGAGCCTCGGGATTGACCTAAGTAACCAAAGATAGACTTAGCCAAAATAGAAGCTAGTGGAACAGAAATATATTGACTTCTTCTTTCTCACTCTCTTTCAAGGAAAAAAACAAAAAGCACTGAAAATTTAGGGAATTGAGCTGGGAATTCAGAGGATTGAAGTGGGGATTTGGAAGATTAGCTCAAGAATTATCCAAGGAACACTCAACCAAGGCTAAGGTGAGAACTGAACTGTGTTTTTGGGGTTAGAATTCTGAGTTTTTGGCTGAGTATTAATGTATTTATGATTTTGTTGTTTAAGGGTTGAATTGAAGCTGAGAGCTTGGGTTTTAGCTCAAGAATTTGTCAAGGAAGTGGTTCAGCAGAAAAGGTAATCTCCAATTCGTGATTTGGAAGTTTAAATTCTAGTTTTGTATGACTATTTTTGGTGTTTTAAGTTCTTGAGTCTTCTTTCTCACTCTCTTTCAAGGAAAAAACACAAAGCACTGAAAATTTAGGGAATTGAGCTGGGAATTCAGAGGATTGAAGTGGGGATTTGGAAGATTAGCTCAAGAATTATCCAAGGAACACTCAACCAAGGCTAAGGTGAGAACTGAACTATGTTTTTGGGGTTAGAATTCTGAGTTTTTGGCTGAGTATTAAGGTATTTATGATTTTGTTGTTTAAGGGTTGAATTGAAGCTGAGAGCTTAGGTTTTAGCTCAGGAATTTGTCAAGGAAGTGGTTCAGCAGAAAAGGTAATCTCCAATTCGTGATTTGGAAGTTTAAATTCTAGTTTTGTATGACTATTTTTGGTGTTTTAAGTTCTTGAGTTTCAGAAATTAAAAATGGGATTATAGTAGGTTTTTAGGCTGGATTTATGTTGAGTTATGTTGTTAGACTCATGCTAAAAGTTTTGTGATTGATGGGTTTTGAATTAGGGAGCTTTGGGGTGGTTTTGGATGAGATTTAGATTTTAGAAATGGTGGATTTTCTGGGCATGAAGGGAAGGGTCGCGACTCTGTTCTAGAGCGCTGCAGCCCTAGGATGCAAAGGAGCCAGGGAGGCTCGACCAAAGGGAAGCATCGCGGTGCCCAAGAGCAGGGCCGCGGCGTGTGTTTGCTTCCAGGGATGGCCTTGGCTCTGTTTTACGGCAGGGCTGTGGCTAGGTTTCAAGGGCCGCAGCCCTTAGGTGAAAACTTGAACATTTGGGGATCTTAGGCACGGGAATGTAGTCTAGGGTGCTCGGGATCAATTTCCCCACCGTGCTTGGTGGAATTCTATGTCCCGGAAGCTAGTATTGTATCCGGAAACCCTTATTTGAATATTAATGGAACCCTATACCTTGGTTGTGACTAGGTGTTAAGGCTAGGGCTCGGAAACGGATCGTGCTCGAGGAACGTTTCTCGTAATCAGTGAACGCATAGACTAAAGGTAAGAAAACTGCACCTAGTTGTATATCTGTAATGGGACTAAGGGTTCCCTAAAGTGTATGCTTGAAAGGATGGTATTATGCCATGTAAACTAAATAGTGAACCAATGGCCTAAGAGTGCCAAGGGTTACACCAGCACACAGGGCGTGGCTTGGCCACTGGTAGCCGAGTACAGCTTAATATGCACTAAGCTCGGTTTAAGCGAGCCAGAGTCAGTGGGCTAAACAGAGGGTACGACCTAATATGTCAGCCCTGATTATTATGTGACCTGGTTATTATGAGACTTGAATGTTATATGTGATTAGTTGAATCCTTGATTCTGAGTATATGCTGAATGGTTAATGTGGATTATTTGATGGATGGTCGTGCTTAAAGAATTGACTATTTGTTATTATTGTTTGTGTTGCACATTATGTTTTCTTGCTGGGCCTTGGCTCACGGGTGCTACGTGGTGCATGTAAAGGCAAGGGCAAGCTTGATCAGCCCTGACTTGGAGAGCTCTGCGGGCCGAATGTACATGACCAGCAGCTCAGCCGCCACGGTTGGGGTTTAGGCACGGGCGCAAGAACCAGAAATGTCTATTTTGCCTTAGTATGGCTAATGGTTGTCTGTATTTTGAGAAATTCTGTAAACCAACTTTTAAACTCTATTTCTTTTTGGGATCCCATGTATTACACTGCCTAATTATATAAAGTGAAACTTTTGAGACCAAAACCATTTTTAACCCTAGCTCATACATGTTTAGTGACATGTTTTTTACTTAATGACTTGATTAGCAAGTCCTGCACCTTTATAAGTACATAGTGTAGCGGTCTTGGCTATCCAGGGTGTTACAACTTGGTATCAAAGCGTCCTAGGTTTAAGGGTTCCTGAAGACCGGCTGGACATGTACATTCGTTGCTAGAGACAAACTCAAATCAGGGTTTGGTAATGTGTATATGTGTTTATATGCTTATATGCCTGAACTGAGTAATGAATGCTGTTATTTATTGGATTAATAGGAAGCATGAGATATTGATGGGGCCTGGCCCTTGACTTTTGTGTGAGAATATTGAGGCATGTTTATTAGCATCGCCGTGCATGTAAATAAATATTTGGATGATTAATTGTATATTTTGCATGGATGAATGTTTGTTTCATAGCTATTGTGTGATAAGATTAGAGGCATGCTTATTAGCAGCCGGTGCATGTGAATTGATGCCTATATGTTGATTTTTTGTGATTGGTTATGTTCCATTGGTGGATTTTGGAGAAGTTTTTACACTGTCATCATGGTCTGAATACCGAGTCATTGATTGCAGATTGACTTGGATAGCTATACATCCAAGAAAATCTACGCGACTAGCCGGCACTAGGTCTGGGACCGGGGGTGATGACCAGGGCCAAATTCCTCCGCCAGTCCCTGAGAATTGGTAGCAACTAATGGCAAATATGCAGGCTCGATTACAGCGTAAGTGTCACCTAGTCATTGTCTCTAAATGAATCCTCTCTCTAACTAGCATATGAACCCCACTTCTAGCAAGCAATACACAAGTCATTCATGTTGTAGAAAAGTAAATCACAGACTGACTTACCCTCTGTCATTTGCTACGCACGGGCAATCTTCCCACATAGAATGTCATCTTGTTAGCCAACACTGTAACTAACATACATTGTACTTTGACTAATTATGGCATTATAGTATATTAAATTACTTTGGGCATTTAAGGTCACAATCAAATACCCAATAGGGGTATTTTTCATCCTCACACTTTTTAAGTCATAACAACATTTAAGGATTACGAAAAAAACTCCCTCAACGGGTCTAGCTATTTGAAAGTCGACCTTTAACGAAACTTCTCGCTCTGTTTTCACTACAAAACCTAGCCTAAAAAATAAAGTTTTGGAAGCTTTCAAGCTTTACCATTTCTTTTATTTTACAAAAATCCCACACTTTTTGGTAAAATCACTTAAATTATAAACTTTGATAAATTAAGTTGAATTAATTAATTAAGAAATAACTATAGGAAATATTGATTAGGTTTAGTTTAATTAAGAGAAATTTAGATTAAAATTGAATTTATTTTTAAATGATTAAATAATTCATTACTTTGAAAAATTAGGGTTTTGGAACCTTTCTAATTTTCTTAAACAAAAACCATTTAATAAAAACATTTTAACTCTCTAATGTCCAATTAATCTTAAAAATTATGTAGTTTGCTATACTCAATTTTATAATGACCAAGATCAAATTATAATTTTTAGCCAATCACATTAGAGAAATTCCCATTTTTTCCTAAGTGTAAACTTTGTTAATTTTAAGTTATAAGTAGCCTAATTTAGAGAATTTTTTTTTGAAAAATATAACTCTAAAAAATTTCAAACTTTGCAAAACAAAACTTGGCTATAACAAGAAGTTCCTTGCCAAATTTCATACAAAAATAACCCTTTTTACTTGGTGAAAACTATTTCCAAAAGTTACATTTCAAAACTGTCTAGAAAAAGACTAATCATTTTAGTGAACTTTTGAAATTCATAAAATCCATTTGATTCATTATCTAGGCTTATAATAGGATATGTAAACATTATTAATACCAAAAATTATGTCATTGAACCATTTTACTTAGTGAAATGGTTTCCCAAACTTTGTTGTCTAGAAGCTATTTTGAACATCCATAAATTTTTGCCTAACTTTTAAAATTCATAACTCTCAGCCTTTTTAACACTTTTCTTTGAAACATTTCCAATTGATTTACCAATATCTAAATAATTTTTATTCCAAAAAAATATCCAAAAAGTAAATAATTTTCCCATGGCACTCGCTGTCCAAATTCGGTTGTTTACCCAGTTTTTGAAAAAACCATTTTCCAGATTGCACACCAACTTTGCAAAAATAAGAACTTTGCCATTTCAAATCCTTTTTTAATATTTCTACTCACTATGAACATATAAACTTATAAAAATTAAACATGAAACCAAGAAAATCCAAAAACAGATTCATACAAATTTTGATTGACCCATTGGAAGTCAAGTCTTAAATATTTTCTTACAAAAAAAAAAAACATAGTCTTGCCTATGGAATGTTGGATTCCATCACTAAAAATTATCCAAACACTCATGCATGTATGATCAGCCAATAAAAAAATATTATTAAAGTTCCAATAATGAAATTAAATACATGAAACAACTCAAATATGGCAAATCTAACAAAAACACAAGCATAAACATATTAGAGGTGGCAATTTTGGTGACATCTAGCACTTTAAATCCCTTTCTCTTCCTTTAGTCTACATATTTACACTCCCCACAAGCCCAAAAGTCATATTATACAACCATACAAACTCATCTAAGTGCACAAAACTAACCAAACTCAAACTTTGACAAGAGAAGTTTAGTTTTTACCTCTTGTAGACTAACTTTGCAAAGACTCCTTAGCTTCAAACTAGAACCAAGCAACTTAGAACTAGGTGTACAAGAGATAGAAGATAAGAAAGGAAGGATTTGGATGAGGGTTTTGTGAAGAAGAAAATCAAAGAGAAAGTTTATAGATCAGTCGGTCAAGGCTTGAAGGATTTGAGAGGATTCGAGAGAAACTTAACCTCCAAATTTCGCAATTTGTGAATTGTGAAAACTTTTTGACTTTTTCATTATTTATATGTGGTTAACATAAATCCCCAAATTACTATTTTAACCCTTGGCCACCGCCCCTTTCTAATACCTCTTAGACCTTGATTAGTTCTTAATTAAATATAACTTAAGCTAATTAATCTAAGGCTAATGGTGTAATTCTCCAAAAAGTTACCATGTAATAATTTTTTCTTACCATCCCTAATTTAGATTTTAACCTACGGTGATTAAAGGCCTATTTAATTTAAGTGGTCACACTCCTATATTTATAACTGAAATAATTTAATTAGCCAAAATCTCATTTTTGGCTAAAATGTGCATTTTTCACAAAAAATGCATTTTTAGAGATTTTTCACACAAAAATCAAACTTTTTGACTTTAATATAAATTAATTCAGTCTTTTAATTCCCAATAATACTTTGTCATCATTATGCTTCTTATATAATAAATTATCTGATAATTTGCATGATTAAGGTTTCCATTTCGGTCCGAGACTAAAATGCTCGGTTTGTCACCAAACTGCACATTTCACACTTTGGCAAACATTAAAAGCATGAAATTTGCTTCTTTAACATATATTATTATCATTCATGATGATATTCACACATAACTCACCACCTCGTTCCTAGTTACTAGTAGGTGCCCGAAACGTGGGGCGTTACAGCTACTGCTGCTCAGGCCATTTTTGAATAACATCTCTAAGCTAAGTCAGCTACTGCTGCCACTGAGCCTTCTAACGCTAACCCCATTATTAATCTCGTGGACAAGGTTCCTCGGGGTCAGGAGTAGTCCTTATATTTTTTTTCTTTTGTTGTAGGCCTACATGGCATCTTTTTGGAGCTTAAACAGCTAAATGCTTGAGCTCCCAAGTAATTTGTACATTTGCATATTTTCTCCTTAACTTTTTTTCTCTACTACCTGTGCCTTCTTTGTAATTTTTATGCTTGTTTATTTTTTGCATATTTCTTAATAATATTGCAAATTAAACTTAAAATATAAAAGGTTATGTCAATTTCCTTAAATAATTAACTGCTACGAAAAAATTGAATTGATTCAACCTTATTTTTATCCACTTGTCTTGGCCCCAAGTTCTAGGAAAACTTAGGACTTTGCGAGTCCTTTTAAGTTTCAGGTACCCTGTTTGGCTTCCCGAGAAATTGGTTCTCGAAAGTTTAGCTTGGTTCCCGAGCGTAATCTCAAGTATAGGGCTTCTCGTATGTTTTATGACACTATGTTTACTGTAAGTTACCTCATGTAGGTTCCTCTTAATAAGTCCTCTAGGTTCGTCAGCTCTCACGAGTCTTTGTGACACTAGGTTTACTTTAAAGTACCCTGTGTAGGTTCCTCTTATTGAGTTCCCTAGGTCTAACTCCGCGAGCAAATATTCTCATGGGATGACTAACCCCTTGCTTACGCTCCCAAGTGATCAGAGACCTGGGTCTCCGTTCACTTTTCCTGGTATGTGAGCAAGTACATCCTCGAGTGATATATAAAAAATAAAGAAAAAGTGCAAGCATTTTTCCGGAATTTCATCTATCGTGTTTTGTGTACACAATTTACATTGATTTCCTGTGGGTTGTATATAAAGTTGACAATAAAATAGAGTACATCGATCCTTTTACTACTAGTAATACCAGCGGAGATGTTATGCATTCCAGGAAGCTCCCTGTTTAGTCGAGCCAACTTGTCTGTACCTGGACAGATTGTGCTCTTGACTTGGTAAGGACCCTCTCAGTTTGGACCCATCACCCCAACACCTGGGTCTTGTGTTACCAGGAATACTTGTCGCAACACTAAGTCTTCGACCTCGAATTTCTTATCCTTCACTTTATAATTGAAGTACTTGGCAACATTTTGTTTTTACGAAGCTACTCAGAGTTGTGTGGTCTCCCGAAGCTCCTCAACAAGGTCCATCGATTCTTGAAGTAAGGCATGATTAGTCGTTGAGCCGTAAGTTGAGTGTTGGTGAGTGGAGACGGCTGCTTCAACTGGGAGCGTGGCCTCATACCCATAGGCAATGGAGAAGGGAGAGTGGCATGCAGAGGTCCGAGCAGTGGTATGATAGCTCCATAGTACTCTCAGTAGCTCCTCGGGCCAAACACATTTTGCATGTTCAAGCCTTTTTCTTTAATGTGGCTTTAAGTGTCTTGTTAACATCTTCCACTTATTTTTTGCTTACGGATGAGCTACCGAGGAGAAACTCTGGATAACTTCATGCCTTTCACAAAAGTCAGTGAACAAATCACTGTCGAATTGGAGGTCGTTGTTGGAGTCTATCTTCCTTGGGAGCCTGTAACGGTAAACGATGTTCTTTATGACAAAGTCTAGTGCCTTCTTGGTGGTGATCATAGTGAGGGATTTATCTTCAACCCACTTCGTTAAGTAGTCCATTCCCACGATCGTGTACTTTACTCCTCCCTTTCTTGTGGGTAGGGAACCAATTAAGTCAACGCCCTAGATTGCGAAGGGTTAGGGACTTGTCATTTGAGTGAGCTCATTTGGAGGAGCTCGAGTGATATTAGCATATCGCTAGCATTTGTCATACTTTTTGACATATTCCAGCGAGTCACTATTCATCGTGGGCCATAAATATCCTTCTTGCAAAATATTCTTAGCGAGGTTTTGCCCCCCTGCATGGTCCCCACAGAAGCCTTCATGCACCTTTTGGAGGATGGATCTCGCTTCTTGCTCTGACACACACCGTAGTAATGGAAATGAGTATCAGTGCATGTATAGTTTGTTGTCCATGATTACGTACCGAGGAATCTGATAAAGTAACTTCTGAGCAGCTTTTTTATCCAGCGGTAGTTCTTTGGAGACGAGGTATTTCATAATTGGCCCCATCGAACTATCCTGAGGTCGGACTATTCAACCTCCTTGGGTTCTTAGATGCTTGGAGAGGCCAAGTAGTCAATTTGGACCACATTGAGCATCTCCACATCTTTTGTTGTACAACATTTATTGGGCCTTGGCCAAATAGACTGCCATCTTGGTACCTCGGGCTTGATACGCTCTGAGGACTTGATTCCCCACTAGTTGTGAATCGCTAAAATTTTGAGTCCCTTTGCTTTAAGCTCTCGGGCAACTCGTAATCTAGCTAGGAGAGCTTCGTAGTTAGTTTCTTTGTTTGAGGCATCAAAACCAAATCTCAAGGCGTTGTGGATCCTATGCCCTTTGGGGGATACCAATATTAGCCCTGCTTCGGAGCTGTTTTCGTTGGATGATCTGTCCACATACAATTCCCACACTGGCCCCGAAGAATCAGCTCATCGGGATATTCTGTTATCTCAGTGCACTCTACAATGACGTCCACCAATGCTTGTCCATTGATGACTATCCTTGGGTGGTATGAAATGTTGAACTGACTGAGTTCAACCACTCACTTGAGGAGTCTCCTAGAGGACTCTGACTTCTGGAGGACCTGCCTCAAAGGCTGATTAGGATGTGCTTGGAATTAGGGTCGGAGCTTCCTTGAGGCTATCATTAAGCAAAGGGTCAGCTTCTCCATGACCGGATACCTAGACTCCGTTTTGAGGATTCACTTGCTGACATAGTAGAAGGGGTGATGAGAGCGACCCTCCTCGAGTATCAAGGCTACACTGGCAGCTTGTTCCGTGATGGCCAAGTAAAGGAGCAAAGGTTCTCCCTCCATTGGCTTTGGTAATATTGGAGGAATGGCCATGTGCGCCTTAAGCTATTGGAAGGCCTGATCGCAGTCCTCCTACCATTCAAATCACTGACTTCCTCGGAGGATGTTGAAAAAAAGGGATGCACTTGTCGGTGGCCTTTGATACAAAGTCGATGAGTGCTGCTAGCCGACCAGTTAGTCCCTGCACGTCCATATGTTTCCTTGGTGATGACATATCTATCTGGGCCTTGATCTTCTCGGGATTCTCTTCAATTCCTTAGGAACCTATGATAATTCCCAAGAATTACCTCGAGGCCACCCCAAAAGTGCATTTTTGTGGGTTAGGCTTCATCCCAAACTTGCGGAATACAAAAAAGATTTTTCCAGGTCTCTCACATGCTCCGAGGAAGTTTTGGATTTGAGCAACATATTGTCAATGTACACCTCCATATTTTGACCTAAATGGTTTTTGAACATCTTATTGACTAGCCTTTTATAAGCGGCCCCTGCATTTTTCAGGCCAAAATGCATCACTTTGTAACAATAGACACCCTTATCTATTATAAAGCTAGTGTGTTCTTGTCGGTGACATGCATGGAAATTTTATTGTATCCAAAATATGCATCCATGAGTGTCAAGAGCTCATTTCTGGAGGAGACATTCACCATTTGATCAATCCTTTGCAGAGAAAATTTGTCTTTTGGGCAAGCTCAGTTGAGGTCGGTAAAATCGATGCACATCCTCCACGTTCCGTTGGGTGTAGGGACCGGCACTGGGTTTTCCAACCACTTCGGGTATTGAGCCTCCCATATAAATCCATTCCCAAGCAGCTTGTCAACCTCTACCTTTAATGCCTCCGCCCTTGGTGTATTGAGAAGTCTTCTCTTTTGTTGCACTGGAGCAACATTTGGATCCATGTTTAGTGTGTGGAAAATGATGTTGGGATCCATTCTCATCATTCCACATGGGACCATGCGAACACGTCTTGGTTCTCGCAAAGAAACGTCACTATCACTTCTCGGACCTCTACCTTGAGGTTCCTCCAAACCTTGGTTTTCTTGCCTGGGCTAGCTTCATCAAGAACAACTTCCTCCAGCTCCTCCATGGGCTCAATTTCCCGGTCATCTTTGACCTTGGGGTTTACTTCATTTAGCTCCTCTTGCACTTCGAGGATAGTCTAGACCTGCATCTCTTCCGGAGGATTCTGCTCGGGGACCTCCTCAATCACCATCACTGAGTGCTTAATGGATACATTATAACACTAGTGGGCCTCTTTATGGTCCCCGCGAACCATGCCAATTCCCACCTCCTTGGGGAATTTCATGCAGAGGTGCCTGATTGATGGGGCAGCTCCAAATTCCACCAAAGTTGGTCGACCCATGATGGCGTTATAAGCAGAGGAGCAATCAATTACTACAAAGGTGCAGTATTTGAATGCTTGTCTCAGGACTTCTCCAAGCATCTCTAGCACTTGATATGCCCCATTTGGATTAATCCTGTAATGCCCCAACTAATTCTAAGACCTCAGACGATTAAAAACTACTAAGACATAGCTACTATTTTGGAAGACATGCATAAAATAATAGAACTTTATTATAAAAATCCAAAATACGGGATCCCATTGTTATTACATAAAAACATAAACCTTTAATTATCTGTTCAAATACTAAATGCGGAAAATAAATACATAAATTGAAGAGACTCAAAAATATAAACTTCATCCTCGATCTTCCAATAGTCCATCCATTCATTCCATCCCCAATACACATGCCAAAGCTTTCATGAACCCATCCCGCCTTCCAAGCTTATTTTCCTGCACCATCTAAAATAAAAGGAATAAGCCTAATGCCCAGCAAGGAAAATCTACTAAAAGCATAACATAAATCATAAGACTAAAAACATATAACGCAAAAATGTATATCATTTAAACATAGGACTACAATATTAATGGTCATTAACTCATTACCGTAGTATGTGATAAAACCATCTAGGTCATTTGTCTACTAATCGAGGTAGGTTAGATCACAAAAATAGTATATGATAACCCATCTAGGTCCACTGTCTACTAATCAAGAAAGGGTAAAACATAACTCTAATCTATGATAATGATAAAAATCTTGGGATTTATTTGCTATCTAAGCAACTATATTTCCCAAGTGACTACAACATAAAACATATAGATACATATATACATAAACATAACATAGCATATAAACATATCATAACACATATAATCTAACCTATTTTCCTTACCAAAAATCGGGATATTGGAGACAAGAACGGGATTGGAAAACTCCTAAAACCAACAGTAAGAATCATGAGTTTCTAAAGAAATGGAGATGAAAAGAAGATCTAAACCATCAAGATAGAAACTTACCAAAAAACCTTAAGTTTCAAGAAACTTAAACACCTAACCAAAAGCCATAAAATCAAGTTAAGATCTGAGAGAAAATGAAGAAAATAAAAGAACTATAAGGAACTAAACCTGAGGATAAGAATACCTTTGATTGACTATAACTTCAATCTACACCTCAATACCGAAATATCACTCTATCTTACTTCCCAAGTGTTTATAAAAGCTTAGATCGAAAAGCTTTTTAGTCCCAAAACCCTAGTGTTTTCTCTCTAGAATAAACTTAGCAGCTTGAAGGCTCTAAAAAATGCTTGAATAATGAGTGAAATGTCCTATTTATAGAGTTCAAGGAGTGAAACTAACCCCTTTTAAAAAGAATAAATAAATGAATATTTATTGAATAAAATTTGAATTTTTGTTCAACAAATGCCCAGAACTCGGTCAAAAATGTTCAAGAGCAAGTCCAAGTTATTAAGGGTTGTTTTAAGCTCAGATTTCACGAAGTTTCAAAAATGCCACCAAAGGTAAATATATCGCCCCCCATAGGCGATATATCGCCTACCCCTATGCCCCGAGCCTTCATAGTTTCGTTCGTGCGAAGTTGACGTGTTTTCCGTATCAACCTTAGGCGACATATCAGCCCTTGTAGTTGTGATATATCGGCATACGCTGATATTTTAAACACGTTTTTGCACACTTTTAGCACACTCAAAGTTTGTTAAAACAACCTTGACTGAGTAAAACATGATCCTAATAGCTGATGGAAGGTTCTAGAGCTTCTAGATCTATCTTTTATTAATTTGTTCATCTAAAATGCTTAAATCCTTAATAAACATACATGCGACAAGTGTCACGCTCTTAATTATTCTATCTAAACCTTAAGTTATAATAAATATTATTTCTAGGACCAACTATATTAATCAAACCTTATGTTAAAATTAATATTCTAAACTATAGGTTAAACTTATAAAATCCATAACTGTTTCTACGAGTTTCCAACTAAATCCAAACTTGAACCAATAACCACGAAAACTAAAAAATACTACAAGCTATTACTACTACTACTATCTAGATAAGTAAGATTCTAAGATGCATCGAATCCTTCAACCAAGAATCCAAAGAGGGTCCATGTGCACAGGAGAAGAACACTTGTTGTTAATCCTATCTGCTCGAAGGCTTACTTGAACAGGATGATCACAGAACTCCCATTATCCACCAGGATCCGAGCATCCATTTTATTGGCAATCTAGGTCTCGATCACTAGGGGATCATGGTTGGGTAAATGTATCCTCTGAGCATCTTCCTTAGTGGATGTGATGACTTGGTCTGTCATTCACAGTAATTGGGCCCGAGCATACCTGTTTTGTGAGATTTGCAATGTCCTTTCTAGGTGAGGTCCTCCTGAGATGGTCTCCACTCTTTCGTTTGCGGGTGGGGGACCTTGAGCCATTGGTTATGGAATAGGTAATCTAGGGGCTGCTCCTTGGGCTTGATTTTGGTTTGGTTCCACCAGTTGTGGCTGATTGGAATTCACATGAGCCTATGTTGAGTGAGCTTCGGCCTGGGTGTACTAGTGAAAGTGTCCTAGTTTGATGAGATATTCTGTCTCATCTCACAACTGTCTGCATTCATTGGTATTATGCCTAATTTCATTGTGGTACTTGCATAATTTTGTCAGATATATTTTCTCGTGCTCTATCCAAAGTGGTTAGGGCCTCTAGTAGTGGACATGCTGCTCGCTGTCCAAGTACATGTACTCCCGAGAATCTATCGATTCGGTGTACTCAGAATATTGGGTCGCATACCTTTCTTTCGAAGTTTTATTCATTTTCTTGTTCCCTTTGTTTTTGTTCCCATGTTTACTACCACTTAGGCCCTCACTAAGCATCGTTGACTGAGATGGAGTGACTGCTCCAGTATTGAAAGCAAGCTAGTAAGCATTAAATCCAGTGGGAGTTGCTCCTTATCCTATGGTCTTGTCATTGTATCCCACTTATGGAGCACTCATTGCACTTGTTTATACCGAAGTGTATTGGGAGAAGTGAGATGGATTAGGAGTCAAGGTATTGGGCATGGTAGGAGTTGGGATGAAAACTGGACCTCCAAAATCCCCTATTTGTGCATCCTCCCAATTGAAAAACTCCTAGCCCAACAAATTAAATCCTCTAGCCTATAAGTTGGTCGGTTGCCAGCATGCAGGGCCATGAGTAGCTGGCTGTTATTGACTCTTTTAGTTCTCATGGATTCCTCCTTGAAGCACTTAATGTATGCTTTATGGGTCTCGAAAGGCCCTTGCTTGATGTTGGCCAAAGTATTGACCTCAAAATTCACCTTTCTTGCTGCGATGAATTGTCTCTATAACTCAGTAGATAGTTGGGACCAGGAGTGAATTAAACCTGGCTTGTGTTTCTTAAACCATTTGTCAGCTGCTCCTGTTAAGGTTAACGGGAAGCAATGGCTTCTGGCGACATTGGACACTTGGTGGACCGACATCAATCAATTAAATTTTGAGAGATGGTCGAAAAGATCCGTCATCCCGTTGTATGGAGCCATGTTTGGCATCTTGAATCCTCTTGAGAAAGGAGCCTTCACGATGTTCCGAGCACATGGTTCACCTTCCTCTTCCTCAGAGTCTGACTCTTGGCCTTGTCTCTTCGCCATCTTAAGCATGAGTTTTTTCAGACTTTTTAGCTCGCCTAGATAGGATCGTTGTTAGCACTGTGAGTAGGGAACGACCCGTCATCGGGCATTTCCTCCTTCCTATGAGCATTAAGGTTATCTCACAATCCGAGTTATAGTTTGCATCCCTGGTTGAGGTCTTCAAGCGCAGCCCTGTTCTTGCGAGCGTTTAATTCGACTCGCAAGTCAGGCTGCGTGTGCCCATGGAAACCTTCCTCGGGAAGTCCCACTTCCATTTCTCCATCTGACTCTTCTAGGAAATCATTATTCACCGAGATGCTAATATGATGTCCTTGGTCCATGGAGACTTCCCTCTTTTTTGCTCCCAGCCCTGAGTTTTCCCGAGGTCATTGGATCATAAAGGGCTCTCTCTCTCGAGGGCTTAAATTATCTGTCATGTCGCACCTGGGAAAAACGCTCGAGGTTCCATGGAGAAAGTGGGCCTGGGGCTCCCCTAGGGGTTTGAGGACTACTTTCGGATCACGAGCTCTTCTCGGAGGGACTCCAGGTGGCTCTAATGCTCTGTGGTAGGGCTAGGAATAAACTTGGTGGGCCAACAACCCAACCCAACCCACACTGCCAAAATGGGTCGAAGAGGCCGACCCTCACAAACCAAATACCCACTTGGTGGCACATTGAAGCATGTCGCATCTCACAGGTTGGAAACGAGCCAGACCCATTTGAAGCAAACCCAACACAATGAGGCCGACTTTAATTTATATACATATATTTTTATAACCATAAGCCTAAAAAAAAAAAACTAACGTTAACCATCCTCTCCTCACCACCTCCCTCCTCATTCTTCTCTAATCTCTTCTGAGATCTCATGCTCCCTTAATCTCTGTCTCTTTAAGACTAAGTCACACTCACACTCACTTCACACACACAATAGTCACTCATACCTCACTCTGGAATCACCACCAACTCTCACAAGTTTTCGTTTCTTTTTCATGTGTAAGTTTTTTTTTTTTTTTGATGTTGATTGTTAATGTTATTTTTTTTGCATACACTTAATATGCCAAAAATTTGATTTGTATAAATCTTATATTTTCGGCATACACTACTTAATATACCAAGTTCAAATCTGACACAAAGATTCTAATAGTGAAAGACTCAAAGCCTAAAAGGAAGCTGTTATTTTTCTTGGGAAAAAGGTATTTTCTTCACTTTTTTAATAAAATACTATAGTAATTGTAATTTATTTTTGTGATATTTATTTATTAGAATGCATTTGCTTGGTATTTGTTATTGATTTTTATTTATTACAATGAATCGATTAGTGAAAGACTCAGGCACACCAGTCGGATCTCTTTGCTAAGACTCTCTTCAAGCCGAGTTCATCCATTGTCTGCAACTGAGTTTTGAGGTGTGAGATTTTATTTTAATTGTTTTGCTCTTCTGTTGAATGCTCTGATATATAATCATACACCAAAAATAGTTTTGTTAATATATAAAGAGATATAAACTATACACATGTATCGTTAAAAAGAAGTACTGATGTGATGTGAGTAGTGTCGTTAAAAAAAAAAAAGTAAATTTGGATTCTTGGTAATTTAGTCATTATCTTTGACTTTAGCAATCTTTTTTGGACCATTATAAATTTGGGTTTTGTACAAACATTGACAAGGCTGTTGACTAGTATTACAAAGGTTTGTGTACAATATATATTACTTAGGCTTGCTGATATTTGTATAGATTTATTATTGTTTTATTTTGATATGTTGTGTTGAGTATTAGAATTAGTTTTATTACGAATCTATGATATTTGTTAAGTGCTGGAATATTATGATATTTGCCCAAAGTACTGAAATAATTTAATATTTTGTACATATTTGTCATATTTTGCAACTGTTAGTATTGTTCTTACTTTAATGTTGTTTATTTTCAATAAGTTGTGGAAGTTTGGTTTTTGAATTGTAGATAATAAACTTAAGGACAATGCAAAAACAAAAGAGAAGACTAAGACACCCATTGTCATTATTGATTGATGGAGTCAAGTTTTTTATTTCGTTTAAATTTCTATGAACTATACAGTTACTATAATGGATGACTGTAACAATTTTAGGACTTGTGTTTGGAATATGGATATCTATAATATTTGAGTTGTTAAGTAACTTGGTAGTAGAAACTACTAAGACATGATTTTCTTCATTTTAGGTTTTAATTTGATAAACTTTTTTTTATATTGAATTATTAATTTTGATAAACTTGATATATTTATTTAAATGGGTTATAACTCAACTCAACCCAATCCTTAATGTAAATTAGTAGGGTAAGGTTATATATTAAAAATATTTTAAATGGGTTAGAATTCTGTAGGGTGGTATAATTGGGTTGACTCATTCAAACACCCTCAACCCGGACAACCCAATCCATGCCCAGCACTTCTCGGGTTCTCTTCTACTTATGGGCAGTCTTGGCGCTTTCTTCCCTCACGTGTGCTGGCTGTACATGTGGCACACCAGTTGGATGTACAAGTGGCATGTCAGTTGGGGGGTCAACATGTAATCCATGGGCTACCAAGGCAGCCCTCATGATGTTAACCACCTCTTGTAAGGCGGTGATATTGTTCCTTTGTGCCTCCATTTCTCTCTGTTGGGGAGCCACTTAGTTCCATAGAACCACCACTTCAGGTGGTTGTTCATGCTTAGTGGAACGTGAGGACTCACTGTTTCCCCCATCTCCATCTTACCTGTCATTGTCTGCAACCTCCGGGATGCCTACTGGTTGGCGCCCTTGTTCTCCTCCAGGTGCGGTCGAAAGATCTTCATCTGCAACTGAACGATTTTGTGTGCTCGCCATAATATTGTTAGGATTTTTTGTCAACTACCAAATAAATAAAAAGCTTAAAGAAAAAGAAGATCAAACACTAGGTTTTATGTGGCTCGGGTGAGCCCTAGTCCACAAGTCACTTGCACTAAAGATAAAGAACTTGCAAAGCTCAAGTTCTCTTGGAATTCAGGTAGCGTTTTTGCTCACTCTGAAAGTTGGGATCCTTTTACAAGTGATGTCATGTAACGACCCAAATTTGCTAATAAGGCTTAAGGGCCTTGATTAGTGTGCCTGGAGGGCATAATGGGAAGTATGTGTGAATTTAATGATTAAGATGTAATTATGATTTAAAGCATGTTATATGACTACTTGAGTATTTGAGATGCGTGACTATGTGTATTATGTTATGTGATAATTTTAGCCCGTTGAGGGCATAAACGTGATAATTATGTTATGTGATTTGTACCACGTGGGTGTGGTGATGTTGATGTGATGCACGTGCCGAGACGGTCCTAGAGAGCTAGATAACTCAAAAGTCACAACGGGATTTTATACCCGGCTCGGGAGCAGTCTAGGGGTATTTTGGGGATTTTGTAATTTAGTTCTTGTGAGATAATGGTAACTGGTAATTTGGTAACCTGTGTAACTGTTAGTAACCATAGAAAGTAACATGTTTAGATGAAGAAATGGTAGAATTGTAAGGAAGTAGGAATGACAAAAAGGGCCTTGAGGTTTAGTTGGAATGGGAAATAGATGGAAGGGTAAAATGGTCATTAGGCAAGGATTTGGATTACATCAGCTGAAGGAGAAGGGAATACGTATTACACTTGGTTATATTTTGGTTTATGCTGAATTTGGAAGAAAGAGCTAGAAAGAAAGGGGAAATGAAGAAGGGGCTGAACTTGTGACCTAGGAGGAGATTCAAAGGAGTTTGAGGCAACCAAAACCAGATTTAAGCTAGGATTGCTCAAAGGTAAGAATTGTACTCTGTTTAAAGTTGAATTTAAGTTTGAATTTTCAGAGATTGAATGGGAAAACTTAAAGGGAATATGGCTGGTTTTACTTGGAAATTCAATTAGGATAATCAAGAGGGATAATCAAGAGGAAAGAGGTTGGGAGCTGGAATTGGGAGGAGTTCAAGCTGAGTTTGATTGAGGTAAGAATCTTTAGCATGTTTAATTTTCGTAATTGGTGTGGTTTAAGACTTTTGAAGCATGATTTATAGTTTTGGAAGCCATGGTTAAAGTTTTAAGAATTTGAAACTCAAGATAGGATCTTGGGGTGTGCTTGTGTGATTGGGGTTGTTTATGACGTTTATGGGTTGTTAGAGGGTTCATTTGGGGTTTTGAATTGATTTTTGGGCTTAGGTATTTGTTTGGAATGATTTGGAATGGTTTAGGCTCGGGAAAAACGCAAGGAAAAACCCAGATTTCTGGGCTCGCGAAGGAGCGCCGCGGCGCTGTTCTTGTGCGCCGCAGCGCGTGGCTGTTCCTGGGCAGAGCAAGCTCTCTAACTTGCTGGGCGCCGCGGCGCTAGGCCAATTTCAGAACATGGGATTTTGTAATTTTGAGCCTTTGCTCCGGGGGTTCGGGGGATGTCTTCGGTGCATTATTTTAGGGATTTGGGGGTTCCGAGAGTGTGGGATTGGTTCCGGGAAGTAGTTTTGGATTGGTTAGTGATAAAGGATGTTTCATTTGTGTTGTGACTAGGTCTTTGGTGAGGCTCGGGATAGAGGACCGTGCTCGCGGCTTTGGGGCATCGGAAGCTTAGGATACAGGTAAGAAAGTTGCACCTGATTATGTGGCTAGGTTGGGACTAAGTGTTCCCTATGTTTGTATGCATTGTTATGTGAATGTGATTAACCATGTGGACACGATGGGACTAAGAGCTCCCTACATTTGTATATCATGTCATGAGATGGTATTATTATTCCATGGGACATGCGATAACCGGCCTAAGAGTGTCGGAATCAATATTTGCGCACAGGGCGCGGCTCGACCACTGGTAGCTGAGGCAGCTTATTTATCACTAAGCTCGGTTAAGCTGGCCGGAGTCAGTGAGTATTACACTGGGGGCGGCCCGAGAGAGCCGAAGACAGTGTATTAAATAGAGGGTGCAACTAAGGGCGCTGACCCTGAGTATCATTTGATGATGTGATAAACTGTTGATTGTGAGCGTGAATATTGTGTTGTGAACGTGATTTGTTGGCTGTTTGGATGACAAACTGTTATTCTGTTGTGAGTTAATACTGATTGGATAAATGTTATAAAATGTTGAATTCCTGGTTGAGCATTGTGAAATATTTGATAAGTGTTGTTGATCTTGCTATGTTATCATGCTTTCTTGCTGGGCCTCGGCTCACGGGTGCTATGTGGTGCAGGTAAAGGCAAGGGTAGGCTGAATCAACCATGAGTTGGAGAGCTCTAGGGGCGAGGTGTACATTGTCAGTTGCTCGGCCGCCACGGTCGAGAAATTGTACAGGGACGGAAACCTAAAATGTATATTTTTCCATTAGAGTGGCTTGAAGTATTTGTAACTCTTGGAATTTGTTGTAACTAAGACGTCTAAATCCTGTTTTGAGTTTCCATGTATTAAACCGTCATTTTTAATGAAAATAGCCTGTTTGTGACCAAAATCTTTTATTCCTACTCTGATGATGGTATAGAGTTCACACTTTGTCTAAATGACTTGATTAGCAAGTCTTGCACTATTTTAAACACACAGTGTAACGGTCTTGGTTAACCACGGCGTTACATGCCACAACCCTATTTATAGGCGATTTAAGGGATTAAGCTCACTAATGGGAGCTGATTACAATAATTATTTCCATAATGGGATTGGTTATCTATAAATGAAGATTTTCCTCCATTAAATAGATCGGCAGGCCCCATCGGATATTTAGCATGCCCAATACGAGAATGTCAAGCTCACTGCTTTATTGGAAAAAGTGCTTCCCGATACTTGTCAGAGTGGTAGCTGCACATTTTCCCATGTCAAGCGGCATCATGGGACATCCTTTTTGCCACTTGTACAGAACTGGCAACACAATCTCTGCGGCCACTGGGTGTTAGAGAGGTGTCTGTGGTCCCGAGTGTCTCTCTGGTTGACACTTGGCAAGCATAACCCTTGCCCGGAGGAAAGGTTCTTGAGATTCAGACAAGTTAATCACAGCTAAAGGAATCTCAACGGGTCACCTCCCGACCACGTTCTCATGAGGTGGCTCTTATTGATAACCAACCTGACATCGTCCCCGGGAGTGATAAGAGCAACACTCACAAATTAGGTCTCAACTTCCAAGGAAGGCTAAATGACATGATCAATTAGGCTACATTGTCGTACGCTAAAAAAACAGACAACAAGATTCCTTGTCTTCTTCAAACCTCTTTTGATCTCATGTGTTGAGAACATCAAGAGAGCCTATATTTGACCATAATATCCTACGTGCACACATGCGTCCTTGTGTATTAAGGATTGGCTTATAATATTTTGGTGTGAATCTAAAAGTTGTCTCATTGGATTGGATGATCGTTATTGATTTACGAAAAGATAGCAAGGGTTATTGATAGGATACGAGAGGTATGATTCTATCTTATATGGGTCTTGATTTAATGTATAGGTATATATGTGATCCTGGCTTTGATATTAGTTAATTTTTAAAGTCACTCTCCTGATGCACACTCTGATTTACACAATCAATACCAACACATTACTCACTTCAGGATTAAGGTCAAGTCTCAAACGACCATTGAGTGATGAATGATGAACTTCTATATTTTAACGAAGATTATTAGAGGTTCTTTCTTTCATTGTGTCACTTGTCCTATATAATCTATATTGTATATGCCATCCCTGTCTCCATATGTCAACTACATGTAACAGTCCTGTTACACCCAAATTTCGAAGATAAAATAAATAGCCTTGAAATGTAGGCTCGAAAAAGTTAGACTCATATCTACAAACTTATACGAATTTTCAAGTGGTTCCGGATCTGTTATTAGCACTCGAGCATGAGTCGCATTGTTCGAGCCTGAGTTGCAAGATTGAAGACACCAACCTTCTCTGAGGAACGTACTCAACCAAATTACTGAATGAGGGGAGGTTATAACTGGAACGATGAGCTCGAAGCTTGACCAGTCTCGAAAGCGTGTCAGCACAACGAAGGAGCTCATTGACGTGTTTGGCGCGCGCAAAGGTTCTTAGGAAATCCCTATTTCATAGGAATTTGTTATTATCATATATTAAATCCCTATTGTCATGGGATATTATGTAATTAACACATATATAGCATTTATTTCAAATCTATTTGATTGATTGTAACTTCCCTGAATCAGATGAAGATATTCTCACAACCAGGTCTATAAATAACCTGGGGAATTTCATTTGTACTCACGCACAAAATTGTACTGAGAATACTCTGCCAAATTGCTTTCTGAAAAAGCTTTGAGAGAGTATCAAGATCAATAATATTGACACGTGGACTAGGCCGATTTTAACTATTGAACCACGTAAAAAGCTCTTGTGTTCATCTATTTTTCTGAAATATTTTTTAGTGCTCTTCATAATTAAGTTGATAAAAAACGGCGTCAACAATTTGGTGCTTTCATTGAGAGCATTAAACAAATCTATGTATTGTTTAATCAGAAACCTCTTGCATAGCATCAATGGCCGCCACGAACAATCCAGGAACTGGTGGATGACCATTGCCATAAATCCCTAAGGAATGAACTCCTTAGACTGAGAACCATCCACGAAGGCCCGGGAAGCAACCTATGATAGATCGAGGCCCGGATGAGGGAAGCACATCTTCCGACTCCAAGGGGCCACCTGCTCCAACCCCCAGGCCCAATGATGATCTCTATTATAATCCCGAGAGGTACGTGCCCATTGTGGAACTAGAGAATCACCAACTGTACCAACAGTTGGCCAAAGCCACATGCCGTAATGAAGAATTGGCCAGGTAGGCCCCCGAGGCCCAGGCACCTCCTCGGAGGACCAGGGGTTGTCCCGGGGGAGTACGACCACTAGAATGGCCAAACAAAGGGCCCAGCAAACCCAGCCAAAGCCTAGGTCAAACACCGACAATGATCACCTTGGGAAGAATACTTAAACTACTACTTTTGGTAATCCTACGGTGAGTGTAACTGCGCGAACGGGGAATAACTGAGCTCCCTCGGCAGCCCGAAACACTAACTCCAAGCCTGTCAAAAATAACCTGGAGCCAGTCCGAGGAAATTTTGGACCTTCCAGGCCCAACAATGGAAGGCCCCCACCATCGCCAATAAGGCATATCCCATCTCCAATAAGGCACCCATCTCCAGCTCGAGAGGCACCTCAGCCGGCTCCTAATACGAACCGGATAGGGGAGCGGGCACCTCAAATACCTTCTCGGAGTGGCAACCGAGATGAAACCATAGAGCTCAACCCGGCCTCGGGGGCAAACGAGAGGCTCCCTGAGGACATAGGGCATCCCATCCAGTAGGAAGTCACATGTCAAGGTCATAAACAACTTGAGCGAGGAGGCCAGTGCAAGATCCACCTCGCAACCATCGAGCCACACAACCAGAGAGAAATGTTAGTTTCATGAGTGGAAGTTTGGACCTCAGTAGCTCAGTGAGTGTATATAATATTGAACCCAGGAATACTAGGAATTGCGAGAACAAAAACCCTGATCTTCGATATCATTTGAATCAAAACCGGGGCTAGGCTAACCCTTCAAACCCAAATTTATGGGTGCATTTGAATAGCCGAAAAGAGCCCATGAAGCCAATATATGGGAATCAATATAACCTTGTACTGGGGTAGGGAGCTGGAGTTTTTACAAACAATAACCAGCTACCACAAGCGCAAGCTCAGCCTCCAGTGGACTTGGTCCAGGAAAGAATTAACCAGCTCGAAAGAGCACTCCGACTCCTTCAAGATGAAAGGAATAAGGACACGGCAGATGACTCCGATGAGGAGCTCGAGCCTTTTGCTCCGCACGTATCTAATACTCCGTTCCCTTATGGATTCAAGATACCCCACATAGCTCTTTTTGACAGGAACTTAGACCCATACAGCCATCTGAGCACGTTTAACATAATCATGCATGCCGACAACATTGGTTACGAGCTCAGGTGCATGCTATTTCCAACAACTCTGACAGGACCAGCAACAAACTAGTTCGAAAATTTTTGAAGGCATTCGATCTCGTCTTGGGAACAATTAGCAAAGGAGTTCAAGAAATAATTTAAGGCCATGGTAGGCATCACACTCGAAGCCTCGCCTTGACTATTGTTAGACAACAGTTGGGAGAGTCATTAAGAAGCTACCTGGCAAGGTTTAACATCGAGGTGGCGCGAGCCCGTAATGTTCATGACAGCCTATTATAACTACAACAATGAATGTCAACTCAACCTCGACCTCGGCTACCCCTCCACGTCTCAACCCTCAGGAGATAACCCTTCAATGAGATAGAAAAATGAAGGGAATAACTCAGAGGTGGACAGGGGGAAAATGAAAAAAGGTTATAAGTATTTCTCCATCTACATGGTTTATACCGAGCTTGCTGAAACTCGAAAGAACATTTTTATCGCAAATGAAAATCAGGTCTCGTTTAGGAAACATGACCCAATGAGAAATCAAAAATAAAAAAGAGACGCCAATAAGTACTGCAGATTCCATAGGGACATCGGGCATACCACCAATGAATGCCGACAACTAAAGGATGAGATCGAAGGTCTAATCTTGAGAGGGTATTTTGGACAATATATAAGAAAATGAAATCCGACTCAGGCATCGGCTGGATAGAGGGAAGCTCCTACACAGCCTACCCAGCAGAATACAACTTCACGAGCAAGGGAGGATGATCGACCTCCCTCAATAGATGGGGAGGATCTGGTAACCATTTTTAGAGGTCCACACCTCGCTAGGTCAGGTAGAAATGTCCAGAAAAGATATGTTAATGAGCTCAAGAAAAGGGACGGATTTCCCTACGAACCTGAACCGCAAGCTCCAAAACAACAAAGGGTTGAAACTCAACCCATTACTTTTATATAAGAGGATACATCGCATGTCCAATTTCCCCAAAACGACCCTCTAGTCATCACAGTTCAGCTCACCAACAAAAGGGTGTGTCGGTTCCTTATAGATAACGAGAGCTCGGTTAACATCCTTTACAAGGCCACTTTAGAAAAGATGGGACTCAAGCTTCAAGATTTGAAAGCCTGTGCAACAACGTTGTACGGATTTTTAGGAGAAAGGATAGCCAACACGGGATCCATCGAGCTCCCGATAACTTTGGGAGACTATCCAGTCTCGGTAACCAAGATGATGGAGTTTATAGTGGTGGACACCCCATTTTCCTACAACGTACTGCTCGGGAGACCAGCCCTGATCAGGCTGGGGGTAGTATCATCCGTTAGGCATTTGACCATCAAGTTCCCGAAATATATTGGGATTGGTACACTGAAAGGAGACCAACTCGCCGCACGAGAATGCTATAGCATTTCCATGAGAGGGAAGAACCAAACAAGCGCACAGGCACTTGTTATATGGGAAATGAGTGGGTCTGTCTTTGAAATCAAAGAAGAAATTTACCCTAGAGTAGAAGAGGATAGGACCGATCTCAAACCAATAGAAGAGCTCGATGAAAAGGATACAACTAGAGTGGTAAAAATAGGTAAGAACTTCTCCAAAGACGCGAGATAGTAATTAATTCGCTTCCTGAGGGAAAATCAAGATGTGTTTACATGGTCGCACTCGGGCATGGTTGGGATCAACCCAAACATCATAAGCCATGCACTCAACATAGAAAAAATCTTCCCTCAGAAACAACAAAAAAGAAGGCTCCTAGACGATGATAGGAAGAAAGCCCTGAAAGAAGAGGTCGAAAGACTAAAGGCGAATCGGTTCATCCAGGATGCTTTCTACCCTGATTGGATAGCTAATCCTGTGTTGGTTCTAAAGCCCAATGGCAAGTGGCAAACTTGGGTTGATTATTCAAATCTCAATAAGGCATGTCCAAAGGATTTCTTTCCCTTGCCTCGAGTCGATCAGCTCGTAGATGCCACTGCAGGTCACGCCATCATGTCATTCATGGATGCATACTTTGGATATAACCAGATAGCCATGCATGCACCCGACCAATAACATACGAGTTTCATGGCCGATAAAGGCTTGTATTGCTACAATGTAATACCTTTCGGGCTCAAGAACGCAAGAGCCAGATTGGTGAATAGGATGTTTGCTGAAATAGTAGGAAATAACATGGAGATTTATGTGGATGATATGCTAGTCAAATCCAAGCATAACTCTAACCATGTGGATGACCTCGCTGAATGCTTCGTTGTGCTCCGAAAGTACAATATGAGATTTAACCCACAGAAATGATCATTCGGAGTATCCTCGGGAAAGTTTCTCGAATTCATAGTGAATGCTCAGGGCATAAAGGCAAACCCCGATAAGATTAAGGTGGTAATTGATATGCCCTCACTTCGAAAAACATAAAGATGTCCATAGCCTAACTGGATGAATGGCGGCCCTAAGTAGGTTCATCTAAAAATCTACAGATTGGTACCTCCCATTCTTTAACCTTTTGAGAGGGGGCAAGAAATTTGAATGTTCGGACGAGTGTGAACTCGCATTTCAAAATCTTAAGAAGCACCTCGCCGAGCCACCAATCTTATCCAAGCCAATTACAGGGGAAATATTGTACTTATACCTCGCCACAACCGAGCATGCCATCAGCGCAGTACTTGTTTAGGAGGATAAGAAAGTGCAAAAACTTGTGTACTATGTCAGCAAAAGGTTACTGGGGGCAGAGTCGAGATATCCGTTAATGGAAAAGTTGGCTTTGTGCCTAATACATGCATCTCGAAAGCTTCAACCCTATTTCCAAGCACATCCTATACATGTAATAATTGATCAGCCGTTAATGCAAGTATTATTTAAGCCTAAAGCCTCTGGGAGATTGTTAAAATGGGTCATCAAACTCGGATAGTTCGAGATCATCAATCGTCCAAGAACGACGATAAAGGGCAGGCCTTAGCAGATTTCATTATTGAATGTACGAGAATCACCAATGAGGAAGTCGTAACCCCGAGCCCACGAGCTGTGGAGACTTTTCATCGATGGATCTTCCAACGAGAACGGGTCGGGGGCAGGAGTCATTTTGATCACCCCGACGGGAAATCGCTTTCATTCAGCATTACGGTTTGGCTTTAAAGCATCGAATAACAAGGCTGAGTACATAGCACTATTAGCAAGTCTCTGGACTCTGAGCTCAAGGCAAAGGTCATCCACCTCTATAGTGATTCCCAATTAGTCGTTAACCAGGTCCTATGTGAATATCAGGCTCATGGCATTAAAATGGTAGCCTATCTAGAGAAAGTTAAGGCGACATTCGGGGAGTTTGAATTCTACACCATAGAATAAGTTTCGCGAGAGAAAAAATCAAATGCGGATGCCCTGGAAAGGCTCGCCATGACCAAAGAAGCTGACAGACTTAATGTGGTTCCGGTTGAATTCTTACCGGTCCCAAGTATAACCGAGCCTGAAGAAGAAGATGTCGACATGATTGACTCGCAACCTACGTTGATGACCCCCATAATTGACTACCTTGAAACTAGAAGTCTCCTAGCAGACCAAAACGAGGCTAGGAAACTTATGTACAAAATAGCAAGATACACCATCTTGGAAGGAAGATTGTACAAAAGAGGGCATTCCATGCCACTACTTAGGTGTGTAACTCCGCCCGAGGCAAGGAAGATTTTAGAAGAAATCCATGAAGGATTTTGCAGAGACCACACTCGGGGGCATAGTCTGTCGAAAAAAGTGATTAGGCAAGGATACTTCTAGCCTACAGTTAAAGCAGACTCATTCGAATATGTTAACCAGTGTGACAAATGCCAACGATTCGCTTCAATACCGCAACCCCCACCCTCCCAGCTTACTATGATGAGCTCTCCATGGGCATTCGCGGTATGGGGAATTGACCTCATAGGATCTTTGCCAACCAGGAAAGGAGGATTAAAATATGTGGTAGTCTCCATTGATTATTTCACAAAGTGGACCGAAGTTGAACCTCTAGCAACCATCACATCAAAAAAAGTTCTAGATTTCGTGGTGAAGAATATAATCTGTAGGTACGGGATGCCCAGGAAGATTGTATCAGATAATGGGACCTAATTCAACAGCGACATGTTCACATATTTCTGTGAAAAGAGTGGGATGATTAAAAGCTTCTCCTCTGTGACCTATTCACAGGAAAATTTCCAGGTCGGAGCAGTTAATAAGACTCTAAAGAGTTCCATGAAGAAAAATCTAGAAGAGGCTAAAGGAAGATGGCTAAAGGAACTACCCCAAGTCCTATGGGCGTACAGAGTGACAACACGGACCTCAACAGGACATACCCCTTTCTCCCTGTCTTATGGTTGTGAGGCCATGTTGCCTATCAAGGTCGAAATCCCAACTATTAGGCACGAGGCATACGACCAGGCCTCGAACCAATCCCAGCTCAAAGAGAGTCTAGACCTAATTAACGAAAGATGAAATGAACTCAATTAAGAAATGATGCATACCAAGATAGGGCTACAAGATATTTCAACAAGAAGGTCCGAGACTGGAATTTTGGATTGGGAGAGTTGGTGCTCAGACATGAATTCCTGGCCATACGAGACCCATCTGCTGGGGTGCTCGGGCCTAATTGGGAAGGACCTTACCAAATCGAGTCCATCATTCGACCTGGCGTTTATAAACTAGCGAGATTGAATAGAGGTTTCGTCCCGCGATCTTGGAATGGTGAACATCTACAACCTTATTATCAATAACATAAGAACGATATTTATTCATTTTAACCCAGCTGGTGTTTAATTTTTTCTTTTCATCAATAAAGCATTGATGTTCATTTAAAGTTTGTCTTTTTATTGTTATACTTTTTGCAAGCCCTCAAAATTTAATAACCTAAGATCACAATCATAGGATATGAAGGGGGCATAAGTGGTATGCAATCATACCATGTGCTCGAAAAAACATAACGTCAATAAAAATAAACTCTAATAGCAATGTATGGATTGGCAACCTAACATGAAGTAAACAATAACAGTGTATGCATCATTAACCAAACACGAACTAAACAAGTCTGGAACGAACCAGAAAAACCTAAACGACACAATCAAAAGTTAGAATTCTAGATAAACCAACAAAAGTCATAAGTCGAGACAAGAGCTGAAAATTTTTGCAAATAAGTTTTGACCTCGCAACCTCGAGATCATACTTGAGGATGAGGAAAAGTTACTATGGAAGAACAAAATAAAACTAGACTAACGAGGTTATATGCCACTAAGTATTTTTTTAATAGAAATACATGGTAAAAGTAAAATTCGACCTTGACAATAATGAAGTCGAATATGGGCATTCGAGTGAACTATGCATGAATGCGTCAAAATTCGAGCTTAAACCCAACAAGTATTTGTATAGATAAACAAGTACAACACTTTATGCACAATGTGTAAATATTTCGAGCAAGGAATATAAGTATAAATATCAAAACTACCATTGACATAAGATATATAAGCAAATGTTTCAAAAAAAATTGTCCCAAAGGGCGTAAAAACAATTACAATAATAATAATAATAATAATAATAATAAGGGATGCAGCCCTTTAATAAAACTCAGTCTTGGTGAGTAGGTGCAGACTCGGCCTCCTCCCCTGTCTCTTCTTTAGCTCCGCCATCCAATGTGGTGGCCGCAACCTCCTCCTCGACCAACCGAGCCTTCCACTTGGAGATGAATTCTTCCTCTTTATCCTCGAGGAACAAGGTGTCCATCTCGGGGTTCAGGGACCACATCATGTACATGGCTCGGTCGATTGCCCAGTCTTTTTTGGCCTTGAATTCCTCAATCATGCACTTCATTTCATCCTCGAGAATCTCGAAGGCAGAGTTCTTCTCTTCCCTTAGGCGTTCGGCCTCTGCCTTGGCAGCACTTGTCTCTGCCTTTGGGCGATCAATCTCGGCCTTAGTGGCATCGAGATTGACCATCTTAGTATCAATCTTTGCCTTCAGGTTGTCAACAGGAGTCTTGGAAGAGGCGAGTTTGGCCTAAGAGATTTTGAGAGTGTCCTCGAGCTTGGCCTAGGCCCCTTTTGCCTCCTTCAGATCATCCATGGCATAGATTCGAGCCTGGTTTGTGTCATAAACAAAGGTCTCAGCCACCACCATTCTTTAGGAGAAGAGTGAGCTTTGGCGAAGGATACCTAGGAGAGTCTAAAACACAAGACTACCATGGTTAGAATATTAACAAAGTCACCAAGAAAATAAAGATCACCTAAAATAGACTTACCGAAACCCTGAGCTCCATGGTCTGGTCAGCGAGGCGTGTGGGATTGTCCCCCCTCAAGAACCGCCACACCTCGGCATCGAGGTTGCTGCACGACTAGAGGGAGACAGAAAGTCCGAGCAGAGATCAGCCCCTAAGGTCCCAGCCATGCTGGCCAAGGAGTATTCTCACATGTGAGACGAGGCTACAAATTTATGAGTTATGGTTGGGGCACCCATAGGCTGAGGAGCCAAAGGAGACGCAACATTTTTGCCTTTATCTTCAGTAGGGACTAGGCAAGGAGGAGACTTCGCACTAGCAAGTGGCATGGTAACCGGGGGATTGATGGTAATTGCCATCGAGGTCGCAGGGCCACCAACCACGTCTGTAGAGTCCAGAGCCTGGAGCTTGGGTTCGTTGGAGAGAGGAACCCTCGGCAACCTTCCCAGACTTCGAAGGAGCGCCTTTTTTCGAGGTGGCGCATCCTCACTTAGTCGCCCGGGCCTTAGGGGGCTTCCTTAAAAGGTTATCCAAGTCTGATTCCATGTCACCTGAGAATAATAAAAAGGATCAGTTAAGCCGAGAAAGGAAAAAATCATACACATTTCAATATATATAAATATATAAAAGGTTAAGTATCAGGAACCTAACTGGAGGACCTAATAGAGCTCGAACTCGGGGACTAGAAAATTCCCCTATCTTCTGACGAGGCTACTAGAGTCCCCTCCCTGAAAGTAGGGGACATCCTCGAAAGGTCCCTATAATCATTTTTGTCATATTGCACAGAACCTATGGTTTCGTATTTCCCTAGCCATGGTCTGGTATTTCCCTAGCCAACTATCGAATCTATGGACTCTAAGGTCTACCCTTGACCATGCCAGGAAGTTATTCCTGGGGTTCTTAAAAAGAACCATTACCTAAAGTCCATACTTAAGTAAAGAGGGAGACCACATAGATGGTTCGAGCACAACTTTACCTCCTCCTAACAAGCTCGCTGAGGCCTCGTCTTGTGCCTCATTACCCGAGCCCGAGAGTTCGAAAGGGCGAGATCTATGGGTATGAAAGCTCGGGCCCACGTATTTTCCTCTCATGGGGAGCTTGGTGGTGGGCACGGGGAGATCTTCCCATCTCGCGTATGTGCAATTGCCAGAGTCTCCAATAGTCTCACCCTCTACAAGAAGGTTACAAAGTCAAAGCTTGTCTTTGTGAAGAAGGTATGGGAGGGATTGTCGGCCGTAGGGAAGCTTAAGGATAGCTTCCCTATGTTCCTTCATGGCTTATGTGGGTTGGGGACGATGATAGTTGGCTGTATACAAGATTTAAGTGAGCCAATCGACCTCACAACTAAAAGGGAAAATATAATCAGTGAAGACTAGCAAGATACTTACGAATTTGCTGAAAGGAGTAGAAGCGAGAGGGAGCGAGACCATCTGTCTAGAAGACGACGGTCTTGAAATTAGGAGGATGGTTTAGAATATCCTCGAATAGCCGTTTCTCCTTGGGATAGCTCGAAAGGTAATAGAATCCATCTCCGCTGTGAGCTCGGGAGGGGTTGCTTTTGAGGAAAAAGAGGCATAGGATCTCGTGTGTCGTGGGCTCCTCCCACTTCATCTCCTTGTATAGTAATCTTAATGCAGGCAGGA
Source organism: Humulus lupulus (assembly GCF_963169125.1). Lineage (NCBI taxonomy): Eukaryota > Viridiplantae > Streptophyta > Magnoliopsida > Rosales > Cannabaceae > Humulus > Humulus lupulus. The sequence continues at coordinate 244,033,384 of NC_084795.1, read as the reverse complement.
CCCTGTATGAGTTCATCTAAATTTGGAATGGAGTTATGTCCGCATAGTCTAGAAAGCTCCAGAAATAATCCTTCAGAGGCAGTAAATCCCCAGCTCACAAGTGCTCACGACTCCAGGTTGCAAGCTTAACCTTTCTATCTAGATCGTCATTTCCAGGGGCCAAAAAACTCCTCTTATCAGAGCTGGTGGGGTGCCAAACTAATTGGCCGGAGAGCTTCAATCCATGACAATAGAGGAGCTTGAAAATCTGTCAAGTCGAGGTTATGGAGCTTTGGTAGTGTTCGGCCTCGAAAAAAGAACTCTTCAAGGCCGGGATGAAAAGAGATTTGGGGGCTTTGGATGGCTGGTTAGATGGACCCTCCATGAGGTTGAATACGAGGTCACCAAGAGAATAGGCTACTGTGACCTTGAGTTTGGGATTCAGCGGAATCGTTCGGATCTCGAGGTCCGGATTGGGATACACCGTACCTCGGAGCTTCTTTCTTTTCCTCTCGTCGATCTGACATCAAAAATGGGCGTGTATATCTTCTTACTCACAATGTCCCTTGTGCATGCAGATTAGTCGCTGGTTTTGTGTTAATGGCGATTCCAGTTTGGGAGTTGATGGATGGCAAGCTTGGGCCCCCACCGATTCTCAGAAGACTGTGACATCTAACAAGGAAGAAAAAGGTGAGGGCCCATTATAAATATATATATAAGAAAAGGAAAGGGATAAGATCTTAATAATCTGAACTCGTAGGCATGATGATAACCCTTGAATAAAGAGTTATTTCATGTGCTTTTGAACTTATAAATGTGAAAAAATCATTGATGATGACAATTTACTATTAGCTTCTGTAACTACCTTTTGTGTTTTTATGATCTTAGTTAAGTTTAGTTATTTTTGTAGTTTTTAATAGCTCATGGGTTGAAGACAATAGTTTCATGGATAGATATTTGTACAAAGAATGAACTAACATGTGAAACTATCTAAGTTGAATTTTGATTGCTGAATTAGCAGGTTTGCAGTAGCAAAGCAGATTTTGCTGAAGCATTCTGATTAGGCCTGCTTTTGGACACCTAAGTGTACTTGGAAATTCAGAGGGTGAGTTGGAATAGTGGCTAAGGTGGCAAGTACAGAAAGCATGAGGCAAAAATTGGAAGTAAATGTCAAAGGAAAGAAGAAGAGACCCACGTATATAGAAAATGAGGGAAATATTGTACTGGTATGGCCAAATTGGGAAACCTAGAGGTACAAAGAGAAGCATCAGTTGCATATTGAGGGAGGCTGCCATTTTTGGGAAAGAAAAAGCAAGAAAGAAAGGAAGAAAAGCCAGAAATCACACAAGAAAAGGAGGGGGGCGCATAAAGGAGCTCAAGCATCATTTGGATTTGTTCTTTCTCCTATTTCTAAACATCATTTTATATTTTCTAGATTGATTTCTGCTCTGAATATTTATGGGCTCTATTGAATTTGGGTTAATGCTCTTTAACTCAGCCATGAACTAATTTTTGTGTGGCTTGAATTGTTGATGAACCCTATGTTCTACTATAGTAATTTCTTGTGCCTTATTTTAGTGAAATCTCTCTTGTTCATTCAAGTGTGCTTATTGTTAATTTCTTGTTGTTGTTTGGCCAGCAATGGCAAGATTGATTAATTATGTTTGATGCTGGAAGTATTAAATATAATAGAGAAAACTTTGGATGACACAAGTCATAATCTAGGTTAGATTATGTTAGTAAGTAACATAGGGATGTGTTATTTGCCTTGAGTAACTTTTGAGAATTGAACCTTGAATTTGCATTCCTAAATCTGATTTGGCATAGGAATATGTTTAATTAGGTAAAAGAATTAATATCATAAATTTGAGAGAGTTTTATGAATGTTTAGTGAATTTTTGTTAACCTAGGAGTTTTGCTAAAATATTGCTGCCGCAATCTGTTCAGGATAACTAACATAGGGGTAATCAGTAATTCAAGTCCATTTTACAATCCGCATATTTCTTTCAAATTTCTTTGTTTAGTTCAGTTTTAATTTCAGTATTTCCATCTCTTTAGTATTTCGTTTAGCTTATAAACAACTCATTTGATTGTTAATACTTTTAAGTTGTTTAGTAACTGTTTTGCCTATTTTTCTATTTTGCAATCCCTGTGGAGACAATCTACTTATCGTTGTATTACTTGTGTGATTACGTGCACTTGTGTATTTAAATCAATTAAAATTTATCACAACAAGTTTTTGGTGCCATTGTCGGGGATTGGAATTAGACATCTGTGTAATCTCAATTACTTGCAATATTTTTTTTTCTTTGTTGAGCTTACCTTGTTTGCTTGCTCTTGTGCTTTCTCGAGTGATCTATTGTATGAATGAGCAAGAAGACATTGAGCTAGATCCTATTGACCCTGAGATTGAACAAACAATTAGAAGAAGACTAAGGGAACAACGGGCTCAAAATCGCCTTAATATGGCTAAAGAGGTTGAAGGAGTTGAGGGTACTAATAATGTCGCTAACGCGATTGCTATGGCTGATGATAGAGAGAGAGCCATAAGGGACTATGCTGCCCCCGTATTCAATGAGCTCCATTCGGGCATTGTTAGGCCTGAAATTCAAGCACCTCAATTCGAGTTAAAGCCTGTGATGTTCCAAATGTTGCAAACAGTGGGTCAATTTAGTGGTCTGCCTGCTGAGGATCCTCATCTTCATCTTCGTTCATTTTTTGGAGGTGAGCGATTCTTTCAAGCTACAAGGAGTGAGTGACGAGGCCCTAAGGTTGAAATTGTTCCCTTTCTCTTTGAGGGATCAAGCTAGAGCTTGTCTCAACATCGTTCCTCCCGACTCGGTGATTATATGGAATGAGTTGGCTGAAATTTTTTTGATGAAGTACTTTCCTCCTACCAAAAATGCCAAGTTTCGCAATGAAATCATGTATTTTTAGCAGCTGGAAGATGAATCCTTTTGTGAAGCTTGGGAGAGATTTAAGAAGTTATTGAGAAAGTGCCCACACCATGGGATTCCGCATTGTATACAAATAGAAACATTCTAGAATGGGCTCAATTCTTCCACTCGCGTGGTGTTGGATGCTTCATCTAATGGGGCTATTCTCTCTAAGTCCTACAATGAAGCCTATGAGATTTTGGAAAGGATTGCTAGTAACAATTACCAATGGTCCAATGCTAAAGCCTCAACAAGTCGAAAAGTAGCTGGAATACTTGAAGTGGATGCATTGACAGCTTTCATTGCTCAAGTTTCTTCAATGAATAACATTCTCAAGAACATAAGTTTGGGGGAAATGGTACAACTCGCTGCTATAGGACTAGTTGCTTATGTGTCGTGTGTTTATTGTGGAGATGGGCACACATTTGAGAGTTGTCCTTCGAATCCCACTTTGGTTTGTTATGTGGGGAATCAAAATGCCAATCTTAATAACCCATATTCAAACTCTTATAATCTGGGGTGGAGGCAGCATCCAAATTTTCATTGGGGGGGGGGGTCAAGGAGCTAGTTCAAGCGGAGCACCAATGCAAAACAAGCTTACATATCCACCGGGGTTTTCTCAACAACCACCAAGAGCTCAACCATCTCTTCCTCAATAGTCTCAATTAAGCTTTTTGGAGAGTTTAATGAAAGAATATATGGCCAAGAACGATGATGTAATTCAGAGCCAAGCAGCATCCTTGAGGAACCTAGAGATTCAAGTGGGGCAGCTAGCTAATGAGCTAAGGAATAGACCACAAGGCACCTTGCCTAGTGATATCAAAAATTGAAGGAGAGATGGTAAGGAGCATTGCAAGGCGGTTACCTTGAGGAATGGTAAAAATTTGGAGTTGACTGAGAATAATCCTAAGAGCAACAGCGAGCCCACTTCAATCCAAAGTAGTGTGGGAAAAAAAGACAGAGTTGTGAGTTTGAAAATGTCAAATGCTGATCTTGAAGCACTTGTTGCAGCAATTCCTTAGCAAAATGTAACAGAGAAGCCTATGAGCAAGCCACCTCCACCATTTCCTCAGCGATTTCAAAATCAACAGCAAGATGGTCAATTCTGAAGATTTTTAGATGTTTTGAAACAACTTCACATCAATATATTGTTGGTGGAAGCTTTGGAAAAAATGCCCAACAATGTGAAGTTTTTGAAGGATATTTTAACCAAGAAGATGAGACTTGGAGAATTTGAAACAGTGGCTTTGACCGAAGGTTGTAGTGCTATATTGAAGAATAAAATTCCTCCTAAATTGAAAGATCTGGGTAGCTTTACAATTCCTTGTTCTATTGGTGGTAGAGATGTTGGTAGAGCACTTTGTGACTTGGGAGCTACTATCAAGTTGATGCCATGTCAATTTTCAAGAAGTTGGGAATTGGAGAAGCAAGGCCAACCACAATCACTTTGCAATTAGTGAATCGATCTATGGCACATATGGAAGGCAAGATTGAAGATGTACTTGTGCAAGTTGATAAATTCATTTTTCCGACGGATTTCATTATTCTTGATTATGAAGCGAATAGAGACGTTCCAATAATTTTGGGAAGACCATTTCTTGCCACCGGAAGGACTTTGATTGACGTTCAAAATGGAGAGCTTACTATGAGAGTGAATGACCAACAAGTGACCTTTAATGTGTTCAATTCTATGAAGTTTCTGGATGAGATTGAGGAATGCTCTTCTTTGAATGTGATTGATACTATAGTGGCTAAAACATTGCTAAAAGAAAATTGTGAAGATGGATTGGGAGTGATTTCACTTGATGAGCTTGAAGAAATGAGTGAAGAGGAAGAGACCCAAGTTACATGGGTGGAATCCAAAAAGCCTTTTACTAAAGTTGGAAGGAATTTTGAGTCCTTAGAATTATCGAAAAGAAATTTCAAGCCTTCTAAACCATCTATTCAAGAACCACCAAATTTGGAATTGAAGCCTTTTCCTAATCATTTGAAGTATTCTTATTTGGCATGTGAAGAGACTTTACCAGTGATTATTTCTGCATTGTTGGGGGTTGAAAAAGAGAATATGCTGCTGGACGTGTTGAAGAAATACAAGAAGGCTATTGGTTGGACTATGGCTGATATAAAGGGTATAAGTCCTCACTTTGTATGCATAAGATTTTGCTGGAAGATTCCTGTAGTGATTCTGTTGAACAAAAAAGAAGGCTAAATCCCATTATGAAGGAAGTGGTAAAAAAGGAAGTGATTAAGTGGCTTGATGTTGGTATTATATACCCAATCTCAGATAGTTCGTGGGTCAGCCCAGTTCAATGTGTTCCCAAGAAAGGGGGAGTCACAGTGGTAGCTAATGACAACAATGAGTTGATTCCCACAAGGATGGTGGCGGGTTGGCATGTTTGTATGGATTATCGGAAGCTAAATAAAGCAACAAGAAAATATCATTTTTTGCTGCCTTTTATTGACCAAATGCTTGATAGACTAGCGGGAAAAGAGTATTATTATTTTATGGATGGGTATTCAGGCTACAATCAAATTTCTATTGCCCCTGAAGATCAAGGAAAAACTACATTCACCTGCCCATATGGGACATTTGCGTTCAGGAGGATGCCCTTTTGTTTATGCAATGCGCCCACTACATTTCAACGTTGCATGACAGCTATTTTTTCAGATATGGTGGAGAAAACTCTAGAGGTGTTCATGGATGATTTTTCGGTGTTTGGTGAATCTTTTACTGCTTGTGTGATTAATAATGAGAAAGTGTTAGAGAGATGTGAAGAAACAAACTTGGTGCTCAATTGGGAAAAGTGCCATTTTATGGTGCAAGAAGGCATTGTATTGGGTCATCGGATTTCTAACAAGGGCATTGAGGTAGATAAAGATAAGATTGAAGTCATTGAGAAGTTACCACCACCTACTTCATCCAAGAGAATTAGAAGCTTTTTAGGGCACAAAGGCTTCTATAGGAGGTTTATAAAAGATTTTTCGAAAATCTCCAAGTCCATTTGTTCCTTACTTGAGTAAAATTGAGCATTTGAGTTCACTAAGGAGTGTCAAGAAGCATTTGTGACTTTGAAGAAAGCTCTTATCACCGCACACATCATTGTAGCTCCGGATTGGTCTCTTCCGTTTGAATTGATGTGCGATGCTAGTGACTTTGTTGTGGGTTCCGTACTTCGGCAAAGAAAATAGAAGGTGTTTCATTCCATTTATTATGCAAGCAAGACATTAGCCGATGCTCAATTGAACTATACCACCACCAAGAAAGAACTTTTGGTAGTGGTGTTTGCTTTTAACAAGTTTAGAGCTTATCTTGTGCGGACTAAAGTGGCGGTTTACACAGACCATCCAGCGATCAAGTATCTAATAGCCAAGAAGGATGCTAAGCCAAGACTTATTCGATGGGTGCTTCTTCTTCAAGAATTTGAATTGGAAATTCAGGATAGAAAAGGAATGGAGAACCAAGTGGCTGGCCATTTATCTAGACTTGAAGCTGGTAGTGAAAAGCAAGGTGAAGAGCCTATTAAAGAGACATTCCTCGATGAGCAATTGTTGGTTGTGAACCAATTTACTACACCATGGTACGCTGATTTTGTCAACTATTTGGTGAGTGGGTTACAACCACTTGATTGAATAAAGAGTAGCTCAAGAAATTCTTTCATGATGTGAGATTTTATTATTGGGATGAGCCCTATTTGTATAAGCAATGTCCAGATCGAATCATGAGGCGTTGTGTGCTTGAGGATGAAGTTTCGAGTATACTAGAGCATTGTCATTCAACTCCTTATGGTGGACATTTTGGTGGGCAAAGGACAACAGGTAAGGTTTTTCAATCGGGGTACTATTGGCCTTCTATCTTCAAGGATGCCCATGACTTTGCTAAAAGATTTGATCGATGCCAACGTGTTCAAAATATTTCAGCAAGGAATGAAATGCCTTTAAATTGCATCCTTGAAGTGGAATTTTTTGACGTTTGGGGAATCGACTTCATGGGGCCATTTCCACCGTCATTCAGAAATTTGTATATCTTGGTGGCGGTTGACTATGTCTCTAAGTGGGTTGAAGCAGTGGCAAGTCCTACCAATGATTCCAAGGTGGTCATGAAGTTCTTACATAAGCATGTTTTCACCTGCTTTGGTACTCCAAGGGTGCTTACAAGTGATGAAGGCACCCTCTTTGTGAACAAGATTTTGGCAGCTTTGTTAGCCAAATATAGTGTGAAACACAAGATTGCTACAGTCTACCACCCTCAAACAAATGGTCAAGCGAAAATATCCAATAGAAAAATCAAAGGAATCCTAGAAAAAGTGGTGAATCCTAGTAGAAAAGATTGGTCTCAACGATTGGATGATGCTCTTTGGGCCTATAGAACGACTTTCAAAACCCCTTTGGAAATATCACCGTATCGTTTGGCTTTTGGGAAAGCTTGCCATTTTCATGTTGAGTTGGAGCATAAGGCATATTGGGCAACTAAGAAGTTGAATATGGATCTCCAAGCTACTGGAGAAGCTCGTAAATTACAATTAAATGAGCTGGAAGAGATGAGATTTTTCTCCTATGAAAATGCTAAGCTGTATAAGGAGAAAATGAAGAGGTGGCATGACCAGAAAATTCAAGCTCGATTCTTTGAGAAGGGGCAAAAAGTGTTACTCTTTAACTCGCGCTTGAAACCAAATTGAAGTCCCGCTGGTCAGGCTCATTCACCGTGGTGAAAGTTTATCCCTTTGGAGCAGTTGAAGTTCAGGAAGATCAATACGGAAGGGAATTTAAAGTGAATGGGCAGCGCTTGAAACATTATTTGGGAGGTGAGGTCGATTGCAAGAAGACCTCCATCACTTTGGAGGATCCTCAAAGTCGTTGTTTTGGGTTGTCAAGTGATTCAGGCACTAATTGTAAGACAACCCAAAAAAAAAAAGGAAGAAGTGTAAAATAATATGTATATAAAAAAACAAAACAAAAACAACTATATATATAATATAATATATATAAATAAATATATATGTAGTTGTTGTTCTTCTAATTTCTTTTAGTTCTTTAGTTTTGTTAGTTTAATTTCATATGATTATGTTATTTTTGGAAGTGGTATTACGTTTATTCTTGTATTTCAGGGGTTAAAAGGTGAAAAGTTGGCATTCTGAAAGTTAGTTCTGGGTCTGATGGTTTTACAAAATTTTTGCTGCAACAAATAGAGAGCAAAAATTTCCGAAAAAAAATGAAGGGGTTCTGTCAAAATTTAGCAAAATTTTGGCAATTTTGGAGCATGGAAGTCGGGGCATAGTTCGTTCAGAGAGGAAAAAATCAAAAAATATATATATACAAAAAAAACCAAAAATAAATAATATGCAATATGTATAATACTAAATATAGATATATATATAAATAGCCCCCAACCCGACTGCCCTATTTTCCCCTAACTCGTCTTCAACCCATTTCCCTCCATCACAACCATCCTCTCCTCCCTTCAACTCTGAGCAACACATCTACCCATATACCCGCACCTCACCAGCCATAGCCCAATAACGCAACCCATCCCATCACTCTGCCTTCCCACGCCCAAGCCACTTTGCCGATTTGGTCAGACAAAACCCCAACCCTCGGACCAAGACACGGCTCAATTCGTGCACCACTCCAAGGTGTGATTCCGTCTGCACCATCCAGCCGAATGACCCCAAGCCCCAGGCCCAAGCGTCTCCAAGCCTCGGAACCCAAACGCGACTCCATTCGTGTGCCACGCAGAGGTGCAACTTCACCAGGCGCCTATCCCCGTCCACCCGTACGTTCACCTAAACCAACTCAGTGCCCAGACGCCTCTAAGCAAAAGTCGAGCATCAGCCAAACCGAGCCTAGGCACAATCACTCTCTGCCTACACTGTGAGTTACACTGATATTTTTGGGAAATTTCACACAGACTTATACACTCTATTCTTACTCCTGGATAATTGCTTCATTTTATTTTTCCTCAGTGTTTTGCAATTGTGCATCTGCTGTGAATATTGTTGGGTTCTCTGCTAGTGAATATTTGATTTTGGGGCAGCCAATGGAAAATGTTATTGGCAGTGTTGGTCAGGTGACTGTTGTATTGCTTGGTTGCTATTCTTTGTTCAACGGATATATTTTGTGTGTGGGTGCCTGGTTCAGTTGTTGTGTTGTTGCTTTATGATCTATTTAGTTCCTTTTTGACCAATATGGCCACCAAAACAAGAGCTCAGAGAAGGAAATCCAAACCACCATCTACCCCACCACCAGCCAAACAGAAATCTACTGTCCCAAGCTCTACCCCACCACCAGCCAAAAAGAAATCTATTGCCCCAAGCTCTACCCCACCACCAGCAAAACAGATTCCCATTGTCCCACACACTACCCCACCACCATTGCCTTCACCAACCACTGTAAATAACCCTACCCACATCACTACCAAACCAGCAACTAAGACAACACCAACCATCCCAAAATCCAAAAGGCCAACCCAACCCGCATTAGTCGCACCTCTACCCAAGACACAAAAGACCACCACTACCACAAAAGTTGTGCCCAAGCCAAAACCTATTGTTGTACCAACCACAAAGACCAAGAAAAATCCAATCCCTTCAGTTCCCTCTCAGAAATTTGTTTCTCCTCAAGCCAGGGAGAAATATGAGTCCATTAAGACAAAGAAGTTGCTCCTCGAAAAAGGATTTTTTCCTACCATTGTTGAGGTGCCAGCCTTCATCATTGATGTCATTGAGCAACACAATTGGGAAAATTTCTGTCAAAACCCAGAGCATGATATCATTCTATTGGTGCATGAGTTTTCCGCTAACATCGTGTCCTCTACAAATTCTGAAGTGATCGTTCGTGGCAAGGCTGTTTCATTTTCTGGTGAGGCTATTAACTCGATATTTGGGCTGAACAGCTTTAAGTGCACTGTTCATAATGATATGGTAGTGGCCCTTGAACTAGAAAATTTTGACAAGGCACTGCAGCTTGTCGCATCTCCAGGCACTTAATGGTGTGTCTATTCCAGTGGTGTGCATACTTTATTGCACACCTCTATTTTACTTGAAGCTGGAGTGTGGTTGCATTTCCTCAAATGTAGTCTGCTTCCTACCACACATGACACTATGGTTCCAAAGAGCAGTTACTTCTGCTATATTGTATGTTGGTTGGTTTTAGTATCGATGTGGGCAAGCTGATTACCAGGCAGATTTTTAGTTGTGCCAAAAAGAAAAAGGGCAAGTTATTCTTTCCATCGCTCATCACGTAGTGGTGCCTTCGAGTTGGGGTGCCTTATGAGTCCACTTAGGATGTGCTCTTTGAGCACCGAGACATCGACTTCCTCACTCCTATTCAGAGTCGAGAGCCTGTATGTGAAGCTTGGCCATCCACCGCGCCTCCACCAGTTCCCCCTTTGCTCCCACACTCGCAGACCTCCTTGCTCAGCAGCGGGAAATTCTTGGGCGGATGGTATCTCTTGAAACTCAGCAGCAAGTCTATTGGAAATATGTCAAACAGTGGGATGCGGTGTCAATCATGTCCCTTCAGCGAAACTTCACCAGGCCTATTACTGCCTTTCCTGCATTCCCCAACTCCATTTTGTAGAAGTGGGCAGCTCTAGTTTTTCAAGACGACCCTATTCCTTCGGATGCCAATTTCGAGGAATAGGCGTGGGGAGTATCTTTAACCCAGCTTTTTTCTGTACTTAATATTTTGTACTTCATTTCTGTTTTGGTTTGTCCTGTTGTTTCCTTTTATTAGTCCATTGTTTAGTTTTTGTTCTGTTGTGTCTTGCTGTGTTTAGTGTCATTGTCTTGTTGTTTGGTTATACTTTTGAGGATAATCTTTGCTTTTGTTAGTGTTAACTAGGGGGCTCGATGACGATCTTGAAAAACTACAAAATTATAATAAATCTATGTTGAAGCTGAATGTCATTCTTGCTTGAGTTTTAAACTAAATTCTTTGGGTATAAATGTTGCTAGCAATTGATTGATGAGAGTGTTCCTCTTTTTAGTGTGTGCATAGCTTGATTAAACATTTTTGAAACCCTAGAAAGAGCTAGTTTCTTATGAGAGCTTAAGTTTCTAGAATTACTTAGTGATTGTCCTTGAGGCAAAAGCCTAGGAAACACCACACCGATGACATGATTTAGGCCATCCTTGGACCATTTGAGCCTTTGAAGCCTACCCTTTATGCATTTTTATCCCTAGTCACCCCATTGAGCTTAACTGTCATTTTCTTGCTTAGCCACTTATTAGCCTAGCTATAAATAATAGCCTCTTTTCACCATACCCTTTAGCACTTTGATTTTTATAGGATTTATTTGTTGTTGTCTTTTGGGGGGTTGAGAGGTGTTGAGCCTTGATTTGGACAACGACACGGAGTCAAATAGAACGACAATAATAAGATGAATTCAAGCCAAAAAGATTTAGAGTGGTTCGGCCCCAAGTAATGGTAATGACCTATGTCTACTTAGTGTTCTTATTGATGTAGAACTCCAAAAACATGTGATCAATGAACTAGGATTCACGAGTTTCACAAGCTTGGAGATGAATACAAGTTTTGTGGATAAAAACACTATAATTCTCTCTCAGTCTCTCAAGATCAAAAGTCTCAAAGTCAAAAGTTCCCCCTCTTGAGCCCTTTGAGTCTTATTTATAGGCTCAAGGAGTTCCTCATGGGCCAATGGGCCTTAATTACATTTAATATAAGTGTATCTAAATAATAATAGAAACTGCAATTATTACATAAATGTGAGATTACATATCTATAGAAGATATTTGAAATACTGCGACCAGACTGGTCGCCCGTAAAATATGCCTTCTGCCGAGTGAATTCTCCTCTGGTCGATGGTCGAACAGAACGTACTCACTTAAACAGTCACATTTATCCCACGTGCATATTAATTTTGCCACATCATCAGGTGAATCTTTTTGGGTAAATATTTTCCCCCCAAGTTTATTTTACTGCGACCAGTATATAATTAACTTACTCGACCAGCTTTTCGTCTGACCTGTCACATCTGTCAGCACCTTTTTGAAAAAGTAAGCAATCATGACCGTTACACTTTCCCAAAAATATTTTGACGGCTAATACGACTTTCGATACATCAAAAACTTACCCTCATCATTACCTCTTTAACTGCACCACGATCAGTATAAATAAGTCACTTTTCCCACTTTTTACCTTTTACCAAATCCTTCTCTCTCAAGAACTCAAAAAAACTCTCAAGAGAAACCTACAAAACTTCGGTGATCTGAGACGTGTCCGATCAGCCCTGGGCAACAACACCCATGATTCCTTTGAAATCTGCAACCCAAGTAAGTTTTTGAACCCCTTGTCTCGGTTATACCATCTAAAATGAATTTTATGAGTTTTTTGGTGCTAGGTTTGAGTGTTCTTGAGAAGATAGAATTTGGGTAATCGGGTTCGTACGTAGAAACATGGTAGAATAGGTACTTTAGGCAGTAAAAAACATTAGGCAGGGCTTAGAAATCAGTGTGGGAAACAAGAATATTGTTTTAGTGGATAAAATCGAAGTAAAATTTTGATTTTATTGTTTTCGAAAAAACTGAGTTTTTCTCACCTTTTTTCGGAGTCAAAAAGTTTTCTCGAAAAAACTTTTCACTTCCACTTCTTGATCCATTTTTCCAAACTGTTCGCATGTTTTTAGTGTTTATGCTAGGATGTTGTGGGCCGTATAAAAGCTTAACTTTTATACACGAGCGACGTTATCCTTACATATCTTCTTCTTCTTCTATCTATTGGTTGTAGATTCTCATCCCCTTTACTCTTCTCAGATATTCATGCACGATCCATGGGGAGGAGAGAGGCCAATAGATGACGATCTTCTCGCGTTGCTATTTAAAGATCAAGAACAACCGCCACTTCCTTTTTCTGACCTTCCATCTTCTCAACAAAACCCCCTGACCAGATCCCCAGTCCGCCAGCCACACATGGGTCGTGTTAAACATATAGCTCATAGGAAAAAGAAACCAACAAATTCTCCTTCTAACCGACCAGCAGCCAACAATGAGGGTCCTTCTGACGATCCTTAACCCATAAATATTGCACCACCAGAAATTCAACCCAAAGCCCGGCTTCGCGATGGCCTTCGTCCAGAAGTTGACTGGTATGTCGCACCTCCTAGTGTCATTTTGGCTAGGATGGTGACAAGGTACCTCAAGAAGTACGGTCTTCCTAGGGTTACCTTAATCAAACCTACCTCCGACCAATGGGCAAACATGCCTGGAGGCGCCTTCAGTGCCTGGTTGAGGTTCCACATCGAGGCAGGGGCAATCTTACCCCTGCACAAATTTTTCCAAGGGGTGGCCAACTACTTCGAGGTCTCCCCCTTCCAAATCATTCCCAATGGATATAGAGTACTATCAGGACTCTATATCCTTTACAACCATAAAAAGTGGCATGTGCCCACACTGCACGAGATCAACTATCTGTTCAATCTCAAGTCCAACCCCAACTAGAACAACACGGGATTTTTCCATTTTTGTCACCAGGAGTCTACTCGCATATTCTTGAGTGACGTAACTTACAAATCCAACGTAGGAAAGTACTTCCTTATGACAAACCTGGTCGCTGAAAACCTGACCTTCAACCGAGGAGGTAAATCTCTCAATTATTGGTCATTGGATTTCTGCTAGTTTTTTCTTCACCGTCCTTAGAACCTTGATGTTGTGTCTAGGTCCATGGTATCGACCAGACCCCACTCCAAAAATGGAGATAAGGGCCGCAGCCCTGACCAACATGACGAATATCGAGAAGAGCATCAAGGAGCTGGTCACAGAAAGCAACTTGAGGCTAGTCGGCCTTTTGGCATCTCACCCGGAAGTGAGGGAGTCCACCGCGAGGAGTTATATTGGAGAGAAAATCCCCGAGAAGCAACAGGATATGTCACAATCCCCAAGACGATGGGCAACAGAAGTGACCATCCGGGAACCCTCTAGCAACCCTGGGCTGCTGCTGGCCTTACCCAACACGGTAGAGGCAAGCAAAAACTTTCGGAATACACCGACCCTGTACTTGAGTCCTCTGATGAGAATGGTATAGATTTCTCAGTCTTAGATAGCTTTCCCATACCCTATCATTTATTTAACAGGGAAGGCAACTTTAAATTTACGACCAGCACTTTTTATTCAGACTTCTTCGAGGCAGAGAGTGAGTGTAGCAGTAGTTCTATATATAATATATCGACCAGTAAAAATAGCTCGGGTATATTACTTAGAATTTCCCTTCCTCATTATTTATTTTCTCTTTTAAATTAGATTATCTGATCGTTTGTTTTTGTCTTGCAGTCATTCATTCTGAGGAAGCCTTCGACATATACACAAACGTCGAAGCTCCTACGAGAAAAAAGAAAGCCGCAGGAGGCACCATGGGGAGAGCAGCAATGATCCCTCCAGGAAAAAGGCTCGAACAGAGGAGCCTCGAGTAGAAGATTCTCCAGCGCCCACTCCTTCCAGGGCTATGACACCTCCTCTTCCTCCTCCTCATATTAGTAGCCTTCCCTCCAAGAAGGCGAGGAGACCCTCAGCTAACGAACATTTGAGTAGCGCCTTCAACACTACTTACAAGAAGCTACAACGGCTTTCAAAGCACCGGCCTTTTCGCATCTTCCTCCGCTACCGACCAGCTAGGTCATCAGTCGCGGACTGTCTGAAGTCATCAGTGTAAGTGTCTCTTCTTTTCTCTTTAATCGAACAACTCTTTCTTTAATAGCCCCTGAATTGTTTACTTTTTTTCTTTCTATTCCCAGGGCATCCTCACCATAGGACACAGCTGGCGCTGAGCCGAGGAGGCTAATGCCAGATTTGCCGAGGAGATGAAGGCAGTCGAGGCCAGACAAGCTGGAGAGATTAAGGCGGTCGAGACTAAAATTGTCGCCTTGAGCGAGGAGGAGAGGAGATGCCAAGAGTCGGTGGTCAAGATTACTACTGTCAAGGATAAATTCAAGGAGGCTTCGGAGATGAACTACAAAGAATCCTCCAAACTCCAAGATGACTTGGTGATCAGCCGGAAGGAGACTGCTGAGCTGGAGGAGCGAGTCAAAAAGCTTGAGGAAACCAACTCTCGTAATCTGGAGAAGTTCAAAGGAGCAACTTTCAACTGCTTCTAATTTTTCTGGAAAAACAATCCAGAGGCGAACTTTGACTACCTCCCCGAGCAGGTGAAGAAGGCAGAACTGGAAAAGTGTGCTGCTCTCTTGGAAGAGGAAAAGAAAGCTCAGGAATCTCCTTGGCGACTAGCAGGTGTCGAAGAGGATGCTAGGACAACAGTCGACCAGCAATCCCAGCCAGATCCTCTTGCTACTTAGTGACTTATCCATTTATTATTATTTTTGTTTGTAACTAGGACATACGAACTACAGTTCGTAATGTCGAGACAATTTTTTGCTGCGTAGGGCAGCTTCCTTTTAATCATTAATTACATCTGAGCAGCAACTGCTCGCAGTGTAAAACATTTTGTTTTGATATTATAATATTTATTGTTGACCCTCGAATTGGTCAACGACATGGAGTCAGATAAACGAAATAGAATGAGATGAAAACAAGAAGAAATCAAGACAACAAAGTAAACGACACAAACAATTTATAGTTGTTCGGCCCCAATCAGATGGTAATGACCTACGCCCACTTAGTGTTCTTATTGATGTAGGATCCCAACACTGTGATCAATGAACTAAGGGTTCACGAGTTTCACACGCTTTAGGATGATTACAATTTCAGTGAATAATAACACTATAATTTTCTCTCAGAATTCTCCCAGTCCAAAAAAAGTCCCCTCCCTTGAGCCTTTTGATTCGTATTTATAGGCTCAAGAAGGTTACATGGGTCGATGGGCCTTAATTACAATTACAACTCGCGTATCTAGATAATAAGAGAAATTACAATTAATGCACAATTACAAGGGTGCACATTTGAAGGAAATAAATGAATATATGCGACCAGGCTGGTCGCACATAAGTATGATGCTTGATAAACCAGCATTCTTCTGGTCGATGGCCGAGCAGGATACACTTACTTAAAATAGCCACGTGCCTCCCATGTGTAGACCAATCCTGCCACGTCATCAGGTAGTCTGTTTTTGGATAAACATTTGCCCCCCAAGTTTATTTTACTGTGACCGGCATAAAGTAAACTTAAACAAAAGACCTTTCGTATGTCCTGTCCAATCTGTCAGAGCCATCAATGCATTCTCTAAAAAAGGCAACCAATCATGCCATTGCAGTTTCCCAAAAATTGGTTTGACGGCTATCACGCTTTTCCATGCCTCAAAAAATCACCCCCCATCATTACCTCAGTAACCGTGCTTCGACCAATATAAATAACTCCTCAAATTCACTTTTTACTTTTTACTTTTCATTTCTCCTCAAGAACATTGAAGAACAGAGCATAAAGAACCCAGAAAACTCAGACGATTTTGGCAATCCGTGGAGTTTCTGTCTAGCCACTCGACTCAATGTCTCAGAAATTTTCACCAATTTTTATCGAAGTAAGTTTCTTGAACTTCTTCGTCGTTGAGATGCCATGCAATATTTAGTTTTCTGGGTTGTTTTGGATTTGAAGTTCCTGAATGTTCTTAAAAAAACGATTTGGGGCAGTCGGGCATGTAGGTATGAACATGATATGATAAGGATAAAAACACTACATGAGGCCTAGGAATCAATTTGGGAGTTAGGATCATAGATTTAGGGCGTAAAATCAAAGTAAAAATTCAATTTTTAAGTACTTAGAAAAAACTAGGTTTTTCCCGCCCTTTCTCAGAGTCGAAAAGTTTTTCCTGTGCTGCTTTTTAATCCATTTTCCAAACTGTTCGTGTATGATTTAGTGTTTATGTTAGAATGTTGCTGGTCGTATAAAATCTTAACTTTTATACACGAGCAATGTTCTTCCAACTTTTCCACTTTCTTGGTCCATTGGCCGTAGATTCTCATCTCCCCTTCTCTGTTCACAGATTTTCATGCATGACCCGTGGGGAGGTGAGAGGTCGATCAACGATGACTTGCTCGCGCAGTTACTCGAAGATCAAGAATAGTCGTCGCTGCTAAGCTCAGAAATGCTCTTTTCTTATAACCCTTCAAATAGACCTTCGACCAGCCCAGCCAATATGAGTCGCGTAAAATCCATCGCACCAAAAAGAAAGAAAACAGCCAAGCCTTCTAATAATCAGCCTGCTCCTCAGGCTGAAACTCCTTCGACTAGCCCTCAACCTAAAAACACTTCCCAACTAGGAATCCAAATAAAAGCACGACTTCGAGACGTCCTTCGACCAGAAGTTGAATGGTACGTAGTGCCTCCTAGTGTTATTACAGCTAGGATGGTAGGGAATTATCTCAAAAAGTACGGACTTCCTGGGATAACCCTAATCAAGCCTTCGATCGACCATTGGGCAAACTTGCCTGGGGGCGCCTACAGCGCCTGGTCGAGGTATCACATTTAGGCAGAGGCAACTTTGCCTCTTCATCCATTTTTCCAGGGGGTGACCAATTATTTCGAGGTCGCTCCCTTTCAAATCACCCCAAATGGATATAGAGTGCTCTCTGCTCTCTATATTCTGTACAGCCACTAGAAGTGGCCCATTCTTACTCCACATGAGATCAATTATTTGTTCGATCCAAAGTCCAACCCCAATCACAATAACACGGGGTTCTTCCACTTCTACCACCAGGAATCTACTCGCACCTTCCTGAGTGATATTACCCACAAGTCCAACGTGGGAAAGTACTTCCAGGAGTACTTTTTAACACCAGACTTGGTCACCAACAATCTGGCCTTCACTGAAGGAGGTAAATTATTTATTCACTGGTCGTTCAATTTCCTTTAGCTTTTCTGTACATTCCTTAGAACCTTGATGTCATTCAGGTACATGGCATCGACCAGCTCCCACCCCCAATATGGAGATACGAGCAGCATCCTTGGCCAGCATGAAAAATATTGAAAAAAGTGTCAAAGTGCTGGTCACGAGACCAATCTAAGGTTGGCTGGCCTTCTGGCACCTCACCGGGATGTGAGGGAGTCAACTGCAGGAAGTGATACTGAGGGAGAAATTCTCGAGCAGCATCAAGTTCTGTCACAACCCCTGAGGAGGGCAATGGGAGTGACCATCAGGGAACCATCCAGCACCCCGCGTGCAGCAACTGCTCCTGCTCAAAAAGGAAAAGGCTAGCAGAAGGTCTCTGAACATCCCGAGCCTATTCTTGAGTCTTCGGATGAGAACGGTACTGACTTCTCACTCTTAGACAGTTTGCCCATTCCCTGTAATTTATTTGATGGGGACGGCAACTTTAAATACACACCTGATTTAAATTGAGACTTCTTCAAGGCAGAGAGTAAGTGTAGCAGTAGTACAATAAGTAATGTAGTGACCAGTAGTTGTAGCTCGGGTATTTTACTTGTAATTTCTTTGATCTTATTTCCTTGATTTAGTAGGTATCTCCATCTATATTGCCTGACTGTTTGCTTCTATATTGCAGTTATGTCGGCTGAAGATCTATTCGACCTATATAGTGAACCTGACCCCATTGCTCTTGCGAGCAAGAAAAAGGGGAGCCGGCAACAAAAAAGGCTCGAACCGGGGATCCTCCAGCACCAGTTCCTTCCAGGGAAACAACACCTCCTCCAACTCCCATCGACCAGCCGTCTCCACCAGCCCCCGTTGACGAGACACGTCTTCCAGCGCCTGCTAACCAAACTCCTCCAACTCCCGCTGACCAGACACCTCCTGATCAGATAGGAGAGGCTTTGACGAACATGGTTCTCAGTTCGGCCAAAGATAGGCTGACAAAGCTATCGAGGCATCGACGTAGCTGAGAGGCCATCAACAATACTGACTCCCTGGAAGTCGATCAGATCTTTAACTATGTGTTGAATGAAGTGCTCAACGTAAGTTTCCATTTTTTTGCTGAGCTTTATTTGTTTATCTTGTCACTTTATTCCCACTAACAGTTTTTCCTTTTTTCTGATCGCAGGGAGTTCTAACCATGAGCGATGGCTGGCGCCGCTCAGGGACCCTAACTGCCAATACGAGAAGAGGCTTGGTGAGCAGCTCAAAGCATCCAAGGATAAACATGCTGAGGAGCTTAATACGGCTGAGGCGAAATACACCAAGCGACTCGAGGCAGCCGAGAAGAAAAATGCTGAACTGCTCGAACAGAAGGCCAAGCTAGCCGAAAAGCTAAAACAGCACCAGGCTGCCTTGACCAAAGCCATTGAAACTAAAGAGAAGTACAAGGAGGCTTCTTTGCTTAATTCCAAGGAAGCCTCTAAGAATCAAGATGATCTAGTCACCAGCAGAAAGGAGACTGGGGGGTTGGAGGAACGCATCAAAGAGCTCGAGGAGAAAAATGCCCGTAACATGGAGAGATACAAGGGAGCCACTTTTAAATGCTTCTATATGTTCTGGAAGAATAACCGCGGGGCGAACTTTAGCTATCTATCAGAGCGTATGAGGCAATCTGAGATAAACAGGTGTCTGGCTCGCCTTGAAGAGGAGGAGAGAGCGAAAGTTCTAGCATCCCCTAAAATCTCTTTGGATACGGGCATCGATGGCGTAGACGAGGAAATTGGAGCCTCCGTCGACCAGAAAATTCCTCAAGATCCTCTTGCTTCATAATTTCTTTTATTTAAATTTGTAACTTGGGACACACGGACCTTAGTTCGTAGTGTCAAGACAATATATTTTTTGCTGCACGGGCAGCTTTTTCTTTTAAGCAGAGAATTACATCCGAGCAGTAACTGCTCGCGGTGTAAAACAATTTACTTTTAATATTTAGATATCATAATACTTGCAATATATTACAACATCTTGTTCACATGACCGAACTTAGCATAGCACTTTGGTTTGATTTAACAAAATTTAAATAAAATTTTAAAAAATACTCTGCGTACCGTAGCATGCTTTCACTTATTTTTCTCGTGTATTTACATATACTTGTCGATATTCTTTGCTTACTAGGTACCTTATATGCCCCCCCCCCCCCCAAGTGATTAAGGAGCTTATGGTTCTCAGTCACTTGCCTTGACCAAGACCTGTTCGAACATTTCTGCTTGTAATAAAGATTTATAAAAAATGATAATATAGCAAAACACCACACGTAATGAGCAAATACTTGTAATAAATACAATAATTGGCAAGATTTACTGGCTGCGCACAGTCCTTTTTATTTCTCATAATAAATGGACAATCGTGTCTGTACGAGTGATCAAAAATTTGATCTTACACTTATAAGCGATTAGTCATATGGTTGACTAACCCTTGTTCATTAATTTGTAAAAAGTGAAATTAATACAAGCCAATTCATTAAAAGAATTGTTTATGGATAATACTTGTGCAGGTGCTCTCCATTCCAATAGTGAGGAATGAGATCTCCATTTAAGCGAGCGACTTTGTAGGTGCCTAGTGTAAGGACTTCTTTGATTTGGTATGGCCCTTCCCAGTTAGGTCCAAGCACTCCAGCAGCTTGATCGCGGGTGTTGAGGAAAACTCTTCTAAGTACCAAATCTCCCACATTAAAGTTTCTTTCACATACTTTAGAGTTGAAGTAACGGGCGACCTTTTGTTGGTAAGCTGCTACTCAAATTTGGGCTTGCTCACGCCTTTCATCGACCAAGTCCAGAGATTCTGTCAATAACTGGCTATTAACGTCTTGATCATATGCCAACCTTCGGTGTGATGACGGATCTAATTCAACAGGCAACATAGCTTCATACCCATAGGATAAGGAATATAGAGTATGGCCTGTTGCTATTCGATGTGATGTTCTATAAGACCAGAGGACTTCAGGGAAGCGCTCTGGCCATGTCCCCTTCACTTTTTCAAGCTTTTTCTTCAGAGTATCCTTTAGTGTCTTGTTGACAGCCTCAACTTGTCTGTTTTCCTGTGGATGAGGTATTGAAGAAAAGCTTTTGGTAATCCCATGTCGTTCGCAAAAATCGATGAACAGATCACTGTCAAACTGTGTGTTGTTGTTTGAGACAATTTTTCTTGGCAATCCATAGCGACACACAATGTTCTTGACCACAAAATCTAGAACCTTCTTGGTCGTGATGGTCGCAAGTGGCTCAGCTTCGGCCCACTTCGTGAAGTAGTCAACAGCAACCACAACATACTTGACGTTGCCTTTTCCTGTGGGCAAAGACCCAATCAAATCTATCCCCCACACTGTGAATGGCCACGGCTTTGCATTTGCATTTGCTTTAGCTCATTAGGAGTTACTTAGGGTATCTTGGAAAATCTTTGGCACTTGTCGCACTTTCGAACAAAATCCATAGAGTCTTCATTCATCGTAGGCCAGAAGTATCCTTGCCTTAGGATCTTTTTTGATAAACTCTGCCCCCTAGCATGATCTCCGCAGAAACCTTCATGGACTTCTCGAATTAATTCTTTGGCCTTATCTTTAGAAATACACCTTAGGAGTGGCATTGAGTACCCTCTTCTGTATAAAACTCTGGCCCTATTCTGCCTTTGACGCTGGGAATTATCTCAACCACCGTGAGAAGGTGGCTACTACTCAGGATCTTGAAATGGAATATCTTGTTGAGCAGCAGGATGTTGCTCCAGCCTCTGAGGGCTTTCCGGCTGAGGTGGAGGACTTGGGTCTAGGCCTTGTTGTGGTGGTGCACTTGGTGGTTGATCTGGTTGAGAAGTTGGCGCAGGTTGTTCTCGTGCCAACTAGATAGCTGCCTCCAGGGTGGTGGTGGCATCTCTTTGTCGGCGGTCCATGTCAGCATGCCACTCATTCAACTCTTGACGTTGACGGTCAATCTCCCTTTGTTGAAACGCCATCGTCTCAGCCACATTCTCCTGATTGGCCCTCAGATTGGCCAACTCCTCCGCAACACACTCAGTGTTGTCCTCAAGGCCTCAGAATCCATCTCCTCCTCTTCAAAATCCAACTGTGGCTCATATTTAGCCACATTTGGTGAAGGATGCTGGGTGGATGCAGCACCAGAAGTCTGTCCCACCTTTCTGGATGTTTTCACCATTTGATTTCCTTGGAAGTCTCGAATTCGAACTCTAGATGAAAGCACCAGAATGTTGACCCTCGAATTGGTCAATGACACGGAGTCAGATAAACGATATAGAATGAGATGAAAACAAGAAGAAATCAAGACGAAAAAGTAAACGACACAAACAATTTATAGTGGTTCGGCCCCAATCAGATGGTAATGACCTACGCCCACTTAGTGTTCTTATTGATGTAGGATCCCAACACTGTGATCAATGAACTAAGGGTTCACGAGTTTCACAAGCTTCAGGATGATTACAATTTCGGTGAATAATAACACTGTAATTTTCTCTCTGAATTCTCCCAGTCCAAAAAAATTCCCCTCCCTTGAGCCTTTTGATTCGTATTTATAGGCTCAAGAATGTTACATGGGCCGATGGGCCTTAATTACAATTTCAACTCGCGTATCTAAATAATAAGAGAAATTACAATTAATGAACAACTACAAGAGTGCACATCTGAAGGAAATAAATGAATATATGCGACCAGGCTGGTTGCACATAAGTATGATGCTTGATAAACCAACAGTCTTCTAGTCGATGGCCGAGCAGGATACACTTACTTAAAACAGCCACGTGCCTCCCATGTGTAGACCAATCCTGCCACGTCATCAGGTAGTCCGTTTTTGGATAAACATTTATTATTACAACATATGTTTGCATGACCGAACTTAGCATAGCACTTTGATTTGATTTTACAAAATTTAAACTAAAAATTTTGAAAAATACTCTAAGTACTGTAGTATGCTTTCCCTTATTTTGCTCTTGTGTTTACATATGCATGTTGATATGCTTTGCTTGCTTAGTATCTTATATGCCCCCCAAGTGATTGAGGAGCTTAAGGTTCTCGGTCACTTTCCATGACCAAGTCCTGTTCAAACATTACTGCTCGTGCACTTATAAACAATTATCGAGAATATAGCAAAACAACACACGTAATGAGCAAATACTTTTAATAAATACAATAATTGGCTGCGCATAGTTCCTTTTATTTCTCGTAATAAATGGAAAAAATTGTGTCTGTACGAGTGATCAAAAATTGATCTTACACTTATAAGAGACTAGTCATATAATTGACTAGCCCTTGTTCATAAACTTGTAAAAAGTGAAATTAATACAAGCCATTTCTTTAAAAAGAAATGTTTATTGATAATACTTGCGTAGGTGTTCTCCATTCCAATAGCGAGGAATGAGATCTCCATTTAAGCGAGCAATTTTATATGTGCCTGGTTGAAGAACTTCTTCAATCTCATACGGACTCTCCCAGTTTGGTCCGAGCACTCCAATAGCTTGATCGCGAATGTTGAGAAAAACTCGTCTAAGTATCAAATCTCCCACGTTAAACTTTCTCTTACACACTTTAAAGTTAAAATACCTAGCGACCTTTTGCTGGTAAGCTGCTACTCGAAGTTGAGCTTGCTCGCGCCTTTCATCAACCAAGTCAAAAGACTCCATCAGTAATTGATCATTAGCACTTTGATTGTATGTCAGCCTTCTATATGATGGTGGGTTGAGCTCAATAGGAAACATGGCCTCATACCCATAGGCCAAATAAAATGGAGTATGTCATGTTGTTGTTCGATGGGATGTTCTATACGACCAAAGGACTTCTGGAAATTTTCTGGCCATGCCCCCTATCCTTCTTCAAGCCTTTTCTTCAGGGTGTACTTCAGGGTCTTGTTGACAGCTTCAACATGTCTGTTCACTTACGGATGAGCTACCGATGAAAAACTCTTTATAATCTCGTGCCTCTCGCAAAAATCAATGAAAAGATCACTGTCAAATTTTGTGCCATTATCTAAGACAATTTTCCTTGGTAACCCTTATCGACACACGATATTCTTAACCACAAAATCCAAAACTTTCTTTTTCATTATGGTTGCCAGTGGCTCGGCCCACTTTGTGAAGTAGTCAACAGCAACTATTGCATACTTGACATTCCCTTTTTCCTGTGGATAAAGACCCGATCAAATCAATCCCCCATACTGTGAATGGCCATGGGCTTTGCATCTGTTTGAGCTCATTAGGGGCTGCTCATGGTATCTTGGAGAATTTTTGGCACTTGTCACATTTCCGAACGAAATCCATAGAGTCCTCATTCATGGTAGGCCAGAAATACCCTTGCCTTAAGATTTTTTTCGACAAACTTTGCCCCCCAGCGTGATCTCCACAAAAACCTTCATGGACTTCTTGCATCA
This sequence comes from Humulus lupulus, assembly GCF_963169125.1. Classification (NCBI taxonomy): domain Eukaryota; kingdom Viridiplantae; phylum Streptophyta; class Magnoliopsida; order Rosales; family Cannabaceae; genus Humulus; species Humulus lupulus. The sequence goes on along the minus strand of NC_084795.1, from coordinate 244,009,278 downwards.
GTTCCTTGGCCTTTTTCTTAGAAACACATCTTAACAGAGGCATCGAGTACCCTCTTCTATATAAAATTATGTTGACCAGAATGAATCGAGCCAACTGTCTCTGGAGAGTCCTTGCTTTATTTCTTTCCGTTGGCAGCAATCCTTACTCAAGGTATTTAATGATGGGTGTCATCCATGTGTCTGTCGCTTGAATCACCAGTGAAGACCCTTCTGCTTGAATGCTTGGTGCCGATAAATGCTCAACTGGTACTATGTTCAAGGTGTCAGCATCCTTCGCGCTTGCTAACTTGGCAAAGGCATCAGCATTCGAGTTCTGATCGCGAGGTACTTGCTGGAGAGTATACTTTTCAAACTGCGTCAATAAGTCCATTGCTTTATTTAAGTAAGCAACCATATTAACACCCCTGGCCTGATACTCTCCCATAATCTGATTGACCACTAGCTGGGAATCGCTATAAATCTCTAGTGACTTTATATCCATGTCCTTGGCTAGTCTTAAACCTGCGAGCAGTGCTTCATACTCGGCTTCATTATTGGACGTTGTAAAGTCGAATCTGATTGCACAATGGAACTGATGTCCTTCTGGTGTAATCAAGATCAGTCCTGCTCCAGCATCGTGCTCGTTGGAAGAGCCATCTACAAACAATTTCCACGAAGGAGCTTGATCTTGACTTTCAGTTCCTTCCATCGGCTCGCTAATTGGGATCCCGGTGAATTCTACGAAAAAGTCTGCTAGAGCCTGTCCTTTCACAGCTGCTCGTGGAGAATAAGAAATGTCGAACTGCCCATTTTAGTAATCAACCAGCGGCTTCTAGTTTCTGCAAGACTTGCCGTAATGGCTGGTCGGTGAGCACCACGATGGGGTGAGCTTGAAAGTAGGGTCGCAGCATTCTAGATGCCAGAATCAAACAATAGGCTAACTTTTCAATGGGTGGATACCGCAACTCTGCTCCTACCAGCCTCTTGCTTACATAGTACATAGCTTTTTGAACATGGTCCTCCTCTCTGGTCAAAACAGCGCTAGCAACAAACTCCGTGACTGTCAAGTAGATGAACAAAGTTTCTTTTTCGACCAGCTTGGACAAGATTGGTGGTTGCGACATGTAGGACTTTAGTGCCTGGAAAGCCTGTTCGCATTGTTTTGTCCATTCGAATTTCTTGTTGCCTCTGAGTAGATTAAAAAGCAGAACACACTTGTCCGTTGACTTAGAAATGAATCTACTCAAAGCGGCAATCCTCCTAGTTAGGCTTTGAACATCTTTAATCTTGGCAGGTGACTACATCTCGATCAGGGCCTTAATCTTTTCGGGATTAGCTTCAATTCCTCGCGAGTTTACTATGAATCCCAAAAATTTCCCTGATCCAATACCAAAGGAACACTTGAGGGGGTTCAGCTTCATCTAATATTTGTTCAAGATGTTGAAGCATCATTGCAGGTCCTCGATGTGTTCTTCAGCCTTCTTTGACTTAACCAGCATGCCATCGGCATAAACTTCCATGATAATGCCGAATAGTTCTTTGAATATATGGTTGACCAGTCGTTGGTAAGTCGCACCAGCATTTTTCAAACCAAAAGGCATTACTTTGTAACAGTAAAGCCCTGTATCTATTCAAAAGCTAGTGTGATCCTCATTAGGTGGAGGCATACTGATTTGATTGTACCCAGAGTATGCATCCATGAATGATAAAATTTCATGTCCTGATGTAGTGTCAACCAGCTAGTTGATCCTCGGGAGTGGGACACAATCGTTTGGGCAGGCTTTATTAAGGTCTGTGAAATCCACGCACGTCCTCCACTTGCCATTAGACTTGGGAACCAATACAGGATTAGAGACCCAAGATGGATAAAACGCTACCCTGGTGAATCTGTTCTCCTTCATTTTCTTGATTTCATCTTTTAGCGCCTTCAATCTGTCATTGTCGAGCAGTCTTCTTTCTTGTTGCACTGGTGGAAAGTTTTTGTCTGTATTTACGACATGGCTGATAACTGCTAGATCAATCCCAACCATATCTTTATGCGACCAGGCAAACACCTCCTGCTTCTCCTTAAAAAATTTCACTAGTTTTTTCTTTGTTGTTGTCTCTAAGTTTTTACCGACTTTCACAACCCTAGTCGGATCTGCTTCTTCTAATTGAACCTCCTCGAGGTCCTCCATGGGTCCAATATTTTCTTCAAAATCCCCAAAGCGAGGATCGGTTTTCTCAGATCCATTGGCGGCTTTGGTGGAATCTTCTTTTGGGCCCTGGTCGTTAGTAGGAGATTTCCCTTTATTAGAAATGGCCTCCTCGAGCTTGATATACCTGTCTGCTCGATCCAAAAACTCTTGAATGCTCTTGACTCCATTCTTCCGTAAACTGTTCCAAAGAGATGAGTGGTGTCGAACCCCATCTGTAAGAGCCATAATCTTACCTTCATCTCCAACCGTCTTGGCCCCAGCCGCTACTCGCATGAAACGCTGACATACCCCTTAAGGGTCTCTCCTTCTTTCTGGTGTATCTTGACCAGTTGATCGGCCTCGATTGGATGTACCCGACCAGTATAGAATTTCCTGTAAAACTCCTTTACGAACATTTCCCAAGAGACTATACTGGTCGGAGGGAACTTGAAAAACCACTCTTAGGCAGTCTCGGATAGAGTGGCAGGGAAAATTCTGCACTGGGCATCGTCTAACACCTTTTGGATGTCCATCTGTATCTCGAATTTATTCACGTGAGATACAGGATCTTCTAACCCAGTAAAGTTGGGTAAGACCGGCATCTTGAATTTGCTCGGAGTCTCTACCATTGCAATTCTTTGCACAAATGGAGTGCCCTTTCTCCAATCAAATTCTATATGGGATGTCTGGTTCCCAACTAGTTGCTGGACGGCCTGATTTAAAGCATCGAGCTGGCCTGCACAGCATCTAGTATTGTTGGAGCAACCGGCACTGGGGGGAAATACCCGTCGTATCTTTCCCTTCTATCATTGAGGACGTCCCTCACGTCTTCCTCTCTACGTCTTTGCTCGCTTGCACCCAGTCAATCAAAGACGTTGGGCTGTTTAGGTTGCCCCCCAACATTTTGGCTCATTGGTCGGTTCTCCCTTGGTGGAGGGCTCTACTCTTCACCCCTCTCTTCTTGCTGCCTGCCAGCATTCCTTCTGCCAGAATCTGTCTCATCATAGTCATGGCCATCTCTAAACTGTGACCGATGACGGTGCGACCTGCTGTTCGCACTATTTCCCACTCTCCTTGCTGGAATATCCTGATAGGTAGGTGGAGGCCTGCGTTGGTCAGTAGGTCCCCGGGCATTATTATGTCATGGGGGACCCCTGACCGTAGAGCCTAATTCCACTTGCCTTCTACTCACAGAAGGAAGATGTCCTCTGCTCAGAGGGTTTTGCTCCACAGTCTGGCATCTAGGGCTTCTAGGATGCTGCCCGGCCCTATTCTGTCTTTGCTGCTGGGGATTATCTTGACCAGCCCGAGAGGGTGGCTGCTACTCAGGACCTTGGACTGGTCTGTCCTGTTGAGCAGTAGGGGGTTGTTCTGGCTCTTGAGGGTTCACCGGTGGTGGAGGATTGTGATAATGCTGGGGATGGTCTGATTGTGGATCTTATTGTGGGTGAGCACTTGGTGGCTATCTGGTTGGGAGGCAGGTGCAGGCTGTCCTCTTGCCAACTGAATGGCTGCTTCCAGGGCGGCAGTGGCATCCCTCTGCCAGCGGTCCATGTCAACCTGCCACTCATTCAACTCTTAGCGCTGCCTATCAATCTCCCTCTGCTGCAGCTCCATTGTTTCAGCCACATTCTCTTGATTAGCCCTCATATTGGCTAATTTTTCCTGCAACACCATCAGGGTCGTTCTCAAGGTTTCAGAATCCATTTCCTCCTCTTCCAATTCTACTTGTGGCTCATCCTCATTTTCGCCATTCATTCTTCTTGGAGGTCTTGAGTCTTCTCTCAACGAAATCACCAAAATGTTGACCCTCGATTTGTCCAATGACATGGAGTCAAATAGAATGACAATAATAAGATGAATTCAAGCCAAAAAGATAAAATGACAAAAATATTTAGAGTGGTTCGGCCCTAAGTAATGGTAATGACCTATGTCCACTTAGTGTTCTTATTGATGTAGAACTCCAAAAACCTGCGATCGATGAACTAGGATTCACGAGTTTCACAGGCTTGGAGATGAATACAAGTTTTGTGGATAAAAACACTATAATTCTCTCTCAGTCTCTCAAGATCAAAAGTCTCAAAGTCAAAAGTTCCCCCTCTTGAGCCCTTTGAGTCTTATTTATAGGCTCAAGGAGTTCCTCATGGGCCGATGGGCCTTAATTATATTTAATATAAGTGTATCTAAATAATAATAGAAACCATAATTATTACATAAGTGCAAGATTACATATCTATAGAAGATATCTGAAATACTGCAACCAGTCTAGTCGCCCATAAAATATGCCTTCTGCCGAGTGAGTTCTCCTCTGGTCGACGGTCGAACAGAATGTACTCACTTAAATAGTCATGTTTATCCTATGTGCATATTAATTTTTCCACGTAATCAGGTGAATCTTTTTTGGGTAAACAAGAGGAATAGAGAGTGTGAGAGGCATTGGATGAGTGTTTTCATTTTCTTCTTTTTCTTATTTTCACCATTGGGGAGAATGTTGAATTTTATGTTTGGGGGGAGAGTGTATTCTCATTTTTCTTATTCTCTTGCCAACTAGTTGTTTATCTCCATTCTAAAAAAAAATAGAAAATCCAAAAAAAAATTAAAAGAAAAGATTATAGAGTGCACTCCCTTGCATTAAAGCAAAGTTCAAAAAAAAAAAGTAATCAAGTATGCTTGTAAATAAGTTTGGGGGTGTAACTCTTCAATTAAAAGGAAAGTTTATTTTAGTTTTTGTTTTTGTATGTTACTAATAAAGGCTAGTGGCAAGAGTTATATTTTGTTGTGGGTGTTCCTTGGGAAAATTAATGTGTGCATTGATTTAGGTCCTAGAAAGATTGAGGTGCTTAGGGTGATTTGAGCCAAAATTAATCTCTCTTATCCTACCTTCACCCTAACCTATCATTAAAAGCTTGATAAAGTCCTATTGATCATTGGTGTGGTATTTGTCTACATTAGTGGAGCGAGAATCACTAAGTAACTTATGGAGACATTATTTAAGCTTTAGGACCAAGGTCTAGCTTAATTTTTGGCGATTGAAAATGTTTAGGAAAAGTTATGCATGCACTAAAGGGTGAAACACTTGATTCATATTTTGGTAGCAGCATTAATGCTTGAAGAATTTGGTTTAAAGCTTGTGTAAGATTGAAATTCAGTTTCTCTTATTCAAAATAAAATTCCCGAGAGCCTTCCTCTTTTAACATTAGCAAAGCAAATTTTATCCTCTCTTGTTATGTCTAGTCCTTGTTGTTTTCCTTTTCCTTTTGTTGTTTAATTTGTGTCTTTTGTTATCTTTTTAGATTCATCACTCGAGGACAAGTAATGTCTTAAATTGGGGGGTATGATAACTCTTGAATAAAGAGTTATTTCATGTGCTTTTGAAGTTATAAATGTGAAAAAATTCTTGGTGATGATAGTTTATTATTTGCTTTTGTAACTAACTTTTGTGTTTTTATGATCTTAGTTAAGTTTAGTTATTTTTGTAGTTTTTAATAGCTCATGGGTTGAAGACAATAGTTTCATGGATAGATATTTGTACAAATGAACTAACGGGTGAAACTATCTAAGTTGAATTTTGATTGCTGAATTAGCAAGTTTGCAATAGCAAAGCAGATTTTGCTGAAGCATTTTGATCAAGCCTTCTTTTGGACACCTAAGTGTACTTGGAAATTCAGAGGGTGAGCTGGAATAGTAGCTGAGGTGGCAAGTACCAAAAACATGAGCCAAAAATTGGAAGTAAATGTCAAAGGAAAGAAGAGGAGACCCACATATATAGAAAAGGAGGGGCAATATTATACTTGTATGGCCAAATTGGGAAGCCTAGAGGTACAAAGAGAAGCATTAGCCGCATATTGAGGGAGGCTGCCATTTTTGGGAAAGAAAAAGCAAGAAAGAAAGGAAGAAAAACCAGAAATCACACAAGAAAAGGAGGGGGCACATAAAGGAGCTCAAGCATCATTTGGATTTGTTCTTTCTCCTATATCTAAACTTCATTTTATATTTTCTAGTTTGATTTATGCTCTGAATATTTATGGGTTCTATTGAATTTGGGTTAATGCTCTTTAACTCAGCCATGAACTAATTTTTGTGTGGCTTGAATTGTTGATGAACCCTATGTTATAGTGAAGTAATTTCTTGTGCCTTATTTTAGTGAAATCTCTCTTGTTCATTCAAGTGTGCTTATTGTTAATTTATTGTTGTTGTTTGGCCAGCAATGGAAAGATTGTTTAATTATGTTTGATGCTGGAAGGATTAAATATAATGGAGAGAACTTGGACGACACAAGTCATAATCTAGGTTAGATTATGTTAGCAAGTAACATAGGGATGTGTTATTTGCCTTGTGTAACTTTTGAGAATTTAACCTTGAATTTGCATTCTTAAATCTGATTTGGAATAGGAATATGTTTAATTAGGTAAAAGAATTACTATCATAAAATTTGGGAAAGTTTTATGAATGTTTAGTGAATTTTTATTAACCTGGGAGTTTTGCTATAATATTGCTGCCGCAATCTGTTCAGGACAACTAACATAGGGGGAATCAGTAATTCAAGTCCATTTTACAATCCACATATTTCTTTCAAATTTCTTTGTTTAGTTCAGTTTTAATATCAATATTTCCATCTCTTTAATATTTCGTTTAGCTTATAAACAACCCATTTGATTGTTAATACTTTTAAGTTGTTTAGTAATTGTTTTACCTATTTTTCTATTTTTCAATCCATGTGTAGATGATCTACTTATCACTGTATTACTTGTGCGATTACGTGCACTTGTGTATTTAAATCAATTAAAATTTATCACAGCACTTAAGCCAACAAGATCGCATTAATCAAGCCTAAAGGCTCGAAATGGAAAGGTTAACTCAAACTCCTATCCCAAAATATTGTAATGTTCGGGGCATCGAGAGTGCACCCACATGAGAGTGGGGTGGTTATTACCAGTTTAAAGGAATTCCGAATTTCTAGGGAAAAATTGGGCAGTTACCCAAAAAGGCGATATTTTCGGGATGTGTGCACTAAAACCCTAATCCAAACCCTATTCCTTACGCTACACGAAACCCGTGACCTAAATACCCCATTTTCTGAAGAAAAAAAAACTCCATTTTTACATGATTTTACCCAAAAAAAATGGCATAAACCGTGTTTCTGATCATTCCAAATCTACCCAAATAAAAAATTTGCCTAATGCGAAAAGAAGCCTTAAAAATCTGGTAGAAACCAGAAAAATATTCTTACGGACAGAAGAAACGTATAAGAAAATAATAAATAATGAAGGAAAGATTAGGAGCTTACCAAAGATGATCTTGGGAATGTTGAAATCGTTGACTGAAGAATGGGAAGTAGAAATTATCCCACGGAGCCGAAAGTGGTGAAATTGTGTTGTTTCTTCAGTTTAGAGAACATGCAAAGGAAAAAAAAAATCTCTGGTTTTCTCTAGTGCATAATTTTCTAAAAGCCAAAATGAAAGTGAAGGGAACGGAGAAGAATAGGCACATATATATATACACCCCAGTGGGATGTCAAGGGTCGAAGGGATCTGGGCCCTTGGTTTGAGTTAAAAGAGGATCCGATAGACGAGGTTTGATTCTCAAAAAATTGGTGGCAAGGTCATAAGAAAGGACATGCACAGATAGCAAGGTACGTGCGCGGGTAGCAGTGTACTCGAGTACTCTCGATAGGCAATCCTCCAATGACACGTGTCTGCACTCGACTGTGATGGGTGGGCACGCTTTCTAAAAGTGGAGTTCAAAAGTTTCCTTCTTAGAGGATTCGAACCAACACTTTCGAGGGGGCAAAATGTTACACCAAAATTTCGAAGATAAAATGAATAGCCTCGAAATGTAGGCTCGAAAAAGTTAGACTCGTATCTAAAAAGGTTATCAGTACACTTATACGAATTGGCAAGTGGATCCGGATCTGTTATTAGCACTCAAGCATGAGTTGCATTGTTCGAAACCGACAAGGGGGTGTATTGCTACATCGTCATGCCTTTCGGACTTAAAAACGCCGGAGCCACATATCAGCAACTCGTTAACAGAATGTTCCAAGCCCAGCTAGGAAGGAACATGGAGGTCTACATCGACGACATGCTAATCAAGTCCAAGAGCTCCGGAGGACACGGTGATGACCTGGCTGAAGCCTTCGCGATCATTCGAAAGTATGGGATGAAGTTGAATCCCAAGAAATGCACCTTTGGCGTGGCGTCCGGGAAGTTCTTGGGCTTCATAGTAAGCTACAAGGGAATAGAGACCAGCCCGGACAAAATCAGAGCATTGATTGACATGCCCTCTCCCCGAAAGCACAAAGACATCCAGAGCCTGACAAGGCGGATAGCCACCTTGAGTCGTTTTGTCTCAAAGGCCACGAACAAATGCATCCCATTCTTCAACGTCCTTCGAGGAATCCAAAGGTTCAAATGGTCAGCTGAATGCGAAGAGGCTTTCAAAAGATTAAAAGAACATCTGGCCCGATCGCCAATATTAGCAAAACCGGTGGAGGGAGAACCGTTGTACCTCTATATGGTCGTGACCGAACACACCATCAGTGCCGCACTAGTATGGGAAGAAGGGAAGGCCCAGCTCCCGATCTATTACATAAGCAAAAGGTTATTAGGTGCGGAATCACGATACCCACTAATCAAAAAGTTGACATTTTGCCTACTAATCGCATCCCGGAAGCTTAGGCCTTACTTCTAGGCCCATGCCATAAAAGTACTGACCAACCATCCCCCACAACAAGTGTTGCAAAAACCTGAATCATTGGGAAGGCTCTTGAAGTGGGCCATGGAATTGAGTCAATTCGACATTGCGTATGTCCCCAAAATATCGATCAAGGGGCAAGCCCTGGCCGACTTCATCGTGGAATGCACCGGGATCACTGAAAAGGACGATCCCGCCGATCCCACGGTACCCTTGTGGAAGGTTTTCGTAGACGGAGCCTTGAACAAAAATGGGGCAAGAGTTGGAATCATCCTAGTGTCACCACAAGGACACCAATTACAAAGTGCCCTGCGATTCCAGTTCAAGGCATCGAACAACGAGGCCGAGCACGAGGCCATGTTGGTCGGATTGCGCTTGGCCTAGGAAGTAGGGCCGCAAGCCTGGAGATCTATAGCGACTCCCAATTGGTTGTCAGACAAATCTCGGGAGAATACCAAACAAAAGGGGAAAAAGATGGCAGCTAATGTGACACAGACGTGAGAGATACTTCAATCTTTCAAGAAGCACTCCATCCGCCAGATCCCCAGGGAACAAAACATTTTCGCAGATACATTGGAAAAATTGGCCACAGATGCGGAGACAGAACTCTTCGGGCTGGTCCCAATCAACCATCTCCCCGCACCAAGTATTCAAGCCCCCACAATCAATGTTATAGACTACTCTACATCCTGGATGGGACCCATCATCCAATACCTAACAACCGGGGAGCTGCCCACGGACAGGGCAATAGCCAGGAAGCTTCAATACCAGGCCCCCAGATACGTCATGATGGAAGAAGAACTCTACCACAGAGGGATATCCATGCCATACCTCTGATGCGTATCCGGGACCGAAATGAGTGCAATCATGCACGAGGTGTACGAAGGTTTCTGCGGAGATCATACAGCCGAACTCAGCTTGTCCAAGAAAATCCTGCGACAAGGATATTTTTGGCCAACCATGAAGAAAGACTATGTTGATTACGTCCACAAGTGCGAACAATGCGAAAGGTAAGCGAAGAACTCGTGAGCCCCTCCAACAGAAATAACTCTAATGATGAGTCCCTGGCCCTTCGCGATGTGGGGCATCAACCTAGTAGGATCGCTCCCGACCGAAAAGGGTGGTGTGAAGTATACTATCGTGTCCGTCGACTACTACACCAAGTGGGTCGAAGCAGAACCCATGAACACCATCTCCTCAAAAAAGGCCCTGGACTTCGTCATCAACAACATCGTGTGCCGGTACGGGCTCCCTACAAGATTGTGTCCGAAAATGGGAAGCAATTTGACAGCGTCCACTTCACTGAATTCTGTGAAAGGCATGGCATCATCAAAAGCTTCTTCGCAGTGGCCAGACCTCAAGCAAATGGGAAAACAGAGGCTGTCAACAAGATCATGAAGGGAACGTTGAAGAAAAAGCTTCAAGCCTGCAAAAGCAAGTGGTCGGAGGAGCTGCCCCGCATACTATGGGCATACTGGACCACCGAACGAACATCTACCGGACACACTCCTTACTCCATGGTATACGGATGCAAAGCCGTCATCCCGGTGGAAACAGCTGTCCCATCCCACAGGAGGGACACGTATGATCCCGCTCAGAACCATGCCTTACTCCAGGAATCTTTAGACCTTATTGAAGAGATCCGGGAAGAATCCCAGGTTCAGTTGAAGATGTACCAAGGCAAGATCGCTCGGCATTTTAACTCGAAAGTTAAGAGCCAGAGGTTCGAAACCAGCGATCTAGTCCTAAGAAGAGTCTTCCCTGCAACCTAAGATCCGGGAGTGGGGGTTCTGGGCCCAAACTAGGAAGGACCATACGAAATCCAACATGAAGTGTGTCCGGGAATGTATCGCTTAAGGCAACTCGACGGAACCGAAGTCCCAAGGGCCTGGAACGCGAAACATCTCTGTAAGTACTATCAATATTCAGGAGAGCATGTTTCAGCTTTTAATTTTCCTTGTAAACAATGTACATCCCAGGGCAGTTTCTTGAATAATAAAAATGATGTGTCCAAAACATCATAAATAAATATTGTAAAACAATGAAAGTTCTCGTCCGTCTTCATAAACAAGTGACCCAAAACTAGTCTTCGCTCACTTGGGGGGGGGGGGGGGGGAGGGGAGTATATCCATTCATATGAACAAGTCCGGGAACAAAACAAAACAGGAGGCTAAGTGCTCTTAGCCCAGACCGTACAAACGGGTGGCAATGAAAACCCAACTCCTAACAAAAAGACGCGAGGCTAACGCCTAGTCCCAACCTAGATCGACAGGGTCTGGGGGGTACAAACCCGAAAGGATGCAACGCTAATGCCTAGTCCCAACCTGGACCGACAGGGTCTGGGGGTACAAACCTGAAAGGATGCAAGGCTAACGCCTAGTCCAAACCCGGACCGACAGGGCCCGAGGAATACACACCCAACTCGGACATTCATAGTCTAGGAGCAAAGAACGTGACAATCGGTCGACTGAACATAGTCCCGGATAACCAGATACCTGTCCATGTCTCTGCCATAACGGCCCGAAACCGTTAGAACGCGAGTCCTAGGTATGGGCAGATCCAAAGCAAGTTGATCAACTGATCCCTGATGGCCCAGGCCGTTGGAACCCGAACACCAAAATCAGGACAAACAAACGTGGTAGCAATTGCTAACTCACTAGCAGCCCAGGCCATTGCAGCCTGAGCAGCATGATTAAAGTAAGTTAAAATAAAAAAATTAATTAAAATCTAGAGTTCAACAATGGTCTCAGCCGTTGGAACCCGAACCAGATACTCGACTTTTTCATGCAACGGAAAAGCTTTTGCCGAAGGAAAATTAGATACATATATAAATTGTCTTGGATGCTATAAATTGTCTTGGATGCACCCGCATCTATAAAAGTGTTACAAAAGTAAATAAAAAGGAGAGAAGGAACAACACAAAGCAAAAGACCCGGGCTTAGGCCTCCCCATGTCCTAATGCCTTCGGGTTGGCCCCGTCTATCTCTTCCTCATCCAAGGGCTCCGCGTCAGCTTTCTCCTTGGCCTCAAACTCAGCTTTTTTCGTAGCAAGAACGGGGTAAAGCAGGAGGTTCATGTTCTTTTCTTGGATCCAGGCCATGTAGATGGCCTCGTCGAAGGTGGCCTCCAGCAAGGTGTCCGCTTGCTCTTTCCCTTGATGGGTCTCCCCATGCATCTTCACCTCTAGCTGAAGCAGATCATCTAATGTCTAGAGCCAAGTCTCAAGGGCAGTGATCTTCTCCCGGTCTTGGCGAGATTGGGCTTCGGCTGCCTCCAAAAGAGCCTTAGACGACGCCTTAGAGCCCCGAACACGAAGAAGCTCCGCCTCCAGACTAGCCACCAGTTTTTTATACTCGGCTTCTTTCCGGGATGAAGTCTCTTCAATCTGGAACCGGGCTTGAGCAGCCTCTTCGCGATCCACTTTGGCCTGGGCCACCTTCTTGGCCAGGGCTTCTTTAGCGGCTTCCTGCTGATTGACGGTCACCTCTAGCTCCAGCTGGCCTGTCTCCAGTTTCATCGCCATCTCGGCCATCAAGTCAGCATTCCGATGGGCGAGTAAAGCGTCCTAGAATAAACTGAAGTTAAAAAGAATATGTGGAATTAAAAATATGAAAAGCAAAAGAGATACAAACGGATAGCTTACAGCGGTGGCCTGATGACGGATAGCCTGGGAGATGAATAGAGCGTCCTGGTTGGCCAGGGTGGCATACTGTTTCAGCTGGAGGTTGGACATAGTAGCCTCAACCTGCTCCAACAGGTCCACGGCGAATGGGGCTATGTCCTGCCCCAATTTAGGACAAAACCCAGTCTCAACAACAAGTTGGTCCATGATCGGCTGGGAAACACTAAAGGCAGCTGGACGATCGGAGAACTCGACCTTGCGATGGATCATCAAGGCTCGGTAAACTTCCTCCCTCTTTCCCCGGCCGTCTTCCCATGTCTGGGACACCATCTTCGACCACTCATCCCACAAGATCATCTCCCCCTCTTCAAGTAGGGTTGGATTGATGGGAATCACAAGTGCTTCCGGAAGTTCTCAGGTGGTAAGCTGACTTTCCCCGGAAGAATTCTCAGTCAAGGAAGAATCTTTGGGCTTGGCCCTCTTCGCCCCTTTCGCGAACTCACCCGCGACCGAGTCCGCAGCTCTCTTCTCGGACCCCCAACTCGCCAGAGGTTCCTGCTCCAGGTCAATTACAGGAGGACGGCCAAGGAGAGGTGGGATAGTTTCAGCGTGAACTGTCGTAGTGGGGACTGCAGCTAAGGCCTCCTCGACCGAGTTTGGCTCCAGCACCGAACCCCCAAGAATCGCATCCAACACCTTGTGCTTGGTCACACCTTTGGTAGCTTTCTTAGCTGATGCCCTGGCCTTGGCAGCCCGGGCCTCAAGGGCTTGCTTCATCTTGGCTACCGAGTTAGACATATCGGATTCTTCTGAAATGGATAAACAGAAAGAAAGTTAGCAAAATATACAAGTTAGGATAAGAAATGAAAGTAAAAGCTAAGCTAAAAGTCCTAAAGCAAAGGAATGAATTCGGTCTCCCATGTCATCCGGGTCCAGGAAGTTGCCATATTGAAGGAACCCGAATGAGTACATGAGTCTCCGGGTCTACAGTGATGGGGGATGAAGGTCTCATTTCTCCATCGGCCCCGAACAGGGGGCCTCGACAAACTAGTCTATCCCTAACTAAGCCCCCAAAATGGGGAGCATAAGTCAAAAGCAAAGGCGAATTACCTTGCCCTAACACACTAGCCCCGGGGGCTCCCGTTTTCAGTTGAGCCTCGTCAAAGAGGGTTTCCAGCTCCTCAGAGGCGGCCCTCTCTTTTTGTTGAGCATGTTCCCTCTTCCTCTTTGCCATATCCGCCCGGGCCGCGTCTTCCACAGTCTTGATATGTTTGAGGGCCAGTTCCTCCCTCAAGGCCAGATCTTTCTCCCATTGTAGTCCCCGAAGGTTAGGGACCACGATCGTCTGGTTGGCTGCCAACATCCCGACTACTCACAGGTTGTCGGTGTTAACGTAGCCCCCTACGTCCAGATCCTCCGCGCTTAGTGTGGAATAGAACTTCCTCCAGTCAAGGATCGACTGGGTAAAGGGGTCTGGGCATAGGGTCCTGTCATCCAGGGTGGTAAGTTGAAAGCGGGTAATAAAAATTTGAAAAATGAATTAAACTAGGAAACAGGAAACTACTTACCCACTCGCTGGAAGTCCAACATCAGCGTGGGGTTCTTATCCAAGAGAAACCCGGATGTCATGAACCAATAGTGTCTGACATCCAACGAGTGCTTCCAGGAACTAGTGGGGGTAGCGTAATTGCCACGAGGTTTCAATCTGTAGAATTCATCCTGGGTCTTGTTCTTGGCATTAAGCTGCGGCTCCAGCTTATAGAAGTATAGCACCTCAGCTGGGGTCAGCTCTGGGATTTCCTTCGCCACGCAAAAAATGTGCCATCCCGCAAGCAGTCAGTAAGCTTGAGGCAAGAGTTGGAACGACGCAATCCCCACGAACTTGAAGAATTGCGCGAAGTATTCGTGAAGCAGAAGAGTGGCTCCCGCGCTGATGTTGCCCATGCTCCAAGCCCCAAATTCTCCCACGCCGGTGTGGGCCTTTTCTTCCTTTCTGGCTAGGCGGTTATAAAATAGTCTAGGAGTCCACTCCACGCCCAAATGTTTCTCCAGGGCATACAACATCTGATAGTTCCGGAATAGGCTCTTCTCCCCGTCCATCTCCCATGTGTTGCCACTAGGGGCCTTATGGCCTAACAGAGTGAAATGGGTCGCTTGGACATGTTCTTCTAAATGAATGTTGATGTCGTAACTCATAGCTGATGAACTGAGATCAAAAGGGAACAAAACAAACAACCAAGCAGTCAGCACCAAAACCCAAAAAGGTTGGTTAAGGTACGGGGGATCTCCTACGAACTGCTTGGAAGAGTCCCCTCCGGATCAGATCCGGGATCACCAGGGATCCACAAAGCCCTGATCGGGAACAAATAAGAAGGGTTCTTGTTAATGTTTTCCTAAGCCGGATTATCACCCCTTGTCCAGGGACAGCCCGGACCTGAGGGGATCCGGGACAGCCCAGACAATTTTTTCTCCTACTCTAATGCACCCAGAGCCACCCTAAAAGGAGGCACAGGCTCTAGCAACCTTATAGTTATAAAAGCAATACAACGATATGATAAACATGAGGAAACATAAGTAAAAAGTTTTGGAAGCTTAATGGAAAGGGCTGGTCGTTAAGAATGGTGTATTTCTGGCGACAGTGATGGCAAAATCACAGTTTTGAACAGGTGAAGGCGGCACAAAAGTTCGTCTAGTGGGCAATCCGAGGTCGCCCTTTCAGGTAAGGGTGCGGAGATCAGGCATGTTGGGAATAAACAACGGCGAAGATGAAGTAACTGACGGTGAATGTCGTCGGTGAGCTTAGACATAAAAGGTCCCCTATCTGATTTCGTTTGAAGAGTGTAGAGCTTTTGAATGAAAATCTAAGGGTATTTATAAAAATTGAAAAGTTGTTTTTGATCTAATGGTTTGGCACGATCCCACCCATCAGACGGTCCTGGATCGTGCAAGGACATTAATTAGCCTACTCGAGTACCGGGTCACGGTTACCCAAACGTGCGATCTACACCACCTCGATCCAACGACCCACGGGAAGAGTATCTCAAGGTTCATCCCATCCAACGGTCCTCTTTAATGTAGAGATATTAAAAATGTCATTTGTGCGGATGGGACGCTTTGGAATTTGTGCTGACGTATGACTGCCAACACGGTAACCAATAGAATGTCTCATGACCCGTTAGATTCGAGTGCCGTCGATGCGCCAATTGCAAGGGGACTCGTGTGCGCATCATGATGAAGCTGAAAGATCAGGAGACACCTAAACAGCCCTGATGTAAATGAACCAGGGCTCTGGTAAACAAACCCGGATCCTAATAAACGGACCGGGCTCCTGGGATTCGATCAGGGACGCTAATACAGGCCTACTATACAAGCTTTCGGCAAGCAATTCCCAACAATAGCAGACCCGTCGCCTTGGAAATGAACCGAGATGTATAATATTGATCCTGGAAGGCTACAACCCTCCACCGCGCAAGCACAGATGAAGGTTTGGGGGGTAATTGTTATCCCCGTTTCTCCCCAAGTGTACGGATCCACATTCTGAGTCTTTGGGATGCCCTAAAAGGACTTAAGGCCCAGATCAATCCCAGTACACGAAAACGGAACGAACTTTGGCGGCCCAAACCTCGGTAGAGCCCAAAGGGCATCCCGGAATAGAAGCCAGGACCATCGCGTTGGCATGTCAGATATTCCCAGACCCTTCCTCTGGTGCCTCCCGGGATGCAATGAAGAGGTCGTAGTTCCCAAGTCTGAGATTAGACCGGGACGGCGGTGGATGAACCCGGGTCCTAGTAAACGAACCGGGACCCTGGTAAATGAAGAGGGATGTTGGTAAACGGACCTAGACCAGGTGGCCAGGTTGGGCGTGATAAAGTGTCCTCGATACTGACATCACCCCAAGAAATGTGGAGCTATGTCCCCATAGTAACCTGTAGAAGAGGTTACATCGGGAATGTACGCCGTCAGTTCAGAACTGTACTGCCACTACTCTGACAGATCTTGTCCCCCGAAGCTTTAATGCCCTGAATTCTCCGATGTGGTTTAGTGGCGGTTTAGTAGGCTGGGAGGGCTGTAATTGTTTAATTACGCCATTAAATGAATATATATGCATGTTTATGTGAATTATATTATAATATGATGATATATGCATGCATGTGGGTCCACATTTGAAATATGATGCTGTTTTGGTAATTTGGCCCAATGAGGGTAATTTGTGTATTTGGGTGCATGATGTGATTTGTGAATGAGATTCCATCATTATGGAGATATATTCGAGCTATTCGGCATGAGACAGTTATTTTTAGTGGATTAGCGGTTTTGTCGTAACGGGGTCAATCTTGGGGTAATAGAAATGTTTATTTGATGATAAATTAGGAATATTTGAGATCAGGGTGAAATTCTTGAAGTTTTGACTATAATGTCCCCGGGGGTATTTTCGGGACCCCGAGCATTAGGTTTTATTTGAGGTTACTTAAGCTTGAAGTAGCTGTCAGATAGAACGTACGATTAGAAAACCTCTCGTTCTCCTTCGTTAGTTCATTTTTGCCACCCGGGGCATATTTAGAGAAATCTTGAGTTCTAGGAGTCGGAATCGAGCGATGATTGAGGCATAGCGATCCTAGGAAAGATTAGAAGCTTCTTGACCGAAGGATTTGACAGAAAACAACCTAACCGAAGGTAATCTAAGTTTAAAGTTTTGAGTTTTTAGAGTTTCTAAGCTTTGAATTGGACTTTGTGAATTGTTGAGTTTTTGGTTGGTTTTAACCTTGGGTTTTGAGGGTTTTGAAGCATTGGGAAGCTTGGGAACTTTGATTTGATGATTGGGGAATGTTTATGTATGATTTTGGAGGCTTTGGAGTGTTAGAAACGTGTTTTGGAATGGCCCAGAGTTGGGGGCCGCGACCCTGTTCTTGGGGTGCTGCAGCCCTGTCTTGAAGAAGCAGGTGGGGCTTCTTGTGCCTGCTGGGCGCTGCGGCCCTTGCTTCAGGTAGTTCTGGGGGCCACAGCCCAAGGTGCTAGGGCCGCAGCCCTTGCCCTGTTTTCACCCCTTTTGCTTGTTTTGACCCCGAGATCATGGTTTTAGGCCTCGGGATCACTCCTACTACTCGGATTAGTGGGGATTGATGTCTTGGAGACTAGATATTGGTTTGGGAACCCTTGATTATCATGTTATTGATGGTATCCTATAATTTGTTATGATTAGGTAACCGCTAAAGGACTAAAAGCTAAACCGTTCTCAAGGGTCGTTCTTTTGTTCATCCTAGCTCGAATCAGAGGTAAGAAAACTGCACCCCAAATGTGACATGCATGGTTATTCACGAGGCATGTTGGTTGTATAAATGTGGACATTAATTGATTGTGAAACACTTAGCAAATCTTGCTCACTTGTGCATGGTACTGACTCATTAGTCAGATTTGGCAAAGGTGCTAGTATCAACTGTGAAGTTGTGACTCATTAGTCAGGTTCGGCAGTGGTACTGGGCACTGGTCACATTGCGCTGACTCATTAGTCAGGACGGCCTTAGCGTGTTCAACGCAAGCCAATAAAGATTAGATCTAATCGACTTTCTGCATTGAATGACTCAAAGAGCATTAATGCCGGACCGACCTCAAGTTCGATGAATATTATAAGCGCTTGTGTGGCTTACCCATCAGTCACTCACTTGTTAAAGTAGAGACTTACCCATCAGTCTCTCATTTGTTGAAGGCTAGTGGCTTACCCATCAGCCACTCTTCCATTTGAATTAGTGACCTGCTTGTCAGTCACTCAGTATGGTTTACCAGAACCTCAAGTGATATTCACTCATCTATTTGAAAGCTATGAGCTCTGTGTGATTATGATGATAATCATTTGATGATGTTTGCATATAATGTTATGTTTTCCTGCTGGGCTTTGGCTCATGGGTGCTATGTGGTGCAGGTAAAGGAAAAGAAAAGCTCACCCAGCCTTGAGTGGAGAGCTTAGGTGGTGATGTGTACATATGCGGCCGCTTGACCACCACGGCCAAGGAGTTCTCAGAGGAACTAGGGGGTTTACCCTATTTTTGCCGGTTAGGTCGGCGGGGGTTTGAAATTTTGGAACAATAATGACCTTTTTGAGTTGTAAATGTTCTTGTGGGCCCATGAACAGTTTTATGTATCAATAAAACATATCATTTCCTTTTAATTGGTTTTCACCTTAACCTGTTAATAGCACTTAGATCACGTTTTTAACCAAAGGACTCAGGCAATGAGTCAAATTTCCGGTTCACCGTTCACCGTAACTGTTCTGGGGTAACCAGGGCGTTACAGAAGCCCACGACACTCAGACTGAAGCAGAATTCTGTCGTTAGTCTTATAGTGTAGTTACGCTTGGGCTGGCCCAATGGGCCTTGGTTAGTGCATTTTATATATTAAAATCCTTTGTATTAAGCCTCCATCAGAGAGCAAATAATTTTTATACCCTTATTGGGCCCAGATTAGTCCGGCCCAAGCCCAGTGCACTCACTAGCCTATAAATATGAACAATGGTGCACTGGGGAAAAGGATCCAATTCTTCTCTGAGAAGCATACACTCTGCTCAAATTCAAAGAGTTCATTACTTAAGCTCCTAAAAAGTTATAATACAATTGACTTGTGGACTAAGGCTCATTAACGCCCCAACCACGTAAAATTCCTTGGGTGATAATATTTATTTATTACTTTCTAAAATCTCTTATTTTTCATAATTCTAGTTTCCGAAAAACTCGGTAAACAATTTGGTTAACCAAAAAATTTCTTTTCTGCTTTTTTTTATTTAAAAAATAACTATGTAGTTTCTTTCTAATTTGGTTATAGAAAAATTCATAATAAAAAATCAAAATGTGTATTTTTTTATAATACAAAATTAACTTCTAAGTTTATTTTTTGTTTGATTAATAAAAGAAACACTATTATTTACATGTAAATTACATTATTGACTAAAAAGTGAATTAAAATTTTTCATTAAAAAAAGTTACTATATTGTATACTAAAAATAAATTTCAATGATAAGCTAGAGTAATTTGTTATACTTAATTGTAACACATTAGTTCCTAAAACAAGTTTGAAGGTAACATAAAAGTATCTTAAATAATAAGACACTATAATATAGCCTAAAAATACTAATTAGTATTTTAAGATAAAATACTATCGATAAATAAATTTTGGAGGTAACCAAAATGTATATTCATCGGGCAAGTTTGTCAGTTTTGGGTTGGTTGAGTTCGGATTTTTCGAGTGGGGAAAATTAATACCGAACCCGTCCGAAATAGTATCAGGTGTTGATTGGGTTTGCATCGGGTCGGGTGGTGGGAGCTCGGGTTTGGGTGGGGAAACTAACACCGACCCTGACCAAGATGGTTGCGGGTGTGGTCGAGTTCGAGTCGTGTCGAATCGGGTTGGCTTGTCCTTTTTTTCTTTTTAAATACCATTTTTTTTCTTAAAAAATTAGACTTTTAACTATTTTTTTTTTACAATTTGGATTTAGTTTATTATTTTTGTAAATTTTAAGTGATTAATATATTTTACCATTGATTAAAAATAGACTTCTTAGTACATAAAACTTACTACTTAGAAAAAAATTAATTTGTAAAATTATTGCAATTTACTCAACTTTAATTTATAATTTATTTTTTTTAAAACTTAAAATAAAAAAAAATGCTCGGTTGGGTTCGAGTGTACCAAAAGCTGATGGAAACGGCCACCCAAACCTATGGTCGGGTTTAACCCGATTCGACCCAAACACACGGGTTTCATCTTTTTTTCAGGTTTTTCGGGTGCGGTCGGGCAGGTCTTGTGGTTCTTCGGGTCTAGACATGCACCCCTACTAAAAATAAACTTTTTTTGTGAAAAGTAATCAAGTGGTAACTTATCTGTTGGGTTTTATGGCCTTATAAAACCATGTCAAATGTAACACGATTTCATATTGTCAATAAAAGTAGTAGAAATTATGTAGTTTGACAACCGTGTTACTTGCTCATTTTATTACATTATTATTGAAATAATACAAACATTTATAAAATCCTGAACATATGGATGGTTACAATTATAATGACTAGGTCACAGTGGATTATAGTTGTAATTATATGTTCAAAAGAACGAGTCCTAAGATTAGACCAGCGCATTGAATTTTCACTGATTAGGTAATCTATGATATGATTTACTTACACATTCGAGGTGTGATGTCTTGTCCAAGGCATTGACCAAGTAGATAAGATCGGATGTATTTGATTACATCGAAATAGGACCGATTTTGATTATTGATTGATAAATAAGTATCGTTGTTATCGAATCTAATCAATGTCATAACGTTGACCATAGGTTAAGTCGTTCTTAATTCTGAGTGATAATATTCTGCTAATTATATTATTTAAATCGTTTGACTTGTTCGTTACTAGCTTACCCTACGGTCTAGCCCATACTTACATCTTGGAGATTTAGTAGTGTAATTGAGTGGGAGTATTATTCATAGATATGAAATCTATAACTTCTGTATTAGAAGCGAAAAGATGATTTCCTTAATTTCTTTGTTCAAAATGTTAAATGATTGAGATCTCATTTCTATGATTAAGTTCACAAAAATATCATTTATAAGAAACTTAGTGGAAATTAAGGATAAAATATTGATGAGGGATAAAACAGTAATTTGTACCTAGCTCATTAGTAAGTCATCGATAGAGGATTGACTGACTGTAATAGTTATAACAATGGATAACGTATTTATGGTTTGGAAAATATGTTCTATGAATTCAAGAGTTCAATTCCGAGTCTGTAGTGGAGTCACGAAGAATTAATAAGGTAGTGAAATTATTCGTCAATAAATTCACGATAACTTATTGGAGCTTGATTTTATGGATCCATGGTCCCCGCATCACCTTTGAGTAAATCATTTAGAATGTATCAATTAATTGATTTAATTATCAATTAGGATTTTCAAATTTGACTAGGTCAATTTTGGAAAATTTACAGAGATATGAGATTTAGAAAATAAAAGAGAATCTTTGAGTATATTTATTAATATTGATAAATTGGTGTCAATGTAAATAAATAATATCAAATCAAGTTTCAAATTATAATTAATTAATTTGAATAAGGATTTAATTAATTAAAAAATAAATAAATAAAAAGTTTTTAATTTAGGCCCAATTGGGATTTAAATTCAAAACAAAGAGATTGGTCCAAGTCCATTTGTGGGAGCCCAAGACTTTTATCTGTTTGTTTATTATTTTAATTAATTTAAATTTAAATAAAGCTCATTAAGTTGCCTATATAAGGAATATGATATCTAAAATTTTCAAGAAGGAATATGATATTTAGGATTAAGTTGCCTGTCACACTCAGTTGACTCTTATTCTTCTCTTTTAGGTCTCTATCTCATGTGTTGAGAACCAGCTCACACTAGTTCTAGGTTGATCAAAGACTTGGTGAGGAAGACTGTGTTGCTGATCTAGTTCAATCTCTTGATAATACTCTACTACATAAAGGAATCACGGGTTAGAGAGATTGAATGAATGAGTTGTTCCACTTCTGTTGCGTATATGTTAATTTCTGTACTTAACTCTGTTTATCAATTCCATAAGAGCATGTTTTAGGAATTTACATGTATGTTTGATAATATGTAAATTATATGAAAATAAATAGACCCTGCAATATGTATTTCCTACATTATCACCATTATAAGTAACCAAATAGTACTTTTGAAAAACCAAAAAATGAGTTTTGGAAATATTTCCAATTCAAGTATATTATTTTTTAAATCCACTATTTTTTGATGATGTGGCAAAGTATTTTTGTAAATAAAATTATGTTGATGATTTTTGTAATTATTTTATGTTATATGTATATAATTGTAAAAATCCCTTCATTCATTATGATAACCTCATTTAGAATTGGAACCTAATGTCTATATTATCAATAAAATACACATGAAAATATAAATTTTTTTATAAATAAGTTCATTGGCTCTGATTTTCTTTAGAGGGTCTATTATTATAATTTGTTACAAGGATCATGCGATATGGATTAATTACAATCTTTTCATTAACTAATTGTACATTTTAGAACAAAATTAGTCCAACTAAACGATAAAAATTAATAATATAATTTAAATAAATATCAATTCTGTCTTTTTTTCATCTTTTTCATGGAGATGTAAGAAAAGGTAATTGACATCTTGATTCTTGACGTTTCTTCAGTTAGCAAAACGAATGTTGGAAGCGTTTTTGGTCTGTCTGTCCTTGCAATTAAGCCACAAAGGCAGAAGTTTCCTAACTCCTTAATAATAATTTCGGAACTTCATTTATAACCAGAAGGCCAATACAAGTACTTCCCAAAACCTTCCAACTATCCTAACCCTCCTCAGATTTCACCTAAAATACAAGTAAATTTCAATTAAAAAAAAAACCAATTTACTATAGTTAAATAAACAGCATGATTCTCCACAACTTACATACTGGTGGCTATGAATGATGCCTCTTAATTTGTATAAAAATATTGGGCAACATGCTTTTGTTGTAAGAGGGACCAAGTTGTGCTTGTTTAAATAAAATAATGATACTGGGCCCACAAAATTATGTGAATGAATGAGAACCAGGTATATGACATTTTGGTGTTCTTCATGGGGCAAGGCAGTCATGGCAAATGCTTCAGTACTGGCACAAACTTAATTCACCATCTTACGTAGTGATAATAAAGTAATTAACTAGCACAAAGGAATTGTGACAATGATGTAATATAATATTATTACATGCCAATGATGTAAGGTAGCATTTATAAATAATTTTTGTGAAAAAAAAAACTATGCATTAACCACAAGTCGAACAACCAAACAATTTTAGTTAGTCATGCTATTATGTAATTCTTGTTGTAGAATCTCATGAAAACATCCCAAATGATATAAAACTATAAAATTCCAAAGGTAGTAAACTATAGAGATAAGTTTTCTTAATAACAAAACGCCTGGCAACTAAGCTTTGAAATCCCCACCCCTTCTACCGGTTTTTCTTCCTTTTTTTTTCTGCATCCCTCTCTACACCATAATATGACAGTCTTTATAGCCTTACATGTACTGTACAAACTATTTTAACCATCGGATATTTATTGAAACACTTCAATGGTGGAGATTTAGTATACACCACACGCTATGTAAATTTGGCTAATATTCAACATGGCCAAGGCAACGCCAGAAATGGTCGTGGTCAACCAATGCCAATACACAAAAGCAAAACTACTATAATATATTGGCAGGCCGACTATGTTGTCACACACACAGCATTCAGTGTCAGCTTTCACACGTTGGCCGGCCAAAAAAAGGCCAAATTAGAAGAGAAGAAAGAGTAGGCATTGCATATTTGAATAGGGAATTCAACCAATTTGTAATGTACAAGAGAGCTATACTTTTGAGTTGAACTCCAGCCCCCCAAACCCAACCTATATGACCAAAGCAATGACCTACATCCCATCCGCATCCATGATTTACAGGTCAACTGGGAAATTACATTCAAAACCAATCAAACCAAATAACTTTGCAAATTACAAACAATCCAAGAAGAAGAGGAAGAAGAAAAAATTAAAAAATCCGCTATCAAAATCCGAAAGGAGACGCATACTTGAGCATAATCTTCAATAGGGTAGTGTATGGATGATTTGATTATTGGCTTTACACTTGAGTGCTTGTAAGACATCTCCAATGCCTTGTGCGGGGCCCTTTTTCCAGAAGCATCAGCAAACCCATACTGTTGGCTGATAACCCAAACATGTATCTGCAATCATATTACAAATTGAGAAATGCATGAAGAACATCAGATTCCTACACTAAGCACATTATCACGTTAAACAAGTAGTGATTAACACAAACTGCTCAAGGATAGACACCAAGACGAAAGAAAGAGATTTCTATTCTAAACATCAGACTGAATATATTAAAAGGAGCTTTTCTTGGCATATGCAACTAGTGATCAACAAATTGTTCAAGGGTACAGACACTCTTTCCTAGAACTATATGTTCAAACTGAACTATCTGTTCTCTATTTAAAATGATAATATGCATACTTCATATAGGATACTGTTAATTCGTTACAAATCATTGTTGTTCATCAACTTAATCAGAAATACCATTGATCCAATCATCAGCTTATTAGATGCACTTTTTGTTTATCATCGCAAAAGAAAAAAAAATGTGAACCATGAAACATAAGACAAAGGCCTATTCTTTACTAATTGTGTAAATCACTAATGAATTACTTACTTGCTTCGGCGAGCTTTCCTCTTCCAGAAAACAAAGGAAATGATCCACTGAAGGCCAAACATCAAAAGAAACAGCCGAGTCAATTGCAATTAACAAAAAATAAAAAAGATGTCAAAGAAGCAAAAGAATCAGTTGCAGTCAGTTGCAGTTACCTTGAAAACAGACATGAAGGAAAAGCTTCCAAGAATAGATGGCTTTTTAACAGTAATTTGTCTTGAGGGTGACACATCCTTGCACAACTGTTGTGCTATTTCTTTCAGTAACACTAGTTGAGCTTTATCTGTTCCAATTGAAAGAATTGCTTGCCTCATTGATTCCCTGTCAGCCTCAAGTGCCTGGAGCCTCATATAGAGCTTCTTGATTTCAGGATCTCCAATATCACCTTGATTATAAGATCCTCTTGGAGTGGTTATGTTATCCTCACCAATCCCAACTCCAGCTTTAACCTCCGCATAACCATTGTAAGGCACCCCATTATGGATTGAGTCAATGGTATAAACCCTGTCGCTCATGTCGTCTCCAATCTCTGATCCATAATCTGCATTTCTTGTGCTGTACTCCTCTGCGTGTGAAACATACTCTGTCTTCTTGAAACTAACATTGAACCTTGGAGATTCAGTGTTGAAATCTGTGCCCGCTTCTCTGACCATACCTGAAAATGAAGGTGAATCATTTGAGTATTTCCTGGAATGTCTTGACCGCCTAGGAGAGTGGCCAACTATCACCTTTTCTAAAATGTTCTTAGAACCTGCAAAATCCCCTTCCAATTGATTATTACTTGGACATCTCTCCATCTGGTGAATCCTATGCTCTAAATTTTTCAAGTGATCTCTACCACGAGGTGTTTCACCAAATGCGTGTTTTTCAACATCTGCAACATCGTCGTCATCAACCTCCAAAGAACCTAGGTTCTCATTGAGATTGCATCTCAAAGGTGGGTATTCAAACATTGGAATCTCGTTTTGTGAGTCAAATTCCATCATGTTGTCATTACCCTTCTCACCCTCAGCCTCTGCCTCTGTGAGCCCATAACTCATCATCCTATGCTTATAGGCCTGCACTTCACATGAGAGTGATTGAATGACCTGCTCTCTCTTGTACAACAGGTCTTCTATTGCCATAAACTCTTGTTGGTCATGTGCCATTTTCTCCTCAGCAAAACGCTTAAATTGCCGGGCCTCCATTTGGATTTCAGCCTTCTCCCTCTGTAGCCTGAGTATCATAGACATGGCTTCATTTGCAGCTGACGAGGAAGCATTTCTCTCCTCTTCTAATTCTGTATATAAATCCTGTATCGTTTGCTGCTGGTTACCAACCATCTCTCGTAGTGCAGCACATTCATTCTCAACTTGGACCCGAGCAACCGATAAAGGTTCGAAGCCTGGTATGAAGAATGGCTTATTTTCCTCAACCTCGTCATATTTTCTCTTCACAGACCTAAACCAAGGCCCTGAAGTACCACTAATCGAGGAACAACTACAACCACAATTACAACATTTCACCAAGTCCCTTGAAGATGGAAACGCTTCCAAATCCATAAAACACTTCTCATCCAATATTCAAACAATTCAAGATCAAAGAGAACCCAGTTTCACTATAGAAATTTATCAATAATCCACAAATAGGTTATCTTGTGGATTATTGAGGTTACCTTGAAGAAGAAGAAGAAGAAGAAGAGGTTATCTTGGAGCTCCAAATCTCTCTCAGACAATCTAAAAGCCTTTAATAAGGATTTTGCTCCCTTTCTTTACTCCAACTACCAGCAAGTTTTTCCTCCAGAACAAATCACATGAGAAAAAACACACCTAAATCCAAACATATAAAAACAAGAATTTTAAATTTCAATTCTAAAGAATGTAAAGAAAAAACCAAACTGGTATTACCGGGAAACATATAAAAGATAAAGAGGAAATTGAAGCATAATATATATTTTTCACGTAAACAATCAAATTTAATCGAAATTAACTCAGCGAAAAAGCCATTTGGATTTGATTATAGACGATAAACATGAATAGTTGAGAGAAAAAAACTTTCAAAGAAAAATCAAAACAATATTTCTCGTCCTATTGGTTCGGAACAAATCCATAAAAAAGAGGCTTACCGAACTAGGTCGTCGATTACAGCTGGAAATAGAGCGAAAAAATTTCCCGGGAAACGCAGCTTTTCCGAGAAAACTCAGGATCTAAATAAACAAACAAAATTGAAAAAAATCGACCACCGAACGGAGCTGGTACCCTTTTTCCTCCTCGTAATAATACTTTCGCGGGTGTTTGGACGGAAGGAAAATCAAAGGCAAAGAGAGGGAAACTGAGAGAATTTGGAAACCCTAGAATTCTTATTTTTATTTGATTTTATTTAAAAAATATATAAAATTTGTTAATAATATTTTCTTGGGTTTTGTGTTAACGTTTCTTGATTTTCGCGATTTGAGTTTTGATGAGAGAGAATGAGAGATTCAGAAACCAAAGAACAGAGAGAGAGAAATTTTTTTAAAATAAATAATTAATTAAATTTAAATAGAAAATAGTAATAGAAAACCTGTATCAACTAATTACAACTAACTAGTTATTGCCACCTGGACTAGATAATTTGGTGTTTCAAAAATAATAAAACTAAATATTATCATTTTTTTCTCTTTCTCATGTGCTTATAATTATCTATTTTTAAAAAAATAAATTTTTCTGATACGAGAGTTTATTGCGTCAATCATTATTATTACATTATCCAGCAATTGACAATACAAAAGAAAAGTTAATTACTAATCATTGGAGTTATTATGATTTTCATCTCATAATTGATATTATTTTAAATTATTTTATTTATTTTTGACTAAATCAAGTGATTAATTATTTTAGGCTAATTTTAGGTTTCACCTTACACATATTTTATTAAGATAAAAAAATATGCATATAAAGATATAGGCACTTTTGGCGAAGTTTTCAGTTATAGCTTAAGCATAATAAATACAAATTATGAGTTATTTTTCCTCTTTAAATAACTATCATAAAAATATTTTCTTAATATTTATTTTTTTAAAAGTATTTTGATATCAATAAAAAAATATTTTCAATGGTAAATTAAGAATTATAAAAAAATATTTATTATAAATATTAGTAAGTAATTTTTATTAAGATTAGATACAAGCAACATGAAATATGCACGTTTGCTTAGTTTTATTTATAGAATTTATTAATTATTTTTATTAAATTTATATTAATATCATATAAATTTTAAAATAAATATATTATTTTAATTAAATAATTTTTTTTGTTTAAGTTTATGTTTGTTCTAGTTTTTTTAATTTGAGAGTGACAACAAAAGATTATATATTATATATTTAATGTAATATTAAATATTATACGTGTATTTTAAATTTAAGTTTCTGCTTAGGTTTTTTTAAAGCAATTTGTTACTAATTCGCATTAGATTAAATTATATGTTTAATATGATATTATTCTAATAAGTGAGTTTAAGTTTAAGTTTAATTAAATTTTATTTAAGTTATAAACATATACTTTTATTATTTTTAAATAATTATCGTTGTAAAATATCTAAAAAAATATTCTATTTTAATTTGTTTCATTATTTATTATTTTTAAATAATTATCATTGTAAAATATCTCAAAAATATCATATTTTAATTTGTTTAATTATTTATTATTTTTAAATAATTATCATTATAAAATATCTCAAAAATATCCTATCTTAATTTTTTTAATTATTTATTTTATTTTATTTAAGTTTAAGTGATGTTTACAAACTACCGTTAAATGTATGAATATTCTGTTAAATATAAGAATATTTCATTAAAGTTAACATTAAAAAAATAAAAAACCTTTAAAACCAAAAATTTCTATTATCTACACACCTTTTATATAGAATAGATATATGTATTTCAATTTTAGTAATTTGTAATTTATGTTATATTTTAAATAGTTTAAAATTTAGAGTTTAATTTTATATTTTAAAAAATATATATTATTCATTTTTATTATGTTAAAACACTGGGTATGTACTAATGCAAAATTTTTAATTTTTGTAACAATCAATCATTAACCAGTACTAGTATTTATATTTAGGAAGAGGGGTAATGAGGAATAATTATATATTGTTGGAAAAAAATTATTATTCAACTAATTTGATTTTGGAAATATAATTTTGGGGTCTACATGATGTACAATTCCTAAAAGAATAAGATTTCTAATTATAAAAACCAAACTAAACAAGTGAATGGATCAACTTTAGGAAAAGTCATTCCGTTCCTACACTCATTTTAATTAATCAAATACTACATTAGGTAAACATTTTAGGAAACTTTTTGGGTACACCTCTCATTTTTTAGTGTATCGGTACATATTTTAGTGTTTTTGGTAAGTAAATAGTTACAATTTTAATTATTTTTATCATATATATATACTGAAGTTATTTAAAATATTTTGTAAATTTTTAGAAAAATTTAAATAATTTATTGTGAAAAAAATAAAATTCAAACAATATATTGCACGCGTAACTTTTTCATTTATACACGTGTGAATAAATCCCATACGTGCCGAAAATACTAATGAATGTACTGATACACTCAAAAATAGTTGTGAGAATAAGCCCCAACCTTTTTATTATTGAAAAATATACTTGAATATTTTATTATAATTTTTAAGTTGAGTATCTCTCTCAACGCTAGTGCTTGCCAAGTTTGAGATAAGATAACCTTTTCTTTTAAGAAAATAAATTGTAATAATTTACAAGCAACTCTTTTGCAAAATATTCAAAATATCTTGGCATTTTAATGCAATGATATAAATTATATTTTTGTGTACAGAAGAAAGAAAGTAGAGACAGTTTATTTATGTATTTTATAAATGATAATAACGAGTTCAGAATTGCAGATTCATATATCATCTATTGCCTATGCCAAAATTAAAGAAATTTGAAAAAGTGAATTGGGGACCCACTTTTGTTCCAATATTCTGCAACACTTTCTATCTAATTTTAATATCTATAAATTAATAGTACAAATATTCATTCTAAACTAGACAACAAGAAGTCAAATAATTTTATCTAACTGATTTTTTTATAAAAAAAATCAAAATCCAAAATCCATTATCTTATTCCAAGAGCTGTAAATGTGGGTCTACCCGGTCTGGCCCGGCCCACATTTTTGTGTCTCCGATAAATTTGGGTCAACCAGGCCTATTTTTGAAAAAGTAGGCCCAACACGGCTCATGTCATGCCGTGCTCGTGCCGTGTCGGACCGACTCATTTTTCTTATTCGGATCCAAATTTGGGCCTATTTTTTTATTGCCAAAAAATGTGAGGATGGAGAATCAAACATTCCACTTCCTTTTTAACCATCAATGGACTTACCACAAAACCAAATACATTTCTTTGTTTAAATTATAATTTTATATATTTTTTAACAATATTTTACACAAAATTATATCAAAGATAATTATTAGAATTTTAATACCTACTAATAAATGCTAAAAAATTTAACTCACAAATCTTAAAATAAATTAATATAATTATAAAAATATAAATATTGAGAAAAATAAGATTTCTATTATCATTTTAATTTATTAATAATTGACAAATAAAAATTTATTATGATTATTAATGTCAAAATATCGGGTTTTTTATCGTGTCGTACTTTCGGGCTAGTTTGTTCGTGCTTTCGTGTCGTGCCTTCGGACTTGTCGTGTTGTGTCGTGCTCAGGCTTATTTCGTGTCGTGTCGTGCCGTGCCAATTTTCAATTCGTGTCATGCCTGGCCCAGGCCATATTTTTTCGTGTCGTGTCGTGCTCGTGCCTCCCGAGCTCGTGCCGGTTTCGTGCCGTACTACAAAGCCCGGCCCGTATTTATAGCTCTAATTCCAATCGATTGATTTATTATTTTCAGCTTGATACCCATGTTTTAATGTTGAAACCATAATTTTTATCTTTCTTTCCTTCTTTCTTTACGAAAAACAAAAATGGTAAGTTAGATAATTTTCAAAATTACGTCTAATGAAAGGTCATTGATAAATGAAAATGTCTTTTTATTTATTTTTTTATTTCTACTAGTTGGAGTATAAATAAAAATTTCAAGTACTTGTAACATATACTGTCCAAACTTCCTCACTATACTATATACTTAGCTTTTGGTACTTCATGTCTTAATCACACATGACAAATGTTTTCTTTCTTAGTAGGTTTTCAATCTCACACACCAACCAACATCAAAACAAGAAAGGTTGTTGTCACTAAAAAAAATGTGTATTTGTGTGAAAAATGATAGTCTACAATTTCTATTTCAAATACATTAATCTAAATTCACATGCTATAAATGAAGAAAAATGTCAAATGCACTTTATATTATCCTTTATTTTATACTTTCTTAAATGAATGAATGTCATGTGTATTTTATTAATATTATATAATATAAAATAATTTAATAATGTCTACATATCATATATTGATGAAAGATAATGTAATAGAGAGTATTCTTAATACTCCCTGTTACTTTTACAGATCAAAATAATCCCTAAGATGATGAGAGAACTCTGTCATGATTGACAATTATTCATCAACCATGTATTGGATGAACATTTAAATTATTATTCCTCACTTGCTATATTGTTACTTTTCAACTCCTTGTTTGCAAAACACTATATTGTTATCAATTGAAAGTATCCTTTTCAGTTCGATGTTACATGAAACCAGATAATTTAATTATTGGATTTGCATTAGGCACTCAATTCATAATTTCTCTCCTTTGATATTAGTCAAAGACTCAAAAAGTGTTTGTTAATTTCCCTAGATTGATCATAATTGTGAGAAGAGCTCACGTGATTATAGATGACTTTTACTTGACTTTACTCAATTTGGGCTCTACGATAGGAATGTATATAACTCTTGGGAACACTACTTACCTCTAGAATGGCTTATATATGGTTCTTCCAAGGAGATTGTCACAGTTGATGAAAAAGATGGCAATTATCCAGCTATGGAATCGCCATCTTTAGTTCATACAAGTTCTTATAGTATTTTTTTTCCTCTGTTGAAATGAAAACCTTTTTCATTTTTGTTTTGTTTTCCTTGGAAATAAAAGTTACTGGATCGGCTAAATTATTGGGTTTTTGTTAAAATCTTTTATTCTTTGTTATTTGGTTGGTAGTCAGCAAAGAACATAGAGACTAGAGAGGTGGCCACTAGGCTAGAGTAGGATCATTGGCTTGAAAGAAATATCATAGAACTTCAAAACATGCACTATAACAAAATGCCATTTTTGTGTCAGTCAATCGTGTCAGTCAACGCAATTGACTGACGCCATTGACCGAGATTAAGCATTTGTGTCAGTTGGGCACTGCTACAAATGCAAGGGCATTTGCGTCAGTACTAACACTGACGGCGTTAATGGGGAAAATTTGCATCAATGGCAATATGACGCTGTTAACGGGACATTAGTGGGCACTAACGCAAGCCTTCCGTTAGCGTCAGTTAGGCACTGACGCAAACGTTGTTAGACCCCTATAATACACAGCTTCGTCCCTAATTTCCATTTGATCTAAAAACTTCTAAAAAAAATCTCTACGCGAAAACCTTCCACACCAGCGCCGCCTCCGACTTACTTGACCCATTTTGGTGAGTTTTTTTCATTTTTTTTTTCGTATTTAAGGTTAAATTGATGAATATAATATGTTTATAAAGCTTATACATGGTTTTTTTTTTTTAAATTTGTGTAGATTTTTTATTCTTGATGGGGGTTGGGGTTTGTTTCTTTTTTTTTTTTTTTTCTCTACTTGGGTTTCGTTTTGCAGGAGGCGCTTGGTGGTGGTTGTGGTGGTCATCGGGGTCGTGGGGGTGGCTGGAGTCGTGGGAGTGGTTGGGGTCGCGGGGGTCGAGAGGGTGGCTAGGAGCAGGGGTTGCATACGGTGGCTGGCTAGGAGCTGGGCCAGTATTTGCATAGCATTTTTTATTTTTATTTTTAATGTAGCATTTGCGTCAGTACCTAACTGTCACAAATGATAGATTTTTGGCAGTTCCCCACTGACGCAAATGCCTAGAATTTGCGTCAGTGGGGAACTATCACAAATCTGGCATTTGTGATAGTTAGGCACTAACGCAAATGTCTAACATTTGTGACAGTTAGGCACTGACGCAAATGCCTAGCATTTGCGTCAGTGGGGAACTACCACAAATCTGGCATTTGTGATAGTTAGGCACTGATGCAAATGTCAGCCTGGTTTGCGTCATGGAATTTCGTGTCATATATAAAACTGACGCAAAAACTCAATTGTGTCAGTTAGAAACTAATGCAAATTCCCTTTTTTGTAGTAGTGATGAGCTTAGTGAATGCAAAAAATCAACAACAACAACAAAAACTGAGATGAGATCTCACATTTAGGAGACATTGTTATATTATTTTAAATAATATAATATTATATTAAATAATGTAAAAAAATATGATTTGTCACACCTTGTAACATATATTGAGAGTTACAAAATTTGACACATGTGTGTGCTCATATGTAACATATTTTGGAGTTACAAAATCAGTGACAAATTTGTCACTCCCAGATATTACTCAATAATGTGTAGATTGTATGCTACATATTTGAGTTTGAATTTCACAAAGTCATAAGTGATATGGTTGTTGGAGATGTGTTTTTGTTGTACCATGATTTTAGCACGATTCCATGCATTCAGCTCGGGTACAGCTGACAGATAAATATACGGAGAAATAGCCGAAAATGATATCTGCTTTTATCCACATGGACAACTCGATATTCATAGTGGTCATACGTGGTGTAAGGCATCCTGAGTTTATCCCGAACTAAGGATGCAATGGTTGAGAAGCGCAAGCTCATAATTTTAATAATTGTCGAAGCACGAGCTTGGAGGAGATATACAGCTCGTGGTAATTCTATCATATTGCATACTCGCGAATCCCCAGAGACTCGGGATCCCTTTATACGTTTATTTATGACCAAGCTATCATATTAATTATCCGAGATAGCGGAACCTGTTTGTTGTATTATCAAATCATATCCCAATATAAATGGGAATTATTTTTATTAAATGTAATTATTATGTAAATGCGTGATTGACTCATGCGATTACTCAAACTTGTCCATGGAATTCCCTTATAAATACTGGGAATGTTAGACAGGAAAAAGGGGGACCATTATTCTGTAATACAAAAACTCTGCCAAAATAGAGAGAGAAACAGCAATAATATTGACTCATGGACTAGGTGGATTTTAACCACTGAACCACGTAAAAGTTCTGTGTTCATGAGTGAATTCATATTATTATTCATTACGGTTTACTATTAAGCACTAATCTGCCTTATTATTTCTTAATACACTGTTGGCGAAAAATCGCGTCTACAGTTTGGTGCTTTCATTGAGAGCAAATTAGTGCTTCATCAAAATCCCAGTCGATTCTCATCATGGTGCTCACTCATTCAATGCACGATAATGAGATAGAACAGCCTGGTGGGCAAGAGGCCTATCATACCGCTGTTCCGAATGAACATGGCCTTGAGATTCAGCAACGTCCGGGAAACAACTGGCGGGTCATAGCGACACTGGGAGTTCGGCATCATTGCCACCGAATCCAAATCCAGACTACCTAACTGCAGTCGAATTGGAAAACATGCAATTGAGAAGCCATCTCGCTAAGGCAAACAAGCAGATTGAGGAGGTTTTCGCTCAGTTACCCCCTCTTGCAACCGACGTTAATGTCAGAAAGAGACAAAGTGGGTCTCACAAGTCCCACGAGAGTAATCGATCCAAACCAAGTCGATCAGTCAGAACTACCACCCAAAGTTCTGTACCTACAGGGCAAGATCGCCAGAATGCTCAACCTACTGGGGGTCATCAGCATGTCAGTCAGTCGGTTAGAACCGCAACCCCAAGTTCGGTGCCTCCTTCACAGGTCCCTAGAAATGCCCATGGAAATCCACGAGGAGGGGCTAGGACAGGCTCACAAAGACAAAATGTTCCAACAAACTCTCCTACATCGCGATCGGGTCTTCAGGTGCTGAGAGCTAGAGACAAACCCTCGAGAGACTAGCTCTGATGGAAGAGCAAATGACGAGGCTTTTATCTGGAAAAGACAAAGACGATTGCGACTTAGAGGACGAGCTCAAGCCTTTCGCTCTGAATATTGCGGCAACCACATATCTGGTAGGCTTCAGAATGCCACACTTGTCAAAATTTGATGGAGATGGAGATCCGTTACCACCTCGGAATGTTTAACACCACGATGATGGCCCACAATGTCGGGCTCGATCTAAGGTGTATTTTATTCCCTGCAACTCTGGTCGGGCAAGCCAGATAGTGGTTTAATCAATATAAGAGGCATTCCATAAGCTCATGGAAGAAGTTTTCTTCTTATTTCAAAAAAGCATTATGAGCTTCACAGGCAGCTCGGGTTGATACCGATTCACTGGCCAACGTAAAGCAGTAACCCGGTGAGACGTTGAAGGCATATCTAAGTAGGTTCACTGATGTCACTGCACGGGCTAGGGATGCTGATGACAGCTCTAAGCTAATGGCACTGAGGACAAGAATTCTCGTCGGGGGCAACCTGTGGCAAGAACTCCAAAGAAAAGCAGTTAAGAGTATGGATGAATTCTTGGCCCGATCTCAAGAGTGGATTAATCTAGAGGAGGCACGAGCTTCCATCGCGGGAATAAGCCAGACTCCCATGAAGCCCATTGGAGCGGGTAACGGGCGGTGCAACTAAGGCTCAAGCCGTTACCCATAATAACCAAGGGGGAAATAACAAAAGTAAGGGAAATGAGGAGGGTGACTAGAGAGAGACGAAGAAAAATAAGTCTAGGGAGAAATTCAAACTTGTTAACACTACTTATACCAACCTAACGGACACTAGGGAGCGCATCTTCATGGAAAATTCTACTCGTCTTCCATGGAAAAAGCCAGAGCCATTGAAGAACCAGAGGGCGAAGAGAGATTCTTCAAAGTTCTATCGATTCCATAATGACATCGGGCATAACTGTAACGACCCGAATTTGCTAATAAGGCTTAAGGGCCCTGATTAGTATGCAGGGAGGGCATAACTGGATTATATGTGATTTAATGATTAAAATCATGTTTTATGATTATTTGAATATCTGAGATGCATGACTATGTGTATTAGTATGCATGTAGGCCCTGATTAGGTTAGAAGGGCATATTCATAATTTTGGCCCGCTGAGGGCATAACTGTATATATTTGTGATAAATTGATGAGACCACATTATTATGTGGATATATTTGTAATCTGTGACTCGAGGCGATCCTAGTGAGTGGTTCAGCGGAAAAGTCACAGCGGAGATTTATACCCGGCTCGGGTCGAGCCTGGGGATATTTCTGAGAATATAGAGTATATATTAGAGTTTATTTTGATATTGAGGAATATAATTGGTGATTAGTTAGGTGTCGGGAAGTAAGCAGAAAATATTAGAGACACTCGAGGAATTGGCGGGAATTGGGTGTAATGACCGAAATGCCCCTAGGTGGATTTAAAGGCTTAGGAATAAAGAGAGGGAAAATTGGTCATTTGGATTATAAGGGATAAGAGTTAAATTGCTTTATGCCTTAGTGGAAAGTCTATAATTTGAAGGAAGTTAAAATAAAAGAAAGAAGGAAAACAGAGGTCATTTCTTCTCCCATTCGGTTTAGGTTTCTACCTCATTTCTTAAAGGAATTTGAAGCTGAAACTCAGGGGGAATCTGGGCTGGAGCTTGAGGCTAGGGTCCTTGGCTTGTCTTGAGGAGTTAGCAAGAGTATTCCATCCATTTGAGGTAAGGTCTAAGGTTGTTTTTCAGTTTTTGGTTCTTAATGTAAACATGGATTTTGAGTTGAGTTTTGATGGGGAATTCTAGGGAGTTGAGGCTGAAGCTTTGAGGAGGTGAAGGCTAAGCTAGTGTGGAGGATAACCTAAGTTGAGCTCATCCATCAAAGGTAAGAAACTCTGGTTTAAGTTTTGTGATTTCTGTGGTTTTGCTGAGATTTTGAGCTCTAGGATCAGCCATGGTGAATTTTGTGTTTTGGGGTGCATGTGATTGAATTTCTTGTGGTTGGGAATTATGGGATGAGTTGAGGATGTTGGGAGGCTTGCTTTGAATTTTGGTTGAAGTTTGGTTGAGTTTTGGAAAGATTTGGCTCGGGAAAATTCGAAGTGGAAAATCTGTGCTGGGGTGTGCTGTGACTAGCGCTACAGCGCTAGTCACTAGGGTGCTACAGCGCTAGGCCCTGAAGCTCCAGAGCCGTTTGGCTCTGTTTGTAGCGCTATAGCGCTCTCCTTAGGGCGCTGTAGCGCTACCCTGTTTCTAGAAAGGGGTTTTTGGGTTATTTCTAAGGGTTTTTGCCCGGGGGTTCGGGGTTTGATTCCACCACCCCGTTTGGTGGAATTAGGGCTTCCCGAGGGCTCAGGATTGGTCCCGAGGCTAGGTTTTGGATTTGAGGTTTGGTGATGATTCTGATCTAAGGCTGTGACTAGGTGTACGCTAGGGCTCAGGAGGGATCGTGCTTGAGGATCAAATTGAACAAAGCTTGCGAATCTAAAGGTAAGAAAACTACACCCGGTTATGTGTTTGTGATGGGACTAAGAGCTCCCTATATTTGTATGATGTCATAGATGGTATTATGCCATGGGACATGTGATAAACGGCCTAAGGGTGCCGTAAATAATACTTGCGCACAGGACGCAGCTCGGCCACTAGTAGCTGATGACAACTTAATATTCACTTAGCTCGGTTTAAGCGGGCCGGAGTCAGTGGGATAAATATAGGGTGTGGCCTAAGGGCGTTAGCCCTAGTTATCATATGTGAATTGATTACTGATATGAAACGATATACTTGGTATGCTGAATACTTGATTAACATGAATGCTTAGACTGTTGAGTACATGCTTATGCGGTATGAGTTATCTGATTGTCTGTTGAATGATTATGCTTTGTTATTGTGTTTTCTTGCTGGGCCTTGGCTCACGGGTGCTACGTGGTGCAGGTAAAGGCAAAGGCAAGTTGGACCAACCCTGAGATGGAGAGCTGCAGGGCTGAATGTACATAGTCAGCTGATCAGCTGTCACGACTGAGGAGTGGAACAGGACGAGAAAAACCTATTTGTCTGTTTTGCCTTAGAGTGGCTAGCAACTGTATTTAAATCTTAAATCTTTTGTAAACGGTCTTAAACTTATTACTTTTGGGATCCCATGTAAAAAGAAAATGTTTATTTATAAGAAATGAAGTTTTTGAGACCAAAATCTTTTAACCCTAATTCAATTATAGTTTCAGTAACACGTTTCTAACTAAATGACTTGATTAGCAAGTCTTGCAACTTTATAAACACACAGTGTAATGACCTTGGCTATCCAGGGCGTTACAATAACACTGATGATTGTCGACAGCTGAAGGATGAGATTGAAACTCTCATTAGAGAAGGACCTTTAGCCTAGTACACCCGAAATCGGGTGGTCCTTAATCAGCCCGCTGGATCAAACCCTCCATCAGTCCCCAAAGCTCCAGTAAGTCAAACTGGAGCTTAAGCAAATCAGGTCGACCCTCCTTCGATAGTAGGGGAGATATAACTACCATTTCGGGAGGACCTCATTTGGCAGGCACGAGCAGCAGGGCCCAGAAGAGGTACATTAACTAATTGAAGTCCCATAACGGAGTGGAGTTCGTCCCGAAACAGCGGTTATCGAAACAACAACGATTGGAAAAGCAACCAATCATTTTCACAGAAGAGGATGCTTGCCACGTCCAATTCCCACATAACGATCAATTGGTCATAACCATTTAGCTCGCCAACCAGAGGGTCTAGAGGACACTGGTAGATAACGAAAGTTCTGTGAATCTACTTTTCAGGTCCATCTTTGAAAAAATGGGGTTTTCTATAACAGGTCTGTACGGGTTTTCTGGTGAAGGGTCGGCAGCCATCGGGATGATCGGATTGGTAGTGACATTGGGAGAATTCTCGCGAACTGTTTCCAAGTTACCTGAGTTTATGGTAATCGATTGTCCAGCTGCATACAATGCGATTTTGGGCCGACCTGTGCTAATGGCGTTTGAAGCCATAACCTCTATCCGCCACCTAGCAATAAAATTCCCCTCAGTTGTGGGATTATGCACCGTCAAAGGTGATCAGCTCGCCGTCGGAGAATGCTATAGCATTTCTATGAAGGGAAAATCATAACCCGGGCAGCAAGCTATGGTCATAAATGACGAAGGTGAGGAGTCACAGGAAGTAGAAGTTACTTGTGGGACGGAAAAACCTCACCAAAAAGAGGATAGTAATGTAACGCCCCATGTCACTATGGCTGGTTCCTGGAATGACGACTGGCCCTACAAACCAACATGAGTCTTTCCAGCGTGCTTTGTCCTCACTCGCACTCTTCCTGGGAAAGCTTCCCAGGAGGTCACCCATCATAGGATTGCTCCAGGTCAAGCACGCTTAACTTTGGAGTTCTCAAGTGATGGGCTACCGAAAAGAAGATGCATCTTATTGGCATAGGTAGTACCCATCAATCCATTTAAGCCATCTTCAACTGTATAGTCCCATACCTACACAGTCTTAGAATCATCACACTTGACCTTCCCCAGGCGGTGTGGGATTGCACAACTTTTACCCAGTCTTTCCCCCTACGGATCACGGGATTCTGACTGTCACAAGTAACGTCACCCAATGCAATGACATTGATCCACGGATGTGAAGACAGGTCAGAACTCCAAGCCATAGAGAGCTCGGGGAAGTACACATTGACCCTAAAGAAGCTTCAAGAGTCGTAAAGGTTGGAAAGAATCTTGATGGTAAAAGGTAGAATGAGCTGTTCAATTTCTTATAGGAGAATCTGGACGTTTTCGCCTGGTCACATGAATATATGGTGGGAATAAGTCCGAGTGTAATCATGCACACCTTAAATTTGGACAAAAACGTGCCTGCGAAATCCCAAAAACGGAGACGCTTGGGAACGGTCCGAGCTGAAGCTCTTGAGGAAGAAGTAGCTCGGCTATTAAAGTGCGGGTTTATCCGCGAGGCAAAATACCTGATCTGGGTCGCCAATCCCATGCTGCTCCTAAAGCCAAATGGGAAATGGAGGACCTGTATCGACTTCTCCGATTTGAATAAAGCTTGTCCCAATGATTGTTTCCCACTGCCAAGGATTGATCAGTTGGTAGATGCCACTGCAGGTCATGAGCTCATGTCCTTCGTGGATGCGTATTCTGGATATAACCAGATCACGATGAATCCTGCGGACCAAGAACATACTAGCTTCATGACCCCAAATAACGTATATTGTTATAAAGTTATGCCCATTGGGCTGAAGAAAGCCGGAGCTTTTGTCAACAAGATGTTCGCTAATCAGATCGGGAGAAATATGGAAGTGTATGTCGACAATATGCTTGTCAAATCAAAGACTATCGATAACCATGTAGCTAATCTAGAAGAATGTTTTGGAATCTTAAGGAGGTGTGATATGAAGCTGAATCCTCAGAAGTGCACTATAACACCCTAGATAGCCAAGACTGTTACACTGTGTATTTATAAAGTGTTAGACTTGCTAATCAAGTCATTTAATTAAAAACGTGTTATTGAAACTATAAAGGAACTAGGGTTAAAATGTTTTGGTCTCAAAAGTCACATATTCATAAAGAAAGGTTTCCTGTTTACACGGGATCCCAAAAACATTAAGATTAAAGACCGTTTACAAAAGACATAAGGTTTAAATACAATATCAAGCCATATTAAGGCAAAACAGACAGATAGGCAATCCCTGTCGTGATCCACTCCTCGACCATGGTGATCGAACAGCTGGCTATGTACATTCAACCCCTCAGCTCTCCATCTTAGGATTGGTCCAACTTGCCCTTGCCTTTACCTGCACCACGTAGCACCCGTGAGCCAAGGCCCAGCAAGAAAACACAACAACAGAGCATAAACAATCAACAGACAAGTCAATATCTCATATTGCATCACATATTCTCAACCATATAAGCATTTAGTATAATCAAATATTCCACATACTAAACATATCAACTCATATCATATATCAGTTCACAAATGATAACTAGGGCTAGCGCCCTCAGGCCTCTCCCTCCGTTATCCCACTGACTCCGGCCCGCTTAAACCGAGCTCAGTGAATATTAAGCTGTCCTCGGCTACCAGTGGCCAAGCCGCACCCTGTGCACAAATATTGTGTACGACACCCTTAGGCCGCTATCACATGTCCCATGGAATAATACCATCATTGACATAATACAAATATCGAGAGCACTTAGTCCCATCACAAGCATATAACCGGGTGCAGTTTTCTAACCTTTCAATTCGCTAGCTTTGATCACTCGACTCCTTGAGCACGACCCCCCTCGAGCCCTAGTGCTCACCTAAACACAACCATAGGCCAAAGTCATCATCAATCCTCAAGTCCAAAACCTAGCCTCGGGGCCAATCTCGAGCCCCCGGGAAGTCCTAGTTCCACCAAAGAAGGTGGTGGAATCAAACCCCAAACCCTTTGTCAAAAACCCTTGCAAACAACCCTAAAATCCCCTTCTGAAAACAGGGTAGCGCTATAGCGCTCTTAGGAGGGCGCTACAGCGCTACAAACAGAAGCAAAATCCCCCAGGAAGCTTGGCCTAGCGCTACAGCACCTAAAGGCTAGCGATGTAGCGCTAGTCACAGACAGGCAACTTCCAGATTTCCCCTCCTGCGATTTTCTCGAACCAAACTCAACCAAAACTTCTCCAAACCTTCACCAAACTCAAAAACAACCTTATGAACATACTCCACTCATCCCAAGCACCCCAAATACTCAAAACCCAACCACATGCATCCCTAATCTCAAAATTCACCATAGCCACTTCTAGACTTCAAAACTTAGCAGAAACCAGTTAAACATCAAAGTTACAAGCTTAGAATTCATACCTTTAATGGGATTTCGATTTCAATACAACCTCTACACCTCCTTAGCTTGCTCTTCCTCAACCTTGGCCCTAAATCCCTTAAAGTTCCCATCAAACTCAGCTTACACACCATAGTTCAAAAACCAAAACCAGAAACTGAAGAAACTACAAAACCTTACCTCAAGTGTTAGGGTGTTCTTGCTAAACCTCTTCCAATTCTCCAAGCCTAGCTTAGGATTCTTGATGCTCAGCCTAACTTAGCTCCTCCCTGAGCTTTGCCTCAAAAATACTCAAGAAACTGATGAAGAAAGCATAAGCCGACCTTAGGAACTCTTTGTTTTCTCCTTTTCCTTTTTCTTTCTTTTCCTTCTTTTCTTTTCAGACTTCTATACTTTTCTACAACTTCCACTAACATAAAGCCTCAATTTTACTTATCTCTATCTGCCAAATGACCACAATACCCTCCCCTTTAATTCCAAGCCCTTTAGTCCACTTAAGGGCATTTTAGTCATTTCACCCCAATTCTCGCTAACTCCTCGAGTGTCTCTAATATTTACCGCTTAATTCCCGATACCTAATTAATCTCCAATTATATTCCTCGAGGTCAAAATAGACTCCAATATACTCACTAAATTCCCATTTATACCCCTAGGCTCACCCCGAGTCGGGTATAAATCCCCGCCATGACTTTTTCGCTACTTTGCTCACTAGGATCGTCTCGAGTCACAGATCACAGATATATCCACATAATAATGTGGTCTCGACAATTATCACATATATCAATACAGTTATGCCCATACTGGCTAAAATTACGATTATGCCCTTAGAACCTAATCAGGGCCTACATGCATACTAATACACATAGTCATGCATCTCAAATATTCAAATAGTCATATAACATGCTTTAAATGATAATCATGCATTTTGCTCATTAAAGTCACACATAATTCCCGTTATGCCCTCCAGGCACACTAATCAAGGCCCTTAAGCCTTATTAGCGAATTTGGGTCGTTACAACTATCCCCTCCTAATGAGAATTTCGTCCTCGAAATTTACTTGAACAACTCGGGATACTGATCCCGCATCCCTGTCTCAAGCTCCTAGGTCACCTCCTCGACCTTATTATTCCTCCACAGTACTTTAACAAGAGGAATCGTCTTATTCCGTAATACTTTATCTTTCCGATCCAAGATTTGAACTGGTTGCTCCTCATAAGCCAAATCTGTCTGTAACTCCAAATCTTCATACCTCAACACATGAGTCACATCTGAGACATACTTCCGAAGCATGGAAACATGGAATACGTCATGAACCCCATACAACGATAGCAGCAAAGCTAATCTGTAAGCCACCTGACCAATCCTTTCCAGGATCTCGAATGGTCAAATGAATCTAGGGCTTAGCTTGCCCTTCTCTCCAAACCTCCTCACCCCTCGCAATGGTGAAACTCGGAGAAAGACGTGGTCCGTAACCTGGAACTCCACGTTCCTACGCTTAGGATCAGCATAGCTTTTCTGTCTGCTCTGAGAAGCGAGCATTCTAGCCCGAATCTTCTCTATAGCTTCACTTGTCCTCTAAACCATATCTGGCCCCAAATATCTCCTCTCACCCATCTCATCCCAATGAATGGGTGATCTACACTTCCTCCCATACAACATCTCATAGGGAGCCACTCCAATCGTTGACTGATAACTATTGTTGTACGAAAATTCAATCAACATAAGATACTTACTCCATGAACCCTCAAAATCAATCACACATGCTCTGAGCATATACTCTAACACCTGAATCGTCCTCTCAGACTGTCCATCAGTCTGAGGATGAAAGGCTGTATTGAACTTCAACTGAGTCTCCAAAGCCTTCTGCAAACTACCCCAAAACTTGGAAGTGAAGATAGGATTCTGGTCTGACACTATAGACTTAGGAACCCCATGGAGACGTATGATCTCCCTCACAATCAACTCTGCATACTGATCCACAGTATATGTCGACCTCACTGGTAGAAAATGGGCTAACTTGGTGTATCTATCCACTATCACCCACACCGAGTCATGAAGTCCTACTGTCCTGGGTAATCCTCCCACAAAATCCATAGTAATGTCCTCCCATTTCCATTCAGGAATACCCAAAGGCTGAAGCAACCCTGCTGGTCGCTGATCCTC
Source organism: Humulus lupulus (assembly GCF_963169125.1). Classification (NCBI taxonomy): domain Eukaryota; kingdom Viridiplantae; phylum Streptophyta; class Magnoliopsida; order Rosales; family Cannabaceae; genus Humulus; species Humulus lupulus. The sequence continues at coordinate 243,965,515 of NC_084795.1, read as the reverse complement.
AGCTTTTACCTGTTGACAGGTTAAGCATCTAGCAACGTACTCTACCACATCCCTCTTCATCCCAGGCCACCAATATAAAGTTTGTAGATCCTGATACATCTTCGTGGTACCCGGATAAAGTGAGTACGGCATCGTATGAGACTCATCCAGTATCCCTCGTCTGATCCCCTCATCAGCTGGAACATAAATCTGTCCTTGATACCGAAGTAAACCAACCTCAGATACAGAATAGTCCTTAGCTACTCCCTCTAAGACATCCTCTCTAACCCTCCGTAACTGAGCATCCACCAACTGCCCTTCTCTGATCCGCTCTAGCAGGGTCGACTGCAGAGTAATATTGGCTAATCGGCCCACCACCAACTCTATCCCTGCTCTAACCATCTCATCAGCTAACTTCCTTGAGATCTGAACGGAATTGTATAACTGACATGGACCTCTTCGGCTCAGTGCATCCGCTGCCACATTGGCTTTTCCCGGATGGTAAAGAATATCACAATCATAATCCTTTACCAACTCTAGCCAGCGCCTTTGTCTCATGTTCAGGTCCTTCTACGTAAAGAAATACTTCAGGCTCTTGTGGTCAGTGTATACCTCGCACTTCTCCCCATACAGGTAGTGTCGCCAAATCTTCAGTGCAAAAACTACTGCTGCCAGCTCCAAATCATGAGTAGGATACCACTGCTCATACTCCTTCAGCTGTCGTGATGCATAAGCTATAACCTTCTCATTCTGCATCAACACACAGCCTAAGCCCAACCTTGATGCATCGCATTAAACAACAAACTTCCCTTCCCCCGAAGGAAGATTCAACACTGGCGTTGTAATAAGTCGTCGCTTCAGCTCTTGGAAACTTTCTTTACACTTATCTGACCAGATAAACTTTAGATTCTTCCATGTCAATTATGTCATCGGTGTTGCTATCTTCGAGAAACCCTCCACAAACCGTCTGTAGTAACCTGCCAACCCAAGAAAACTCCGCACCTTCGAGGCGTTCCTTGGCCTCGGCCAATCCCTAACCGCCTCTACCTTAGATGGATCCACCTTAATCCCATCTGCACCTATGATATGTCCAAGGAATGTCACTTCTGGTAACCAAAATTCACACTTCTTAAACTTGGCGTACAACTGATGCTCCCTCAACCTCTGAAGAACCTGTCGAAGATGAAGCTCGTGCTCTGCCTCTAAATTGGAATACACCAAGATGTCATCGATGAAGACAATAACGAATTGATCTAGAAAATCCTTGAACACTCTATTCATTAGATCCATAAAGGCTGCTGGGGCATTGGTCAAACCAAAAGACATGACCAAGAACTCATAGTGCCCATACCGCATTCGGAAGGCCGTCTTAGGTATGTCCTCATCCTTGATCCTCAGCTGGTGATAACCAGATCAAAGATCAATCTTTGAGAACACCGTCTTACCCTGCAGCTGATCAAATAAGTCATCAATCCTTGGTAGGGGATACTTATTCTTGATAGTTAACTTGTTTAATTCCCGGTAGTCGATGCACATTCTCAAAGTCCCGTCCTTCTTCTTTACAAACAAAACTGGAGCTCCCCATGGTGAGTAACTAGGCCTGATGAACCCCAAATCGAGAAGCTCTTGCAGCTGTATCTTTAATTCTTTTAGTTCCGCCGGTGCCATCCTATATGGTGCCCTCGACACTGGCTCTGTCCCTGGGGCTAACTCAATGACAAACTGAATCTCTCGACGCGGCGGCAATCCAGGCAAATCCTCAGGAAACACATCCAAGAACTAGCAAACCAATCTGGTCTCCTCTGGTCCTACTGGTGAAACTCTGGTGGTATCCACCACACTAGCCAAAAAGCCTATACATCCACCCTGTAACAAGTCTCTGGCTCTCAACGCAGATATCCTGGGTACGCCGGGTCCATGCACCGCTCCCACAAACATAAAGGGATCCTCGCCCTCTGGCTCAAAAGTCACCATCTTCTTCCTGCAGTCAATGGTAGCTCCATATCTAACCAGCCAATCAATACCTAGAATCATAACAAAGTACTCCATACTCAATTCAATCAAGTCCACTGACAACTCCCTACCATCAACTATCACTGGCAGTGCTCTAATCCACCTCCTAGATACTACTAGTTCTCCTGTAGGAAAAATAGTCCCAAACCCTGAAGTACTATACGCACTAGGTCTACACAATCTATCAATCACCTTATCAGATACAAACAAATGCGTAGCACCAGAGTCAATCAACACAGTAAAAGAAGTGCCAGCACTAGAAAGCTGACCTGTCACTACCGAGGGACTAGCCTTGGCCTCTGCCTGCGTCAGGGTGAACACTCGAGCTGGAGTCAAGTTGTCCACCCTCCCTGTCTCCCCCTTCTTCACCGTCGGGCAATCCTTCCTAAGGTGTCCCACCACCCCGCACACATAGCAGGCCTTAGCCCGACACTCACCCGGATGACGTCTCTTGCATCTTGTGCATTCTGGATAAGTCCTCCATGTGTCACCACCTCCCTGACAGCCACCCTGAGTACCCCGACCTCTCCTATCAGGACCAGGAACGGCCGAAGCCTCAGGGTTCTTCCTCTTGAAATCACTGGGGCCTCTGCCCCTACCAGAACCAGAATATGGAGGCACCGCCCTGCGGCCCTCCCTCCTTACATCTCTCTCCATATCTTGTTTTCCGCTTCCTCAGCGGTAAGAGCCTTCTCCACAGCCTGGGCATAAGTTGTCCCTCCAGGAACTGTGGTAATTCTCACATCTCCGGCTATCATAGCATTCAGCCCTCTGATAAATCTGTCCTGCCTAGCTGCATCGGTAGGCACAAGATCCGGTGCGAACTTCGCAAGTCTGTCGAACTTCAAGGCATACTCTGTAACTATCATACTGCCCTGTACCAGCCCTATGAACTCATTTATCTTCGCTGCCTTGATGGAAACATTATAATATTTCTGACTAAACAAGTCCTTAAATCCTTCCCAAGTCAATGCGGAAACATCTCTAGTCTGTGATGCCACCTCCCACCAGATTCGGGCATCCTCCCTCAACATATAAGTGGAACAGGCCACCCTGTCATGTCCTTCTACCCTCATGAAATCAAGAATGGTAGTAATCATAGTCATCCACTGCTCAGCCTTCAGTGGATCTGGTCCTCCCTCAAAGATCGGGGGCTGCTGCTTCCTGAACCGCTCATACAACAGTTCCCATTTGTTCCTAACATCAACTGGCTGTGCTACAGGTACCATTGCAGGTGGCACAATAGGGGCAACACTCCCAGATGGAGCCTGCTGCCGCAGAATTTGAATCTGTTCATCTTGGTTCTGAAGCCGAGCCTGCATGTCTGCCATTAACTGCTGCCAGTTCTCAGGGACTGGCGGAGGGGTCGGGCCCTGATCATCATCTCTAGCCCCAGACCTGCCGGCTAGTCACGTGGATTTTCTTGGACGCATAATGATCCAAGTCAATCTGCAGTCAACGACTCGGCAATTAGGCTATGATGACAGGATAATAATCCTTTCATGATCCATTACTGGAACTCCAATCATTCACAAGCAATCAATTTATAACAATTCATTCACATGCACAGCAGTTCTAATAAGCACGCCTCAATAGCATCATGCAGTAGTCAAGGGCTAGGCCCTATCAGTATCTCATGCTCCCTATTCATTAGACAAATATCAACAATCATATCTCACTCAAATCATTTAAGCACATAATCATGTATATACAATTACCAAACCCTGAGTTAAGCTTGTCTCTTGCGGCGAATGTACATATCCAGCCAGTCTTTAGGACCCATAAACCTAGAACGCTCTGATACCAAGTTGTAACGCCCTAGATAGCCAAGACCGTTACACTGTGTGTTTATAAAGTGCTAGACTTGCTAATCAAGTCATTTAATTAAAAACGTGTTATTGAAACTATAAAGGAACTAGGGTTAAAATGTTTTGGTCTCAAAAGTCACATATTCATAAAGACACGTTTCCTGTTTACACGGGATCCCAAAAACATTAAGATTAAAGACCGTTTACAAAAGACATAAGGTTTAAATACAATATCAAGCCATATTAAGGAAAAACGGACAGATAGGCAATCCCTATCCTGATCCACTGCTTGACCATGGTGATCGAAAACAGCTGGCTATGTACATTCAACCCCGCAGCTCTCCATCTTAGGATTGGTCCAACTTGCCCTTGCCTTTACCTACACCACGTAGCACCCGTGAGCCAAGGCTCAGCAAGAAAACACAACAACAGAGCATAAACAATCAACAAACAAGTCAATATCTCATATTGCATCACATATTCTCAACCATATAAACATTCAATATAATCACGTCTTCCACATACTAAACATATCAACTCATATCATATATCAGTTCACAAATGATAACTAGGGCTAGCGCCCTCAGGCCGCTCCCTCCGTTATCCCACTGACTCCGGCCCGCTTAAACCGAGCTCAGCGAATATTAAGCTGTCCTCGGCTACCAGTGGCCAAGCCGCACCCTGTGCGCAAATATTGTGTACGACACCCTTAGGCCGCTATCACATGTCCCATGGAATAATACCATCATTGACATAATACAAATATCGAGAGCACTTACTCCCATCACAAGCATATAACTGGGTGCAGTTTTCTAACCTTTCAATTCGCTAGCTTTGATCACTCGACTCCTTGAGCACGATCCCCCTCGAGCCCTAGTGCTCACCTAAACAAAACCATAGGCCAAAGTCATCATCAATCCTCAAGTCCAAAACCTAGCCTCGGGGCCAATCTCGAGCCCCCGGGAAGTCCTAGTTCCACCAAAGAAGGTGGTGGAATCAAACCCCAAACCCTTTGTCAAAAACCCTTGCAAACAACCCTAAAATCCCCTTCTGAAAACAGGGCAGCGCTACAACGCTCTTAGGAGGGCGCTACAACGCTACAAACAGAAGAAAAATCCCCCAGGAAGCTTGGCCTAGCGCTACAATGCCCAAAGGCTAGCGCTGTAGCGCTAGTCACAGACAGGCAACTTCCAGATTTCCCCTCCTATGATTTCCTCGAACCAAACTCAACCAAAACTTCTCCAAACCTTCACCAAACTCAAAAACAACCTTATGAACATACTCCACTCATCCCAAGCACCCTAAATACTCAAAACCCAACCACATGCATCCCTAATCTCAAAATTCACCATAGCCACTTCTAGACTTCAAAACTCAGCAGAAACCAATTAAACATCAAAGTTACAAGCTTAGAATTCATACTGTTGACGCGGTTCTTCGCCAACAGGTAATTAAGAAAATAAGAGAAAGGGATTAGTGCTTAGGTTGAACCGAAACAGATATATGATCTTAGGAAATGAAATGGTGACTCAAAGTACGTTTTTTAAGTGGTTCAAAGGTTAAAATCCTTCTACTCCACTAGTCAGTATTATCGCTATATACTGGGTATTTGATTACAGGGTATTTCTTACAATCGAGAATCCAACCCCTATTAACTCCCAAGGTCTCCATATTTATAGGAGAAGGCACCTGGGAGTTGGTAAGAAGTTCATCCCATGACCTTCTTACCTATCATATCAACTCTGTGACAATCATGATTAATTCCTAAACCTGACACATAAGTGTGGTCAAATCAATAGGTAAGGGGATAATGGGCCGCACGGCCCAACCCAGCCGTGGGTGTCTGAATACGCACGTTCACGCTGCGTGTCCGAGAAGTCAGGGATATATCAGACACGTGATGTCTGATATATGCACGTTTACCTTGCATGGTTGACTTTATAAGAGGTCACAGTCTCCAACTCTAGCTCGTACCATGAGCTGGATACTTCACTCGACCTGCAGCCTTCAGAGTCTAGACCCAACCCTCAGGAAATCTTGGCGAACCCTTAGGTTACCTCGAGCTAAAGAGGTAGGACCTTACGATGACAGCTCTGGTCTTGGGGACGTCCACATGGTAATCATGATTAGGCCGCATCTTAGCTCGCTAATCAGCCTGTGGGAAAACCAGGGCGTACACATACCTTTAATGGGATTTCGATTTCAATACAACCTCTACACCTCCTTAGCTTGCTCTTCCTTAACCTTTGCTCCGAATTCCCTAAAGTTCCCATCAAACTCAGCTTACACGCCATAGTTCAAAAATCAAAACCAGAAACTGAAGAAACTACAAAACCTTACCTCAAGTGTTAGGGTGTTCTTGCTAAACCTCTGCCAATTCTCCAAGCCTAGCTTAGGATTCTTGATGCTAAGCCTAACTTAGCTCCTCCCTGAGCTTTGCCTCAAAAATACTCAAGAAACTGATGAAGAAAGCATAAGCCGACCTTAGGAACTCTTTGTTTTCTCCTTTTCCTTTTTCTTTCTTTTCCTTCTTTTCTTTTCAGACTTCTATACTTTTCTACAACTTCCACTAACATAAAGCCTCAATTTTACTTATCTCTATCTGCCAAATGACCACAATACCCTCCCCTTTAATTCCAAGCCCTTTAGTCCACTTAAGGGCATTTTAGTCATTTCACCCCAATTCTCGCTAACTCCTCGAGTGTCTCTAATATTTACCGCTTAATTCCCGATACCTAATTAATCTCCAATTATATTCCTCGAGGTCAAAATAGACTCCAATATACTCACTAAATTCCCATTTATACCCCTAGGCTCACCCCGAGCCGGGTATAAATCCCCGCCATGACTTTTTCGCTACTTTGCTCACTAGGATCGTCTTGAGTCATAGATCACAGATATATCCACATAATAATGTGGTCTCGACAATTATCACATATATCAATACAGTTATGCCCATACTGGCTAAAATTATGATTATGCCCTTAGAACCTAATCAGGGCCTACATGCATACTAATACACATAGTCATGCATCTCAAATATTCAAATAGTCATATAACATGCTTTAAATCATAATCATGCATTTTACTCATTAAAGTCACACATAATTCCCGTTATGCCCTCCAGGCACACTAATCAAGGCCCTTAAGCCTTATTAGCGAATTTGGGTAGTTACATGCACTTTCGGAGTGGCATCTAGAAAATTTATGGGTTTCATAGTCAACACGAAGGGGATAGAGGCAAATCTTGAGAAAATTAGATCGTTGTTAGAAATGTAATCGCCCAGGTCGCGTAAAGTAGTTCAAAGCCTGACTGGAAAGGTAGCAAATTTGAATCGTTTCGTTTCGAAATCTACTGGCAAGTGCCTACCATTCTACAACTTGCTTAGAGGAAACAAAAAATTTGAGCGGACTGAGGAGTGCGAACAGGCGTTCCTCGACCTAAAAATGCACCTGGCCAAGCCCTAGTGTTATCTAAGCCTATAGCTGGAGAACCTCTATTCCTTTATCTGGCCGTGACAGAAAATGCAGTCAGTGCCGTGTTAGTTCGAGAAGAAGACCGTGCTCAAAAACCAGTATATTATATAAGCAAAAGACTTCTCGAAGCTGAATCATGATATCCACTGATAGAGAAACTGGCATTCTGTATGATATTGGCTTCCAGGAAGCTCCAGCCATATTTCCAGTCCCATTCAATCAACGTCATGATAGACAAACCTTTAAGGCAGGTTTTACAAAAACCTGAAACGTCGGGACGTCTGTTAAAATGGGCTATCGAACTTAGCCAGTTTGAGATATTGTACGTACCACGGACCTCGATCAAAAGTCAGTCCCTTGCTGATTTTATGGCTGAATGCACCGGGTTTCAAGAGGAGCTCTTGAAGGAGCCGGTGCAGGAGTTATGGAAAATATTCGTGGATGGATCATCAAACGAGAACGGGTCGGGAGCTGGGATCATTTTAATCTCACCAGAAGAGCATCGATTTCATACAGCTCTGAGATTCAAATTTGAAGCATCCAACAACGAAGTTGAATATGAGGCCTTACTAGTTGGGCTGAGAGTGGCAAGGGAGCTCAAGGCGAAATTCATCCAATTCTATAGTGATTTTCAGCTCGTGATCAATTAGGTATTGGGAGAATATCAAGCTCGAGGTACCAAGATGGTAGCCTACCTAGCTAAGGTGAAGAGAGAACTATCTGAATTTGAGTACAGTTATGTTGAACAGATACCACGCGAGCAAAATTCAAATGTTGACACCTTGGCACGACTTACCACCGCAAAAGAAGCTGAGACATTGAATGTAGTGTCAGTGGAGTTCTTGGAGAGTCCGAATATAACAGAAATGATAGAAGTCAAAATGATCGATACAAGACCGACCTGGATGACCCCCATAATGGAATACCTCACACCAGGGAAGCTACCTGACGACAGAAAAGACACAAGACAAATACTTTATCAAGCTTCGCGGTACGTAATAGTGGATGGAACCTTGTATCGACGTGGTCATTCGTTACCTCTCCTACGGTGCGCTCTACCCGAGGAAGCCAAAACCATTTTACAATAAATACACGAAGGCTTTTGTGGAGATCATGCTAGGGGGAAAAACCTAGCACTAAAAATACTGAGGCAGTGTTATTTTTGGCCCACTTTGATGAAAGACTCAATCTTGTATGTTCAAAAGTGCGACAAATGCCAGCATTTCACTATGATTGCCTGAGCTGCTCCAGTCGAGTTAACGATGATGTCATCCCCATGGCCATTTGCAGTATGGGGAATCGACCTAATAGGTTCCTTACCTATGGGAAAGGGAAGAGTTCGTTTCGCGGTGGTGGCGATCGACTATTTCACGAAGTGAGTGGAAGCTGAACCTCTGGCAACTATCACTTCAAAAAAAGTCCTAAACTTTGTGGTGAAGAGTATTATATGTCAGTTTGGGCTTCCTAAAAAGATCGTGTCAGACAATGGGACACAATTCAACAGCGATCTCTTCACTGACTTCTGTGAAAAATATGGCATCACTAAGAGTTTCTCCTCAGTAGCATATCCGCAGGCTAACGGGCAGGTCGAGGCTGTGAACACAACCCTGAAGGCAAGCCTGGAGAAGAGTTTGGATGAAGCCAAAAGATTATGGCCCGAGCAGCTCCTGCAAGTACTTTGGGCCTACCAAACTTCTCACAGAACCTCCACAGGACATACTCCTTTTTCCTTAACTTTCGGAAGTGAGGTTGTGCTTCCAGTCGAAGCCATGGTAGCCACCCACAGGCAAAGGTCATTTAGTCAAGAACAGAATGATGGACTACTTAACGCTTCTCTCGATCTGATTGAAGAAAAACAAGAAGAGTCGTAGTTACAGCTCATCCATTATCAACAAAAAATCACTCGCTATTTTAATTCTAAAGTTAAGAAGCGCAGACTCGGACTGGGCGACCTGGTTCTCCGAAGGGTCTTTTTAGCAAATAAAGATCCCAAGGACGGTGTATTAGGCTCAAACTGGGAGGGACCATATCAGGTCGTTGAGGTTTTGCGTTGTTCTAATATTTGTAAAAGCAACCAAGAAAGTTTCTACTTTCTGGTTACTTGGGGGGCACATAACCCGAGATTGGAAAAATTAAGCCTTCTTGATAAGATTAAGAAACTTAGAAACTTGGAAAATTTTATTATTCAACGGCTTTTTAAAGCTCGAGTTTTCAATAAACCTAGCACGAACTAAGTTTAAAGTCATTTAAAACCCTGAACATAACCATGTCCGAAACTTAGAAGTTTGGAAAATTTGAGTATTCAATGGCTTTGTAAAGCTCGAGTGTTCAATAAACCTAGCGCAAACTAAGTTTAAATCATTTAAAACCCTGGACATAACTAGGTAAAAAACTTGGAAATTTGGGAATATTGATTATTCAAGGGCTTTTTTAAGCTCGAGTTTTCAATGAACTTAAATTGAACTAAGTTTAAATCATTAAAAAACCCTGGATATAACCAGGTTCGAGGCCTGATTCTTTACAGGTATGATGTAAATAATCAAACAAAAACTTGGATATAACTAAGCTCGATAAAATCTATCTCGATTTAAAAATCGATTCCTAAAATTTCGAATATACAAGTTTGAGGATTCATAATCATGAGAGATAATAAAGGAAAGATAAGTGGATCAAAAGATAGATATATATCAAAATAAAGCCAATAAATTACACGAGGAGAAAAAACCTCGAACTGAGCCTGAAGGCAATTGTTTAATATAAAAAAACTGTTAAATAATTACAAAGAAAAACAAATACAAAGGAGATAATTGGGCTCCTTCAGCTCGCCCCAAAGAGGTGACCTCCTCACCATCTCCCTCTACCGCTCCAGAGGCATCACCCTTCTCCGAGGGCTCTTGCAGAAGCCGAACCTTGAATTTAGCAAGGTACGGGTCCCATAACCCGGGCTCCATAAAAGAGAAGCTCCCGTCCTGGTTGAAAGCCTAGCACTGTTATTGCATCTCCTCCATGGATGATGATGATGATGCCGCCCTTTCCTCCTTGGCTTTGATCTCGGCCTCGAGTAGTCTTTCTTTAAGCTCATCAATCTCAACCTGAGCTTCAACGGCCTGAGCTTGTGAGGCAGATAATGTGGTTTTTGCTGCCTGCTAATTTTCTTGGGAGGTGGTGAGAGCCACCTTGGAAACTTTCTCATTCTTTTGAGCAGTTGTCAGGGCATCTTTGGTGGCCTCCTCACTTTCCTAGTCCGAGCCTGAGTTATAATGCGGTATTGGGCCAAGACAGACTGTAAAATAACAAACAAGTCAGAACTCAGCAAAAATATAAAAAACATTCATCACCAAACTTGAGAAAACTTACATTAAGATTCATCCCCATAGCAGACTCGAAGACATTCTCTGGGCTGCGCTCCTCAATAGTTCTCAAGTCCCTCACGCTAGCTTTGTACACATGGCCCACCATATGAGACACTGTCTCATATATTATTCCCCGAAAGGCCTCAGGGATCCTCTCCAAGTCCTTAGGATCCACTGGTATTCGGACAGTGGGAGCTTTAGCCTGAATGACTCGAAGAGGTGGGAGCATCTCTCGAGAGGGGGGAGGGGGAAATGGCTCGGTAGCAACATTCACCGGAGCTGGCTGATGAGTTGAGTTCATGTCCTTGCTATTAGCCGGGGACTTTGAGGTATTCCCTGCTGCAGAAGTGGTCTTTTTCGCCACTCTGAGCCTCTTCACAACAGGGCCCGCACCAGCCTTCCTAGCCTGAAAGGCAGTTCATAGGTCAGGAGCTCCTGGTTGTTCCATCTCTTTGCCTAAAAAGAATAAAAGGAGTTAGTTCACAAAAATAATGTTTCAAAAAGCATTTATAAAGAAAGAAAACAAAGATCCTACCCTCTGGGCTGGGGGAGGAGTCTATTATCACCAGCTTGGGTAATTTGACTGGGATAGGAACCACCTCCGGCCTCAGAACTAATGGAGGAGAAAGGGAATCTACAGTTAATACCTCTTGGATCCTAAGGGGTTTAGGTTCTTCCTCGGGGCTGGACTCATCTACATATTATCTGAACCCATGGGCAAATGCACCCTGGAGCAGAGAAGGCCAGGACCTACGATTTGTCCCGTATTCTTCAAAAAATGGCGGATCTAAAATTTAGGGTGTTGCCAACTACGATTGTGTCCCTAGGGTAACTATTGTCATGGTGTACCACTAGGTGGTCTACGCACTGGAGCAGGGTTATATTTAAATCTGGGTTGGAAGGATGACGGTGGACGAGCTGATTCGGATTATACTGAACTAACCTAAAATTGGCAAAAACCCTATCTAATTCCCTAAAGGGGTATGGGTTACCTTGGCCGGAGGGGCCGGATGCTGCCCCTGACGCAACTCGATCTAGATCGGGTTCCTGGACAGCCTCGGGAGTTCGTCTTTTTCGCACAAGAGGCACCTCGGCCTCTTCCTCCTCGCTGTCCTCACAGACCGGTAAGGCCTCGCGAGGAGTGGGAAGCTCGGGGATGGTTGGGAGCGTAGCCCGAGTCCTCAGAGCTAATGTCTGCCCCTCTCCGATCAGCTTGCATGCCAACATGTTGCCATCGCTCACGACCTGACAATAGTCCTTTTCACTAGGGGAAGTCTAGATAATTTTTTGTACTGACCCCCGAGGGTCACAGACTTTTCCGTCCACGAAAATATGGTTGCACGAGAAACAAATTCAATCAAGATATGTATAAAAGAAAGAAATATCTTAAAAGGAACAAAAATTCACGAGTTGAATTTACAAGGATAGAAGACTTACGAGGTCGATTGAAGTAATGGTGTTCGCAGTTTCTGAAGCCATTCGACATAAAGAATAAATCTTTATAATCATTTGGATGGCTGGGGAGCTTAATGATGGAGGCGAACCTTTTGACCTTTCCTGAGATGGTAACCTCAAACATAAATCTGGCCACCTGGCCCACCAGAAACTCTACTCTAGTTCTGGTCAGATCTTTTACTCAACATGTTGCATAGGCAATCACTTTTCTCTGTTACTGAGGTGTCATAACAACCTCCAAACTGATTCTGATTTGTAAGAAGACTCAGAATTAATTCCAAAGGCAGCTGAAATATCTTTACCATCCAAGGAAACTCCTTGACCTTGGAAAATCCCCGCAGAGAAAACATCACAATACCATCGTCCAAGACGATCACAATCCCCATTCAAATAAATCTTTGAATGCTCTGTTCATCTGATTCATAAACATTTGGCATTAAACAAGTTCTCAAATCATAACTCAGCACTTCCAGTGCCCTTATCTGTTATAACAACAAACTTCTGCATATTCTCTTTTCCTGATCCCTAGGTGGTACTAACCAGATCTAAGATCCACCTTAGAGAATTCCATTTTACTCACTAGCTGAACCTTTAATTCTTACAAATCTGCTGAGCCATTCAAAACAGTGCCCTAAATCTTATTCCATTCCTGGCACCAACTCATTTACCATTCTATCTTTTCACATAAAGGAACCCTGACAAATCCCCTGGAAACACAACCAGAACTTACAGACTAATCCAGTCTGTCTTGACCCGACTGGCACAATCTAAGTGGTATCCACCACACTAGCTAAGAGTTCCATGCATCTCTCTGCCATAAACTCTAGCTCTCACTACAGATGTCATAAACATATCAAATCCATGCACAATGCCAATTGTCACAAGGCTTTCCACTCTTAAGCTCGAGAGTTACTATACCTTCCTTGCCATTTAGCATTGCCCCATAATTACTTAACCAATCCATACCCTGGATCAAACCAAAGCCAGTCATAACCAACTTTATCAAAGTCACTAATGAGTCCTTCCACAATAATTCACCTGATCTCTTAAATTACCAATACAGTATCACTTTTCATCATAACATAACCATATGACCTGTATATCAACTTTATACCTCTCTATATGCAACAAATAAAGGACAACATGGTACCAAATCAGTCAGCACAAAATAAAGATCAGAACCAAAAAGCTGACCTGCCACCCCTGAGGAACTAGTCTCGGTCTCAGACTCTGACTGCCTCGGAATAAACACTCGAGTTAGAATTGAGCAGTCTATCCCCTTTCGCTCATGCTCTCTTAGACTTGGGCAATTCTTCATGATATGTCCTACCATATCACATGCAAAACATGCCCTTGCTCGGCATTCTCCTAGATGATGCCTCTTGCACCGAGTACATACTGGACGAGTCTTCCAGCTTTCACTCTTGCTTGCTCTAATAAGTGGAGATATCACTATCTGAGCTCCGTGCTCCCTGGCACTCTTTTTCTCATCTTTTATGCTCTCAACAACAAGAGCCTTCTCTACCACCTGAGCATAGGTAGAGACTTCATGCACTAGGGCAACTCTAATGCCCTGAGCTATTCCAGGATTCAATCCTTGAACAAACTTTTCCTTCCGAGCTACATCTGTGGGTACCATGTCTAAAGAAAACTTGGCCAACCCTTCAAATCTGCTAACATACTCGGTTACTGTTGCCTTTCCTTGAATGAGACTCAGAAACTCATTCATCTTAGCTGTCTTAGCAGCATCACAGTAATATCTTTCATTGAACAGCTGCCTAAATTCTTTCCAGTCCATCACAGCTGTATCTCGTGTCTGGGATACTATTTCCCACCACGTCCGGGCATCATCCCGCAATAAAAATGTCGCACAGATCACCCTTTCGTGACCTACCAACCCCATACTGTCAAGAATGGAGCTGATCATGCCCATCCATTGCTCAGCTCTGAATGGATCTAGGCCTCCCTCGAAGACTGGAGGGTAATACTCCTGGAATTTTCCACAGAGAAATTCCCATTTGCTCTCAACCCTAGGCTGAGCCAAAGCTGGTGCCACTCGTGGCACAACAAAGGAAAGGGTGCTTCCCAACAGATTATGCTGTTGCTTCAAACACCTAATCTCTTCCTCCTGTCTCTGCAATCTCAATTGCAAATCTACGAACATCTGCAAAAAATTCATAGGAGCAGATGAAGAACTGGTACCCTGGCTGTAACTCCCAACCTCTGTATAACCACCACCAGGCCTCATTATCTTCCTTGAATATAAACTGCTGATTGAATCTGCAGTCAATAACTTGACCCATTAATCATGATGAGCATATCAAGAGCTTCCCCCCACGGGATAAATCTTACCACATCACATTCATTAGCTACTTGCAGTGCTATAAACATGCCCATGGCATTCATACATCAATCACGATCCCTGCTTTTCCAACAATCACACCATGCCTCCAACTCCATCATGCAAATATCACAATTATATACATTCATGGAGCAGGTAATCATATGATCACATTCATATATATATATATATATATTCACAGAGCATATAATCATATAATCAAGAGCCAGGCTCTATCAGAATCTCATGCTCCCTAATACAATGTGCAGGTAAAGAATTTACATTCTATTTAAGCAGTTAAACACATAACTACAGAAATAGTTACCATTCCCTGAGTAAAGCTATCCCCAGTGACGAGTGTACATGCCCGACTTGTCTTCAGGAACCATAAACCTTGGCTCGCTCTGATACCAATTTGTAACGCCCCAAACTCCAGGGACCGTTACGGTGTGCCTTATAAACAGTGCTAAACTCGCTAATCGAGTCATTTGGCCAAAATCGTGTAACTAAGTATGATTAGCAATTTAGGGATTAAAAATTTTGGTTAAGATATAATGTTTCATTAGAATGTTTACTATATACATTGAGATCCCAAAAATATAATTGAAGAGTCTATTACAAGAAAATATTTACAACAAGCCAATCTAAGCGGCAAAACAGGGTTTAGCCCTAGTTCCTCTTCCAACCCTCGGCCGTGGCAGTCGAGCAGCCGCATATGTACACATCGCCACCTAAGCTCTCCAATTCAAGGATGGTCCTGCTTTCTTTTGCCTTTACCTGCACCACATAGCACCCGTGAGCCGAAGCCCAGCAAGAAAACTCAATATGCTCATGAACAGTAATAACATGTCATCAAATCATAAGGCACACGCCTAGCAGATATAGCCCTATTCAGACAGGCAAATGAGTTCATGTAATGTTGATTATAACACATCAAACGATGATCATAATAATCATCCAGGGCTTTTAGCCCAAAATAGAAGAGTGACAGTTGTAATAGTCATTAAGGTGGGTTCCGTTCCCAATAGCCATGTGACGATAGAGTCACCGGGGCTTATAAATAAGTGATCCTTTCACTAGCTTAAACAGGATAGGTGCATGATGACTAGTCAACAACATAACCTACCTCATGACCATAGAGTCATAACAATGGGATTCCGCTCCCTAGCCATGTGACAAACAGTCACCTAGGCCTTTGGCCCTGGCTCTGAGTAACTAGCTTAGACTAGTTAAGCGCTTATAAGTTTCATCGACCTTAGGGTCGGTCCAACATTAATGCCTTAGAGTCATTCAATGCTGATATTGATTAGATCTAATTTTTTAATCGGCCCTGCGTTCATGACGCTATGCCGTTCTCGGCTCTTAGATCTGTGATACTCAACCAGTGCCGACCCCGACTAGTCAGTGCCATACACAAGTAAGCAATGCTACCAAACATATATCATATATCCAATATCCGAATATAGGGCATTCATCATGCTTACTTAAACAATTACTAGCACAATTAGGATCATGCATAAACACAGAGGCTCAATCGACCAATCTCATATTCAATATTCACAACATGCCCTAATCACATGTTTCTCGTGCATCACATGCATCACATTTAGACATCCAACATGCAACAAGAATAACCATGCATGTCACATATACACATGGTGTAGTTTTCTTACCTCTGGTTCGAGCGAGAATTAGAACAAGAACAACCCTTGAGAACGATCGATCCTTTAATCCCTTAGCAGTCACCTAGTCATAACCAAATAAAATCTCCGATCAATGAAAATCAACAAAGATAGGGTCTTGATCTAAACCCCACTCTCGGGACCCCAAAATGTACCCACACAGTGAGTAGATTTGATCCTGGGCCTTAAGGATTGAAACCCCAGCGCTCTTCTCAGAACCACAACTGCCCCAACACCCTCTTCAGGTAGCGATGTAGCGCCCCATACTGGGCGTTGTAGCGCTACCTTCAGCCAGAACTTGTCCATAAACCTCTTCCTTCGATTCCACCATTTCCAATCCAAACCAAAAGCTTCCAAACATCAAATTAAGTCCCAAATGAACCCAAATACCACCTCCACATGTCCTAGGCACCACAACCCCAAGAACCCTAGCCAAAACTCCAATCAATTCCCAACTTTTCAACTCAAAAACCAGCTGGAACTCAACTAAGAAAACAGAGCAAAACCAAGAGTTCTAATTGCTAAAAACCCACCTCAATCTCAGCAACACACCCTCTTCAATGGTGGAGCATAACCCTAGCTTATCATAGCTTGATTCCTTGGCTTGGTTCCTCAAAAAGAGCTTGAAAATCCAAAGGAAAATGGGGAAGAAATGACCATTGGGAGAGAAGGGAAGCAGACTCTGTTTTTGGTAAGCTTCTACAACCTTAACGGCTGATATAAATCCTTAAGGGTGAAAAGACCTAAATGCCCCCAAGTCTAAAATAAAACCTTAACAGCCACCAAGGGAAAAATCGTCCTTTCGCACTTATTTTGTTGATCATAATTAACACCCTCCAATTCCTACTATTCTTGATATTCTCAAACACCATTAAATTATATCCCATTACCCTTTAATTCCCGGTAATGCTCTAATCATTAAAATCACCTTGAGACTCACCCCGAGCTCCGAACTTAAACCCGTTATGACCAGACCGAACACTTGCATTTCATGATCGTCTCTTGCCAAAAGGCTCGAAAAAATCCACATATAATGTGGTACCATTCATAACTCACCCACATGCACGAAAATGCACAATTACGCCCTCAACGGACCAAATTACCAAAATTCCCTTATAATTACAAATATACCCATATGCATGCATTTATCATCATATAATAATATAAGTCACATAAACATGCATACACTCATTTAATATCATAATAAATCAATTATGGCCCTCCCGGCCTCCTAATCAAGGTCCTAAACCTTATTAGGAAATTCAGGGCATTATAGTCTTGGAGAGCGGAACAACTCATTTCCCCTTCGAACGCAGGTTGGGCTAGGAGAGTTCCAGCTCCGACCTCTATGTTGTGGCTCAACATAATTTTATTCACTCTCCCCTGGGTCATGATCTTGGAGATGATGCGCTCAGCCTCGAAGTACACATTGGGATCGACCACGAGCTCATTCTCCACCACCGGACCAAAGTGGGGGATGGAAGATTCGTGGGTGACCTGCTTCCCCTTGTTCTTCTGTTGGGAGGACGAACTCGAGGCATTCTTCTTTGGAACGTTCTTCTTCTGAGGAGCCATCAGATTACCTAATGACAAAAAGACCTAGTTAGTAGGCGACCTAAGATGATCTAACACTATGACACGATAGTATGGAGAATGGAATGAGTTATTTTGGTTCTACGAGCTAAAGTTAGCCTCAGCCCCTTCGCGTGATGCACAGCGATGTCCTAGGCCGCGCGCCTCAGTTTCTTAACAGTCCCCTAATATTTAGGGATCCGTGTGTCAGAAACGGCAGGCCACTACTTTTCTCTGAAAAGCGGTTTTGTGCAAAACCGCTTAAGGAATTGTAACCCTTAAGCTACCTAGTTTTTTAACCTAGAAACCTTACGATTTCTTATGCCCAAAACAGGTATTTCCTAAACCTATTTGAGATTAGAATAACCCTAGATTGACCCAGAAAATTACTCATTTTTATGAATACCTTCATATTCGGTTTCACTTATTGAGTTTAAAATAGACACCTATTCCCTATGAAGATTCAGAAATAGCCTACTAGTAACTACAATGGATGAACATGGGTAAGAACAGAAATTCCATTGGATAAAACAAAAAGTGGAAAAAACTCTTCAAACCAAAGAATGAGATACTTACAAGAAGTGCGCTCGTCGATGGTAAGATGAAGACTTGGCAATGGGAAGCTCCGGGAAAGCTTCTGAATGTTTGGGCATGATGAATGATTTTGGGGATTCTAGGAAAGAAGGGAAGTTTAGAAAAAGGAAATTTTTAAATACAAAGGTGGTGAAGTTTGAAATTTGGCCATCCTATTTATACGTAAATTGTGGAAATTAATCTTGGCCATCCAATTTGGTTAGTTCAAGATCCAAGGGTCAAGATTAAATAGACCAAACGGTGGCAAAAAGTTGATAAGACAATTATTGCAGTCCTCGAAACCCGAACAGACGTCAATTGCGGTACACCACGTGTCCAATACTCGAGTAGTAGGCAGGCATGGTTTTATGTGACAAAAGTCTAAAAGCCCCTACTATGTAGGTCAAAAAGTGATGACATCATACATGACCAGGAGCTTGGGGGGCAAATGTTGTACCATGATTTTAGCACGAGTCCATGCATTCAGCTTGGGTATAGCTAGTAGATAAATATACGGAGAAATAGCCGAGAATGATATCTGCTTTTATCCACATGGACAACTCAAGATTCATAGTGGTCATACGTGGTGTAAGGTGTCCTGAGTTTATCCCGAACTAAGGATGCAATGGCTGTGAAGTGCGAGCTCATAATTCAATAGCTGTCGAAGCACGAGCTTGGAGGAGATATCTTGCTTGTGGTAATTCTAGCATATTGCATACCCGCGGATCCCCAGAGACTTGGGATCCCTTTATACGTTTATTTATGACTAGGCTTTCATATTAATTATCCGAGATAGCGGGAACCTGTTTGAAGTATTATCAAATCATATCCCAATATAAATGGGAATTATTTGTATCAAATGTAATTATTATGTAAATGCGTGATTGACTCACGCAGTTACTCAAACTTGTAAACGGAATTCCCTTATAAATACTGGGAGTATTGGACAGGAAAAAGGGGGACCATTATTCTGTAATACAAAAACTCTGCCAAAATAGAGACAGAAACAACAATAATATTGATTCGTGGACTAGGTGGATTTTAACCACGTAAAAGTTCTGTGTTCTTGAGTGAATGGACTAGGTGGATTTTAACCACGTAAAAGTTCTGTGTTCTTGAGTGAATTCATATTACTATTCATTATGGTTTACTATTAAGCACTAATCTGCCTTATTATTTCTTAATACACTGCTGGCGAAAAACCGTGTCAACAGTTTTTAACTCCCATAATGTGTATGGAATTTACAAAATCAAGTGGGAATGAGTTTGGGACGTTTTGGAAAAGTATGGAAAATTGGGAATCTGAAATGCACTGTGGCCGCGGCCACTGATTATCCCTAGCCGCGGCCTGGGGGATAGAAGCCAGCGACCGCGGCCTGTAGTGCAAACAGCCTATTCCAATTTCGGTTTTCTCCAAATTTGAACGTTTCCAACACCCAAGTAACTCCAAAATCACCATTTTAAATTCCATAAACATTCAATTAAACATTGGTAACAACCATGGGGGTTGGTGGAATTTGTAATTCAAAGGGTGTCTCAAAACTCTATAAATTGGAGTCTATTGCTCACTTGTAAGACACCATTTTCTATCCACAAAGCACCTAGCTTGAAAATACACCAAAGAGGCTTGATAATTCCATAGAGCTATTTCCTTGTGAGATCCCTTGGTGCTTAGAGAATAGGGGGAAATAAGTTTTTGGACAAAGGTCTTGAACCTTGTTCAAGTTGGTGATTCCCACTACTCTACACTTTGGTTGTGTGAGAGTTTGTGTTCTTTTTATTGTTCCTATTTCATTCCTCTCTTATTCTTGTTCTTATTTTACATGTATTATTATTGTTTTGAGTTTGTGATCTTCCTCTTCTACATCTTTCTATTTACTTGTATTTTGTGCAATTGAGTTGTAACATTACTTTAATCAAATTGTCTGTTGTATTTTTGCATAAAGTTGTATTTGTGATTTCCCATTTCATTGAATATAATATATTCTCTAACAATCAAAAGCTTATTTTTTTTCCCAATTCAATGGAAGGAGAAACCATAGAGATCTTGTGAGGATCCAACTTTAAAAGTGGTAAGATAAGGTAATGTTCATCTTTGTTATTTCTTAGAAGATCTAAATGGCTTTCATTTAGTGATAGAAATGAGAAGAAGAATTTTTTTACAAATGAGGTTCATTGTTTTCTAATCTCCTTTGCTTTGGAAATATAGTGATTAGATTAGAATATAATCCAGCATCTTGAGATTTTGCTATATGTGATTAATTAACATATTGTGTAAATAATCTCTAGTGGATTATTGGGTTATGTGCTAGCATGTTATATAATTGTCTTATTTTGTGATAATGGAAAATTACTAGAATGACAATTTTATGAGCTTTATATGACATGTATAAATATATTGATTTTGTGAATCAATAGAAATGTGAAATCATAAGCATATGATATTTGTGATTTATGTCTACCATGTTAGTATGATATAAGTCATGTGTTGACAATTATGTGAAATTATATTGAAATATAATCATGCAAATATTTTTAAGATGTTAATATGTTTTATCATATATTATTGTTGGTATGTGATTTGTAAATAAAAAGAATTATTTGAGAATTTAAAATTTTCTCATTTAAGAGAAGAGCATCCCATTTTATGAGATAAGATAAAATGAACCTAATGGGGTTACGTCTTTTAATGTGTGTGTCTTGCTATTGCAAGAAAAATGGATCAATGTGGATTAAAAAATTATGGGATGACACTACTACAAAAAAGGCTCAATGCGAGTCTTAAAAAAGTTTTTAGGACTCGCGGGGCGCGGGTCCTCTATTTAAGAGCCTTAAAAACTGAGGTTTTTAGGACTTGAGTTACGAGTCCTAAAAAGTTTTATTTTTAATTTTTAAAAAATTAAATGGTAGCCAAAGCTCCCGTCGGAGCTCCGACGATGACGGCAGCGCCACCACCCCACGGTGGTGGTTCGGTCCGATCCGATCCTTTAGTGGGTTTTGAAGCCCAAAGCACAAGGAATGCAGTGATGGTGGTCATTTGGCTCGGGGTGACTTGAGGTGGTCGGAAAATGCCCAAAACATTTTGGAAACCCACATGGTCGCCGAACTTTGTAGGCTCCATCGACTAGGCTAGGGGGCACGTGAGGCCATGGGCTCGCGAGGCTGGGGGTTTCGGGGGCCGGGGAACGCCATGGGTCGGCGCGTGTAGGTGGGGGGTTGCTGAAGCACCGCCGTTCATGGCTGGGCAATGGGCTTTTGTGAGAGAGAGAGAGATGGGGGAAGAGAGCAAGGAGAGAGAAATAGAGAATGGGCTGTTGTTTTTTTTTTCTTTGTGATTTAATATATATAATAAAACTTTAGTTAAAGAAAAATTATTCAAATTTTTAGGACACACATAAGTTTTTAGGTCTCACTTTGTGTGTCCTAAAAGAAATTTTTTGAGGACTCTCAATGAGTGTTCTAAAAAGTCTAGGAACTTTTGTTAGAAAAAAATTCAAACTTTTAGTACACACATAAGTTTTTAGGAAAGAAATTCTGTAAAGACTCTCAATGAGTATCCGAAAAAGTCCAGTAGATGTTTTTAGGGCTTGCATCTAGGTGAGTGCCCTAAAAAAGTGTCATAAAAGCATATTTTTGTAGTAGTGTGACATATTGACCCATAAGGCTTGGAGTCTAAAGTGTGGTCAAAAAGAGAAAATATTTGAGAATTATGTAGTGACAATAATTCTTAAATATTCAATGTCTCAATGAGGAGACATTACAAAATTGGAGAAGCTATTTTGAATCTTAAAACTAAAAATAGTGAATGAATTGATGAGAATTTTATTCATGTGTGGTTAAGATGGTGATATGTTTAAATTAATCTCAATGAGGAGATAATTTTAAACAAAAGCATAAGAAATCAAATTGTTTAAATAAATCAATGAGGGTTTCTTTTCTTTGATTTAAAGTGTTAAAAAATTGACACCTTCAAATTTATTTTGATGAGAAAATCAATGGAAGTCAAAGTGGTGTTTTCAAAAGAATCTCAAAGAGACTCTTAGAAAATGCACAAAAGTTGTTTACGTGATTTTGAGATTATTTAGACAACTAAAAGTGAAAATTATTGATTATTTGCTTGAGAAATTTTCACATGGTATTTTGTGTTTACATATATCATTTTGTGAAATATAAAAGAAAGCAAACCAAGGGAAGATTACTTTCAGAGAAATGTGTCTTGCTTTAGTAAGTAAATAAATCAAAATAAACAAACATTGAAGTTTTGTTTATCTTAATCTATTGTGAGTTTGTCATGTGGCTTGACGGCTCATGATGAACTTCAAGAATTATAAGTCCAGATTTATCTTGGAGGATAAATGACTTAATAGAAATAAAGAGATTTCTATTTTAAAATAATTATCACTTTATGTGAGAAATGTGGGAGTGATGTTCCAAAATTAATCAATTTATTTTGTTGATAATGATTGATTAATTTGGTCATCTTACTAATAAATAGACATACAAATAATGTGATTTGGAATTCCACATTCTAAATTGCATTAGCTATGTATGTATAAAATGAATAATCTAGACATGTTTGATGTCTAAAGTTCTTGTTTGTGAGATATTTGGTTCAAGAAGGAATCAATTTAAAACATAACGGGAGTTATAGAAACAAAGAGGTTTCTATAATTAATATTCAAGAAAATGTGTTTATCTTGAGTATTAAAGTGTGGAAATAGTGGGAATGTTGACTTAGGGTGAAACTTACTATTTTGATGAATAAGAGGTGTAACAATTTTAATCAAACTATAGCTAGCACAAAGTTTGAATAAAATAATGAAAGAATGATTAAGTATGCATAAATGAAAAAATAAATGACTCAAATGGAATCATTTCTACATCTCAAGGAATGAGACTTAGACTCCCTAAAAAGATTCACGGTTGATTGTAACATATCTTAATGTTATTAACCAAACTAGTATTAGGTTCAATAGGCAATAACAAGTCAATCAAGTGAATAGTAGTAGCACTAAAAAATTTATCCCATCTGAAATATGAGTACTAGAGTGTTACCAAATAAGGGTTAAAACCGAAAGATTTTTTAATAGAATTCAGTCTTGAAAATACAAGTATTTTAGGGTAACAAAATACTGCAAGAGTTCTACCTATATAGACCTAGGGGTAGTGCCGCCCCTCATGAGAATTGGGAGTCATTCTCAATAAAAGTCTATGAATGGAATGTGCACATGGCCATTAACGGTGTAAAAACAAGATATTGATGTCTCAAGTGAACATAACAAAGGTGTGCGTGTTATCACGGTTTGTTATCAAGGAATAGGGGTTCAATGCTTCAACAACCAAAATTTTAACAAACTTTGTGATAATTATACTAAGGTAAAATTTAAGTCAAAAGACATTTTATTTTATGCACCAATACAAATGTTTCTATAGAGAGTGATTAATTAATCAAGTGGGAGAATATTATATTTTAATATAATGTTTGATTGATTAAATAAATGTTACAAAAAGTGGTTATTTAATATAAGTGGGGAAATGTTATATTATATTAAATAATATAATGTTAGATTAAATAATGTGACAAAATGTGATTTGTCATAAAAATATAATTTGTCACACATTGTAACATATTATTGAGAGTTACAAAATTGGACACATGTGTGTGCCCAAATGTAGCATTTTTTGGAGTTACAAAACCAGTTACAGATTTGTAACTCCCAAATATTACCCAATAATATGTAGATTGTATGCTACACATTTGAGTTTGAATTTCACAAAGTCATAAGTGATATGATTGTTGGAGATGTGATTTTAACTCCCATAATGTGTATGGAAGTTACAAAATCAAGTGGGAATGAGTTTGAGACGTTTTGGAAAAGTATGGAAAATTGGGAAGCTGAAATGCACTGTGGTCACGACCACTGATTATCCCTAGCCGCGGCCTGGGGGATAGAAGCCAGCGGCCGCGTCCAGGCATATCCCAGGTCGCGGCCTTGAGTGTTGATAGCCTATTCCAATTTCGGTTTTCTCCAAATTTGAACGTTTCAACACCCAAGTAACTCCCAAATCTCCATTTTAAATTCCATAAACATCAAATTAGACATTGGTAACAACCATGAGGGTTGGTGGAATTTGAATTTCAAATGGTGTCTCAAAACTTTATAAATAGGAGTCTATTGCTCACTTGTAAGATACATCATTTTCTATCCACAAAGCACTTGGCTGGAAAATACAACAAAGATACTTGATAATTACAAAGAGTTATTTCCTTGTGAGTACGCTTCTGGACAAAGGCCTTAAACCTTGTTCAAGTTGGTGATCCCACTACTCTACACTTTGATTGTGTGAGAGTTTGTGTTCTTTCTATTGTTCCTATTTCATTCTTTTGTTCTTATTTTACTTGTATTATTATTGTTTTGAGTTTGTGATCTTCCTCTTCTACATCTTTCTATCTACTTGTATTTTGTACAATTGAGTTGTAACATTACTTTAATCAAATACTTTGTCTATTGTATTTTTTGCATAGAATTGTATTTTTGGTTTCCATTTCATTGAATATAATATATTTCTAACATAGATATTCAATGTTTGTTTACTAACTCCCCATGGTTTTAATTAGAATCAACATCCTTTGGAAGTAGCCTTAAAATAAATGGATCTACATCTAGAGCTCAGAGCACTTTTCTTGGCTCAGGTACTTAGTCATTTGGCAGTTGCTTAAAGTTTGTGTTTGCCACTTAGGTAGAGCTCAATTGGTCTGCTTAAAATTCTAGTCCAAATCTCATAAAGGTTGGAACTTGGAGGATGTTCTTTTAATCTGTGCTCATCTCTACTATTTGCAAATCTCTCTTTTAAGAGCATGTGATTCTTTATTAACCTCACTTTTGCTTTAAATGGTTTTCTCACAGTAGCTACCAAACTTCTGTCTCATGTGATGAGATGTTCTTTTATGTAAACTATGAAGTTTCTCAAACTCATTATTACACTTTTTTTAAACCTAGTCAAAAAGAGGGTTTTATTAATATTTGCAAAGATTAGATTGTACAAAACAGTTTATATAGTACACTTTTAAGGAATTAAAAATATAGAAAAGAATAACTCTTGGGGTTTAAAAATAGGTTGTCAAAGCTGACATTACGAGCCAACATCATAACCAGCCCAAGAACATTAAAGAAGAAACAGTGGGGCTTGGTTCCCTACACCAAAAGCTCAAAACAAAGAACCCTTTAATTTCCAATAAATTTTTTTTGTGGTTCTACAGCTTAACCTTATATGCTAGGCAACTTTTTCTTGTACATTGCTTTGGAATGTTTAGGTACTATTAGTTGATTGGAGCAACATTGATTTTAGCTTTTAAAACCTTCTATCAATAGAATTGCTTTTCTTTTCAATTCACCAAACCAAACCCCACAATTTATCAGAAAAGCAAACCTGAACCTGACCTTGCAACCTTTTGAAAGAGAGGGAGATATAGATATAACGTGGTAATGAATATTGCTTTTGGTTGTAAAGTGAAGGCCACTATCGACTGTCCCATTTCTCATTATGACTTTATTGAATTTGGAATTGGTCTCATTTAAGATGATCATAAAATCAATATTTTTGATAAAAATACTTACCTAGTTACCTCTTTTTAATTCCTTACCAATTATGGAATGTTTTTCAACTAAATCTACCTAGCTAGTGCTATTTACATTAAAATAATATCTCGTGAGTAGATAACAAATTTTTTTGGTTTAACGATTTGTTTTGTTAATTTTAACGGAATATTCTAAATATTTAACAGAATATACTTTTAAAACTAACTTAAAAATAGATATTTATTAATTATATTAATATAAATTTAAATATTATAAAATATTATAATAATAATTATAATATTTAATATAAGACTACATATATAATAATTATATTAATAGAAATTCGAATTCAAATATTATAAAATATAATTATTATAATAATATGTAATACAAAACTAGATATTTAATAACTATATTAATATAACTTTAAATGTTATAAAATATTATTAAGATAATAATATATAATCCTATTTTTTTACTAATTATATTAATATGAATTTAAATATTATTATAATAATATTTAATACTTATATTAATATAAATTTAAATAATATAAAATATTGTTATCCAAAGAATAGGCGTGGATGATGTGGCAGACATTTTTAACACGTGGCTGACACTTGGCAATGTTCTGTTCGACTATCGACCAGGGAAGTACTCCTGGCGTAACGTTGAGACTTTATATACGACCAGCTTGGTCGTATACTCCGTATATTTTGAGAAGATCTTATGCAATTATAACGATATTCGGGATTATCTCCCATGAATTCCTGAGTATTCGATTATTTAGGAAAGAATATCTGTAACAAATTTAGGTAATCCTCCTTGGGCCTATAAATAAAGAAGAAATAGCTCAAGGAGGGGACTTTTTTTTGGCTGATTTAAGTTTATACCTTACAAGAGAATTAGAGCGATTATCTTACAATTGTATTATTCATCTCTCTCAGGTCTGTGAAACTCAGAGAACCCTAGTTCTTTGATCACTCCTTTGAGAACTGTTATCAATAATAGCTTAAGTGGACGTAGGTCATTACCAGTTCTTAGGGCCAAACCACTATAACTTTGTGTGTCGTTTATTGTTTTTTCCATTAGATCTATTTCCACATTTTACATCACATCAAGCATTTGACTCCGTGTCAGTTGACCAAATCGAGGGTCAACATTCTGGTGCTTTCATTGAGAGCTTGATACGAGATTGTTGAAGCATTAATGGTGAAAACAACAAAGAAGACTGGCAGGCGGCTGGCGCTGCACCATCTCAACCGCCTCCTTCTCCAAACATGGCTGAAAATGAGCCACACTTGGAATTCGATGAGGAAGAACTGGACTCCAAGACGCTGAGAAATACCCTAGGGGTATTGCAAGATGAATTGGCCAATCGGAGGGCCAGTCAAGAAAGTGCTGCGGAGATTATGGCGCGACAACAGCAAGAGATAGAGCGTCAGTGCCAAGAGCTGAGTGAAAGACAGGCGAAGATGGATCGTCATCAGAGGGAGGCCATGGCAGCCCTCGAAGCCGCCCTCGAAGCAGTCCGCAGAGGAGACACTTGGGGTTGCTTCTCAAGTTCTACTCCGGCATGAGCATTTTCCGTTGAAGGCCCACTCGTCGTTGGTTGAGGGTCCCAGAGGCCAGCCAACCTAAGGTTAGCCTTTGTAACTAAATTTTTGACACTCTTCTCAGCATCTGACATGCTAGCTAAGAGTGCCGCCCTTGACTCCATCCCTGGAGTTGGGTTTGGTCGCAACCATGGACTTGAAACACAGTGAAAGTTCAAGACATTGTGGTGGAAAAACACTAAGTGAAGAAGCCGGGGACGTGAAAATTTTACCTCCTTGTGTGAAAGCCAAGTTGTCTGCGACCAAGTCAGGCGTAAGGAAGTACTCTTGGTAGTACCTCCCCACATTGGAGATATGGGTGGTGTCAGTTAGGAAAGTGTGCTCAGTTTCCTGATGAAAAAGATGGAAGAACCCCGTGCCTTCTTGGTTGGGGTTAGATTTGAGGTCAAACAGGTAGTTGACATCATGTGGCGACGGCGCAGGCCAATTTTTTTGGCTATACAGGATATAGAGCGCAGTGAGCATTCTATATCTGTTTGGGGTAATTTGGAAGGGGGCAACTCCGAAATAGTTGGCCACCCCCTGAAAGAATGCGTGAAGAGGCAAAGTGGCACCTGCCTCTATATGAAACCGCGACCAGGCGCTGTAAGCGCCCCCAGGCAGATTAGCCCTTTGGTCGGGGTTAGGTTTGACTAGAGTCACCCCTGTCAGATTGTATTTATTTAAGTAGTTGGCGATCATCCTGATCGTCACTCTACTCTCAGCGACAACATGCCACTCGACATTCGACTGAGTAGCTTGTCGAGGGCGGGCATGCCTTTGCACATTTGGGTCAGGAATATTTTCGTCTCGACCACTGGTCGAGGGAGCATCATCGGTAGGCTGATGAGAGGTGTTGGGAGTTTTTCGTTTTCGAGCTTTAGTTTTGGTGCGAGCCATATTTTGGGTCAAAACTGGGGAAGTGTTTAAGTTAAGGCTAGAAAAAGGAATGTCTGGTATTAGAATCGAAGGTTGTTCTTCGTCTTCAAGCAGTTGAACTAAGAGATCGTCGTTGATACATCTTTCTCCTCCCCACGGGTCTTGCATATGAACTGTAAATAGACAAATGAGGAGATAAGACGCACAGCCTGGGAACTTATGTTGAAAGTCGGAATAACGTTGCTCGCGTCAATCGACAAGCAGCATTCTAACCAAACACTAAGTTTTATGCTAGAAGTTTGAAAAACGGATCAAAAAGGAAAGTAAAAGGTTTTCTGAAAAGAAGCCTTTTCAACTCCTAAGGGGCGGGAAAAACCCAGTTTTTCAACTAGCCTAAAAATCGAATTTTTACGTCGATTTTACGCCCTAAACCTATGATCCTGACTATCAAACTAGTTCCTAACTTATATAGATAAAAAGTACACTGCCCTATCAAGCATCAACGTTATATACAAAATCCTCACAAATCTCTACTCAAGAACACGAAAAGTCTCAGAACTCAAAAACAGTATGCATGGCATCTCAAAGAGTTTAAAAGACGAAGAAAATTACCTGGATGAAGGTTGGAGATTCTGAAAAATAGAAGCTTTGGGTGTGTAGGATCCTCGGCAGGAGGTCTTAGACCTTCGAAGCTCTGAATTATGGGATGGAGTTCTTGAGAGTTCTTGGCAGAAAATGGTGAGTAAAAGATTATAGGGTGAATGAGGGGGTTACTTATAGAAGCCGAAGTGTGACAAAAAGTAGCAATCATGACTTTCCCTTTTTCGAAGCATGGGGGAGTGTAACAGTCGTCGGGGTGGTTTCTTGAAAACTAAAAGGGCTTGATTAGACGTGATTAGGTCACGGTTTTCAAAAACGCACGAGGCCTCTGACAGATTTCGTGGGGCATATGAAATGTTGTTTTCCTAAGTTTACTTATTGTTGGTCGCAATAAATAAACTTGGGGGGAAAATGTTATCCAAAGAATAGGTGTGGATGACGTGGCAGACATTTTTAACACGTGGCTGACACCTGGCAAGGTTCTGTTCGACTATCGACCAGGGAAGTACTCCTGGCGTAACGTTGGGACTTTATATACGACCAGCTTGGTCGTATACTCCGTATATTTTGAGAAGATCTTATGCAATTATAACGATATCTAGGATTATCTCCCATAATTCTTGAGTATCCGATTATTTAGGAAAGAATATCTGTAACAAATTTAGGTAATCCTCCTTGGCCCTATAAATAAAGAAGAAATAGCTCAAGGAGGGGACTTTTTTTTGGCTGATTTAAGTTTATACCTTACAAGAGAATTAGAGTGATTATCTTACAATTGTATTATTCATCTCTCTCAGGTCTGTGAAACTCAGAGAACCCTAGTTCTTTGATCACTTCTTTGAGAACTGATATCAATAATAGCTTAAGTGGACGTAGGTCATTACCAGTTCTTGGAGCCGAACCACTATAACTTTGTGTGTCATTTATTATTTTTTTCATTAGATCTATTTCAACACTTTACATCACATCAAACATTTGACTCTGTGTCAGTTGACCAAATCGAGGGTCAACAAATATTATTATAATAATAATATATAATACATAATCTTAATTTTTATTAAGAAAAATTATCATTTATGTTTAAAAATATTTTCATATTATATATATTTAAAAAAACATAAATAGTGTTTTGATTTAATTTTTCATTTAATATGTTTATGTCATTCTTTTAAATATAATTATTTATTTATTTGAAATTTATATGGCAATGATATAAATTTAATAAATATAATTAATAAATTATATAAATAAAACTAAGCAAATATGCATTGCACGTTACTTGTATCTAGTATATATATATATATCTTCAATATAAAAAATGTGTAGATAATAAAAATTCTTGTTTTAACAGTCTTTTTGTTAACTTTAACGGAATATTCCAAATATTTAACGAAATATTTTAAATATTTAATGGAATATACTTTTAAAAGTAATTAAAAATAAATATTTATTAATTATATTAATATAAATTCAAATATTATAAAATATAATTAGATATTTTTTAATTATATTAATATAAATTTAAATGTTATAAATATTATTATTATTATAATATTTAATACTAGAATATATATTTATTAATTATTTTAATATAAATTAAAATATTATTATTATAATAATATTTAATATACCGAACATGTTCACTTAATAGGAAGTTGGGTTGCATAAAATGCAGCCCAATTAAAATGGACCTAACTGTGGGCTATAAATATGCTCTCTATCAACTTGTCTCTGTTTCTCTGGCCTATGCTCAGTTTCCTAAGGACTCAAAATTCAAAAGCTACACTAAACCAATAATATGGGTCCAACCCAACAAAAAAAAATTATGGGTCCAAAGAATTTTTTTTTTTTTTTTGAGATGAATATTTAGAGTGACAAAATTCAGTTTCAAAATAAATGACCTCTGATGATCTTCTGAACAAAGGTTTGGAATTTTGATCATTCCCTCACTATATTTTGATGTGAATGAAAATAAATTTAAGTTTCTCTCAACTGCTCGGTAATTTTTTTTTTTTGAGGAAAGGAAGAAAATTTATTCAAGCAACATTCACAAAACAGATACAAAACCAGCAGTAGCTAACAGCTACAGCAAACAACAAGAAAGGAAGAGTTAAAGGGAGTTTATAAGGCCAATTACATCTCTTTCTCGTTTCTTTGCCTTAGTACAATTAATTCCCTTAACTCTAGATTTGATAGCTAATTTAATAGATAAACTAACTACCTTCACCGAGCTACAACACAAATCAAACACACACCTATTTCTATTACACCAAACAGAATAAAACACTGCTGAAAGAATAGCATTCCACACCGAAGACAGCAAGTCGGAACAGGCTTTGGTGCACCAAATCTTCCAGGCTTCAATGTTAGAAGGCTAGCCACTAAAACCAGACCAGGAACTAACATCCTGCAGAATTTTCTTAGTAAAAGTGCTGTAAAATATGAGGTGTTGATGGGTCTCAATGACACTTTCACAAACAGGGCAGTAATAAGAGGCCATCTCCATTATTTTCCCAAGATGATCTCGAGTGAGAAGGTGATCATTCATCGCTTGCTAGGAGATAAATCTGTGTTTCGGGACACATAAACGATGCCATAATGCAGAAGCATATTGAACTTTGCTTGCTGTTATAAGAAAAAGATAAAAAGATTTCGCTTTAAACTTACCTCTTAACCTCGAAGAAGTAACAGTAGCACAATCAATAACATTTCTCAGCTTCAAGAATTTCCGAAAGTACCAGCTTGTGTCATTTTTTAAAGGGATAGACCAGAAACTTTGACCTTTAAGGAAGATCGAATCGATCCATTTGACCCACAGGCAGTCCTATTTGCTCGAAATTGCCCAAATGTGCTTGGCCATCATAGCAATGTTCCATTTCCTACCTTCAAAGAAGCCAACTCCTCCATACTTTTTGGGAAGATAGACTTGTTCCCAAGAAGTGAGGTGAAGCTTGCTCCGATTCCCTTTCAACCCCCAAAGAAAATCTCTGCAGCTTTTATCAATGGCAGCAACGACTTTTTGAGGTAAGATGAAGATACTCATCTAGAAATTCCTAATACCAAGAAGAACTGAATGAATGAGTTGGGCTCGGCCTGCAAAAGAAAGATTCCTGCTCGCCCAAGAATGGAGGTTCCGCTGAATTTTATCAATAATTCCCCCACAGTCTGCAGCTCTCCATTTTGTTGGTATTAGATGAACTCCAAGATACTGAAGCGGGAAAGAGCCTTCTTCCATTTGAGCAATCTCCAAAAGTTGAGTTTTATAGTCATCATTAATGCCTCCAAAGTATATATGAGACTTTGTGTTGTTGATTGAGAGGCCTGTTGTAGCACAAAAGCTATTAATGGCTGACTGAGTGAGACTCATTGATTCCTCATTACCCTTGCAAAAAATGACTAGATCATCTGCAAACACAGAGATTGACAAGTTTTAAATGTTTACATAAGGGGTGGAAACCAAATCCTTTTTGTTCAGAAGTCTGAAGCAATAGCCGAGTTAGATACTCCATTATCAGAACAAACAAGAGAGGAGATATCGGATCTCCTTGTTGAAGACCCTTTTCCCCTCTAAAAGTGTCATGAAGCTGACTATTGAGCATCAACGAATAAGAGGTTCCCTTTAAACAAACCAGCACCCAATGAATGAATCTCGAAGGGAAGCAAAGACCCTTGAGAAGGTCAGCCACAAACTGCCAATCAACTGTGTCGTAAGCTTTACTAAGGTCGATCTTCATAATGCATCTTGCTGAAATGTTTTTCCTCGTATAACCCTTGAGCAAGTCCTGAAAAATAAGGATATTATGAGCCAGGAGACGATTTTTAATGAAAGCCCCTTGATTACTGTGGATCAATGAAGGAAGGACTTCAGACAAATGAGAACATAGCATTTTTTAGATGCATTTATAGAGCGTATTGCAGCAAGCAATAGGTCTATAATCTGCTGCAGTATTTGGGGAATCAATCTTCGGGATGAGGGAGATAACAATCTCATTAAGTTCGTTGGGGAGCACACCATCTCGAAAAAAATTTAGCACTGCCATGCTAATGTCATTTCCTATCTCATTCCATAGACCTTTGAAAAATCCTGCACCAAACCCATCCGGACCGGGGCTCTTAATTGAGTGAATACCAAACATAGCTTCTTTCACTTCTTCCTTAGAGAACGGCCTAATCAGATTGACCTGCTGCATAATAGTAAGCTTTTCACCAAATTTCAGGCAGTTGATATCAATCTTTTTATTGGCCGAACTCTTCTTCCCCATAAAATTCCTGAAGTGATTAAAGTAATGCTCTACCACCTTGTCATAATCATCAATCAACTCATCATTTACTACATAGGAAGTAATTCTATTCTCAGCCCGCCTCTTCTTCATAATAGCATGAAAGTAATGGGAGTTTTCGTCATTAAATTGCAGCCATGTTATTTTACTGGTTTGTTGGAGGAAACTAACATACCTCTTCCTTGCTTGAGTAAACTCTTGAAGCTTGGTCTGTTCAGCTAACTGGTGCACTGAATTGAGCGGGTCATTAGCTAAGTCATCTTGGGCCATATTTAGGTTTTCCTTAGCTACCTGATAGCTGTGAGGAATGTCTCCCAATTCCTTTTTGTGGAATTTCTTCAACACATGTTTCACCCTGTAGAGCTTTTGGATGATGCCAGCAAGGCCTTCCTCAGTGGTGGGCTTGTTCCAACTATCAAGAACAGTATCTTTGTACATGCTATGATACATCCAGCAGTCAAAGAACCTAAAAGGCTTGATTCCAACATTCCCTATAACATGGTTCTTGATAACACAATAGTTGTGATCTGAAATACTGTCCCATTTACAAATTCCTTCAGTGTTTGGAAAGTGATCCAACCATTTTTCATTGGTAAAGACCCTATCCAACTTCGAATAAATTCAATCCCCTATATCATGTTTGTTGGACCAGGTGTAAGAAGAACCAGCACAGCGAATTTCATCCAATTGGCCTAAAGATAGCCAATTTTGAGCATCATATACCTCTTTAGCAGTTATAGGTCTACCTCCATTTCTATCTTGATAGCTAAACATAGCATTGAAGTCCCCTAAAACAATCCAAGGAAGATTCAAAAGCCCTAACCCAGCAAGCTTATCCCACAAAACTTTTCTTTCCAAAATAGAGTTTGAGCCATAAACAGCAGTTAAGAAGAACTCTGTTTTATGACCTGAAACTCTAATTTTGCAATGCACAAACTGAGTATCTTCATCAAGAATTTGAACTTGCACAACTTTCGATTGCCAAATTAGCAATATTCTGTAAGAAATCACACTACTCGAGTAATATTCCCAGTTGGGAAAACTATTGCTAATTATTCATGCTGCTTTCTCATGGCGGACTTTGGTCTCAAAGAGCGCCCCAAAACCAATATTATTCAATCGACACAAGTCACGAATATCTCTCTGTTTATTACCTTTATTCATACCCCGAACATTCCAACTAAGGATGTTGCACTTCTCCATGTTAACTAGAATAAGAAGTGGTAGCCAAATCCCCATCCCCAGGCTCTTGGAGCGCTGCATAACCATTTCGAGTTGTTTCTTAAGAAGGTTGGACAGTAGGGATCTTGGTTCCTCTCCTTCTTGGCATAATCCAATCACCCCCCGTTCCTGTATCATTAGCCACCCCTGTTTTGTTAACAGTAACTTGCTTTGCTGCTGTAACTACATTAGTTTCAACTGCCTTGTTTACAGTAACATTAGCTACTTCACACGATTTTGAGGCATCCTGAGAAGTAGCAGTAACTGCAGTAACAGCAGCTGTTTCACTTGAGGCATCCTGAGAAGTAGTAGCACTAGCATTGACCTATTTATTATCAATAGAAGGCTCAGCAATTTTCTTATCAGTGACCATCTCTGTTTTCTTATGATCTGGTTTGGATTTCTTAACCCAAATGTGCCCCTTATCCTTCGAACAGTTCACCACGGTATGTCCCAAACAGTCACAAGCTTTGCATTTAGAAGGAAGCCATTCGTACTCCACCAGTTGTTCAACTAGTTGATCTCTCTCATTAACAAACGAGATCTTAGGGGGGTTCTCAGAAATCTCCATGTCAACAAGAACTCTCGCAAATTTGACCATCAATCTATCACGAGTAACTGCTCGGTAATTTTTATATGTGAAGCAACTTGAAGTTTCCCAATTTTTTCTTTCTCATATATATACATAAGTTTCATATATTTATATTTATATGTGTCTCGGAGGGGAAAATTTCTTTGATAAAGTCTTGTTTTATATTTATTATTTGCTAAATCTTTTTTTTTCTCTATTTAATTTGTTAATTCAGATGAAACAGAATTGTAAGAATGTTTGCTATTTTTGTTGATGGAATTTAAAGGAATATTTTCGAATGACTTAGGGTTTTAGTTAGAAGATATAATAAGTTTATTATCTAATTTTCCAAGAGTATCCCTGATTAATGATTATCGTATAGTCAATGAGGTTATTCATGGATTGACAGTGCATACTCTTTGGGTGGATGATGAACTTATTTAGCTAGAAAAATTTTCTTCTTTTATCTAGCAATTTAGATTTATAGGCTGTATGACATTATTATATTTTTTTGAATGAATTAATTTCATTGCTGCAAAAAGAAAAAAAATATGATTACACAATATTTCTCACTTGAGATCAAAATATATAAAGATTTATACTAATTACATCATATCAAACAAAATAAATACATATAATTACAAAATTTTTGACTTATTCAATATTAGTGTCATTGCTGCAAGTGCTAGCCATTGGGGTGTGCCCCAAAGGATACCCAATTTTGTGTGAATGGGTAAGGACTCACACACTTGATCACCACACGCACGCGCCGCCGCTGCCGTATGACCGATCCAAGTCGGACGGGTGGTGTGGTGTCACACTTTATTT
Organism: Humulus lupulus; assembly: GCF_963169125.1. Taxonomy (NCBI): domain Eukaryota; kingdom Viridiplantae; phylum Streptophyta; class Magnoliopsida; order Rosales; family Cannabaceae; genus Humulus; species Humulus lupulus. Next base: position 243,929,708 of record NC_084795.1, on the reverse strand, counting down.
TTTATTTGGAAAATTATTTAATAAATATATATTTTATTTTATTCATTTAAAACGTGTTTAGACCAGTCAAATTATGAGACTAAAATATATATTATTTCTTCTTAATTTTCTGCACGATACCACTTCTCCCCCATGTTCAGAAAACATTTTCTTCTTCCCATTACATCTCGAATCTGGATTATTAATTCAATAATTAGACATATCAAAGTAACAGAAGAAACTGTAAGACCTCATTTATATAAGTCTATATGTATGCTCCCTATTGCACAAAATAACATACAATAGAAAAATATAAATATATGCATAGAAGTGATTTTCATACAGAGATTCGTAAATACAACAATAAAATCATTAGAGTTCTTACAAGATGCGTAGCGGAACAATTACTACACCATTTGGATTCCCTAACATTTTGTCCTTATTGAATGCTAGGTATTGCAAGGAATCTAAACTGCTTTGAAACAAGACCACAATCTTCCAAGTCTTTCTCTAAAACAACCTAGTGTTTGTGTGGGCAAGTCTCAACACATGAGAAGAGATTTCCTAGAGAGAAAACTAAGAGAGAGTGGGCAGCTAGGTATAGAATATTAGTAGTGAATTTTTACCTTGTCAAATTCAATTTTTTTTTAATGCATTCGATAACACTAGTATATATAGGCAATTAGTTAGGAAATAAAATAGGTTTTAGTTACCCATTTTGTTTAATTATTTAGTAATTATAATTAATTAAATACTTGTCAAAATCAACCAATTATAATTTTGACCTTTATTTAATTCATTTTATTAATATAAATACAAATTTATCAATATTAACAAAATTGTCTCAATTGGCTATAATACTCTCTTTTTGAAACTTTGCAATAAAAATTTCAAAGTTTCTTCTATTTCTTTTCTTACAAAATATCAATAAATAATTTAACATTATTTATTTTCATTGACCTAGTCAATATGATATTTTTATAATTAATAATTAAATTAATTATTCAAGACTACTAGATTCATTTTGATAAGAGATGATATGGGGACCATAGATCCATGAACTCAAGTTCCAATAAGTTACCATGAGTTTATTTATAACAAATATTCTTACTACCTTATTAATTTCTCATGATTCCACTATAGACTCAAAATTGTACTCTTGAATTCATAGAATGTTTTACACCAAATGTAAATACGTTATCCATTGTTATAAACATAAGCATCATTCAATCCTCCATGGATGATCTACTAATGAGACGAGTACAAATTACCGTTTTACCCTTCATTGGTATTTTATCCTTAACTCTGACTAAGTTCCTTATAAATTATATTTCTGTAAATTTAATTACAGAAATGAGTACTCTATCATTTAACACTTGAACCAAGAAATAAGGAAATCATCATTTCACTTCTTAAACAGAAGCTGTAGATTTCATATCTATGATAAATACTCCCACTCAATTATACTACCAAATCTCCAATATGTAAGTATGAGCTAGACCGTAGGGTAAGCTGGTAACGAACAAATAAAAAAGACTTGAATAATACAATTAGTAGAATATTAATCACCCATAATTAATATTGAATTGACATATGGTCAACGTTGTGATATGATTAGATTAGATAATAACGATACTTACTTATCTTGTCAAGAATCAATATCGGTCTAGTCCAATGTAACAAAATACATCCTATCTTATCTACTTGGTCAATGTCCTAGATATGACATCACACCAGATGTGTAAGTAGATCTTATCGTAGATTACCCAATCAGTAAAAATCCAGTGTACTGATTTAATCTTAGGACAAAATGCTTTTGAACATATAATTACAATTATAATTCACTGTGACCGAGTCACTATAATTGTAAATATACATGGGTTCGGGATTTTATAAACGTTTGTATTAATAATAATTAATCATGTAATAAAACATGTAAACAACGCAATTTGATTGAACAAAATGATTTCTACTACTTTATTGATAATGAATGAATTACATAAGAAATGTGGTTTTATAAGGGCATAAAACCCAACAAATTCCCACTTGCACTTTTAAAACAAATGCGACATTTCTCTCAAACTCATTCCCTCCATATGCTTTAGGAAAGTTGTCTCTCCCAGTGTCTTTTTGAAGGGATCCGCAAGATTGTCCTCAGATGCAATCTTCATGACCTTCACTTCTCCCATTGCCACATATTCTCTGATGAAGTGATACTTTTTTCTCTATATGCTTCACTATTCTATGGCTCCGAGGTTCTTTAGAATTGGTTATCGCCCATTGTTGTCACAATACAAAATGTGGGGTTTATCCATTTCTGGAATAACACCAAGATTTGTATAGAACTTCCTCAGCTTGACTATTTCCTTAGCTACCTCAGAAGCAGTTATGTACTCAGCGTCCATGGTAGAATATGAGATAGCCGATTGCTTAACGCTTCTACATATCACATCCCCACCCCAAGAGTAAACACCATTCCAGAAGTTGACTTCCTATCACCGACATCAGTCTGAAAATCAGAATCGGTGTAGCCTAACAGGTTCAGAACTCCACCCAAGTAGACTAGCATATAATCCCTAGTTTGTCGAAGATATTTCAGTATGTGCTTCACCGCTATCCAATGTTCCCTTCCCGAGTCTAACTGGTATCTGCTCACAACTCTCACTGCATGATAGATGTCCGGTCTAGTGCACAACATAGCATACATTAGACTTCCAACTGCAGATGCATAAGGAATCCTTCTCATATCATCTTCCTCTTCAGGAGTCTGCGGAGATTTCTTTTTAGAAAGATGGATTCCATGTCGGGACGGTAAACATCATTTCTTTGAATCTTTCATAGAGAAACACTCAAGCACCTTATCTATGTAAGCTGCTTGAGATAGAGACAAAGTTCAGTTCTTTCTATCCCTCAAAATCTGGATACCAAGAACATAACTTGCTTCACCCAAGTCTTTCATTTGGAATTGAGTTCCCAGCCAGTTCTTTATGTCTGATAATTTCTTGACATTGTTTCCAATGAGCAAGATATCATCCACATAGAGAATCAAGAATACCACAATGTTGTTTTCCTTAAGTTCGTAAACATAGGGCTCGTCAACATTCTGCTCAAAACCATAGGTTTTAATGATTTCATTAAACCTTAGATTCCAGGAACGCGAAGCTTGTTTAAGTCCATAAATAGACCTATTCAACTTGCACACTTTCTTTTCCAATTACTTTAAACCCTTCTGGTTGATCCATATAAATAGTTTCGTCTAGGTTCCCGTTAAGGAATGCTGTCTTGACATCCATTTGCCAAATCTCATAATCAAGAGCTGCGATTATGAATAAGAGTATGCGAATAGATTTTAGCATGGCAACTGGAGAAAATTTTTCCTCATAGTCAACTCCTTCTCTCTGGGTATAACCCTTTGCCACGAGTCAAGCCTTGTAAGTTTCGACCTATCCATCAACCCCTCCCTTATTCTTGTAGATCCACTTGCACCCAATGACCCTAAAGTCACTAGGTGCTTCTACAAGATCCCTGACGGAGTTAGAGTACATGGACTCCATTTCCTGTTTCATGGCTCCAAGCCAAAGATCCTTATAAGCACTATCCATTGTCTGTTTGAAAGACAACAGATCATCATCACGGTGTCCCAACGACCATGTTGGTTTCACCATCCATACGATAGCGGATAAGGGTATGAGAAACCCTCCCACTACGACGAGGCATCGTAGCCATCTGAACCGAAATTGTTGTTTCTTGTTCTTCCTTGTTAATCTCGACTTGCGTCACTTTAGGAAGATCAGTAGGAATATTTTTATTTTCATCGACTTGCATTGATGGAATCAGAATAGTATGAATAGCTAAGTCAAATTGCAATTCTACCAAGACTACTTTGCTACGAGGTTTGAAATTAGACATGCAGTCCTCGTCAAGAAAAGTAGCGTTTGTAGAAACACACACTTTCTTATCTTGTGGACTATTGAATAGACCACCCCGAGTACCTTTAGGATAGCCAACAAACAAGCAAACTTCAGTTCGTGGTTCTAGCTTTCCTTCCTTTTTTTCTCAGGACGTGAGCGGGACACCCACAGATTTTATAATGGTGCAAACTAGGTTCACGATCATTCCATAGTTCTAAATGTGTTTTGAAGATAGCTTTAGACGGCACGACATTTAAAATGTCACACACAATCTGTATGGCATGTCCCCAAAAAGAGATCGGAAGAGTTGAATAACTAATCATGGACCGAACCATTTCCGTTAATGTGCGATTCCGATGCTCCACAAGAACATTTTTTTGCGGAGTACTTGAGGCAGTACGTTGATATAATATCCCAAGTTCAGCTAAATGATCTTGGAACTACATATCCATGTATTCTCTACCCCTATCAGATCACAAGATCTTTAAAGTTTTACCTAATTAGTTTTGAGCCATTGCAATGAATTCTTTAAACTTCTCAAATGTTTCGGATTTCCTATGCATTGGGTAAAGACACGAGTATCTCGAGTAGTCATCAATGAAAGTGATGAAATACTCATAACCACCCCTCGCTTGAACATTCAACGGTCCAGAGACATCTAAATGAACCAGCCCTAGTGGTTCCATAGCCCTTTCTCCTTTTGCAGAGAATGGACACTTGATCATTTTACCCTCGAGAATAGATTCACAAATAGGTAGGTCACCCATTGTGAGTTCCCTTAAAGGCCCATCCTTTATTAGTCTTTTGATCCTATCATAGTTAATATGACCAAGTCGGAGATGCCAAAGATACATCATGTTATCGTTATCGATCTTTTGTTGTTTAGCGGTCCTAGATCTAGCTACCTTAAATAACTTGTTATTAAAAGCAGAGGGTTCGATAGGTCGTAAAAGGTATAGCCCATTTTCCATACATCAAACACACAATTCGCATCCATTCAATGAAATTGATATATTAAAACTTGTGAAAGTTATAGCAAAATATTGTTGATGTAATAAAGAAACTGAAATTAAATTCTGACTAAAGTTTGGAATAAAATAAACATTATTTACAACTAAATATTTATTTCCAAAATTTAGACAAGCTTGTCCTCTTGCTTCAACGTTCACGAAAGCTCCATTTCTGACTCTAAGCTTCTGCTTGCCTTCCTTTACTGGTGTCCAATTGCTAAGTAGCTTGGGTTCCTCTAGCCTTGAGAGTTAGGCAATCCCTTTTCCAATGCCTAGTCTCCTTGTAGTGGAAACATGCTCCTTTGAATTTCTTAGCAACGGGTTTTTCCCCAACAGGTTTTGCAGCACCTCCAGCTCGTTTTGTAGTAGTTGTGGCCTTGCCCTACTTGTTCTTTCTCTTATTCCTCTTGTTTCTCTTCGAGGATGAAGCTAAGTTGGCTTCTCTAGGAGCGACCTCAGTAGCAGCAGCAGGCTTCTTGTCATGTCCCTTACTTGGTCCACCATTGATACCTTCAAACATTTGAAGCTCGTTCATGAGTTGAGTCATTCCGTACTTCAGTTTGTTTAGTAAGTAGTTGGTGGTAAATGTTAGAAAATTGGGAGCAAGACTATTTAGAATAAGTCCCACTTGAGTTTCCTCGTCTATGGTGGCTCCGTGAAATTCTGCCTCTTGAAGTAGTTCGTCATCTTGATGAAGTAATCAAGAACATGCATTCCAGACGCCATCCTGGCATTAGCATACTTCTTCATTGCCTCGAAACGAGCTTGTCCAGATTTGTGTCTGAACATTTCCTGAAGCTGCTCCATGATATCATTGGCAGTTTCAACATCCTCCAGCTTCGTCCTTAGCGTGTCCGACATGCTAGCTAGCATGTACGCCTTGGCTTTGTTGTTGGCAGTGAGCCAACGCTCGTACTTCTCCCTTGATTCTCTTGAAGATAAATCACCATGGACTTCAGGGCAAACTTCAGTCATAACAAACTTGGAGTTGTCGCTGATCAACACAATGTTCATGTTTGACTTCTATTTGGGAAAATTCTCTCCAGTGAGAAGTTCCTTGGAGAGAAGGGAGATAATGGGATTCGACATAGAGCTACAATTATCAATAAGTAAAAATCAATGCTTTGTTTAGCAAACATTTAATCACATAAACATTCTGAAATAACTCAAACATATAAAATATGCATAGATATGTAAAATACTAAAAAACACATATCTACTATTTCTAAGGTATTTTAACTAGCCAGGAATACATGTGTCCTGGTAGGCGAGAATCACAAATTCACTTAGCTAAACACAGAAAACATCTCAATTAAAAATAGTCTAAAACTATTATTAATAACCTTCTTATTCGATCAAAGTCACGAAATTCAATTATTTCAAACTTTATGAGCTAGACCCACAATTTCAATTATTATAGACTTAGTTCTCATAGTCACTATAGGGATGAGTCTATAAGGGTTTGATCTATAACTATCTATCCTAAGAAATTTAACCTTGTTTAAAGTCCAGTGAACACCATCCGTAGGGAGACGTAATCAAAGCACCATAAGACCCCACTATACTCTAACCTTGTTAAATTAACGGTGGAGATCGAATTTTAAAAATAAAAGCTCATTATTTTAATTTTGTATTTTCCTTGTGAAGTTTATAAAACAAGGTTTTTTATATTAATTAAAATAATTAATAAACCTTAGTATAAATTTCTTTTAATTCTAAAATACCCATTTAAATCCACTTAAATATTTAGAATTATTGTGTTACTAATCAATTAATTTAGGTTCAACTAGAATTAACCTAATAGAATCAAGTTCAACTTAGGTAAATGGGCCTTAACAATTTGGGCTTGCATTGAGGAGGGCTGGGTCCAGTATGTCATTCCCACTACAAGGCCTCCTAACTTACATACATAATGCAAAAGACAGGAATTTAAATCTTCGTTTTATTGATCGGTATTCAACTGATTATGTCCAATCTAGTAATGCAAAGTAAATGTCCCTTCACAAGTGGAACCACCCACAAGAGATGAATTTAAACTTCACATGTTCAATTGGGCCCAAATAAAACCTATCAAGATTATGACCCATTTTATTTGTCTTTTTCCCATTATCTAAAATAATGGACCATCACTATAAGCCCATCACCAAAGCACAAATTTGCAAAAAAATGACAATTATAATGATGCATTACATGTTAATTAAGTGGATAGTTCTAACATACAATCTATATGCAATGTTACTAATTTATGCGTGTACACATTTATTACCAAAATAAATGAATAGCTAAACATAATAATTAATTAATCAATTTCATGACATCAATCAATTAATTAATTACAATAAATTTTAATTCAATCAATATTCAAAATAGTAATCAAATTAAAATTAATTCAATTGTTCCCATTTGAAAAAAAAATATCTTCACTTTTTAGAAAAAAAATTACAAAAAAGATATTTACTTGCACAAAAATATATCATTTATTAAGAAATTAAATAAACAAATTCAAAAGAAATGATTTTTTTTTTCAATTGCCTTTCATATAAAAAAATATATTACCAAATATATAATATATATATGTATATACTAGTTACAAAAAAAAAATATAAACGTTCTTTCAAAAAAACTAATTAACGTATACTAACTTTTTTTTATATACGTTAAATATATATATATATATTGTATAACTTAAAACATATACACATATATACATATAATATATTCATAGGCAAAATAAAATCACCCAAATTTTTTTTTATACAATTTTCAAACTTTGATTTCATGTACATAATTTATGAGTTTTATACAACAAAATAAAACACAAATAAACAATCATAAGCATACAAAAAATATGAACAATATTCTTTTAGCACCACACATACATAAAACTTAAACATACAAATAATTATGATACCATCCAATTAACTTATCTACCTGTCAAAAAAAATCACATACATGTATATAAACATATAAACTAGCAACCTTTGACTCTGAAACCAGTTGTAGGATCTCATTTATATAAGTCTATATGCATGCTCCCTATTGCACAAAATAACATACAACAGAAAAACATAAATACATGAATATAAGTGATTTTCATACAGAGATTCGTAAATTTAACAATAAAATCATTAGAGTATTTACGAGATGCGTAGGGGAACAATAACAACACCCTTTGGGTTCCCTAACCTTTTGTCCTTGTTGAATGCTAAGTATTGCAAGGAATTCAAACCGCTTTGAAACAAGACCACCGTCTTCCAAGTCTTTCTCTAAAACAACCTAGTGTTTGTGTGGGCAAGTCTCAACACATGAGAAGAGATTTCCTAGAGAGAAAACTAAGAGAGAGTGGGCAGCTAGGTATAGAATATTAGTAGTGAATTTTTACCTTGTCAAATTAAACTTTTTTTAATGCATTCTATAACACTAGTATACATAGGCAATTAGCTAGGACATAAAATAAGTTTTAGTTACCCATTTTGTTTAATTATTTAATAGTTATAATTAATTAAATACTTGTCAAAATCATTTGGCAAAAAAAAAAAATACTTGTCAAAATCAACTAATTATAATTTTGATATTTATTTAATTCATTTTATTAATATTAATACAAATTTATCAATATTAACAAAATTACCCCAATTGGCTATGATACTCTTTTTTTGAGACTTTGCAATAAAAATTTAAAAGTTTCTTCTATTTTTTTTCTCACAAAATATCAATAAATAATTTAACATTATTTATTTTCATTGACCTAGTCAATATGATATTCTTACAATTAATAATTAAATTAATTATTCAAGACTACTAGGTTCATTTTGATAAAAGATGACATGGGGACCATAGATCCATGAACTCAAGCTCCAATAAGTTACCGTGAGTTTATTTATAACAAATATTCTTACTACCTTATTAATTTCTCGTGACTCCACTATAGACTCAAAATTGCACTCTTGAATTCATAGAACGTTTTACACCAAATGTAAATATGTTATCTATTGTTATAAACATAACCGTCATTCAATCATCTATAGATGATCTACTAATGAGATGAGTACAAATTACCGTTTTACCCTTCATTAGTATTTTATCCTTAACTCTGACTAAGTTCCTTGTACTCTATCATTTAACACTTGAACCAAGCTATAAGGAAATCATCATTTCACTTCTTAAACAGAAGCTATAGATTTCATATCTATGATAAATACTCCAACTCAATTATACTACCAAATCTCCAATATGTAAGTATGAGCTACTCCGTAGGGTAAGCTGGTAACGAACAAATCAAAAGACTTGAATAATACAATTAGTAAAATATTAATCACTCAGAATTAAGATTGAATTGATCTATGATCAATGTTGTGATATGATTAGATTAGATAATAACGATACTTACTTATCTTGTCAATAATCAATATCGGTCTAGTCTAATGTAACAAAATACATCCGATCTTATCTACTTGGTCAATGTCGTGGATATGACATCACACCAGATGTGTAAGTAGATCTTATCGTAGATTACCTAATCAGTAAAAATTCAGTGTACTGATTTAATCTTAGGCCAAAGTGCTTTTGAATATATAATTACAATTATAAACTATTGTGACCGAGTCACTATAATTGTAAAATACATATGTTCAGGATTTTATAAATATTTGTATTGATTATAATTAATCATGTAAAAAACGCAATTTGAATGAATTACATAAGAAATGTGGTTTTATAAGGGCATAAAACCTAACAGAAACATGTCTTTTATAAAAAAAAATATATTCTTTTCATCCTCTTGAATTTCTTGTGCAATTATGGGGTGTATGTGAACGAATTCCTTTAGTGTAGAGGGATATCGTACAGTGACGAATTGAGCTTTTTTATCTTGGGGATGACACAGTTGATAGGTTGTTGTGCACATTTGGGGCAGAGCTGCGAAACGTCTTAAAGAGAGTGACTTGGTTCGCGACTCAACCCAGAAAACTATATCGGTAATTTCGTTCCTATTTTATTTTCTACAACAATAGTTTAATAGTAAACCACAAACTATACTAAATAAGTTTAATTTTGGGACGTATTGGTAGATGAAGATCTATTAGATTTCTCATGCTTAAAATACTCATTATCCACGATGAAACTACTCCTTACTCCTTGTCCTTACTTTTGATATATTATTTAGGTCACAAACTAATTTTTGTAGTGTTTAATTTTCCAAAATTGTAATGTTTCCCCCAAAAAGTGAATGACATTAAAATTGAAATGAAGAAATACAATAACATCGAAGGATCAATTCTATTATAACCAAAGGACATGCATGCCAATTCATTAGCTCCTTTATAAGAAGATTAGCCAACAAAAAAAATTGACACTAGAAAATTAGGCCAAAAAGCTATAATACAAAGACAAACATACTAGAGAACCCAAACTTGAGCCAAAGAAGTCTCCCAATAAAATATGAGTTTTGCTTAAAAGACCTATAAACCGCTTGAAAATCAAAAAAAATTTGTGAGTTACAAATATATGCATTAGCATACAACACAAATGTTTTTTTTTTTAAAAATGATCTTATTAAAACCTCCCAGAGCAAATCCGGTGAGAAAATCTCAAGGAGGAAAAAAAGTGAATATCATTAATAAGGGAAATGAACCCTAATGAGAGTATCAATACAAGGAGGGCAGCCATGCCACCATACACGGTAATTTTCCTTTGTGAGTACAAATAAAAAATTTATGCATCTAAACATTGTAAAAGAAGGAATTCCCTTGGTTAAAAAAGTATTATTAATCAAAGATAATAAAAAAATATTACTAATACTAATATTAATAAAATATTAATTTAATAATTAAAAAAAATAATATTATGGAATAAAGTTAACTTATTAGCATTAAGTATTTTAAAGATAATTTAATTAAAAAATATATTTATAAAAGTCTATAAATTAACTAGCTTCCAAAACAAAAATGGGATAAAGAAGGGGCTAAATGGAAGCCAATTAAAGTTTTTAATATAGATTGTATACTAAAATAAAAGTTCAATAAAACATTATAATTGAAAAGAAAAACCTATGAAGCTATAAACGTTAATAAAATAAAGAGTTTATAATTTTTTGGACATTGTGTTTTGTAAAATTGTTCAAATAGACCGCTAAACTTGATTTTGGTCAAAGTTATTTAACTAAAATCACAAATAATTCACCAAACTAACAATTCAGAAAAAAATACAATCATTCCGCCTAACAACTATGTTGTCATATTCAATTTTTTTTCTTCATCAAAATTGGTTTTAGGGGTCTATTTGAACTATTTTACAAAACATAGGGTCCAAAAGATAATTTTCCAAAATACATGATCCAAATAGGTAATAAGACAAAATACATAGTCTAAAAAAGTATAAACCCTAAAATAAAAATAATTATAAATTAATATTAGGGACTTTTATTTCCAAACTTGTGATTTGATATCACATTAGTTTCTATATCATTTTTTTTATCTGTTATACCCATTTTTCTTATTCAATGACATGGCAAGTGATGTGGCAGGAATTTGCAAACTAGACTGCTCAAGGTGGTCAACTCGCTCGAGTGAATCTAAGATCGCTATAGTTGAGGTCGTCCATTTAGGACACAGCTTAGTCGCCGAGCTACATATCACTAGTATGAAGTGCGTGCAAACGATATTATTGCAAATGACAAAATCAATATTAGAGACATTCCCATGGATTTAGCCAATTTAGGCAAGACATCACATCATCTCCATCTACTTTTTTTACTATAAAGGGAAAATACCAGTTTGACCCATGTGTTTTGCCTGAATACTTGATTGGCCTGTATGTTTTGTTAAATGACAAATCGGACCTCGTATTTTACAAACCGGATCAAAATAGTACTTTGGACCTAATTTTGGTCAAACTTATTTAAAATATGACCAAAACCCTGAGGTTATCTTAATTAATGAATTTATTAATAATTAAAAATATATTCTAAAATAAAAAGTAAATTTAATTAGTTTTAAAATAAAAAATAATTAAAAATATATATTAGCTAATTAAAAAATATTTAAACATAAAATTATAAAAAAAAATTAAATTTAAGATACAAATAAACATGTTCTTCAGTTAATTGTGATATACAGATTCAATACACATAATCAATACAAAACAAAACATGTTCTTGAGTTCATTTTTAAAACCTTGATTCAAAACCCAAAATCAAAATAAAACATGTTCTTGAGTTCATTCTTCAAACTCTTTGTTGACGCGGTTCTTCGCCAACAGGTAATTAAGAAAAGAAGAGAAAGAGATTAGTGCTAATGTTGAACCGAAACAGATATATGATCTTAGAAATGAAAAGGTGACTCAAGGCACGTTTTTTAAGTGGTTCAAAGGTTAAAATCCTTCTACTCCACCAGTCAGTATTATTGCTATATACTGGATATTTGATTACAGGGTATTTCTTACAAGAGAGAATCCAACCCTTATTTACTCCCAGGGTCTCCATATTTACAGGAGAAGGCACCTGGGAGTTGGTAAGAAGGTCATCCCGTGACCTTCTAACCTATTGTATCAACTCTGTGACATTCATGATTAATTCCTAAACCTGACACATAAGTGTGGTCAAATCAATAGGTAAGGAGATAATGGGCCGCACGACCCAACCTAGTCGTGGGTATTTGAATACGCACGTTCCTGCTGCGTGTCCGAGAAGTCAGGGACATATCAGACACGTGATGTCTGATATATGCACGTTTACCTTGCGTGTGTTGACTTTACAAAGGGTCATAGCCTCCAACTCTAGCTCGTACCACGAGCTGGATACTTAACTCGACCTTCGGCCTTCAGAGTCCGGACTCAGTTCTCAGGCGATCTTGGTGAACCCTGGGGTTACCTCGAGCTAAAGAGGTATGATCTTATGATGGCAGCTCCGGTTTTGGGGATGTCCACGAGATAACCATGATTAGGCCGCAGCTCAGCTCGCTAATCAGCCCGTGGGAAAACCAGGGCGTACACTCTTCAATACCTAAAATTAAAATAAAGCATCTTCTTAAGTTTATCCTTAAAACCTATATTCAAATTCCATCATACAAAACCCAGATTCATCAATCATACAAAACCCAGGTTCATCAATTAATAAACAATTGCAGTAGAAAAATGTACTTCTCAGATCTGCACCAGTATTATACAACAACTTCTACCAAAAACTTAAAACCCAGAATAATTTTGGGAAAACCTTTCGTAAGCGTAGATTAGAACTTGTTGGAACCATTTATGGCGGTGGTGTAACTCACATCCCCGTGGATTGGTTGGATCGAGGCCTAGAAATCTCAGAAATTTTGAGATTTTGACGAGACTCCTCCCTCTGCTCCAACAACGATTGGAGTCAATTCATGCTTAGGTTTTCTTCATCTCAACATGATGAGTTCACCTGTACCACCCCCTGGCTGAGATGCTACTAGAGATCATCGAAAAGTGGCTTAGAAGCCATGGTAGCGAACGACTTTAGCAAGCCCATTGAGGCACAGGGCGGTGCGTCAGGTGGCTGAATCATAGAGGTAGGGGTTTTAAGGGTCGGTGCTTCTTATGGTGGCACACGTGTGATAGATGGTGGCCGGAGGTTCCTTGATCAGGGTTCGGCACAGGCATGCGAGAAGAGAAAGAGAGAGTCGGGTGGGGAGAGAGAAAGAGGTTCAACATTTATTTATTTATTTATTTTTTAAAATCTGATTGTAAAAGAAAATTCATTTTTATAATGTTTTATAAATTGTTTTTATATATGTTATCCCCGTTTCTTTCCGGCTGTCCGGACCCACACTCTAAGCCCGTGGGCCGCCCGATTTGGAGTTAAGGCCCAGGTCATGCCCATTTGACGAGAGAAAAATGGATGTTAGCAGCCCAAGTCTGGGCAAGGCCCAAAGGGCATCCGGGAGTGCAGACCTGGACCTCCACCGGGGCAGGTGGTATGAACTCAGAACCGCTCCCCCAACATCCCGAGGCGCGGTAGAGAAGGTCGCGGCTCGCAAAACCAAGACGGGAGCCGGGATCGCTGTGGATAGACCCGGATCCTGGTAAATGGTCCGGGACCTTGGTGAACGGAGGGGGACGTTGGTAAACGAACCCGGGTCGGGTGTCCGAGTTGGGCGAGATAAAGTGCCCAGGATATTGACATCGTCCCATGAAGCATGGGGGTTGTCCCCACGCTTAACCTGCAGAAGAGGCTACCTCGGGATTGTACATCATTGGTTCAGAACTGCGTTGCCACTACTCTTACCGATCTTGTCCCCCAAATCTTCCTCGTAGCCCAAAGAACCCAGACTGAAACTCCAGTTTGTCTCATGCCTTAGAATAAGATATTATTTGGTTTGGCTCAATGGGCTTTGATTATTGTATGATTCATATTTTAATCCTTTGTAGTGGGCTCCCATCAGAGAAGCTAATGGTATTTACGCCCTTGTTGGGCCCGGGTCTGCCCGGCCCAAGCCCAGTGCACTCCTATGCCTATAAATACGAATAGTGGTGCACTGAGGAGGGGCTCCAAGATTTTGATTGTAAGCAGTTACTCTGCTCAAACTTGTAGAAAAACTCCATTGTCAAAGGTTCTCTAAGCTCTAATACAACTGTCTCATGGACTAAGGCTTATTAACGCCCCAACCATGTAAAAACCTTGTCTTTACTCCTCAAACCCTTTCTTCTAAGCTCTCTAATCTTCTATTATTAAAGTTTCCAAAAAACTCGGTAAATATTTTGGTGCTTTCATTGAGAGCCTGAGAAAGTTAGAGTTGATCTTGAACATCTGCAACAATGGTGAACACAAGACACACCACTTTCGACCCTACTAATCAAGAACAAGGCAATGGAGAGCCACTACCCAGCCAACCTCTTCCTCAGGATCAATTTGAAGACACACCCATCAGATGTCCCAGCCTAACGAGTCGCAGAACTACGAAGGCGGGGCAGAATATGAGGAAGATTACTATGAGGAAGAGGAGGGAAATGAGAGGGAATACCATGATCTCAAAGCTGAGGATCCCGCGATCCCTGAAGAAGTAGACCCTAACCAGGAGGACTCGAAGGTGACTAAACTGAGACAACAGGTCCTGGACCAAGAGGCCAGGATTGCCAAACAAAAGGAAACCACTCAACGGATGCAAGAGTCCCTCCAAGCCCTGCAAGCTTTCATAGTCGCCCAAGGCTTAGCGACTAACCCTCCAGTTGTTCTGCCTCCAGGAACACAACCGCCCCCTCCACAGGCTAGGAATGGTGCGCTCGGAGAAGCGAGGCCGATTCCTACCCTGGGACAAGGTCCCGGACAGGGCCCGGTTAACCCGGGACAAGAGAAAGGGAAGGCCAAAGCGAACCCCCAGAGGGAAGTCCCTCCTGTCCAGAAGACCGAGACCCGTCCCCGGCCGCTCCCTAGGAAAGAGAAGGTGCACCCCGTCCCAGGACAGGGCCACCCAACCAATCTGCGAGGGACGCGCCCGCAGGGTACCAGGCCCCGGCCTGCCCCAGAGCAGGTTGGACGGGAATGGTCTTTCCACCCAAGCGCTTCCGTGAACCAGCGACACCGGGAGCGCCAGCAAAATGACGAGCCAAACACCCATAGCTCCGGGGACGATACATCTCCGGTAGACCTACGCAATGGGCTGAATGCTCGTAAGGAACGGGCCTGCAAGGAAAAGATTCGCCCCTGAGGCGGCAATTTGAGAAATAATCTCAATGATAGGAGGAATGAAAGAGTCCCCCTGGAAGACGAGATGGCCAAACAATTCATGGAACAACTGGTCGCCTTAAAGAAAGTCACGGACCGCCTGAACCGCAAGCAGGAGGGAGCAGACACCGATTCTGACGAGGAAGAAAAAGAGCCCTGTACCAAACACATCCTGGATGTGGTGCTCCCCAAAGGATTCAAAATGCCGAGTCTTCCTGCCTACACTGGGAACTGTTAGGAGTGTGTCCTAAAAGCATGTAAAGACATTTGTTTTTTCTGTGAATAAATAAATACAATGGTTTATTATTATTGTCATATTTAGATTGTTAAATTATTGTTTGAATAATTTTGTAAATATCAGAAAAATTCCATATTCATTATTGAGGATGTGATCTTGTATTAGTACGAGAGAATTAAGATCACATGAATGAATAAAAATGGTCAACAACGACAAATTAAAGTTATGGAATTCTTTAATTGGAGTTGTAAGTACGGTTTACTGAGTATCATAATGATACAAATAATCTAGATTTGGATTATTGATGTGGTAAGACATCTCGGTAAAGGTGCTTTATATAATATGATTATATATGACATGGATCGATGTGAATTAAAGTCTTTATCCAAAAACCATTTAACAATAAAGACTTGTAATTCATATCATAACAGATGATCATTTATAGATCAACCTAAATCCTGAGTGTTCATGAACTCCTGTTCATGTTTATTAAATCTTTTGATTCACTCGTTAAGGTCTCTTCAAAGAATGAGGCTAATGACTTTTGTTTTGGAGATTTAATATCATGGATGGCTGGGAACATGTATCAACAACACGGAATCTAATCTTTCCTAACGGATCGTATATTAGTTCCCTTAAGGGTTAATTCTGGAACTGAATGATTTTGAGCTCAAATCTATAATTAGATTATAGATTAATTATTCACTAGTGAATTAATGGTACTTAAGGAATAAGAAATAAATTAGAAAGGTTAAATGGTAATTCTTCCATTCTAATTTATGAACTAATTAATTAGAGGGTTGAACTATTGTAAGATGGTTATATCAATGGACGACTTAAGAAAAAGATTTCTGTAAAAGTATATCTATAACATAAAGAGTGCAATTCTGAATTTATAGTGGAGTAATATCAGAATTAATAAATTAACTATTATAATTAAAGAGTTTAATTATTTAGTTTCAATTTATTGGAGCTTAATGTTATAGGTCCATGGTCCCCAGAATGGCTGAAACAATCACTGTCAAAGGCAAATACAAAAATGGGTAAAAATGACTTATGTGATAAGTAAAATATTTTTCTATGTATCAAACATAATTATTGTTTAATTATGTGTAATTAATTAATTAAGAATTAATTAATTATTTGATTTAACAAAAATATAATTTATTTATTTTTGGGATTTTTGGTATTTAAATAATAATAAAAATTGGGAAAAATCACATGCATGCACATGCATGTGGTGCACGTGTGGCACAGTGCACATGCACTGTGCTACACGCATAAGAGATTGACTTGGTCTCTTGATTCCACAATTTTAGTTATTTAAATATTAAATAAATAATGAGATATTTTGATTTGATTTAAATATTATTATTTAAACAAAAATCTGATAACTGATCAGTTATTTTGAATTTGTTTAAAATAACAAATATTTTAATATATTGGATATTATTAAATATTGGATATCAGTTTTCACAGAACGTAAGTTTTCAGGGATAGAAAGATATCTAGGATTCTCTTAGAGAAAAAGATCAGTGACAAAACAAAGGTCATTGTTTTTCACAAAACCTAGGTCCAAACTTTATCAGGTCTCATGTGTTGAGAATATCTGATAAATAATTATTGCCTATTATTTGTATAGCGAGCCCACACTCGTTCTTTGGGTGACTGAGAACATTTTGGAAGATCTTGGTGTGAGATCTCAAGGATTCAACCATACGAAAAGATAGCAGCAAGGAAGGACCTGAGGTAATGTTTCTATTCTTGTCCTTGATTCAATATATATATGAGTGTGAAGAAGGAGATCTAGAAATCTTATGGGATTAATCTGACAATTTGATTGTTGTTCCGCTGCGCATAATCTCTGATTTGATCAATAAAAACCAACAAATGGTACCAGAGCCATCTTCACATATATATGTATTGAATCTGTGTGGGTTTAATTTTATGCATTTATTTATGAATGGATGGCTTAATGTGATTGAATGCGTGGGAATGTTGAATCGTTAATTGTATGGTATTTGTGGGTTAGGATTTGTTTATGATTAGATCATTGTGTAAGCCATTAAAGGGCATAGGATTTATGTAATTTTATTTGGTTTTTGATACCATAAAATTGTAATTCCGATCACACAAAAGTCAGAACGGAGCCCGGAATTCAGAAATCAGCCACCGCACCTCCGAGGCCAACCTCCGAGCCGCTGCCCGACGTCGTACGGACGGCCGTATGGACGGCCGTACAGTCCGAGCCCGGCGACCCCGTTTTGACGCCGTGTGTCCCCGCCTATCGGTCCATAATTTTTTTTTTTTTTTTCTGAAATTAATCTGTTGTTTTTTTTAATTTTAAAATGTTTAAATATCCTATTTTTGAAATTTGATATTTAAATAATGAGATATTTTTGTTGTCTTAACAAACTTTTTTGAATATCTTATTTAAAATTTATTTTTTACAAAATAACAGATTTTAATTTAAATTCATTTCAGATTTAATTAAAAGTTGTTTTAATTAAAAAGAAAAAGAAAAATATTGATTATTTAAAAGTTTGTTTTAATTAATCAAAAATAGTTTGAAAATTGTTTTCTTATTATTGTTCTGGACCAACAATGCCACAAATCCTACCGACAGTAAAGTAAAGAAGCCCGATGGAGATCAAGGCATTTTATTTTATTTATTTTAATTTTATAAAGTGGTTGTAAAATTAGAAATACCCAAAAGCACCCGGTTCAACATTTATTGCTTATTTATTTATTTAAATAATTATTTTCATGTGGTTAATGTGATTGATAACATGTTCATGCATTGTATGCCATACATAAAAACCCACACAGTTATAATCATGCATCTCATCAGTAGAAACATGATTATTAGGATTGTCCTATATGTTTATATGAATTGTTTTGTGAAATCAATTGCATGTAAATTACTTAGTTTTATTTTGATAACTTGGTAAAATATCACACCAATTTTTTTAAGTCTTTATGACTTAATTTCTTTAAACCAACTTTATTTTAAAAAGTGTTTTAGTAAAGTTTAGATGAACATGATTGGTAATTTAAAATTGGACATGGACCTAGAAACTCGCTTTCTTTCCAATTTTAATTGTGTTCATAAAGTTTAAAGAAACTATAATTAATTTGGAATTAATTAGGTTAAAAACACTTATTTCAAAATAGTGAGTGGGAGAGGGTTGATATCTCAAACATAACCCATGGTCTCCATTATTAATATAACACCGTGAGATATGAATAGCGCCTCGCGACGGCTTTGTTTTCGTCCCCCTAAGGAAGGTGTCTGGACATATCAATAGCAAGGTTATATTTCTTATATAGATAGGAACTAATGATGTATTTTAGGCTTGACCGACCCTAAGGCGGCATGTCCTAAGTTAAGTCATGAACTCCGAAAAAATGGGTTACACTCACAAAGTTATGATTAAGCTTGAGAGTAGATAATCATAACTTGACCAAACTAAGCGGTACTTTAATGTTTAAAAGAGAAAATAAAGAGTTATTTTAAGTATTAAACAATAAAGATAAGAATGTCTTATAAATTCTCTAAAATTAATTTGACCGACCCTAAGGCGACACTTTAATTGTTAGAAAATTTTATCGTGGAAATTAATCTTTATTTTATGTGTTTTAATTGTGCTCATGCATCACGTTTAATTTCCGAAACTTTGATATTTATTTTTCTAAATATAATAATAATGTTTATTTGTGCTTATTTATTACCAGAAAAAATGTCTATTGGTGAATTACACACCGATGCCTTTCTCAAATCCTTGGTTTTTGAACCTGGAAATATGAAATACTGGTTTCGAGGCATGTTGAATATTTTTTCTTACAAGAAGATGATGTCAACAGTCTGTGAAAAACCTCCAACAGAACCACCTCTGGCTACTAGCTATGAAGCAGAAGAAAAATATGCAGATTGGATGAAATCCGATCGTATGGCACGTTATTGCATGCTTTCCACCATGCCTGACGAAACAAAGGAAAAATATATACACTATGACTCAGCCCATGATATGTGGAGAGCAATGACAGAGGAAGTCTATGCTGAGAGTCGTCGTTTATATCAAATGAAAAAGGTGAATAAGATTCGCATATATTTTTTCAACTTTGAATAATAGATTCAAATACAAAGAACATCAGATTCAAATTTTTGGATAGTAGATTCAAAAATATATGCCACTAAACTATTTTTCTTTTGTTTTTCCTTTTGCAGAATCAAAACCCTGAAAAGGAGGAAGAAACTGATGAGGATTATGGTAGCAAATAAGGAGTTGGAGAAGTTGGAGAGCAGTAGTTTTTTATTTTTTATTTAGTAATTTTATTGTTAGTTGAACAATTTTAATTTCTTTATTTTGTTTTAGAAATTTTAGATTTCTTTAAACAAAGAAAACTACAGTCTAGAAATTTAGTTTATTGTTAATAATTTTGATTATTAATGTTTGGAAACTTATTTCTATTTTGCATGACATTTATTTCTTTTATTAATAAAGTAGTTATTATTTAAAGAAATTATCTATTTACTTGTTATGCAAATACTTTGGGATAAACAAAGTTTACATACTTATAAGGAATGACAAATTTTTATAATTTTGAATTATTTAAAAACAACTAATCCTAGATCTATTAAACTGATTCCGATAGTGAAACATATCTGTGACACTTGAGATTGGACCATATTGGTCTAGACAGAATAAATAGGCTTGTAAAGGATAGTCCTTTAAGAGAACCATTTAATTGGATCTCTCCCTATTTATGAATCCTGTCTAGAAAACAAAATGACCAAGAGACCTTTCTTTGCTAAAAGGTTCAAGAGCCACATAACCACTTCATCTAGTACACATGGATGTTAGCAATCCACTTAATGTACAAGCAAGAGGAGGTTGTGAATATTTCGTCATTTTCATTGACAATTATTCGTGATATGATTACCTACATTTAAAGCAAAGAAAATCTGAGACTTTTAGAAAGTTCAAATAATTTCAAGCAGAGGCTGAAAAGCAATTAGGTATATCACTAAAAGCACTTCGATCTGATCGAGGAAGAGAGTACTTGGACTGTGAATTCAAGAACCATCTAAGTGAGCATGACATTCAATTCCAACTCACTACACCTGAAACAACACAGTAAAATGATGTTTCAGAAAATCGGAATAGAACGTTATTAGATATGGTTAGACAAATGATGAGTTTTCCATCTTTACCACTGTCATTCAGGGGCTATACGATTCAATGTGCTCTATACACATTGAATGATGTTCCACCTAAGTCTATCCAAAAGACATCCATAGAATTATGGAATGGTTGTAAACTTAGTTTACACCATTTTAGAATTTGGGGGTGTCGTGCATACGTGCTTAATAGGAAGACCGAGAAGTTGGAAAAGTACTCTGAAGTATGTATGTTTGTGGGATATTCCAAAGAGACTAGAGGTGGAATTTTCAATAGTCCAAAAAGAAAATAAAACATTTGTATTGACAAATGCTACTTTTCTTGAATAAGGCTATGTTAATAACCACAAACCTCACAGTAAGATTGTACTAGAAGAGATGGTCTCAAATAAAGTCACAAAGTCACAGTAATAATCAATGAAAAACGACAACAGGAAACTACTAGTTCTAGTCAGAATAGTAGAGAACTTCATTGTAGTGGGAGGGTTAGTAAGTAATCCACATACTGTGAACACGAAGTTCAAATGCTAGTGTTTGACACAAACAAAGACGATCCATTGACATTAGAAGATGCAATGAATCATTCTGACAAAGAAAAATGGCAAGAAGCCATGAACCAAGAAATGGAATCGATGTATTCCAATTCAGTCTGGGTTCTTGAAGATCCACCTATGAATATCAAACCCATTGGTTGCAAGTGGATACTCAAGAAGAAAAGAGGAGCGAATGGGAAAGTAGAGACTTTCAAAGCAAGGCTTGTAGCCAAAAGGTTACACACAGAAAGAAAAGGGTTGACTGTGAAGAAACCTTTTCTCCTGTAAGAGGGGTTGACTATGAAGAAACCTTTTCTCCATTAGCCATGCTAAAATCCATTCGTATACTTTTGTCCATAGCTGCGTGCATGGATTATGAGATTTGGCAAATGGATGTCAAAGCAGCTTTTCTGAATGGTTGCCTTGACAAAACCATTTACATGTCTCAACCAGAAGGGTTCGAATTAAAAGATCAAGAGCAAAAGGTTTGCAAGCTTCTTAGGTCCATTCATGGACTCAAACAAGCTTCTAGATCTTGGAATCTTAGATTTGATGACACAAGAAAAACATTTGGTTGTTGAACAAAATGTTGACGATCTTCGTGTCTATAAACAAATCAAAGATGGTATAGTAGTATTCCTCGTTCTTTATGTTGATGATATCCTACTCATTGTGAATGATGTAGAGACATTATCAAATGTAAAGAACTGGTTAGCTGAACAATTCCAAATGTAAGATTTGGGAGAAGCCAAGTATGTTTTGGGCATTAAGATTCTTAGAGATAGACAGAACAAAACTTTGGCACTGTCTCAAGCAACTTATTTTGATAAGCTGCTACAATGCTTTAATAAGAAAAAATCCAATAAGGGTAATATGCCAACCCAATTTGGAGTATTCCTTTCCAAGAAGTATCTCAGGAAAAGGAAGACATGAGATAGTATCCCTATGCCTCAGCAGTAGGCAGTCTGATGTACGCCATGTCTATACAAGACTTGACATTTGTTATACAGTAGGGATAGTCAGCCGTTATCAATCCAATCCTGTATTGAGTCATTGGATTGCAGTGAAGAATATTCTCAAGTATCTCAGGAGAACGAGAGTCTATATGCAAGTATATTCGGGTAGTGACCTCGAACCTACTGGATACACTGACTCAGATTTTCAATCTGACAAGGATAGTAGAAAATCTACTTTTGGGTTAGTATTCACTCTTGGTGGTGGAGCAGTTGTCTGGAAAAGCATTAAGCAAACCAACATTGCAGACTCCACCATAGAAGCCGAGTATGTAGCGGCTTGTGAAGCAGCTAAGAAAGGGCTCTGTGACTCAAAAGGTTCTACTCCGATCTGAAAGTTGTTCCAGAAGTGGAGAAACCACTTGTTCTTTACTGTGACAACAGTGGGGCAGTGGCCAATTCTAAAGAACCAAGAAGCCACAAGAGGGGAAAGCATATAGAGCGCAAATACCAGTTAATCAGAGAAATCGTACATAGAGGAGATGTGACCATTCTGAAAGTCATATCAGAACACATCCTCGCAGACCCATTTACGAAGACGCTTCAAGCAAAGCAATTCGAGGGTCACGTACGTAATATGGGATTGAGAGAAATGCCTCACTTGCTTTAAGTACAAGTGGGAGATTGTTAGGAGTGTGTCCTAAAAGCATGTAAAGACATTTGTTTTTTCTGTGAATAAATAAATACAATGGTTTATTATTATTGTCATATTTAGATTGTTAAATTATTGTTTGAATAATTTTGTAAATATCAGAAAAATTCCATATTCATTATTGAGGATGTGATCTTGTATTAGTACGAGAGAATTAAGATCACATGAATGAATAAAAATGGTCAACAACGACAAATTAAAGTTATGGAATTCTTTAATTGGAGTTGTAAGTACGGTTTAATGAGTATCATAATGATACAAATAATCTAGATTCGGATTATTGATGTGGTAAGACATCTCGGTAAAGGTGCTTTATATAATATGATTATATATGACATGGATCGATGTGAATTAAAGTCTTTATCCAAAAACCATTTAACAATAAAGACTTGTAATTCATATCATAACAGATGATCATTTATAGATCAACCTAAATCCTGAGTGTTCATGAACTCCTGTTCATGTTTATTAAATCTTTTGATTCACTCGTTAAGGTCTCTTCAAAGAATGAGGCTAATGACTTTTGTTTTGGAGATTTAATATCATGGATGGCTGGGAACATGTATCAACAACACGGAATCTAATCTTTCCTAACGGATCGTATATTAGTTCCCTTAAGGGTTAATTCTGGAACTGAATGATTTTGAGCTCAAATCTATAATTAGATTATAGATTAATTATTCACTAGTGAATTAATGGTACTTAAGGAATAAGAAATAAATTAGAAAGGTTAAATGGTAATTCTTCCATTCTAATTTATGAACTAATTAATTAGAGGGTTGAACTATTGTAAGATGGTTATATCAATGGACGACTTAAGAAAAAGATTTCTGTAAAAGTATATCTATAACATAAAGAGTGCAATTCTGAATTTATAGTGGAGTAATATCAGAATTAATAAATTAACTATTATAATTAAAGAGTTTAATTATTTAGTTTCAATTTATTGGAGCTTAATGTTATAGGTCCATGGTCCCCAGAATGGCTGAAACAATCACTGTCAAAGGCAAATACAAAAATGGGTAAAAATGACTTATGTGATAAGTAAAATATTTTTCTATGTATCAAACATAATTATTGTTTAATTATGTGTAATTAATTAATTAAGAATTAATTAATTATTTGATTTAACAAAAATATAATTTATTTATTTTTGGGATTTTTGGTATTTAAATAATAATAAAAATTGGGAAAAATCACATGCATGCACATGCATGTGGTGCACGTGTGGCACAGTGCACATGCACTGTGCTACACGCATAAGAGATAGACTTGGTCTCTTGATTCCACAATTTTAGTTATTTAAATATTAAATAAATAATGAGATATTTTGATTTGATTTAAATATTATTATTTAAACAAAAATCTGATAACTGATCAGTTATTTTGAATTTGTTTAAAATAACAAATATTTTAATATATTGGATATTATTAAATATTGGATATCAGTTTTCACAGAACGTAAGTTTTCAGAGATAGAAAAATATCTAGGATTCTCTCAGAGAAAAAGATCAGTGACAAAACAAAGGTCATTGTTCTTCACAAAACCTAGGTCCAAACTTTATCAGGTCTCATGTGTTGAGAATATCTGATAAATAGTTATTGCCTATTATTTGTATAGCGAGCCCACACTCGTTCTTTGGGTGACTGAGAACATTTTGGAAGATCTTGGTATGAGATCTCAAGGATTCAGCCATACGAAAAGATAGCAGCAAGGAAGGACCTGAGGTAATGTTTCTATTCTTGTCCTTGATTCAATATATATATGAGTGTGAAGAAGTAGATCTAGAAATCTTATGGGATTAATCTGACAATTTGATTGTTGTTCCGCTGCGCATAATCTCTGATTTGATCAATAAAAACCAACAGGAACACCAACCCCAGAGATCATCTATCGCACTACAATCGGCTAATGACCATGGCCCACGTCTGTGATAACGACAAGTGCCTCTATTTTTCGATTACTCTAGGTGGACCTGCGGAGGAATGGTGGAAGAGGCTCAAGCCAGGATCCATCCAATCCTGGTCCGGACTGCAGACGGTCTTCTGCAAACAGTTCGTGGCCGCCATGAGGATGGACATGTAGATCAGTTCCCTTGCCAACATCAAGCAGCTCCTCACGGAGATGTTGAGGGCCTACATCCAGCGTTTCACCGAGGAAGCCTCCAAGACCAAGGTGGACGATGGGCAGCACCTGCTGGCCCTGCAATCCAGGATTCGTGCTAGATCTCCCCTCTGGGATGACATGCAACGTAGCAAGGCGACTACCCTTGAGGAATTCATAAGAAGGGCCCAAGGCATTATTAACTGGGAGGAGGCCCAAATCCAAGCATTCGGATGGTAGCCGACACCTCAGCCAAGTGCCCAAAAATTTTTGGGATACGGGGTGCAGTGTCCGGCCCAGCAGTACGTCACTCCCTTAATTGCGCCGGGATCGACAGCCGTGCCAGGAATGACCTTTGCCATGCCCGCGGTATATGGCCCTGCCCCTTCGGGGTACGCCCTGGCCCAGTCTACCCCTTTTTCTGGGTACGGAATCGCGCCAGTCGGGTACATCGCTGCACCTATCGGAGCCCAGCCATCCAAGGTGGGGGGAACTGAAGCGAGTGTAAATCCTTCCTGAGGAAAGAGGTCCGGGAAGGGACAAAATCAGGCCGAGTCATCAAAGAAGGGAAAGAAGGGCTACGAGCCCTAGTATTCAGAGTACACCAACTTGGTGGATACTAGGGAGAACATCTACTTGGCCACTGAAAGGGCGGTTCATTACCGGAAACCGGCCCCCATGTTCAAAGGAGGAAGGAATTTGAGGGATACTAGTAAGCGGTGTACTTACCATAAGGAGGTGGGCCACATAACCGAAGAATGCCGGCAGCTCAAGGATGAGATCAAAAATCTGATCAAACTAGGACACCTCCACCAATGGGTCAGGATGCCTGTGGGAGTTCCGGGACTGTCAGTAGTCCCCGGGCAGTCCATGATCTCGGGCGCGCCTGAAGTGTACCTACCTCCCCAGGAAGGATATGCAAAGGGTCCGGGACCGCAGACCCCTCAGGGGCCCCCGCCGTGCAGGCGCCCGGACCCGAAATGCCTTATCCGGCTGGGATCGCGCCCCCGCGAGTAGATGGTCACGTAGCCACCATCTCGGGCGGGCCCCATCTGGGAGGACCGTCCCGGAATGATCAAAAGCGTTACCTCAACGAGCTTGACCACGACCAAGAGGTATGCGCCCTAGACCAGGCACTGACCCAACGCCCAAAGTTGATGAACCTCCCCATCACCTTCACGGAAGACGACGCCCGCAACGTCCATTTCCCGCATCATGACCCTCTGTTCATTGACGCCCAAATCGCCAACAAGATGGTGTACAGAATGCTGGTGGACGACGAAAGCTCCATCAACATTTTGTTCAAACTTGCATTCATTGCGATTGGCTTGATCGAGGCGGATCTAGCCTCGTGCCCAACCCAGATCTAGGGCTTCAATGGGACTCAATACTCCCGATGGGAAAAATCCAGTTGCCTGTAACCCTGGGGAACGAGATGCAAAGCTCGTTCAAATTTTGTACGTTTGTGGTGGTGGATTTCCCCATCGCTTACAACATCATTTTCGGTCGGCCCGCATTGGTCGAGTTTTGGGCAATCACCTCCATCCGCCATCTATGCATGAATTTCCCTTGCGATAACGGAGGAGTGGGAACAGTTCGTGGAGATTAAAAGAGCGCACGGAAATGTTACCACGTATCTGCGTGACCCGTTTACATGGTCCGCGAAGAGCCTTTTGAGGAAATCGCCGATCCAGTCCCGCCCCTCCCCCGGCAAGATGGATTAACCGGGAAGAGGACGAGCTGGACCCACGTATAGGGGAGGACCGCATCCTAGAACCCATGGAGGAGATTGAAGAAGTGTGCATCAGTGACACCGACCCGACGAAGGTAATCCAAGTCGGGAGGAGCCTGAAAGCAGAGGTCCGGGCCGCAATCATCACCCGGGTGAAGGAGAACCAGGATGTCCTGGCCTGGTCTCATTCGGATATGACTGGGATAGACCCCAATATCATCTGCCACGCCTTGAATATCGACCAAGGCGCGACCCCGGTCCGATAGAAATGAAGGCCCCTTGGGGCGGAAAGGGCGGAAGCCAAGCTAGAAGTCGAAAAGTTATACTCGATCAACTTCATCTGAGAAGCTTTGTATCCCGTGTGGCTGGCCAACCCAGTTCTGGTGCCTAAGCCAAACGGGACCTGGAGGGCATGCATTGACTTCACGGATCTAAACAAAGCTTTCCCTAAAGATTGCTTCCCGCTCCCTCAGATCGATCAGATGGTGGACGCAACATCCGGGTATGAGATCTTGAGTTTCATGGACGCCTACTCAGGTTATAATCAGATCTCTATGCATGTAGTGGACCAGGAACACACCAGTTTTCAAACTGACAAGGGGTGTACTGCTACATTGTCATGCCCTTCGGACTTAAGAACGCTGGAGCCACCTATCAGAGGCTAGTCAACAGAATGTTCCGGGCCCAGCTGGGACAAAACATGGAGGTATACATCGATGACATGCTGGTCAAGTCCAAAACCTCCGGAAAACATTCTGACGACCTGACTAAAGCCTTCGCGATCATTCGAAGGTACTGGATGAAGTTGAATCCCAAAAATGCACCTTCGGCGTAGCATCCGGAAAGTTCCCGGGGTTCATAGTAAGCTTCTGGGGAATAGAATCCAATTTGGACAAAATCAAGGCACTGGTTGAGATGCCCTTGCCCCGGAAGCACAAAGATGTATAAAGCCTGACTGGAAGGATAGCCACTCTGAGCCGTTTCGTCTCAAAGGCCACGGACAAGTGCATCCCGTTCTTCAACGTCCTTCGGGGAAGCCAACGGTTCGAATGGTCAGCCGAGTGCGAAGAGGCTTTCCAGCGACTGAAAGAGCATCTATCCCAGGCACTAATATTGGCAAAACCGGTGGAGGGGAAACCGCTATACCTCTATTTGGCCGTGACTGAACACGCGATCAGTGCCGCGCTAGTACGGGAGGACAGAAAAGCTCAACTCCTGGTTTATTACATAAGCAAGAGATTATTGGTTGCAGAGTCACGATATCCATTAATAAAAAAGTTAACATTTTGTCTACTAATCGCATCCCGGAAGCTCAGGCCTTACTTCTAGGCCCACGCCATAAAAGTTCTGACCAACCATCCTTTGCGCAAGTGCTGCAAAAGCCTGAGTCATCAGGAAGACTCTTGAAGTGGGCCATGGAACTGAGTCAGTTCGACATTGCATACACCCCTAGGATCTCAATCAAGGCACAGGTCTTAGCCGACTTCATCGTGGAATGCTTCGGGATCGCTGAAGGGGACGATCCCGCGGATCCCGCAGCAGTCGTGTGGAAGGTGTTCGTAGACGGAGCCTCGAATGAAAATGGAGCAGGAGCCAGAATCATCTTAGTGTCGCCACAGGGGCACCAATTACAAAATGTCCTGCGCTTCCAGTTCAAGGCTTCGAACAACGAGGCCGAGCACAAGCCCATGTTGGCCGGGTTGCGCCTGGCCCGGGAAGTAGGGGCCGCAAACCTGGAGATCTATAGCGATTCCCAGTTGGTTGTCAGGCAGATCTCAGGAGAATACCAAACCAAAGGGGATAAGATGGCAGCTTACGTGACTCAGACGCGAGAAATGCTTCAAACTTTCAAGAAGCACTCCATCCGCCAGATCCTCAGGGAGCAAAACGTGTTTGCAGACACGTTGGCAAAATTGGCCACGGATGTTGAGGCAGAGCTTTTTGGGCTAGTCCTGATCAACCGTCTCCCCATACCGAGTATTCTGACCTCCACGATCAATGTTGTCAACTAATCCACGTCCTGGATGGGACCCATAATCCAATACCTGACAATCGGGGGGTTGCCAACTGTCAGGGCAGTAGCCAGGAAGCTTCAGTACCAGGTCCATAGATACATCACGATGGACGGAAAGCTCTATTGTAGAGGATTATCCATGCCGCACCTTCGATGCGTATCCGGGACCAAAATGAGCGCAATCCTGCATGAAGTGCACGAAGGCTTCTGCGGAGATCATACAATCAGACTCATCTTGTCCAAGAAGATCCTGTGCCAAGGATACTTCCGACCAACCATGAAAAAAGACTGTGTTGATTACGTCCGCAAATGTGAGCAGTGCCAATGGTATGCAAAGATCCCGCGAGCCCCTCCGACGGAAATAACCCTAATGAGAAGTCCCTGGCCCTTCGTAGTTTGGGGAATCGACCTAGTAGGATCGCTCCCGACCGGGAAAGGAGGTGTGAAATACACTATTGTGGCCGTTGACTACTATACCAAGTGGGTCGAAGCGGAGCCCATGAATACCATCACGTCAAAGAAGGCCTTGGACTTTGTCATCAACAATATCGTGTGCCGGTACGGGCTCCCCTACAAGATTGTGTCTGATAACGAGAAGAAATTTGACAACATCCACTTCACGAATTTCTGCGAAAGACATGGTATCATCAAGAGCTTCTCCGCGGTCGCCAGACCTTAAGCGAACGGGCAAATAGATGTCGTCAACAAAATCTTGAAGGGGACATTAAAGAAAAAGGTTCAAGCCTGCAAAATCAAGTGGCTAGAAGAGTTGCCCCGCGTACTATGGGCGTACCGGACCACCAAACGAACGTCTACCGGACACACTCCTTACTCCATGGTGTACGGGTGCGAAGCCGTCATCCCAGTAGAAACGACCATCCCGTCCCATAGAAGAGACACGTACAATCCCGCCCAGAACTACGCCTTACTCCAGGAATCCTTGGATCTCATCGAAGAGATCCGGGAGGAGTCACAAGTCTAATTGAAGATGTATTAGGGAAAAATCGCTCGAAATTTTAACTCGAAAGTAAAAAGCCGCAGGTTCGAAACTGGAGACCTAGTCCTAAGGAGAGTCTTCCCTACAACCCAAGATCCGGGAGTGGAGGTTCTGGGCCCGAATTGGGAAGGGTCGTACGAAATTCAGCATGAAGTGTGTCCGGGAACATACCATTTAAAGCGACTCGATGACACTGAAGTCCCAAGGGCCTGAAACGCGGAACATCTCCGTAAGTACTATAAGTAGTCAGGAGAGCATGTTTTAGCTTTATATTTTCTTTGTATACAATGTACGCCACAGGGCGATTTCTTGAGCAATAAAAATGGCATGTATAAAACATCATAAAGAGATATTGTAAAACAATGAAAATTTTCATCTTCCTCCATAAGCAAGTGACCCAAGACCAGTCTTTGCTCACTTGGGGGGGTATATCCATTATAAACAACTTCGAGAACAAAAACAAACCAGGAAACTAAACGCTCCAGGTTCGAACCAACCCGGACCAACAAGGTCTGGGGGGTGAAAGCCCAAATGGACGCAAGGCTAACACCTAGTCCCAACCCGGACCAACAAGGTCTGGGGGGGGAAAGCCCAAATGGACGCAAGGCTAACACTTAGTCCTAGCCCGAACCAACAAGGTCCGAGGGTGAAAGCCCAAATGGACGTAAGGCTCAGGCTTAGTCCCAACCCGGATATACGCGGTCCGGGGGTACAATATATAGGACCTAAGGCTCAGGCCTAGTCCCGATCAGGACATGCATGTCCCGAGGATATAAAATACCTAAAACTTGGTTGACTGTACGTGGTCCCAAATAACTAAACACCCATCCGCGTCATTCCTACAATAGCACAAGATTATTAGAACGCGAACCCCAGGTATAAGTTGTCTAAAGTTTGTCTTAGAAATGGCCCAGGTCGTGGGAACCTAACCTAGGTTTCAAAATAAGCTAATCAACTAATCCCTGATGGTCCAGATCATCAGATTTTCAACACTAGGAACTAGACAAATAGATTCAGTAATAATTATCAAAACCCCCTAATGGCCCAGGCCGTTGGAACCTGAGCAGCAGGATCAAAGAAAGCTGATAAGTTAAAATCTGGAATAATCTAGTCCAGGCCATTGAGACCCGAAGACGGGTCACCAGAAGAGATCCTGGCTGTTGGAACCAGGACCAAACATTCGACTCATTCATGAATAGTGGTAAAACACTTGGTGAAAGCTTAACGAATAGAAACAAAGTAAATAAGAACACAAAAATTGTCTTATACGCACTCGCGTATGTGAAAGTGTTACAAAATTAAAAGCAAAAAGAAATAAAAACAAAAAGAGGACCCCGCCCTAGGCTCCACCATGCCCTGACGCCTTCGGGACGGCTCCGTTCGCCTCTTCCTCGTCCAGGGGCTTCGCGTCAGCTTTCTCCTTGGCCGCAAATTCAGCTCTCTTCGCGGCAGGGTCGGGGTAGAGCAGGAGGTTCATTTTTTTGTCCTGGAGCTAGGCCATGTAGATGGCCTCATCGAAGGTGACCTCCAACATGGCATCTGCCTATTCTTTCTCATGACGGGTCTCATCGTGCGCCTTCACCTCCCGCCAAAGCAAGTTGTCTAATTCATGGACCCGGGACTCCAGATCGGTGACCCTCTCCCGATCCTGGGCAGACTGGGCTGTGGCCGCCTCCTGCAGAGCCTTTACTCGGAGAAGCACCGCCTCTAAACTGGCCACCAGCTTGCCATTCTCAACTTCCCTCCGGGACATAGTCTCTTTAAGTTGAAACTTAGTCTGGACAGCCTCTTCGCAGTCTGCGTTGGCCTGAGCCATCTCCTTGGCCAGGGTTTCTTTAGCGGCTTCTCGCTGGTTCACGGCCACCTCCAGCTCTAGTTGGATCGTCTCCATTTTCATTGCGATCTTGGCCACCAAGTCGGCATTCTGATGAGCCAGTAGAGTGTCCTGGAATAAATTGAAGTTAGAAAAATCAGAACTAGAAATGCAAGAAGAAAAATGAGATGTAAACGGATAACTTACAGCTGTGGCTTGATGGCGGAGGGCCTGGGAGATGAACAACATGTCCTGGTTGGCGATGGTGGTGTACCGCTTCAACTGAAGGTTGGACATGGTAGTCCCCACCTGATCCAACAAGTCCACCGCGAACAGAGCCGTGTCTTGCCCCAACTTGGGACTAAATCCCGTCTCGGCAACTAGCCAGTCCACGATCGGCTGGGGAGCGCTGAATGCTGCCGGACGCTCCGAGAACTCAACCTGACGATGGATCATCAGGGCCCGGTAGACCTCCTCTCTTTTCTCCCGGCCATTCTCCCAAGTCCGGGATACCAGCTTGGACTGTTCGTCCCGCAGGACTGCCTCCCCCTCTTCGGGTAAAGCCGGATGGACGGGGAGTGCGGGCGCTTCCGGGACATCCTTGGTGGCGAGATAACTCTCCCCAGAAGATTCCTTGGCTGAGCCAATGCCTTTGGTCTTGGCCCATTTCCCCCTGCCGTGGCTTTGTCAGCACCCGACTTCGCGGCTCTCTTCCCAGAGCTCCGGCTCACCGGCGGGTCCTGCTCCAAGTCAATTACCGGAGGAGGAGCGGGGCGGGGGGGCTGCGACAGTTGCAGGATCAACTATTGTGATCGGAACCACGGCTAAATCCTCCCCGATTGAATGAGACTCTGGCACCGGCTTCGGCTTGGGCGCGCCTCTAGCAGCTTTTTTGGCCGAAGCCCTCGCCTTGGCAGCCCGGACCTCGAGGGCCTGCTTCATTTTGTCCACGAGGTTGGACATGTCGGAATCCTCTGGAATAAACACAAACAAAAAGGGATTAGCAAAATAAACAAGTCAGTGTGAATGAGTAATAACAAAACTAAAAATAATCTGGGACGATCCCTTGTCTAGACCTTGGACCCGACTCAATTCTCCTAAGGCAAAAGGATTGGATTCGATCTCCCATGTCATCCAGGTATAGGAAGTTCCCATACCGAAGGAACCCAGACGAGTACATGAGAGTTTCCGAATCAACAGTGATGGGAGATGAAGGCCTCATCTCCCCATCAGCCCCGAACAGGGGGCCTCGATAAACTAGTCTATCCCTAACTAAGTCCCCCAACTCAGGGAGCATAAGTCAAAAGCAAAGGTGAATTATCTCACCCTGATACACTAGCACCAGGGGTCCCCATGCTCGGTTGGGCCTCGTCGAAGAGGGCTTCCAGCTCCTCGGAGGTGGCACTCTCCCTCTACTGAGCTTGGTCCCGTTTCCTTTTGGCCGCGTCTTTCTGAGCCGTGTCCTCTACAGCCCTGATGTGCTCAAGGGCCAGCGCCTCCCTCAATGCAGGGTCTTTCTCACACTGTATCCCCCGGAGGCTTGGGGCCTTGATCGTTTGGTTGGCCGCTAGCATCCTGACCACTCGAAGGTTGTCGGTGTTGACGTAGCCCCCCCACGTCCAAATCCTCTACGCTTAGCTCGGAGTAAAATTTCTTCCGGTCTAGGATGAACTAGGTGAGGGGATTCTGGGCATAGGGTCTTGCCACCCAAGGCAATGAGTTGAGAATGAGGAATAAAAAGCAAAAACAAAAAAGGAAACTAGGGAACGGGAGACCACTTACCCACTCGCTGGAAGTCCAGCATCAGCGTGGGGTTCTTTTCTATAAGAAACCCGGACGTCATGAGGGGATGCTTCCAGGTGCTGGTAGGAGTAGCGTAGTTGCCGCGCGGTTTTATCCTATAGAAGCTATCCAGGGTCTTGTCCTTGACGTTGACCTGCAGCTCTAGCTTGTAGAAATACAGCACCTCTACCGGGGTCGGATTTGGGATATGCTTCGCGATACAAAAGACACGCCATCCCACGAGCAGCTGGTATGCTTGAGGCAGGAGCTGGAACGGCGCAATCCCCACAAATTTGAGGAATTGCATGAAATAATCGTGGAGAACCCCTCCGGATCAGGTCCGGGATCACTAAGAAGTCGCGGAACCTTGATCGGGAACAAAAAAGAAAAGGAAAGGATTTGGCTGTTCTCCTAAGCCGGCCTATTGCAACCTTTCCGGGAACCACCCGAACCTGAGGAGATCCGGGACAGTCCAGACTAGTTTTCTTTTCCTAACCTACTCTAAGGCACCCAGAGCCAATCTAAACGCATGCAAGATTTAACAGCCTAAATAGATAAGTATGACGATATGGAAAACGCAAGAAAATAAAAGCAAAAGTCAGGAAAACTTACTGTAAAAGGCTGGTCGTGAAGAATGGTGGGTTTCCGGTGGCAGGGACGGTAAAAACATGGCTTTGAACAGGTGAAGGCGGCCCAAAAGCTCGTCTATGGGGTAGGTCGATGTCGTCTGCTCAGGCGAAGGTGTGGATATCGGGTGCATTGGGAACAGGCGACGGCGAAGACGATGGAAAATTTCGTCGGCAAGCTCGGTCATAAAAGATCCTTTAAGCGTTTTTCTTTTCTGAGAATGTAAAGATTTCAAATGAAAACCTAAGGTTATTTATAAGAGCCAGAAGGCTGTTTTGATCTAACGGTTAGGCGCGATCCCCCCTATCGGACGGTCCTGAATCGTGCAGAGACATTAATGGATCTACTCGAGTATTGGATCACAGTACCCCCGAGGCATGATCCGCACCACCCCGATCCAACAACCCAAAAAAAGAGCACCTCAAAGGTCGTCCCATCCAACGGTCCACCTTGTCACAGAGGTAATAATGGGAACACTCGTGCGGATGGGACGCTTCATAAATCGAACCGACACGCTAGCCCCCAGCGCAGTAACCAATAGGGTGTTTGGTGACCTTTCAAGACCAAGTGCCATCAATACGGTAATCACAAGGGGACACGTGCACCCTTCGTAATGAACCGGGGCTCTGGTAAACGAACTCGGATCCTGGTAAACGGTCCGGGCCCTTTGGATTCAGCCCGGGGCATCGTAGCAGGGTTTAATTCCACGATTGTTCAGCACGCAGTGCCCCTCACCTGCGGGCCCATCGCCTTGGAAACGAACCGGGAAGTGATGAGATGGTCTGGGAGGAAGACAAGCCTCCACCACGCGAGCCGAGATGAAGGCTTGGGGGGTAATTATTATCCCCGTTTCTTTCCGCATGTCCAAACCTAGACTCTAAGCCCATGGGCCGCCCAATTTGGAGTTAAGGCCCAAGTTGGGCCCATATGACAAGAGAAAAATGGATGTTGGTAGCCCAAGTCTGGGCAAGGCCCAAAGGGCGTCTGGGAGTGCGGACCAGGACCTCCACCAGGGCAGGTGGTATGAACCCGGAACCGCTCCCCCCAACGTCCCGAGGCGCAGCAGAGAAGGCTCGCAAAACCAAGATGGGAGCCGGGATCACTGTGGATAGACCCGGATCTTGGTAAACGGTCCGGGATCCTGGTAAATGGTCCGGGACCTTGGTGAACGGAGGGGGACGCTGGTAAACGAACCCGGGTCAAGTGTCTGAGTTGGGCGAGATAAAGTGCCCAGGATACTGACATCGTCCCATGAAGTGTGGGGGTTGTCCCCACGCTTAACCTGCAGAAGAGGCTACCTCGGGATTGTATGCCGTTAGTTCAGAATTGCGTCGCCACTACTCTGACCGATCTTGTCTCCCAAATCTTCCTCGTAGCCTAGAGAACCCAGACTGAAACTCCAGTTTGTCTCATGCCTTAGAATAAAAGATTATTTGGTTTGGCCCAATGGGCTTTGATTATTGTACGTTTCCTATTTTAATCCTTTGTATTGGGCTCCCATCAGAGAAGCTAATGGTATTTACTCCTTTATTAGGCCCGGGTCAGCTCGGCCCAAGCCCAGTGCACTCCTTTGCCTATAAATACGAATAGTGATGCACTGAGGAGGGGATCCGAGATTTTGATTGTAAGCAGTTACTCTGCTCAAACTTGTAGAAAAACTCCATTGTCAAAAGTTCTCTAAGCTCTAATACAACTGTCTCGTAGACTAAGACTTATTAACTCCCCAACGACATAAAAACCTTGTCTTTACTCCTTAAACCCTTTCTTCTAAGCTCTCTAATCTTCTATTATTAAAGTTTCCGAAAAACTCGGTAAACAATATATTAAAAAAAAAGAAAATTCATTAAAGGAATTAAAAAAATAGAAAAATAAAAAAATGAAGGCATTTTAATCATATTGAAAAATTGTTTGACCAAAATTGAGCTTAGAGTATCATATTGTTCTATTTTACAAAATAGATAATCTATTTTTTGTCATTTAACAAAATATAAGGACCAATTAAATATTCAGGCAAAACACAAAAGTCAAAATAATATTTTCCCTTTTATGAATACTAGAAGGCAGAACCATAAATAGATTAGAGAGCATACTCATTAGAGCTTGTATTCAAGAGCATTTACTCTCTGTAATCAATTCCCCAAGAACCTCAAGAAATTCATTTGATCTCCGAGTGAATGAACATAAGTGGTTAGTAGTCGAATTGCAATGAACTCTCTCTCCCTCTTTATTTAGTACAATACTTATTATTACACAAAAATATTCCGTCAACGTTCATGTACACATGTCTCACATTAAATTAGTAGTTGACCAAAAAAATCCAATCAAAACCATCTAACGACTTGCATATAAATAAGATCCTAAATAATACACCCAAGAAAGATTGATGACTTCTTTATATAAATAAATACTAATTATTATCTAATAAACCTATTTCTTTCCCAAAATAAGTAAAAAAAATTATAGCATTTAATAAGTTTTGGTCAAAGTTTATTAAAAATTGATTGAACTTATATTGAATTAAAAAACTAAAACAACAATTAAAAATAAATTAAATAAATGAAAGAATGAGAATTAGTGACCACACTTTATTTTATTTTATCATTTTAACTTGTTTAAATTTTTTAATTCAACAATATTTTAATTATTTGAAATAAACTTAAATGTGAGTTTCTTCCATTTTACTCCAATACAAAATGACAAATACATATCATTTTACTCCAATAAAATAAACTTGTTTAATCCCCCAAAACACTTAAAAACCAAAGTTGTTTAAAATACATACAAGTATACAATTCAGTGGCATTTTAGTTATTTAAAATAAATTTTAACTACAGTTTTCTTCATTTTACTTTAATATAAAATGAAAAAAAAGGACATTCATCATTTTGTATTGAAGCAAACTTAACTTTATTTTACATATGTAAAATATCATCAAATTAAAAAAATGACAAAATTAAAATAGTGTGGTCAATGGTTAACCTTCTTTCATAAATTTTTAATTTATATTTTAATAACTATTTTTATTGTTAATTCAATAAAACTTTTGTCAATTTAAAATTAATTTTAATTAAAATTTGTTAAATGATATTTTTTTTATCCATTTTGGAAAAAATGTTTATTTAAATAAGAAGTAGTATTTATTTGTGTAAATAACATCTAAGGTAGAGCTATAAATGTGGGTTGGCCTGGCTCGACAAGATCCACATTTTCGTGCCTCCGAATAATTCGGGTCGGGCCGAACCCGTATTCAAATTCGTGCCGGGCCAACCCATATTTAAAAGAGTAAGCCCAGTACAACCCATGTCGTGTCGTGCTCGTGCCTTGTTGGGCCCAAATCGGACCGGCTTACTTTTCTTATTTGGGCCCAAATTCAGGTCCACTTTTAGACCCATTTTATTATTGCAAAAAAATGTGAGGAAGTGGAATTGAACCCTCTATATCCTCATTAACAATCAATGGACTCACCACCAATCCAAATACATTTCGTTGTTTAAATTATATTTTGAAATATTTTTATATACTTTTCAATAATACTTTACACAAAATTATATCAAAGATAATTATTAGAATTTCAATACCTACTAATAAATGCTAAAATTTTTAACTCATATATCTTAAAATTAATTAATATAATTATAAAATTATAAACATTGAGAAAATTAATAGACTTCTATTATCATTTTAATTTATAGATAATTGACAAATAAAAATTTATTATCATTATTAATGTCAAAATATCGGGCTTTTTATTGTGTTGTGCTTTCGAGCTAGTTTGTTTGTGCCTTCGGGCTTGTCGTGACGTGTCGTTGTCAGGACCATGTCGTGTCGTGCCGTGGTCAGACCCATGTCATGTCGTGCTAGTTTTCAATTCGTGTCATGTCTGACCCAAGCCCAAATTTTTTGTGCCGTGTCGTGCTTGTGCCTCCCGGGCTCGTGCCGATTTCGTATTGTGCTAGAAAGCCTGACCCGTATTTACAGCTCTAATCCAAGGTTCAATCTTTTTTTAGTATATCATCGAGGTTCCTATTTATATGTATGGCATGTATCATTTAACAATTATATATACGACAAAAAAAATGTTTAGAGATTACTATGATGAAAAATAACAACATTGAATCCAAATACTACAAAAATTAATTTAGATAATGATACATCAAGATAAAGTTTGGATTCTACTAGGTAAATTTAACTACTAAAATACGTAAAAATTTAATATTTATCTTTACTTTTCATTTTAGAATTTCAATTGCATAATTCTCTCCTTATTTCATTTATGAAAAACTACGCCAACAAAAATGATATTAATTAAACAATAGGGGTACTAATAGATGATTAATTTGTATGTAATGATTGTATCAATAGACACTTTATGGTTACAATAAAGTACAACGTAAATGTATGTTTTTAATTCTCAAGAGTGCAGTCTCATATTTATAGTGAAGTAATCATGAAATTATTAAATATGATTATTGAATCAAAGAGCTTTGGTTAATAATTTTTTATTTATTGGAGCTTTGAATTATTGGTCCATAGGTCCCCGAGACGACTCTATCAACACTATTCAAGGTAAGCGTTGATACAAGGGTCAAACTGTGAATGAGCTATTTGAGAGAATATTTATTTTTTAGGATAAATATACAATTATGTGATAATTGAAGATGTACAATTTATTATTACATTAATGTAATTTTATTAAATTGTATAGAAATAAAAGAAGTTGATTTTATCAATTATTTTATTTAAGTGAGAAATGATGTATATGGATAGTTAAAATTGGTTTTGATTATTATATTTATTTAATTAATAATAAGATGATAATGAAAATTCAAATTTTGAATTTTGAATTTTGAATTTTGAATTTTGAAATTTAAGTTGTTATCTTTTCCTTACAAATATGATACATTATTTGGATTTTTAATTATTAATTAATTAAAATAAATATGAATGAAAAATCAAATCCCCTTATTTTAGGGAGATGTTACAAGCATAGGGTTTCCTAGACTGCCCTATGTGTATATCACTACTGATAGTGACCAGTTATTGGTTTTTTTATTTTATTTAATTAATCAATAAAACATTTTGAAAAGAGTTTTTTAAAATGGAATGTAAGACTGTCTTTAATTATCATTTATTTTATTATTATTAAGATGATCAATTTTACTTGATTATTATTATTATGATTGTTGACGCCGTTTTTCGTCAACAGATAAAAGAAGAGAGCACGTAAACAATTAAAGACAATGGCCAAAAGAAACAAATGAATCAAACACACAGTTTTTTACGTGGTTCAGCAGTTAAATCTGCCTAGTCCACGAGTCTCTGTTATTAATCTCAAGATTATCTCTGAACAATTCTTTAGCATGAATTCCCCAGAGTTTTCTCTCAAGGATCAGAATTTTCGTCCTTTACAATGGTGCATGGCTTCTCTATTTATAGAGAAGGATGCAGAATACTATCCCACATATTTTGGGTAGTTACTCTTTTGTGAATAAAAATAAATGGCTTTAAATGCCTTCTATCAGATAAAAAAGGAAACGTCCCTGAAGTCCAGGGAATGCATAACCGACTAAATAATATCCCACGATTCTTGGGGATTTACATCAATAAATGAGGATTACATCTCATGTTTACAATACTTGTAGATATTCAAGGTGGTTATAGCATATCTCCAAGGCTTCAGCATCTCAGGTTTCATGTCATTGTGCGAGCCACTGACATCTCCCGAGCTAACATTGCTTTCGGGATAGTATATCGAGCTCAAGACCCATGCTCCGAAGTTCCTGAAGATGAAGGTGTTCTCGGAGCTACCTTTCGAGATCGAGATCATTTCGAGGTCACCGCATTCGAGATCATATATCATACTTTGCAGGCTCGATTTACAATCCTAGATCACTCTAATCCTCACGAGACCATTTATTGCGAACTCAGCTTTCGAGGTCATATTTACTATGGCTCGAAATCTGGGTATAACATCTTGCCCCCTCAAAAGTATTTGTTCGAATCCTAAGAGAAGGAAATTTTTGAACTACTTTCCCTGGGAATCGTACCGTCATACGCTCTTGAAAATGGACACGTGCCAGATGGGTATTGCTCACTTTAGGTACTTGAGTACCTTGGGAACACGCCCACGATCGTTCGTCTGACAACTTTTCGGCGCCATCTTGTCATCGATCCCAATCTGTTCGATCTGTTGAGGATTTTAATCAACGTTCCTGATTAATTTAATTTTCCCACCTATATATACAAGACCCCCTCTTTGTCTTCTTCTTCACGCTTGTTCATCTTAAACCAGAAAGGAAAAAAACAAGAAAACCAGAGACTTTCTTAAGAAGCTTCCGTCCCGTGCATGTTCTCTCGACCCAAGAAACAAAGGAATCCTGGTCTGTTCGAGTCAGTGAGTTCTTTCTTGCAACCTCTTCTCCAAACGACGATTTTGCTGCAATCACCATCACTGTGTAAGTATGCCATTTTTGTTTTCAGCTTTTTACCCATACTGTTCTTGTTGTGTATGCTAGTTTTCGTTCTTAGAATGATATGATAGGAAGTTTTGAACCGATGGGCTTTTATGCCTTCTAGATTTTCATCCTGGATGTTCGTCTCTGGTTTATACCCAGTTTTGTCGTTTGAACGAAGTTTCAACTTTCTGGGTTTTGAAAATTTTAGGCCATGTTTCTTGTACACTAAGTTTTCGGGTAAAAACCCTTGTTCTTGACAATTGCACGAAACTCAAAAATGCCCTTTCCTGGCTAACCGCAACCTTTCTTTCCCTTGAATTTCGGGATTTTCAAAAAAATCATCCACGCTCCTTTTCTTTCCTGTGGAACACACGCTCTGACTCTTTAGTAAGGGTCTTAATACTTAGTTTCTTGTCCTTAAATCTCCGAGTTCATCCCATCGAGCTCGTGATTCTTGCATGCATGGCCCTCACCATTTTTTCTTTCTCGTTAGATGTCACAGAATCCGGAAAGACGGTGGGGGTCATTATGAGCAATCCCTTACGAGCCCAAATCTCCGAGCCCGGAATCGGTCTTTGCCCGGAACCAACGTCGGATTAAAGAATACGAGATCGCACGCGAGCAAGAAGACATTCGAGCCCACTATCGTCGCCAGATAGACGAGGTTATTGAAAAGAAGAGAAGAGTTCTTCGGGAAGCCATCTATCCGGAGCCCAACCCAGGACCTAGGCTAGTTCCCCTCGACCCTGCGTTAAAAGTCACGGTTGCATACCACCCAGGGGAACTCCAGTTTTCCTTAATGGCGGAGCCTTCGTCTTCGCCGCCTAGGAGGGAGATGTTTGAAGCCGAGTTCTACCAGAGCTCGGTTACCACCACCGACCAAATAACTGATATCTTGGCCCTCCATGGCCTTAGTTCGTTGGACACACTGAAATGTCGAGCTCCGACTAGGCACGAACGGAGCTGTTTCGCCCCTGGGGGCCGCGATTCAAGTGTAAAATACGCGGCCTGGAGCCAGGAACATATAAGGGTAGGAGCTTTACTGCCCCTGAAGTCCTTTTTCAGAGACTTCGTTGATTTCGTTGGGTTGGCTCCATTCCAACTCAACACCAATTCATACAGGGTGCTGTCTGCCCTGAGGTCCTTGTTCCATGAGCTGGGGTGGACAGGGCCTTCACCCCAAGAGATTTTATATCTCTTTTGTTTGAAGAGTAATCCCTCCCGAGCTCGGGGAGGAGATGGTTTTTACTATCTTTCGAGCTACCCCAAAGAGACGAAGATCTTTGAAGATCTTCCGAACCACCCTCCTGACTTCAAGAAGGCTTTTTTCTGGACAGACGGTCTGTCCCCGTCTCTACATCGTTCGTTCAGGCAGATTCGTAAGTATTCTCGTTACTTTC
Organism: Humulus lupulus; assembly: GCF_963169125.1. Lineage (NCBI taxonomy): Eukaryota > Viridiplantae > Streptophyta > Magnoliopsida > Rosales > Cannabaceae > Humulus > Humulus lupulus. The sequence goes on along the minus strand of NC_084795.1, from coordinate 243,887,582 downwards.
TATTTTTGAGCTCGGAATTTTAGCCCTTAAATCCATATTTAGTTGAAATGTATCTCGCCTTTCAGCTAACTTTCAGCGTCCCACCCCTGAAGAGACAATGAAGGGGCACAGAGAGACCTTGCTCCGACTCCCTTACGGCAGGAGATCTCTCTCATTTCTATTACATGAGGACAAGCTACGAGCTTGTGGGTTGTTGGGACAGGGCCAGTCAACCTCTGATTGGTCCAGTAAAAAATATGAACGTTGGGAGGAAGTGCCACTGCCCACAGGCATCCTTCCTCCGAGGAGAGAAAGGAAGGCATCTCTCCCAATTCGCTCGAGAAGTCTGCGGTCGAGGAATGAGGCCAATGACGAAGCCTCGAGTTCGGACTCCGATGGAGGTAAAACCCTTCCTACTTCGCGAATGTGGTCCCCCACTTTATTAAAACACAGGCCCAATAGACTAGTCTCGTGCCCACAAGATAGATACCATTTCTACATATGGAGTTGGGTAGATGACTGTGTCCATAGGTTTGATAGTGGGCTCGGGAAATACGACACTATGTACACCACGGACGAGGTGTGGAATGGGATAGCTGTGCAGTATGGGACCAATGATTATAGGGACCTCTCGAGGTTATCACCAACTTATAGGGAAGGCACTCCCCCCGCCTCTTCTGAAGACGGGGGAATTTCATGGTCCCCAAGCTCGAGCTCGGGGGAGAGTCTCAGTTAGGTTTTTTCTTCAACTGGTTTCCATCTTTTTTCAAAGTTATTATTATTGTTTAACTCACTGTCATTGTGCAGGTGCCATGAATCCCGACCTCGACGCCGTGCTTTTTAGCGATGGGGGAGCTGGCGCCCAGAAGAGTAAATGCCCGAGGATACCAAAGAGATCCGACCGACCGTCCAAGGTACCTAAACATCGGGAGACGACTCCCACGGCCCAGACCACTGCGAACACCTCCATAGAACCGACTGCCCAGATTGATGGGTCAGGCCCGACTGCATCCATCTCGCAGCCTCCCACCGAAACCCGGTTAATAGTTGTTCGGCCCTCGAGGAAACCTTCTACCTCAACAGTTCAGCAGCCAACGGCTCGAACCCACACTGAGGAGTATGTATTTGATGGTGCCGCTGGGACAGAAGGGGCTGTACTCAGCTCGGACGTCCTTTCTCGGGTAGGTCAGAGCTTTTCTAGCTTTGGCGCCGACCATTGGGATCTCGTGCGCAAGGCCTCGGACTGCAACACTCTTTATGAGAAGAGTATCGAACTCACCGCCGCGGTAGCCTTCTCAACTCTATTTTAAGTATTTATGCCTCAATTCGCAATTCTGATTCGTTTGTGTTTCAGGCCCTTGTTGTTTCAGCACAGCTCAACTATAAACTGACCAACGAGGTGCAAACGAGCTTGTCTCTAGCTCAGAAGTCGAAGGATCTCGAGCTTAAGATGGTTGAAGAGCTCAAAGACTCGAAGTCTGAACTTGACAAGTTGAAGACCCGTCTCGAGGAGCTGGAAAAGTCAAATGCTGAGCTCGAGAAGGCCAATGCCAAGCTCAAAGAGGAGAAATCTGCTACCCTCGACCTCTTGGAGAGCGAGAAGGTCCGCCTCCTGAACGAGTCTAAGGAGCAGAAGGAGAAAGTGGTCGACCAGGCCATGTACAAGCTTTGGGCCGACAATGCCGACCTCGACACCAGCTTCCTGGGTCCTCTCGAAGCCACATATGTTGAGCGGTGGAACGCCCGTCTCGAGGCAAGTGTAGCTGCTCGAGAGGCGGCCCAGCAGGATAGCCATGCTATTCGTCCTGGAGGGTCTGGTGATACTGATGCTGAGAAGGCCAAGGATACTCCTCTTCCTTAAATCCGATCTCGGAGAAATCAGTTATCGGGGCTGCGTCCCCTCATTCTTGTAACTATTTAAATTTGTGCCCACGGGGCTGACACAATTTCTTTAACTATTCCTTTTATATGCTTTACATTTCTTGGCTCGAAATATTTTGCATATTCTTACATTGATGAGCTAGTTATGTTTATTTAATTCATACAAACATAGTTTAGATTTAGGCTCGAAATTCGATGCATTCATGCATAGTTTATTCGAATTATCCGCTTCCAACCTTGTTATTTATCAAGGTCGGACATTACTTTAACCATGAACTGAAAAGTACTTATATGGCGTGTAATATGAATGATTTGGTTATATCTTTTTTTAGTCACTTTTCCTCATCCTCAGTGTTTTGGCTCCGAGGTTAAGAGTTCGAAACTATTTTTCTAAGATATTCCAGCCTCGACTTTGACTTATCTCGTAATAGGTTTAGGCTCCCATTTATCATCGATCGATAATTTGGCTGGTTTGTTCCAAATATTTGATTTTTTTGATGGTTCGGTTATATCTGAACTATCTAAGCTCGCGTACTATCTAAGCTCGCGTATTTGGTCATGTCCAAATACTTTATGTTTTTGATAATTCGGTTATGTCTGAACTATCTAAGATCGCGTACTTGGTTATATCCAAATACTTTATATTTTTGATAATTCGGTTATGTCCGAACTATCTAAGATCGCGTACTTGGTTATATCCAAATACTTTATATTTTTGATAATTTGGTTATGTCCGAATTATCTAAGATCGCGTACTTGGTTATATCCAAATACTTTATATATTTTTTATTTTTTAAGCTGGTGGTATGTATACCAATGATGCCCCCTTAATATCCTATGAGTGTGACCATAGGATATTAAATTAAGAGAGATTGCAAAAATAAAAATAAATTACATGTGAAACAAAGTAGACCTTTTATTTGATGAAATTCAAAAACAAACTAACATAGATAGAAAATCATGGTTACAGGCAACACTTTTCCTATACTATTGATAATAAGGTCTAAGGTGTTCGCCATTCCATGCTCGTGGTATTAGGCTCCCATCTAATCTCGCCAGTTTGTACACGCCAGGTCGGATAATTGATTCTATCTGGTACGGTCCTTCCCAGTTTGGCCCGAGCACTCCAGCCGCTGGATCTCGGGTTGCTAAGAACACGCGTCTCAATATCAGATCTCCCACTCCGAACTTTCGATCTCGAACCCTTTTATTGAAATATCTTGTGGTTCGTTGCTGGTAAGCAGCATTTCTTAACTGAGCCCCTTCCCTTTTTTCTTCGATCAAGTCTAGGGTTTCTTCGAGCTGAGTGTGGTTTGAATCCTGATCGTAAATTTGAGTTCGAATTGTTGGGATTTCGACCTCGATGGGCAACATTGCCTCGCAGCCGTACGCTAGAGAGAACGGGGTATGTCCCGTCGATGTCCGAGCTGTAGTTCTATATCCCCAAAGGACTTGGGGTAATTCCTCGGGCCATCGTCCCTTTGCCTCCTCCAACTTTTTCTTTAGAGAACTCTTGAGAGTTTTGTTAACGGCTTCAACCTGACCATTCGCCTGAGGGTGAGCTACTGACGAAAAACTCTTTATTATGCCGTTCTTGTTACAAAAGTTGGTGAATAAGTCGCAATCAAACTGGGTTCCGTTATCAGATACAATCTTTCTTGGTACTCCATATCGGCATACGATGTTCTTTACCACGAAATCTAGGATCTTTTTCGAAGTTATGGTCGTCAATGGTTCAGCCTCCATCCATTTTGTGAAGTAATCAACGGCGACCACAACATATTTTACTCCTCCTTTGCCAGTTGGGAGTGAGCCTATGAGGTCGATGCCCCATATCGCGAAAGGCCATGGGGATGTTAACATGGTCAGTTCAGAAGGTGGAGCTCAGGGTATCGTGGCGAATCTCTGGCATTTGTCGCACTTTTTCACGTACTCGAAAGAGTCCGTTTTAATGGTTGGCCAGAAATATCCTTGGCGTATAATCTTCTTGGACAGGCTATGCCCCCCGGTATGGTCTCCGCAGAACCCTTCATGAATTTCTTCAATAATCTTCTTTGCCTCGGGAGGAGTTACACATCTGAGCAACGACATGGAATACCCTCTTCTGTATAGCTTTCCGTCCAGGATGGTGTAACAAGGAAGTTGATACATTAGTTTCCGAGCCTGATTTCGATCTTTTGGAAGAATTCCATTTTCGAGATAATCAACTATCGGGCTCATCCAGGTCGGCTCTGTCTCGATCATACACACATCTTCCTTGTCTGGCTCAGTAATGCTGGGTGCTGACAGGTGTTCTACGGGTACAACATTCAGCTCCTCATTTTCGGCGGAAGTGGCGAGCCGTGCTAAGGCATCTGCATTTGAGTTTTGTTCTCGGGGAACCTGTTCGATTGCATAAAACTCGAAAAACTCTAATGTGGATTTTTCCTTCTCCAGATAAGCTGCCATTTTTGTGCCACGAGCCTAGTATTCTCCCAAGATTTGATTAACCACGAGCTGGGAGTCGCTGTAGCAATGTATAGCTTTGGCCTTGAGCTCTTTTGCTATTCGTAGTCCCGCAAGTAAAGCCTCGTACTCAGCTTCATTATTAGATGATTTAAAGCCGAACCTTAAAGCAGAGTGAAATTTGCTCCCTGCAGGAGTGATCAGAATAACTCCTGCCCCCACTCCATTTTCATTTGACGACCCGTCGACGTAAAGTTTCCACAGCTCGTGGGCCATGGTTGTTACCTCGTCGTCGGCTATACCGGTGCACTCCACTATGAAATCCTCCAACGCTTGTGCCTTAATGGTCGTTCTCGGATGGTAGGTGATCTCGAACTGTCCGAGCTCAACAGCCCATTTAAGGAGCCGACCAGACGCCTCTGGTTTAGACAAGACTTGCCTTAGTGGTTGATCTGTTAGTACATGGATAGGATGTGCCTGAAAGTAAGGGCGGAGCTTGCGAGATGAGTGGATTAGACTGAGGGCGAGCTTCTCCATCAGTGGATATCTTGACTCTGCCCTCAGTAATCTTTTACTGATATAGTAGACGGGTTTCTGTATTCTCTCTTCTTCTCGAACGAGTACCGCGCTTATCGCGTGTTCGGTAGTTGAGAGGTATAGGAACAGTACTTCTCCCGCCTCAGGCTTCGATAGGATGGGCGGTTCGGCTAAGTGCTTTTTGAGCTCCTGAAAGGCTAGCTCGCACTCATCTGTCCATTCGAACTTCTTACTTCCTTTCAATAAGTTGAAGAATGGGAGACCGCGGTCCGTTGACTTCGAGATGAACCTGCTCAGAGCTGCCATCCTGCCAGTCAGGCTTTGAACATCTTTATGCTTCCGAGGCGAAGGCATATCGATCAGGGCCTTTATTTTGTCGGGATTAGCCTCGATCCCACGAGAATTGACAATGAAACCCAGAAATTTTCCTGAAGACACCCCAAAAGTGCACTTCTGAGGATTCAACTTCATGTTGTACTTTCTGAGCACGCCAAAGCACTCTTCGAGGTCATCAACATGGTTCTTGTTAAGTTGAGACTTTACAAGCATGTCATCAACATAAACTTCCATGTTGTTCCCTATTTGCTCTGAGAACATCATGTTTACGAGCCGCTGGTACGTGGCTCCGGCATTCTTGAGTCCGAATGGCATGACATTGTAGCAGTAGAGCCCTTTATTTGTGATGAAGCTCGTATGTTCTTGGTCGGGGGAGTGCATGGGAATCTGGTTATATCCAGAATAGGCATCCATGAACGACATCAGACCATGTCCCGCCGTGGCGTCTACGAGCTGGTCAATTCTCGGCAGTGGAAAACAGTCTTTTGGGCAGGCCTTGTTAAGGTCCGAGTAGTCAATGCACGTTCTCCACGTCCCATTGGGCTTCGGGACCAACACTGGATTGGCCACCCAGTCAGGGTAAAAGGCGTCCCTAATGAAATTATTTGCTTTCAGCCTGTCAACTTCCTCCTTTAGTGCTTTCTTTCTGTCTTCATCCAGCTGTCTTCGCTTTTGTTGCTTCGGGGGAAAGCTTTTGTCTATATTCAATGCGTGGCTCGCTACATTAAGGCTTATTCCCACCATGTCAGAGTGTGACCATGCGAAGACATCCTGGTTTTTCTTCAGAAAGCAAATTAATTGCTATTTTGATTCATCTTGGAGGTGTTTTCCGACCTTCACCTTCTTTGAGGGATCAGCTTCCTCGAGCTGAACCTCCTCGAGCTCTTCCAAAGGTCGGAGGTCAACTTTTTCCTCAATCCTCGGATCGATCTCCTCATCAATTTCTAAAACTGTCCCATCTTTATTTTGTATGACAACGAGTGCTTGAGCGCTCGTTTGTTTCTTTCCCCTCAAGGAAATGCTGTAGCACTCTCTTCCTGCCAATTGATCTCCTTTCAATGTTCCGACCCCGCTCGGAGTTGGGAACTTAAGGGCTAGATGCCTTACAGATGAAACTGCCCCCAGCCCGACCAGGGCGGGTCTCCCGAGCAGTACATTGTAGGCAGATGGTAACTCTACTACCACGAACTCCATCATCTTGGTCACCGAGACTGGATAGTCTCCCAAGGTCACAGGGAGTTCGATGGACCCCATACAGGCGGTTCCTTCTCCAGAAAAGCCGTACAAAGTGGTTGCACAAGCCTTCAGGTCGCGAAGGGAGAGTCCCATTTTCTCTAGTGTTGCTTTATAAATAATGTTAACTGAGCTCCCATTGTCTATGAGAACTCGGCGCACTCTTTTGTTGGCAAGCTGCAGGGTGATGACTAATGGATCATGATGAGGGAATTGGACATGAGAGGCATCTTCCTCGGTGAAGGTTATAGGTTGGGTTTCAACTCTTTGGCTTTTTGGTGCCCTTGGTTCGGGTTCATAAGGAGACCCGTCCCCTGTCTTCAGCTCGTTCACGTATCGCTTTTGAGCATTTCTACCCCCTCCTGCGAGATGAGGACCTCCTGAGATGGTTATTACGTCCTCTCCATCTATCGGCGGAGGCCTGTCTTCTTCCCGAGATCGGGAGTTGTTATTCTGTCCTGCCGGTAGTGCGGCTACTCTCTGGCTTGCAGTAGTCTGTCCAGTACTCTGGTTTTTGACATACTGCCGGAAATAACCTCTCGAGATCAACCCTTCGATCTCGTCCTTCAGCTGTCGGCACTCATCAGTTGTGTGTCCGGTGTCTCTATGAAACCGGCAATACTTACTGGAATCCCTCTTGGACTTTTGATTCCTCATTGGGTCCGGACGCCTGAAGGGGACCTGATTTTCATTAGCCAGGTATATATTTTCCCGAGACTCGTTGAGCTCGGTGTGTACTTTATATACGGAGTAATACCTTTCTCCTTTCTTTTTCTTTCCTCCTTCAGCCTCGGGGTTATTTCCCTCGCTCTTTTTCCTCTTAGAGGGATTCTCTGAGGTAGGCTGTGAAGCCGCTGGGTCAGCCGAGGTTGAGGCGGAGTTAATGTTTATCGTTGTAGTTTCGGTTTGCGAGGCTGCTTTTAGCGTTGACCTCGCCTCCTCTACATTGACAAATCTCTGCGCCCGCTTGTTAAACTCGGTTATTGACCTCACCGGTTTCCCTTGCATGTCATCCCAAAGGGCACTTCCAGGTAACACACCAGCTCGGATGGCCATCAAGTGCCCACTGTCATCCACGTCTCGAGCTCGGGCGACCTCTAGATTAAATCTTGTCAGATAGCTTTTTAGTGTTTCGCCCGGTTGTTGTCGGACGTTAGTCAAAGTGGATGCTTCGGGTCTGACTCCCATCATAGCCCGGAACTGCTTCTTGAAGTCTCTAGACAATTGATCCCACGAAGTTATAGAGTGTCTCTTGTACTTCTCGAACCAACTCTTGGCAGGTCCGGCCAATGATGTCGGAAACAACATGCATCTGAGCTCGTAACCTACATTACTGGCTCTCATAATAGTGTTGAATGTACTCAGGTGGCTACATGGGTCGGTTTTTCCTTCAAACGCTGGGACGTGAGGAATCCGGAACCCTTGAGGAAACTGAGTGTTAGAAATATTAGGAGCAAATGGCTCGAGCTCCTCATCAGAGTCCTCGTATCGACCACTCCCTCGTTCATTCTTCAAAAGCCTAAAGGCTTTTTCGAGCTGATCAATCCTTTCTTGAACTGGGTCCTTAGGTGGTGTCTGGAATTGATAGTCATTAATCGTGATCCCAGGCTCGCGTCTCCATGAGGGATCTCTACGCCCATTCAGATGATTCCTTAGATCCGGATTTGTCCGATCTCCCTTTCCCCTGCTCTGATTCAGATGATTTCGCAGGTCAGGATGACTCTTGCGATTTCCAGTATTTTTACGACCTCGGTCGTGTTTGCTGACGGACCTAGTCTCTCCGGACTCATCACTGGTGAAACTCATTGATCGGTCGTTTCGTGGTGGATCCTTTCTACGTCGCCTCGTCTCCGCAGTGCGAGACCGAGACGTCTGACTTCTCTCAGATGGTGCGCCTCTCCGCTCCCGGAATGTCTCCCTGTTTTCTTGTCTTTCCCCTGTACGCCCTTGATCCTGATTTCGATCAGGTTGAGCGTTTCTACGGGGAGGTGAAGGATATCTTACGGGAGACGGAGGGAACCGTATAGGCGACGGTGGTGGCCGCCCTTGCCTCGGCCTAGAGGGTCCAGAATTTGCCCGAGATGGGTCAGTCACGTTCGGTGCACTACCAGGAACCTGAGTCCGAGCCTCGGCAGGAGCTCGGTTATTCTCAGTTCCTGCAGGCACTTCCACAGGTGGATTAGGCGGGACCCGAGCGCGGGTACTCCTCTGGGGCCTAGAAGGATCAGATGGCTCTGCTGGTGCCGGAGGTTGAGTCGGCCTCCTTGTGGCAGCATCTTTCCATGGACGTCCACGGGGCCTCCAGGGAGGAACGTGCACGTCCCTTGGAGGAGGGACTTGGTTTTCGCGTGGAGGCGGGGGCTGAGCCACCTGCGCCTCTGCTGCTATCCTGGTCAACTCCTCGTTACGTTTGTTGGCTTCTGCCAACAACTGTTTCAGCTGCCGATTCTCCAATTCTATAATAGGGACATAACGTTCAGGATTGTAGTACATGTCCTCATCCCTTGGTTGTGGACGTGGTCCCCGGGAATCAGAGGACCCACTCCTTTCATCAGCGTCCAGGTTCTCCATTGGCTGTTTTCCAGGACGCCTTGGGTAATTTTCTTCAGGGGTGTTCTGATTGTTTGCAGCCATGAATCTCTCGGGGATGGATGCTTAAGGCTCTCAATGAAAGCACCAAACTGTTGACGCCATTTTTTGTCAACAGATAAAAGAAGAGAGCACGTAAACAATTAAAGACAATGGCCAAAAGAAACAAACGAATCAAACACACGGTTTTTTACGTGGTTCAGCAGTTAAATCTGCCTAGTCCACGAGTCTCTGTTATTAATCTCAAGATTATCTCTGAACAATTCTTTAGCATGAATTCCCCAGAGTTTTCTCTCAAGGATCAGAATTTCCGTCCTTTACAATGGTGCATGGCTTCTCTATTTATAGAGAAGGATGCAGAATACTATCCCACATATTTTGGGTAGTTACTCTTTTGTGAATAAAAATAAATGGCTTTAAATGCCTTTAATCAGATAAAAAATGAAACGTCCCTGAAGTCCAGGGAATGTGTAACGCCCTACTCCCTTAGAGCCGTTACTAAGTGAATTTTTAAGACAAAACAGTGCAATGAACTCGCTAACCGAGGTTTTAAGGCAAAAGTGTGACTAATAAAAGTTAAGGCTGTAATCCTTGAAAATGCGTTGACTCAATAAAAACTTCTAGTTTTAAACAATTGGGATCCCAAAAATAAGGTTTGAAAACCATTTTCATCTTGAAGTAAGTTTACAGTTGATCAGTTATAAAATCATAGATTATTACAGCCAATTTCAAATAAACCCCCAACCAAAGCAGTCGGGCAGGCCAAACATGTACGCGTCGCTTCACGCTCTCCGTACTCATGGTTGGTTGACTCAGTCTTTGCCCTACCTGCAACACGGAGCACCCGTGAGCCGAAGCCCAGCAAGAAAACTCATGCAGAACATAACATATGCAGTTAATACAGTTTATCATAACAGATAATCCACAGATAAACAAGTCAATCAATAGACTAAGAAAACACGGCCATGCCGCCCCAGAGCCTTACCAAAGCCCTGGGGTATCGGTTCTCACCGCGAGGATAACTCATGTATCCCTTGGGTCCCACCCTGAATATAGCATCCCATGTGCTAGGTGTTACTTTCGGCCCACGGCCGCCCTGGCCTACACCATTCTCGGCACTTGCCGTTCATTTCATCATAATCACACATATAGTACATTCAAAATAATCATTCACACATCATGATTCATTTAAGGTTAAACATTTGCACACAACACAATCTGGGGCCATGCCCTGCAATCATCTCATCATGCAACATGAAATATAGGGCCATGCCCGGCAATCACACTATGGGCCCATGCCCTATCCTACGGGTGTTATAGTTTTCTTACCTTAGTTCCAAATGCTTTAAATAGAAAATGACGGCCCCCGAGCACGATCCACTTCCCGAGCACTAGCTTAACACCTAGTCACAACCAAGATAATGGATACCAATAAGATTAATCTCAAATGAGTTTCTAAACCAAGTTCTAGTACTCGGAACGTTGAAATTCACCAAACATTGTAAAAGACTCAACCCCGAGCACCCTAGGTTAAATTCCCAAGCCCAAATTCTCAAAATCCCAAAATTCCTTAAGCGCCGCGGCATGGCCCAACCATGCCGCGGCATGGCCCCCAAACAGAGCCACAAAATGCCCAGAAACAGGAAAGGGCCGCGGCCCTACATGGACCATGCCGCGGCCCGCCCTCCATCCTCAGCACAACTAAGCCTTCAAGGGCCGCGGCCCTCCAAGAACCATGCCGCGGCTCGACCCTTCGAACCCAGAAAAACCCACCATTTTCAAGCTTAAAACCTCACCTTAAGCCATCCCAAAGCTCCCAAATCAAAACCAATTAATAATCACAACATTAGGATGGTTTAAACAACACAATTCCACCAAAAATCCAACCTAACACTCACCAAGATCCCAATTCCAAATTTTTGAAATTTCAAACCTAAAACTCAAAACCAACCATGGAAATTCTCAATTTCAACCATCAAACTTTAATTTAAACCTTACCTCAGTTGTAGAATCATTTCCCAAAGGATCCCATGACCTATCTTCAAAGTTTCAAGCCTCAAACTCCACCTTGAACATCAAAATCCATAAACATTCACAACCCAACAAAATCTCAGAAATTAACTTAAGAAAAAGAATTAATTGCTTACCTTTACCCTGATTTGTTCTTGATTAACTCTTGAGCTAAACCTCCAAATCCCACAATCAATTTTCAGAAATTCAAGCTTGATTTCTCCTAAGATTTCTGTGGATTCATGAAAGAAAGAGGAAAGAAAGAAGAAGAAGAGAGGGTGGAGGCTGGGTCGGTTTCTCTAAGTCTCCAAATGGTTTATTTGTTTTGTTTTTATAACTTAAGCTGGTTACCTCAAGGTTCGGGGTACCAAAATATCCCCGAGGAAAAAATGGTAAAATCCCCCAGTATTCCCGCCTAGACATCCTAACCTCAAATATATCTCCAATTATTTATTTTCATAACCCAACATCAAAATACTCCTTGACTCGCTCAAAGTCAAACATAATGCCCCGTTGTGACTTTTCCCCGCTATCCAGCTCTAGGATCGCCTCGTGCCGAAAGTTACACATCACGAATATACCCACATACCACTGTGGTCTCAACAATCATCACATATTAATACAGTTATGCCCAACATGGCCAAAATTACAATTATGCCCTTCTAACACAATCCGAGCCTACATGCATACTAATATACATAGTCATGCATCTCAAATAATCAAATAGTCACATAACACGCTTTAAATCATAACCATGCATTTAACTCATAAAATCACACATAAATCCCAACATGCCCTCCTGGCACACTAATCAAGGCCCTTAAGCCTTATTAGCGAATTTGGGTCGTTACAGAATGCATAACCGACTAAATAATATCCAACGATTCTTGGGGATTTACATCAATAAATGAGGATTACATCTCATGTTTACAATACTTGTAGATATTCAAGGTGGTTATAGCGTATCTCCAAGGCTTCAGCATCTCAGGTTTCATGTCATTGTGCGAGCCACTGACATCTCCCGAGCTAACATTGCTTTCGGGATAGTATATCGAGCTCAAGACCCATGCTCCGAAGTTCCTGAAGATGAAGGTGTTCTCGGAGCTACCTTTCGAGATCGAGATCATTTCGAGGTCACCGCATTCGAGATCATATATCATACTTTGCAGGCTCGATTTACAATCCTAGATCACTCTAATCCTCACGAGACCATTTATTGCGAACTCAGCTTTCGAGGTCATATTTACTATGGCTCGAAATCTGGGTATAACAATGATAATAATACATATATATTCTATATGATAGAAAATAGGAACACAAAAGTTTTTACAAGAAGCATCAGAAAAAGAAATCATCTTTTTTCTCAAAAAAGATAAAACATTTCTCTCCAGCCTATAACCAAGAGTCTCATGTGTTGAGAATACTTTTGATTCACAAATTTCATTCTTGCTCTCTATGTGCCCACTCACATCTTGAGGTGTAGAGAACGTCTTGGAAGATCTTGGTGTGAGTACTCTACCGAGGATAGGAATATCGAAACATATACAAAATGATTTAAGGATTCTTGATAGGCTACAATATGTAAATCATTTCGTATTATTTTTACATATACATATCTTGTTGATTAACATATTGCATATTAAAGGATCCTCATATAAATTTTTTTATATGAATTTTTTTTATATACAATACTACCATTACTGCAATTTCCGCTGCACACTAGGAACAATTCCTAACAATTGGTACCAGAGACATGTTTAATCCATGCGTATGTTAATTACTGTGTGGGTATCATATGCATTTTTTATATTATGTGTAACATATGAATGGATGGATGTTTGTGTGTGAATTGTTTATGTTCTTAAGGGTTGGTTTTCATGGTGTTTTGGGTTAGGAAGCGTACTTAAATTTTCTAGATATAAAATAATTGTAAGTCATATTGGGCCATAGGAATTTTGTAATTTATTTTTTTAAAAAAAATTTATGGATAAAATTCTTTTATGGCCCGAGCCCCGAGCGTGAACCCCGAGGCCCAAGCCGTGTACTTGCGCCCACGCTGTGCTAGAGCTCCCACGTCGAGCCATGCCCTTGCGCCCATGCCGTGGCAGCACGCCTAGTACGTGTAGCGCCCCTGTGCCCAGGATGTACGCACCCCTGCCAACCTCCACCCAAGACCCTACCAACCACCGTTGGCCTCCCTAGTCACTGCCCACCATGACACACCCATTAGGGTTTGTGTCATGCAAACCTTAATGGATGTGTAATTATCTATTTAGGCCATTTTGAACCCAATATAATTAAATGTGTTTTAATTATAATTTTTGAATTAATTATGATGAGTCTAAATTCCAATTGGGCCTCAATAAATTGTTGGGTATTAAAACTCAAAGTTTGATTATTTTAAAATTGTTTAAAATAATTAAAAGATTATTTAATTTCATATTGGATAATTAATATAGCAATGACCCAAAGACTAAAAGAGAAGGTTCAAAGATCAATGGAGTTGCTCTTCATTTGGCCTTAGTTAGTTTAATTATTTTTGTGTATTTTTTGCAAGTGTTGTAATTTTCTAGAAATACCCAAAGCACCCAACCCACATTTTTTTATTTATTTATTTGCTTGAACATGATTAAATTGTTTAATTCTTATCATGCATTATAACATGCCATACATATCGATGTACCCTAATTTTAGCACGAGTTCACTCACTCAGATCGGGTATAGCTGGCAAGTAAATACGTAGAAAAGATAACCAAGTAGAATATCTGATCATTAACCACTTAAGTAGCTCGAGGTTCATGGTGGTCAGATTCGATATTGGGCGTCCTAGATCATTACGAGCTAGGAGTCAGATAGCTGTCAAGCTTGAGCTCGTATGAGATATTCAGCTTGTGAGAACCCAGATATAACACATACTAAAGGATCCCAAGAGACTCAGAGATTCTTTATACGTTCATTAATGACCAGACTGCATCATATATATGTCATTTATTACCCAAGATAGTATGAACGTGTTTATTATGTTATTTGATCATATCCCAATGTAAATGAGAATAATTTGTATTAATTATATACCATTTATGTAATTACGCGGTTTGTTTACACAGTTACCCAAACCTGTCCATAGAATTCCCCTATAAATACTGGGAATATTGGACAGGAAAGGGGACCATTATTCTGTATTACCGAAACTCTGCCAAAATAGAGAGAGAAATAGTAATAATATTGACTCGTGGACTAGGTGGATTTTAACCACATAAAATTTTGGTGCTTTTGAGTGAGTTCTTGTTATTTTATTACGGTTTACTACTAAGCACTAATCTGCCCTTTTTACTTCTTAATTTCTCGTTGGTGAAAAACCGCGTCAACAGTTTGGTGCTTTCATTGAGAGCAAATTAATGCTACACAAATTCTAGTCCATTTTCATCATGGTGGTCACTCGTTAAAAGATTTTGGTCATAAACAGATAATCTTCACAAAAATAATTATTTAGTACATGGGATCCCAAAAACATGGTTTAAAAGTCGTGTTTACGAAAATTCCAAAAGTTATAAACAACAATGGCCACTCTAATGGAAAAATATACAATTTTAGGTTCCGTCCCTGTACAAACCCTCGACTGTGGCGGCCGAGCAGCTGACAATGTACACCTCGCTCCTAGAGCTCTCCAACTCATGGCCGAACCACCAAATCCTTGCCTTTACCTGCACCACAAATCACCCGTGAGCTGAGGCCCAGCAAGAAAACATAATATCATAGCATGATCAATATCAGTAACCAAATATTCCACAAAGCATAACCAAGTATTCAGCAATTCATAACATTCACCTATCTAGTGATACCAATCAAAAAGTTAACAATTTGTCATCCAGATAATCAACATGTCATATTCATCTGATAAACAACAATAATCGCATTCATAATCAACAGTTATTGCAACCATTACACAATATTCAGGGTTAGCACCCTCTATTTAACCCACTGTCTTCGGCTCACTTAGGCCGCCCCCAGTTTTATACCCACTGACTCCGGCCAGCTTAATCGAGCTCAGTGATAAATAAGCTGTCCTCAGCTACTAGTGGCTGAGCCGCGCCCTGTGCACAAATATTGATTTCGGCACTCTTAGGTCGTTTAACACATGTCCCCATGGCATAATAACATCTCATGACATTATACAAATATAGGGAGCTCTTAGTCCCAAAATATTCACATGGTTTATCACAATCATATAACAGTGCATACAAATATAGGGAACACTTAGTCCCAACCTGTCTACATAAACGGGTGCAGTTTTCTTACCTTTGATCCCAATATCTTGACTAGTGAAATCATCCTTCAAGCACGATCCCGTCTGAGCCCTAGCGTACACCTAGTCACAGCCATAAATTAGAACCATCACAAAACTTCAATTCCAAAACCTAGCCTCGGGACCAATCCTGAGCCCTCGGGAAGCACTAATTCCACCAAACGGGGTGGTGGAATCAAACCCTGAGCCCCCGGGCAAAAACCCTAAGAAATAACTCAAAAACCCACTTCTGGAAATAGGGTAGTGCTACAGTGCCAAAAATGGGACACTATAGTGCTACAAACAGAGCTAGAAAGCCCCCAGACCCTCAAGCCTAGCGCTGTAGCGCCCTAAGGCTAGCGCTCCTAAGGCTAGCACTATAGCGCTAGTTACAACACCAACATCACACTGATTTTCTCCTTCGAATTTCTTCGAGCCAAAACTCTCCAAAACCCCTCCAAACTTCAACCACACACCAAATTGAGCCTACCATCATCTACATCTCACCCCATATAGCCCAACCATATAGAACTTAGCTACATGCACCCCAAAACAAAGAAAAAGCCATGCTTGAGCTTGAAGCTCAAAAACTCAATAGAAACTCAGAACTTCAAAGCCAGAAAAGGTTACCTTCAATGGAGAAATTCGACCTTAGGTTATCACCATGCCCCTCTAGCCTTAAGCTCCTCAATTCCAAAAACTCAAATTCCTTTACTTTTCATTCAAAGTTCAAAATCAAAAATCAATTTCCTCCAAGTTAGAAAGTTCAGACTTAACTCTGAAAATTTTACCTGAATTGAGTATAACCTACAACTGAACCTCTAGCCACCTCAAGGATCATAAACTCAAGTCTTTGCTTAGGCCCTCCCTGAGATTCCAGCTCCAAAAATCCTCAAGAGATGGTGAAAAATGGCCAAACCGACAGAGAGAAAGAGACCCCTGTTTTTCCTTCTTTCTTTCCTCCTTATTTTCTTTTCCTTCAGCTTCTACTTGTTTCTAAACATTCCACTAAGTCTGATAAGGCTGAAAATGACTTATCTCTTTTAGACCAAATGATCATATTGCCCTCCCATTAAAATCTAAACCTTAAAACATTCTAAGGGCATTTTGGTCATTGCTCCCAATTCCCGTTAATTCCTCGAGTGTCTCTAATAATTATCGCTTAAACCCCGACACCAAACTAATCACCAATTATTTTCCTCAATATAAAATAGTCTCCAATATATATCCTAAATTGCCAGAAATACCCCCAGGCTCACCCCGAGCCGGGTATAAATCCCCACTGTGACTTTTTCGCTAAACCGCTCACTAGGATCGCCTCGAGCCGTAAGCTGCAAATATATCCATATAATAATGTAGTCTCAACAATTTATCACAATTATTTACATTTATGCCCTTAACGGGCCAAAATTACAAACATGCCCTTAAGAACAAAACAGGGCCCACATGCATATTCAATACTCATAAACATGCATCTAATCATATCTATATACTCATTTAATCATGCATGCCATATAATCATGCATTTAATCATTCATTCACATTAATACCAATTATGCCCTCCCAGCACACTAATCAAGTTCCTTAAGCCCAATAGAAATTTTGGGTCGTTACAACTATCCCCTCCTTATAACAATTTCGTCATCGAAATTTATTCGAACACCCATCAGGTAATAAATCCCACATCTTTGACCACAACTCTAGAGTCCATTTCTTTATCTTTAATCCTTCAATAACACTCTTACTAGAGTGACGGTCTTGTTCCATAAGATCTTATCTTATAACTGTAATCTCATTAAACTTTTCTTGTTTCAAAAACTCTACTGAACCCCAGAGTCTACTCATCTCATCACCGATCATTTTCCTTCTTGTTATTGACATCAATAAAACCCATAAGCCATTACCCACACTAGGGTAAGACAAACTTGTAGGCCCATGGCCTAATTCTTGGTACGATCTCAGAATTCTTGTTAAACCGAGAGTCAAACTCCTTTTTTTCTTCCTCATGCCATCATACTCTTTCTTGTCTACACTGCTTGGAGACTTACAAGTCTCCCGTCCTGGAATCTCGTGTTTCGACACTTGATTCTTGTGAACCCTTATGTCCTTTCAGATAGGCAGATGCTCCTACCCTAATGATTATCATAACTTCGTTGGTTTTCCCCCCGAACCAATACTGAACCATAATACTCGTTGTCTTTCATTTGCTTACTTAGAGTCAGCACCACATGCCTCCTATCTTACAATATCTTATACTGTGTCACCTAAAATACTTCCCCTCCACGAAGAAATCCTCCCCCATCCGTAAATACTTTCGCTCCATGAACGCGTGTTGAGAATCCAGGCCCTCGATCTCAACTGCGAGCTGTAAGCTTCACAAACAGAAGTTTTTGGATCGAAAGTCATCGTAGAGGCAGGTCTGAGAACAACCTAAGAAATCACTTGAGTTCCGCGCAAAGCCCTCGGTAATACCCGCAACCCGACTTGCGCGATCATTTGAACTCGTAGAGAAGGTATCCAACTCGAGATGAAGGTGTTAGCTATACTCGACACGATGAGGGTCTGTCCATAGTACGCAACAACAGGAATGCCCCGCAGAACCAAGCTCGAACTTGGAGGGACAATAACTCACCAAACGCGTACGATAGGATGAGAGCTGTTTAACAGCCCCCAGCTAACCTAGGGACTAGGGACCAAATCCTCGAGAGATTATCTCTGATGGAAGAACAAATGAAAAGACTTTTATTTGGAAAAGAAAAGGATGATTGCGACTCAGACAAGGAGCTCGAGCCTTTTGCTCCAAACATTGCCGCGACAACATATCTTGTAGGTTTTAGGATGCCACACATGTCAAAGTTTGATGGAGAAGGAGATCCGTCTGATCACCTCGAAATGTTTAACACCAAGATGATGCCCCACAATGTCGGGCTCGATCTAAGGTGTATTTTGTTCCCTGCAACTTTGGTCAGGCTTGTCGGGCAGTGGTTTAAACAATACAAGAGGCATTCGATAAGCTCGTGGAAGAAATTTTCTTCCAATTTCAAAAAAGCATTATGAGCATCACAGGCATCTCGGGTTGAGGCTGATTCACTGGCCAATGTAAAGCAGCAACTTGGCGAGATGTTGAAGGAATATCTTAGCATATTTTCCAATGTCGTTGCATGAGCTAGGGATGCTGATGACAGCTCCAAGCTCATGGCAATGAGGACAGGAATCCTCATCGGGGGCGATTTATGGCAGGAACTCCAAAGAAAAGGAGTTAAGAGCGTAGATTTATTCTTGGTCCGAGCTCAAGAATTGATAAATCTAGAGGAGGCACGAGCTTTTGTCACGGGAACTAGCTAGACCCCTGTCAGACCTGTTGGAGCGGTAACGGATGTTGCAGCTACGGCTCAAACCATTACTCAGAATAACCAAGGGGGGAATAACAAAAGGAAGGGGAATAGTGAGGGCGACCAGAGAAGGATGAAGAAAAACAAGCTTGGGGAGAAAGTGAAGCCTGTCTACGTTACCTATACTAACCTAACAGACTCCCAGGAGAACATTTTTCTGGCAAATTCTAATCGCCTTCCATGGAAGAAGCCAGAACCATTAAGGAACCAGAGGGCGAAGAGAGATCCTAAAAATTTTGCCGATTCCATAATGACATCTGTCATAACACTGATGACTATCAGCATTTGAAGGATGAGATCAAAACTCTCATTAGAGTTGGACCGTTGGCCTAGTATGCCTGAAATTGGGTAGTCCCTAGTCAGCCCGCCAGGCAAAACCCTCAGTTAGTCCATGAAGCTCCGATAGGCCAAGCCGGAGCTCAGGAAAATCAGGTCTAACCTCCTCCGGTAGTAGGGGAGATATAACCACTATAGCGGGAGGACCGCATTTGGCAGGCACGACCAACGGGGCCCAAAAGAGGTACATTCACGAGTTGAAGGCTCATAACGGGGTGGAGTTCGTCCTGGAGCAACGATTATCGAAACTTCAGCGATTGGAAAAGTAACCAATCATTTTCACGGAAGAGGATGCTAGCCATGTCCAATTCCCACATAATGATCTGCTGGTGATAACCGTTCAGCTCGCCAACCGAAGGGCCCGAAGGACACTAGTGGATAATGGAAGCTCTGTGAATCTACTTTTTAGGTCCACCCTGGAAAAAATGGGGTTATTCTTAACTAATTTGAAGGTGACCTCAATGACTCTGTACGGGTTTTTGGGTGAAGGGTCGACAGCCATCGGGGCAATCGGATTGGTGGTGACAAACTGTTTCCAAAGTACTCGATTTTGTGGTAATTGATTGCCCGGCCGCATACAATGTAATTTTAGGCAAACCTGCGCTGATGGCATTTGAAGCCATAACCTCTATCCACCACCTTGCAGTGAAATTCCCCTTAGCTATGGGAATATGTATAGTCAGAGGCAATCAACTCGCTGCGAGGGAATGCTATAGCATTTCTATGAAGGGAAAATCACAACCTGGGCAGTTAGCGATGGCCATAAATGACGAAGGTGAGGAATCCCAGGAAGTGGAAGTAGAAGTTACTCATGGGACGGAAGAACCTCAGCAGGAAAAGGATAGTGAGGGTGCTCAACGCGACGACATTGACCCGCAGGTTGACGAAGACAGATCAGAGCTTAAAGCCATATAAGAGCTCGAGGAAGTAAACATCGATCCCAAGGGATCTTCAAGAATCGTGAAGATTGGAAAGAATCTTGATGACAAAAGAAAGGCGGAGCTGGTCAATTTTTTACAAAAAAACCTGGACATCTTCGCTTGGTCGCATGAGGGTATGGTGGGAATCAATCCGAATATAATAATGCACACTTTAAATTTGGACAAGAATGTGCCTGCAAAATCCCAAAAAATAGAAACATTTGGGAACGGCCCGGGCTGAAGCTTTTGAGGAAGAAGTAGCTCGGTTATTGAAATGCGGGTTTATCCGGGAGGAAAAATACCCGATCTAGGTAGCCAATCCCGTGCTAGTCCCGAAGCCAAACAAGAAGTGGAGAACCTGTATCAACTTCTCTGACTTAAACAAAGCTTGTCCCAGGGGCTGTTTTCTGCTGCCAAGGATTGACCAGTTGGTAGATGCCACGGTAGGTAACGAGCTCATGTCTTTCATGGATGAGTACTCTGAATATAACCAGATCGCGATGAACCCGTCGGACCAGGAGCATACTAGTTTCATGACCGAGCATAATGTATATTGCTACAAAGTTATGCCATTCGGATTGAAGAATGTCAGGGCCACATACCCACGCTTGGTTAACAAGATGTTCGCTAACCAGAATGGGAGAAATATGGAGGTGTATGTCGATGACATGCTTGTTAAGTCAAAGACTTTCAAAAACCATGTATCCGATCTGGAATAGTGTTTTGGAATATTAAGAAGGTATGACATGAAGCTGAATCCCCAGAAATGCACTTTTGGGGTGGCATTTGGAAAGTTTCTGGGATTCATAGTCAACACGAGGGGAAAAGAGGAAAATCCTGAAAAAATAAGATTATTGTTAGAAATGCCTTCACCCAGGTCACGTAAAGAAGTTCAAAGCCTAACCGGAAGGATGGCAGCTTTGAATCGCTTCATTTCAAAATTCACTGACAAGTGTTTGCCATTCTATAACTTGCTCAGAGGAAACAAGAAATTTGAGTGGACTGAGGAGTACGAACAGGCATTCCATGGCCTAAAAACGCATCTGGCTGAGCCCCCGATATTGTCTAAACCAATATCTGTAGAGTCTCTGTTCCTTTATCTGGCCGTGACAGAGGATGCAGTCAGCGCCTTTCTAGTTCGAGAAGAAGACCGTGCTCAGAAACCAGTGTATTATGTGAGAAAGAGGCTTCTCAGAGCTGAGTCACGATATCCACTGATAGAGAAGCTAACATTCTATCTAATATTGGCTTCCAGAAAGCTCTGGCCATACATCCTATCCCATTGTATCAATGTCTTAACCAACAAACCTTTAAGGAAGGTTTTGCAAAAGCCTAAAACGTCGAGACGCCTTTTAAAATGGGCCATTGAACTCAGCCAGTTCGAGATATCGTACAGGCCACAGACTTCAATCAAGAGTCAGGCCCTTGCTGATTTTATGGCTGAATGCACCAGCTTTTAGGACAAGCTCACGGGAGAGACGGTGCAAGAATTATGGAAAATCTTCATTGACAGATTGTCAAACGAGAATGAATCAGGAGCGGGGATCATCTTAATCTTGCCAGAAGGGCATAGGTTCCATACAACTCTGAGATTCGGATTTGAGGCATCCAATAACAAAGCAAAATATGAAGCCTTGTCGGTAGGACTGAGGATGGCAAGATAGCTGAAGGTGAAAGTCGTCCAGTGCTTTAGTGATTCCCAACTCGTGGTGAATCAGGTATTGGGAGAATACTAAGCTCAAGGCATCAAGATGGTGGCCTACCTAGCTAAGGTAAAAGGGGAACTTTCTGAATTTGAGTACAACTCAATTGAATAGATACCCCCCGAGCAGAATTCTAACGCTGACGCTTTGGCACGACTTGCTACCACGAAAGAGGCTGAAACATTAAATGTAGTACCAGTGGAGTTCTTGGAGAGCCCAAGCGTAACAGGAGAAGCAACGGAGGTCGAAATGATTGACGTAATGTCGACCTGGATAACTCCTATAATAAAGTATCTTGCAACTAGAAAGTTACTTGATGACATAAAAGACGCGAGAAAAATACTCTATCAAGCTCCAAGGTACGTAATAGTTGACAGGACCTTATATCGGTGTGGCCATTCGTTGCCTCTCCTGTGATGTGTTATGCCCAAGGAAGCAAAAACCATTTTGCAAGAAATACACGAAGGTTTTTGTGAAGATCATGCTGGGGGCAAAACCTGGCGCTGAAGATACTGAGACATGGTTATTTTTGGCCCACTTTAATGAAAGATTCGATCTTGTATGTCCAGAAGTGTGACAAATGCTAGCGTTTCACCATAGTTGCCTAAGCTGCTCCAGCCGAGCTAACAATGATTACCTCCCCATGGCCGTTTGCAGCATGGGGAATTGACCTGATAAGTTCCCTACCCATGGGAAAGGGAGGAGTTCGATATGCAGTGGTAGCGATCAATTACTTCATGAAGTGGGTGGCAGAAGAACCTCTGGCAACCATCACCTCAAGGAGGGTCCTGGATTTCGTGGTGAAAAATATCATTTTTCGATTTGGACTCCCTAAGAAGATCGTGTCAAACAATGGGACGCAGTTCGATAGTGATCTCTTCACAAACTTTTGTGAAAAATACAGCATAACGAAGAGTTTCTCGTCGGTAGCATACCCACAAGCCCACAACCAGGTCGAGGTTGTAGATAAGACCCTTAAGGGAAGCTTGAAGAAGAGGTTAGACGAAGCCAAGGGATTATGGACCGAACAACTCCCACAAGTACTTTGGGCTTACCGAACTTCTCACAAGACCACCACGGGGCACTCTCCTTTTTCCCTAACCTTTGGAAGCAAGGCCATGCTTCCAATTGAAGCAATGGTAACTACTCACAGGCAAAGGATATTTGATCAAGAATAGAATAATATGCTACTTAACGCATCTCTCAATCTGATCAAAGAAAAACGAGAGGAATCGCAATTACAGCTCGCCAATTATCAACAAAAGATCACTCGCTATTTCAATTCAAAAGTCAAGGGGCGTAGACTGGGATTAGACGACCTGGTCCTCCGAAGGGTCTTTTTGGCGAATAAAGACCCTAAGGATGGTGTGTTGGGCCAAAAATGGGAAGGACCATAACAGATTGTAGAGGTCTTACGCGAGGGAACTTTTAAGCTAGCTCGGTTGAATGGGGAAGTAGCCCCACAGACTTGGAATGCTCTTCACTTGAAAAAGTATTATCAATAGTACTACTATCAATTTAAGGCTTGTTTATAAAAGCCATTTCAATTAAATAACAAATGGATTATTAAATAACCATTTCTAAAATTTATTATTACAAGCTAGTGTTCTCGTAATTGTAAAAGCAACCAGGAAAGTTTATACATTTTGGTTGCTTGGGGGGCACATAACCGAGGTCGGTGAGTTTTTTTTTTTTTTAAATTAAGCCTACTTGCATAAGATTAAAAACTTAGAAGCTTGGAAAAATTGATTATTCAAGGGCTTTTTAAAGCCTGAGTTTTCAATTAACCTAGCGCGAACTAAGTTTAAGTCATCTAAAACCCTGGATATAACCAGGTCCGGGGCCTAATTCTCAACATGTATAACACTATTAAGCTTATTAAAAACTCTGGACATAACCAGGTCCAAGGCCTGGTTCTTAACAGGTACGATGCAAATAAGCGAGCAGAACCTTGGATACACCCAAGGTTGAAATAATCTACCTTGATCTAAAGACGATTCTTAAGATTTCGAATGTGCAAAAGTATAAGAATTCATAAACAAGAGAATAGTAAAGAAGACAAATAGATTACAATTCAGATGTATATTCAAAAGAAATCCTTGAGCTAAGCTTGGAGGCAATTGTTTTTATCCCAAGGGATTGTTGGAAAATGATTACAAAAGAAAATCATAAATGAGATCATTGGGCTTCATCAGCTCGCCTTGCCGAAGTAACTTCCTCACCATCTCCCTTTGCTGCTCTGGAAGCCTCACCAGGTTTCGAGGGTTCTTGCAAAAGTTGAGCCTTGAATTTAGCAAGGTATGGATCTCATAGCCCGGGCTCCATGAAGGAGAAGTTCCCATCCTGGTTGAAAGCCCAACAATGGTAAAGCATCTCCTCCATGGTTGATGATGACAATGTCGCTTCCTCCTTGGCTTTAACTTCGACCTCGAGTAGCTTCGCTTTGAACTCACCATTCTCGGCCTGAAGCTGTTCAGCATGGAAGTTCGCCTTTGCGACCTAAGCTTGAGAGGTAGATAATGCGGTCTTTACGGCCTGCTCGCCTTCTTGGGAAGAGATAAGAGCAGCCTTAGCAGTATGCTCATTCTTTTGAGCATTTTTCAAGGCAGCTTTGGCATCATTCTCACTTTCCTGAGCAACATTCAGGGCGACCTTGGTAGTGGCCAGCTTGGCTCGGATCTCTTCGTTTCTGGCCTTAGCACGAGCTCTGCTTTGGTATTGGGCCAGGACGGACTGCAGAATAACAAAACAAGTTAAAAAAAAAAAGAGGAAGAACACATAGTAAACAAAAAAGAATCAGATGTGGGAGAAGGACTCACAAAGAGGTTCATCCCCATGGCAGATTCGAGGACATTCTCTGGGTTGCACTCCTCTATGGCCCTTTGATCCCTTGCACTGGCTTTATATGTGTGGCCCACCATGTGACTCGCTATCTCATACACTATACCCTGAAAGGCCTCGGGGATCTTTTCCAGGTCATGTGGATCAACCGGTATTCGGATGATGGGGGCCTCAGATTGAACTGCTTGGGGAGGTGGAGGCATGTGTCGAGGGGGAGGAGGAGGAACTTTCCCAACGATGACAGTAGTCACCGGAGTTGGCTCCTAAGCGGAGCTCGTGTCTTTACCCTTAGAGGGGGATTTTCTAGTATCCCGCGTTTTAGGGGTGGCCTTCTTCGTCACCCTAGGCCTCTTCACGACGGGGCCCGTTCTGGATCTTTTAGCCTGAAAGGCAGTCCTTAGGCCAGGAGCTCCTGTCAATCCCATTTCTTCACCTGAAAAGAATAAAAGGGAGTTAATTCACAAAAGTAATGTTTCAAAGATAAAAAAAAAATAGAAATGGGGAAAATAAAGATCCTACCCTCCGGGCTGGGGGATGAATCTATTACAACTAGCTCGTGTGTATGAACCGGGCTAAGCATGACCTCCAACTCTGGGATTAACGGAGGGGAGGAGGAATCTAAGACTACAATCTCTAAGATCCTAGGGGGATCAGGTCCCTCCTCGGGGCTGGATTCGTTTACATACTCCCTAAACCCAGGAGCAAATGCTCCCTCGAGCAGAAAAGGCCAAGTCCTAAGGTTTGTTTCATATTATTCAAAGATAGAAGATCTAAAGTTCAGCGTGTTGTCAATTACATTGGTGACCTTGGGATAGCTGTGGTTGTAGCATACCACCAAGCGATCCACGCATTGGAGGAGAGTTACATCTAGGTCTGGATCGGTGGGATGGCGGCTAACTAGCTGGTTGGGGTCAAAACATATTAACCTAAAGCTAGCAGCAGCCCGATCTAATTCGCTAAATAGGTATGGGTTACCTTGGCCGGAGAGACCGGCTGCTGCCCCTGACGCCGCTCGATCAGGATCGGGACGCTGATCAGCTTCGAGAGCCCACCTTTTTCGCACGAGAGGCACCTTGTCCTCTTCCTCGTCAGTGTCCTCAGCGAATGGCAAGGCCTTTTGAGAAGAGGGAAGTTCGAGGATAACTCGGAGCGGAGCTCGGCTCCTCAGGGCTAGTGTTTGACCCTCGCTGATCAAATTACAAGTCAGCATCGTGACATCATTCACGACCTGGCGATAATCTTTTTCCCCAGGGGAAAGACTTGACAGTTTCTTGTACTGACCCCCGAGGGTCATAGATTTTCCCGTCCTCGCAAATATAGCTGCACGAGGAACAAACTAAGTCAGAGCCTAAAAAAAAGAGGATATTTTTTAAAGGGACAAAATTCACGTGCTGAAATTACAAATATAGAGGACTTACGAGGACAGTTGAAGTACCAATGTTCGCAATTCTTGAATCCATGCGACATAAAGAATAAATCCTTATAGTCATTTGGATGGCTGGGAGCTAGATGACAAAGGTGGAATTTGGACATCTCATAAGGTAGTAGAACCCATCACCTCGCCCTTTCTGGTCAGGGCATGCTGTGAGGCAAAAAAAAAAGTACAAAATATGTATCGGAGTGGGGACTCCCACTCATGCCTCAGAAACAAGTACTTTAGTCCCCCAGAAGTGTGTAGGAGTTTGAGGGGAGCTGAAAGGGAGCCAATTTTACGTAGTTTAAAAAATCTATGAAATATTGGTCCAAGGGAAGAAAAGTACCACCCTTCAGGTGCTCGTCACTCCAAGCCCCATAATCATCTTGAAAGGGGGCACAACTCTGCTTTCCTTCAAAGGCAGGTCGTGCGAGGAGACCGCCAGTTCCTAGCTCGATGTTATGACTTAGTAGAATTTTTTTTTACTCTCCCTGAGTCGTTATCTTAGAGACTATGTGTTTAGCCTCGAAGAAAGCATTGGGATGGGCGACGACCTCCCTCTCCCCCACGGGACCAAAATTCGGGAGAGGAGATTCGGAGGTGACCTGTTTGCCTTTGTGCTTGCGCTGGGTAGATGAGCTCGCGGTGGTGTTCTTTGGAGGTGCCATAATTAAGATCGCCTGACGATAAAGCAACCTAGTTAGTAGGCGACCTAAGATGGTCTATAACTATGTCGTAAATGTACAAGGGATGAAATGGATTATTTTCGTTGTACGAGCTAGAATTAGCCTTAGCCTCATCGCGTGATGCCACGCGGTATCCTAGGCTACATGCCTTGGTTTCTTAACAATCTAAAGATACTACAGGTCCGCGTGTCAGAAATGTCAGACCCACTACTTTCCTTGGGAAAACGGTTTAGCGCAAAACCGCCTAAGAAAGCGTAACCCCTAAGCTACCTGATATTGAACCTAAAAACCCTTCAGTTTTTATACCCTGAATGGGTATTCTTTAAACCAATTTTCCATTAGGGTTACCCAAGATTAACCCAGAAATTTGCCCAGTTTTAGGATGTCTTATTTCTAAAACATGTTTGGGTTCACTCATTGAGCCTAAACCGAAACCTATTTCCTATGAGCATTTAGAAATAGCTTAATGGTAACAAATAATGAACGTTGTTAATGAACATTGTTGAGAACAGAAATCTCATTGGATAATGACAAACAAAAAAAAAGAAAGAAAACTTTTCAAACCAGGGGATAAGGTACTTACAGGAAATATGTTTGTTTCGGAGAAGATGTAACTGCGACCACGGGAAGCTCCTGGAAAGTTTCTATTGGTTTGGAACACGATGAAAGTTCTGGGAATTCTGGAGAAGAAGAAAGGGAGCTTGAGAGTTTAAAAAGGGGAAATTTTTTAATACAAAGGTGGTGAGGTTTGAAGACTGATCACCCTATTTATACGTAAACTGCAGAAATTAATCTGGGCCATCCAATTGGGTTAGCTCGAGATCCAAGGGCGAAGATTAAATAGACCAGATGACGGTAGAAAGTTGACAAGACAATTATTTTAGTCCTTTAAACCTGAATAGATGCCAATCACGGAAGGCCACGTGTCCAATACTTGAGTAGTAGGCAGGCACGATTTTATATGACAGAAGTCTAAAAGCACCTACTGTGTATGTCAGAAGATGACGACGTCAAACACGAGCAGGGGCTTGGGGGGAAAATGTTGTACCCTAATTTTAGGACGAGTTCACTCACTCAGATCGGGTACAGCTGGTAGGTAAATACGTAGAAAAGATAACCAAGAAGAATATCTAATCATTAACCACTTGAGCAGCTCGAGGTTCATGGTGGTCAGACCCGATATTGGGCGTCTTAGATCATTACGAGCTAGGAGTTAGATAGCTGTCAAGCTTGAGCTCGTATGAGATATTCAGCTCGTGAGGACCCAGATATAATGCATACTAAAGGATCCCAAGAGACTTGGGGATTCTTTATACGTTCATTAATGACCAGGCTACATCATATTTATGTCATTTATTACCCAAGATAGCAAGAACGTGTTTATTATGTTATCTGATCATATCCCAATGTAAATGAGAATAATATGTATTAATTATATACCATATATGTAATTACGCAATTTGTTTACACGATTACCCAAACCTGTCCATGGAATTCCCCTATAAATACTGGGAATATTGGATAGGAAAGGGGACCATTATTCTGTATTACCAAAACTCAGCCAAAATAGAGAGAGAAATAGTAATAATATTGACTCGTGGACTAGGTGGATTTTAACCACTGAACCACGTAAAAGTTTGGTGCTTTTGAGTGAGTTCTTGTTATTTCATTACGATTTACTACTAAGCACTAATCTGCCCTTTTTACTTCTTAATTTCTCGTTGACGAAAAACCGCGTCAACACATATTACCCACACAGTACATATTAAGCATGCATTTTTTTTAGAAACATGCTTAGGATTGATTATGTGTTTTTATTTAATAAATCATATAATTAATTTAGTCTTAATTAGTTAAGATGATAAAAAGAGTTTAAAGTTGTTTATTTTCTTATTTAATAAAATTATTTTAATAAATTAAATGGCATTCTACTTAAAAAGAGCAAAATAAAATTAATCTAGGGCACGATTATTTATTTTGCATGATTGGATTAGTATTTATTATAATATCATTTGGTAAAGTTAATTTAATTAGTTTTACAACCAAATTGAAAAGTATTGATTTTGAGACAAACACATTCTGTTTAAAATAATGAGTTGGAGAGGGAATTATGACAACAAGTCCCACAGTCTCCATTTGTGGTTGAACACCGAGAGGCATAGGAAGGGCCTCGTGTAGCCTCTGTTTGCTGCCTTCATAAGGAAAAGCTTCCGAATATGTTTATTTTATCTCAAGGTTTACTTCTCATAAGAGAATAAGATCAGTGATGTATTTCAAGTTTGACTGATCCTAAGGCACACTCTTGAGTTAAGTCATAAATAGTTACAATTCGAAGATGTATCTAGGCTTTCGAGCACGACTAGTACATCTTAACAAAATTAACAATAATTCATATGTCAAAAGAGAAAAATGAGTTTTTAAGTTTTCACTTATGGAGTTGAGATCTTGTCTCAAGATTAATTTGTGATTAGTCTGATCTACCCCATGGCTTGTCTATTAATTTTCAAATTAATCTATCATGGACTAGTAACTATTTTGTCCGTGTTATGTGTTGCATTCATGCATCATGTTTATTATTCCAAATATAAATTGATATTTATTATATGCATTAATTCATTATATTTTATTTATTTATTTTCCAGAAATATGTCCAATCCAAACCCTGTAACTGCTTTACTTGCTAATGAGAAATTGACTGGTGATAACTACATGAAATGGAAATCGAACATTAACATTGTTTTGATATGTAAAACCACATGTTTGTCGTAAATGAGGAATGTCCTAAGGTTCCTACTCTTACTGCTGCCAAAACTGCTAGAGAAATGTATGACAATTGGATCTTATCTAACAATAAGGCCAAATGTTATATGCTTGCTAGTATGAGCGATGTGCTCAGAAAGAAGTTTGAAACTGTTGAAATAACTTATACGATTTTGGAATCTCTACAAGACATGTTTGCCCAGCAATCTGATAAGTGCAGACATGATGCTACTAGAAGTTTCATTAATATGAAAATGAAGAAAAATGTTTCTTTGAGAGAACATGTCCTAGACATGATCAACATATTGCACGACGCAGAAATCCTTGGTGCGACCATTGATGAGAGAACTCAAGTAAATGTGATACTTGAATCTCTCACACCTGCTTTTGCAGCATTTACTACCAACTATGTTATGAACAAGTTGGAGTACAACATGACCCAATTGCTGAATGACTTGCAAACTTTTGAATCTCTAAACAAAAGTTCCACTAAGGTTTAGGAGGGAAATGTTGTTGAAACTAAGCCTTCCACTTCAAATGTTAATTCAAAGAAAAGGAAGGGTGGCCAAGGAAATGACAAGAAAAAAGACAAATAACAAGAGAAGACCAACAAATCTTCCAACAAGAATAATTCTGCAAAGAACTCCAAAAAGAAGGCACTGAAAGAATCATGCTTTCATTGTGGAGTTGATGATCATTTGAAAATGAATTTTCCTAAGTACCTGGCTGAACTGAAAGACAAAAAGAAGGGTAAATTTGATTTACTTGTTTTAGAATCTTGTTTAGTGGAAGGTTATTTTCCATATTGGATAGGTGATTCCTGAGCCACTAATCATGTTTGTTTTTCTTCACAGAGTCTTAGTACTTCAAGGAAGTTGGCTCATGGAGAGGTGACGATGAGAGTTGGAAGTGGACTGGAGATCTTGGCAGGTGCAGTTGGAAAATCTTGCCTAGTTTTTTATAATAATAAATTTATTGTGTTTGACAATGTTTATTTTATTCTTGGATTTTCTAGAAATTTGATCTCCTTATCAAAATTGTATGAACAAGGTTTTAATATTTATTTTAATAATAATTCGATTGTTATTTCGAAATATGGTTTTGACATTCGTTCTGCAAAGTGTGAAGGTAGACTTTACAAGTTAGAATCCAATGCTGAGCATGTTTATAATTATGAATTATTTAAAACTGCAAATCCCGGATCTATTAAAAGACAAAAGACAAATTTCGATAGTGAAACATATCTGTGGCATTTGAGATTGTGACATATTGGTCTAAACAGAATTAACAGACTAACAAAGGATGGTCATTCAAGAGAACTATCTATTTGTTCTCTCCCAGTCTATGAATCTTGCCTAGAAGGCAAAATGACCAAGAGACCTTTCTTTGCAAAAGGTTCAAGAGCCATAGAACCACTTCAACTTGTACATACAGATGTTTGTGGTCCATTAAATGTCCAAGCTAGAGGAGGTTATGAATATTTTGTCACTTTTATTGACGATTATTCAAGATATGGTTACTTATACTTAATGCAAAGGAAATCCAAAACTTTTGGTAAGCTTAAAGAATTTCGTGCTGAAGCTAAAAAGAAATTAGGTAAATCACTAAAAGTACTCCGATCAGATTGAGGTGGAGAGTACTTAGATTATGAATTTGAGGACCATTTACGTTAGCATGGTATTCAATTCCAACTCATTGCACCTGGAATGTCACAACAAAATGGTATTTCAGAAAGACGGAACTGAACCTTATTGGATATGGTTAGATCGATGATTAGTTTCTCATCATTGCCTTTGTCATTCTGGGGTTATGCAATAAAATGTGCTCTATACATACTTAATGTTGTTCCATCTAAGTCTATTCAGAAAACACCATTGGAATTATGGAATGGTACTAAACCTAGTTTACACAATTTTCGTATATGAGGTTGTCCTGCACACGTGCTTAAAAGAAAGACTTAGAAATTGGAATCACACACTGAAGTGTGCATGTTTGTAGGATATTCCAAAGAAACAAAAGGTGGTGTATTTTATAGTCCTAAAGATAACAAAACGTTTGTTTTTACAGATGCTACTTTCCTGGAGCATGACTATACAAATAACCACAAACCTCAAAGTAAAGTCGTACTTGAGGAAATGGTCTCAAATAAACAAGACCAATCATCAGCAGTGGCAAATGAAAAACAACCAGAGGATATCGCTATTTCTAGTCAGAACAATGGAAAGCTTCGTCGCAATGGATGGTTGGTAAACAACCAGTTCGCTATGAACATGAAGTTCAGATGCTTGTGTCTGACACGAACAAAGATGATCCATTGACATATAGAGAAGCAATGGAAAATTCTGACAAAGAAAAATGGCTAAACGCCATGGACCTTGAAATGGAATCGATCTATTCCAATTCTATCTGGACTTTTGAAGATCCACCTGGCAATGTTAAACCTATTGGTTGCAAATGGATATTCAAGAAAAAGAGAGGAGTAGATGGGAAAGTAGAGACTTTCAAAGCAAGACTAGCAGCAAAAGGCTACACACAGAAAGGAGTTGAATATGAAGAAATTTTTTCACCTGTGGCAATGCTTAAATCTATCTGCATACTATTATCCATAGCTGCTTGCATGAATTATGAGATTTGGAAATGGACGTTAAAACAACTTTTCTGAATGGCTATCTTGACGAAACCATTTACATGTCTTAACCAAAAGAGTTTGAAGTTAAAGGTCAGGAGCAAAAAGTTTGCAAGCTTCTTAATTCTATTTATGGACTCAAACAAGCTTCAAGATCTTGGAATCTTAGATTTGATGAAACAATCAAAACGTTTGGTTTTGAACAAAACGTTGATGAACCTTGTGTTTACAAACAAATTAAAGATAAGATTGTGGTATTCCCCATTCTTTAAATTTATGATATTCTACTAATTGGGAATGACATAGAAACATTATCAAAAGTAAAGAAATGGTTAGCTGAACAATTCCAAATGAAGGATTTGGGAGAAGCCAAATATGTTATGGGAATTCAGATCTGTAGAGATCGAAAGAAATTTTTTTTGGCACTGTCTCAAGCAACTTATATTGATAAAGTGCTAGAAAGCTTTGGCATGCAAAACTCCAACAAAGGCACTATGCCTACCCGGTCAGAAGTTAAATTGTCTAAAGAATAATGTCCACAAACACCTCAGGAAGAGGAGGACATGAGACAGTATCCCTATGCCTCTGCGGTAGGCAGTCTAATGTATGCAATGTTGTGCTCTAGACCTGACATCTGTTATGCAGTAGGAATAGTTAATTGTTATCAATCCAATCCTGGATTGAGTCATTGGACAGCAGTAAAGAATATTCTCAAGTATCTCAAACATACTAGAGACTACATGCTTGTGTATTCAAGTAGAGACCTGAACCCCATTGGATATACTGATTTTGATATTCAATTAGACAAAGATAGTCGAAAGTCGACATTTGGATCAGTTTTCACACTTGGAGGAGGTGCTGTAGTTTGGAGAAGTATTAAATAATCAAATATTGCAGATTCCACCATGGAAGCCGAATACATAGCAGTTTATGAAGCAACTAAAGAGGTTGTGTGGCTCAGGAAGTTCTATATTGATCTGGAAGTTGTTCCAGACATGGATAAGCCACTTGTTTTGTACTGTGATAATAGTGGGGCAGTAGCTAATTCAAAGGAACCCAGAAGTCACAACAGGGGAAAGCACATCGAGAGGAAATATCACTTGATCCGAGAGATAGTCAACCGAGGAGATGTTACTGTCTTGAAGAATGCCTCTAAAGATAATCTTGCAGATCTGTTCACAAAGACTTTATCTATTAAATCTTTTCATGGGGTTAAGGGAAATGCCACATTTGCTTTAGGGCAAGTGGGAGATTGTTGGGAATTGTGGTCGTAAAGCCATTGTAGTTGATAATGGTTTTAATGAAATGAATAAATGAATTGAATTATTTTTTATATGTAGCTTATGTACTATATTATTGTTAATAATATTAAGTAAATATCAGAAAATTTCCAAGTTCATCTGTGTGGTCTCAATCTCATATTGGCATGAGAGGATCGAGATTGAGATAATGGTCTTAAATAGTTCGCTGTAAAATAAAGTTTTGGAATCTTTAGATTAATTACTGCTAGTACAGTCCACTAGTATTATGAATACATGTGACCTAGATTCGGGTTACTAGTGTAGTCGCTTTAGTGGAGGTACTTTGCATACTGAGAGCATGTAGAACTGGACCAGATGTGATTTGATAATACTTGTTTAAATACCGTTTCGTAGTATTATAAAACACATCAACTGATGATCATATACAAACTGATCTTAATCCCGAAGCTACTATGAACTCCTATATATGTCATTTGATCCTGTGATTCATGCGTTATGGTTTGTCAGAATGACCAGGCTAAGAATTATTGTCTTGGGGACTCAATGATGTTTATAGCTAGGAACATAGCTTAGAAGATATGGAATCTATACCTTCTTATAGATTGAATGACGGTTCCTTATTGGGTTGGCTTTTGGAACTGAAAAGGTTATTGATGTCAAATTCATAATCAGATTATGAATTAACCTTCACTAGTAAAGTCAATGGTACATTAGGAGTCAAGATATAATTAAAAGGGTAAAACGGTAATTTTATTCCCACTTAATTATGAATCATCAATAGAGAATTAATTTGTATGTAATAATTATATCAATAGACATTTTATGGTTACAATAAAGTACAACTTAAATGTATGTCTTTAATTCTCAAGAGTGCAGTCTGATATTTATAATGGAGTAATCATGAGATTAATAAATATGATTATTGAATCAAATAGTTTTGGTTAATTATTTTTTATTTATTGGAGCTTTGAATTATTGGTCCATAGGTCCCTGGGACGGCTCTATCAACACTATTCAAAGTAAAAGTTGATACAAGGGTCAAACTGTGAATGGACTATTTGAGAGAATATTTATTCTTCAAGATAAATATACAAATATGTGATAGTTGAAGTTGTACAATTTATTAATGTATTAATGTAATTTTTGAACTTGTATAGAAATAAAATAAGTTGATTTTATCAATTATTTTATTTAAGTGAGAAATGATAAATATGGATAGTCAAAATTGGTTTTGATTATTATATTTATTTAATTAATAGTCAGATGATATTGAAAATTCAAATTTTGAATTTTGAAATTTAAGTTGTTATCATTTCCTTAAAAAGATGATACCTTATTTGGATTTATAATTATTAATTAATTAAAATAAATATCCATGAAAAATCAAATCCCCTTATTTTAGGGAGGTGTTACACGCATAGGGCTTCCTGGACTACCCTATGCGTGTACCACTACTGATAGTGATCAGTTATTGGTTTTTTTATTTTATTTAATTAATTAATAAAATATTTTGAAAATAGTATTTTAAAATGGAATGTAAGACTTTGTCTTTAATTATCATTTATTTTATTATTATTAAGGCGATAAATTTTATTTGATTTTTATCATTATTATGATAATAATACCTATATATATTCTATATGATAGAAAATAGAAACGCAAAAGTTTTTACAAGAAGCATTAGTAAAAGAAATCATCTTTTTCTTACAAAAGATAAAACACTTTCTCTCAACCTATAATCAATAGTCTCATGTGTTGAGAATACTTTTTATTCAGAAATTTAATTCTTGTTCTCTATGTGCCCACCCACATCTTGAGGTGTAGAGAACGTCTTGGAAGATCTTGGTCTGAGTACTCTGGCGAGGATAGGTAGATCGAAATATATACAAAAAGATTCATGGATTCTTGATAGTCTACAAGAGGTAAATCATTTTGTATTATTTTTACATATAGATATCTTGCTGATTAACATATTTCATATTAAAGGATCTTCATATAAAATTATTTATATAAAATTTTTGTTGTTGTATACAATACTACTAGTACCGCAATTTTCGTTGCGCACTAGGAACAGTTCCTAACAATTGGTACCAAAGACATCTTTAATCCCTGCGTATGTTAATTACTATGTGGGTATCATATGCATTTTTTATATTATGTGTAACATATGAATGGATGGATGTTTATGTATGAATTGTTAATGTTCTTAAGGGTTGGTATTCAAGGTGCTTTTGGGTTAGGAAAAGTTCTTAAATTTTCTAGATATACAAAAATTCTAAGCCGGATTGGGGCATATGAATTTTGAAATTTATTTTTTTTTTTAAAAATTTATGGATAAAATTCTGTTATGGCCCAAGTCGCGAGTGCGAACCCCGAGGCCCGAGCCGTGACCCTTCGCCCACGCCGAGCCGCGCGCCTGCGCCCACGTCGTGCCAACACGCCCATGCCGAGTGGTGCCCCTGCGACCACACCGTGCCGGCGCACCTATGCCGTGTAGCACCCCTTCTAGCCTCCACCCACGACCTTGCCAGCCACTGTCGGCCTCCCTAGCCGCCACCCACCATGACACACCCATTAGGGTTTATGTCATGCAAACCCTAATCAATGTGTAATTATCTATTTCGGCCATTTTGAGCCCAATATAATTAAAAGTGTTTTAATTATAATTTTTGAATTAATTATGGTGAGTCCAAATTCTAATTGGGCCTCAATAACTTGTTGGGTATTAAAATCCAAAGTTTGATTATTTTAAAATTGTTTAAAATAATTAAAAAGTTATTTAATTCATAATGGATTATTAAAATGGTAACGACCCAAAGACTAAAAGAGAAGGTCAAAAAGATCCAAGGAGTTCCTCTTCATTAGGCCTTAGTTAGTTTAATTATTTTTGTGTATTTTTTGCAAGTGTTGTAATTTTCTAGAAATACCCAAAGCACCCTACCCGCATTATTTATTTATTTTATTTATGTGCTTGAACATGATTAAATTGTTTAATAATTTATCATGCATTATAACATGTCATACATATCACCCACACAATACATATTAAGCATACATTTATTTTAGAAACATGCTTAGGATTGATTATATGTTTTTATTTGATAACTCATATAACTAAATTAGTCTTAATTAGTTAAGATGGTAAAAAGAATTTAAAGTTTTTTATTTTCTTATTTAATAAAATTGTTTTATTAAATGAAATGATATTCTACTTAAAAAGGGAAAAAATAAAATTAATCTAGGGCACGATTATTTATTTTGCATAATTGGATTAGTATTTATTAGAATATCATTTGGTAAAATTAATTTAATTAGTTTTACAACCAAATTGAAAAATATTGACTTTGGGAAAAAACACATTCTTTTTAAAATAGTGAGTGGGAGAGGGAATTATGACAATAAGTCTCATGGTCTCCATTATTGGTTGAACACCGAGAGGCATAGGAAGGGCCTCGTGTCGCCTCCGTTTGCAGCCTTCCTAAGGAAAGACTTCCGAATATGTTTATTTTATCTCAAGGTTGACTTCTCGTAAATGAATAAGATCAGTGATGTATTTAAAGTTTGATTCACCCTAAGACACACTCTTGAGTTAAGTCATTAATAAAAAAATAATGGGTTACACTCCGAAGATGTATCTAGGCTTTCGAGCACGACTAGTACATCCTCAATAAACTAACGATAATTCATAAGTCAAAAGAGAAAAATGAGTGTTTAAGTTTTCACTTATGGAGTTGAGATCTTGTCTCAAGATTATATGTGATTAGTCTGACCTACCTCAAGGCTGGTCCATTAATTTTCAAATTATTCTATCGTGGACTAGTAACTATTTTGTGTGTGTGTGTTATTTTATGTGTTGCATTCATGCATCATGTTTACTATTCCAAATATAAACTAATATTTATTATATGCACTAATTCATTATATTTTATTTATTTATTTTCCAACAGTATGTCCAATTCAAACCCCGTAACTGCTTTACTTGCTAATGAGAAATTGACTGATGATAACAACATGAAATGGAAATCGAATATGAACATTGTTTTGATATGTGAAAACTACATGTTTGTCCTAAATGAAGAATGTCATGAGTTTCCTATTGTCACTGCTGCCGAAATTGCTAGAGAAAAGTATGACAATTGAATCTTATCTAACAACTTATGAGATTTGGGAATCTCTACAAGGCATGTTTTGCAAGCAATATTTTAAGTGCAGACATGATGCTACTAGAAGCTTCATTAATATGAAAATGAAGAAAAAAACTTTTTTCAGAGAACATGTCCTAGACATGATCAACATATTGCATGATGCAGATATCCATGGTGCGACCATTGATGAGTGTATGTAGAACTAGACCAGATGTGGTTTGATAATACTTGTTTAAATACCGTTTCGTAGCATTATAAAACACATATACTGATGATCATATACAAACTAATCTTAATCCTGATGTTACTATGAACTCCTATATATGCCATTTGATTCTTTGATTCATGTGTTATGGTTTGTCAGAATGATCATGCTAAGAACTATTGTCTTGGGGATGCAATAATGTATATGGCTGGGAACATAGCTTAACATATATAGAATCTATACCTTCTTATAGATTGAATGACAGTTCCCTTTTGAGTTGGCTTTTGAAATTGAAAATGTTATTGACGTCAAATTCATAATCAGATTATGAATTAACCTTCAATAGTAAAGTCAATGATACATTAGGAATCAAGATATAATTAAAAGGGTAAAACGGTAGTTTTATTCCCACTTAATTATGAATCATCAATAGAGAATTAATTTGTATGTAATTATTATATCAATATACACTTTATTGTTACAATAAAGTACAACGTAAATGTATGTCTTTAATTCTCAAAAGTGCAGTCTTATATTGATAGTGGAGTAATCATGACATTAATAAATATTATTATTGAATAAAAGAGCTTTGGTTGATAATTTTTTATTTATTGGAGCTTGAAATTATTGATCCATAGGTCTCCGGGAATGCTCTATCAACACTATTCAAGGTAAGAGTTGATACAAGGATCAAACTGTGAATGAGCTATTTGAGAGAATATTTATTCTTTAGGATAAATATACAATTATATGATATTTGAAGTTCTTCAATTTATTATTGTATTAATGCAACTTTTGAAATATATAAAAGAAGTTGATTTTATCAATTATTTTATTTAAGTGATAAAGGATAAATATGGATAGTCAAAATTGGTTTTGATTATTATATTTATTCAATTAATAATAAAATGATAATGAAAATTCAAAATTTGAATTTTTAAATTTAAATTGTTATCTTTTCCATAAAAAGATGATACCTTATTTGGATTACTAATTATTAATTAATTAAAATAAATATGCATAAAAAATCAAATAGGGAGGTATTTGTAGTGCACCAAATTTTATTTTAGTTATTAAATTTTTGTGTTTTATTTTATTTAATTGTTAAGTGTTGTGAATTATTTTATTTAATTGTTTGTTTGTTTAAATTAATTGTTAGAATTGTTTTGTATAATTTTGTGAATTTAATTGTTAAATGTTATTTATTTATTTATTTTAAAAATGTGATTAATTGAGTTTTGGTTGAATGCACTAAGGTGCATGATAGGTATTGATCCACCCTAGTTATTGAGTGTGTGCATATGCATGGTTGCATGGTGCACATGTGTAGAATTTTCTACACACTTGTAGTTTCTTTTTTTTTATTAGATTTAATTATTTATTAAAAAAATAAAAGAAAAGGGAAATATGAGTAGTGGACGTGTGGAGCATAGTGGTAAAAGGGAAATTATTTTCCTATTTTATTTGGGAGAATATTGATTAAAATGGAAAAGATGTTGTCATCTTTATTCCATACCAATTAAAAAATAAAAATCAATTAAATAAGAAATAAGATAAAATAATTAGGAATAGGAAACTTACCATTTGGTGTATTAGGTTATTTTGGGCCACTTTAGAATAAAAAGGGAAGAAAGAAAATAGAGAGCCATTATGCTCTTGGGCTGCCGAAAATAGAGAGAGAAGGAGAGAGAGAGAGTGGCGAACTAGAGAGAGAAAGGGAGAGAGGGGCTGCCATTTTTCTAGAGAGAAGGAGAAGAGGAGGAAGAAGAAGGGATCAACTTTAGGGTATGTTTCTTGATGTTCATATTTGTAATTTCTCTCTTTTGATTCTTGTATTTTGACTAGAGTTTTGCTGTGTTGATTTTCTCCTTCTCCTCATGTGGGTTTTCGAAAATCCCAGGCTTGAACAAATGGGTGATATAGTTTGAGTTTTGGTCACTATTGGGTGTTCTTGATTTTACAATCAAAAGAGGTAATGAATATCTAACCCTAATGTTTTTGTTATGTTTCTTGGG
The DNA here is from genome assembly GCF_963169125.1 of Humulus lupulus. Taxonomy (NCBI): domain Eukaryota; kingdom Viridiplantae; phylum Streptophyta; class Magnoliopsida; order Rosales; family Cannabaceae; genus Humulus; species Humulus lupulus. The sequence goes on along the minus strand of NC_084795.1, from coordinate 243,847,982 downwards.
TTCATTGATTGATGGTTTTTTTTTTATGTTGATGCATGAGGGAATTAACCTAGGCGTGGGCATGGGTATTCATGTTGTTTTGGTTTGATTCTTATGGTTGTGATTCTTATATGTATATTCATAGTATGTGGGTGGAGTTGATTATTGATATGCGGTGTTGATGATATGGTGTTTAAGATTTTCTATGATTTGATGATGGGTATGTTTTGGCTTAAAGACTATGTGAAAGTATGCAAAGGTTTTAAATTGTGATCTATACAAATGTTGGTGAATATTTTTTAAAATAACATGAAAGGATTTGAGTATTTTGGGCTAAGAGGATTTCGGCCTAAGGGTGATATTCAAAGCATGATTGTTATTTTTTTTTTTATGTTTTATGTCATAAAAATTCTTAGAAACATGATAGGTTGTTGTAAGATGTAAAATGGATATATGTTAGTTTTGTTTCTCTTGAAGTACTTGTATGATGGTAATATGTTAAGAGTATGTTCAAGACAAGGTTAAAAATGATTATTTGTTTATGATTTGTGAGTTATGGTGGTTTGATAAATTATTGTATGCTAATGGTAACATTAAAATAATTAAAGGGGTGTAGAAACATGCTAGGTTTTGAGTTGGAGCATTATTATTAAATATGTATGAATTTTGTGGAGTATGATGAAAAGAATGAATATTATGATTTATTGTACTTGCTGATTTTGTGTAAAAATGATGTTGTATGTGATGAAAATAGTGTTTTGAGTGCTTAATTAAAATTTGCAAGTGCTATGATGTTTTAAGAAGTTGGAAGAGAGATTGTAAGATGCCTTGAAATGATATTTTTGTGCAAATAATCACCTACACTTTTTTTTTATATATTTTTGATATAAATATGAGTTTTAAAAAAAATGATGATTTTGAGGATATATTTAGTTGCTGGAATTTTAATAAAAAAAATGTGAGGTTGTATTTTTAAATAAAAGGAATTTGGTGTGTATGTTGAAATAAATCAATACCCTAACCCATGAAATTATTTAAAGTTGTGTTTTTAATATAACCATGAGTGTTCATTTTAATAGATATGATTTTTCATAATTTCAATTAAGAAAAATATTGAGTTTAATTCACTTGTGATTTTTAAATAATTAAAATCATGGTTGAAAGTTTGGTTTGTTAAATATTTCTAAAAATAATGATTGGATTTTCACATATGAATTTATTCCACTTAAAATTAAGTCTTAAAATAATACATGTAAAAGAATGTATTTTTCCACACCTAACAATTATATTTTTTCTCACATCAAATTTGTAAATTTGATAATTGGATTATAATGTTATTTTCTAAGTAAACACGTTAAATTATAAGTATTTTACGTGATTTTTAGTCTTTGTTATTTTATGGAATTTAAAAGTAAATAATGGGATTATTATATTTTAAATGGTTAAATAAATTATTTTATGAAATAAAAATAATGTCTTAAAGGCTTTAATCAACCTAGTAATTTTAAGAAGACAAACAATGGTAATCAAAGCATGTTACTATTTCATTATTTTCGAAACGATAGAAATAAGCGCATTGGAATTATCGTTTTTAACGCCGCATTTTAACAACGTTCTCACGTATGCATGTGGCATGCAATTTCACTTTTACGTTAAAAAATATGCATATTATGTAACCATATGATTTTTATAGGAAGACCATGCATGTAATATATGTATAAATTACATTATTCTTTTGATGACTTTATATTTAATTATGCCTAGTTTGGATGTTGTGAGTAGTTTTCACCATGTGTGCATGGCCCATACACACATGGGTTATATGAGTGGGCAAAATAGTATTTTATGTGATGCTAAAGGATATTATTTGGTTATGGTATAGGTTCGTTGTAAAGTTGTGATTTTGCCTTACTTAGACCTGAGGTAAGGTAGTTAGATAGAATTTTTGTTTATTTATGCTGTGAATGGTAATATCGTTTGTATGAATGAGAATATTATGATTGATGATACTTTTGTGTTATGAATTATGAAATGCTTTATTGCGATGATGTGACTGGATTGTATGTCATTTTGAATGATGTACGCTATGAATGGATGTTAGCGTGATGAACGCGACACATCAAAATAGGTTGCTAAGGATATGAAGACGTAACCCGAGTAACTAAGGATATGAAGACATAGCTCAAAGGACGGATGCGTCGAGGTTATTCAAGGACCAGAGATCCTGTTTACCTCAAGAGGTGACATGGACAAGTTAGCAGTTCATGTTCACAAGGATATTGATGTTTATGTTATGACGATGATGATGCCTTTGTACATTATGCCAATGTTGTAATGGTTATGTTTATGTTTACGATAATGATGCTATGGTGTATGACGATGTATGAATGTCAATATGTTTTGTGTGTTTTACTTATGTGTTATTTGTACTTCCTTACTAGGCTTTTAGCTCACCCCCTTACTTTCCCTTCCAGGTAGCAAAGAAGTTTCTCTATGGCACACGTGGTGATGTGGGCAGTTCTATCGTCATGGTGTGGGGGCATCCTATGGACGAGAAACGATCAGTTTAAAACGCCAATTTTCTAAAATAATGTTATGTTTATTTTACCATTCTAAACTTATCATTGAGACTTGAACTTTGGTTATTTTTAAGAACTTTGCATGAAAACTATTATTTTTCTTTTTAAACTATTGGGCCCAACATGCATGTGTTATTTTTCTCATATAAATTCATGAGTATGCGAATGTTTTATAAAGAACTAGATTAGGGCATTTTATAAATGGTATCAGAGACGGTCGTCCATGTTTTCGAGGACCCTCCCCATACATGCTAAAGACGGGAAAATCTCACCTCTCTGCGTCGTAAGTACTTGCTCTAAATGTTATCTATATTCTTTCCTACTTTTAAATTTTGTAGTTTTGTAATTGTTGTGTGGAAAGTATGCCTCTAGTAATTAGGACTTCTAGAAAGAAACTTCTCGATGAGAGAAGTGGGATCTCAAGGGTTCATATAGATGATGTAAACAACGCAGATGAGTGGATATCAGCTCCCCGAAAGATGTTTGTTGTGAATGAACATATTTAATGGATGAGATACATCATAGGAAATCGCAAGTATGACACTATCAAGTAAAGTGAAGAATGGAATACGTCAATGATAATATAACTGGACACTATCAAGATCAAAGGACACATAAGCTTTGCGACGCGATTGTTAATATAGACATAGGTTAGGGAGTTTACTCCACGACATTATCTTGCGAGGTGATGTTGTTAACTAGATAGAAATGTGTAGTAGTAGAGGAGCAGAAAAAGTGGACACGCCACAACATTTAGTAGAAAACAATAACAAAACCTCAATGGAGTAAATGGAGACTAAGGAGGTGGAGAGGCAAGTAAATCCATGATAACATAGTTCAACATAGAGGACAATGACAAGCTACGAACTGATGCAACAATGAGGATAAGTAATGAGTTGCGACATGAAAAAACAAGACAAAGGCTACTAGCATAGACTAAGGATTTCAAGGGACAACAAGAAAATTAGCAATCCTAAAAGTGGATGCTAGAATTTGGCGGGACATGTTTAAGAAGACACAAACTTTAGACACCTGGGCTGACTTTGTACAAGTTTTCAGCAAAAAGTACTACAATGCTACAATACTAGCAACTAGAGTTATTGAGTTTGTGACACTGACACAAGGTATTCTTCCAGTCACAGAGTATGCCTAGAAGTTTGACAGACTGGCATGGTTTGCATCTGAGATAGTCTCAACAAAGGTCATGAGTGTTCAAGGATTCGTAAGGAGACTGATGCCTATGATTGCCAAGGATGTCAAAATGACCAGTATAGAGCCAATTAGCTATGCTGAGATTCTGGACAAAGCTTTAGACACTGAATACATGACGAGTTGTATATGGAAGGACAGTGCCGCAAGTATAGAGGCTAATAAGAGTAAAGCCTTTCAAGAGAGTAACAAGAGGAGGCCTAATAGGGTCAAAGTAGTGGCACTGGCAAAAGGCCCAAGGTCGCAGCTCCCAATGGAAATCACAACAACCGCAACAGTCGCAATAATGATTGAAACTGTGGGAATCACCAAAGCAATAAAGTTGAGTACCCCAGTTGTCCTAAATGCTTGAGACCACATATGGGAGAATGTCAAGACGACACCAACAAATGTTACAAGTGCGGTCAGGCAGGACATCTGAGAAAAGATTTCCCATAATGGAAAGCGGACAGGATAGTAACAACAACCTAGTGCCAGCACGAGTTTTTGCTTTAACTCAGAATGAAGCAGCAAACAGCAACACTGTAGTAACAGGTCAGCTCCCTATATCTGGTATGATGTGTAAAGTCCTTGTTGATTCTGGAGCGACTCATTCTTATGTTTCTATGAATGTGATTGATAAACTGAGTATGCCTTATAAATTGTATTAGCATACTTTAGTACAATGTTGCCATCGGGAGATATGATGTTGTCAAATAAGTGGTTACAGTCAACACCTGTAACGGTAGAGGGTAGGGAATGCCCATCAAACCTTATAGAACTGAGTATACCAGATTATGATGTCATACTTGGCATGGATTGGTTATCCAAACATGGGGCTACAATAGACTGTTGGAAGAAGACTGTAGAGTTCTGGCCAAAAGAAGGAGAGGTCTTTTCCTTTAGAGGAGAAGTAGCGGGTTTTCGGACACCCAATATCTACACTGAAAGCACGGAATATGATGCAACATGGTTGTTTGGCGTTTCTGGCTAGTGTGGTGGATAAATCCAAGGAGTCAGAACTAAAATCGAAAAATGTGCATATTGTTTGTGAGTTCCCGTAAGTGTTTCCTGAGGAATTACCAGGACTACCCCAGACAAAGAAATCGAGTTTGTAATCGAGCTTGCACCAGAAACAACACCGATATCTAAAGCACCCTATCGAATGGCACCTGCAGAGTTAAAGGAACTTAAGAACCAGCTACAAGAGTTGTTGGATAAAGGGTTCATAAGACCTAGCCATTCGCCAAAGAAGGATGGGAGTATGAGGATGTGCATTGATTACCGAGAACTCAATAAGGTCACCATTAAGAATAAATATTATTTGCCTAGGATAGACCACCTTTTTGACCAACTTCAAGGGGCAGCAGTATTCTCAAAGCTTGATCTGCGATCCGGGTACCATCAGTTGAAAGTGAAAGAGGGAGACATTCCGAAAACGGCTTTCAGAACTCGCTACGGGCACTATGAATTTTTAGTGATGTCTTTTAGACTCACTAACGCCTAGACAACCTTTATGGATATGATGAACATGGTATTTAAGGATTTCTTGGACAAGTTTGTTGTAGTGTTCATAGATGATATCCTTATTTACTCAAAGACCATAGAGGAGCATTTGAGGTTGACTCTGAAAAGATTGCAAGAACATCAGTTATATGCTAAGTTTTCTAAGTGTGAGTTTTGGCTGGAATATGTAACTTTCCTAGGGCATATAGTGTCCAAGAATGGAATAGCTGTAGACCCATCAAAGATCGAGGCCATTAGAGACTGGCCGCAGCCAAAGAATGCCTTAGAAGTTCGAAGCTACTTAGGATTGGCAGGTTACTATAGGAAGTTTGTCGATGATCGCCACACCATTGACCAACTTAACCCGCAAGCATAAGAAGTTTTCATGGACAGAGAAATGTGAAGAAAGCTTCCAGACCATGAAGGATAAGTTGATTTCTGCGCTTATCCTTTGTGTTCCCAATGAGGGCGGGAAATTTGTTGTGTATTGTGACACATCAAAGAATAACTTGGGATATGTATTGATGCAAGATGGGAAGGTGGTAGCTTATGCTTCCAGACAACTTAAGGATTATGAGCAACGGTATCCCACTCATGACCTTGAGTTACCAGCAGTAGTGTTCGCACTGAAGATATGGAGACAAATGCGAGATATACACTGACCACAAAAGTCTGAAGTACTTCTTCACGCAAAAGGAAATGAATATGAGGCAGCGAAGGAGGTTGGAACTAGTGAATGACTATGATTGTGAGATTATATACCACCCAGGCAAGGCCAATGTGGTTGCAGATGCATTGAGTAGGCAGGGACATGGGAATGCCTCAGCACTACGTACAATAGAGATGCCTCTTCAGAAAGAGATCATAAATGCTGACATCGAACTTGTGACAGGAAGTTTAACGAACCTCGCGTGGCAATCCTCCCTACTAGAACAAATTCGAGAAGGACAAAAAGTGGATGAAGCCTTAATAAAGCAAGAGGCTTTGGTACAAGAAGGTGGTAGCACTGATTTCACATTATCTAATGGTGGACTGCTGAGATACAAGGATAAGATTTTTGTGCCTGACAATGTTGAGATTAAGGAAAGTATTATGAAAAAGGCGCACACAACACCCTATTCCTTACACCCAGGGTCCATGAAGATGTACCAAGACCTTAAGGCGTTATATTGGTGGCATGGAATGAAAAGGGATATTGCTGAGTTTGTTGCTAGATGTTTGACATGCCATCAAGTAAAGGCGAAACACAAAAGGCCAACGAGGTTACTTCAACCGCTATACATTCCGGAATGGAAATGGGAGGATATAACAGTGGATTTTGTGGTAGGATTACCCAGAACCACCAAGCAACACGACTCTGTGTGGGTAATAGTGGATAGACTCACTAAGTCCGCCCATTTCCTGTCAGTCAAGACCACATACTCGGCAGACCAATATGCAGAATTGTATGTCAGTGAGATAGTGAGACTTCATGGGGTGCCAAAGTCGATAATTTATGATCGAGGGTCAGTTTTCACATCGAATTTTTGGAAGGGGCTACAGAGAGCTATGGGATCAAGGCTAAATTTTAGCACCACATTTCATCCTCAGACTGATGGGTAGTCTGAGAGGACTATACAGATTCTAGAGGACATGTTGAGGTGCTGTGCTTTGGACTTTTCAGAGTCTTGGAATCGATACTTACCCCTAATGGAGTTCTCTTATAATAATAGTTACCAATCTACTATTGGGATGGCTCCCTATAAGATGCTATATGGGCGTAAGTGTAGATCTCCATTGCACTGGGATGAAGTTAGGGAGAAATAAATTTTAGGCCCTAAGACAGTTAGGGAAGCCAGTGAGGCGATCGAGAAGATTCGCCAAAGGATGCTTACCACATAGAGTAGGCACAAGAGCTACGCTGACCTTAAGAGAAGGGACATCAAGTTTTCAGTGGGCGAGTTTGTTTTCTTGAAAGTCTCGCTGATGAAAGGTGTTATGCGCTTTGGAAAGAAAGGGAAGTCAAGCCCTAGATATATAGGTCCATTTGAGATTTTGGACAGAGTCGGGCAAGTTGCTTACCATTTGGCACTGCCCCCAGCATTAGCCGAAACACATAACGTCTTTCACATCTCGATGCTGCGTAAGTATGTGTCAAACCCCTCTCATGTTATGAGTTACAAGACATTATAGCTGAAGTAGGACTTGAGTTATGATGAACAACCTGAGCGCGTTATTGAAAAGGAAATCAAGGAACTGAGATCCAAAAGGATTCCACTAGTAAGGTCCTGGAGGAAGACATGAAAGAAAGATACCCTTAATTATTTGGAAGAACGAATTTTGGGACGAAATTCCTTTTAAGGAGGGTATATTGAAGTGCACCATTTTATTTATTTATTAAATTTTTGTGTTTTATTTTATTTAATTGTTAAGTGTTGTTAATTATTTTATTTGATTGTTTGTTTGTTTAAATTAATTGTTAGAATTGTTTGGTAGAATTTTGTGAATTTAATTGCTAAATGTTATTTATTTATTTATTTTAAAAATGTGATTAGTTGAGTTTTGGTTGAATGCACTAAGGTGCATGGTAGGTAGTGATGCACCCTAGTTATTGAGTGTGCATGTGCATGGTTGCATGTTGCACATGTGTAGAATTTTCTACACACTTGTAGTTTCTTTTTTTTATTAGATTTAATTATTTATAAAAAAAATAAAAGAACAGGGAAATATGAGTAGTGGACGTGTGGAGTATATTGGGAAAAGAGAAATTCTTTTCCTAATTTATTTGGGTGAATATTGATTAAAATGGAAAAGATGTTGTCATCTTTATTCCATACCAATTAAAAAATAAAAATCAATTAAATAAGAAATAAGATAAAATAATTAGGAATAGGAAACTTACCGTTTGGTGTATTAGGTTATTTTGGGCAACTTTAGAATAAAAAGGGAAAAGAGAAAATAGAGAGCCATTATGCTCTTGGGCTGCCGAAAATAGAGAGAAGAGGAGAGAGAGATTGGTGAGCTAGAGAGAGAAAGGGAGAGAGGGGCTGCCATTTTCTAGAGAGAAGGAGAAGAGGAGGAAGAAGAAGGGATCAACTCTAGGGTATGTTTCTTGATGTTCATATTTGTAATTTCTCTCCTTTGATTCTTGTATTTTGACTAGAGTTTTGTTGTGTTGATTTTCTCCTTCTCCTCATGTGGGTTTTCGAAAATCCTAGGCTTGAACAAATGGGTGACATAGTTTGAGTTTTGGTCACTGTTGGGTGTTCTTGATTTTACAATCAAGAGAGGTAATGGATCTCTAACCCTAATGTTTTTGCTATGTTTCTTGGGTTCATGGATTGATGGTAATTTTTTTTATGTTGATGCATGAGGGAATTAACTTAGGCGTGGGCATGGGTATTCATGTTGTTTTGGTTTGATATTTATTGTTGTAATTCTTATATGTATATTCATAGTATGTGCGTGGAGTTGATTATTGATATGTGATGTTGATGATATGATGTTTAAGATTTTTTATGATTTGATGATGGGTATGTTTTGGCTTAAAGACTCTATGTGAAAGTATGCAAAGGTTTTAAATTGTGATCAATGCAAATGTTGATGAATATTTTTTAAAATAACATGAAAGGATTTGAGTATTTTGGGCTAAGGGGATTTCGGCATAAGGGTGATATTCAAAGCATGATTGTTAATTTTTTTTTAATGTTTTATGTCATAAAAATTCTTTGAAACATGATAGGTTGTTGTAAGATGTAAAATGGATATATGTTAGTTTTGTTTCTCTTGAAGTACTTGTATGATGGTAATATGTTAAGAGTATGTTCAAGACAAGGTTAAAGATGATTATTTGTTTATGATTTGTGAGTTAAGGTGGTTTGATAAATTATTGTATGCTAATGGTAACATTAAAATGATTAAAGGGGTGTAGAAACATGCTAGGGTTTGAGTTGGAGCATTGTTATTAAATATGTATGAATTTTGTGGAGTATGGTGAAAAGAATGAATTTCATGATTTATTGTACTTGCTGATTTTGTGTAAAAATGATGTTGTATGTAATGAAAATAATGTTTTGAGTGCTTAATTAAATTTTCCAAGTGCTATGATGTTTTAAGAAGTTAAAAGAGAGATTGTAAGATGTCTTGAAATGATATTTTTGTGCAAATAATTACCTACATTTTTTTTTATATATTTTTGATGAAAATATGAGTTTTAAAAAAAAAATGGTGATTTTGAGGATATATTTAGTTGGTGAAATTTTAATAAAAAAATGTGAGGTTGTATTTTTAAATAAAAAGAATTTGGTGTGTATGTTGAAATAAATCAATACCCTAACCCATGAAATTATTAAAAATTGTGTTTTTAATATAACCACGAGTGTTTATTTTAATAGATATGATTCTTCATTATTTCAATTAAGAAAAATATTGAATTTAATTCACTTGTGATTTTTAAATAATTAAAATCATGGCTTAAATTTTGGTTAAATATTAATAAAAATAATGATTGGATTTTCACATATGAATTTATTCCACTTAAAATTAAGTCTTAAAATAATACAAGTAAAAGAATGTATTTTTCCACACCTAACAATTATATTTTTCTCACATCAGATTTGTAAATTTGATAATTGGATTATAATGTTATTTTCTAAGTAAACATGTTAAATTATAAGTATTTTATGTAATTTTTAGTCTTTGTTATTTTATGGAATTTAAAAGTAAATAATGAGATTATTATATTTTAAATGGTTAAATAAATTATTTTATGAAATAAAAATAATGTCTTAAATGGTTTAATCAACCTAGTAATTTTAAGAAGCCCAACAATGGTAATAAAAGCATGTTACTATTTCATTATTATCAAAACGATAGAAATAAGCGCGTAGGAATTATCGTTTTTAACGCCGCTTTTTAACATTGTTCCCACCTATGCATGTGGCATGCAATTTCTCTTTTACATTAAAAAATATGCATATTATGCAACCATATGATTTTTATAGGAAGATCATGCATGTAATATATGTATAAATTGCATTATTCTTTTGATGACTTTATGTGTAATTATGCCTAGTTTGGATATTGTGAGTAGTTGTCACCATGTGTGCATGGCCCATGCACACAGGGTTATATGAGTGGGCAAAATAGTGTTTTATGTGATGCTAAAGGATAATATTTGTTATGGTATAGGCTCGTTGTGAAGTAGTCATTTTTCCTTGCTTGGACCTGAGGTAGGAAGTTAGATAGAATTTTTGTCTATTTATGTTGTTGTTGACCTAGATTTTGGTCAACTGACACGGAGTCAGAATATGCTTGATATGAATGAATGTGTTGAAAAGAATCGAATGACAAAAAGCAATAAGAACACGATGTTTTATAGTGGTTCGGTCCCAGGATCTGGTAATGACCTACGTCCACTTAGATTGTTATTGATGTGTGAATCAAAGGAGTGATCAAAGAACAAGGGTTCAATGAGTTTCACCAACCTCTGAAGAATAGTACGATGTTTTCAGATATAATTACACTAGTATCAAGTAATGCGAAAGCCAAAAAAAGTCCCCTCCCTTGAGCTATCCTTTTCTATTTATAGGCTCAAGGGGGATTACATGATTTAGTTGCCGATATTCTCTCCTAAATAGTCGGAAACTCAGGAGATTGTGTGAGTTAAATTCGGGATTTACAAAGATCTTTACAGTAATATTACATTGTATGCGGAACCATCGACCAGACTGGTCGCAGGTCAGATTGGGTAGCTTACTGCTTCTAATACGTCTTCTGGTCGATACACTAGCAGAGCTCTTCTAGGTGTCAGCCACGTGTTCAGGGATCACTTTCCACGTCATCAATGCCAATTTTTTGGATAGCATTTGCCCCCCAAGTTTATTTATTACGAGCAATAAATAAACTTTTGAGCGAACGACTCCTCGGTAACCTCGCCTTACGTGTCAGAACCCTTCGTGTGTTCTTGGAAAAAGTAACCTACTTCTGTCTATTCATGACTTTTCAGTTCCCCAGTAATGATGTTTTGCTCTCTGGTTAGATTATATTGCCTTGCTCTCTGGTAGGACAATGATGTTTATAATGATTTTTTAGTCTACCCGATCTTAGATAGTACTCTTATTCTAGGTGATCTTTCAAGCATGTCTACCAATAATCGAGGCAATTGTGCTGGGTCTTCTTGTAGGATGACCTGCTCGTCTAGTGATGATGATAGCTGCACCAATCCTAACATTCCTACTGGCGTTGTCGGAATTGGTGTGGATAGTGACGACCCTATAGTTGGTGGTCTGTCCGGTTGCATGCTCTTGGGATGTAACCCGAAGTCAAGACTTACTTTAGAGGAATTGCCTCGGCTTCGTCCGACTTATGGTATACCTAGTTACGTGAGTCTGCAGGCTCCATCTGGTGGGGAGCAAGTTGATTGGAATTCGCCTGGCTGGGTATGCATGTATGAGCTTCCTTTAAACGAAAGGTTCAGATTTCCTCTTCCTACGTTAGTGAGGGAAGTATGTGAGTATCACCTTATATAACCTAGCCAGCTAATGTCGAATGTCTGGCGTGCCTTGATGGCTATGGAAGCCTTTAGTGAGAAACATGGCATTGAGTTTACTGTTGCGAAGGTGTTATATGCTTATTCTTTGAAGGAGCATCATTCAGATAAGGGTAGATACCAATTATTATCTAGGCCAAAGGGTTCCCTTATTGTTGGTATGAAAGATTGTGACAAACATTGGAATGATCGATACTTTTTTATTCCTTATAATGTGTTGGGGTTGCTGGCTGGTTGTAAGAATCCTCATGCAAGGTCTCCACCCACTGAGTGTTTACGCGTGATGAAATTGTTAATTCCTTTTTATAGACTCATTGATATTGTTTCTGACTGGTTATCTTGTTTACTTTGCAGGTGGGGTGAATTTATCGTTTTCCTGGGTGTGTCAGGGGGCTCAAGGAAGGGTTGATCAATTTGCCGATTTTTTCGAAAGAAGACCGTAGGTGGAAAATGGTCTAGTGTTATTCGAACCTTCGAAGTAGCTCTTTATGGAGTCAGTTTCCTCGTCATCCCGAAGGTATTTCTCTTCCTACGAGTCGCATTTAGTCTCAAATAATACTTATTACAAGGATTCTTGAAATTTTGGGGTATGAGTCTTCTTTACTGACTGAATTGATGCCAGCCGAATGAAATGTTGTAGACCTACTTATGGTTGGATAGACGCTCCATCTGGATCTGACTAGCTCGGGAGCTATGGAACGCCTTCGAGCATGTAAGAAGCATGCAGGTGCAACTTTAAGTGTAGAAAAAGGTTGTTAACAAAGTTCCACCTCCCCTTCTTCCTGCTGGAAGGACTCAGAAGAACTAGAAGAATCAGACTTCTTCGACTGACTGGTTTGGTGAGAAGATAGAGCTTTCTTTCCCGTCGACTGCCTTAGCACATTCCGAGATCGACCCACACCTTCGAGAAGTTAACAAGCTATTATGGCCTAAGGACAAAGACATGTTTGATCAGCTTAGGGCAGAGTTGTCGCTTTCCACTTTCATTTCCCATGCCTTTCAGGTATGTCTGACTTATCAAATAATTTATTGTGTACTGATGGATAGCCATACTGATTGACTTGTTTTTTTTTATTTTGTCAGGGTATGCAAGACCTTTTGTGGGGAAATGAGAAAATTCGAGAATTGGAAAAACAAGTGAAAGAGTTGAAGGCTCAGAGGTCGATCTACGGACTGAGGTTAAGGGGTTGAAGACTTGCAAGGCGGACCTTGAGAAGCATAACAAGGAACTTAAGACTAGTTGAACGTTAAGGGGCAGGATGCCAATGGTCTGTAATCTACTTTGGCTGCCCTAGTCGATGTTCAAGCAGTTGGAAATTTTTTACAGGATCTTAATTATTTTCATGTAAATCATATATTAAACACATTAATATAAGAACACCTAGAATATGTTTCTATAATTGAATTTAAACAGAAATAAAGATAAGAACACTTACATTATACACACTGGAATGTATTAGTCATTCCTTTAATTTTTCTAACCCTTGAATCCTTTCTGTCCCAGGGTACTACAAGAAAATGAACCGATCTTCAAATTTCTTCAAAGACTTCCAAAGTATCCTTAGAATCACCTAGACTAGAGTGGACAATTCTCAACACATGAGATAGATACAAAGAGAAGAAGAATAGAAGAGAATATTGAGGCTTAGAAAATGACTCATTCTGTAGAGAGAATCTAAACCTAGAGCATCAGAATAGATCTTCTGATCTTCTCAAAAGCAAGTATTTCAAAAATTTGAATTTAACTTTCACTTAGCATTCCTTTTATAGGCTCAATTAGGTCATTTATTTTAATTAAAAAATCAATAAAATAATAGATAATATCAGCCATTAGGTCGAAATTATCATGGACTTTAGGCTCGTGAAATTTCCCATTTAATTTTAAGCCCATTAGACTTAAAATTAATGCATGTATTATTTTCTATTGATTAATTAAGTAAATAATTATTTAAATCCTTTATCAAATTAATTATTAATAATTTTAACATTGATTTAAACTTATTTATAACTTTAGACACCAATTTGTCTTAATTAATAGATCTGCCATATAATCTATTTTCTTCTCTAAATTGTAAAACTATGTGAAAATATCAAAAATTGACCCGGTCAACTTTGATAATTCTAATTGATGATTAAATTAATTAATTGAGACTATCTAGATGATTTTATTCAAGGTACAGTGGGGATCATGGGCCTTTGAAATCAAGCTCCAATAAGTTATCATAAATTTACTAACTTATTAATTCCTCGCGACTCCACTAAAGACTAAGAATTGCACTCTTGAATTCATGGAATGTTCTATAAGCAATATAGATATGTTATTAATTATTCATAGCTATAACCATAATTTTCACTCAATCCTCTATAGACGGTCTATAGTGAGATGGGACTAAAAATTCTGTTTTACCCATCATTGTATTTTATCCTTAAAACACTTAGTTCCTTATAAATGATATTTCAGTAAAACTAATATTAATTACTGAAATGAGATCTCTATCATTTAGTACCTCGAACCAAACTAAAAGGAAACCATCGTTTTACTTCTTCATCCAAAGCTATAGATGTTCATGTCTATGATTAACCCTCCCACTCAAATATACTACTGAGTTCCCAAGATGTAAGTATGGGCTAGTCCGTAGGGTAAGCTAGTAATGAACAATAAAAGAACTCAAATAATATAATCAGTTAGAATACTAACCACTCAGAATTGAGATTAAATTGACCTATGGTCATTGATGACGTGGCAAGAATTACTTACACATAGATTGACACGTGGCAGAATTAAAAGGCAGAGGTGCTATTCGGCTATCAACCAGAGGCGCGCCTCCTTGTCGGTGTTAATGTTTGTCACGAACAGGTTGGTCATGAAGCCCGATTTATTTTCTTCTTTGGTTGTAATCTAATATTCACTGCATTTTAATATCTCTTCATAATTATTCTTGATACGCGGTTATGAAAGATAAGATATGACACGTTATCATATGTAACCCTCCTTGAGCCTATAAATACACATGAAATAGCTCAAGGAAGGGACTTTTGGATTCATTTTAGCTTTTTTGCTTAAGATTGAGAGAAAACGAGCTAAGGTGAGTGGTTACCATCTGATTGTAATTCTCCTAAGGTTGGTGAAACTCAAGAACCCTAGTTCTTTGATCACAACTTTAGGATTCTATAATAACAACATCACAAAGTGGACGTAGGTCATTACCAATCACTGGGGTCGAACCACTATAATTCTTGGTGTTTTTTCCTTTCCATTAGATTATCTTTTCAAGCGTCGTGCTATTTCCTGTCGTATATTTGACTTCGTGTCATTGGCTAATTTGAGGGTCAACAGTATGTTTACTTATCCTATCTACTGTCAATATCGATCCAGTCTGATGTAACAAATACATCCAATCTTATCTACTTTGCTAATGTTCTGGAAAGAACATAACACTACGATATGTAAGTAGATCATATCATAGATTGGCAAGTCAGTGTAAATCATGTGCACTGACTAATCTTAGGACTAACTTATGTTTGAACATATAATCATATTTATATTCCACTGTGTTACGATTAGCTATATGCTCAGGATTTAATAAAAATTTATATTAAACAAATAATCATGAAAATAAAACATGCAAAATGATTGACCAAGTCAAAAATTTATTTATATATATTTTATTGATAATAAAATGAGATCACAAAGAAATTGAGAGCGTTTGCTATGGATAGGAGAATGTGAATGGACTTGAGCATGGCTACCGGACTAAAATTTTCCTCATAGTCCATGCCTTCTCTTTGGGTATAACCCTTTGCCACTAATTGAGCTTTATAAATTTTTATATTTCCATCAACACCTCGTTTCTTCTTGTAGATCCACTTGCACCCAATGGCCCTAAAGTCACTAGATGCTTCCACAAGATCCTAGACGAAATTTGAATACATGGACTCCATTTCCTGTTTCATGGCTTCGAGCCATTGTTCCTTTTCAGGGCTAGCCATTGCCTGTTTGAAAGACAAGGGATCATCCTCACTAGTGTCACCAATAACCATATTGGTTTCACCATCCAAACCATAGTGAATTGGGTTCCTAGAAACCCACCCACTACGACGAGGCTCCGTGGCTATTTGCTTAGAAACAATGGTACTTTCTTCATTTAAATCGACTTGCGTCGGTTGGACATGAAGAGTGGGAATTTCATCATCAACTTATGTTGATGATGATGGAACACTGGTTGGAGTCAATTCTTCAACCATCTCCTCTAAAACTACTTTGCTGTGCGGTTTGAAGTTTTGGAATTAGTAATTTTCCAGAAAAGTAGCATTTGTAGAAGTAAATACTTTCTTTTATGAATGAATATAGAAAAGTCCACCCCGAGTGCCTTTAGGATAGCCAAAAAACATGCAAACTTCGGTTCGTGGTTCTAGCTTTCCTTCCTTTTTCCTCAGTACGTGGGCAGGACACCCCCAAATTCTAAAATAACGTAAGCTAGGTTCATGACCATTCCAGCGTTCTAAAGGTTATTTGGGGATTGATTTCGATGGTACGACATTTAGAATGTCATTCGCAGTTTTAATTGCATGTCCCCAAAATGAAGTTGGCAGAGTTGAGTAACTAAGCATGAATCTAACCATTTCCAATAAAGTTCTGTTCTGGCGTCCCACTACACCATTTTGTTGCGGAGTACCTGGGGCAGTAAGTTGTGATAAAATCCCAAGTTCAGTTAAATGATTTTGGAACTACATATCCAAATATTCTCTACCCCTATCAGATCACAAGATCTTTAAAGTTTTACCTAATTGGTTCTGAGCCATTTCTAGGAATTCCTGAAACTTTGAAAATGTTTATGATTTCCTATGCACTGGGTAAAGACATGAGTATCTAGATTAATCTTCTATAAAAGTGGTGAAATACTCAAAATCACCCCTGGCTTGTACATTCAAAGGTCCACAAACATCTTAATGAACAAGTCCAAGTGATTCCTTGGCCCTATCACCCTTTGCAGAGAATGGACGCTTGGTCAATTTGCCTTCTAGACAAGATTCACAGATAGGTAAGTTGTAATGCCCCAAAATCCCTAATGAGGTTTAGTGGTTGGATTAGTAGGCCGGGAGGGCCATAATTGATTTATTATTCCATTAAATGATTATGTGCATGTATATGTGAATTATATTATTATATGATGATAAATGCATGCATGTGGGTCCACATTTCATTATAAGGACATTTTGGTAATTTGGCCCGTTGAGGGCATAATTGTATATTTTCATGCATGTTGGTGAATTATTAATGAGGCCACATTATAATGTGGATTTGTTTGAGCTATTTGGCATGAGATGATCTTTAAGTACTAGTTAGCAGTTTGGTCATAATGGGGTTGATTTCGGGGCTCGGGGTGAGTCTCGGGGTATTTTGGTGATTAGAACGTTGCTGGGAATTAAAGGGTAATGGGATATGAATTATTAGCATTTGAAAATATTGTGAATAACAAGAATTGGAGGGCGTTAATTATGATTAACGAGATAGGGGAGAAATGATGGTTTTGCTCTTGGTGCCTGTTAAGGGTTTTATTTTAGCTTGGGAGTATTTTGGTCTTTTGACCTAAGGATAGATATAAACCATTGAAGCTGTAGAAGGCTTAAGAAAACAGAGTAAGTTTCCTTCTTCTCTAGACCAGTTTTTCTTCTTCTTTTCTTTGGAATTTTTTAGCTTCATTTAAGGAATCAAGCTAGGGAGTTAAGCTTTGATGGTCTAGGGTTGTGTTCCACCATTGAAGAGGGTTCCATACTGAGCTTGAGGTAAGTTTCTAGCCATTGAATCTCAGGTTTATGCTCTGTTTTCCTTTTGGTTTTCAGTTGGGATTTTGAGTTGGATAGTGAGAATTGATGGGAGTTTTTGGCTATGATTGATTGGGTTATTTTGGGTTCATTTGGGAGTTTGAATGAAGTTTGGAAGCATGTTTTGAATCTTGGAAATAGAGAAGTCGAAGGAGGGAAAAACCAGGGCTGAAAACCCTGGTTATAGCACTACAGCGCTATCCAAGGATATCCACCCCTGCTTGTAGCGCTAGGGGGGCAGCGCTACCCTGTTTTTCCAGGTACCTATTTTGGGCACTTATGAGGGTTTTTGGCTTGGGGTTTCACTTCCTAAGGCTCGGGATCGAATCTACTAACCGTTTAGGTACGATTCAAGGTCCTGGGAGTGAGGTTTAGGTCATGAACCTTTCATTGCTCATTTTCATTGATGGGAGTTATATTTGGTTATGACTAAGTGATTGCTAAGGAATCAAAGGATCGATCATTCTCAAGGGTCGCTCTTTTAACTTGTTTCTTGCTCGAACCAAAGGTAAGAAAACTGCACCCAATATGTGAATTGCATCGTTATTAATGAGGCATGTGGAGTGTTATATATGTGGACATTGATTGCATATTAAATGCTGAGCAATATTGCTTACCTGTGAATGGCACTGACCTATGAGTCAGGAATCAGGAATGGTGTCGGTGTTGACTGTGAAGCTGTGACTTACTAGTGAAGTTCGACAGTAGTACTGAGCACTGGTCGTATGGTATTGGCTTATGAGTCAGGAACGATATTAGTGTGTTTAACGCAAGCCAAAAAGATTAGATCTAATCGGCATAAGCATTACCATCATAAGCATGAAATGCTTGACTGACCTTAAGTTTGATGAACACAAAAGCGCTTGTCTAGTCTAATGGCTAGTTACTTAGAGCCAGGGCCAAAAAGCCCAGGTGACTGCATCGTCGCATGGCTAAGGGTGCAGAGCCCAAGTTAGTCACTCACTCATCTGATTCAAGTTTGTGACTCCAAAGTAACTCATCTGGCTTAAGTTAGAGACTTACTCATTAGTCACCATCTGATTAGGGCTACACGCCCCAGCATGATTATTAGAATCTCGATAATATCTGATTAGGGCTACAAGCCCCAGCATGGTTACTATAATCTTGAAGTGATATTCACTTATCCGTTTTGGGCTATAAGCTCAGTATGATTATCATAATCATGATTTGATATTGTATACATCCAGTAATGAGTTTTCTAGCTAAGCCTTGGCTCACGGGTGCTATGTGGTGCAGGTAAAGGGAAAGAAAAGCTCACCCAACCTTGAGTGGAGAGCTTAACTGGTGATGTGTACATATACGGCCGCTTGACCACGACGGCCAAGGTGTTTCTCAGAGGAACTAGGGGTTAACCCTATATTTTGTCGCTTAGGTCGGCGGGTTGTAATTTTTACATTGTAATGACCATTTTGAATTGTAAATAACTTTGTAAACGCTTTTATGGGCCCATGTACAGTTTTATGTTTTAAATAAAATATATCCTTTCCTTTTGATCGAGAATTTTTCACTTTAGCCTATTAATAACACCTAGATGCACGTTTATAACCAAATGACTCAGTTAGCGAGCTAAGCGCGGTTTGAAGCTCACAGTAATGGTGTTGGAGTAACCAAGGTGTTACAGGTAATTCTCCTAAGGTGAGTTCTCTCAAATGGTCATCCTTTGTAAGTATTTGAATTCATAGCCAATGTGACATAGTCTCAAATTCCATAAATACGTCATGTTATCATTATCGGTCTTTTGGCGTTTATTCATCCTTGGTTTAGCTACTTTGAATAAATCATTATTAAGAGCAAGGGATTCGTTAGGTCATAGAATATAAAGGCTATTTTCCAAACATGCAATACACAATTGTGATCCATTGAAAGAAATAGATATATTAGAACTTGAGAAAATCATAACAAATTGTTCTAATTGCAACATGGAAACTGAAATTAAATTTCTACTAAAACGCAAAATAAAAAATACATCTTTCAAGATTAAATATTTATTTTCAAATTTTAGGTGAGCTCTACCTCTAGCTTGGACCGTAACGAATGCTTTGTTCCCAACTCTAAGCATTAAGCCACCTTCATCCACTTCATCCCACGATTCAAGAAGTTGTAAAAAGTTACAAACATGGTTAGTAGATCCAGAATCAATAATCCAAACAGATTTATCGTTCTCTAAAACACATGTATCTAAGATAAATGAAATCTAGCTCCAATAAGTTACCATGAATTTATTTAGGAATAATTTCACTACCTTATTAATTCCTCATGACTTCACTATAGAGTCAGAATTGAACTGTTGAATTCATAGAATGTATTTTCCAAACAATGAATATGTTATCTGTGACAGTCAGAATCCCGTGATCCGTAAGGGGAAAGACTGGGTAAGCTGTGCAATCCCACACCGCCTGGGGAAGGTCAAGTGTGATGATTCTAAGACTGTGTAGGTATGGGACTACACAGTTGAAGAGGGCTTAAATAGATTGATGGGTACTACCTATATCAACAAGATGCATCTTCTTTTCGGTAGCCCATCACTTGGGAACTCCAAAGTTAAGCGTGCTTGACTTGGAGTAATCTTGAGATGGGTGACCTCCTGGGAAGTTTTCCCAGAAAGCGTGCGAGTGAGGACAAAGCACGCTGGAAAGACTCGTGTGGTTTGTAGGGCCAGTCGTCATTCCAGGAAGCAGCCATAGTGACGTGGGGCGTTACATTATCCATTGTTATAACCATTACAGTCAGTCAATCCTCTATCGATGACTTACTAACGAGATGGTGCAAATTACTGTTTTACCCCTCATCAATGTTTTATCCTTAACTCCCACTAAGTTCCTTATAAATGATATTTCCGTGAACTTAATCACAGAAATGAGATCTCAATCATTTAACCTTTTGAACAAAGAAATTAAGAAAATCATCTTTGCACTTCTTATACAGAGGTTATAGATTTCATGTCTATGAATAATACTCCTACTCAATTACACTACTAAACTCCAAGATGTAAGTATGGGCTAGACCGTAAGGTAAGATGGTAACGAACAAGTCAAAAGATTTAAATAATATAATTAGCAAAATATTATCACTCAGAATTAAGATCGACTTAACATATGGTCAACGTTGTGACATTGATTAGATTCGATAACAACGATACTTATTTATCAATAAATAATCAATATTGGTCCTAGTCTGATGTAACCAAATACATTCGATCTTATCTACTTGGTCAATGCCTTAGACAAGATATCACACCCCGAATGTGTAAGTAGATCATATTGTAGATTGCCTAATCAGTGAAAATACAATGCACTAAACTAATCTTAGGACTCGTTCTTTTGAACATATAATTACAACTATAATCCATTGTGACCTAGTCACTATAATTGTAACTATCCATATGTTTGGAATTTTATAAATGTTTGTATTATTTCAATAATCATGTAATAAAACAAGCAAGCAACACTGTTGTCAAACTAAATGATTTCTACTACTTTTATCGATAATATAAGATCATGTTACATGTTTGACATGGTTTTATAAGGGCATAAAAGCCAACAAACTCCCACTTTCCCTTTTTAAAACAAATGGGACATGTTTATCAAAACAATCATTCTACATGCTTCACAATTATGCTCTCTGCTTATATCTTTGTAAAGGGATATGAAAGACTTCCTTCCAATGCTATCTTCATCAACTTCACATCATGCCTTCGCCACACATCCTTGATAACGTGGTGCTTTCTCTCTATATGCTTTGCTCTTTTGGAGCTTTGAGGTTCTTTCGAATTTGCTATTGCCTTATTACTACCACTAGACAAAATGAGTGGTTTATCCATTTCTAGAATAACACCGAGATCCGTATAAAACTTCCTCAGCCAGACTATTTCCTTAGCCGCCATAGACGCAACTATGTACTCAGCCTCCAAGATGGATTCTAAAATGGAAGATAACCTAACGCTTCTCCAAATCACAGCTACTGCGATGGCAGACAACCTATCGTTTCTCCAAATCATAGCTCCACCCTAAGAGTAAACACCTTTTTCATAATTATACTTTCTATCATCAGCATCAGTCTAAAATCTGAATCTGTGTAGCCTAACAGGTTCAAAGAACCACCTGAAAAGACTAACATATAGCCTGTAGTCCATCAAAGATACCGACCTCCATCTATTGTTCATTTCCAAGGTTTTATGGCACTTGTTCACCACTCCCACTACATAGCGGATCTTCAATCACAACACACAACATAGCATGCATTAGACTTATAATTGCAATTGCATAAGGAATTCATACATCTTTTCTTTCTCTTGAGGAGTCTGTGGAGACTGCTGCTTAGAAAAATTAATTCCTCGTCAAGATGCTAAACATCTTTTCTCAGAATTTGTTACAGAGTAACGACTAAGCACCTCACCTAAGTAGGTCGCTTGAGATAGAGCCAAAATCTAGTTCTTTCTATCCTTGAAGATTTGAATACCTAGAACACGACTTGCAACAATGAAATATGGAATTTTGTTTCCAACCAGTTCTTTATGTATGATAATTTCTTGACAGTGTTTCCAATGAGTAAGATATCATCTACATAAAGTATTTAGAACACCACAATGTCTTTTTCCTTAAGTTGTTAAACACAAGGGTCAACTACATTTTGTTCAAAACCACAGGTCTTAATGTTTCCATTTAACCTTAAGTTCCAGGAGTGCGAAGCTTGTTTAAGTCCATAGATTGACCTACTCAGCTTGCCGACTTTCTTGTCCAACTACTTTAAATCCTTCTAATTGATCCATGTTAATGGCCTCATCAAGATAGTGATTAAAATTTCTTCATTGATGTCCATTTGCCTTATTCTTAATCAAGAGTTGTGGCTATGGATAAGAGTATACTAAATGAATTTTAACATGGCTACCGGAGAAATTTTTTTCTCTAAGTCAATTTTCTCTCTCTGCCATGAGTTGAGCCTTAGATGTTTCAACCTTTCAATCAACCCCCCTCTTCTTCTTATAGAACAACTTGCACCCCATAGGCCTAAAGTCCATTGGCGACTCTACTAGACTTCAGACAAATTTAGAGTTCTTAGACTCAATTTCCCGGTACTTGGCTTCGAGTCACATATCCCTTTCAGACTTACCCATTACATGTTTAAAGGCCAATAAATCATTGTTACTTGTGTCCCCAACCAACTTTTGGGTTTCACTATCCATATCATAGGTACTTGTTCCAAGAAACCCTCCCACTATGATGAGGCACCGTAACTTTCTGACATGGACTAGTGGTTTCTAAATCTACCTTCTTTTCATCGACATACGTCGGTGAGGATGGAACAATAGTTTATCATTTTTCATTCTAATACTATTTTGCTACGAGACTTGAAATTCATTATGTAGTCATTATCCAGAAGAGTAGCATTTGTAGAGACAAACACTTTCTTGTCTACTAGACTATAAAATAGACCACCCTAAGTTCCTATAGAATAGCCAACAAACAAACAAACCTCAATTTGTTGTTCTATCTTTCCTACCCTTTTCCTCAGGACATATACAAGACACCCCCAAATTCCATAATGACGTAAACTAGGTTCACGACCATTCCATTATTCTAGTGGTATCTTGGAGACAGCTTTGAGGCAGCACAACATTTAAAAAATGTCACACGCTGTCTAGGTAGTATGTCTCCAGAAAATATCTGGGTAAGAAGTTGGTAGAGTTGAATAGCTTATCATAGAACACACATTTTCATAAATGCGCGATTCACACCGCTTAGAAACACCGTTCTGTTGTGGAGTCCTTGGGGTAGTTGCTTTAGACAATTCTCCAAGTTCAACTAAATGGTCTTGGTTCTGATTATCTAAATATCTTCCACCCCTATCAGATCACAAGATCTTTAACGTTTTACTTAATTTGGTTTTAAAGCCATAGAAATGAATTCTTTTAACTTCTTAACAAATTTTCAGAATTTCTATGATTTTGGTACTTACATGAGTCTCTAGAGCAATAATCGATGAATGTGACAAAATACTCATAACCACCTCGCTTGAACATTCATTTGTCCACATTTGAACATACTAGCCCTAGTGGTTTTTTGGCCCTTTCTCCTATGACAGATAATGGACGCTTTGTCATTTTGCCTTCAAGAGTAGATTCACAAACAGGTAGGTCACCGTAGGTGAGTTCCCTCAAAGGCCTAGCCTTTGATAGTCTTTGAGTCCTATCATGGCTAATATGACCAAAGCGAAGATGCCAAAGGTATGTCATTTCTAATGTTATTGACCTTTTGTCGTTTAATGGTCCTAGAATTAGCTATCTTAAACATCTCATTATTTATAACATAAGATTCGTTTAGTTGCAATTGGTATAGCCCGTTTTTCATACATCCATCCCACAATTCACATCCATTGAAAGAAATAGGATTTTATTACTTGTGAAAGTAACTAAAAATTGTTGTTGATGTAATAAGAAAACCTGAAATTAAAAATTTCCATTGAAAATTGGAATAAGATAAACATTGTCTTAAAAAATATATATTTATTTCCAAAATTCATTCAAGCTTATCTTTTTGTCTTGTTTGATACAAAAAACCCTTGATGGATTCCAAGTTGTGGCTTTTTATCCTTCATGGATTTCCTAGTGCTAAAAAGTTGTAAAAAGGTATTTGCATGTTTAGTAGATTTTGATTCAGCGATCCAAAACTGAAGTATCATCCTCTAAAATCAGATGCATCCAAGACAAATTTCGTTATCATGGGTTCCATATGCCATGAGTGCCGGACAATCTTGTTCCAATTCCCATTCTCCTTACAGTTGGAAACACTACCCTTTATGTGTACTTATAATCAGGCCTTGCTCCAAGATGCTTTGCAGCATTTGGTGCCTTGCTAGTGGACTTCTTGTTCTTTTTGTTTGACTTTCTTTCTTATTTTCTCTTCGAAGTAGAAGCTTAAAGAAACTTCTCCTTGAGCTTGTTTAGTAGTATTAGCATTCTTTCCTTTGATCGAACAACCATCAACAATCTTCTTTGAAGGATTTTGTGATCGTTGCATAGGAAAAATAGGAATATCTTTGACTATGACGAACTTGATGTTGTCCATAATCAACACCATGTTGATGTTGGACAAGCATTTCGTGAGGTTCTCACCATAGATAAACTTTTTAGAGATTAGAGAGAGTATGTGGTGGGAAGCCTAGAGCTACGATTATCAACTAAGTAGAAATCAGCACATTGCTTGACAAACATTTATTCATTAATTTTTTTTAGAAATAGCAAAACATACAAAATGTATTGAGATAAGTAAAATACTAAAACACTTATCTTCTATTTCTTAGGTACTTTAACTAGCCATGAACCCATGTGTCCCAGTAGGCGACAGTCATAAATATTCACTTAGTTAAATAGAGAAATATCTCAATTAATAAAACATTATAGACTTTTATTTACTACCTTTCCATTCGATCAAAGTAACGAAAACTCATGTGTCCCGATAGGCGAGAGTCACAAATATTTCTTACTTTATGAGTTTGACCCATGGTATTGATTATTATAGACTTAATTTTTATTGTCACCGTAGGGATGAGTCTATAGAAGGTCTATCTATAACCATCTATCATAAGAAATTTAACCATGTTAAGAAGTCCAGTGAACACATTCTGTAGGGAGATGAAATCAAAGCTCCATGAGGCCCCACTGAACTCTAACCTTGTTAAATCAACGTTGGAGATCGAATTCAAATTTTAAAAACTCATTATTAAATATTTTAGAATTTTTTTTTTTTTGAAAAATATCAACTTAGGTTTGCAAAATTATTAAAATAATGAATAAACTAACTTAGGTTCGCCAAATTATTAAAATAATCAATAAACCAACTTAGGTTTTCCAAATTATTAAAATAATCAATATAGCAACTTAGGTTTTCCAAATTAATAAAATAATTAATAAACTATAGTTTATATTTTTCCCATTAATTCTAAAATTACCAATGAAAATTAACCCAAAAAAATAGAATTAATTTGTTTCTAATCAATTATTAGGTCTGAGTAAAAAGAATAACGTAATACAATTAAATCCAACTTAGGTAAATAAGCCTTAACAATTCGAGTTTGCATGGAGGAGAGCTGTGTTTAGTATGTCGGACCCACTACTAAGGCTCCCTAACTTCCACACAAAGCCCAAAAAGAGAGGAATTTGAACATTTGTTTTATTAATTATTATTCAATTGATTAGGCACAATCTAGTAATACAAAGCAAATGGGCATTCACAAGTGGAACCACCCTCAAGAGAGGAATTTAAACTTTACATGTTCAGTTGGGCCCAAATAAAACATAACATTTTATGAAAGTTTTATTTGAGTTTTCCCAAATTTTTCAAACACAAAAATTGTGCCAACATTATACTTATATTGAAAGCCTAAATGCAAAAAATAACTTAATAATGATGTTTGATATGATAATAATTGGATGAGTCTAACATGTTACTCTATAAGCATGTATTATTAAATTATGTAAATATACCACAACAATATACTATTTTGCAAAATATCATAATTAATTAGCATAGAATTCATCAGACAAAATTCAATATAATTAATTAAACAAGTTGCAAAATATTAAATTAATTAAAATAGAATTTATCAAACAAAATTCAATTTTAAATAATTAATTTAAAATACGCTATTAAGTTGTTAGGAATGACAAGATATTTTATTTTTAAATATTTTAACAAATTTTAAAATATCAAAATATCTTTTAACCAAATTTAAAATATCTAAAATATCTAGAATTATCTGATAACCAATTATAAATATTTTAATCAATAAAAATATCTTGAATAATCAAATAACGAATTTTAATATTTCATTTATAACAAAATAAAAGAATCTTAAAATATCATATGATTATCAGACAACCAATTCAAAATATTTTAAAAAACTAAAATATCTATAATAAACAGATAATCAATTGTAAATATTTTAAACTTAACTACACACAAAATATCCAATTTAAAAAAAATAATTTTGTTTTTATTTGTGAAAAAGCCAGATGCGAGCTCGCGCGGGTCTGTCGTATGGAACCGTACGGACACCATACGGCCCTGGGGCCCTGGCGGCTTTTTCATGCGTACACGCATACTGCTCAATTAGTAAAAAAAAATCTATGCAGTTTTTCACTTCCAAAACAAGTCAAAACCAACCAAATTATTGCTAAATTTACATAACAAAACATAAACATGCACTAATAACATGTACCATCCAATTATAACACCCTAACATATCAATTAATTTGATTCATGTTCATTCATGAAAATAAACTAGCAACCTATGGCTCCGAGGCCAATTGTAGAATATACATATTGTAGGATCTTTGTTTATTTTCATGTAATATACATATTATCAAACAAACATGAAAATCCCTAGAACATGCTCCTATGAAATTGATACAAATACAGAGTAAAGTAAAAACTTACATTACGCAGCGGAACTGGAACAACTCCTTCTTTCGATCTCTCTAACCCTTGATTCCTTTCTATAGTAGAGTATTATCAAGAGATTGAACTAGACCAACAACACAGTCTTCCTCACCAAGCCTTTGGTCAACCTAGAGCTAGTGTGGCCTGGTTCTCAACACATGAGACAGAGATCTAGAAGAAAAGAAGAAGAATGAGTGGCCAAGAAAGGATTAGACTGTCTAGGTTTTCACTTACCCAATGAATCAACATAGACTTACTTATTGAAAACTCTAAATATCATATTCCTTATATAGGCAACTTAATGGGCTTTATTTAAATTAAAATTAAAAATAATTACAATAATAAACAAAAAGATCCTTGGGCTCCCACAAATGGACTTGGGCCCAATCTCTTTATTTTGAATTTAAATCCAAATTAGGGCCTAAATTCAAAACCTTTTATTTATTTAGTTATTTTTAATTAATTAATTAAATCCTTATTCAAATTAAATAATTATACTTTGAAACTTGATTTAATATTATTTATTTATATTGACACCAATTTATCAATATTAATAAATTTACCCAAATGTTCTCTTTTATTCTCTAAATCTCATATCTCTGTAAATTTTGCAATATTGACCTAGTCAAATTTAAAAAACATAATTGATAATTAAATCAATTAATTGAGACATTCTAGATGATTTACTCAAAGCTGATGCAGGGACCATGGATCCATGAAATCAAGCTCGAATAAGTTACAATGAATTTATTTACAAATAATTTCACTACCTTATTAATTCCCCGTGACTCCACTATAGAGTCAGAATTGACTTGAATTCATAAAATGTATTTTCCAAACCATAAATACGTTATCCATTGTTATAACCATTACAGTCAGTCAATCCTTTATCGATGATTTACTAACGAGCAGGTGCAAATTACTGTTTTATCCCTCATAAGTATTTTATCCTTAACTCCCCCTAAGTTCCTTATAATTGATATTTCCGTGAACTTAATCACAAAAATGAGATCTCAATAATTTAACATTTTGAACAAAGCAATTAAGGAAATCATCTTTTCACTTCTCATACAGAAGTTATAGATTTCATATCTATGAATAATACTCCCACTCAATTACACTACTAAATCTCCAAGATGTAAGTATGGGCTAGACCGTAAGGTAAGATGGTAATGAACAAGTCAAGATATTTAAATCATATAATTAGTGTTGACTGCGTTTTTAGCCAACGACGTGAGAACGTCAAATACGACAAGCCTTCAAGAGAAATAAAAACGACACAGACGGTTTAAACAAGAAAAGTAAATAACACAGGAGATTTTTATAGTGGTTCAGCCCCGATTGTTGGTAATAGCCTAATCCACTTAGAGTTGTGATTTATAAACCTGTACTCAAGATCAGATGGACTGAGCCAACTGAGTTTCTTCAGTACAAATTGCAAAAATACAAGAATTCTCTCTCTAGAATACTCAGACCCAACTTTCTCTCTCTAGAATACACAGTCCAAATTTTCTCTCTCTAGAAAGAAGAAGCAGAAGAAGCCCCCTCTCTCATCCCATAAGCTCTCTATTTATAGGCCTGGGGTCCTCAACTGATATCACCTTATGATAGGGATATTTTATTATATTTATTACATTTAAACATTCAAAATTCGAAATGTAACAAACCCCCCATTTGTGGGAAGAATGAGAGATTCCCACGTATGTTGTTGAAGCTGTCTCTGGGAATCTTGACTTGGTCTCCTCTAGCTAGTTGATCCACCTCCTACTGACCACTCATGCAAGTGTTGGTCGGACGTGCATGGTGGTAGGACATGCATGGTGGTAGGACATGTTTTCGTGGGTTGAACGTGCATGGTGGTAGGACATGCACTTCTCTCCTCTAACATGGCACTCTCCTCTAGCATGCCATGTTCCTCCTTGAACCAATCTCCTTGGCTTCTCCTCGGACCAAGGTGGTCCGAGGCAACCTCCTTGGCACCTCACCTTGGACAACATTGAGGCAACCTCCTCCATGACATCTCACCATGGACAAGTTCAAGGCATTCTCCTTTAGCATCTCCCAAACATGTCCGATCGAACATTGTATAGGCTCTCCTTATCAAAATCTAAGTCTCCATCCTCTTGCATGAGACTCCTCCTCCTTAGCTACTTACCTTGGACACGTTCGAGCCAACACTTAGAAAACCTTGGGAGGCTTGCCTCCTACACACCCTTGGGGTCTCTTAGGACCACATCCTCCTTGGGGTCTCCTAAGACCAATTTCTCCTTGGGGTCTCCTAAGACCACTCCCTTGGGGTCTCCTAGGACCACATCCTCCTTGGGGTCTCCTAGGACTACTCCCCTTAGCTTTCCTAGAACGCATTCTCCTTAGCCTCCTAGGATGCATTCTCCAATTTTTGGGTATAACAATTAGCATAATATTATCACTTAGAATTAAGATCGAGTTAACCTATGGTCAACGTTGTGACATTGATTAGATTCGATAACAATGATACTTATTTATCAATCAATAATCAATATTGGTCCTAGTCCAATGTAACCAAATACATCCGATCTTATCTACTTGGTCAATGCCTTGGACAAGACATCACACCCCGAATGTGTAAGTAGATCATATCGTAGATTTCCTAATCAGTGAAAATCCAATGCACTGATCTAATCTTAGGACTCGTTCTTTTGAACATATAATTACAACTATAATCCATTGTGACCTAGTCACTATAATTGTAATTATCCATATGTTCGAGATTTTGTAATTGTTTGTATTATTTCAATAATCATGTAATAAAACAAGCAAGCAATATGGTTGTCAAACTAAATGATTTCTACTATTATTGACAATATGAAATCGTGTTACATGTCCGACATAGTTTTATAAGGGCATAAAACCCAATAGGGGTAGTCTTGTTTCCAATGCCCCTTCTCTTTGTAGTGAAAACACTTACCTTTACCTTTCTTGTTTTTCTTTTTCTTCCCCTCGGGCATCTGTGCACTTGGTTGTGCACTCGTCTTTGCAGCCTTTGCAGGCATTGGGTTGTTGTTTTGTCCATCTTTCCTCTTGTTTCCAGCTTTCAAAGATGAAGCTTGGTTAGCTTTAGCCCTAGTTGGATCAGCAACAACAACAACAATAGTCTTCTTTTCTACACCTTTACTTGGTCCACCCATGAAAGACTCAAAAGTCTGAAGCTTGTTCATGAGCTACGTCAGAACATAGTTGAGTTTATTCATCACATAGTTTATGGTGAACAACAGGAAAGCTGGAGAGAGACTGTTGAGGATTAAACCGCCTTGAGTCTCCTCATCTATAATTGCTTCATGCAGTTCGGCTTCCTGAAAGTAGTTGGTCATCTTGATTAGGTGATCACGAACGTGCTGAGACTGTGCCATCCAAGCATTGACATATTTCTTTGTGGCCTTTGCACCGAACATGTCCTTGGAACTGATCCATGATTTCGTAGGTTGTCTCGACACTCTCCATCTTTATCTTGAGAGTGTCGACATACTAGTCAACATGTAGTACCATTCCTTGTTATTGGCCCCTGCCAACGCTCATATTTGTCTCTAACAGTGTTGGTAGCTCCTTCAGTTGGAACTTCCGGGGATTCCTCAGTCATGACGAACTTAGCGTTGTCACAAATCAACACTACGTTGATATTCTACTTTCACTTAAGGAAGTTTTCTCCAGTGATTTTCTCCATAGAAAGTTGAGAAAGAATGGGAGTAGACACAACCATACTTAAAACTATATATTATCAATAAAATAGAAATCAATCACTTTTGCTCAATAAACCTTCTATTCACTCTAATTTCAAGAAATAACACAACATATACCATAAATATATAAGATGTGAAAAAAAAAATACCAAAATAATCATATCTTTATTTCTTTAGGTTTTTAACTATTCTATGATATCGTTGTCCCAGTTGGCGAGAGTCAAAAAAATATCGTTAGTTAAATAGAGTTGTAAACTCATTTAATAATTGTTGACGCGGCTTTTCGCCAACAGTGTTTTACGTAATTAGTTGGGATAGATTAGTGCTTAATGATACACCGTAATAAGGAAAATGACACTTAGAAATGCTAGGAACGAAATATCAAGAACACTCGTTCCTTTTTACGTGGTTCGGAGGTTAAAATCCCCCTAGTCCACGAGTCTGTATTATTACTGTATCTCTCTATATTTTGACAGAGTATTTGCATTACAGAGAAAAACCCACCCTTTACCCTATTCAAGATCTTGGTATTTATAGAAAAACAAGTCATGGGTAGGCGTTGGGGCCATCACGTGAATCTAAATCCCTCCTGTGACATGTCTTGCACTAATGATGAATATTATAATTTATATTAAGGTATGGTCTAATCATTAGGTAAAACTGATCATGGGTCATCTAGTATAATTGGACATGTGATGTCTGATCATGCACGTTTGAGTTGCGTGTGAGAGAATTCAGGGATAAACGGACATGTGATGTCTGATCACGCACGTTTATATATAACGTATCCAGGTTTATGAAGGTTCCTGGAAATGGCAGATCTCTAGCGTACCTCGACTTGAACATAGCGCCAGTTTGCGTCTCGGACGCTGTGCTTCATATGTGTCCCCAACTCGTGTCTTATTGCTTCGCATTCATCAGCTTGTGTTATTTACCTGGGGAGTCGCACTGCCTTCACAGAGGAAATATGAACTCGTTGATCATCTAGTACTGTTCTTGGCTAGCCAGCTATACTCGAGCTGCCTAAAAGACCCGGGCTGAAATATCAAGACGTACATTTGCCCCCCAAGTCCCTACCCATGTATTATGACGTCATTTTCTGGCTGACATAGTGGGGGATTTTAAACTTCTATCGTGATTACCCAAGTTCGACACTACTTAGTGCGTGACACGTGGAGCACCGTAATTGGCGTCTGTTCGGGTTTCGAGGATTGCATTAAATGGCCTGGCCAACTTTTTGCCGCCGTTCCATCTTTTGAAACAATATCCTCAGATCTTGCATCAATTTTATCGGACGGTCCACGTCGCTTTATGCCTTTTACGTATAATTAAGGTTGGCAATTTTCAGGATTCACCACCTTTCATTTGAAATCTTTCTTTATCTTTTCTCTTCTACATTTCCAACATTTCTTCTCTCTCAGAGGAATCCGAAAACCCTCTGTGGCAAAAAAACTCAAAAAACCCTCTCGCTCAGGAGTCTTCCAGGAACTCTCCCTTGCAAAGTTTAACTTTCTCATCTCAAGAACATACTGTAAGTCTTTTGGTTTTGCCGAATTTTTTTCTTTTACTGGTTTTTGGGTTTTCTTCCCCCCCCCCCCCCCCCCCCCCTTTTTATATATGTCATGCCTATCTGCATTTCTCCGTAGTCCATATTAGAATATTCCCCGAATATTTTTGGCACATAGGCTTCAACTTAGTTTATTGAGTAGACCTTAAAATATCCCTAGAATTATGTTGTTCATAAAACTGGGCAATTTCTGGGTAACTTATGGGGGATTTTAGGAAATACCCACTCAGGATATGGGAGATGAAAAGTTATTAGGGTTCAAAACTAGGTTGCTTAGGGGCTACGCTTCTTGGATGGTTTTGCTATTCAAGAAGAAAGGTGGCCTGATTTTCTAAAACATGTATCCTTAAACATCAGGGGCTTTCTAGGAAACTTAGGCGCGTAGCATGGGTAGCGCGTGGCGTCACGCCGCGGGGTGAGATTATCCCAGCTCGTGTAATAAAAAACACTATCCTTCCTTCGTGCTTTCTTGCCTTTATAAAAATTCTAGGTCGTCTACTAAGTGATTCACCGTTCTTGTTCGTTAGGCAATCAGATGAAGCCCAAGAAGAACGTATCCAAAATGAGTGCAGCTGGCTCATCATCCCAACAGGCCAATAAGGGAAAGGAAGTCGCCACAGAATCCCCAATTCCCCAGTTCGGCTCTGTGGTGGAGAAGGAGGTCGTGGTCGGACCTGATGCATTCTTCAAGGCACAGAGAATAGCCTCCAAGATCACCACCCAAGGAAGGGTCAATAAGATCATGTTGTCACACAACATTGAGGTAGGGACTGGTGTCCTTATTGCCTAACCTCCATTTGAAGGGGAGTGGAGCTATGCACCACTCCAGGACAACTTCGCGGCCTAGAGTGATGAGCACCTAAAGGCAGGGGCCTTCCTCCCCCTTGACCAATACTTCACCGACTTCCTCAATTACGTGAAGTTCACGCCGTTTCAGCTCCACCTGAATTTGTACCGATTGTTGGCGGGGTTGAAGTACCTCTTCCTGAAGCATGAGTGGGAGGACCCCACCCCTGCGGTCATTCTCTACTTCTTCTGCCTCAACGTCAGCCCTGATCAATGGGGACGAGGTGACGGGTTTTACTATCTGACCTGATTCCCGAATTCACCTGCAGTCATCGAGCTGCCCAACCATCCCAACGACTTTGAAGATCAGTTCTTTATGTCGAATGGGTTTTGTAACTGCTCAGGACCAGGCAACACCAGCTGGTCCCCCAGCCCCGATGGTCCCCGCCACCACCGTACACATCCTGGTCAACACCCAGGACCTAGAGAAGATCCCAGACACCTTTCGGGGGACTATCTACGAGACAGCGAACCATACGATGGAGCATTTTTACAAGGCCAATCTGAAGGACCTGAGGGTGATCGAGGAGAGGAGGCCAGAGAATGTCATGGAATCTACGCTGGGGATGAACCTCATAGTAAGCCAATTTTCCTTAACCTAACATACTCTTTTGATTTTATCCTGGTATGTGCCTAACTGTTTTCTTACTTTTTGTAGGCTGTCTTGGCTCAGCACTGTAGTATAGCTCGGGCCAGGGCCAAGAATGAAGAGCTTAAGGTCGTGCTCCAGACCGCTCAGGCCGCTGCCCAAGATGCCCTCGTAGGTGCTCAAAAAAGTGAACTAGGTGCCAAGGCTGCCTTATGAGCAACTCAAGAGGAAATTCCTATGAGTCATCACCCTTACCAGGGTGAGATTAATCTATAGGCCCCTGGCCTAACCCTTGGTACAACTTTAGAATTTATGTTGAATTAGGAGTCAGGACTCTTTTTTTTTTTTTTTAAACATCATACTTTTCCCTGTCTACACTTACTTGGAGAGATACAAATCTCTCATCCCGGAACTCTGTGTTCCAAAATTTTACAATTTACAAGTTCCTATATCCTTCCAGATAGGCAGACACTCCTGCCTTAAGAATTCTAACAACCTCTTTGGTTTTCCCCCTGAACCAATACTAAACCGTAGTATCCACTATCTTTCACTTCTTTACTTCGCCTGGTACTCCTTGCTATTTATCTTACCATGTCCTATGCCGTGTCACCTTAGTTGTACTCCAGTATTCATCACCGTGACTATCTTACCAAGGATTACATTTTCCTTAATATCTCAAGTAAACACATACACAATGCTTAATTCCTTATAATAACTGTTAAGTTTTCTGATTGTTAATCCATCTATAATCAACCGATAATTCCAAGTTCCCACTCTGTTCTCTTCATTCCCTAGTTCCTTTCCAAAACTTGGAAAACTATAGGGTCTCATTTCAGTAACATCAATGTTCTATCCCGTTACCAGCTCATCTGAACAAATTACATTAACTCATTCAGCTGAGTTAAAACTTTTCTCTGTCCAAACACCTAACTTATAGTCTAATGCGGTCCATTCTTATAATACACCACCATATCACTTTACCCTCCAACATCCAAGAATACCAGATTCTGTTACCCGTTCAACCCTCCTGGTACAACATACCCTAGGAGGTGGAATGATATCCATTCAGAATTCTCATCTCTACGCGCAAACTCCCATCGGATCATTCACCTGGTCCTGATATCTCAACTTGTAATACCTTATCAGGGTTCTTCCCTATTTCCACCAAAGCCAGCACTTTGGATTCCATAGTCCAAAGAATACACGCCCGTTCATCACCACATACTAATGTTATACCAATTTCAGTCGTTACCTTGTCCACTCCATTACAATCTGTGGCGTTCTTTTTGACTGACACACACCTCCCAATTAAGAGATCCGCCAGCAATTAAATTTTTCCCCTCGTATAGTCGAGGATTTCTAACACCAACCACCCATCCATTACATTTCACTAAATCTGGGTCTCAACGTTATCTTTCTTACAAATGACCAAACACTCATTATCGTTCGCTATGCATACACTGCCTACCTATTATTTCAGGTAAATTGACCATGTTCCCATTTTACCTCCCACGAGGCTTGATTCATCCTCTCATCAGTCTGAGCCTGGGCGTGCCCCCAACCTATGATGCACCCCTCACAGTTTCATATCTTCATTAAAAGTTAGGTCCTTTATACTACAATTATATATCCAACTATAACACGCATATTCCTGCATCACCAAGCGCTAATCAATTCTTACTCTGTCTTCTGAACTTCTGATCTAACACTATCCATTTAGTCTAACTTCAAGTTTTGCTGTTCCTCTAATTTCTGGTGTAGCTGTCTGTGAAGACACTTACGTAGTAGATGATGCGTTTATCGGTCTTGTTGTGCTCCATGTCCTTCAGAAGTTCTTAAGTAGCTTCTCTGTGGCTTCAGGTCAAATCTCTTCATACCTGTCCCCTCTTCTTCTTGTAGCACTATTCTGAATACCCCTGGCGAGACCAAACTGACACTTCATGGAGCTTTACCTGTGACCCTGCTTCCTTTGTACTAACATCATCAGTGTAGTAGCTGTCCACATTCTACTTCTAATTGGAGAGTAGCCCAGTATACTGCCAATAAACCCTGAAGGAGACTTGTCCATACTGTTCGTATATCTTACGCTTGTAGAGCTTACTTGAGTTACTAACGCTTGAATCAATTAAGAACCTTTGTTACCAATTCATCACACCCTACCCGGTATAAGTTATGATTCCTGAAATGTCTCTTTCCTTGATCCTCAGCTGGTGATAACCAGATTGTAGATCAATTCCTGAAGACATTGCCCTGTCTTGTGACTGGGCATTTAAACTCTTTATCCTGAATAGACGATGCTAACAATTCTCGCAATACGATGCTCTATCTGATCCACCCCAAAGTTAAGCTTCTTCGACAGCTTCAGTAATTCTTCCAGTCAAACCATTATCATCTTCCATAATGTCCCTAATACCGAACCTATCTGTAGCCGAGTTCTGAAACGTACCCAATCCTTCCTTGTATACCTACCTGAATCCCTACTGGGCAACTTAGTTTCCATTCAGTCCAACTGAAGTACTCCAAATGATATTCCCTACTATCTATGGTTGTTTCTTAACAAATTATCTCTCACTCTGGCTCATGCCAAGACTTCCATATGACGAACTCTATTGCTCTCACCGCGAACCTCTCTATTACTTGTGTCCCAATTCCTCTCCCAAACGTTTCTAATTCCTCTTAATATTTCCAGCCTTTCACAAAGAACCTTGAGGCATATTCTCTATGTCTGAATCTTTCTTGACATATTCTCAATACCGAACTCTTCCAGCTTGTTATATAACCAGAAACGTAAACTTTCCAATTAACTGATCAACTCCGAGGAACTAGCCTCGGCTTCAAATGTAACAAGACATTCCAGTCTTCCATCCTTTAACCATGGGAAATCCATCCTAACATATCGAATCATTCCATGTAGAAATCGTGCCCTCACCTGACATCCTCCCAGGTGGCATCTCCTGCCTTTGGTGCATAATAAATAACTTCACTAGTCCCCATCACTATCCTGATGGCTATCTTGTCAATCAGATTCCCCCTTCCTGAAAAAACCAGGAGCCATAGAACTGTTCGGGGTTCTTCTACTTGATTAACGAGAATCTATCCTTACTAAACTCCACCAATGGAAGCACTGCCATCTGCAACTCTGGAACTCATGCTTTATACCACATTTCACAGATCTTCAATAACATGGCCCTCTCTGCTACCCAAATACAGATGATGAGTTCTTACATCAGAGCGGCCCACACGCTCTGGACTATTCCAGAGTTTAATCCTTAAATGGGTCATCATCATTTCCAACTACATCCACCTGTATCAATTTCCCTAAATGAATTACCCAACTCACAAAACTCATTGACATCCACTGTTGTCACCTTATCATTCCAAATCAAGCTTATAAGCCTACTAGTCTCCGCAACTCAAACCATGTCTTTATAACCTCTTTTATCAATTCACCATCTGAGTCCTTTCTAATCCATCATGCTAATGTCTCGATCCGAGTACCATTTCCAGGCATTCTTTTGCCACAAATACTTAGCACAACCCCTTAATCACGACCTCTCATCTCCATATAACCAAGGATGGAATTAACTTTGCCCATTCGTTGACCAATTCTTAGGCAATCCAAACTTCCCTCAAAACCAAAGGATAACGCCTTTTAAGCCTTCCATAAAACACCCTTATCTGTCTATAATCTCACAATTAACCAACACTGATAGCCTCACTGTCAAAGCATACAAAACATCTATTTTCCCAAAGAAGTTTGTTGTTCCTCTACCTAGTCTCAACTATTAAACCCCACAACTTACTCACATACTAGCGATCATCTGGTGCGGCTTTCAGGGATAGAGGGAGGTCTCCAACTCCTGCTATTATCTGCAATCCCCCTATAAACAATGCCAAGTCCACTTAACCATTCTAGGCACAAATCATTTGAGTTCATCTGCCACTGCTGACTAAACTCCTCAGCCGTGAGATTCACACTCTGAACCAATCCACAGCTAGGTCCAAATAACCATGGTTATCATGCACACATAAAGCATATTAAGCACAGATCCACAATACTATACATTTAGCTACCGAATTCTTATTACAACCAAGTATACTTACACTTTATCATGCTTCCTACAAGCCAATAAACAGATATGATATATGAATTCAATTTAGGCAGTTAACCACATACACTCAGTATGCAAACCATTATCCAAATATTCATTCACATGCAATAGCAATGCTAATCAGCACACTTCAATCTCATCATGCAATAGTCAAGGGTCAGGCCCTATCAATATCTCATGCTCCCTATTAATCAAGCAGATATCAACAGTCATATTCCATTCTTTTCATCTAAGCATATAACCATATACACAATTACCAAACCTTGAGTTGTGCTTGTCTTTCGCGGCGAATGTACATGTACAACCAGTCTTCAGGAACCCTTAAAACTAGGATGCTCTGATACCAAGTTGTAACGCCCTGGATAGCCAAGATCGTCACACTATGTGTTTACAAATGTACGAGACTTGCTAATCAAGTCATTTAGTTGGAAACGTGTTATAATAACTAAAGTTGTACTAGGGTTAAAAGATTTCAGTCTCAAAAGTTTCATATCTTATAACTAAACATTTTTACATGGGATCCCAAAAGTAATAAAGTTAAAAGACAGTTTATAAAATTTAGAACAAAAGTACAGCTACTAGCCACTCTAAGGGCAAAAAAGACATTTAGGTTATCCCCATCTTGTATCACTCCTCGGTTGTGGCGGCTGATTAGCTGACTATGTACATTCAGCCTCAAAGCTCTCCAACTCAGGACTGGTCCACTTTGCTCTTGCCTTTACCTGCACCACGTAGCACCCGTGAGCCGAGGCCCAACAAGAAAACACAATAACAGAGCATAATCATCAAATAAACAACCAGATAACTCATACAGTATACTCATATACTCAACATTCCAGATAATCACATTAATCAAGTATTCGACATACTAAGTACATCATTCCTTATCAATGATCAAATCACATATGATAATCAGGGTTAACGCCCTTAGGTCTCACCCTCTGTTTATCCCACTGACTCCGGCCTGCTTAAACCGAGCTCAGTGAATATTAAGTTGTCCTCAGCTACCAGTGGCCGAGCCGCGCCCTGTGCACAAATATTGATTACGACACTCTTAGGCCATTTATCACATGTCCCATGGCATAATACCATCTATGAAATTATACAGATATAGGGAGCACTTAGTCCTAACACAATCACATAACCAGGTGCAGTTTTCTTACCTTTAGATTTTGCTAGCTTTGTTCAATTTGATCCTCAAGCACGATCTCATCAGAGCCCTAGCGTACACCTAGTCACAACCATAGATCAGAATCATCACCAAACCTCAAATCCAAAACCTAGCCTCGGGACCAATCCCGAGCCCTCGGGAAGCCCTAATTCCACCAAACGGGTGGTGGAATCAAACCCCGAGCCCCCGGGCAAAAACTCTAAGAAATAACCCAAAAACCCCTTTATGGGAATAGGGTAGCGCTATAGCGCCTTAAAGTGGGTGCTACAGCGCTACAAACAGAGCCTTCAGCTCCCAGACGCCCAAGCCTAACGCTGTAGTGCCCTAAGGCAAGCGCTACAGTGCTAGTCACAGACCAACAACACCCTGTTTTTTCCTTCTTCGATTTTCTCGAACCAAAACCCCTTGGAACCCTTCCAAACCTCATCTATACTTCAAAGCAAGCCTACCAACCACTACACCTCATCCCAAATGGCCCAGCAACCCAAAATTTAGCCACATGCACCTTTAAACAAAGAAAACAAGATTTGACTCCAAGACTCAAGAACTCAACCAGAAAACTAGAACAACCCAGAAATTCAAGTGTTCAAGCTCAGAATTTATTACCTCAAATGGGGAATTCGATCTTGAGTTACCCTTAGTATCCTTCCAGCCTTTAGCTCCTCAATTCTTCAAGCTTAACTCCCTAGAATTCCCATCCAAAACTCAATTGAAACACAACTCATCAAAACTAGAAAAACTCAGACTAAACTCTTTAAGCCTTACATTAACTTGATGGTTAACCCCAGCTAACCCTCTAAAAATTCTTCAAGGATAAAGGTTCCAAAACCCAGCTATGACTCCCTCAGAATTTATAGCTTCAAATTCCTCTAGAAATGGTGAAGATATGACCCAACCGAGAGAGAGAAAGTGGTAGCTCCAAGTGTTCTGTTTTTCTTTCCTTCCTTCTTCTTTTCTTTTCCTTTAGCTTCTGAGTCTTTCTACAACTTCCACTAAAGCCATAAAGTAGAATATAACCTATCCCTTAGTAAGCCGAATGACCATATTGCCCTCCCAATAATAACTAAACCTTTAAATCACTCTAAGGGCATTTTGGTCATTACTCCCAATTCCTGCTAATTCCTCGAGTGTCTTAAATATTTATTGCTTACTTCTCGATTCCTAACTAATCACCAATTATATTTCTCAATATAAAATAATCTCCAATATACTTCTCAAATTCCTAGAAATACCCTCAGACTCACCGCTAGCCGGGTATAAATCCCCGTCGTGACTTCTCCGCTAAGCCGCTCACTAGGATCGCCTTGAATCACAAGTTGCAGATATATCCACATAATAATGTGGTCTCAACAATTTATCACAAATGTGTACATTTATGCCCTCAACGGGTCAAAATTACAAATATGCCCTTATAACCTAATCAGGGCCTACATGCATACTAATACACATAGTCATGCATCACATATATCCAAATAATCATATAAGCATGCTTGTCACATAATCATGCATTTTCAACATTAATTCACATAACTTCCAATTGTGTCCTCCCGGCACACTAATCAAGGCCCTTAAGCCTTATTAGTAATTTTTGGGTCGTTACACGTTAGTTTTATCGACACCTCGTGTGTTTTTAGACAAAACATTGGTTAATAAATTTAACCAACTTCTAAGTTTTGGAACCTGGTCGTGTCCAAGATACTTAATTTTAAAAACTTAGTTCGCGTTAGTTTTATCGACACCTCGTATTTTTTAGAAAAAACACTGGTTAACCAATTTAACCAACTTCTATGTTTTGGAACCTGGTCGTGCCCAGGATACTCAATTTTTTAAAACTTAGTTTGCATTAGTTTTATCGAAACCTCGTGTTTTTTTAGAAAAAACACTGGTTAATCAATTTAACCAACTTCTAAGTTTTGGAACCTGGTCGTGTCCAGGATACTCAATTTTTAAAAACTTAGTTCACGTTAGTTTTATCGACACCTCGTGTTTTTTACAAAAAATGCTGGTTAATCAATTTAACCAACTTCTAAGTTTTGGAACCTGGTCGGGTGATCTGCCCCCCAAGTAATCAGAAAGTGGACTTGCTTGGTTACTTTGAACTAGCCATACAAACAAAATCGTACATAGACACAAATGAAACCATAAACTTTTTTTTATTATGAAATTGCCCTTTATATGAAAGCCTTACATACAGGAGTGACTTGATCATTGATAATACTTTCTCAAATGCACAGCATTCCAAGTCCGTGGCACCATTTCTACATTAAGCCGGGCCAATTTGAAAGTACCCTCCTGTACGATTTCAATGATCTGATAGGGCCCTTCCCATCTCGGGCCTAAGGCACCATCTTTGGGGTCCTTGCCCGCCAGATACACCCTTCTGAGTACCAGGTCTCCTAATCCAAAGGCATGCCTCTTAACCTTTGAATTAAAATACCGAGTGATGTTTTGCTGATAATGAGCGAGCCGTAGTTGTGAATCTTCTCTCTCATTAATCAGGTCGAGGGACGTGTTGAGCAGTTTTTCATTCTGCTCCTGGCTGAAGGGCTAGACCCTGTGCGAGGCTATCTTTGTTTCGACAGGAAGGATGGCCTCACTCCTGAAAGTCAGGGAAAAAGGGGTGTGCCCCGTCGAGGTTCGATGCGAGGTCCGGTACGCCCACAGCACCTGCAGTAGCTGCTCGGGCCAAACTCCCTTGGCCTCGCCCAGCCTCTTTTTAAGGCTTGCCTTGAGCGTCTTGTTCACAACCTCGACCTGCCCATTAGCCTGGGGGTAGGCCACTGAGGAAAAAATATTAATTATGCCGTGTCTTTCACAAAATTCGATGAAGAGGTCGCTATCGAACTGGGTTCCATTGTCCGACACGATCTTCCTTGGCATCCCGAACCGACAGTCAATATTCTTAACCACAAAATTTAGGAATCTCTTTGATGTTATCGTTGCCATGGGTTCTGCTTCTGCCCACTTCGTGAAGTAGTCAATGGCCACTACTGCATAGTGAACTCCTCCTTTTCCCGTGGGTAGGGCTCTAACTAAGTCAATCCCCTAAACCGCAAACGGCCACAGGGACGAGATCATCTTCAGCTCGACTAGTGGAGCTCGGGCGATCGTGGCGAACCGTTGGCACTTGTCACACTTTCGGACGTAAGAAATTGAGTCCTTTGATAGGGTGGGCCAATAATATCCTTGCCTTAATATCTTTAAGGCCAGGTTTTGCCCCCCAGCGTGATCTCCACGAAAACCTTCATGCACCTCCTGCAAAATAGTTTTAGCCCCCTCCGACAGAACACATCGCAGAAGAGGCAGAGACAGGCCACACCAGTACAACGTTTTGTCTATGAATATATACCTCGAAGCTTGATATAGTATCTTCCTTGCATTATTTCACTCGTCGGGTAACTACCCTATTGTAAGGTACTCGACTATGGGCGTCATCTAGGTTGGCCTGGCAACGATCATCTCGATCTCCCTTGTATCCTCTACCATGCTTGGTCTTTCCAAGAATTCCACCGGTATCAAGCTTAAGGTCTCGGCTTCCCTGGAGGTGGCGAGTTTTTCCAGAGCGACAGCATTGGCCTTCTGCTCACGTGGGATCTGCCCGATTTGGCTGTATTAAAATTCGGACAACTCCTTCTTTACCTTTGCCAGGTAGGTCACCATCTTCGTTCCCCGCGCTTGATATTCCCCTAATACTTGGTTTACCACGAGCTGGAAATCACTGTAGCATTGGATGGCCCTGGCCTTCAGCTCCTTGGCCACCCTAAGCCCAGCCAATAGAGCTTTGTACTTAGCCTCGTTGTTGGACGCCACGAATTCGAATCGTAATGTGGAGTGAAAATGATGTCCCTCCGAGGATATCAAAATGATTCCAGCTCCGGACCTGTTTTCGTTAGACGAACCATCCACAAAGATTCTCCACAACGCCTGCACCGGCTCTTCCCCTGATTCCTCTTGGAATCCAATGCATTCAGCCATGAAATCAGCCAGGGCTTGGCTTTTGATTACAGTTCGTGGTACGTACAGAATTTTGAACTGGCTGAGCTCGATGGTCCATTTCAAAAGACGCCCCGATGCCTCAGGTTTCTATAGCACCTTCCTTAAAGGTTGATCGATTATGGCGTGGATTGAATGAGACTGAAAATACGGCCTAAGCTTTCTAGAGGCCGTGATAAGGCAGAAGGCCATTTTTTCCATCAATGGATATCGAGATTCAGCTCTGAGAAGCCTTTTGCTAATTTAATAGACTGGCTTTTGAGCCCGGTCCTCTTCCCGGACCAGCACGGCGCTAGCCGCATCTTCTGTAACAGCTAAGTAAAGAAGAAAAGGCTCTCCTGCCTTTGGCTTGGACAACACGGGCAGCTCGACTAAATGTGCTTTTAGGTCGAGGAAGGCCCGCTCACACTCTTTGGTCCACTCAAACTTTTTATTCCCCCGAAGTAGGTTATAGAATGGCAAACACTTGTCTGTAGATTTGGAAATGAACCGATTAAGGGCTGCCACCCTTCCTGTCAGACTCTGGATGTCTTTTCGCGATCGGGGCGATGGCATTTCGAGTAGCGATATGATTTTGTCTGGGTTCGCCTCTATTCCTCTAGTGTTGACTATAAAACCCATAAATTTTCCTGACGCCACCCCGAAGGTACATTTTTGGGGATTCAACCTCATACCGTACTTCCTTAGGATCTCAAAACATTCCCTCAGATTAGGAACATGGTCATTGGTAGTTTTTGACTTGACCAACATGTCGTCAACATACGCTTCCATGTTTTTCTCGATCTGATTAACGAACATTCTGTTGACCAATCTCTAATATGTAGCTCCGGCGTTCTTCAGCCCGAAGGGCATGACTTTGTAACAATAAACATTGGTTAGGGTCATGAAGCTGGTATACTCCTGGTCTGTAGGATTCATAGTGATCTGGTTGTAACCAGAATATGCATCCATGAAGAACATGAGCTCGTGTCCTACTGTGGCGTCCACCAACTGGTCAATCCTTGGGACTTCAATTCGTTCATGTATCTTTTTTGAGCACCTTTGCTTGAGCCTGCAAGATGAGGACCTCCAAAAATGGTGGTTATCTCTCCTCCTATTATTGGAGGAGGGAGGTCCTGACCCGCCTGGGCTCCGGTCGGATTTGCTGGGACTTCTGGAGCTGATTGAACGTTTTACCTGGCGGGCTAATTAAAGTGACCCGATTCCAAGCATATTGAGCCAAGGGTCCGGCCTGGATGAGTGTCTCGATCTCATCCTTTAGATGCCTACAATCATCGGTGTCATGACCAATGACGTTGTGGAATCGACAGAATTTGGAAGGATCTCTCTTAGCTTTCTTATTTTTCAGGGGCTCTGGCTTTTTCCAGGGAAGGCGGGCAGAATTTGCTAGGAAAATGTGCTCCATAGTGTTTGTGAGGTCGTTGTAAACCGCGTAGATCGGTTTGAACTTTTCCACGAGCTTATTCTTCTTCGGACCGTGCTGGCCGCCCTCACCGTTTCCCTTTCTCTTGCTTCCACCCCCTTGGTTATTCTGGGCAACGGTCTGAGTTGTATTCACGACATCCGTTTCCGCTCCAACGGGCTGGTCAGGGATTTGGCTGGTCCCCGCAACCGATGCTCGCGCTTCTTCTAAGTTTATCCATTTCGGGGCCTTGTTCAAGAATTCATCCACAATGATGACACCTTTCCTCTGGATTTCTTTCCACAGCTCACCCCCAACAAGGATTCCAGTTCTCATAGCCATGAGCCTGGAACTTTCGTCCGCGTCCCTAGCTCG
Organism: Humulus lupulus; assembly: GCF_963169125.1. Lineage (NCBI taxonomy): Eukaryota > Viridiplantae > Streptophyta > Magnoliopsida > Rosales > Cannabaceae > Humulus > Humulus lupulus. The sequence continues at coordinate 243,803,146 of NC_084795.1, read as the reverse complement.
AGCCGCAACGTTTGCGAACCTGCTCAGATAAGCTTTTAAGGGTTCCCCGGGCTGTTGCTTCATGTTCTCCAGGGTATCCGCTTTGACGCGAACCACTTGAGAGGCTCGGAATTCCCTCTTGAAGTCGACAGAGAAATTCTTCCACGAACCGATCGACTGTTTCTTACACTGCTTGAACCACTGCCTAGCTGGCCCGACCAGAGTCGAAGGGAATATCAGGCATCTCAGCTCGGGGCTGATATTATGGTCCATCATCATGGTATTAAACATCCCCAAATGATCTGACGGATCTCCATCTCCATCGAATTTGGATAGATGGGGCATCCTGAAACCCGGAGGGTACGCCGTTGCTGCGATGTTGGGGGCAAAAACCTTGAGCTCGTCCCCCGAGTCGTATTCTTCTTTTCCCTTCTTTGACACGAGCCTCTTCATTAGCTCCTCCATCTGAGCTAACCTTTCGAGGGTTTGGTCTTTTATCCTTGGGTTGTTCTGGGGTTGTTCAACAGCTTCCGTCCCATTGTACGTGTTAGGCAGGTTATTTTCCCTCCAAGATTGAGCTTGGTTTCGTGGGACATTCCCGTTGTCACGTATTTTGGAAGGACCATCCTCTCGGCGAGCATGACTTTTGTTTCTGGTCGGCTCTCCCCTCTGCGAGTTGAGGCGATCTCGAAGGTCGGTTCGCGAGGTGGCCTGAGGGCTTTGTGTCGAACTTAGATGATTTCGTAGGTCTCCACCAGATCTGCCACTTCGGTGGCTTTCGGTCCAATAGCTCCCATTGGAAAAGCTCAGAGTCTGCTGCCGAGGGAGAGGATCTGGGACATTTCCATCCACTCGCGGGTGATGAGCACGAACGGCGGGAGGAGGATTCCTCCTGCTATTCCCGTATGCATGAATATCTTGAGCAGGACGAGGAGGAGATGGATATCTTATCAGCAAAGGTGGGTGCCTAACTGGTGAAACAATTCTAGTCCCGTCTGGCCGGACCAAACTAGCTCGCGGTTGCTCTATCCCACCGCCTCCAGCTCTCTGCGCTGAGCGATCTGACCGCAGCACGGGAGGGCTGGCCGGAGCAGGTTGTCGGCGTGAGCTCTCCTTGGACCTCCTCCGCGAGTTGCCACGAGCTCTCCTGGGTGCGTTCGATGGTGAAGCCGAACTTGGAATCGAAGTTCTGACTGACCGGCTGACTCGCTGATGGGCTCTGCGAAAATCATCAAACATAGTTTCCCGGTGATGGCGTGACACGGGCGCAGAACTCGGGGTTGAGGTTCTAACTGATCGACTGGGCCTGGGCTGACTTTCCCGGCGGAACTTGTGAGTCCTGCTATGCCTCTTTCCGGCATTAACGTCAGTTGCAAGAGGGGGTAGTCGGGCCAAGACTTCCTCGATTTTCTTATTTTCCTTGGCTAGATGACTCCTCAACTGCATGTTCTCCATTTCCACCGTCGTCGGGTAACCTGGGTTTGGATTTGGAGGAAGGGGCGCTGAACTCCCAGTGTCATCATTGCCCATCGGTTGTTTCCCCGATCATTGCTGGATCTCCGGGTCTTGTTCGTCGGATACGGCAGTATGGTAAGCCTCCTGCCCACCATGTTGATCCGCCTCGTTACCATGCCTCGAATGAGTTACCAACATGATCAAGTTTTTGCGATAACACTAATCTAAATCCTCTCAATGAAAGCACCAAACTGTTGACGCGGTTTTTCGCCAACAGTGAATTGTATGAATAACTAGGATGGATTAGTGCTTAATGGTAAACCGTAATAAGAAAATGATAATACTCAAGGATGCTGGCAATGAATTATCAAGAGAAGAAAAGTGATCACTCCTTTTTATGTGGTTCGGAGGTTAAAATCCCCCTAGTCCACGAGTCAATATTATTACTGTTTCTCTTTTCTTGCTATTTTTACAGAGTATTTGCCTTACAAGAAGAATCCAACCCTTTGCACTACCCATGGTCTTGGTATTTATAGGAGAATGATCTCTGAGTAGGCATTGGGGTCATCCCGTGATCCCTTTATCCCTCACGTCATCTCTGTGACACTGATGATTAATATCTAAACCTTACACTGAAGTGTGGTCTAATCAGTAGGTAAAAATGGATAATGGACCACATGGCCTAAATCAGGTGTGGGATGTCTAATCAGGCACGTTTATATTGCGTATCCGGGAATTCGGGAATAAAACAGACACGTGATGTCTGTTATATGCACATTTATATTGCGTGGTTGACTTTATAAAGATCCTGGGATATGTCAGGCCTCTGATGCACCACGAGCTTAATGTAGTGCTAGCTCGTGTCTTTTGATGCCATGTTGACAATGGTTCCAAGTGATAAACAGCTAAACGATCCGCCAGCTCGAGCTATTTGTTTAGGGGATCGTACCAAATTTCTCCGGATGAACGGTGAACACGTGGCACCTCGGTTATGGATCTTTATTAGTTTGCTTCTCTTGAGCTACCTCAACAAGGTATGTGCTGATACTCAGGGCGTACATATATATTTTTATTTTAAATAATATAGATAATGATCAATCAAGTAAATATATAAAATAATCACTCCAAAATATAAATAATTTGACACATTTTTATGTCGTTTAACTTGGGTGAGAAAAATATTTATTATGTACCAAATTCGACACAATAAGTCATATGTTATGTCGAGCGTTACTCAGTGTAACAAGTGGGCATACAAGGCTCTCAATAGAACCCTTATTCTCTTATTCTGCACAATTCCAGTCGTGAGAGAAGTTATCGTTCTATGCCAAGTCCAACATTTTCAACTTAAGTCAAGTCTTTTGAGGTATAAATTTTTAAAGCATTTCAAACTCAAAATAATATTCTTATTGATTTTTAGTAAGTATTAATGGATTATTTTACTTTAATTTGTAGTTTTGGTGTGAGATTGACAATGAGAAGTTTGATTATTTTTAAAATATCTTAAACAATTAAAACTTAATTACTTATAGTTTATGACAATTTTTTCATAATGAAAAATTGTTGACTAAAATTGAGCTTTAGGTAACATTTTATATTGTTTTTGTCATTGCAGGATTCAACATAAGTATTATTTATCATAAATAGTAAAAAGTTATTTTTAGTTAAAATACTAGATACCAAAATAGTATATTCCTTTTTTATTTGTAGGTTTTAAATATATATTTTTTTTAAAAGAGTTCAAATTAAATTAAGATTTTTAATATTTAAATGATTTTTTTTCATTTTCAGGTTTAAATTAAATGGGTATATATTTAATTTATTTAAAGTTTTTTCATATATTTATTAATTTGTTTAAATAATTTTTATAGACCAATAAATATGTGCTACATAGATACATGATGAAAAACAAATGAGTACCAAAATGCACCTAAATCTTGATTTATTTATATTTTGTTGGGAAAAAATTGGTTATCTAAAAGTAATTATTGACATCACTTAAGTATTATTGCCAAAATATTCCTATTATTTTTTATTGGCAGTTTTTATGAACTTTATCAAGTTGCATAAATATATATATATATATATATATATATTCAAAGTAAAATCTCAAGTTCGTATCTTATTTCTACATTTCAAAATTTTAGTTGAAAATTATTTTCAAACAAAAATTATTACTTTACATACTGATGGAGGAATGGCATCCACAAAATTGTTCTAAATGCAAGAATTCAATATATCACCCCACCACCTTTTATACTACAAATCATATGTAACGATAAAAGAAGTCATCGCCGCACTACTTCTTCAAGTTTCTGTTACACTAACATTCTAAGTAGCTAATTTCCTTGCAACTATATTTATATAATGTTATGCGAAAGTAAGTAAATGTCTATGTTTTTAATTTTATAGTAAAATAGTCTAACTATTTTATTAATATTACATAAAACCAAATATGTCATTTAGCAAATTACTATTTTATTCTAAATATTTTAATATTATGATATATGTATATAAGTTTTGTTTAATTAGTTTTTATTTTAAAATTATTTTGGTTTTTTTTCTTCATTTTTATGGGTTGTTGAATTATATACCATACCACAAAATACATATACTGAGTTGAAAAATAATATACCAACAAAACTTACAAAATTATTACTAAAAACTGTATATACTATGCTAACACAATTATATATCACCGTTAAAATGTATATACCATGATACAAAATTATATACTACAATTATGTATAATAAGATAAAAACTAAATATTATAAAAAATAAAATGATATACCGTATCACAAAAAATATATGCACCAGTCGGAAAATAATATATCAACAACTCATAAAACACTTAAAAAATCAATATAACTTTAAAATAAAAACTAATTAAAAAAAACTAATATACATATACCACTATATTAAAGTCATACACTTCTAAATAAATAAAAAAATTATAGAAAATGACAATTTAGGTAATCAACAAAGTAAAATGATCATTTCTCTACAATTTTAAAAATGAGGACATTAGCTTCTTCATGTCATTGTTTTGGGTCATTTACTATAATTTTTCTTTATAGGATTAATCGTCTCCCAACCCCACTTCTCAACCTTATTTCTGGTATATTATTTTATATAATATAATTGTTAGATTAAATAATGTGACAAATGTATTTGTCACATATTGTAACATAATATTGAGAGTTACAAAATTGGACAATGTGCATCTAATTGTGTGATATATTTTTTGGAGTTACAAAATCAATTACAAATTTGTAACTTCTAAAAATAACCCAATAATGTGTATATTGAGTTACACATTTTGATATTCAATTTCATAAGTCATAATGTGATATGGTTGTTGAAGATATGTTTTTAACTCTCATTAGGTGTATAAAGGTTACAAAATCGTGTGAGAAAGTTGTTGGGACGTTTTGAGAAAAATGAGTAAAATTGGGAGGTTACAACAACCTCCAAGCCGCGACCTGGCACTACAAGAAAAATTACTTTCAATAAGACTGAAAATGTATTATCAAATTTAAATCATAACACTTTTTGATGTGTTAAGGAAAGCAGTGTTATAGTAGGTAGGAGCACTTTACATAACACTTTTCCGTAGTTATAGACATGTGTTATGGTATAGCCTACGATAACACTTTTGTTGTGTTATTTTAATAGTTAGATAAGTCTTTCATTTTGTTATATATAAATAGATTATATAACACTTTTTTGTACTTATAAAGTAGTGTTATGATACACTTTTTAATAACACACTTTCTGCATTATAAAAAATAGTTTGCATAACATAATTTTATACTTATAAACCAGTGTTATTATAAAAGATACAATAACACATTTTTTGTATTATTATAATATTTGGATAAGCTTAAATCATTATTATATAAACCTGTACATTATAATTATTTTTTATTGCTTTAACTCAAGCCTGCTTCATTTAATATACTTAAGAGACCCTTAATGTTGTACAAATATATTTTTTAGTACCAATTATATGGTTTATAACATATATAACCAAATAATTGTGTCAAAATACATTCAAGATTATTTAAAAAACAATACAAAAGTCTTAAGATATTCAACACTGCATAATTAACATAAACAAAACATTCTTAGAATAGTCAACAAAATAGTCTTAAACAATTGTATATTCAAAAGTGAAGGTAGGAATTCATAATCTTCCAAATGTCATCACACGAAAGCCTTCCAAATCAGATTTTCTTTTGCATTTCACATGTTGAATCTAGTAAATAAAACATAAAAGAAAAACTAATGAGGTCATGAAATATCATATCATTCATCTAAAATAGTCAATAATATATCATGACACATAACCAAATTTACAATAACTGAGTTTGAATAATAATCAAGTTATTATATTACACATATTGCTAAGCATTTATATAATATTAATTCAAAATGGTGAACAAGCATTTATATAATCAAATAACCAAATAAATACCTCTTGGAATAACCTTTTGAGAAGGCCATGCAACTGTTGAACCAACAACTTCTCGTATAGTAAGCATCGCATTGTTAGGACAAAATAAATAAGCACCAGGTACAACAGCAACATCAACCCATACACGCATAAAATCTGGTCCAAGAGGAATTTCGTGCACCTCTAAGTCTGGATCACTAGAATCCCAATGACCTTCAGCAATAATTGCATCTGACCAATCGAGCAAGTAGCAATCGTTCCTTGCTTATGTAAAGTTATGGCAATTTTTAACTCCAACACTCTGCAACAATCAACAATGAAGACAGTATATTAATTTTTGTATTTGTTTCCTTAAAAAGAAAGAACACAATTTGAAGATTTACCTTAGAAGAAGGAATATTGTTGGATTATGGAATATTGTAGGACTGCCCCTCACTTGTTGTTGCTCTACCACCCTAAATATAAACAACAAGATAAGTTTCATTTCAAAAATACAAATTTTTAGTTATATAAGTGCGAGAAAGAATTGTTACCAAGTGTCCTTTAAGTAAATTCAACATTTCAGCAATTTGAATCTTCATATTTAGCTGCTCTTCTTCCAACAATGTCATCTTGTCTTTACACATATTAACAACAATTAATTTTGACTTTGTTACCCCCCTTCCTTGTCCGATTAAGCATCCAGATTTTGGATTACCAAATAATTTTGCTAATGCATCCTCATCAGTATTGTTTGTAGTTCCAGATTTTGGGTCTTCGCATATAATTTCAGCCAATTCTTCCTGCATATAAAATAGTACATCTAATGTACAATAATAATGAACAAGTATAAATATCCAAAATTAAATAATAAATACTCACAAAAACTTCAGATGATATTTGGTTGATTGGTTCACCATTCTTCTTGGTATGGGCTCTCTGAAAAGCGTCGATCCTAGTTACTTTTCCCCCTTCAATTTTTTTTGTCCACATAATAAAAAAATGTAGAATATAAAATAAAGACTAATAAGAAGAACCAAAATATATTCACTAAAAATATTAATTGTTACCATACCATTGATTGTGTTGGGCATATCCTCTTCTACTTAAGGTGTGTGGAACACTTTTCTTTCTTCTCTCTTAAAATTTGGCCCTTATAGCCTATTTATTAAGAAACCAACATTAGGCAAAAAAATATTTTGATCTCTACTTATATTCAATCACTTATTTCAAATCTTACCATATGTTCTTTACTAGTTTTTTGTTTATCAAACGCCCTCCATTCTACATCACTTTTTATGCAATCTGGCTTTAATGCTAGTCGTTCATTCTCAGTTTTAGCATCAATAATATCCTTGACTAGTCTAGATTTTGCAGATCTCCATAGGTCTGCCATCATTTCCAAGCACATCTTCTTTTGCCAATCCTCATGTAAATCATATTTTGCCTACAATAAGATATAGAATAACATATTATATGTTTATGATGAGAGTTGAATATTAAAGAAAAGAAAGAATATAACCACAAAACTTGTAAATGCTACCTAAATAGATGCCCAAAGAACGTCTCTCATGATTGGAGAAATTTTCCTCCAATCTGAAATAGTATAAGGAACTATCTCCCTCACAAGAGCACCCACAAAAGAAGAAAATTGTATTGAGTTAGTACCAACTGGTTGCCCTTTTTCATTCCAATTTATTATCATCGAGTCATTGTTTCTCTTAGTAAGATTTTCCAATGTAGTCCTGCCCCTAGTCTTTTTGAGTGCATTCATTTGATTTGCAATTCTTTCTTGAGGTGCTTCTTGGAACTCATTTTGAATTGTCTCACTTGTTTTTTGTAATCGATCAGATTTTCTAAGAGCTTGCTGCATTTGTTGCCTTATAGCTGGGGAAATACTTATATTTTCATTTGTTTCAACCATTATTTCTGGTTCTTGAAGCTCTACCTTAGCAACTTCTTCAAATTCTACTTCAGCCATTTTTTCATGTTCAGTCTCAGCCACTTCTTGCAGTTCCTCCTTTTCAACCTCTTTAGCTAAGCTTCCTACTTCTAATAACATTTCTACTTCATCATTAAGGGATCTTCTAGTCCTTGAACTTCCAAGTGACATCTCCATGTTTTCCATATTATCAGTTGGAGATGGCTCCCCATTGTAAACCATGCGACGAGTTGCTCCTCTTGTACTAAGAGCATGTGGTGAGTCTATTACAACTCGAGCAGGTGCTGAAAACTTACGTAGGGCACTCTTTTTCTTTAGAATAGGGCTTTCGTCCAACATATCTTCCCAGTCAGCTTGACTTTTTAATGATTTTTTTCTTTTTTGGGCAACAATATTGTATAATGCACCTTGGTGTAGGTGTTTTTTTTTACTTTCTCGGAGATTTTCGTAATGTACTTATTTTTTATTGAAATTACTGCAATAGAAAACAAAATAACATAAGAACTGAAATCATAAATGCATCATATCCTTATCTTCCTAAATAAGACAAATAATTAATATATAAAATTAGAAACATAATATTAGCCAAACAGTAAATAAAATCAGCTTTGTTTCATTGAAAGTATGAAAAAAAAATACATTTAAAGAGTCATAAGATTAGCATAAATTTGAATGAAATCGTATAGATTTTTTCATTCTAGCCCCAAACACCCTCTACTTGAATCCTTTAAAGCTATATACCAATTAGATGACTTATTCTCTCTTGCATAAAATTCCTTTCTAACATGAGATGCTAATACATATGGATCCCTAATAGACTGATTTTGCCCTATATTAAAATTTACAAGTGTATAGAAATCCAACTTCTTAACACCATTTCGAATATTTTCCCAATCGCACCAAAATAAAGGCACCTTAAAAGTACGATAATCAAGCATTATTATGTCGTTGATAACTCCAAAATACTCTTCTGTATCATTCAACTGCCCAATGCCATGTGATTCCAAGTATACACCACTATTTTGAGTAGTTTTTTCAGCACCTCTTTTATGAAACCGAATTCCATTAATCATGTAGCCTATATAGGAAATGACACTATGACTTGGGCCTTCAGCCAATTGAGCTAACATGTCATCTACTTTGTTAGATTTAGAAATCTGAAAAGAAAAAAATATTGATGTCAAATAGATTTCATATACTAAATGAAAATGTAAACTTGTATCTTTGCTTTAGAGTGTAACCTTGTCATAAAACCATAGGGGAACCCTTCAGAATGTCGATTCCAAAGCAAAGTTTGATTATCCTTCAAGTTTTTGTGCATTTATTTCAGCTCATCCATATGGATATTGAGAAATGGTGCTACAATATTTGAGTTGAAGAACACATACTGGTGGGCTATTGCTATATCCCCTTGGTCAAGTTCAAAGCATTCTCCAGCTAATAGTGGATTTTCTTCAATTTCAGTACTATCTTGATTATCATTATGCTTCAAAAAGGTCTCACAAAAGTGTACACATTCAACATCAAGATAGCGATTTGCAATACATCCTTCTGGTCATGCATAATTTGATACAAATCCTTTCAATACTTTCATATACCTCTCAAAATGGTACATCCATAGAAATTGAACTAGACCACAAAGTCTGACTTCTCGTGCTAAATGGACAACCAAGTGAATCATTGGAGCAAAGAAAGAAGGTGGGAAATATTCTTCTAGTTTGTAGACAATTTCTGCATATTCCAATTCCAATTTTATAATCTCCTCCTTATCATCCAAACGTTGAAAAAATTCATGGAAAAACCTACGAAGTTGAAGGATTGTCTCTCTGCATCCTTCATCCATTAAACCCTTTATAGCAACAGCTAATAATTGCTGCATAATCACATGACAGTCATGAGATTTAAGTCTTGTTAGCTTATGATTCTCCATGTCTACACAATTGCTAATCTTAGAACTATATCCATAAGGCGATTTCAAGTCAAATAGTCTCTTACAAAACAACTTCTTATATGATTTTGACAAATTGTAAGCTGCAGTAGGAAGACGAGTAATTCATTCTTCTTCATATGGGTGGAGATGAGTCATAATGCCCATCTCTGTCAAATCTAATCTCGAGTTGTAATGATCTTTAGATTTCCCCTTGCAATCCAACAATGTGTTAATAATGCTTTCACAAACATTTTTTTCAACATGCATAACATCCAAGTTGTGACGAACAACCAAGATCTCCCAATAAGGGAGCCTAAAAAAATTGACTTTTTCTTCCATCCTTTATCAAACTCTGAACCACGACCCTTCTTTCTACCCTTGCCAAAATCATTAGTGAATTCACTTAATTGCTCAGCTACTTCAACACCTGTTAATATTGTTGGACATTGTGGTGCTCTTTCCCTTGCCCTAGCAGTTGTATATTTCTTCTTTCGATATGGGTGATGTTGTGGAAGAAATAGAATATGATTGCAAAAAGACATCTTCTTACTATGCTTCAACCAAACAACATTTGAGTTCTCTCCACATATAGGAAAACCATACTTCCCTCTAGTCGCACATCCAGCTAAGTTTCTATAAGCTGGAAAATCATTTATAGTCCATAACAGCATGGCCTTTAAATTAAAAAAATTCTTTGTAGAAGCACCATATGTATACACACCTTTCCATAATTCTAGTAACTCATCTATTAATGGCTCCAAATAAACATCTATGTCATTCCTAGGTTGTTTTGGACCAGGAATCAACATAGAAAGAAATGTGAATTCATTCTTCATGCACATTGAAGGTGGAAAATTGTATACAGCGAGCATTATTGGACAACAACTATATGTAGAACTCACATTTTTCTTAGGGTTGACCCCATCAGCAGCAAGTCCTAGTCGAAGGTTGTACGGTTCAAATGAAAAATCTGGCCATCTTTCATTAACTGCATCCCAAGCCTCTGAATCTACTGGGTGGCTCATTTTCCCATCCATTCTTTTATTAGTTGAATGCCACTTTAAGCATGAAATTCCTTTGAAACCTTGGTGTAATAGAAAAATATCTTAACAATTTTGCAGGCTGCCCTTGTAGAATCTCCTTTGTGTGTTCATTTTGCTTCCATCTTGGATATTGACATGTGGGACACACTTGGGCATTAGCATTTTCTTTTGTGAACAAGCAACAATCATTCACACAAGCATGTATATGTTTATAGTTCAGATCAAACATCTTTAGATACTTATTAATTGCATACATAGATGTTAGTAGGAGATTATCTTTTGGCAACATTGCTTTGATCATCTCCAACATCTCACAAAAGCCAACATCTAAGAATCCATGCTTTGTTTTTAGATTGTATAGCTCGACGATGGATGAAATTTTGGTGTATTTTAAACAACCTTCATACAATGGAGATTCATCATCTCCTAATAGACTATCAAAATCATCATCGTTGTTATCATCATCCAAATCATTGACATTACTTGAACATACTCCAGCAGCCCGAAATAAATTATATGTAGAACTTGTCTTAGTCGTGCTACTTTGAACTAGATCTTCCCCGTGATGAAACCACGTTTTGTATGATTTTTCCATGTCGTACAAAACTAAGTGTTCAACAACTTCATCCGAAAGTTGATGTCTTAGATTCTGGCATTTGTTGCATGGACAAAGAATCTTACTTGGAAAACTGACATTCATTACTGCAGTCTTCACAAACTCCCTAGCTTTTCTCTCATATTCCTTTGTAGCTCTACAATTTTGAAGGATACTTCAATAATAAAATACCAAAACTTAAACTTGAACTCGAACATAAACTTAAACTATATATTTTTATTTGCTAACCTGTTAAGATGGATCCAAGTTTTATCCATCTGCATATCATAAGCATAGATATAAAAAAGCTAATCACAACTCATATGTATAATGTTTTATTATTCAAACCCTAAGGTTTGGGGACGTGAAAACTATCCTTATTCACACCCCAGGCGAGATATCTATCAATATAATCAAACTAATTCAAGCAAACACAATTTATTTGTAAGAAGATAATAAATAATTCTAGATAAAATTGTTTTTCTCTCTCAATATATTAATTTCCTAAACAGAAAGTTAGATTCTTAATCTGAAAGAAAATCAATACAATTGACTAGATTTTTATGTCTCCAATCTGAAAGAAAATCAATACAATTGACTAAACCCCCAAGAAGCGGGTCTTGGATAAATAATGATGAGGTTGAATTTGTTTTCCTCTTGTTTCAAAAATTAGTAAACCACTAATTTGCTTATTGGTTCATAACTTACTCTCTTGACTGCCACATTCCTCTCCTATTAAGGTATGATTTTTATTGCATAAAACCAAAATTAAAGAGGGCCCAGAAAAGGTATGAATAAACTGATCATACTCTTTTGCGTTTTTTTATTTGGTATATATTTTCTTCTCCAAACTGCTATTGTTGATATTTTGAGAAAATGATGATATGAGACTATTGATAATCTTGATGGATTACTAATATTGCTATATTTATTCATATGGGAGGTGTTTAACATATTAGATAATTCAATATTTTATTTGAGTTTGTTTCAAGAATTGTTTATCTCATTAGATTACCATTATAGTTTAATAGTGACCATCTGTCAATGATGATTATTAAACTCTCAAGTTAAGGGTTGGTATCATTTCCTTCTATATGATCATATTTATTTATTGGTGGTTTATCGGTTGATATATTTGGTTTGATCAAATCTTTCCTCTGTGTAGTTTATATAATTATCATTTTACTAATAATGATCTTTTATTGAGTACGTAAGAGTCGTATGCTGACATTAGATAGATCTCATCACATTGCTTTTTTTACTTTGTCAAATGATTTGTTTCATCCCCTAAGGAATCACGTCAAGGTGTCTAATTTTCAATGAAATTGTCCTGTTTTTATTTTCTGGTATTTTCAAATGCAGATTCGCTAAAAGATCCCACCATGACTTTCAATGGAAAAAATAATTTACAGTATTTTCTGGTATTTTAACTACTTATTACACGTTAGTTTATTTTTTTTCTAGCAATTTATTAGGGAAGTTAGAATTATTATTATTTTTATTTTATTACTTTATAGCTTGATATTATTTAATAAACAATTGTAGTAGTTTTCTTGTTTCAATATGAAGTGTATGTAGAACAATCAAGATTATTTGCATTAGGGTGCTGTCATTGGTTACTTGGTTAATGAAGTATAAAAAGAAGGCATTGGGTACCAATTTCAAAGTACACTTCTTGCTCATCTCCGACAGTAGAAATCAAATCTTTCTCAATTATTAATGAATATCCAAATATTTGTTTCCCAAACAAGTGTGTTGATTCATTCAGCCTTTCTCACCATTTTCTTTGGATCCATTCACGGAAGTTGCAATTGCAATTACAAATAAGTTTTTTCTCAATATTTCTTATTTGTTGTGATAGACATATATCTATGAAAAATTTGTTTTTCTAGTAGAAAATTTTCATAGTTCTAGAATATTTATTAAAAGATTTTTATTTTCATATTAATTCTTTTTTTCAGCGGTTATCAATTTTTTAAAATGCAGTTTCAAATCATAATCTGTTTCTTTAGTTTACTAAATATCTATTTCTTTAGTTTACTAAATATTCATTAGTTGATCTTTTAGAAAAAACTGTCAATAATTTTATATTCCACCTTTCTTATTTCAAACATTGTACTATTTCCTTTTCCTTATAGAAGTTACTACATGTTTCAATTATTACTATAATTATTTATTTATTTAAATAGCAATGTATGTGATTTAATTATTGATTTTGGAATTGTCTTCCAATTGCATTTCAACATCAATTGGGTATGGTTTATTACTGTAATGAGGAGGAAGAAGTGTAGTAGGGGAGTATTCTCTCTGTTTTATCTTTTCTTTCAATAATATAAATCAATTATTTATTTTAATTTTTTAATCAAGTATCTCGGAAAGTGACTTATTGTGGTCATGAAATGAATGAGTTTATTCCTCAAAGAACATGTGCTTACATTAGTCAACATGATCTTCACTATGGAGAGATGACAGTGAGAGAGACGTTAGATTTCTCAGGATGATGTTTAGGCGTTGGAACAAAGTTTGAAACGTTAGCAAAACTGTCAAGAAGAGAGAAAGCAGCTGGAATTAAACCAGACCCTGAGATTGATGCATTCATGAAGGCCATTGCAATATCAGGCCAAAAAAGTAGTTTGGTTACAGATTATGTTATGAAGGTTAGCTATCTCAAATAGTTTATGCATGTATATATATAATACGTATATTATTATCAAGCACATATTCTTACAATGAATAGTACTAACAGATACTCGGATTGGATATGTGTGAGGACATTCTGGTTGGTGATGATATGAGAAGAGGTATTTCTGGGGGGCAGAAGAAGCGTCTAACAATAGGTACGTGTCTATGGTCTATCGGTTAAGGACGGTTCACTCTATTCATTACCTGTTAGTTTTGAGATAATATTGATCATAGCCTTATAGCTCGTTAAATGATTTGCAGAAGAGAGGTTGGTTGGTCCAGCCAAAGTTCTTTTAATGGATGAGATTTCGACAGGTCGAAACAATGCAACTGCTTTTCAAATCTGCAACTACATGAGGCAAATGGTTCATATCTCAGATGTAACAATGGTTGTCTCTCTTTTACAACCAGCACCTGAGACGTTTGAGCTTTTTGATGACATTATCATACTTTCAGAAGGTCAGATAGTGTACGAAGGTCCTAAAAAGAATGTCCTAGAGTTTTTTGAGTACATGGGATTTAAATGCCCGGAGAGGAAAGGAGTTACTGACTTTCTACAAGAAGTAACTTCCATGAAAGACCAAGAACAATATTGGTCAAACCAGGACCGACCTTATACATTCATTCCTGTTAATGACTTTGCGAAAGGCTTCAAATCTTTCCACATAGGCCAAGAACTTCAAGCTGAATTAAGTGTTCCTTATGACAAGTCTAGAGCCCACCCTGCAGCTTTGGTGAAAGAGAAATACGGTATTTCGACTATGGAACTGTTAAAAGCATGTTTTTCAAGGGAGTGGTTGTTGATGAAGCGAAATGCTTTTGTCTATGTGTTCATGGGTACTCAAATAACAATTATGTCACTAATTGCCAAGACTGTGTTCCTTAAGAAAAAAATGCACGTGGGAACTTTAGAAGATGGAAATAAATATTTTGGTGCACTCTTTTTTGGATTGATTAATGTGATGTTCAATGGCATGGAAGAAATGACTTTAATCATATTCAAACTTCCTGTTTTCTTTAGGGAGGACAAAGTTCTTGCCACTATGGAGGGTACCTTTATCATGTTGAGGAAATGTAGTATAGAGTTGCTCCTCTTACAAAGTTATTTCGTATGCATATGCATATCTAGATATTTAGAAGACACATATATAAAGATGCTCAATAATGCTTATATTTCATAATAGTCTTGATCTCTCTTTTTGTTTTTTCTTCTACAGTCAAATAGGGTGGTGGAAATATCGATTGTGGGAAGATGAAAATGAATCAGCTACACCATCTTTTTTAAAATATTTTATTTATGAGGTATTCTAATTTCTTTTAAGGTATTATTTAGTGGGTAGGGAAATGAATTGTTCAACTGTTCATTTTTCTTTAAATATTTTGTTTCTCGTGTGTTTCCTTTACACAAAATAACAGATCAATTAAACATAGCCTCTCAGTAATTAAACTAGAACTCTCAGCTGCCTAACACATCGTTGTTTCTAATGTCAAACATTTTAATGTTGGACTGTTTACTTTACAGATTTTGAATTTCCCTCTATTGGTTCATCTCAAAATTCTCCCCTGTTTTTAAATATTATACTTTTCCCTGGTAGATTATATATCTTTTCAAAACGAGTACAGAGCAATTAAACATTCTAGAGAAAATGACTTAGTACTTTGAGTGTCTTGGTACTAATAGAGAGTGCTACTTGAAAACAAGTACAGAGCAGTTAAACATGTTCTGCTAGTTGTTCACTACCACACTAGCATTTCAATATTCTAGTTACACACTGTTGAACGAAAAAAATTTAATTACTATGATTTATATACAATTATTTCTTTTTAAAGGCTAAAAGTAAATAATTGATTATTAAAATAATAATAATAACAATAATAAAAAAAGAAATGGTCAGTCAAATTGAGAGCAAAATTAGGAGACTCTCTACTTTCTTAACTGCCCACTCCCCTATTTCTTCTCACCCATTACGTTACATGGGTTGAGAAGTTAAAAAAAATTAAATTAAAAAAAATAAATAAATAGGCTCTATAAATAAGAGGAGTGGAGAACAAAAAAAAGGACGGACACTTTGAAAAAATCTGGGAAAGAAGGAGAGACATTTTGCATCAGAAAAAGAAACAGAGAGAAAAAAAATCAAGAGACAATATTCCTTCAAATCGCTCAAGTTTCACAGGTAAAATATATATCCCTAAATTTCTTTTTCTCTATCCCTAAATTTCTTTTTCTTCCTGGGCTTTCTCTTGCTCTATGGTGGAATGCACTAATTTCTTTCTCTTCATCTAACATGGAATGTATCCATTCCACCCTCAAACAAAAAAATAATGGATGCACTCATCCAAAAATCTATGGAATGCACTCATTCCGCCCCAAAAATTAATGGATGCACTCATCCAAAAATCTATGGAATGCACTCATTCCACTACAAATCTATGGAATACACTCATTCCGCTCCAAATCTATAGAATGCACTCATTCTGCCCTTCATTTATTTAAAAAAAAAAATAAAGTTGTACTATTATGCTGTCAGAATTATCTTAAAAAAATAAATGTTAATTTTGATTGAGAACAGTAAAATCAAAGAAAGTACAAATTTGGCCTAAACCAAATACCTTGTCGAAATCTGAAATCAAAATAATTGCTTGAGTTAATTTCTTTGTTTTAAGCAAAGAAAGCACAAATTAATTGATAAAAAAAGAACAAGCATTCACGGTGAACACGATGTTTGATAGGCCAAACTGAATGAATATGAGCATCTATATATATATATATATTAAATCATTACATGTCACAGTAAAAAAAAAAGAAAAAAGAAAAAGAAGGCTTTATAATGATCCAAAGCCCACTCTCCATGACTGACGAAAAAAAAAACGGTGCAAAGAAGTGAGTGCAGTTATAAAATCAAACCAAGAAATATGTTATGTGTGCTTTAAAAGAAGAACAAAAGAAGATTAAATATGTTCGAATCATAACATAAAAGGGGACACAATCTTGGTCGAAGAAAAAATTCAGCTATGACTTTTGAAGGAATGATGATGTGTTTTTCAACGTTCATAAAAAAAAAAAAATATGCTCAGTAAGCATTCATCCATATGTATGAACAATGAATTGCATATGTACACAAACAGTGCCTACAGAATCCAAAAGGGCACAAACGAAAAGGCCAAAAAGACCAAATGTGTATTGCACTATATATGTTCCATGAAAAAATAATATCAGTGACATATATTATGCTTATACTCCAAAGCTAAGAAACGAAAATGGACTGTATAAAGGACTCAAGACTGAATGCTTTAAACAAAACATATCATTCAAAAGTCATTCATGATCAAATATAATATATATACATATTTATATATATAATCAGGCAAGAAAGATTGTACTTAATATATATATATATGTATTGAAAATGATTCAAATCAAACCACTTCCTCGACTGAAAGGGAAAATAGCATACATGAGGAAAAGATGAAAGAGATCTGATCCTTTGATGATCTAATCATATATAAGTATATATATATATATGTACGAATAGGATTAGACGAAAACTGAGAAACGAGGCCTCAAAATAAATTCCAAGTCAAAGAAAAAAAATGTGTATCACGCATATACAACATATACGTATAAAGAGGCTTACCTTGAAAAAAAAAAGTGTGTGTATGCTCTGTTTTATCTCTGTAAGTCTATTAAATAGACTCAGAGAGATATATCTAATAATCAAATAATATATAATAAAAATATCTTGAATTCAAAGCCAAATTTAAATTTGAATTTAAGATATTTACATTATTTGATAAAGTCAAAATATAAAACTGTCAGATTATATCTCATAATTTTAAATTCAAACTTAAAAAAATAATAATAAAATTTGAATTTTAGAATAATGATACTACCTGATATAAAATTTTAGATTATCCCCACAAATTTTTGGAATAATCAATCAAAATATTGGTCAAATAATCTCTTTATATATAAAATAAATTATTAAAAAAATATATAAAGAGATTTCAAGACATGAAATTGTCACAAAAATAATAAAATTCTAAAACCATGCGAAATGGTATGAAATTTCCAAATCCCAAATGAGCTCATCAAAATCAATTCAAAATGATGAAATATCATTCCAAAATTTCAAAGAGGTCGTTAACCTCACAAAATCTCAAAAATGGTAATTTTACCTCAAAATTAAAAGTGCACTAAAATTCAAAACCATAATAAATGGTATCCCAAAAAGAGGTCATTCACCTCTTAATTATCAAAGCATCATAAAATCTTTGAAAATACCGGAACTACGTTAGACTTGATTCCTAAAAAGGGATACGTAGGCAACTTAGTTGTTAAGACTAAGTGCAGTCGCTGATACCGCAAAATGGTATGAAAACACAAATCTCAAAATTCCATAAAAGGTCATCCACCTAGGAATTTTTCTAAATTTTCAAATGGCAAAGAATTCCTTAAAATGGTCATATACCGGAATTCTTATATTCAAATTCTAAAATATCTCAATTCGAACTACAAGTGGCTTGATCCTTCACAAAGAAGGTATGTAGGCAACTCAGTTAGCCAAAAGTACTGAGTTCAGCTGCAATTCCAAATCCATCACAGTTCTCCCTAAATTATTTAAAATTATTTAATATCATCGTAATTGGAATCAAAGGGTATTTCCTTTAAATAAAAGGATCGTAATTAAGAGGTTATTCTTATAATCTTGGATGGGTCGAACTTAAATAAATAAAATCTTATGCTATAAATTTGGCATAGGTGAAATTGTGTTTCGCATTTATATTTTTTATTTTCTAAATATGAAATTTTTGCTTAACATGATTTTTGGCACGCCCAGTGGGACCCATTCTCCTTTTCATCTCCAACTATGATGACTGTTCTTGAACTTTAAAATTTTGGTGCTAATTTTGTTTACCCTTTTCAGGAAAAAAAATGGCACCACAAGTGACAGTTTACTTCCACAAGCTACCAACGACCTCTTCTAACCAAGGAGAGAAAAAGAATCGCTTCCTGGAAGCATTCTCTATTGATCGGGTACCCATCTCATGTAGTGTACCCAAACCTGTAGAGGATGTGAAGAAAGCTACACCAGCTAGAAAGGCTGGAAAAGGAAAAGTTATGAAAGATGTCTCTAAGACTCAGCAAGCCTTGAGAGGTAAAGCTGCGAAAGGCTTTAAAAAGAGGCAAACTCGGTCAATGAAGAGGTCAATTTCAAAGGTTGTTAAGGCGGAAGGGAAGCCAACAACGAATGGTTGTCCCATAACTACCCAGAGGGAATGGGGCCAGCAATGTATCATGATTGGTTCCATCCCAATTTTCTTGCCCACTGTTGCTTCAGTGATGGTTATTTCCGCAAAGGAAACCGAAGCAACACCAGCGTCTCAAACTCTACGAGGCAGGAAGGCAACGAGAGGCAGGAAGGGGACAACAACATCACCCTCACCAAATCCTCTTGAAACACGGGAATTGATAAGGGATATGCCGATCAAGCCTACGGTCGTGATACCTGACAACCGCCAAAGCCAACAGGGGGCATCTGTTGAGAACAACGAACACCCTTTATTACGTCTAAGACTAGATAAGGGGTGTATGACGCCTTTCGCCCTCTCAAAGAAGGCTAGAAGTGACAATGTACGGGTTCCCAAAGCAAACCCTAATCCGTTCCTAAAAGAACATGGTGAATGGATGTTCCTTCAGGGATATCGACCAACAAGAGTCACTTCAAATGTCGAGCCTACATCCTATACGGGACCTGTAACTCGATCGAGAGCCCGTGCCATGCGTTCAATTCATGTTTAGGAATCGGCGAACCCCCCTGTTCAAGAAGTTCAGAAAGAGGGGAATTGCACATCTGAACACTCTCTAGAAGACACTCCCTTTGTCGAACAGAGCCAGGGGGTGTCCGATGACCTCATTACTCAGTTTGAAGCACTAACCATTGGCAATGATAAAAATATGCCAGTATTAGTAACTGGGGCAATTAGTAGTGAAGAGAAGATCCTGGAACTTCAAAGACTACTGGCCGAGAGGGATGAAGAAGTAGCCCGACTTTCAATGCAATTAGCTCATCAAGCTAATGTGAGACAAAAAGAGAGTGAGATCAGGCAAAATTCCTCGTCTTCAGCACCGCCCGTAGGCAATACACAACCATCACCGTCTGGTGTGCAACCACCACTAACTGGTGTTCAACCTCAACAAGATCTAAAGACTCTTATCATGGAGAGTATTCGAGAATACCAGGCCGCAACAAGTATGCCGATTCTGGGATATCATAAGCCATACACGGCTTACTATGACCAAATCCCGTTTCCACCAAACTATGTTAGACAAAAGTTCGAAAAGTTTGATGGAATTAACGGTTCTCCCCATGAGCATTTGGCATATTTTACTTCTGCATGTGGTGAATCTGCCCAGTCAGATGCACTGTTGATTAGACAATTCGTGCAATCGCTAAAAGAGGCAGCGTTCACCTGGTACACTCAATTGCCCCCAGGATCCATAAATACTTGGGACGACATGCAAAAATCCATTCTAGCACAGTTTGTGAGTTCAAAAAAGACCATAAGCATCCATGACCTGGTGGAAATGAAGCAACGAGCCAGTGAAAATGCTAATGAATTCATAACGAGATGGAGAAATCTTAACCTCCAATGTCCGGAAAGGTTATCAGAACAAGCTGCGGTTTCAATGTGTGCCAAAAACCTTAACCCTGAGGTGGCAACCTTTGTGGGCACAGCAGAGCCCAAAACTTTCAATGAGCTTGTCTCGAAGGCATGTAACGTTGAAATACAAATTGCTCGACAAAAGGGTGGCAAACCCTTACCGAGATTCGAAAACAAAAAGCCATTAAAGAAGGGAGAATCAATGGCCACTTTTATCCATACCGGCAACAATAAAGATAAAGGGAAGGCACGAGAGCCGCAAAAGAAATTAACTCTCAAAGAAAGGAAAGAAGTCAAATATTCATTTGACGATGATGACGTTGACCAAATTTTCGACGAGTTGTTAAAGGCTAAAGCGATAAGACTTCCTGAGCCTAAACGACCCAACGAGGTTGATATGACAAATGACCCAAATTATTGCCGATATCATCAAATTGTGAGCCATCCACTGACGGATTGCTACATTGTCAAAAACATTATCGAAGGCATGATCAAGAGAAAAGAAATTGAAATTGACTCTTCTCTTGGAAAAGCGGCGACAAATACGACTTCCTTAACGGAGAATGACCAAATACCAAACGATCCCACACAAAAGGACGTAATTTCTGTGGCATTTGAAGTTGATAAGGAAGTTACAATAGTTCAAGCTCACTCGGACATGCCGAAGCCAGGAAATCCAAATATTCCTACTTTGTATGAGCTCATGACAGAGCCCAATTTAGAAATTTGGGATGATTGGTATGATAGTGAAGAGGATTCGGAAAGTACATGGCAAACATGTACTCGAAGAAAACCTACAAAAATTAAAAGTCCATCTCGGAAACCATCTGGAAACTCTGGAGTCAAATTCTGGAGTACACCAGAAACAAAGAATCACAAGAATAAGAGAAGGACTGGAAAGCAAAAAATTTCTTTAAAAAGAAATGAACTTGAACAACCAAAACGAAATCTAGTAACTCTGGAGGACTTTTTACCAAAATAGTTATGGGAAAAGGCAATTGTTGGTGACGACAGTGTGTCAGATTGCTGCATGACTTTACTGGCAGAAGAAGGTCCTGAATCTACCTTGTCCGATAGTGAAAAAGAGGTAGATGAAATTACCTTGCAAGATATGCGGCAGAAAATTGTTGCAAAGAAGGCAAAAGAAGCGAAAGAGCTTGAAAAGGCTAAACAAGACCTTCAAAAGCCTTCATCTTCGACCAACAAAGAATTCACTAATGACGGTCGAAGAGACAAAAGCACTGGTGAAAATGAAATGACGCGAGCAAAATATGATATATTGGCTCATCTAAAGCGCATCCCTGCTCTCTTGAGCGTTTATGATGCACTGCAAATGTCTCCTGAGCATAGAAATGCACTTGTTGTTGCATTAACAAGTCTTGAATTTTATACGGAGAAGATAGAGCCAATAAAACCCACATCACTCGAGATGGATACCTCTTGTATGGCATGCATAACCTTTGATGATAAAGACCGTCAGTTGGGAGCCGCCTTGCATAATCGGCCTCTCTACGTGACGGGTATGGTTGCTAATGTTCGCGTGAGCCACATCATGTTGGATTGTGGATCAGCTGTGAATGTACTCCCCTTAAAAACCTTGAGAGATGTTGGTTTACACCCACGACAATTGTCTCCGTCATCATTGACAATTCAAGGTTTTAACCAAGTTGGAGAAAAAGTAAGGGGGAGTATCACGTTGAAAGTTGAAATAGGCGAACTTAATTCTGAAGCCTTATTTCATGTCATTGATTCAGACACATCCTATAATGTGTTGTTAGGGCGACCTTGGCTTCATGAATATGGGGTCATTCCTTCAACACTTCACCAATGCTTTAAGTTTTGCAAAGAAGGCAAAGTCAGAAGTGTTAATGCAGACCCAAATCCCTTTTACGGGGAACAGGTGAATTACGCTGATGCAAAATTTTACAAGTCGACTAATGTCACGATTTTGAAAGATAAACTTGAGGAGGGCAAATGTCATGAAAGCTCAACCTCACAGAAATCCCTGCAAGTTAAGCAACTATCCCCTGTGAAATCTCCGCAGCCTAAAGAGGAGGACTTGAAGGTATCTAATAAAAAATGAACCTTCAAGTACATCCCTAAAAGTCAACGAGGAGTGGGGCAAAAAGCTTTGACGCCGATTGAAGATTCGATGACAGCCCTTATGACGAGCTTTACTTTACCACTAAGGAAAATTGATCAGTCACTACCCAAGGGTAAAATGCAAATTTCAATTACTTTTGGTGAAAATAGCAGGAAAAATAAAAAGGTTGTCACTCTTAATAAAAAATCTTCAACTTCTGTAACTCCTAAAGCCTTCAAAGTGGAAAAGAAAAAGTTCCATGTCAAGAAGCAAAAAGGAATCACAATCCATCAAAATAATGATTGTTTAAAAGCTTCTTTTGAACCAGACGAGTTAACAGAAGAGGAACAAAAAATGTTTCGCAATGACGATGTACCCACACCTTCCCCGCGGGTGTCGGTGTTTGACAGACTTGAAGCAAGCACATCCACCCCACTAGTGTCAGCATTCGAAAGGCTTGTTTTCCCAAGTGCTCCACAGCCAAAGGGAACTAAAAAGCAAAGACAATGGGTGCCAAAACAAAAGAAACCCTTGAGAATTACTATTCTTCAGGGGCATGAAACACAAGAAGATGAAGAAAATATTGCTCAAGTCAATTACCTCTCTTTTGAAGAAAGTTTGGTCGTAGAAGATGAAGGCTCGAGCTCAAACCCTTCGGAAGATTTTATAGACATTTTTCAACCAGCACCTCAAGAATTTGAAGACAGAGGACAAGCAACAGTGGATGATTTAATAGAGATCAACATTGGGACCAAGGACGATCCAAAGCCTGTATTTGTCAGTGCTTTATTAACCGAAGAAGAATTACCACAGTACGAACAAGTCCTTCGTGAAAATAAAGATGTATTTGCTTGGGGATATCAAGACATGCCAGGGTTGGATCCAAAGGTTGCCGTACACAGATTGGCAGTATCGAAAGACGCTACCCCTGTTAAACAATCTCAAAGAATAATTCGACCAGAGCTGCTTCCCAAAATTGAGGCAGAAATTGATAAGTTAAGAAATTGCTGGTTTATTCGGGAAGTTAAGTATCCCATTTGGCTCGCAAACATTGTCATTGTGATGAAGAAAAATGGGCAACTCCGTATATGTGTGGATTACCGAGATCTTAATCGGGCTTGCCCAAAAGATGAATTCCCACTCCCCATCACTGAGTTATTGGTAGATGCTACCACTGGTTTCGATGCCTTATCATTCATGGATGGGTTTTCTGGGTATAACCAAATCAAGATGGCACCGGAAAATGAAGAGCTCACTGCTTTTCGGACACCAAAAGGCATATTTTGCTATACAGTTATGCCATTTAGCCTAAAAAATGCAGGGGCAACCTACCAAAGAGCAATGGCCACTATTTTTGAAGACATGATGCACAATACTGTGGAATGTTATGTTGATGATTTAGTGGTCAAAACAAAAGAAAGGGCAAATCATCTTGATGATTTAAAACGAGTCTTTGATAGGCTCAGGCAACACAATCTCAAGATGAACCCTTTAAAATATGCATTTGGGGTAACATCAGGAAAATTCCTCGGGTTTATCGTCAGACACCGAGGAATTGAAATCGACCCTGCAAAAATCAAAGCAATTTTGGAAATGCCTCCCCCACGTAACTTACGTCAACTACGTGGACTACAAGGAAGACTTGCATATATCCGAAGGTTCATCTCAAACTTGTCCGGTAGATGTCAACCTTTTTCAAGATTGATGCAGAAAAATGTCCCATTCATTTGGGATGAGGCATGCCAAAATGCTTTTAAAAGTATTAAGAAATACCTGTTACACCCACCAGTGTTGAGAGCTCCAATCTTAGGAAAGTCATTGATATTATATATCACCTCACTTGACCGCTCCTTGGGAGCCTTGCTAGCGCAGAACAATGAGGAGGGAAAAGAAGTGGCCCTTTACTACCTAAGTAGAACTTTAGTAGGGGAAGAACAAAACTACCCTCCAATCGAGAAGGTGTGCTTGGCTTTAATTTTTGCCGTCACAAAATTACGGCATTATTTACTCTCACACCCTGTGACTTTAGTGTCAAAAGCTGACCCCTTAAGATATATTCTATCAAAGCCCGTGTTGTCTGGATGATTGGCCAAATGGTCTATGATTTTGTCAGAATTTGAAATCAACTTTGTCCCGCAAAAAGCAATAAAAGGGCAAGCATTGGCGGATTTTCTGGCAGCACACCCAATTCCAGACGATATGGAGTTGCGAGAAAATCTTCCAGACGAAGAAGTTTTCACGGTTGATACTTCATCATGGCAATTATACTTTGATGGGGCAGCAAGAAATAGTGGGGCAGGTGCTGGAATTGTCTTTGTGACACCATCGGGAGGCCTGATACCTTACTCTTTCCATATTTTAGCTAGATGCACCAATAATGTGGCAGAATACGAAGCGTTAGTTATCGGCCTCGAAGTTGCACTCGAAATGAAAATACAATCATTGGAAGTATTTGGCGATTCTCTCTTGGTCATTAAACAAATGAGTGGTGAATTTGCAGTCAAGCACGAGAATTTAATCCCCTACCATGAAAAGGCTAAATATTTGCTTGGTCAATTTCAAGATATAACTCTAAATCATATCCCTAGATCAAAAAATGGTAAAGCTGATGCGTTAGCTAATTTAGCTGCTTCGCTAACACTTCCTGGAGAAAGGGATATCCAAATTACCATAGGAGAGCGCCATGTACTATCCCAATCCATGGAAAGAGTTGAAGAAGAAAATACAGTCAACTTGATAACTTTCCTGGATAACGCAAATGAAAACGACTGGCATCAACCAATCAAAGACTACATCCAAAAAGGAGTCTTGCCAGAAGACTCGAAGAAAAGAGTGGATGTAAAAAGAAGAGCGCCTCGATTTGTGGTCTTTAATGACACATTGTACAAGCGTTCATTCGATGGGATATTGTTGAGATGTCTCTCGAAAGAAGAGGCAGCACATGCACTTGAAGAAACTCATGCCGGTACATGTGGCGCCCATCAAGCTGGCCCAAAACTGTCAGCTCAATTAAAGCGGTTGGGTTACTATTGGCCTACTATGGTTCAGGATGCGATTAATTTCACTAAATGCTGTAAGTTATGCCAATTGCATGGAGATTTCATCCACCAACCCCCTCAACCACTCCATCCTTCTATACTGTCATGGCCTTTCGAAACATGGGGAATGGACGTTATTGGTTCCTTTACACCACCTTCTTCCAAAGCCCACAAATACATCCTGGCCATTACAGATTATTTCTCCAAATGGGCCGAAGCTATACCATTAAAAGAAGTACGAGCAGAGGATGTCACGGATTTTATAAGGACTCACGCAATTTATCGATACGGGGTTCCTTCAAAAATAATCTCCGACAATGCCCTTTATTTCAAATGTAAGGCAATGGTCAAATTGATGGACAAGTACAAATTCAAGCACAGTTTTTCAGCTAGTTATAACCCGTCTTCAAATGGTCAGGCAGAAGCATTTAATAAAGTGTTATGAAAAATCATGAAGAAAACAGTGACAAAGAATAAAAGGGACTGGCACGAGCGCCTCCCAGAAGCTTTATGGGCTTATAGAACTACTGTAAGAACTGCGACTGGTTGTACACCTTATAACTTGGTGTTTGGGTCTGAAGCAGTTTTACCTTTGGAGGTTCAAATACCTTCATTAAGAATTGCTACTCAACTAACGACCCCAAATGAAAATGTGCAAGTCCGTCTAGCTGAGCTTGAAGTATTAGACGAAAAACGACTTGCTGTTCAACAAAAGCTCGAAATTTACCAAGCTCAGGTAGCGGGGGCATTCAACAAGAAAGTTAAATTCCGATCTTTTTCAGTTGGAGACCTGGTGCTTACCGTAAAAAGACCTGTTGTCATAACTAGAAGGATGAAAGGCAAGTTTGAGGCAAAATGGGAAGGACCGTATGTGGTCACTAAGGTCTTCCTAAGAGGGGCATATGAACTTTCTGATTCAGAAGGCCGACGCATCTACCCATGTGTAAACGGAAAGTTCATCAAGAAGTTCTACACTTAAACAAAAGATTCTCACCTACTGTGTAGACCGCACACTTTAAAAAAAAAGGGGCGTGCAATGAACTACGTAAGGCTTGATCCCATTTCGGGTACGTAGGCAATCTAGTTTATAACTAGGCCCAGCCACAAAACAAAAAAAATTATTATCTCAAAAAAAAAAAAATGTAATGAACTACGGAAGGCTTGATCCCAATTTGGGTACGTAGGCAATCTAAAAAAAATATATACATAGATGCAGCCACAAAATCAAAATAACAAAAACATCTCTTTCCAAATGAAAATGATAATGTTCAGATCGAAATAACAAAACTACTATCGGTCTTTTAAAAAAAAAAACCATAAAAAAAAAAAACAAAACAAGATCCTAAACGAAAAATGATGATGACTAAGGTCTTTAATCTGACTTGAGGAATAAAGTCATAGCATTGTGGACTTTATGGAACTCTTCTTGTTGAATGTTGATTGTGTGGTTCGCTCTTTCAATTTCATAGAATCGTTCCATGTCAACATCGAGTTTGGATCGCTTAATGTCTTCGTCAATCTGCTGATGAGCCTTCAAGGAGGTTTTAAGACTAGAAAGGTCTTTTTCAATGGATGCCTTTTCAGTCTCATAATCAGTCCTTCTTCGTTGTAACTCTAATTCAGCGGCGATAATATCTGCTTCCTTGGCCTTAAGATCCTCCAAAGCTTTTTGCTTGTTCGATACAGACATAGACAAGCTGTCCATGGTAGCCAAATTTTCTTTGTTGCGACGAATCATATCATGGATGAGAGAGGAGTCGATATCTTTGCCATCTTCAATTATCTTGGTAGCTTCTAAACATTTTTCATTTAATCCAAATGAATTATGGACAGAACTGATAAACCAAGCAATTTCTGGTGGCTCAAAATCCATTGACTTACAGACATAACTCAATACATCAAGCTCCTTAATCACTTTAGCACTATGCTTCAAAATATCTTGTGTCGACTGAGAAGGAGATAGCAAGTGAAGTATGGTCCTCATGACACCAATTATAAAGACTTTGGTATGTTCTTCTAAGTTCGAGGTGGTGATCGTCGAAATACACATAGATGAGATAAAATTGGGTGGAGCATCATTCTCATCAGGTACTACTTCTTCAGAAAATTCAACATCGACATGATCGGTGGATTCGTTAAAATCAACAGGAGGTTCATCAATGTCAAAATCAACATTATGAGGTCCAGTCTGAGAATTATGAGAGATCGGAAAAGTTACATCTTCGTAATGACTAGTTTCATCATGTCTGGCACGTTTTTTCTTTCTTTTAAAATGAACCTCTGAAGTATTATCGCTATCTGATTCTACATCAGTGTAATTAGTGCCGACAAAATCATCAACCTGAGGAGTACTCTTCACAAAAACTGCTTCCAGGGAAGAATAAACTTCACGAATGTCTTTGATCACATATTTCGATTCATCTTCCCTATAAGGTTGATTTGACAACATTGTATGGATATCTTTCACAGATCTTCCTAATATACGGAAGACAACTTCTCACCCACCAACGACAATACCACCACGTACATTGACCCATACGAGTAATCTTGGGGATATGAAAACGAATGCCGGTATTTCTCCTTAAAATCAAAACCCAAGCTTTGGCAATGTTGCCTATCTTACATGGTGCCTCCCTACGGATGCTTAAACAAAAGTTATCTGATGGAACACCTTGGTCAAAACCAAATTGGCGAGCAAATCTATTTGGATAGTATGGTTCCATATACATGTCATTTCCTACTCTCACAGGTAATAAAGAAGAGCGCATTGATATCAATAGCTCAAACCTTTCGTCAGACAAATTTGCATCATCCAAATAGTCTTGATCTTCTTCTGCCGGAAAAGAGTATGGTCGATGGATAACATAGTCTTCCTCTCTCAAAATACGCCTAGCTCCATTCAATGTTCGATGTTCAGCAGGAATGCCAGCGTACTTGCTTAAATGAGGAAAATCTGCTATGAGCCCCCAGCCGCTATAAAGATCACGAAAATGCTCAGCCAACCAACCTATCACATAATACATAGGTAGAAAACTTTGACCCTCTTCTTGACAATGTACGGCTGAATTGTGAAAAGCACGGTAAATATAACCAAGAACTGAAGGCGCAAGTGAAACTTTAGTTCCATGTGCCATTAATGAAGCCATATAAAAAGTTTCGGGTCTAATTTTATAACCTTGGGTAGGAAAAACAAAACGACTCAACCATAAAGATAAAAATGCTGCAAGACCACACTCTTTTGATACATTCAGAGGAAGAGAACGAAGGTCGAACCCTTTGTCATTTTTCTGTTGGCCAAATTTTTTAGGGGGTTTAGAATTCAAACTCTCTTTAATGCCTTCAAAAATCTTCGGCCCTCGATAAAAATATTCAATCCATTGACCCCAGGTTACGTCCAAAGTCTCTGAACGGTCATATGCACCCTTACCCTTCAAATAGTCACAGATTTGGGCATGGGTCCTCAAAAGTTCAGAAATGGTAGAACAATACGAATCACCCTTCATTAACTTCTCATTGAGAGGGATAAACTCCTCATAAGGTATACCTAAAATAGGCAAGCCACCAATAACTTTCAAATCATACAAAGAAATTCCCATTTCACCGCTACTATGATGGAAAGTATTAGATAAGGGACCCCAAAGCTCAGAGAAAGCTCGCCAAACAGAGAAAGATACATTGAAGGGATATCTTGATATATAAACAGCTCCATAAATCTCTGCTTTCTTTAAAACACTTTGATTCTGACGCAGAATAAGTTCTGTCCACTCGAGGAGATATGACATGAATTGAACTTGCCCTCGAAAACGAAATTTATTACAAGCCTTCTTATCTCTCAAGACACGATGAAGGCTTGGAAAGAAATTACTGCTTACTTGGTGAGCTAAATCCCCATCATCTTTATTGTCAACATCTCCCAGAACTTTTGCTTTAAAATTGGAGCCATAGCCTCGAACATGTTTAACAACATGGTCGTCAGATGAAGAATAATATCGCAAATCACCTGAGCAAACATCCTCAATCTTAAATAGAGAAACAGGATCTTGATGATCATTGAATGCTTGAACTTCAGTCAATGAAATAGAGCGGTGGTAAGATGGCCCAATCTCTATCTCTCTTCCCAAATTATCGGGAGCTCGTTGAGAGCCAAATTCCCCAAAATTAGACATACTGCGAAAAAAAAAGAAGCAAAAGCATGTCAAAAAAAAAAAACAAAACAAAACAAAAAAAATTCTCAAGCAAGACACATGTACATAAATGACACGCACTTGCTTGTGGGGGCATCTGTTGAACGAAAAAAATTTAATTACTATTATTTATATACAATTATTTCTTTTTAAAGGCTAAAAGGAAATAATTGATTATTAAAATAATAATAATAACAATAATAAAAAAAGAAATGGTCAGTCAAATTGAGAGCAAAATTAGGAGACTCTCTACTTTCTTAACTGCCCACTCCCCTATTTCTTCTCACCCATTACGTTACATGGGTTGAGAAGTTAAAAAAAATTAAATTAAAAAAAATAAATAAATAGGCTCTATAAATAAGAGGAGTGGAGAACAAAAAAAAGGACGGACACTTTGAAAAAATCTGGGAAAGAAGGAGAGACATTTTGCATCAGAAAAAGAAACAGAGAGAAAAAAAAATCAAGAGACAATATTCCTTCAAATCGCTCAAGTTTCACAGGTAAAATATATATCCCTAAATTTCTTTTTCTCTATCCCTAAATTTCTTTTTCTTCCTGGGCTTTCTCTTGCTCTATGGTGGAATGCACTAATTTCTTTCTCTTCATCTAACATGGAATGTATCCATTCCACCCTCAAACAAAAAAATAATGGATGCACTCATCCAAAAATCTATGGAATGCACTCATTCCGCCCCAAAAATTAATGGATGCACTCATCCAAAAATCTATGGAATGCACTCATTCCACTACAAATCTATGGAATACACTCATTCCGCTCCAAATCTATAGAATGCACTCATTCTGCCCTTCATTTATTTAAAAAAAAAAATAAAGTTGTACTATTATGCTGTCAGAATTATCTTAAAAAAATAAATGTTAATTTTGATTGAGAACAGTAAAATCAAAGAAAGTACAAATTTGGCCTAAACCAAATACCTTGTCGAAATCTGAAATCAAAATAATTGCTTGAGTTAATTTCTTTGTTTTAAGCAAAGAAAGCACAAATTAATTGATAAAAAAAGAACAAGCATTCACGGTGAACACGATGTTTGATAGGCCAAACTGAATGAATATGAGCATCTATATATATATATATATTAAATCATTACATGTCACAGTAAAAAAAAAAGAAAAAAGAAAAAGAAGGCTTTATAATGATCCAAAGCCCACTCTCCATGACTGACGAAAAAAAAAACGGTGCAAAGAAGTGAGTGCAGTTATAAAATCAAACCAAGAAATATGTTATGTGTGCTTTAAAAGAAGAACAAAAGAAGATTAAATATGTTCGAATCATAACATAAAAGGGGACACAATCTTGGTCGAAGAAAAAATTCAGCTATGACTTTTGAAGGAATGATGATGTGTTTTTCAACGTTCATAAAAAAAAAAAAATATGCTCAGTAAGCATTCATCCATATGTATGAACAATGAATTGCATATGTACACAAACAGTGCCTACAGAATCCAAAAGGGCACAAACGAAAAGGCCAAAAAGACCAAATGTGTATTGCACTATATATGTTCCATGAAAAAATAATATCAGTGACATATATTATGCTTATACTCCAAAGCTAAGAAACGAAAATGGACTGTATAAAGGACTCAAGACTGAATGCTTTAAACAAAACATATCATTCAAAAGTCATTCATGATCAAATATAATATATATACATATTTATATATATAATCAGGCAAGAAAGATTGTACTTAATATATATATATATATGTATTGAAAATGATTCAAATCAAACCACTTCCTCGACTGAAAGGGAAAATAGCATACATGAGGAAAAGATGAAAGAGATCTGATCAGGGTCCTTTGATGATCTAATCATATATAAGTATATATATATATATATGTACGAATAGGATTAGACGAAAACTGAGAAACGAGGCCTCAAAATAAATTCCAAGTCAAAGAAAAAAAATGTGTATCACGCATATACAACATATACGTATAAAGAGGCTTACCTTGAAAAAAAAAAGTGTGTGTATGCTCTGTTTTATCTCTGTAAGTCTATTAAATAGACTCAGAGAGATATATCTAATAATCAAATAATATATAATAAAAATATCTTGAATTCAAAGCCAAATTTAAATTTGAATTTAAGATATTTACATTATTTGATAAAGTCAAAATATAAAACTGTCAGATTATATCTCATAATTTTAAATTCAAACTTAAAAAAATAATAATAAAATTTGAATTTTAGAATAATGATACTACCTGATATAAAATTTTAGATTATCCCCACAAATTTTTGGAATAATCAATCAAAATATTGGTCAAATAATCTCTTTATATATAAAATAAATTATTAAAAAAATATATAAAGAGATTTCAAGACATGAAATTGTCACAAAAATAATAAAATTCTAAAACCATGCGAAATGGTATGAAATTTCCAAATCCCAAATGAGCTCATCAAAATCAATTCAAAATGATGAAATATCATTCCAAAATTTCAAAGAGGTCGTTAACCTCACAAAATCTCAAAAATGGTAATTTTACCTCAAAATTAAAAGTGCACTAAAATTCAAAACCATAATAAATGGTATCCCAAAAAGAGGTCATTCACCTCTTAATTATCAAAGCATCATAAAATCTTTGAAAATACCGGAACTACGTTAGACTTGATTCCTAAAAAGGGATACGTAGGCAACTTAGTTGTTAAGACTAAGTGCAGTCGCTGATACCGCAAAATGGTATGAAAACACAAATCTCAAAATTCCATAAAAGGTCATCCACCTAGGAATTTTTCTAAATTTTCAAATGGCAAAGAATTCCTTAAAATGGTCATATACCGGAATTCTTATATTCAAATTCTAAAATATCTCAATTCGAACTACAAGTGGCTTGATCCTTCACAAAGAAGGTATGTAGGCAACTCAGTTAGCCAAAAGTACTGAGTTCAGCTGCAATTCCAAATCCATCACAGTTCTCCCTAAATTATTTAAAATTATTTAATATCATCGTAATTGGAATCAAAGGGTATTTCCTTTAAATAAAAGGATCGTAATTAAGAGGTTATTCTTATAATCTTGGATGGGTCGAACTTAAATAAATAAAATCTTATGCTATAAATTTGGCATAGGTGAAATTGTGTTTCGCATTTATATTTTTTATTTTCTAAATATGTAATTTTTGCTTAACACACACTATTCATTTCATATTTTTATTTGAGTCATGCTTTAATTTGGGCTATGTATAGAGATGTTGGACCACTACTGCTTTTTCTCCCCATGATTTTCAGGGACTTTATTTGCATGGAGGTAGATTGATATAGAATATTATGGATATTTTTTAACGAACATCCTTTGAGATAGCTTTTTACATCTAAGTCCTCTTTGAGAAAGCTTGGTCACCAAAAAAAAAAAGAGAAACAAAGGGACTCTGGCCGAAGGCTTTGCCCCAAATGGATGTTTTTATCTCTCCACTTATTTTATTAGCTTGTAAGTTCCTTTCTCACAACTCATTTTTGTTTGGTTCCCATAAAATCTGTCTAGAAACTTATGAAAACACCTGCACACCTTCGACATTATATATATATATATTTATAGAAAGGAGATCATTGCTTAATTTGCTTGCTCATCAATGTTGGTTTTCTTGGATTTTATTCAATCTTTTTATTATTATCATGGCAATTAGAATGAAATATTTTCTTCTTCGATGTCTTACTTTATTTAGATGTGTATGTTTTAAAATTTTAATTTCTACCAGTTTTCTCAAAACTTTTAGCATGCATTTTGGTGTTATATTTTGTTCTTATGGAAGATGTACTTATTACTATTTTAGATAACACATTTTTTTTAGACAAGTGGCAGTTATCTTTTGCTGTTACTTTTATTCAGTCTGCCAATTTGTTTATAGATAATGGAGTACTGATTCTTTTTAATGTAACATACAATTTTTCTCTTTAAAAGTCGTGTACCACATTGTGCCATTTTTTGTCATGATATAGATTAATAGTTCATAGATGGTTGGGAGTGGCAATAGATGACAATATTAGATTTCTCTCCAAGGTTTATGCCAATGACTCCTTTACAATGCAATATCAAATTATGCTTGTTTTTTTTTTTTTGGTTCTATTGTTGTATATGCATATTATATTCCTTTAAATTTGTGATTGGTATTATTTATTATTTGTGGTCTTACTTTTTCTCAGCTTTACAAATTTCATATAAATATTAGAATGGATTTACATTTTGTTAATTTTTTAAATTAATTTGTTCTAAGATCTCTTTCTCATGGTTTATGGTATAGACAATATTGTGTTGGGTCCTTGATGTTCGCTTTAATCAATAATGTTTTGTCTTGTGTTTGTGGTATTTTAGTTTAACTTTTAAGCCTTGAATAAGGACCTATTATTTATTTGTGGCATTTAAGTATACTATAATTTAAGTCTACAGTGGCATTTAAGCCTTGATTCTCATAAAATATAATTTAAAAATTTATGGTAGCATCCCACTTGGTTTTGCACTAAGGAATAATTTTGGCTGGTTATATATTAGTATAACTTGTTTTTATCTTTGATTATTCATATAATTGTTATTTGAGTTATTTTTCATCAATATTTATGGCTGAAAAATCTAATCTATACATATAAAAGCTTACCTAACCATCTATCAATACCAAGTGAAAAAAATTCAAACAACACACAATAAGTTTTCTTCCTTATATCAACGCAACACACAAACAAATTTTCTAGAACCTACTTCTCTAATACACACAAGTTTTCAACATTCCGTTATCACCGCAGCACACAATTTTAATCTCAGAACCTACTTCTCTATGGATGAATATATAAGATATTCAAACTCCTCTAACATTTGTATGATATTAATAAAAGAGTTAAAAGAACATAATTTCGTTCCTCTTGTAATTAATAATCAACTTAATTAACATTGCAATGCTCCTTGCCAATTCGATCCACAACCTAAAGAATATAATCAATACCTAAAATATTAATACAAAATTAAAATGAAATGATACAATAAAACCATAAAATTCATGAAATTACTTCTTACCAGTTGAAGGTCAAAATAGTGTTTTTAGGTGTTATTTGGGTTATTAATTGTTTACCGAGATTTTCGGAAACTATACTAATGAATATTAGCTAAGACTAATGATATGGAATTTAGAGGATTAACACAAGATTTTTACGTGGTTGGGGCATTAATAAGCCTTAGTCCACGAGTCAGTTCTATTAGAGCTTGGAAAGTCTTTTACAATGGAGTTTCTCTCTATGTTTTGATAGAGTAACTGTATACAAGTCGAAGAGAGATCCTTTTTCCAGTGTTCTACTGCCCGTATTTATAGGCTCATGAGAACACTGGGTCTAGGCCGGGTATGACCCAGGCCCATCAGAGATATGGATATTCTTGGCCTCTCTGGTGGAAGCCCAATATAAAAGATAAAACATACATAAATTCCATACCAGTTAAGGCCCAATAAGGTGGCCCAAGAACTATATTTCGCTCGACAAAACGGTGCTTTTGGTCTGGACACTTCGAGTTACGAGGCAGATTCAGGGGACAAGACCAGTCAGAGTACTTGGCAGTGCAGATCTGAAACAACGGTGTGCAATCCCGAGGTGGCCTTTTCCGCAGGTGAAAAGTAGGGAGAACATCCACGCGGAGTGGGGCGGCTTCAGGGTCCTGGACGCTTTTTCCACCAACCGGGGACGACGTGATCCGGGTTCGTTTACCTTTGTCCCTCTTCATTCACCACAGGCCCGAACCGTTACCAGGCTCCGGGACAAGGAACGTATACCGCCGGGGGGGGGGGGGTCCGAGCTGTCTGCATGTCTCTCGGATGACTGTCCCGGATAACCATACCGGAGCCCCCGTCTGGCCCAAAATTGCACTAGGCCTGTGCCCCCTTGGATATTCCCGTACCAAAAGGCCTTGGGCTGGGCCCACATTTTGAATGCCCTGACCATGGGCTTGGACGGTCGTTACGGGGCCACGCAGGAAATGGGGATAACATTTACCCCCCAAGCCTTCACCTAGGCCCGCCAGGAGGAGGCTTGCATTGCTCCCGGACGCTCGCACGGTTGCCTTCCCAGTTCCTGCTTGGGATCGTGGGTCCGTGACAGAGGGCAGTGATGCTGGCCGTATGCTGGGCCCGGACCGTTTACCAATGTCCGGGCACGTTTACCTTAGTCCCGCTTCGTGGCAAGGGTACACGTGTCACCAGGTGATTGCTGCACGGATCTTGAAAGGTCGCCTAGCCATCTCAAGGGTCGCTAGGCATAGGCTAGTGTGTCAGCACAGATCACGAAGCGTTCCATCCGCACGGGGGTCCATCATTAATACTCTTGGGTTAAGGTGGACCGTAGGATGGGGTGACCTTTGGCATCCGCCCCTCCTAGGCCGTTAGATCTGAGATGGTGAGGATCCAACCTGAGAGGGCTCATAAATATCCCTGCACGATTCTGGACCGTCCGATGGGGAGACACCTGTCCGTTGGATCGGAGGCCAGGATTTGGGGCCTTAATAAATACCCCACGAACGCTAATTTGACATTTTTACACTCTCGAGCCATTTCAAGAACCGATAAGCTTTGCCCAAGCTTTGCATGTTCGATATCGCCGACAGCATACACCATCTTCTGCTGACTCTGCGTCGTTGCCTGTTCCCCAGAACCCCAGCGTCTGCCCTTCTGCCTGAAGACGCGTCCTGGACCTGTCCTGTCGACGAACTGCTGCACCATTTCAAGAATGAAGTTTTGCCGTTCTTACAGTCGGACAACCACCACCTTCTACGACCAACAACTCACAGTAAGTCCTCTCGACCCTCTTCATTAATATACGAACTTATGCTGTTCTTTTAATTCACATGTTTAGGTTGCTAGACCTTGATTACGTTTAGGAGTTGTTAGGAAGGCTGCCTGGTTCGGGTTGCTCCGTATCCGGATGCATCCCGGACAGATGGTGGAGCCTTGGTAGCTCTTTTTCCATTCTCGATCGGGATCCTGTGGTTCCTCGGCAATCCCGGACCCGATCCGAAGGGGCTCCAAGCAGTCCTTAGGAGACCCCTCGTACCTTAACCGACTTTCTTGGGTTTAGGTACTGACTGCTTGGCTTTCTTTCTTTGTTCCCAGATCACCAACTATGCCCACGGGCATTACTCTCCATTCCGAGGAAGAAGTCAACACGGCCCCGATCGTCTTCTCTGGGTCCCGGACACCCAAGGGTAATAGGTGGGAAATGGACGTGGCGCCCAACCTATTCCGGAATTACCGGATGATGTACCACCTGGAGAAGAGTCTGGGCATAGAGTCCACTCCCGGGCTCTTCCAAAATCGCATGGCCAGGATTGAGGAGCAGGCACACACGTCCGTCGAGGGATTCAGGGTCTGGAGCGCAGGCCACATCAGCGCGGGAGCCACGCTCCCGCTTCACGATTACTTTGTGCAGTTCCTGACGTATGTGGGGATCGCGCCATTCCAGCTTCTGCCTCAAGCGTACCGGCTACTCGCTGGATGGCGGGTGTTTTGTATTGCGAAGGAGATTGTGGAGCCAACCCCCACGGAGATCTTGTACTTCTACAAGATGGAGCCGCATGTCAACGTTAAGGACAAAACCCTGGCGGCTTTTACAGATTGAAGCAGCGGAGTAGCTACCCTGCTTCTACCAGCTCCTAGAAGCACCCCCCGGACGTCCCTCACTACTGGTTCATGACGCCCGGGTTCCTCGTGGAGAAGAACCCCACATTGCTGCTGGACTTCCAGCGAGTGGGTAAGTACTTTCCTGGTCCCTCTTTTTTTGTTTCTTTGTTTCATTCTTTTTCGTCGTTTCTCATCATGTCTCCCGGGTGGCAGGGCCTTTCGCTCAAACTCCCCTCACCAAGTTCATTATGGAAAGGAGGAAGTTTTACTCCGAACTGAGCGCGGACGAACTGGACGTAGGCGGCTACGTCAACACGGACAACCTCTGATTGGTCGGGATGCTCACGGCATCCCCAAACCATCGTCATCCCGAACCTTCGGGGCATCGCCTGCGAGAAGAATGTCGCCATCCAGGAGCAGTTGGCCTTGGACCACATTGCCAGAGTGGAGAAAGCGGCGCGAGCCGACGCGGCCCAGCGCAAGAAGGACCAGGCCCCGACGGAGGCGGCCACTTCGGGGGAGCTGGAGGAGCTCTTCGAGGACGCCCTACCAAACACTGGGACTCCCGGGGCTAGCGTATCGGGGTGAGGTAACTCCCCTTTAATCTTAACTTATGCTCCCCAAGTCGGGGACTTATCTAGGGATAGGCTAGTACCCCCGAGCCCCGTGTTTGGGGCCGACAGGGAGATGAGACCTTCAACCCCCATCCCCGTAGGCTCGGAGGTCCTTATGTTCTTATCTGGGTTCCTTCACTATAGGAATTTCCTGAACCCGGACGACATGGGGGATCGAGTCCATTCATTTTCTTTAGAGGAGTTGAGTCGTGCCCGGGGCATATATGAGGGTTCGTCCTGGGTCATTATTAGCTTTGACATGTGTTTTTGTTCCTGTTTGGTTTGCCATCCTAACTCCCTTTTCTGTGCTTTTACAGGAGACTTCGATATGTCAACTCCTGCCAGCGAAATGAGGCGGCTCCTCAAGGACAGGGCGGCCAGGAAAACCAGTGAGGCGACGGGCCCAAAGCCCAGCCTCAACAAGGAAGCATCCGGGACGGAGCTTCGTCCTGGTGGGGGAGCCCTTGCCGCGGTCCCCATTCAAGCCGTGGAGTAGGCTGCAGGCTCCGCCCAACACCTGTTAATTAACTTGGAGGCGGGTGCAGCGGCCAGCCGAAGCTCTGGGAAAAGGGGCCTGGACACTGGCGCCGAAGAGGCCAACACCGGGAAGAGGCCCCGGACGAGGCGGGCTGGCTCGGTTGACGAGTCACACGGTGAGAGTCGGCTGGCCGCGAAGGACGTCCCCTCCCTACCTGTTCTCCCCATACGTCTGACTCTTCTCGAGGAGGGGGAGTCCGCCTTGCGGGATGAGCAGTCCCGGCTGATCAACCGGACCTGGGAAAATGGTCAGGGCTGGAGGGACGAAATGTATAGGGCCCTAACGACTCGCCGTCAGGTAGAATTTGCAGAACGTCCAGCCGCGTTCAACGCCCCTCAGCCGATCATGGATCGGCCAGCAGCCGAAACGGGCTTCAGCCCTAAACTCGGACAGGACACGCCCCCCCTGGCAGCTGACCTACTAGACTAGGTGGGTAACACCATGTCCAACCTCCAGCTCAAGAGGTATGCCACGATAGCCAACCCGGACGTGCTGTTCATCTCCCAGGTGCTTCGCCACCAGGCCACTGCGGTAACTTTTACTTATCTCTTATTTTCCCCCTCTTACTTGTTGATGAGGATTTTTCCTAACTTTTCTTTGCTCCAGATTGATCTGTTGTCCCATCGGAGTGCCGATTTGGTGGGAGATGGCCCGTGCCCAAACGAAGATGGAGATGGCCAAGTTGGAGTTGGAGGCGGCCGTGAATCAGAGGGAGGCCACCAAGGAGGCCCTTGGCCGGGAGATGGCCCGTGCCCAGACGGAGCGCGAGGAGTTCGACCGCGCCAAGTTCGGATTGGAAGAGGCGTTGTCCCGGAAATCAAAGGAGGCCGATGAGCGGGCAACACTTTTGGAGGCGGCCGCGGCTCAGGCTGTCCTAGATAAGGAGGAGATCCAGACCTTAAAGGTCCGGGTCTGGGAACTGGGCGACTCTCTCCTTGAGGAGAAGGCGGCGCGCGAAATATCCCGCCGCAAAAAGGAGGAGGCCGAGGGCATGCTGGAGGTCACCTTCGATGAGGCCATTTACATGGCCTGGTGCAAAAACAAGAGTATGAACCTCCTTGTCTTCCCTGATCCGGAGTCAAAGCGGGCCGAGTTCAAGGCCAAGGAGAAGGAGGACGCGGAGCTCCGGGCAGATGAAGTCTAGGCCCGAATCCCGGCCTTGTCCCCCCTTCTCTTTTATTTGTTTACTTTCTTTGTAATTTTGACTTGTAACTAAGTTCAAAACACTGCTATTTTCTCCGGTTTTATATAGGTTTCTTTTCGTTATCTCGAGTAGAAATTTCATTTTGTCACCGCGACTAATTGATTGTGAGGTTTTGGTCCCGGTTCCAACGCCCTGGACTAGACCGAACGACTTAACTTGCCGAGCTTTTAATCCTGGCTCCAAGGCCAGGGCCACTAGGGCTTAGTTTAACCTTGAACCTTGTTCTCCCTTTATTAGTTATACGTCGTGGATTTGCCCTGGGCATACCGGACGTTCCTTTTTCCCGGACACCACTCATCCGGAGCAGGATGAGCCTTGGTCTCGGTCCTTTATAATTATATGTCCCCGGGCACCGGTCGTCTGGGGTGGGACTGGCCTTGGGCTCGGTCCTCTTAACTTTGTACACCAGACATTGTTTGTCCGGGGTGGGACCGGCCTCGGGCCTCTTAACTTTATACCCCCGGACCTCGATCGTCCGGGGTGGGACCGGCCTTGGGCTTGGTCCTCTTTAGTTATTCCCCCAGACATCGTTCGTCCGGGGTGGGACCGGCCTCGGGCTCGGTCCCCTTAACTTTGTACCCCCGAACATTGTTCGTCCGGGGTGGGACCGGGCTTGGGCTCGGTCCTCTTAACTTTATACCCTTGGACCTCGATCGTCCGGGGTGGGACCGGGCTTGGGCTCTGTCCTCTTTAGTTATTCCCCCGGACATCGTTCGTCTAGGGTGGGACCGGCCTTGGGCTTGGTCCTCTTATTTTTGTACCCTTGGACATTGTTGGTCCGGGGTGGGACCGGCCTTGGGCTCAGTCCTCTTAACTTTGTACCCTCGGACATTGTTCGTCCGAGGTGGGACCGGCCTTGGGCTCGGTCCTCTTAACTTTATACCCCTGGACCTCGATCATCTGGGGTGGGACCGGCCTAGGGCTCGGTCCTCTTTAGTTATTCCCTCGGACATCGTTCGTCCGGGGTGGGACCGACCTTGGGCTCAGTCCTCTTAACTTTGTACCCCCGGACATTGTTCGTCCGGGGTGGGATTGGCCTTGGGCTCGGTCCTCTTAACTTTATACCCCCGGACCTCGATCGTCCAGGGTGGGACCGGCCTTGGGCTCGGTCCTCTTTAGTTATTCCCTCGGACATCGTTCGTCCGGGGTGGGACCGACCTTGGGCTCAGTCCTCTTAACTTTGTACCCCCGGACATTGTTTGTCCGGGGTGGGACTGGCCTTGGGCTCGGTCCTCTTAACTTTATACCCCCGGACCTCAATCGTCTCGGGTGGGACTGGCCTTGGGCTCGGTCCTCTTTAGTTATTCCCCCGGACATCGTTCGTCCGGGGTGGGACCGACCTTTGGTGTAGAGTCCAAGAACTTTACTTAGCTAGTTAGATAGTAGTATTATAGTATTTATAGCATTATCTTTGTAACTGTGGATTTTTGGTTCAGACCGGGAATTATTTGGACACTCATAGTAGTACTTATAGATTTTCTAAGTTTAACCTATAGTTTAAGAATATTAATGTTAACCTAAGGTTTGATTATATGACTGATATTAAGAATAATATTTATTATACTATAAGGTTTAGATAAGGACCAATAGGATTTTAAACACATGTTATGAATGGGTGATTAAGGATTAAGTATTTTAAGGATTAAATTTAATAAGGAGTAAAGTTTGAATGCTATAAGGTCAGTCAGCAGCTTTGAATACGTTGAGGGCTTAGTCAAGGCTGTTTACTCCATTCAAACTTAGCTAAAAATGTGTAATTTCATGTTTGATTAATCAGCGTGTGCCGATATATCGCAGCTATAGGGGGCGATATATCGCAGCACGTAGATACGAAAAACACGAGACGATGCACGACAGCCTTGGGCATACTGGCCCAGGCGATATATCGCCTACAGGGGGCGATATATCGCCTCCTTCAGTATATTTCAAAAGGTTTTGAATTCTTTTTCCTTTCAGCCATTCAACCTCTTGATAAGTCCAGCATCTTTTGAACGAGTCTTCAGCCTCTGCTGAACGATTATTCAAATTATTTTCACCTAAAAAGCTATTATTTTTATTCAAGTAAAATTAAGATCCTTTCATTCCTAAACTCTATAAATAGGACCTAGTACCCAGCCATTATTCACCTTTTGCTCTAAGTTCAGAGGCTACAAGTGCTAAGTGAGTGTGAGAGTGTAAACACCTGGGTTGGGGAATCATAAGCTTGATCATCATAAGCTTATCAAACACTTTGGGAAGTAAGGTTCTATAGTATTTCGATTCGAGGTTTAGATTGGTCTACAAGTCTTCAAGGTATTTCCACACTCAAGTTCATTGGTTTTATGTTATTTTCTTTCTCATAGTCTTCTACTCAGTCTTCTAACCTCATTCTTATTTTGGTTAGGAAATCTAAGAACTTGCTCATAAGTTTTTGGTAAGTATGTTTCTCAAAGGTTTAGTCATTCCATTCCTTCCATCCTTTTCATTACTTTTTCTTCAATCTACTCACCCTGTTATACATGGTTTTAGGAGTGTTCCAAAAGTCCCAACGTTGTCCTCTTATCCCGGTAACTTTAGTAAGGAAAATAGGATAGAAATGCATATGTTATATGTCCTATATGTCATCTTATGTTTCTTATGTTATGATAAGTGTTATGATATATATGTTTGTAGGCTTGGGCATATGACCCATATGACTAACAAGACCCCAAATAGATTATGGGCATATGACCTACTTTGCTAGTAGGACCCCACTAATCTCATGGGCATATGACTTGTTTAGTCTATGGGACCCCAAGTAATAATGACCATTATAGTATGTGTATGTAATAAGTGTTATGTTATGTGTTTATGTTTATTATGAAATTTATGTATATGAAGTATGTGTTAGATTTTTCCTTGCTGGGCATTAGGCTCATTCCTTTTTGTTTAAATGTGCAGGAAAATAGCTATTAGTGGCGGTAAGGTTCGTGGATTCTTGGAGATTGTGTATCGATGGTGAATGGATTCAAGGAGTCGAGAGTTCGATTTCGAGGATGTAGTCTTTTATTTATGGGTTTATGTGTAATTTTTCTGCACTTTCTATGTAACTCCTTTATTTTAAATTATGTTTTATTTTTAAGACAATGGGATCCCATATCCTTATTGATATTTTTGTAAGTAACTCTTATTTTACAAGTTTTCTAATAAAATTATGGTATTTTCGCAATGTAAGCTTTATTAAGGATTTGTACGTATAGTTTCGTTAATGGTCCAAAAGTCTAGAGTAGTTGGGTCATTACATTTGGCTCTGTCCTCTTAACTTTGTACCCCCGGACATTGTTCGTCCGGGGTGGGACCGGCCTTGGGCTTGGTCCTCTTAACTTTATACCCCCGAACCTCGATCGTCCAGGGTGGGACCAGCCTTGGGCTCGGTCCTCTTAACTTTGTACCCCCGGACATTGTTCGTCCGGGGTGGGACCGGCGTTGGGCTCGGTCCTCTTTAGTTATTCCCCCGGACATCGTTCGTCCGGGGTGGGACCGTGGGGTTTGCGTCACCCGGACCTCGTTGGTCCGAGCCGGAACTAGCCTGAGCTTGCGCCCCGCCAGGTATTTGCTTATACCCAGGATACCCCCCGCAAGTGAGCGGAGATGGGTCTGGGGTCACTTGAGAAAGATTATCATTTTTTTACAACATTTCTTTATGATGTTTTGTACACGCCATTTTTATTATTCAAAGGGGGTCGCCCTGAGGCGTACACGGTTTACAATGAAAATACTAAATTGGAACGCGCTCTCCCAACTACTGGTAGTATTTATGGAGATGCTCCGCGTTCCAGGCTCGCGGGACCTTCGAGCCATCGAGCCACTTTAAGCGGTATGTCCCGGGGTACACCTCGTGCTGGACCTCGTACGGCCCCTCCCAATTTGGGCCCAGAACCCCCACTCTCGGATCTTGAGTAGCAGGGAAGACTCTTCGCAAGACCAAGTCGCTGGTTCCAAACTTTCGGCATTTGACTTTGAAGTTGAAGTACCGTACGATCTTGCCATGGTACATCTTTAGCTACACCTGCAATTCCTCTTGGATCTCTTCGATGAGATCTAGTGATTCTTGGAGTAAGGCGTGGTTCTGGGCGGGGTCATGCGTGTCTCGTCGGTGGGACGAGACGGTCGTTTTGATCGGGATGACGGCTTCGCATCGATAGACCATGGAGTAGGGGGTGTGGCCGGTTGATGTCCTCTCGGTCGTCCGGTAAGCCCATAGTACACGGGGCAGTTCCTCGGGCCATTTGCTCTTGCAGGCCTGGACTTTATTCTTCAGCGTCCCCTTTAGGATTTTGTTCACGGCTTCTGCCTGCCCATTTTCCTGGCGCCTGGCGACCGCGGAGAAGCTCTTGACGATACCGTGCCTTTCGCAAAAATCCATGAAGTGGGCGCTGTCGAATTGCTTCCCGTTGTCGGACACGATTTTGTAGGGGAGGCCGTACTGACACACTATGTTATTGATGAGGAAATCTAAGGCCTTTTTGGAAGTGA
This sequence comes from Humulus lupulus, assembly GCF_963169125.1. NCBI lineage: Eukaryota > Viridiplantae > Streptophyta > Magnoliopsida > Rosales > Cannabaceae > Humulus > Humulus lupulus. Next base: position 243,758,654 of record NC_084795.1, on the reverse strand, counting down.
TTGTGTTCATGGGCTCCGCCTCAACCCACTTTGTGTAATAGTCCACGGCCACGATGGCATACTTTACCCCTCCCTTCCCGGTCGGGAGGGATCCGATGAGATCAATCCCCCAGATTGCGAAGGGCCAGGGGCTAGTCATCAAGGTTATTTCTGTCGGGGGGGCCTGCGGGACCTTCGCGTACCTCTGGCACTGTTCGCACTTGCGGATGTAGTCAATACAGTCTCTCTTCATGGTTGGCCAGAAGTATCCTGGCGCAGAATCTTCTTGGATAGGCTGGGCCCGGCAGTGTGATCTTCGCAAAAACCTTCGTGCACTTCATGCATGATGGCGCTCAGTTTAGTCCTGGACACACACCTGAGGTAAGGCATGGACAAACCCCAGCGATAGAGCTTTCCGTCCATCATGACATATCGGTGGACTTGATACTGGAGTTTCCTGGCTGTGGCCCGGTCGGCTGGAACCTCCCCGTCTGTCAGGTAGCGGATAAGTGGTCCCATCCAAGACGTGGAGTGATCGATGGTGTGGACCGCGAGGGCCCTGATGCTTGGGATGGGGAGATGGTTGACGGGGACCAGCCCGGCCAGCTCTGCCTCGGCATCAGTGGCCAGTTTCGCTAGTGTATCCGCGAAGACATTTTGCTGTCGGGGGATCTGGCGGATGGAGTGCTTTGTAAATGCCTGTAGCATTTCTCTCGTCTGGGTCACATAGGCCACCATTCTCTCTCCTTTAGTTTGATATTTCCTCTAGATTTGTCTGACAACTAGCTGGGAATCGCTGTAGATTTCCAGGTTCGCTACCCCTACCTCTCGGGCCAAACGCAGCCCGGCTAAGACAGCTTCATGCTCCGCCTTGTTATTCGACACCTTGAACTGGAAACAGAGAGCATTTTGTAACTGGTGCCCCTGTGGTGATACCAAGATGATCCCGGCCCCAGCCCCGTTTTCATTCGAGGCTCCGTCCACGAAGACTTTCCATACGGGTGCCGCTGGGGCCCCGGGAATACTGTCTTCCTGAGACACCCCGGAACACTCAATGATGAAATTGGTCAAAGCCTGCCCCTTGATAGACACCCTAGGGACGTAGGATATATCAAACTGACTGAGCTCCATGGCCCACTTCAGGAGTCTTCCCGATGACTCGGGCTTCTGTAACACTTGCCGCAGGGGATGGTTGGTCAGGACCTTTATGGCGTGGGCTTGAAAATAAGGCCAAAGCTTTCGGGATGCCATCAGCAGGCAGAATGTCAGCTTTTTGATCAATGGATAACGAGACTTAGCGTCAAGCAATCGCTTGCTTACATAGTATAGCAGGAGCTGTGCCCTTTCTTCCTCCCGTACTAACGCAGCACTGATCGCGTGCTCGGTCACGGCCAGGTATAGATATAGAGGCTCCCCGTCTACCAGTTTTTCCAGGATTGGGGCTTGGGCCAGGTGTTCTTTCAGCTTACGAAAGGCCTCTTCGCATTTGGTTGACCATTCGAAATGCTGGCTTCCCCAAAGGACGTTGAAGAACGGGATGCACTTGTCCGTGGCTTTGGAAACGAAGAGGCTCAAGGCGGCTATTCGCCCCGTCAGGCTTTGTACGTCCTTATGCTTCTGGGGAGAGGCCATATCAATCAGTGCCTTGATCTTATCTGGATTGGCTTCTATTCCCCGGAAACTCACTATGAAGCCCAGGAACTTCCCGGAGGCCATGCCAAAAGTGCACTTTTTGGGATTCAGCTTCATCCCGTACTTCCGAATGACTGCGAAGGCCTCTGCCAGGTCATTCGAATGGTTCCTGGACGTCTTGGACTTGACCAGCATGTCATCAATGTAGACCTCCATGTTTCGCCCTAACTGGGCCTGGAACATTCGATTGACGAGCCTTTGGTAAGTTGCTCCGGCGTTCTTCAGTTCGAAGGGCATGACTATGTAGTAGTAGATTCCCTTGTCGGTTTAGAAGCTGGTGTGCTCCTGATCTGCCACGTGCATAGAGATCTGATTGTAGCCAGAGTAAGCGTCCATGAAGCTCAAGATCTCGTACCCAGACGTAGCATCCACCATTTGGTCGATCCGGGGCAGCGGGAAATAGTCTTTCGGGCAGGCTTTGTTGAGGTCCGTGAAGTCGATGCACGTTCTCCATGTCCCGTTTGGTTTTGGTACCAAGACGGGATTGGCCAGCCACACGGGGTACACAGCCTTGCGTATGAAGTTGATAGAAGACAGCTTCTCAACCTCCAGCTTAAGGGCCTCGGCTCTCTCTGTCCCCAAAGGCCTGCGTTTCTGGCGGACCGGGGTCGCGTTTGGGTCAATACTTAACGTGTGGTAGATGATATTGCGGTCGATCCAGTCATGTCTGAGTGAGACTAGGCCAGGATATCCTGGTTTCCCTTAACTTGGGCGATGATGGCGGCCCGAACGTCTGCCGGCAAACTTTTTCCGACTTGGATGATCCGGGTCGGATTGGTGTCACTGATGCACACCTCTTCTATCTCGTCCATTGGTTCCAGGATGCGGTCGTCCCCTATCCGCGGGTCCAGGTCATCTTCTTCCCAGACCATCCTCTCGGCAGGTGGGGGGGGGGGGGGGGGAATCGGTTCGACGAAGTCCTCAACAGGTTCTTCCCGGATCATGTATATGGGCCAGGCCGACACATGGTAGCACTTCCGGGCGCTCTTCTGGTCTCCCCGAATAGTCCCTACCCCTCAGTTGTCGCAGGGGAACTTCATGCAAAGTGACGAATGGAGGTGATGGCTCCGAACTCGACTAACGCGGGCCGGCCAAAGATGACGTTGTAAGCGGTGGGGCAGTCCACCACTAAAAAGGTGCAGAACTTGAACAAGTGTTGCAATTCACTCCCCAGCGTAACGGGTAGTTGGATCTTTCCCATGGGGAGAAGTGCATCTCCGTTGAAGCCATAAATCTGGGTCAGGCACGATGCCAGATCCACTTCAGTCAAGCCAATGGCAGTGAAAGCGGGCTTGAACAACAAGTTGACGGAGCTCCCGTCATCCACCAACACGCGGGACACCAACTTGTTGGCAATTTGAGCATCAATGACCAGCGTGTCATGGTGCAGAAAGTGGACACTGCGGGCGTCGTCCTCCGTGAAGGTGATGGGGAGGTTCATCAATTTAGGGCGCTGAGCCGGGGCCTGGACGAGGGCGCACACCTCCTAATCATGGTCTAGCTCGCTTAGGTAGCGCTTTTGGTCATTCCTGGACGGTCCTCCTAGGTGAGGTCCGCCCGAGATGGTGGCCACATGTCCGTCAACTCGAGGGGGTGCCATCCCGGAGGGGTAAGGCGTTCCGGGGCTGGGAACCTGCGCGACGGGGGCCCTCTGAGGGGCCTGCAACGTGGGTCCCTGTGCATATCCTCCCTGAGGGGGGTATGCCCGGGGCCCGCCGACAGGCCCGGGACTCCCACGGGCATCCTAACCCACTGGTGGAGGTGCCCCAGCTTAATGAGATTTTCAATCTCATCCTTGAGCTGCCGGCATTCTTTGGTGGTGTGGCCCACATCCTTATGATAGGCGCACCTTTTGCTGGTGTCCCTCGGATTCCTTCCCCCTTTGAACATGGGGCTAGGCTTTCGGTAGTGAATCGCCCTTTCTGTGGCCAGGTAGATGTTCTCCCTGGTGTCCACCAGATTGGTGTATTCTGAATATTGGGGTTCGTAGCCCCTCTTTCCCTTTTTGAGGCTCGGGCTGGTTCTGGCTTTTGCCAGATCGCTTCCCCCGGGAGGGGTTCACGCTCGCCTCAGTCGCTCTTGCCTGCGACTGCTGGGGCCCGACAGGGGCGATGCTGTGTCCTGCCGACGCAATGCCATACCCGGAGAAGTGGGTGGATTGGGTCGAGGCATACCCTGAAGTGGCAGGGCCATACACCGTAGGAGTGTAGCTAACTCCAGGCATGACGGGCGGTCCCGGGGCAATGGGGGGCGCGGTATAGGACTGCGCAGGGAACTGCCCCCCATATCCAGGGAACGCCTGGGGGACAGGCTGTGGAGCCGGAGGCCACCCAAAAGCCTGGATCTGAGCTTCCTCCCAGTTGATGAATCCTTGGGCCCTCCTGATGAACTCTTCCAGGGTAGCAGCCTTGCTACGCTGCATGTCATCCCAGAGGGGGGACCCGGCCTGAATTCCGGACTGTAGCGCCACCAGGCGCTGTCCGTCGTCCACTTTCGTCTTGGAGGCTTCCTAAGTGAAGCGCTGGATGTAGGCCCTTAGTGTCTCCATGGGGAGTTGTTTGATATTTGCGAGGGCGCTGATTTACATGTCCATCCTCATGGCGGCCACGAACTGCTTGCGAAATGCTGACTGCAGCCCGGACCAGGATTGGATGGATCCTGGCTTAAGTCTCTTCCACCACTCTTCAGCGAGACCGCCCAAAGTGATCGAGAAGCAGAGGCACTTGCCGTCGTCACTGATGTGGGCCACTGTCATGAGCTGGTTGTATCGGGACAGATGGTCCCTGGGGTCGGTGTTTCCAGTATAGGCAGTGAGGCTTGGCATCTTGAACCCCTTGGGGAGTATGGCGTCCAGGATGTGCCTCGCGCATGGCTCTTTATCCTCTTCATCGGAGTCAGTGTCTGCGCCTTCTTGTTTGCGGGCCAAACAATCTGTGACCTTTTTCAGAGCGGCCAGCTGCTCCATGAGCTGCCTGGCCGTGCCATCCTCTAGGGGGATTCTTTCGTTCCTCCTGTCGTTGATGTTGTTTCTGAGGTCGCCACCTCGCGGGAGGATCTTTTCCTTGCGGGCCCGCTCTTTCCAAGCATTCAGTCCGTCGTGTAAGTCTATCCGGGACGTATCATCCCCTAAACTGAGGGCATAATGTTCCTCGCTGCGAGGTCGTTCCCGATGGTTCTTGTTAACCGAGGCACTCGGGTGCAAAGATCTCTCCCGCCCGTCTCGCCCTGGGGCGTGCCGGGACTGCGCGTTTCTCGGCCGCGTCCCCTGCGGATTGATCGGGTGGCCTCATCCTGGGATGGGGCACACCTTTTCTTTCCTAGGGAGCGATCGGGAATGGCCCCCAGCCTTTGCGACGGGGGTGGTCTTTTCTCGGGTCTTTCCACCGGCCTTCGTTTTCTCCCTGTCCGGGTTTCTTGGAGCTGGCTCAGGAAACGGTTTTGGGGGAGGGACCAGGCTTGCTCCTTCGGGGACCCCGGCTCGCGCCTGTGGAGCGGGCTTCTGCGCTCCTGGAAGTGGGCCAGTCGTGTGATTGGCTGTCGGACCCTGTGCGGCTATGAATGCCTGAAGGGACTCTTGCATCCGCTGGTGCGCCTCCGCTTGCTTAGCGATCCTGGCCTGCTGGTCCAGGACTTGCTACCTCAGTCTGGTCACCTCCAGATCCTGTTGGTTGGGCTCTTCTTCTGGGATCTCGGGATCCGCAGCTTCGTCGTGGTACTCCTCATTTTCCTCTTCGTAATACTCCTCATTCTCTTCTTCGTACTCTGTCCCACCTTCATAGTCTTGTGACTCCTCATGGTGAGATGTTTGAGGAGGTGCGTTCTCGAGCGGATCCTGAGGGGGGTGCTGTGAAGGTCGCAGGTCTCCGTTGCCCTGTTCGGGATTGCTAGGGTCGAAAGTGGTGTGTCGTGTGTTCACCATTGTAGTAAAGGCTTGACTTTAGCACTGGCTTTCTTCAGCTCTCAATGAAAGCACCAAACTGTTTACCGAGATTTTTAGAAACTATACTAATGAATATTAGCTAAGACTAATGATATGGAATTTAGAGGATTAACACAGGATTTTTACGTGGTTGGGGCGTTAATAAGCCTTAGTCCACGAGTCAGTTGTATTAGAGCTTGGAAAGTCTTTGACAATGGAGTTTCTCTCTATGTTTTGACAGAGTAACTGTATACAAGTCGAAGAGAGATCCTTTTTCCAGTGTTCTACTGCCCATATCTATAGGCTCATGAGAACACTGGCTCATCAGAGATATGGATATTCTTGGCCTCTCTGGTGGAAGCCCAATATAAAAGATAAAACATACATAAATTCTAGACCAGTTAAGGCCCAATAAGGTGGCCCAAGAACTATATTTCGCCCGACAAAATGGTGTTTTTGGTCTGGACACTTCGAGTTACGAGGCAGATTCAGGGGACAAGACCAGTCAGAGTACTTGGCAGTGCAGATATGAAAACAGCGGCGTGCAATCCCGAGGTGGCCTTTTCCGCAGGTGAAAAGTAGGGACAACATCCACGCGGAGTGGGGCGGCTTCAGGGTCCTGGACGCTTTTCCCACCAACCGGGGACGACGTGATCCGAGTTCGTTTACCTTTGTACCTCTTCATTTACCACAGGCCCGGACCGTTACCAGGCTCCGGGACCAGGCACGTATACCACCGAGGGGGGGGGGGGTCCGAGTTGTCTGCATGTCTCCTGGATGATTGTCCCGGATAACCATACCGAACCCCCCGTCTGGCCCAAAATTGCACTAGGCCCGTGCCCCCTTGGATATTCTCATACCCAAAGGCCTTGGGCCGGGCCGACATTTTGAGTGCCCTGACCATGGGCCTGGACGGTCATTACGGGGCCACGCTGGAAATGGGGATAACATTAATAACTTAAAAATCTGTTTTAAAAAGCCCCAACAAAAGCCTAGGCTTATGACCCCTAACTTGATATGTGTCTCCAATTTTTAAAAAATGAATATACAAGGGAAGCAAGCCCAACCCAGGAGTGTGAACACACTATACAGGAGAATGGATGTGCAGATGTGGAAATGGGAACGACAGAGAAAGAACAAAGAAGAAACAGGAAGCAGAGAAAAAGAAAGAAAGGAATACGGAAGAAACTCAAACAATAGGACCACCAAACTCAATTCACTAATCTTCATGAATCTAGTACACAATCTTACTAGTTCTGGCAGCAGTCTACAAACACGGTTCATCAAAACCCATACCCTTCTTTGGATTCTTTTTCTCTACTTGCTTCTCAAATCAAAGCTTATAGTTATTTATATAGGCACCCTTTGACCTTTTTCAATTTATATTTTGTGCCAAATTAAAGGTTTATACTTTACTATACTATATACTTAATTCACTTGGCACAAAGAAAAGTCAATCTTTAAATATCTGGACACACTAAAAAGGTTCTGACTATTGCGGTGCCAACACTCAAACACTTGTCACTTTTGTAAATTTTAATAGCAATACTCGAAAGGTCTCATACGTGATTAAAGTTCAACTTATTAATTATTAGTTTGAAATTATTTTAAACATTATCAAGTCCATTGTCTCAATTAGTATATGTTATTAATCTTAATTGGGATTTATAGTTTATGTACTTACCAATTCATATTTTCCTGCACACAACACTAAATGAATTTTACTGATCAAAATGAGATTAGAAGTAACGAAAATGATTTGTTTTAAATAAATTTTAAAAAGTTGTATTTGCTACAAGCTAGGTAAAGTTGATGTATTACATTTTATGTTGATACTTGATGCATATGGCCCAGTTAAGTTTGCTATATAATTTATAGTATTATTTCCTAGACGATTTTCAAGGACTTTTTCTGGTTTTTTTTTAAAATTAATTTTTAGGAGGATTTCAAATATAGTTTTGAAGCCAAAAAATAGGCAAACAAAATGAAATCATTTTCAAAATCTTGCACTGGCCCAATAGTACTAGTTATCTTTCAAAACTGCTCTGACGACTGCTTGCCAACTTGGAGGCTTTATCCATGAAAAACATGTATATTGCAGCTTAAACAATTTAGCCAACTACTTAATAGTGAGAATGACTTAAGCAAAAAATGGAAATGAAAAAGTAGGTTGGATCTTGCTCCGAGGTACAAGGTTGCATATAGAGTATTCATTAGTGTTCATTTCATAACAGACATATGTTGATTAATTAATTATACCAAAATGAAAGAGGCAACACTCATAGCAAAAAATTCAACACTGATAGCAATAAGTTCCCTGAAGAAAACCATTCCCTGAAGTTCATCGACCCAATGCCTAGATTGAAGCATAGCAATAAATTCAACACTACAACACTGTAAGTTCATCGACCCAATGCCCAGATTCATTGCAATACAACACTACAACACTCATAGCAATAAATTCAACACTCATAGCAGTAGCATCTAGATTGAAGCATCAATACAACACTTAAATTAAAACCTAAAAAATTAATTTAACCAACAACAATGAAAAAAAATTCAAAATCCAAAACTTACATTCAAAAAATGACCCACAAAGTTGAAAAAGCTCAAAATCAAATGAATGCTTCAAATAAAAAGACTCAAAATATTTCAAATCAGCAAATGCCCAAACCACACCTGGTGAAAGCTAATGTAGCTGAGGTAACCCAAGTCATGAACTGTTCGGCGACTGAGTGAGGAAGGGAGGTGCGACTGAGCCGAGATCGAGACCAAGGTGGAGGGAGTGAGGCCTCGAATTGAAAAATTGCCAACAATCTGCAAAACCCATAATTAATTTTGAAAATGCTGATAAATTTTGAGGTTAATGCTTACAATAACATCTAAAACTAAATATACTTACCTGGCTTGCCAAGACCGAAGATAAGGAGCAAAACTGAGAAGCCCAATGACTGGAAACAGATTGACAGAGAGATAGAGAAAGACGAGAGAGAGAGAGAGAGAGGATATTTGAGGGATGGAGGAGATTTGAGCTGAGATTTGAGGGATGGAGGAGATTTGAGAAGAGATTTGAAGAAGGGATAGAGGAGACCGAAGCAGGATTGAGTTCAGAGACACTGTACTTAGCCAAAGAAGAAAATGGGTGAGTCTGAAATGTTGAAGGAATTAATCTGAAAAAAAGTATAAGTGGTGGGCTCCCAAAAAAATTATCACCTTTTTTCATTAACTTTGCTACATATAATATTTTTCATAATACTTTTTCATTAGTATTATATTCATATGTTATGAAAAGGGGTATTTGGTGTAGTGTGGGAGTCAGAGGCTCATAGCCGTGGCCTGGAATGTCCCAGGCCGCGACCTAGGGTGCTGGCAGCCAAATTTTATTTTTCTCATTTTTCAATTTGAATGTTTTCAACAACCCAAGTAACTCTCAAATATTCATTTTAATTCCACAAACAACAAATTAAACAATGGTAACACCTAAGGGGGTTGGTTGAATTTGAAATTAAAAAGTTGTCTCAAAACTCTATAAATAGGAGCATAATGCTCACTTGCAAGACACACAATTTCTATCCACGAGAGAACTTGGCTAGAAATACACCAAAAATGGTTGATAATTTCAGAGAGTTATTTCCATTTGAGAGTTCCCTTAGTGCTTAGAGAATAGGGAGAAATAAGCTTTTGGACAAAGGTCTTGAACCTTGTTTAAGTTTGTGATCCCAGTACTCTACACTTTGGTTGCATGAGTGTGAGAGTTTTTCTACTGTTCTTCTTTTTATTTTGTTCTTTTATTTCTTTTACGTTTTGCTTCTTCTTTATCTATTTACTTGTATTTTTGCACCATTATCTTTATCTATTTACTTGTATTTTTGCAATAGAGTTGTAACACTTATTTATCTATCATCTTGTCTATTGTATCATTTTGCATAGAGGTGTATTTTGGTTATCCATTTCCATTAAAGCAATATTATTTTCTCTAAAACTCAAAAGCTTATTCATTTGTTTGTTTCAATGGAAGAAAACACCATCAAGATCATGAACCATGACCTACTAAGGTTTGATAGATCCAATTTTACTAGGTGGTAGGACAAGGTAAGTGTAAAGGTATACACTATATTATATAATAGTGATGAGAATTTATTTAATGTATTATCATGTTTTCATATGTTGATATATGAATAATTATGTGGATGTTAACATGTTAATACAATATGAGATACATTGGACATAATTGATACATCTATTTGTGAAAGTTCATGTGTAATCCTTATAAATGAACTTTTGACAAGATCTTCATAATCTAGGGATTGTAAATCCTATATGTATGTTATATAAGAGATAGTAATACATTTATTTATATGAAAATTATGTTTTGAAAATCTAGAAGTATGATTGTTGACGCCGTTTTTCGTCCACTTAAATTTGAAGAGCACTAAATACAAAATTAAGAAAATAAATAAGAACAATCGAGATTTTACGTGGTTCATCAGTTAAAATATGTCTAGTCCACGAGTCAATATTATTGAGTAATGGAATTCTCTTAAAGCTTTTACAAAGAAATTTAGCAGAGTATTCTCAGTACTAAATTGTGCGCATTCACAAATGAAATTCTCCAATCTATTTATAGACTAATTAAAACAATATCTTTCCTTTTATTTTGGGAAGTTACAATTTCAAATTTGAAATAGATATAATTAAATATATTAGTCACGTAATAACCCATGATGATCAGGATTTATTATCAGATTACAAAAAATCCCCATGGAATATGGATTCTCTGACAGCAACCACGTTCAAACTGGATATCAACCTCGAACATACAATTTACACACTTTCGAGATCGACCAATATCACGAGCTCGTCATTCTGGTTAGCCTCATCCTTAACTAGTGATTTCATTGAGCCTAACCATCAGAGATCAACCTCTTTGAGCTTTCAATGAAGGTTTGAATTGCACTCAGACTTCGGAGAAGATCCATCCTTTCGAGCTTGATGCCTAAGCTTGAACCTCCTAAATTGGTGCTCGATCGCTGATTGGGAAAAAATAAGGAAACATGTTAATTTATACAAGTGTTGAACCCTTACTCAACATTTTCGAGCTTACACCTTACGTGCCTAAATTTCGAGGCTCGTTTATGACGTTTTCACAATTTGGATGTAACTTTTTGCCCCCTTAAAAGTGTTGGTTCGAATCCGATGAGAAGGAAACTTTTGAACATCTCCTTTCGAAAAACATGCCACCTACCACACTTGAGTATTGACACGCTTCACTCAAGGATTGCACACTTAGAGTAATCAAGTACTCCCTATCTCTGTCCACGTCCTTTCATATAGCCCATTTTTTCCGCCAATGTTATAACTAAATCCCATCCGTCGGATCATCTCGACCCAAACCAAAGGGCCAAATCCATTCGACCTTTGATATCCCACTTGAACGTATATATATACCCTCTCTTCTTCTTCATCACTCTTATTTCAACTTTCAGAGAAAAGAAAAATGAATCAGAGCCTCTTTTTTTTTTCCTTTGCATGTTCTCTAAACCGAAGAAACAAAGTAACTCCTATACTTTCGACTTCGTGAAATCGTTCCTGCAACTGCTCCTTCAGTCGACGATCTCATCATATTCATGGACAACTTTGTATAAGTTTCAGTTCTTGATTCTCTTTCTTTGGTATGAATACTTTTTTACGTGTTCCTTCTATTTTTGAAAATACCTTCACTGGTTTTTACCATTTTTTTAAGGCTTCACTTCAGCACTAGGAAAGCCTTTGATCCTAGTAGATTTGGTGTAGTTAGAATCACAGTTTAGACCAAAAAAGATTTATGGTAGAAACATGTAAAAATGAAGTTTTTTCTAGTAGTGGGGGGTTTCGTGTAGCTTAAGAAATAAGGTTTTGGTTTAGGGTTTTAAACGCACGAATCCCAAAAATATTACCTTTTTAGGTAACTGCTAACTTTTTCCCTGAAAATTCGGGATTCTTTTAAGCTGGTATTAATCTCCCCACTCTTGCATGGGTGCATCCTCGATGCCCAAACTTTACAATAGTTTGAGAATAACATCCAAATTAACCTCGCCCCTTCGAGCCTTTAATCTTGATTGGGGTAATCTTGTTATCTTGAGCTTTCGATCTCGAGTTATCAAAATTATAATTTCCTTATGATTTTATATATGATGGACCCTCACCTTTTTCTTCCTTGTTAGATGTTGCAGTACTCTTTGAATCAGTGGGGGCCCAAGTTCGCTATCCCTTATCACCCATCAACACCCAATCCTGAGTCACCTTTTACCTGAAATCAGTGACTGATCCACGAGCACAAAGAAAGATGTGAGCAAGAAAATATATGAGACTGCTTTCGACGTCAGATAAACGAAGTAAAAGAGAAAAAGAGGAAGAGACTCTGAGTTGTGGCTTATCCTGACCTAAACCTCGAGATTTGACCCATTCCCTTGGACCCTAAGCTCAAAGTCACAGTCGCCTTTCCACCTAGTGCCCTATCATTTACCATAATGGAGGACTCTTCATCCCGTCCATCCACCTCCCCAATTCTCTCAGTCCCCACCTCAAAGGAGGAATTTTTTTAGGCTAAGCATTGCTGGAGTTTAGTCACATCCACCAGCCATATATCCGAGCTACTGGCCTATCATGGCCTTAAACTCTCTGGTAAACTGATGTACCATCTGGCGACCTCGAATGAAAGAATTTGCTATGCCCCGAGAGATGGCATCGTGACTATAAACTCAAGCTCGCCGCCTAGAGCCGCGAGCATATGAGGACTTGGGCCCTACTACACTTGAAGACATACTTCAAGGATTTCATGGACTTCATCGAGCTCACCCCCTTCCAACTCCAAACCAACTCTTTTAGGGTCTTGTCAACCCTCAGGTCGCTGTACCATGAGATGAAATGGGAAGGGCCCTCCGTACCAGCGATATTATATCTCTTATGCCTCAAGAGCAACCCTTCTCGAGCTCGTGGATGATACGACTTCTATTACTTATTGAGCTATCCGAAGGAGAAATGGATACTTGAGGATATCCCAAACCATCCTCCAAACTTCAAGACTGCAGTCTTCTGGATGGATGGGCTCGCTCCTTCCGGATTTTATTCCTTCCAACGCATCCGTAAGTATTTCAACACACTTTTATCCACTTTTCATTGAATAGTCAGGCTCGAAATACTCACACTGTTCTTGCCCACAACCAACTTCCACCGCCCCACTCCATCAAAAGCTATGATGGAACACAAGGCAGCCATTCTCTAGCTTCCTTATGTTCAAAGGTCCCTGACCTACCTTCTCCATGAAGACAAACTCCGAGCTCGCAGAATTTTAGGCAAAGGTGAATCCATGAATGACTCAGGGATTTGAAAATACCGGAGGTGGGAAGATGTGCCAATCCCCACAGCTAAGCTTCCCCCAAGGAGGAGGACCTCAGGCTCGTAATTCCGTGACTCTGCCAACAGTCATCACAATCGAGCCATCTCGGGCAACGAAACCCACAACGAGGCCTCAACGAGCTCGACTGATGGAGGTAAAGTTGTTCTAGACCACTCCATGTGGTCTCCGTAAATGCTTAAACATAAGCCTGACATGATTGTCATGTGCGAAGACCCTAGAAAAAATTTCTTAGCATGGTCAAGGGTGGACCATAGAATTCGCAGGTTTGATAGCTGGTTAGGCCAGTACCAGACCATGTATAGTTTAAATGTAGTCTGGGATGGGGTAGCCATTCAATATGGGACCAATGATTATATGGACCTTTCAAGACTATCCCCCACCTATAGAGAGGGGACTCCCCTGGAGTCATCGGAAGATAGGGGAATTTCTTGGTCTCTGATCTCAAGCTCGGTCAAGAGTACCAGTTAGGTTTCCATTATCCTTGAGTCTTATTTCTTTTAATAACCCATGTTCAATTACTCATGTAAAATCTTTATGTTTTTCAGGTGACATGGACTCAGATTTGAACAACGTGCTCAACAGGCCTATGGTCTCGAAGGCGAGCAAGCACCAAAGAGCCTCGCCGAAAGGAGGTCGCCCCTCCAAGATGCCCATAATGACCGAGGTGGTCCCTCCGGCCTCAGCTCCCCTAGATTCAAGTCATGAGGCTTAACCCACCTCTCACCTCTCAAGCCAAACCGAATAAAGCTACCGAGCCCGTGGTGCCTCCCACTATTCTGCCTTCTCCTGCTGCCCAACCGATTCAGAGAATTCATGCAGTCCCAGCGAGAAAGGGCAGGCTCCTGCGCGGGAGCGCTTCCTGTTGATCTTAAGTCATGTACGCGAGTTCATGATCGATAGTTTAGCTGGAACTCATGGAGTCAACCTAGGCTTTAATGCTTTGACTCGCGTGGGTCAAAGTCTTAGCCACCTCAGAGCCCCTCAATGGAATTTTTTGACCTCCTGCCAAGATGCAAACACTCGAGACGCCCAACTGAAGCTTAAGGATGAACTTAATGCAGCAAAGATGGAGGTGGCACCAAGGGAAGTGACCATTCAGAACGTTTCCGAGCTCGAGTCGAGGCTGGAGGCCACTTTGAAAGAGGTCCAAAAGATCCCTGAACTTGAACTGACGCTGGCGGCGACCTTGAAGGAGGACGAGGCCAGGAACTCTGAGATCAAGGAGATTCGGGGACTCAATGTCAATCTAGAGGAGGAAAAGAAGACGACTTTTGATGTTATCGAAGGTGAGAAGGCTCGTCTTCTTGAGGAGTTGAAGACTAAAAAAGATCGCGCCGTAGACATGGCAATGTATCAGATTTGGGTGAACAATCCCGACCTCGACACCAGTTTCCTAGCCAACCCGGAGACTGAATTTATCGCGAAATGGCAGGCTTGACTTGAGGAAGAAGAGGCTAGGCTCGAGGCTAAGGAGGTAAATATATGTCTTGAGGCCAACATCATGGGCTGCGACCCATTATAATAATTTTTGTAAATATACTTTTATGATTTTTATGCCCTCGGGGCAGTGACAATTTACAGCTCGATTTAGAGCTATTTACACTTGTTTGCAATAGTTTCCAGTCCTAGTTTCGATTTAATTTATAGTTGGTTTATCAAGAATTCCAACTTTTTTACTGTCGGTTAGGTTTTGCTGGTTTGTTCCAGACTTGTTTAGATCGCGTGTTTGGTTCATGATCCACACGCTTATTAATTTTTTCGTGTCGGGTTAATAATCCAGACATTTCCATTTGAGTTACTTTTTATTTATGTTATATTTTTTCGAGCCTATGGTATGATTGTATACCACTTATGCCCCTTTAATATCTTATGGTTGCGATCTTAGGTTATTGAATTTTAAGGGTTTGCAAAAAAGTATAACAATAAAAAATACAACTTTTGAATGAAATTCAGTACTTTTTAAAAAAAGCATAAAATCCAATACATGCTTGGTTAAAATGAAAATATCATTCCTACATTACTGATAATAAGGTCGTAGACGTTCACCATTCCAAGCTCATGGAACCAATTCTCCGTTTAGCCTCGGCAACTTATATACTCCAGGTCAAATAGTAGACTCGATCTAATAGGGTCCCTCCCAATTAGGTCGAAGTACCCCAGCAGACAGGTCTCATGTGGCCAAAAACAAGCGCCTTAGCACCAAGTCTCCCAATCAAAATTTTCTATCTTACACCTTTTTGTTAAAATATCTAGTAGCCCTGTAATGCCTTGGGTAGCCAAGACCGTTACACTGTGTGTTTATAAAGGTGCAAGACTTGCTAATCAAGCATTTAGTTGAAAATGTGTCACTAAAACCATTATTGAACTAGGGTTAAAATATTTTGATCATAAAAGATGAACTTCATTTAAATAAACATTTCATACACGGGATCCCAAAAGAAATAGAGTTTAATTGGCAGTTTACAAAAAATCAGGGTTATATACAACGTCTAGCCACTCTAAGGGAAAAATAGACATTTAAGGTATTCCTGTCCCTGTCCAATCCTCGGCCATGGTGGCTGAACAGCTGACTATGTACATTCTGTCTCTAGAGCTCTCCAAGTCAGGGTTGATCCAGCTTACCATTGCCTTTACCTGCACCACGTAGCACCCATGAGCCAAGGCCCAGCAAGAAAACCAATACACAAAATATAACCAATAATGGTAACCAAACAATTCATAACTCATTAATCAAATACTAACAAAATCACATCATTCATACAATCAATGATATCAATCAACAATCTATCATCCAGATAATTAACATATCATACAATATCCAGGGTCGACGCCCTTAGGTTGCACCCCCTGTTTATCCCACTGACTCCAATCCACTTAAATTGAGCTCAGTGAATATTAAGCTGTCCTCAGCTACCAGTGGCTGAGCCACGTCCTGTGCGCCAATATTAATTTCGACACTCTTAGTTCGTTTATTTCATGTCCACATGGCATAATACCATCATACAATGTTGCATACAAGTATAGGGAACCCTTAGTCCCAACATAGTCACACAACCGGGTGCAGTTTTCTTACCTTTAATTCTGAGTGCTTTGATTACGAAAAATGACCCTCGAGCATGACCCCCCCTTTCGAGCCCTAGCGTAAACCTAGTCACAATAATAATAAGGGATTCCATCAATAATAAATGAAAAAAGGTTTCCGGACCAAGTTCTAGCCTTCAGGACATCGAACTCCACCAAACATGGTCGTGGAATCGATCCCGAGCACCCTAGGTTAAGTTCCCAAACCTAAAACCTTCTCAAAGTTTAAAAATGCCCTTAAGAGCCGCTGCCCTATGCCCCCTATTTCGCGGCCCGCCTCCAACCAGAGGCCCAACCTCCCCATTCAGCAGACACACGACGCGGCCCTAAGCTCCCCATGGCGCGGCCCGCCCTTCTTTTTGAATCCCATCTGTTCTAGAGGGTCGCAGCACACCATGAACAGAGCTGCGGTCTGACCCCTTTGAACCCAGAAAAATCACCATTTTCCACAACCAAAACCCAACAAAATTAACTTAGAATCAACCCAACAACACCACCAACTCATCACAAACACTCTAATATGTTCCCAGCAGCAAAACCTAACAGAAAACTAGACTAAAAAATCATTTAAACTCCAATTCAATCCTTGAAACTCAAAAGCTCAAAAACACCATAAAACAGCCAGCAATTTCCAGAATTTAAAAGCTAAACCATAGTTAAAAGCTTACCCCTACTGAAGAATAAATCTGCCAAGTAGTTACTGAGCTAACTCCCAAGTCCTTAGTTTCAATTCAAATGATTCCTGGCCCAAAATTCCTCCTTAGCTTCCAAAGTTAGCTTGAGAGAGTTTCTAGAGGAAGCAAGAGTGAGAGAGAGAAGAGTCGGTTTTGGCAAAGTTCTATCTGTTTCCTTTGTTTTGTTTTATCTAACTTAAGTCACTTAAGTTAATCCCAAGGCTCGGGGTACCAAAAACGTCTCCGAGGGAAAAATGGTTAATTTCCCCATTATTCCCTCCTAAACTCTCTAACTTCAAATATATCTCCAAATATCTGTTTCCATAACCTAATAACTCAATTAAACATCAAATACCCAAAATACCCCTTGACTCGCCCCGAGTCAAGTATTGGGTCCCGTTATGACTTTCTTGCTAACTGGCTCCCTAGGATTGGCTCGTGCCGTACGCTGAAAATATATCCACATAATAATGTGGTCTCAACCATTTATCACAAATAATCACATTTATGCCCTCAACAGGCCAAAATTACAAATATGTCATTATAAGCTAAACAAGGCCCACATGCATTTTAATACCCACAGACATGCGTTTCATATATCCATATAATCATATAAACATGCTTTAAATCATTTAAATCACACATAAGCCAATTATGCCCTCCCGGCACACTAATCAAGGCCCTTAAGCCTTAATAGTGATTTTTGGGTCGTTACAACTATCCCCTCCTACTGAGAATTTCATCCTTGAAATTTACCTGAATAACTCGGGATACTGATCTTACATCACTGTCTCAAGTTCCCAGGTCGCTTCCTTGACCCTGTTATTTCTCCATAACACTTTAACTAGAGGAATTGTCTTGTCCCGTAGAATCTTATCTTTCCAGTCTAAAATTTGAACTGGTCGCTCCTGATAAGACAAATCTGTCTGCAATTCTAAGTCCTTATACTTCAACACATGTGTTGTATCTAAAACGTACTTCTGAAGCATAGAAACATGGAATACGTCATGAACTCCCGACAGCGATGGTGGCAAAGCTAACTTGTAAGCCACCTGTCCGATCCTTTCCAGGATCTCAAAAATTCCAACGAATCGATGGCTCAACTCGCCTATCTTCCCAAACTTCCTCACCCCTCGCAGTGGTGAAACTCATAGAAACATGTGGTCCCCAACCTGGAACTCCACGTCCCTACGCTTAGGATCAACGTAGCTTTTTTGTCTACTCTGTGAAGCAAGCATTCTAGCTCAGATCTTTTCAATAGCTTCATTAGTCTTCTGAACCATGTATGGTCCCAAATACTTCGTCTCACCCATCTCATCCAAATGAATGGAAAACCTACATCTCCTCCCATATAGCATCTCATATAGAGATATTCCAATTGTTGACTGATAACTGGTGTTATATGAAAACTCATTCAACGGGAGATACTTACTCCAAGATCCCTCAAAGTCGATCACACATGCCCTAAGAATATCCACCAACACCTGAATCATCCTCTCAGACTGTCCATCAGTCTGAGGGTGAAAGGTTGTGCTAAACTTCAATTGAGTCCCTATGGCTTTCTACAAACTACCCCGAAACATGGAGGTAAAGATAGGATCCGGGTCTGACCCAATAGACTTAGGAACCCCATGGAGACGTATGATCTCCCTCACATATAACTCTGCATATTGATCCACCATATAAGTCGACTTCACTGGCAGGAATGAGCTGACTTGGTGTATCTGTCCACTATCACCCACACTGAGTCATGAAGCCCCACTGTCCTGGGTAAACCTCCCATGAAGTCTATTGTAACATCCTCCCATTTCCACTTAGGGATACCCAAAGGCTGAAGCAACCCCGCTGGTTGCTGATGCTTGGCTTTCACCTACTGACGGGTTAAACACCTGACCACGTACTCTACCACATCTTTCTTCATTCCGGGCCACCAATAAAACGTCCGTAAATCCTGATACATCTTCGCGGTACCCGGATGAAGTGAGTACGGCGTAGTATGGGACTCATCTAATATCTCTTGTCTGATCCCTACATCAACTGGAACACAAATCCGCTCCTGATACCATAGCAGACCAACCTCAGAAATAGAAATAGAATAGTCCTTAACTACCCCCGCTAAGACATTCTCTCTAACCCCTTGTAACTATGCATCTACCCTTCCTTAATCTACTCTAGTAGGGTCGACTGCAAAGTAATGTTGGCCTATCGGGCCACCACCAGTTCTATCCTCGCTCTGGTCATCTCATCAGCCAACTCTCTGGAAATCTGAGTAGAACTAAATAACTGTCCCGAGCCTCTCCGGCTCAATGCATCTTCCACTATGTTGGATTTCCCTGGGTGGTAAAGAAAATCACAATCATAATCCTTTACCAACTCCAACCAATGCCTCTGTCTCATGTTCAGGTCCTTCTAGGTGAAGAAATACTTTAAACTCTTGTGGTCGGTTTATATCTCGCACTTCTCTCCATACATATAATGTCACCACACCTTCAGTGTGAATACCACCACTGCCAATTCTAAATCATGGGCAGGATAACGCTGCTCATACTATTTCAGTTGGCGTGATGCATAAGCTATAACTTTCTCATTCTGCATCAACACACAGCCCAAAGCCAACCTTGATGAATCACAAAATACTACAAACTTTCCTTCCTCTGAAGGAAAGACTCAGCAGAGGTGCGTAATAATTCGTTGCTTCAATTCTTGGAAACTATTCTCACACTTCTCTGACTAGATGAACTTCAGATTCTTCCGTGTCAATTCTGTCATCGGTGCAGCGATCTTCGAGAACCCTTCCACAAACCATCTGTAGTAACCTGCTAACCCGAGGAAACTCCGAATCTCCGAGGCGTTCCTTGGCATCAGCCAATCTCTCACTGCTTCCTCCTTGGATGGATCCACCTTAATCCGATATTCACCAATTATGTGTCCAAGAAAGGTCACTTCTAGTAGGCAAAACTCACACTTCTTAAACTTGGCATACAACCGATGTTCTCTTAACCTCTGCAAGACCTGTCGAAGATGTTGCTCATGCTCTGCCTCTCAACTAAAGTACACTAAAATGTCGTCGATGAAGACAATGACGAACTGATCCAAGAAGTCCTTGAACACCCTGTTCTTTAGTTTTATGAAGGTTGTTGGAGCATTGGTCAAACAAAACGACATGACTAGAAACTCATAGTGTCCATACCTAGTTCGGAAGGCTGTCTTCAGTATATCCTCAACTGGTGATAACCAGATTGAAGATCAATCTTCGAGAATACCGTCTTACCCTGCAGCTCATCAAACAAGTCATCAATCCTTGGCAGAGGGTACTTGTTCTTAAAGGTCAACTTGATCAATTCTCTGTAGTCTATAAACATCCTCAGAGTCCCATCCTTCTTCTTCACAAACAAAATCGAAGCACCCAATGGTGAGTAACTAGGCCTGATGAACCCCAAATATAGAGGCTCTTGTAACTGTATCTTCAATTCCTTCAATTCTGCTAGTGCCATCCTATATGGTGCTTTCAACACTGGCTCTATCTCTAGTGCTAACTTAATAACAAACTGAATCTCCCTGTGTGGCGGCATCCCTGGTAGATCCTCAAGAAATACATCCAAGAACTCACGAACCAATCTAGTCTCTCCCGGCTCTATTGGCAAAACTCTAGTAGTATCCACCACACTAGCCATGAAACCTATACATCCTCCCTGTAACAGGTCCCTAGCTCTCATCGCCGATATCATGGGTATACGGGGTCCACGTACCGTACCAACGAACACAAAGGGATCCTTTCCCTTAGGCTCAAAAGTCACCATCTTCTTCCTGCAATCAATAGTAGCCCCATATCTAACCAGCCAATCCATCCCTAGAATCATGTCAATGTCCTCCATATCTACCTCAATAAAATTTACTGAAAGTTCTCTACCATCACCCATCACTGGCAGTGCTCTATTCCACTTTCTAGAAACTATGGATTCCCCTGTAGGCAATATGGTCCCAAACCCCGCAGTACGGTACTCACTAGGTCTACACAATCTATCAATCACCTGACTAGAAACAAATGAATGTGTAGCACCAGAGTCAATTAATATAGTAAAGGAGAGCCAACGCTAGAAAGCTGACTTGTCACCACTGAGGGACTAGCCTCAGCCTCCGCTTATGTCAAGGTGAACACTTGAGTTGGAGACAAGCTGTCCACCTTCCCTGCTTCCCTTTTCTTCACGGTTGGGCAATCCTTCTTGAGGTGTCCCACTACCCCGCACACAAAACAGGCCTTGGCCAGACATTCACCCTGATGGTGTCTTCTGCACCTCATGCACTCTGGGTAACTCCTCCTTGTGTCACTGCCTCCCTGACGGCCACCCTGAACACCTCGACCCCTCCTATCAGGACCAGGAGCGGTCGAAGTGTGGGGGTCTTCCTCTTCAGATCACTGGGGCCTCCACCCCTACCATACCCTGGATGTGGAGGCACCGCCCTGTGGACCTCCTGTCTCACAGTGTTCTCCCTCCAAATCTTGTTCTCCGCCTCCTCAGCAGTAAGAGCCTTCTCAACAACCTAAGCATAAGTTGTTTCCCCCCGGTACTGTTGTAATTCTCACGTCTTGAGCTATCATAACATTAAGCCCTCTGATAAATCTGTTCTGCCAAACTGCATCTGTAGGCACAAGATCTGGTGCAAACTTTACAAGTCTATCGAACTTCAGGGCATATTCTGTAACTGTCATGTTTCCCTGTATTAATCCCACAAATTTATTCACCTTTGCTACCTTGATTGCCACATTGTAATACTTCTGACTGAACAAGTCCTTGAATCCATCCCAACCCAATCTAGTAACATCTCTGGTCTGTGATGCCATTTCCCACCAGATGCGGGCATCCAATCTTAGCATATAGGTGGCACAGACCACTCTGTCATGACCCTCTACCCTCATGAAATCCAGGATAGCGGTAATCATACTCATCCACTATTCGACCTTTAGTGGATCAGGTCCTCCCTCAAAGGTTGGAGGGTGTTGTCTCCTGAACCGCTCATACAACGGCTCCCACCTATTCCCAACTTCCAATGGCTGAACAATTAGTGCCACTGTAGGTGGAACAATGGATGCAGCACTCCCTGACGGAGCCTGCTGTCTCAAAAGGTGGATCTGTTCATCTTGGCTTTGAAGTCGGGCTTGCATCTCTGCCATAATCTGCTGCAAATTCTCAGGGATTGGCAGAGGGTTCTGGCCCTGGTCATCATTTCTAGTCTTAGACCTGGTTTCGACTAGTCGCATAGATCGCCTTGGACGCATAGCGATCCAAGTTAATCTGAAATCAATGACTCAACGATCAGACTATGATGACAAGGTGATAATATTTCCAAAATCCACCATTGGGAAACAACCAATCACAAGCAATCAAGATATAACAGTTCATCAAAATATTCATCCACATGCACCAGCAATGCTAATAAGCATGCCTCAACATCATCACACCGCAGTCAAGATATAGACATTTATCCATGTATTCACCCATATATAAGCAATATGCAGAAAGTCATTCAGATATTCATTTACATACATGGCAATGCTAATAAGCATGCCTCTATATTATCACACAACAGTTAAGGGTCAGGCCCTATCAGTATCTCATGCTCCTTATTAATCAAACAAATAACAACAATCATAATTCTTTCTAATCACTTAAGCATACAAACATGTATACACAATTACCGAACCCTGAGTCGAGCTTATCCTTAGTGGCGAATGTACATGTCTAGCCAGTCTTCAGGAACCCTTAAACCTTGATTGCTCTGGTACCAAGTTGTAATGCCTTAGGTAGCAAAGAACGTTACACTGTGTGTTTATAAAGGTGCAAGAGTTGCTAATCAAGTCATTTAGTTGAAATTGTATCCCTAAAACCATTATTGAACTAGGGTTAAAAGATTTTTATCATAAAAGATGAACTTCATTTAAATAAACATTTCATACACGGGATCCCGAAAGAAATAGAGTTTAAAGGACAGTTTACAATAAATCAGGGTTATATACAACTACTAGCCACTCTAAGGGCAAAATAGACATTTAAGGTATTCCTGTCCCTGTCCAATCCTCGACCGTGGCGCCCGAACAACTGACTATGTACATTCCACCGCTAGAGTTGTCCAAGTAAGTGTTGATCCATCTTACCCTTGCCTTTATCTGCACCACGTAGCACCCGTGAGCCAAGGCCGAGTAAGAAAACCAATACACAGAATATAACCAATAATAGTAACCAAACAATTCATAACTCATTAATCAAATACTCAACAGATCACATCATCCATACAATCAATGATATCAATCACCAATCTATCATCCAGATAATTAACACATCATACAATATCCAAGGTCGATGCCCTTAGGTCGCACCCCACGTTTATCCCACTGACTCCGATCCGCTTAAACCGAGCTTAGTGAATATTAAGCTGTCCTTAGCTACCAGTGGCTGAGCCGCATCCTGTGCGCCAATATTAATTCCGACACTCTTAGGTCGTTTATTTCATGTCCACATGGCATAATACCATCATAAAATGTTGCATACAAGCTTAGGGAACCCTTAGTCCCAACATAGTCCACATCCGGGTGCAGTTTTCTTACCTTTAATTCAGAGTGCTTTGATTACGAAAAATGACCCACGAGCACGATCCTCCCTTCTAAGCCCTAGCGTACACCTAGTCACAACCATAATAAGGGATTCCATCAATAATAAATGAATAAAGGTTTCCGGACCAAGTTCTAGCCTTCAAGACATCGAATTCCACCAAACACGGTAGTGGAATCGATCCCAAGCACCCTAGGTTAAGTTCCCATACCTAAAATCTTCTCAAATCCCGAAAATGCCCTTAAGAGCCGCGACCCTATAACCCCAGTGCCGCGGCCTACCTCCAAACAGAGGCCTAGCCTTCCCATTCAGCAGACACGCGTCGCGGCCTAAGCTCCCCATGTCGTAGCTCGCCCTTCTTTTTGACTCCCATTTGTTCTAGAGGGTCGCGGCACACCAAGAACAGAGCCGCAGCCCGACCCCTTCGAACCCAAAAAAATCCCCATTTTCAACAACCAAAACCCAACAAAATTAACCCAGAATCAACCCAACAACACAACCAACTCATCACAAACACTAATATGTTCCCAGCAGCAAAACCCAACAGAAAACTACTCAAAACTCATTTAAACTCCAATTCAATCCTTGAAACTCAAAAGCTCAAAAACACCTTAAAACAGCCAGCAATTTCCATAATTCAAAAGCTAAACCATTGTTAAAATCTTACCTCTACTGAAGAATAAATCCGCCAAGTAGTTACTAAGCTAACTCCCAAGTCCTTAGTTTCAATTCAAGTGATTCCTGGCCCAAAATTCCTCCTTAGCTTCCAAAGTTAGCTTGAGAGAGTTTCTAGAGGAAGCAAGAGTGAGAGAGAGAAGAGTCAGTTTTGGCAAAGTTCTATCTGTTTCCTTTGTTTTGTTTTATCTATCTTAAATCACTTAAGTTAATCCCAAGGCTCGGGGTACCAAAAACGTCTCCGAGGGAAAAATGGTAAATTTCCCCATTATTCCCTCCTAAACTCTCTAACTTCAAATATATCTCCAAATATCTGTTTCCATAACCTAATAACTCAATTAAACATCAAATACCCAAAACACCCCTTGACTCGCCCCGAGTCAAGTATTGGGTCCCGTTGTGACTTTCCCGTTAACTGGCTCCCTAGGATTATCTCATGACGTATGCTGCAAATATATCCACATAATAATGTGGTCTCAATCATTTATCACAAATAATCACATTTATGCCCTCAACGAGCCAAAATTACAAACATGTCCTTATAAGCTAAACAGGGCTAGATGCATATTAATACCCACAAACATGCATTTCATATATCCATATAATAATATAAATATGATTTAAATCATTTAAATCACACATAAGCCAATTATGCCCTCCCGACACACTAATCAAGGCCCTTAAGCCTTAATAGTGAATTTTGGGTCATTACAAGTCTGTTGCTGGTATGCCACATTTTTCAGCCAGGCTTCATCACGTGTTTCTTCAATGAAGCCCGGACTTTCTTTGTGCTGGGATTGGTTTGAGGCCTGATCATACGCATCGCGCCTTATATTTGGGATTTTGACCTCGATAGGCAACATGGCCTCGCATCCATAAGCCTAGGAGAAGGGGGTATGCCCCTTTGAAGTCCTTGTCGTGGTTCTGTAAGCTCACAAGACTCGAGGTAGCTCCTCTTGCCATCTTCCTTTTGCTTCTTCTAATCTTTTCTTCATGGAGCTCTTCAAAGTTTTATTGACTGCTTCAACCTGGCCATTTGCTTGGGGATGGGCCACGGAGGAAAAACTCTTTATTATCTCGTTCTTTTCGTAAAAATGTGTAAACAAATCACTGTCGAACTAGGTCCCATTATTTGATGCTATCTTCCTGGGATTCCCATATCTGCAAATGACATTTTTTTTACTACGAAATATAGGACTTTCTTCAAGGTAATGGTGGCCAAGGGTTCAACTTCGGTCCATTTTGTGAAGTAATCCATTGCGACTACAACATACCTTACTCCACCATTTTCCAGTTGGCAAGGAGCCTATGAGTTCAATTCCCCATATCGCGAATAGCCATGGGGAGCTCATCATGTTAAGCTCAGTGGGTGGAGCTCGTGGTATTGAGGCAAACCGTTGACATTTATCACAATGTTTTACATACTCTAATGAGCATGCCTTGACTGTTGGCCAAAAGTACCCCTGCCTAATCACCTTTTTTGACAAGCTATGCCCCCTAGTGTGATCTCCACAAAATCCCTCATGGATTTCTTCCAAAATATTTTTTTCCTCGGGAGGAGTTACACACTGAAGTAATGGCATACAATACCCCTTCTGTACAATGTTCCTTTCGAAATAGTATATCTTGGAATTTGGTAGATAAGCTTTCTAGCCTCGTTCTGGTGTACTGGGAGACTTTCGGTTTCGAGGTAGTCAACTATTGGGGTTATCCAGGTGGGTTGTGAGTCAATCATACTTACATCTTCTTCATCAGGCTCGTTTATACTTTGGGTGAGTAGAAATTCTACTAGAACCACGTTCAGTGTATCATCTTCATCAATTGTAGAGAGCCTGACTAATGCGTCTGCATTTGTATTTTGCTCTCGAGGGACTTGTTCTATAGCATAGAACTCAAATGCTCTGAGTGTTGCTTTTACCTTTTCTAGGTAAGCGGCCATTTTTATATCACGAGCATGATATTCCCCCAGGACTTGGTTAATAGCCAGCTGTGAGTCACTATAGCAATGGACGACCTTGTTTTGAGTACGATGACTATTCAAAGTCCTTCTAACAACACCTCGTATTATGCCTCATTGTTTGACGCTTCGAAGCCAAACCCTAGTGTCGAATGGAAGCGATTTCCTGTTGGGGTGATTAGAATGATTCCTGCCCCCGATCCATTTTCATTGGAGGATCCATCGACATAAAGTCTCCACAGCTCACGGGCTGGGGTTATGACTTCCTCGTTGGAAATCCCTGTGCACTCGACAATGAAATCTTCCAAAGCCTGTCCTTTGATTGTTGTTCTAGGGTGATAAGTAATCTCGAACTGTCCAAGCTCAACAACCCATTTCAATAGTCTTCCGAATTCTTCAGGCTTTGATAACAACTGCCTCAGTGGCTAGTCGGTTAACACATGAATGGGATGTGCCTGGAAATAGGGTCAGAGCTTTTCGAGATGAGTGCACTAGGCACAGAGCCAGATTCTTCATTAATGGGTATATTGATTCTGCCCCAAGTAATCTTTTTTCTGACGTAGTACACATGTTTTTGTACTTTCTTATCCTCCCGAAACAGCACTGCACTAATACCGTGCTCGGTTGTGGCGAGATATAAGTATAAAACATCTCTTATGATTGGTTTAGACAAGATCGGTGGTTCGGCGAGGTGTTTCTTAAGATTCTAAAAAGCGAGTTCACTCTCATCCGACCTCTCAAACTTTTTGCCCCCTCTTAAAAGATTAAAGAATGGAAGGAATCAGTTTGTAGATTTTGAGATAAACCTACTTAAGGCCGCCATTCATCCAGTTAAACTCTGGAAATCTTTATGTTTTCGAGGTGAGGGCATGTCTATTAAAGCCTTGATCTTGTCGAGATTAGCCTCTATACCCGAGCATTTACTATGAATCCAAGGAAGTTACCTGAAGATACTCCGAATGAGCATTTTTGTGGGTTAAGTTTCATTTTGTATTTTCAAAGTATGACAAAACATTCAGTGAGATCATCTACATGGTTATTGTTATGTTTAGATTTGACCAACATACCATCCACATAAACTTCCATGTTATTCCCTATCTGCTTAGCAAACATCCTATTTACCAGTCTTTGGTATGTGGCTTCAGCATTTTTGAGCCCGAAAGGCATGGCGTTGTAGCAGTACAATCCCTTGTTTGTTACAAAGCTCGTATGTTCTAGGTCAGGTGCATGCATGGAAATATGGTTATATCCAGAATAAGCATCCATGAATGACATGATGTCGTGGCCTGCAGAGGCATCTATGAGCTGATCTATTCGAGGCAAGGGGAATCAGTCCTTGGGGCATGTCTTGTTGAGGTCCGAATAGTCGATGCATGTTCGCCATTTGCCACTGGGTTTTGGAACCAGCACAGGATTGGCTATCGAATCGGGATAAAAAGGATCTCGAATAAAGCAATTTGCTTTTAATCTCTCGACCTCCTTCTTTAGGGCTTTCTTTCTATCGTCGTCCACGAGTCTCCATTTTTGTTGCTTCGGGGGGAAGCTCTTATCAATATTGAGTGCATGGCTTATAACATTTGGACTAGTTCCTACCATATTTGAGTGTGACCATGCAAATACATCTTGGTTTTCTTTCAAAAAGCAAGTTAATTGCTATCTTGTATTTTCAGAAAGATTTTTTCCTACTTTTACCACCCTTTGTATCTTTCTCGTCGAGCTCTATTTCTTCAAGCCCCTCCAACGGTTCAAGATCGACCCTCTCTTCAACTCTAGGGTCAATTTCTTCGTCTATCTCGAAGACAGATCCGTCCATCTCATGAATGACCACAAGTGTCTGTGCTCTTGTTTGGTTTTTCCCTCTCATAGAAATGTTGTAGCATTCCCTTCCCGCGAGCTGGGCTTCCTTCAGCATCCCGATGCCACTAGACGTCGGAAACTTGATGGCCAAGTGCCTAACAGACCATACTACCCCCAACCCAATCAAGGCTGGTCTCCCGAGCAATACGTTGTCGGCCAACGCAGCATCCAACCCTACAAACTCCATCATCTTTGTTATCGAGACTGGATAATCTCCAAAGGTTATGGGAAGTCCAATGGATCACGTACAAGAAATCCCTTCTCCTGAAAATCTGTATAAAAACTCCACCTCCTTATCCCGGTATAGGTTTATACTAGTATCCATTTGTCGGTTGTTTTTTACTGTTCAAATGGACACGCAAATCAAGGTTTGAGGGATTGACTTGCCCTCGGTTATGGTTCAGATGATCTCAAAGGTCAGGATGATTGCCTCAATTCCCAGTATTCCTGGGCTCGGTATTATATATACTTACAGACCGAGTGTAGTCTGAGCTCCCATTTCTAAAGCTAACGCCTTTATCGGGCTGAGAGGCTCAGTTGTTACGAGGTGGATCTTCCACTGGTCTCCTCGCCCAGTCGTTTGTGATCTCAACACATGGCTTCCCATCGGTTGGGGAGCCTTGTGTTCTCAAGTCATCTCCCTCTCGCCCTCATGTCCAATTTTGGCCCGACGGTTCCCATCTCGGCTGCCACTACGAGATGGCCTTTGTGGTACAAGCTCCCCTGCCTGATTCTTTTGAGGAGCTGGCTGTGGTGCCTCTTAGACTGGTGAGGGGTGTCTTATTGGAGAGGGTGGAAGTCTTATAGGTGATGGCGATGGCCTCCCATTGTTGTGCTTGGATGGTCCAGAATTGGCTCGAACAGGTTCCGAGTTATTTCTGGCAGTTTCAGGGTTAGAACTCCGAGATACTAGAGGAGCTCGGTTATTCCCTGTTCCCGTAGAAACTTCTGCAATCGGATTATCACTGGCCTTAGCTCAAGTATTTCTCCTAGGGAGTTCATCATCAGGATTTGTTTTGGGCCTTAGCTGAGCCTGCCGGGCCCCTTGCTCAGCTTTCCTAACGGCTGTGCTCCCTCGGGGACGTCCTCTTGGCCTCCGAGGTGGTGCTTGGACCTCAGCAGCCTGTCTGGCCAACTCTTCATTATGCCTTGTAGCTTCTACCAATTGTTGGCGCAGTTGGCGATTCTCCAATTCAACAATAGGAATGTACCTTTCTGGATTATAGTATAGGTCCTCGTCAGGCCTGGGAGCAGGCAGTCCTTGGGAATCAGAGGATGTACTCCCTTCCTCTGGGCCATGGTCAGTCATGGGCTACTTCCCAGGTCGGCGTGGGTAATCTTCAGTGCTGGGAGTTTGCTCATCCGGTATTTGGGGCAATGGTCGCCCACCAGTACTGGGGTTGTTTGTGGCGGCCATTGGTAATTCAGAAGGTTTCTAATTAACCAATCTAACGACTTGGTTAATACTCTCAATGAAAGCACCAAACTGTTGACGTCGTTTTATGTCAATTTAAATTTGAAGAGCACTAAACAGAAAATTAAGAAAATAATTCAGAACAATCGAGATTTTACGTGGTTCATCAGTTAAAATTTTCCTAGTCCACGAGTCAATATTATTGAGTGGTGAAATTCTCTTAAAGCTTTTACAAAGAAATTTAGAAGAGTATTCTCAGTACCAAATTGTGCGCATCCATAAATGAAATTCTTCAGTGTATTTATAGACTGGTTAACAAAATATCTTTCCTCTTATTTCGGGAAGTTACAATTTCAAATTTGAAATACATATAATTAAATATATTAATCATGTAATATCCCATAATAATCGATATTTACTATCAAATTACAACAAATCCCCATGGAATAGGGATTCTCTAACAGCAACCGCGTTCAAACAGGATATTGACTTCGAACATACAATTTACACACTTTCGAGATTGACCACCATCACGAGCTTGTCATTCTGGTTAGCCTCATCCTTAACCAGTGATTTCATCGAGCCTAACTATCGGAGATCAACCTCTTTGAGCTTGCAATGAAGGTTCGAATTGCACTCAGACTTCGGAGAAAATCCATCCTTTCGAGCTTGATGCCTAAGATCGAACCTCCTTAGTTATTGCTCGGTCACTGATTGGGAACAAATCAGGAAACATGTTAATTTATACAAGTGTTGAACCCTTAGTCAACATTTTCGAGCTTACACTTTACGAGCCTACATTTCGAGGCTCATTTATGACGATTTTGAAATTAGGGTGTAGCAATGATAAATTGGTAGTTTAAAATTGGCATGCCTATATTTTGATTTTGTGAATCTATAGTATATATAAGGCGTCGACTGATGTTCCATATTTTGTACTTTGCGGGATTGGTCATGCTCCACAGTGGCATTATTTTACTAGTTTTGTATTAAGCTTTTGGTAGCATTGTGTGACTATATTAGGTTTAATTATATTATGTTGACCACCTTTATCAAGTTTTGTGTACCAAATAAATAAAAAAAGGATTATATTTGAGAGTTTGGCTGTAATTTCCAATGAATTAACGAAGGTTACGTTGGTAAATACACTGTCGTTGTGGCGGGAGAACAAGATAACTGCTAGTGGGGCCTAGTAAGTTTACGCAATAGGATAACAGAATGAAACAAAGTATCATATTTTGGTACTACTATAAAACTTTAGTACAAGCTTTAAACTGTATGGATCATATTAACATTAGATTTGGATTCTTAAGAACACATAATGTGGTGCCGATATTAACGCCACTATGGAACGTACCCAGATTTGTGCATGGCGCATGCACTATGCATGAAACTTGAGAACCTCAATTTTTATTTTATTATTAATGGTGAAACATTTTTTACACCTATTACTACACTCAGATTGTTCCATAACAAAAATTATTTTTGTCACATTTAATGTTACATAGAAAATTTATACCAAAATAATACATGGAATATTCATATTGTTTCAGGTGTTCTCATTGGTTTCATTTTTTTATTATTATGAAGGTGGAGAAAAATTCATTTAAGCTTTCCACCAAACTTGACCTAATTTTAAAGATAACCATAAACATAGAAAGAAAATTGGGTTCTCCAAAACAATTATTTGATACCATATGACTCACGATACCCTCATATTTTGTGCCTATATCGAACATTTATTAAAATTAATTTTTTCTCTAAGACTAAGAGCACATATTATTCTTGATATATATTACCTAGGGAACATATAATGGGTTAAAATTAAAGAAAAAATTATTCACACGATCAAGCTTTTAAAGTAGCTCTTTAAGAAATATATTGCAAGCTAGTTAGATAAGAAAACAATTGTCTAAGAACTTCATTAGCTACTGAAATATTAAGCGTTAGAAGTTTAACTTAGATTATAGAATACTACATAAATGGGCCAAAGGAGTAAAAAGATTCTTGGGTTGAATCATATGCAAAAATACTTGTGTTGTCAAGATCGATGGATGGAAGTAAGTGACTTGGCTAGATGATGCACCTTGCCCTTTTGCAATATTTTTAGGTTTGTGAGGGCATGTACGATAATTATGTTCAACACTAGAACATAAACGACATTTCCTAATTTTCTTACCAGAAACTTTAGACGAATTAGGATTGAATCCCTTACTTGGATCTCCTTGATGATTTCCCATCCCTTTAGTTTTATAATGATTGGATCTTTGACAATGTTTAGGTTATTTTGTTGTCCCAGATGTGGTTATTCGGTGGATTTTCTAAACCTAAGTTTTGTTCAAATGAATCTTTACAATATGTAGTTATACTTGCTATCTCTTGTTTAGCATATGTGAAATTAGAATCCATCTTTGAAGCTTAAAAACATAACTTGTTTGTGTCAAAAGTAAGAGTGTTGTACCTTGCCATGTGGATCAATTGTTCTTGGTCAGTGGAGACACTGTGGTTGGTTGGGGTCAATGCTATGTTTGCGTCATTGGTCTATCTTTTCAAAATGAGAAAAGGCGGCAAACGCATTATGTTCACGCGTTTCATGTTGCCCATATATGCTTGCATGGATATCCATCTGTTTCAAACAATAAACAATCACACTTGAAGTAATTGTTAATCGTGTAATACCGAACCTTATACCTTATATCTCCATGTTGAAACCAAATTAGGCTTAGAAGAAGATGATCCCCGTAGTCTTAACGGTGAGTAACTATACATCCAGCCTCCTTTCTTATCTCATTTTCAACTTTGTGGTACAAGGCTGAGTATAAATTTTAGCTGCATTCTATTAGTAAGGTCTCACCAGATTGGACAATGATGGTAACTAAGGAGAATTTTGATTGCTTAAGTACACCTTTTGAACTTCTGAGTGGTGTAGCTTACTGCAAGCAAAATCAATACATGGGATGAATTCTCTGAGCAGATAACTAGCCAGGATAAAAAAAAATTAAGGTTGCATTTATGGACTCATTCCAGCGCAAAAATGACCCCTAAGAAAGGCTTCTCCCTATTGGAGTTTTGAATTGTAAGCTTTGCCACACCAGTCTACGCCATGTAGACCAAACGTATCGTTTATCACTTTCCATCTTCTCTCAAATTTTTCTTGAGACATGTACTTGTACATTAGCTGAGTGAATGCCTTTGCGAACGAAGGACCCTTTAAATATTTTGAAACGTTGGTGCTTAGATGCCATCCACAAGTATGATGAATTATGTTTGGCATGACACTTGAAATTTCCAAATGCATTCCAAGATCGCCATCTGTTACCACAACTGAAGGAGCCTTATTGTCCATACATTTGAGAAACTTTTGTAACATCCAATCAAATGTGTCTCCCTTCTCATGAAGGCATAGACCGAACCAAAAAATGCAACTGCCGAAGTGAATGTCGACCCCCAGTAGGATAACAACAAGTTTGTTGTATTTGTTGGTTTTGTATGTCGTGTCAAAAGCAAGTACCTCACCAAAGGCAACATAGTCTCTCCTAGAATTCCCATCTGCCCACAATATATTTGAGAATCTATTATCTTCATCCACTTGATAATCCACGAATAGGTACAGATCCGATCTTGTGGCAGCATCAAAATAACCAAGAGCCCCTTCCGCATCAGTGTTTGAACAATCTATTCTTCTTTGTTCAACTACCTTATTGCCAACATCCTTCAGTTAAAAAGGGACATTTCTGTATTCGCCACATTGTAATGCTATATGTGACAGTTTATAGGAAGTATTGAACCCAACAATGTTCATTGATAACAATGCCCTAATTTCTCATAGATTACCAAGAACACAGCGTTGGATCATAATTCATAAATATTTCTCCTTTATTGAATAAAAGCTTGAAAATAAATAAATAGATCCATGGTTTTACAAAAATAAAATAATTGTCTTTAACATAAAAATGAGCAACATTTAAATAAAACTTTAAAATAACATGCTTTATAAAAAATAGGCCCGCTTGATCTTCCTCGACTATATGGTCCCCACGAGTACATCACGAAGCACTTAGGTCTCACTCACCACCGACCTTTCTATCATCGATTTCTTGAAATAACAACATCATAAGGAGTGAGCTTCTAAGCCCAGTAAGGAAAATACAAACAAGAGTTAGTCATATAATCAAACATAACATAAATTCACAAGAGTCAAACAAACACAAACCTCTAGGTCATATCATAGCTTAAGTCAAAATTCTACATCATAATCTAAGTCATAAATCATAATCTAAGTCATAAGTCATAGGTCATAAGTCATAAGTCATAGATTATAATCATAACTATGGGTCATAAGTCATAATCATAAATATAGGTCATAGGTCATAATCATAATCATAACTATGGGTCATAATAACAAGTGAGATATAATAAAAAGATAAGTTTTTATACAGGGGTGGCAATTAAACCCCGAACTATAGACTCTCATACACCGAACATCACTTATGTCTGTCATAAAGTTTTGGCAATCGAGCCTACCAGACATAGTTCGTCATACATCATTGGCCACCTTAGGTCCAGACACACTTACCCCTTTATTGTACCTGAAATGTTAGGTCATACAAACATAAATTATATCATAAACTACATAAACTAGGTCATAATACTAAACTACCTAATTTTCCTTACCAAAAACCGGAATATTGGAGACAAGAGCGAGATTGAAAAATCCTAAAACCAAACATAAAGAAACCATAAGTTTCTAAAGAAAATAAGATGTTCAAGAGAAGATCTAAACTTGCAAGATAAGAACTTATCAAAAACTTAATATTTCAAATAAATTAAACACCTAACCAAAAGTCACTATCACAAGTTAGGATTTGAAGAAAAATGAAAGAATAATAGAAACTATATTGAACTAAACCTGAAGATAATGAATACCTTGGATGGCTCAGAACCTTGATCTATATCTCGAACGCCGAAATCACACAAAAACTTACTTCCCAAGTGTTTATAAAAGCTTTAGATTTGAAAGCATTAACCCTAAAACCCTAGTGTTTCTCTCTAGAACGAACTTAGCACCTTGAAGGCTCTGAACTATGCTTGAATGATGAATATAATGGCTGAGTGAAGGGTTCTGTTTATGGAGTTCAAGGAGTGAAACTAACTCCCATTTCAATGAATAAATAAATGATTAAAAATGAATAAATTTGAATTATCTGTTCAACATATGCCAAGAACTCGGTCAAAAACGTTCAGGAATGAGTCAAGGTTGTTGAGGGTTGTTTCTAGTTCAGAATTCTACGAAAAATACAAAAATGACTCATTGGAGCCGATATATTGCCTAGGGTAGGGATATATCGCCCCTACCATGATCCCAAGGGTCCGTGGTTTCGTTCGTGCGAAGTCGATGTGTTTTCTATATCAATTATAAGCGATATATCGACCCTTATAGTTACGATATATCGGCGTACGATGATATTTTAAACACATTTTTGCACACTTCAGCATAATTTGAAATTGATTAAAACTACTTTGACTGAGTAAAACATAATCCTAACAGATAATGGAAGGTTCTAGAGCTTCTATATCTTTCTTTTAATTAAACTATTTATTAGAAATCCTTAATTCCTCGATAAACAAACATGTGACAAGTGTCACGTTCTTAATTATTCTATCTAAACCTTAGGTTATAATAAATAATATTCTTAGGACCAGCTATATTAATCAAGCCTTATGTTAAAATTAATATTTTCTAAACCATAGGTTAAACTTATAAAATCCATAACGATCTCTACGAGTTTCCAACTAAATCCCGGCTTTGACCAATATCCAAGAATTTCGTCCTTGAAATTTACTTACCAAACAACTCCGATACCACTCCCTTATATATTCCTCCAATTCCCATGTGGCCTCTCTTTCTGTGTTATTGCTCCCCAAAATTTTAACCATAGGGACACTTTTGGACCTTAATTCCTTAGTTCCCTGTTCTAGAATGCGGACTAGCCGTTCTTCATAACTGAAATCTTATTTTAACTCTAGAGCATTGTAATCAAGCACATGGGATGGATCTGATTAATATTTTCTCAACATCGATACATGAAAAACGTTATGCATTTCAGCTAATGATGGCGGTAAAGCTAAATGATATGCTACATGCCCTACTTTGTCCATTATCTCAAAAGGACCTATAAACCTCAGGCTTAACTTTCCTTTCTTTCTGAAACGCATAATCACCTTCATCGGAGAAACTTTGAGAAAAACTTGATCGCCTACTAAAAATTCAAATGTTCGCCTCTTAGCGTCGGCATAGCTCTTCTGGCGACTTTGAGTGGCAATCATTTGTTGTCTTATCTTTTCTACTGCCTAAGTTGCTTCTCTTACAGCCTCAGGTCCTAAATATCGTCTTTCACCGACCTCATCCCAATGAAGTTGTGATCGGAATCTCCATCCATATAACATCTCATAAGGTTCCATTCCTATCGTTGCCTGATAACTGCTGTTGTCAGAGAATTCTATCAATGGAGGACACTTGCTCCATGATCCTGAGAAGTCTAACACACATTCCCTCAGCATATCTTTTAATATTTGTATGGTACGTTCTAACTGACCATCGATTTGAGGGTGAAATGTCGTACTTAGTTTTAACTTAGTGCCCATTGCACACTATAGACCTCCCCAGAACTTTGATGTAAAAACTGATCCTCTATCAGAGACTATCATCTTTGGAACTCCATGTAATCTCACTATCTCCGCCACATAAAGCTCTGCATACTGCTCAGCGTTATAAACTATTCTTACTGAAAAAAAGTGAGCAGATTTTGTGAGTCTATCTACTATCACCCAAATAGAGTCATGCTGCTCGGTGGTCCTTCGTAATCTCGTCATGAAGTCCATCGCTATATCTTCCCATTTCCATTCGGGAATCTTTAATGATTGCAATGTTCCAGCGGGTCTTTGATGTTCGGCCTTAACTTGTTGACATATAAGGCATTTCGCTACAAATTCTGCTATGGCTTTCTTCATCCTCGGCCACCAGTACATTGTCTTGACATCGTTGTACATCTTGGACGATCCTAGGTGAAGTGAATACGGAGTAGTGTGCACATCCTTCATAATACTTTCTCTTAATTCACGACTTTTGGGCACACATACTTGATTTCTATATCGTAGCATGCCTTCTTTTGTTAAGGAGAAATCAACATTCTCTGAGATTTGTAGTGCTGCCTTCATCTTAAGAAGAAACTCATATTCTTGTTGTTTCTCCTTTATTTCCTCCATTAGTGTTGACTTGATTGTGAGGTCAGCTAGTTGTCCAGTTGTTAGCTCGATTTTGGACCTCTTAATATCATCTTGTTAGGTGTTGAGCTATCCCCTTAAGTGTTGATAAGCTCCTGTAACTCCATCTACTAAGTGAATTTGCCACGATGTTAGCCTTTCCCGGATGATACAAGATCTCAAAACCATAGTCCTTTACTAACTCCAGCCACCTTTGTTGCCTCATTGAGCTCCTTTTGCGTAAAGAAGTACTTTAGACTTTTGTGGTCTATATAGATTTCGCACTTTTCTCCGTACAGATAGTGCCTCCAAATCTTTAGAGCAAAAACCACCACTGATAATTCTAAGTCATGGGTCGGGTACTGCTGCTCGTACTCCTTTAGTTTTCTCGAGGCATAGGCAACAACTCTTTCATCTTGCATCAAAACACATCCAAGTCCCTGCTTCGATTCGTCGCAATACACTACAAACTTGCCCTTATCATTTGGGACGCATAGAACTGGGGTTGATATAAGCTTGTCCTTTAACATTTGGCAGCTTTCTTCGCACTTCTTCGTCCATACAAATTTCTTTGTCTTCCACGTCAAATTTGTTAAGGGTGTAGTTATTCTGGAGAACCCTTCAACAAATCGTCTATAGTATCCTGCCAATCCCAGAAAACTTCTCACCTCTGTGGCACTTTTGGGTTTGGGCCAGTCCTTCACTTCTTCAATCTTGGCTGGATCTACTTCTATGCCATTTTTAGACAAAATGTGTCGTAGAAATGCCACTTTCTCTAGCCAGATCATAATGTAACGACCCAAAATCACTAATATGGCTTAAGGGCCCTGATTAGCGTGCTGGGAGGGCATAATTGACTTATGAGTGAATTTATTGATTTAATGCATGATTATATGATGGGAATGCTTGTATGATTATATGAATATAAATGTGGTTAAATGTTATATCTGTTAGAACCACATTATTATGTGGGTAGATTAGCAGTGAGCGACTTAAGGCAATCCTAGGGAGCCAGATAGCGGGAAAAGTCACAACGGGGCTTAATAATATTTGACTTTGGATAAGTCAGGGGTATTTTAGGTATCGGGTAGTTATTTAGACTATTGTGTTATGGAAATAAATATATGGAGATATATTTGAGGATAGAAAGCTTAGGCATGAATATTGGGGAAATTTACCGTTTTGCCCTCGGGGACGTTTCCGGTACCCCGAGCCTCTGGATTAACTTAATTGGCTAGGATTAGACTAAGTTAATGAAAAACAGAGGAAAAAAACAAAAACTGACCTCAACTCTTCTTCTCTCTTCTCTTCCTTCTCTCTTCTCTTTCAAGGAAAACACAGAAAATTCAAGGAAATCAGCTAGAAATTTAGTGATTTGGGCTGGAACTTGTAGGTTAAATCTAGTGCTCAGCTAAGGGAACTCAACCAAGATTAAGGTAAGGGCTGAATCATGTCTCTTAGCATTTGAATTTTTAGTTTTGACTGGGTATTAAGGGAGTTTATGGTTTTGATGTTTAAGGGTCGAATTAAGCTGAGAAGCTTGGATTTTAGCTCGGGAATTCGTCAAGAAGGTTGTTCAGCAAAAGTGGCAAGCTTCAATTCACAATTCATAGGTTAAAATTTGAGTTTTGCATGACTGGTTTTGGTGTTTAGAGTTGCAGGGTTTCAGAGAATCAAAATGGAGTTTAGTGGGCTTTTAGGCTGAATTTTTGTTGGATTATGTTGTTAGAGTCATGATAAAAGTTTTGTGATTAATGGATTTTGAGTTAGGGTGCTTTAGAATGGTTTTGGATGGGGTTAAGATCCTAGAAATGGTGGTTTTTTTGGGCACGAAGGGAAGGGCTGCGACTCTGTTCTAGAGCGCTACGGCCCTACGAAGCAAGAGAGTCAGGGAGGCTCGGTCAGGGGAGAGTGCCGTGGCGCCCTTGGGCAGGGTCGCGGCACGTGTCTACTTGTTGGGGGACTTGGGCTCTGTTTCAGAGGCAGGCTGCGGCTAGGCTTCAAGGGCCGCAACCCTTAGGTGCATTCTTGATCATTTGGGGATTTTAGGCGAGGGGGTCTAGCCTAGGGTGCTCGGGATCGATTTCCCCTCCGTGCTTGGTGTAATTTGATGTCTCGGAAGCTAGTATTTTATCTGGAAACCCTTATTTGAATATTAATGGAATCCAATACCTTGTTTGTGACTAGGTGTTAAGGGTAGGGCTCGGGAACAAATTGTGCTCGAGGAGCGTCGCTCGTAATCAGGGAACGCTGAAACTAAAGGTAAGAAAACTGCACCTGGTTGTATATCTATAATGGGTCTAAGGGTTCCCTAATGTGTATGCTTGAAAGGATGGTATTATTCCATGTAAACAGTGAACCAACGACCTAAGAGTGCCAAGGGTTACACTAGCGCACAGGGCGCGGCTTGGCCACTGGTAGCCGAGGATAACTTATTATGCACTGAGCTCGGTTTAAGCGGGCCGGAGTCAGTGGGGTAAACAGAGGGTGCGACCTAAGTTGTCGGCCCTGACTATTATGTGACTTGATTGTTATGAGACCTGAATGTTATTTGTAATTAGTTGCATCTTTGATTCTTTGTATGTGCTGACTGGTTAATGTGGAATATTTAGTACTTGATCATGCTTAAATAATTGACTTTCTATTATTGTTGTTTGTGTTGCACATTATGTTTTCTTGCTGGGTCTTGGCTCATGGGTGCTACGTGGTGCAGGTAAAGGCAAGGGCAAGCTTGATCAGCCCTGACTTGGAGAGCTCTGCGAGCTGAATGTACACGACCAGCTGGTCAGCCGCCACAGTTGGGGTTTAGGCAAGGACGTGAGAACCAGAAATGTCTATTTTGCCTTAGTATTGCTGATAGTTGTCTGTATTTTGGAGATTTTGTAAATCAACTTTTAAACCCTACTTCTTTTTGGGATCCCATGTGTAAAACTATTTGATTATTATAAAGTGAAACTTTTGAGACCAAAACCTTTTAAACCCTAGCTCATACATGTTTAGTGACACGTTTTTAAATTAATGACTTGATTAGCAAGTCCTACACCTTTATAAGTACACAGTGTAGCGGTCTTGGCTATCCAGGGCGTTACAACTTGGTATCAGAGCGTCCTAGGTTTAAGGGTTCCTGAAGACCGGCTGGACATGTACATTCGCTGCTAGAGACAAGCTCAAATCAGGGTTTGGTAATGTGTATATGTGCTTATACGTTTATATGTCTGAAATGAGTTATTAATGCTGTTATTTATTGGATTAATAGAAAGCATGAGATACTTATAGGGCCTGGCCCTTGACTATTGTGTGAGAATATTGAGGCATGTTTATTAGCATTGCCGTGCATGTAAATGAATATGTGGATGATTAAATTGCATATTGTTTATGGATGAATGCTTGATTCATAACTATTGTGAGATGAGATTGGGGCATGCTTATTAACAGCCGGTGTATGTGGATAAATGCCTATATGTTGATTGTTTGTGATTGGTTATGCACCATTGGTGAACTTTGGAGAAGTTTTTATCCTGCCATCATGGTCTGACTGCCGAGTCGTTGATTGCAGATTGACTTGGATAGCTATGCGTCCAAGAAAATCCACGCGACTAGCCGGCACTAGGTTTGGGATCGGGGGTGATGACGAGGGCAAGATTCCTCCGCCAGTCCCTGAGAACTAGCAGCAACTCATGGCAGATATGCAGGCTCGATTACAGAGCCAGGATGAACAGATTCGCCTACTACAACAGTAGGCTCCATCCGGGAGTGCTGCCCCTATTGTACCACCTGCAGTGGTACCAGCTGTACAGTCTGGGGAGGTAGGGAACAGGTGGGATCCATTATATGAGGGGTTCAGGAAGCAGCAACCTCCAATCTTTGAAGGGGGACCTGATCCATCAAAGGTCGAGCAATGGCTGACCATGATTACTACCATCCTGGATTTCATGAGGATAGAGGGGCATGACAGAGTGGTCTGTGCCACGTATATGTTGAGGGAGGACGCCTGCATCTGGTGGGAAGTGGCTTCACAGACCAGGGATGTCACTACTCTGAGTTGGGAAGGTTTCAGAGACTTGTTTAGCCAAAAATATTACAATGTTGTTGTCAGGGATGCAAAAGTTAATGAATTCGTGGGTTTGGTGCAGGGTAATATGACTGTTACTGAATATTCCCTAAAATTTGACAGGCTTGCAAAGTTTGCACCAGATCTTGTGCCTACTGATGCTGCTAGGCAAGATAGATTCATCAGGGGGCTTAATGCTATGATAGCCTGGGATGTCAAGATTACAACGGTACCTGGAGGAACAACTTATGCCCAGGCCGTTGAGAAGGCTCTTACCGCTGAGGAAGCAGAGAACAAGATTTAGAGGGAAAGTGTGGTGAGGCGCGAGGGCCGTAGAGTGATGCCTCCTTATTCAGGGACAGGTAGGGGGAGAGGCCTCAGTGACTTCAAGAAAAAGACTCCTGGCACTTCAACCATTGCTGGTCTTGATAGGAGGGGTCGGGGTGGCCGTAAGGGTGGCGGCGAGGCATGGCGGACCTATCCGGAGTGCTCGAGGTGTAGAAGACGCCATCTGGGCAAGTGTCGAGCCAAGGCTTGCTTTGTGTGTGGAACAGTGGGGCATCTCAGAAAAGACTGCCCAGCAATGAAGAAAGGTAAAGCAGGGAAGGTGGATAGCTTGACTCCAGCTCGAGTGTTCACCTTGACTCAGGCAGAGGCCGAGGCTAGTCCCTCTGTAGTGACAGGTTAGCTTTCTAGCGCTGGCACTTCTTTTACTGTATTATTTGACTCAGGTGCTACACATTCCTTTATTTATAGTAGAGTGATTGATAGATTATGTAGACCTAGGGAATATCGGACCGCGAGGTTTGGGAATTTGTTGCCTACAGGGGAACTGGCAATCTCTAGGAGATGGATTAGAGCACTCCCAGTCATGGTTGATAGTCGGGAACTTTCGGTGGACTTGATCGAGTTAGACATGGAGGATTTTGATATGATTCTGGGGATGGACTGGATGGTCAGATATAGGGAACCTATTGACTGCAGGAAGAAGATGGTGACTTTTGAGCCTGAGGGCGAGGATCCTTTTGTCTTTGTGGGTGCGGTATATGGACCCCGCGTACCCATAATTTCAGTGTTGAGAGCCAGAGACTTGTTGCAGGGAGGATGCATAGGTTTTCTGGCCAGTGTTGTGGATACTACTAGGGTTATGCCGGCAGGGCCGGGAAAGACCAGATTGGTATGTGAGTTTTTGGACGTATTTCTTGAGGATCTACCAGGGTTGCCGCCGCGCAGGGAGATTTAGTTTGAGATTGAGTTAGCACCGGGGACAGAACCAGTATCACGGGCACCATATAGGATGGCGCCAGCTGAGTTGAAGGAATTAAAGATACAGCTACAAGAGCTTTTGGATCTGGGTTTCATCAAACCTAGTTACTCACCATGGGGTGCTCCAGTGTTATTTGTTAAGAAGAAGGACAGGACGTTGAGGATGTGTATAGTCTACCGAGAATTGAACAAGTTGACTATCAAGAATAAGTACCCTCTACCAAGGATTAATGACTTGTTCGATCAGTTGCAGGGAAAGATGGTGTTCTCAAAGATTGATCTACGATCTAGCTATCACCAGTTGAGGATCAAGGATGAGGATATACCGAAGACGACCTTCCGGACGCGATATGGGAACTATGAGTTTTTGGTCATGTCTTTTGGTTTGACCAATGCCCCGGCAGCTTTTATGGATTTGATGAACAGGGTGTTCAAGGAATTCTTAGATCAGTTCGTTATTGTCTTCATCGACGACATTCTAGTATACTCCAGTTCAGAGGCAGAGCATGAGCAACATCTTCGACAGGTTTTACAGAGGTTAAGGGAGCATCAGTTGTACGCCAAGTTTAAGAAGTGTGATTTTTGGTTGCCAGAGGTGACTTTTCTTGGGCATATAGTTGGAGCAGAAGGGATTAAGGTGGATCCATCCAAGGTAGAAGCAGTAAGAGATTGGTCGAGGCCAAAGAACGCTCGGAGGTGCGGAGTTTCCTTGGGTTGGCAGGTTATTACAGACGGTTTGTAGAGGGGTTTTCAAAGATTTCTTCACCAATGATAGAGTTGACGAGGAAGAATCAGAAGTT
Source organism: Humulus lupulus (assembly GCF_963169125.1). Classification (NCBI taxonomy): domain Eukaryota; kingdom Viridiplantae; phylum Streptophyta; class Magnoliopsida; order Rosales; family Cannabaceae; genus Humulus; species Humulus lupulus. Next base: position 243,716,019 of record NC_084795.1, on the reverse strand, counting down.
TGTTTGGTCAGAGAAGTATGAGAACAGTTTCCAAGAGTTGAAGCGACGGCTTATTTCTGCACCTTTGCAGAGTCTTCCTTCGGAGGAAGGAAAGTTTGTGGTTTACTGTGATGCATTGAGGATGGGTTTAGGCTGCGTGCTGATGCAGAATGAGAAAGTTATAGCCTATGCATCGCGGCAGCTGAAGGAGTATGAGCAGCGGTATCCTACTCATGATTTGGAACCGGCGGCAGTGGTATTCGCACTGAAGGTTTGGCGGCATTACCTGTATGGGGAGAAGTGGGAGATATACACTGATCACGAGAGTTTGAAATATTTCATCACTCAGAAGGATCTGAATATGAGACAAAGGCGTTTGTTGGAGCTGGTTAAGGATTACGACTGCGACATCCTTTACCACCTGGGGAAAACCAATGTGGTGGCGGATGCATTGAGCCGGAAGGGCCCAGGACAGTTGTATAGCTCCACCCAGATCTCGAGGGAGTTAGCAAATGAAATGACCAGAGCAAGGATAGAACTAGTGGTGGGCCAGTTAGCTAATATTACCTTGCAGTCGACCCTGCTAGAGAGGATTAAGGAGGGACAATTGATGGATGCACAGTTGCAAGAAGTTAGGTAGCATGTGTTGGTGGGGACAACTAAGGATTATTTTGTCTCTGAGACCGGTATGCTTCGATATCAGGGGCGGATTTGTGTTCCAGCAGATGAGGGGATCAGACGAGAGATACTGGATGAGTCACACACTACGCCATACTCACTTCATTCGGGTACCACGAAGATGTATCAGGATCTACGGGCATTATACTGGTGGCCCGGGATGAAGAAGGATGTGGTGGAGTATGTGTCTAGATCTTTGACATGTTAGCAGGCAAAGGCTGAGCATCAGCGACCAGCGGGATTGCTTCAGCCTTTGGGTATCCGAAAATGGAAGTGGGAGGACATTACGATGGACTTTGTGGGAGGGCTACCCAGGACAGCGGGACATTGTGACTCGGTGTGGGTGATAGTAGACAGATACACCAAGTCAGCTCATTTTCTACCAGTGAAGTCGACCTTTATAGTGGAACAGTATGCAGAGTTGTATGTGAGGGAGATAGTTCGTCTCCATGGGGTTCCAAAGTCTATTGTGTCTGATCTAGATCCTATCTTTACCTCTAAGTTTTGGGGAGCTCTGCAGAGAGCTATAGGGACCCAATTGAATTTTAGCACAACTTTTCATCCTCAGACTAATGGACAATCTGATAGGACGATTCAGGTGTTAGAGGACATGCTTAGGGCGTGTGTGATTGATTTCGAGGGATCTTGGAGTAAGTATCTACCATTGATTGAATTCTTGTATAACAACAGTTATCAATCAACGATTGAAGTGGCTCCTTATGAAATTCTATATGGGAGAAAGTGTAGATCACCCATTCATTGGGATGAGATGGGTGAGAGGAGGTACTTAGGGCCAGATATGGTATAGAAGGCTAATGAGGCTATTGAGAAGATTTGAGCCAGAATGCTTGCTTCGCAGAGTAGACAGAAAAGCTACGCTGATCCTAAGCATAGGAATGTGGAATTCCAGGTTGGGGACCATGTGTTTCTGCGAGTCTCACCATTGAGAGGGGTAAGGAGATTTGGAGTAAAGGGCAAGCTGAGCCCTCGGTTTGTTGGACCTTTTGAGATCCTGGAGAGGATTGGACAGGTGGCTTATAGGTTGGCCTTGCCACTGTCACTGTCAGGGGTTCACGATGTATTCCATGTCTCCATGTTGCGGAAGTATGTTTCAGATACAACGCATGTGTTGAAGTATTAGCACTTGGAGTTACAAGCAGATTTGTCCTATGAAGAGCAACCAGTTCAGATTTTGGACTGGAAGGACAAAGTTTTACGAAACAAGACAATTTCGTTAGTTAAAGTGTTGTGGAGAAATAGCATGGTCGAGGACGCGACCTGGGAGTTGGAGACAGCGATGCGGAATCAATATCCTGAGCTATTCAGGTAAATTTCGAGGACGAAATTCTCAGTAGGAGGGGATAGTTGTAACGTCCCAAACTCACTAATATGGCTTAAGGGCCCTAATTAGCGTGCCGGGAGGGCATAATTGACTTATGAGTGAATTTATTGATTTAATGCATGATTATATGATGGGCATGCTTGTATGATTATATGAATATAAATGTGGCTAAATGTTATATCTGTTAGAACCACATTATTATGTGGGTATTAGCAGTGAGTGACTTGAGGCGATCCTAGGGAGCCAGATAGCGGGAAAAGTCACAACGAGGCTTAATAATATTTGACTTTGGATAAGTCAGGGGTATTTTAGGTATCGGGTAGTTATTTAGACTATTGGGTTATGGAAATAAATATATGGAGATATATTTGAGGATAGCAAGCTTAAGCGGGAATATTGGGGAAATTTACCATTTTGCCCTCGGGGACGTTTCCGGTACCCCGAGCCTCGGGATTAACTTAATTGGCTAGGATTAGACTAAGTTAATGAAAAATAGAGGAACAAAACAAAAATTGACCTCAGCTCTTCTTCTCTCTTCTCTTCTCTTCCTTCTCTCTTCTCTTTCAAGGAAAACACAAAAAATTCAAGGAAATCAGCTGGAAATTTAGTGATTTGGGCTGGAACTTGTAGGTTAAATCTAGTGCTCAGCTAAGGGAACTCAACCAAGATTAAGGTAAGGGCTGAATCATGCCTCTTAGCATTTGAATTTTTAGTTTTGACTGGGTATTAAGGGAGTTTATGGTTTTGATGTTTAAGGGTCGAATTAAGCTTAGAAGCTTGGATTTTAGCTCAGGAATTCGTCAAGAAGGTTGTTCAGCAAAAGAGGTAAGCTTCAATTCATAATTCATAGGTTAAAATCTGAGTTTTGCATGATTGGTTTTGGTGTTTAGAGTTGCTGGGTTTCAGAGAATCAAAATGGAGTTTAGTGGGTTTTTAGGCTGAATTTCTGTTGGATTATGTTGTTAGAGTCATGATAAAAGTTTTGTGATTAATGGATTTTGAGTTAGGGTGCTTTGGAATGGTTTTGGATGGGGTTAGGATGCTAGAAATGGTGGTTTTTCTGGGCACGAAGGGAAGGGCTGCGACTCTGTTCTAGAGCGCTGCGGCCTTACGAAGCAAGAGAGCCAGGGAGGCTCAGCCAGGGGAGAGCGCCGCGGCGCCCTTGGGCAGGGCCGCGACATGTGTCTGCTTGCTGGGGGCCTTGGGCTCTGTTTCAGAGGAGGGTCGCGGGTAGGCTTCAAGGGCCGCAACCCTTAGGTACATGCTGGGGATCGATTTCCCCGCCGTGCTTGGTGGAATTCGATGTCCCGGAAGCTAGTATTGTATTCAAAAACCCTTATTTGAATATTAATGGAATCCAATACCTTGGTTGTGTCTAGGTGTTAAGGGTAGGGCTCGGGAACGGATCGTGCTTGAGGAGCGTCGCTCGTAATCAATGAACGCTAAAACTAAAGGTAAGAAAACTGCACCTGGTTGTATATCTGTAATGGGACTAAGGGTTCCCTATTGTGTATGCTTGAAAGGATGGTATTATGCCATGTAAACAGTGAAGCAACGACCTAAGAGTGCCTACAATAGCGCACAGGGTGCTGCTTGGCCACTAGTAGCCGAGGACAACTTATTATGCACTGAGCTCGATTTAAGCGGGCCGGAGTCAGTGGGGTAAACAGAGGGTGCGGCCTAAGTTGTCGACCCTGACTATTATGTGACTTGATTGTTATGAGACCTGAATGTTATTTGTAATTAGTTGCATATTTGATTCTTTGTATCTGCTGACTGGTTAATGTGGAATATTTAGAACTTGATCATGCCTAAAGAATTGACTTTCTGTTATTGTTGTTTGTGTTGCACATTATGTTTTCTTGCTGGGCCTTGGCTCACGGGTGCTACATGGTGCAGGTAAAGGCAAGGGCAAGCTTGATCAGTCCTGAATTGGAGAGCTCTGCGAGCTGAATGTACATGACCAGCTGGTCAGCAGCCACGGTTGGGGTTTAGGCAGGGACGCGAGAACCAGAAAGTCTATTTTGCCTTAGTATGGCTGATAGTTGTCTATATTTTGGAGATTTTGTAAATCAACTTTTAAACCCTACTTCTTTTTGGAATCCCATTTGTAAAACTGTTTGCTTATTATAAAGTGAAACTTTTGAGACCAAAACCTTTTAAACCCTAGCTCATACATGTTTAGTGACACATTTTTAAATTAATGACTTGATTAGCAAGTCCTGCACCTTTATAAGTACACAGTGTAGCGGTCTTGGCTATCCAGGGCGTTACACACCGGACATCACTTAGGCCTGTCATAAAGATTTTGCAACTGAGCCTATCGGACATAGTTCGTCACACATCATTGGACACATTAGGTCCAGACACACTTACCCCTTTATTGTACCTGAAATGTTAGGTCATACAAACATAAATTATATCATAAACTACATAAACTAGGTCATAATACTAAACTACCTAATTTTCCTTACCTAAAACTGGAATATTGGAGACAAGAGCAAGATTGAAAACTCCTAAAACCAAACATAAAGAAACCATAAGTTTCTAAAGAAAATAAGAAGTTTAAGAGAAGATCTAAACCTTCGAGATAAGAACTTACCGAAAAATTTATATTTCAAATAAATTGAACACCTAACCAAAAGTTACTATCACAAGTTAGGATTTGAAGAAAAATGAAAGAATAATAGAAACTATAGTGAACTAAACCTGAAGATAATGAATACCTTGGATAGCTCAGAACCTTGATCTATACCTCAAACACCGAAATCACACAAAAACTTACTTCCCAAGTGTTTATAAAAGCTTTAGATTTGAAATCTTTAACCCCAAAACCCTAGTGTTTCTCTCTAGAACGAACTTAGCAGCTTGAAGGCTCTGAACTGTGCTTGAATGATGAATAGAATGGTTGAGTGAAGGGTCCTATTTATAGAGTTCAAGGAGTGAAAGTAACTCCCATTTCAATGAATAAATAAATGATTAAAAATGAATAAATTTGAATTATCTGTTCAACAGATGCCTAGAACTCGGTCAAAAACGTTCAGGAAAGAGTCACAGTTGTTGAGGGTTGTTTCTAGTTCAGAATTCTACGAAAATACAAAAATGACTCCCTAGAGCTGATATATTCCCTAGGGTAGGCGATATATCACCCCTACCATGATCCCAAGGGTCCGTGGTTTCGTTCGTGTAAAGTCGACATGTTTTCCGTATCAATTATAGGCAATATATCGACCCTTATAGCTATGATATATCGACATACGATGATATTTTAAACACGTTTTTGCACACTTCAACATAATTTGAAATTGATTAAAACTACTTTGACTGAGTAAAACGTAATCCTAACAGATAATGGAAGGTTCTAGAGCTTCTAGATCTTTCTTTTAATTAAACTATTCATGAAAAATCCTTAATTCCTTAATAAACATACATGTGACAAGTGTCACGTTCTTAATTATTCTATATAAACCTTAGGTTATAATAAATAATATTCTTAGGACCAGCTATATTAATCAAACCTTATGTTAAAATTAATACTTCTAAACCATAGGTTAAACTTATAAAATCCATAACAATCTCTACGAGTTTCCAACTAAATCCCGGCTTTGACCAATATCCACGAAAACTAAAATTCTACAACTACTACTACTGCTGCTACTATCTAGCTAAGTAAAATTATGGGACACTACAGATAACACTTGAGCAACTACACCATCTGATACAACTCAGTTGGTTCTTAGAAAATTCATTTATGGAATAGAAGTTCCACAATGATTATTCTTGGACACGAACTCTTTTGAAATGTAAGCAATTCCATCTCTTGTAAACACTGCTCTAAACGCTACCTTACAACCACTTCTTGCTAAAGGCTTTGGTGTCTTTTGTCTGTTTTGCATATCAATGAACTTTTTCTACTGTAACCTTCCTTAGAGAAAAACCATCTTCTCATTGTGATGATGTGATCTCTGTGCTTCACATTGTCTTTGCGGACACTAAAACCCATATATTTTGCATAAGTCATGTAGAAAGTTTCCCATTTCTCTAATGAATCCAATTTTTCCCCACGACATATTTGAAACCAATCTTATCAATAGTCGTATAGATTTGTAAAGCTTCAATAATTGATGGCCACTCAGGTGATGACAAAAGATCTATGTCAGTCATATTCAAACCTACATAAAAGAATATTTTGAATACTCATTTAAAAAATAGCAACAATGATATTTTAAAAAAACTCTAGCTAAAGATATGAATTAGTTAAAAAAAATTAATTATCAAACACTCCACTAGATAATATATTATTTAAATGATACTATGATTATAACGCAGGTTCTTTTTCACTATTAAAAATCTCAATTACACTATCAATTACAAAGTATACCATACATGACAATGCACAAGAATGAGAACCAAGTAAAATAATGTAATCACTAAAATAAAATAAAACTTCCATAATAAAAATGTGTTTGTCAAAAGGTTAATATTCAAATATGGGGCTAGCTATGGGGAGATGAGGATTAATACTAACCTTGTTAGGAGAGTCTCCACTTCTTCTAAATCAATCCACGTGTTCTCTCCTCTCATCCATCCATTGATGAAGTTGATCAATGTTAAAGTCCTTCAATCCTATATGAGTTTGTTGTTTGATTGGTAAATAGTCATATTGGCACGAACTGCTCTCTTAAATTGGAGTGCAAGAAAAGTATATTATTTTAAAGTTTCTTGTTTAGGGTTTAGGTAATTTATTCATGGGCCAAAATATTTGGTGTAATTGGGACATGGGTGTTGGTATTAAATAATCAAATCAAAGGTACGCAGCAAAATATATGGACTCATTTTAATGCATATTAATACTAGCCAGGATCATATACATATATAAATATTAAATCACATACAAATAGATCAGGGATTACCTCTTGTAGCCTATCAAGTGTCCTTGAGCCTTTTTGTATAAACCAACGATCTTCCTATATCCAGTGTTCTGAGATCTCACACCCTAATCTTCCAATCCAATCCTCAAACACACAAGGGCGTGTGTGGGCACGTAGGATTCAAAAGTTTGATTTATGTGACTCCATAGATATACTCAACACATGAGATCTAGAGAATTTTGATAGAGAGAAGGTTTTGAATAGTTTTCAGGTTTAGAGAAAACTATCGCTTTAGAGAGAGAGTGATTAACCATTATTTTTCTGAATATCAAGTATATCGGATTTATAAAGATATTTAATCTAATTAAATAATCTTTATTTAATTAAAATATAATTCAAATCAAAACTGATTAAATATTTTCATTGAATTATCTATTTAAATTGTATTTAAAAAGAATAACTAAATAACTGATTAAACAAATTTATTTGAAATTCAAAATTCAAATCTCACGGATAAAATCTCTGATGCTAGGCGCCACACATTGTATTGTACAGTGTGTGTCGCCCAGCCCTATTAGGGTTGCCCTAATTTTTTAATTTGTTTATTTAATCAATTTTTAAGACAAGATATTTATTCCAACATAAATATCAATTAATTCAAAATTAACTTTATCTTAAAAGATCAGTTTAAAATCAAATAGATAAATATCATATTATAAATAAGATATTTATTTATTTTCTCTCTTTATATTAATCCAAACAAGATTAATATTAATTTTAACCTATAGTTTTTCAAAATAAAAACTATATAGTTAAATAATTAATTAATTCACAATTAATCAATTACCCATAATTATCAAATAATATTTCCTTGCCCTGGAAAATTAATTCATTTGCAATTTAGTCATTTCTCTTAACAAATCTTTCTTTTGACATCCTTACCCTTAACAATGTAGGACAGAGATGATCTGGGGACCATGGACCTATAATACGAAGCTCCAGTAAACCAGATTGTTAATTAAACTCTTTAATCTAATAATCTTATTTATTAATTCCATGATTACTCCACTATAAATATGGAATTGCACTCTAAGTATTTATAGAATTATATTTACAGAGTTTTCTCTAGTAGTCTATTGATATAATCAATATATGTAGTTTTGTCCTCCATTTATTGGTTTGTTAATTAGAGCTGGTCAAAATGTAGTGTCCCAGAATTTTACTTAGCTATATAGTAGTAGTAGTTAGTATTAGTTTGTAGTATCACTACAACAAAATAGAGGTTTTATGACTTTAATTGGGAGACATTGGAAGTCTACAATGTCTTCCACCTAGGGAGACGTTGTTGCTAGGGTCATTGTAGGTATATATCCCACGTCTCCCACGGGGAGAGGTGGAAAGTCAAACGTTGACTTTCCACCTCTCCCATTGGGAGACGTGGGAAGTGACTCACCTCTCCCAATGGGAGACGTGGGAAGTCCCTAGGAGACATCCCACGTCTCCCATTGGAAGAGGTGAGTCACTTCCCACGTCTCCCAATGGGAGACATTGAAAGTCTCCCACATTTAAAAAAAATAAATTAAATAAATTTATAATTAATATTATTTTAATTTGATTTAATAATTAATTAAATTGAAATAATATTAATTTAAATTGAAATTATTTTAATTTAAATTTAAATTATTTTAATTTAAATTGAAAATATTTTAATCTAAATTTAAATTAATTTAATAATCAATTAAATTGAAAGAAAAAAATATATTTGTTAGATATATACAAGAAATACAATATTTGTTAGAAATATTCAAAATGAACAAATATTTCATTGTGTATGAAGAAAGAGTTAAAAAATTAAAAAAAAAAAACCTATCAACGAGGTCGGTAACTTTGGATTATCGGCAACATATATGTCGCCCATTCTTGTCGCAACTCATCAATTTGTGCCTCTGTATATGATGTGCTTGTTAGCTACAAGAAATATAAAAAATATATATATTAATTAATTATTTGATTACATTTATAGTTTCAAAAATAATTTGTAAATTTTAATTAATAATACCGTTCTCAAGTAATGCCCGGGACTCGCATGTTCAATCAAATCCTTCAACATCCTCATTAAGTAGTATCCACATGCCACATTGTCCGGTTGGTGTGGACACTAATTATTTAAAAATATGAGTAATTTATTATTAAATTGAAACTTTTTAAAAAATGCATACATATTATTCTACTTAATTATTATAAATGTTCAAAAATTTCTGCTGAAGTTACTTACCTGAGGTTGCTTAATGCGTAGAGTATCAGGGATCTCGACATCAGGAAGATTCATAGAGAAAAAAAGATTGAAAGCGCTGACGATCACTGATACAATCTCCTCACGGTTATTTAGCTCTGAATTCACCGGATCACAACAATAAACATGATATGCATATGGTGCCAAAATAAGCAACATCCAATGTTCACTGTATAAGAAAAACAAAAAATTATAGCTCAAATGTTAAACAAAGAAATTATTGATATGGGTCGGAAAAATGACAACTTTTTAAACTTACTCATGGTTCCAAGGGACAAGCATAACTTGTTCTTTTGATTTTACGTCATTGCAACGTCTGAACAGATTCTGAACACGATCGTCGAATGAACTCCCTTGAGTGGCGACGATATTAGGATTGACAAATAAGAACTTATTTTGGCGACCTTGTTGTACCACATATCTGTAAATGAACCTTATACAAAAATATGAAAAATTGTTATATGAATGAATAAATCAAATTAGAAAATTAAATGAACAAACTTATTTGTGAGATATATACCTCATGTAGCTGACGAGTACTGCTTGTCCAATCTTCTCCTTTTGAGCAAACTGAAGTATGTCATCCTTAAATATATAACAGTGAGACATATCCTGATCAAAAACTTCAAACTCTATGCCTAGAATGACACACTCGCCATCCAAGGCAGCACAGATCGAATGGCCACTGGTAGCAAATGTTGCATTAGAATATGACAATCGTGAGATTCATGCCAGTCAGAATACAACTTTTCATGTCTACCAATGACCTTATATTTGAGGAATATCCGTCTGGAACTTTTATATTAAACAAACATCTGCAAATTTCCATTCTTTCCTCTTTAGTAAGAGTGTAAGCTGCAGGAGGTAAATATGTTCGTCTCTTATCTGGTTTTGGAGTTAATTCATCCCTTATACCCATTGCAACCAAGTCTTGTCTAGCCTTAATTCCATCCTTAGTTTTCCATTGAATATTCAACAAAGTGCCAATCAAACTATCACATACATTTTTCTCTATGTGCATAACATCTAAATTATGACGTATAAGTAAGAAAGGCCAATATTCAAGTTCGAAGAAAACAGATTTCTTTTTATAACACCCTTTTGGCTCCTCCACAACCTTGGCCTTGCGACTACGTTTCATCTTTGTAGGTGTACGAACTTTGGGCTTCCCTAACTTGAACACAATTTTAGACATCTTCTCAAGTACTCGGATCCCATTCAATGGCTCAGGAGCCTCTTCAAACTCTTGTTTACCATTGAATGCCTTCTTCCAAGTCCGAAGTTTATGCGTATTAGGCAAGAACTTCCTATGTCCCATATAACATATTTTCCGAGAGTGTTTCAAGTATTCAGAACATGTTTTTTCTTGACAAACGGGGTAAGCTTTATATCCTTTCACACTAAACCCAGATAAATTTCCATAAGCAGGAAAGTCACTAATTGTCCACAATAAGACCGCTTTAAGATTAAATTCTTCCTGCCTATACGCATCATAAACCTTAACCCCTTCATCCCACAAAGTTTTCAAGTCATCTATAAGAGGAGCTAGATAGACGTCAATATCATTACCAGGTTGTTTAGGTCCTGATATCAACAAGGTCAAAATCGTAAACTTTCTCTTCATACACAACCATGGGGGTAGATTGTAAATAACAAGCATAACAGGCCAACAACTGTACTTACTGCTAAGGGATGCATGTGGATTAAACCCGTCAGTCGAAAGACCTAGACGAATATTATGAGATTCATTTTCAAAAGAAGGCCACTTCAAATCAACTCTCTTCCAAGCAAGGGTGTCAGCTGGATGTCTTAATTTACCATCCTTTATTCTTTCATTAGCATGCCACGACAAACTTTTAGCATGTTTGGCATTTCTAAACAATCGGACGAAACGAGGAATTGGCGGAATGTACCACAAAACTTTGGCAGGTACTCCTTCCTTGACATCGTCACCATTTCTTTTATTTTGCCATCGTGACTCACCACAAGTAGGACACGATTTTGCATCTGCAAAACTATTTCGATATAATATGCAATCATTAGGACATGCATGAATTTTTTCGTACTGCATGCCTAATGAGCATAACGTCTTCTTTGCCTCATAAAATGAAATTGGAATTTCATTATCTTCAGGCAATAACTCCTCCAAAAAACCAAATAATTCAGTAATGCTTTTATCACTCCAGCCATGTTTAGCTTTTAGATTGTACAACCTAAGAAGCGTAGATAATTTTGTAAATCTTGTACAACCAGGGTAAATTGGTTTCTCGGCATCTTTAAGGAGTGTCTCAAACTTATTTGGGTCTACTCCTGATCCATAATGTGCGTCGTCAATCATTTCATCTAATGGATCCCAGTTCTCCTCCACTATATTCCTCCTCACTCTTTTTGGTCTACTTGGCAGAGTTGGAGCAATCGGAGCTATCTCCCCATGGTAATACCAAATTGTGTAACTCTTGTCGATCCCATTGAAATATAAGTGTTCTTTAATCTTTTTAAGATCCATCTTTTTAACATTTCCACACTTAAGACATGGACAATAAGTAAAATTTGGGTCTTTCACATTTTCCGAACAAAACCTTAAGAACAAATCGACCCCCTTCCTATATTCCGCAGATAACCTATTCGCTGACATCCACTATTTATCCATATATTCTCCTATGTCTACGGAAAAGAAAAGAAACAACACTAAATAAGCACGTGATAAAGTTGTATGTCTATATAAAACTAATTTTTTATTATCCTAGATAAAATCTGGCAGCATTTCCCCTATAATAGTGACCTAACCATCTGCATGTGAATATCAAAACAAACAATTCAAACAACATACAATAAGTTTCTTCCTTATAGAATGTCTATATAAAACTAATTGTTTATTATCCTAGATAAAATCGGGCAGCATTTCCCCTATAATAGTGACCTAACCATCTGCATGTGAATAGCAAAACAAACAATTCAAACAACATACAATAAGTTTCTTCCTTATAGCTCTGCAGCACACAGTCAAATTTCTCAGAACCTACTTCACTAATACACACAAGTTCTCAACCTTCCGTTATCATCGCAGCACACAATTTTAATCTCAGAACCTACTTCACTATGGATGAATATTTAAGATATTCAAACTCCTCTAACATTTGTTTTATAATATTAAAAGTAGAAGTAAGAGAATATATATGTACCTCTTGCAATCTTTAATCCAAAAGCTAGCAAAATTACTTCACTTAGTAATCAAATTCGCTATTAAATCCACAAACCAATAAAATTAAATTAATAAATAATAAATAAAACATCACTAAATATCTAGCAATATATAACGTATTATTGTAATTTTAGAAACTTAATTACCTCAAATGTGTGATTGATATAGGAATTTTGATGCAAAATACTCTCTAAAATCTCACCACAAAAATCACAACCTATGAAATTAAATTAATTAATATGTTAAACATTACTAAACAAATATCACTAAATATCTAATAATAGTAAATGATATTGGTAAACAAATAAAAAAAATCCCAATGTCCCACTAATTATAACCTCAACAAAAAATCAATATAAAATTTCATAACCTAAAAACTTAATAATAAACAAAAACATAAAATTTTCATATATTTATATTTTATAAATTTATTTTAACATAACTATATATATAACAAAATAGTTACAATTTAAAAAAAAAATTCAAATATACAAAAATATATCTAAATTTCGAAATAAAAAATGATAAAAATTTAAAAAAAATCATGAACATATATACTCTAATGAAATCTATACAATGTGATAGGTTAAATTAAAAAAAAACTAAAAAATCATAAATCCCTAAAAACTTCCATGGAAAAACCACAAAATCCTACAATGTATATAAAAAAATGCATAAAAATGTAAAACTAACACAAAATCATGTATATTACTCATCCTAATGCAAAACCTATGATTTATTTGCAAAATAATTAACTAAAAATCAATAAAATAAAATAAAAACTTACCTTAGAACCCTAAAAAACGCAGCCCCAATTTTCTCTCCTCTGGTTTTGCATGCTCTCGGGTTGGTGTAATGTGAGGAAGACAAAGATTTTGGTGATATATAAAGGGAGCACATCCAACGTCTCCCACTGGGAGACGTGGGACACGTGGCACGTCTCCCAGTGAGAGACGTTTGATGTACCCATAATCACTACCCCAGCCTATTTCTAACGTCTTCCACCATTTTTAATGTCTTCTAATTGTAGCCATTAATATACACTTTCAATGTCTTACACCATTAGACATTTAAAACCCCTGATAAGTTTTAATGTCTTACACCATTGGTGTAAGACATTGTAGGGAGTCATTGTATATCAAATTTGTTGTAGTGTATGTTAGTTTCCGTGGATTTTGGTTCAAGTCAGGACTTAGTTGGAAACTCATAGCAACAGTTATGGAATTTATAAGTTTAACCTATAGTTTAGAAATATTAATTATAACATAAGGTTTGATTAATATTGCTGGTCTTAGAAATATTGTTTATTATAACCTAAGATTTAGATAGAATTATTAAGAATGTGACACTTGTCATAATCATGTTTATTAAGGATTTAAGTATTTTCGATGAATAGTTTAAATAAAAGAAAGATCTAGAAACTCTAGAACATTCCAGCAACTGTTAGGATCACGTTTTGACTCAGTCAAAGCTATTTAATCAATTCAAAATATGCTGAAAAAGTGCAAATATGTGTTTGATATATCAACGTATGCCGATATATCCCAGCTATAGGGGCTGATATATCTCCTACGGGAGATACGAAAAACACGTCAACTTCGCACGAACGAACGGGGCTCGGGATATAGGTCTAGGCGATATATCGCCCAGTGTAGGCGATATATTGCCCCTCGGAGTGATTTTTGAATACTTGAGGATTTTAAATTTAAAAACAGCCTCAACCACTTGGACCTACCCTTGAACGATTTTGACCGAGTTCTGGGCATCTGTTGAACGAAAATTCAAATCCTTTTCATTTTATATTAATTTATTTATTCAAATTAAAAGGGGTTAGTTTCTCTCTTTTAACTCTATAAATAGGACCTAGTACTCAGCCATTTCCTTCATTCTTCAAGCATTGTTCAGAGCCTCCAAGCTGCTAAGATTACTATAGAGAGAAACACTTGGGTTTTGGGGTAAAAAATTTTCCAATCTAAACTTTTCTAAACACTTGGGAAGTAAGATATAGAGTTATTTCAGTATCGAGGTATAGATCAAGTCATAATTCATCCAAGGTATTCCTATCCTTAAGTTCAGTTCTTCATGGTTCTTTAGTTTTCTTTTATTCCATTTTCTTTCAGATCCTAACTCTTGTTTATTATTCTTGGTTAGGTATATAAGTTCCTTTAACATTAAGGTTTTCGGTAAGTTTCTACTTGGATGGTTTAGTTTTCTTTTTCATCTCTTTTCCTTTAGAAGCTCACGATTCTAACTGTTGGTTTTAGGAGTGTTCAACAATCCCATTCTTGTATCCATATCCAGTTTTTGGTAAGGAAAATAGGTTAGAATATATGTGTTTATATGTTTATGTTATGATGTGTTTTATGTTTTATGCTATAATATGTATAAATATGTTTTTAGTCACTTGGGGCTTATAGTTTCTTAGATAGCAAACCCCAAGATTTTTATCATTATCGTGGTTTAGAGTTATGATTTTCCCTACCTCGATTATTAGACTGAGGACCTAGATGGGTTATCATATACTACCTTGTGATCTAACCTACCTCGATTAGTAGACTGAGGACCTAGATGGTTTTATCACATACCATGGTAATGAGTTAATGGCTATTAATATTGTAGTCCTATATGATATACGTTTTTTATAGTCATATGTTTTATAGTATATGTTTATGATATAGTCTCATGTTTATGATTTATGATATATGTTGTTAGTAGATTTTCCTTGCTGGGCATTAGGCTCATTCCTTTCTTTTTAGAATGATGTAGGAAAATGAACGTAGAAGGAGGGAAGGATTCGTTGCAGCTTAGCATGTGTGTTGCGAATGAATGGACTGATGGAAGATCGAGGATGACATTGTTTAAAGTCTTTTTAACTTATGTTTTTATGTATTTCCACACATAGTATTTTAAACAATTGATTTAAAGTTTATGTTTTATGTTTTATAACAATGGGATCCCATACCATATATTGTATTTCGTACAATATTTTGGGTTTTAAATAAAGATATGTTATTTCTTATGTATGTATTCAATTTAGTAGTTATGTTTAGTAGTTTTTAATGGTTTGATGTCTTAGAAATAGTCGGGGCATTACACAAAATTGTCGTTTTACCCTTCTAATTACCTCTTAATCCTTTAGTACCATTAATTCACTAGAGACTAATTAGTCTATAATCTAATTACAGATTTGAGCTCAATAATTATTCAGTTTTAGAATCAACCCTTAAGGGAACCAATATTCGATCCGTTAAGAAAGCATGGATTCCAATATTGTAATTCATGTTCCCAACCATCCATGATATTGAATCTCCAAAACAAAATTCATTAGCCTCATTATTCTAAGAGACCTTAACGAGTGAATCATGAGTTCATTATTCTAAAAGATCCAATAAATATAAAGAGGAGTTCATGAATACTCAGGATTTAGTTTGATCTACAAATGATCATCTATTATAACAAGAATTAAATCTTTACGTCAAACGTCAAGTTTATAAAGATAATTCATTCTCATCGGTCATGTCATATATAATCTCT
This sequence comes from Humulus lupulus, assembly GCF_963169125.1. Classification (NCBI taxonomy): domain Eukaryota; kingdom Viridiplantae; phylum Streptophyta; class Magnoliopsida; order Rosales; family Cannabaceae; genus Humulus; species Humulus lupulus. The sequence continues at coordinate 243,700,120 of NC_084795.1, read as the reverse complement.
ATTATATACAACACCTTTACGAAGTTATCTTTCCACATCGGTAATCTGAATCTAGATTACTTGCATCTCGTATGCTTAGAAAACCGTATTAGTAACCATTCATTAAAGATTCCTTACTTTAATATGTTACTGACTATTTTATTCATTATATATGATCTTAATTCTCTCGTAGTAATACAAGATCATATTCTCATGAATGAATAGGGAATTTTATTGATATTATTATATAATTAATTCAAACAATAATTATAACATTCAAATATAATAAAATTACACTTTTATTTAAAACCAATAAAATGTCTTTACATGCTTTTAGGGCATTAATCCTAACAATGGGCCCTCTTTATTTTTGTCCAAGAAAAGTGTACGAATGGCTATTACTTAAATGGTTTTTGCACTAGTTTTTTTTTTTTTGTAAAATGGATTTTAAAATATTTGTTTTGCTCAATTGGACTTTATAAAATTGGTTAGCGATGGTTTAAAAAAAATAGTTATGTCATTCAACCTTGTTTAAAGAAAAAACAGAAAATATATTTCAAAAATTAATACTCCTCATGCACTTAAAAATTTAAAACATATGAAATAGTACATTGATAGCTAGGGTTACATGATAATAATTAATATAAACTTACACCTATAGAATCTTTAGGGTTTGTGGATGGTTCACTCTTCATCAGAAGATCCCATCATTATCTTCTCTAAGGTGTAGATAGTTTTCACTCCCTTCACTACATTTGCTTCATGAAGCAAGAAGTTGGACATCTCTTCTATCTTCTTGTAGGCTTTCAATATCTCTTCATTAGATGCCCTCACATTTTTTCGCGTGTTCTTCAGTATTATGGAATATTTTTAAGCTATTCCCTTTAGTTTCTTCAGTCATTCTTCATTCCTTGGGCATTTCAAACATGGCTCCTTCTCTGGTTGGGCCTTCTCCGGTTGATTTGAAGAATCTTCAAATGACATTCCTTAACACTATTGACCGAAAACTTATCTCTCCTCAACGAAGGATTAAGGTTTTAGGCATCCTTGCTATTACTGATTGGTATAAATTAAGAGGATAGTTGAGATATGAAGTTTCAGGGAAAAGACAGTAGGAAGAGAAAGTAAAACCCTACATGCAAGGTCACTAAATAATTTCATTATGCTTGTGTACTTTTAGATAGAAATGGTTTTTTTTATAATTATTACTAAATTAATGTTGGGAGGCCACTAAGTAATTTATTTCGAATGGGCAATCGGATTGGAGAGGATAAGTGCGTGCAAAATATCATTCGGTAAGGATTAAAGTCTTTTGGAATATAGCACACTTGCATAGTGATGAAATAGAAAAATACAAATTCCATTTCAAAATAGATTGTTCCACAAGGCATCGTTTGGTGTACATAATATAAAGATTTTGGAAAATACAATCTAGGTGAGACAAGGTGATCCTTCATGTTGTTTCAATGACACTAACATAGTCAACCAAAAAAGGACATAGTTTTAACCATTCCTAATAAAACCATAGCATCCCGATTGAGCAAAAAAAAGTAACAATAACTAAGTAATATAGCAAAGACATTAGTAGGAGTTAAAACAAAATGGTACAATCATAAAGAAAGACACACCACCATCAATCTATAGATGTTTGTAGCAAGAGTCTCTCCATTAGTGTGGTAAACTATTGAGTCCAAATAACGACCAATAGTTCTGCTGTTGCACGACTTGGTTGTGCAGAATGGTCGCCAAAGCCATGCACTGGTCCCTTGCCTCAAAGCAGTTAGCGTGTACATCCCTCTGAGCTTTCCTTTCAGCAAGCAGCAACCCCTCGAGGATGAGACAATTGGTGTAAATTTTTGGTCATACATGGGGACTCAGCAACTGCGGGAGGATTGACCTTTCTTTGTGGAACTGGGTGGTGGGGAACACTTCATTTGGGTAGTGTATTTCGGGCTAGTACTTGTTCTAGAAGCCATATTGTCTCTTTGGTATACGGACAATAGAGATTTTTTTATCCTTCTCTTCATGCTGTGTGTACCAGCAGCCAAAGTGCCACCCTAATTTATATAGCCATTAGGGGTACAATTTAAATATATTTTTTGTGATTAGGGTTCGTGATTCAACGACTTAAGGTGATTGTGTAATCCCTAAAATCATGTTGTAATCATGATCTTTTTTGCTTTGAGTGCTAATGTTGATGTGAAATTTCATTATTTTGTGCTTAGGCACAGTTGGATGATGCTTAATAAGTTTTGTATATTTACAAAACATAGAACTCAACATCCCATACCAAATTTCTACTAGAAAAAGGATGTTGTCAAGTTAACCCGTTTTTACGTGAAGGTGATTATAAGATCACCACTCAAAATGTCTCACAATTTAAGAGAATAATTTTTTTATCTATACGGATAATATCATCACATATAATACTCTAAACATAGTACAAGATAGAAGTTTCCATTAAAGTATAAAGAACCACAAATATCTATTCCTTAGTCTCCTAAGAAATTAAATGGAAATTACTAGTGGTCCTGAGCTAATATTAAAGTACTACTACAACCCTCACACATGTCACCCACTAATGTGGTGAGGTATTTTATTTAATTTCATACTAGTAATATTAAAACACAACACAACTTCATGCTTACATATCCATTAGTTCACTTTCAAGCTTATCCAAGATTTCATCAGCCAATGCCAACTTTTTCTCCGCCTGGTACATTTGCACCTCAAGCTCCATTACCTTCAATTTGTATATGAGAATCTCATTAGCTTGCTTGTTAATCTCAACTTGGATCATCTTGCAAGTTTCACATTGATTGTCTTCTTTGGCTTCATCCTCAACATGCTTCTTATCTACAAGAATTTTAGAGTTGTCTGTGATATTTTTGCTAAAGTTCAAATGGCTGGCAGAGAAATTTAAGTAAATATGTTGTGTCTTATATAGGTGCATGGGAGAACACCTCATATTAATGTTGAGTCACCTACCCTTTATAGAATTCCATTAGTATTATTTATCATGATATTCCTAAACTCGAAGCAAGAATTTATTTTTAATTTGTTTTATATGCATAAAGCCCCACCAATGGCAAATGAAAGACACACTAGTGTGTCACCCCACACCTCTCCCAAAAGCTGATGGATGTAGGTAGAGGGATTTTTGTAACGTCCTCCTCATCGAGGATCGTTACACTGTGTACTTTAAATAGTGTCAGACTTGCTAATCAAGTCCCTTGGTTATAAATGTATAACTAAGGTTAATGACAAGGGTTAGGGTTAAAAATTTTGGTCAAAATGAAACGTTGATTTTTCATTTAAAAGTTTAGTAAATACATGGGATCCCAAAACAACATAAACAAGTGTTTAAAAGGTTATATACAAGTAAAAATACAAGTCAAGCCGACCTAGGCGGCAAAATAGAGGGTACAACCCTAGTTCCTCCAAGATAAACCCGGCTGTGGTGGTCGAGCAGCCACATATGTACATGCCGCCACCGAAGCTCTCCAACTCATAGCTAGTCTAGTTTCCCTTTCCTCTTACCTGCACCACATAGCACCCGTGAGCTGAGGCTCAACAAGAAAACTTAACAAGTGCATGAACAATAAATATAGAGTCCAGATACATATCTAGTATGCCCAGCAGTAATAACCTACTCATGCATGCATACAATTAAAAAAAAAAATTGATTATAGGATCATTCTGGGGCCTGCTGCCCAGAATAGATGACCATAGAGTCAACCCGGGGCCCTATGCCCTAGCTAAGTGACCATAGAGTCACCTGGGGCCCTTTGCCCTAGCTCTGAGTAACTAGCCATGCACTTTATTTTTCCAAACGACCATAGGGTCGACCAACGTAATAGTACGTTCCTAAGTAGGCCTAAGCCTCTCGACTAGCGCACAATGCTCTATTTCCACCCTTGACTAATAAGTCAATGCCTTAACCAGATATTAAGAAAACCATATAAATAGATAACCAGATACAGATAAGCATATGACTAATAAGTCAACGCCTTAACTAGATATTCAGACAACCATATAAAAAAATAACCAGATACAGATAAGCATATAGCTAATAAGTCAATGCCTTGACCAGATATTCAGACAACCAGATAAAAAGATAACAAGATACATATAAGCATATGACTAATAAGTCAATGCCTTAACCAGATATTCAGACAACCAGATACAAATAAGCATACTTTAGATAATACAAGTATGCATACATATTAATCATATATCTCATCCAATTAAATACAAACATAGTAATAACCATGTTCCTTAATGGGATTGAGCCGTAATAATGCAGATAATCACATTTAACATGTACTGGGTGTAATTTTCTTACCTCAGGTCCGAGTGCAACATATAATAAGAGCGACCCTCTAGCACGATTCTGGTTCCGAGCCCCTAGCGGTAACCTAGTCACAACCATAATATAGAATCTCATCAATAAAGAGTGAATAAAGGCTTCCAGACTGAGTCCTAGCCTCTGGGACGTCGAATTCTACTAAACGGGTAGTAAAATCGATATAGAGCCCCTAAGTCTGAGTTCCCACACTCAAGACCTTCCCGGGGCTTGGAAGCCCTTCAAGCGTCGTGGCCCAAGGCCTACGAGCCACGACCCACCCCCTAGGCAGAGAGCCCAAGGGCTCTCATCTGGAACACACGCGCCGTGGCTCACCCTGCAAGCGCTGCGGCTCAAATGGAGGTTCAACACTTCTTCTCCCTATCGTTCATGAGAGTCATGGCACCCCAAGAACAGGGTCGCAACTCGACATGAAAACCCAGTTTTTCCCCCATTTTCTTCAAGCCAAAACTCACCAAAAACCCAACCAAACATAGCCAAATCCCAAAAACAAAGTTCTCAATCAACTCAACACTTCATAAGCCTCAAAACCATCCCCAAAATCAAGCTTAAAACTCCTCACAAAACCAAATTCAAATTTCAGTTTTCAAAACTCTAAAACTCAACTAAAACCAGAGAAAGCATAAATAATTGAGGCTAGCAATCGATACCTCTGCTGCCAAAACAACGCTAAGCCTTTCCTCAAGCAATCCCGAGCCTAAGCTAGCTTTGATTCCCCTTAGATCGCAAGAAATCTCAAAGAATTGAGAGAGAGAGAGTGTGTGTGTACACGAGTGAGAGAGAGAGTTTGTATTTTTTTTCTATGCTCTTCTCTTTGTGTATAGGTTACTTAGAGTTCAACTATCTCTAAGCAAATTCCAAAGCTCGAGGTACCAAAAACGTCCCCGAGGGTAAAGTGGTCGAAATTCCTGAAATTCCCTCCTAATCTCACTAAATCTGAATATATCCTCAAATATTTATTCTCATTACCCAATATCCAGGTAATGTACCAAATACCCAAAATACCCCTTGACTCACCCTGAGTCGGGTATTTGGTCTCGTTGTGACTATCCCGCTAACTTGTTCCCTAGGATCGCCTCGTGCTGAGTAACCCAAATATATCCACATAATAATGTGGTCTCACACATATATCATATATATGCACATATATTCCAAATATACCTATAACGAGCCAAATTATGAAAATTGTCTTTCTAATAAGAAATAGGCCCATATGCATATTTAATACACCTAAACATGCATATCTAGTCATATTATAATATAACTCACATTATCATATAATGATACACACATATATATATCACATAAATACATATTTCATAATTAAATCACTTATATTCAAATAATTATCCATAATTTGCCATCATGACCCCCTAATCAAGACCCTAAGCCTTATTAGGTAATTTGGAACGTTATACTTTTCAAACTATTAAACTAGAGTGTCTTGGAGACCAACATTTAGTACACTTTCACAAATATCATGAACAAGTAAGGTCATCCATCCTTAGCCACAATTAGTAAGGTCAGCCATAAATCTGGAATAAAATGCTGCAGAAAGTTTCCTTTAGTTAAGGTGATAAGGAATGTCAATTTTTATTTATTAATTTTTGGGCTTTAAATAAGATAAAATTGGAATTGTGTAAGAACTTGTAACATGATACACATGATAAAAGTGAAAAGACAATAGGATAACTCAAGCAAACCATTTCTTCCTATTCCATCACATACTTGAGTTTACAATATTTTAATTCTTTTATAAAGTTTAAAAACAATTTACGCAAATAGTTAAGAAGGATTTATGTGTGCAAATAAATCATGGAACATAATATGTTTTTTAATATAAGGTTCTACATATTAATATATTAAAAAAGATAAGTTAGGAAATTAGTTCTTTTAGGAATTTAATCTAAAACAGTGCACTAAATTAAAAATTAAGCTAGTGAAATGGCAACCCGGAATGAGAATTAATCACATTATTTCACACTAATTTGGTATTTGTGACCCGAAATTAGGAATAATCGAGTTGTTTCACACTAACTTGGTACTCGGTGACTTGGAATGGGGAGTATTCGAGTTATTTCACACTAACTTGGTACTTGATGACTCAAAATTATGTGTGAATCAAGTTGTTTCACACTAACTTGGAACTTGGTAACCCAGAATTAAGATTAATTGCATTACTTTACACTAACTTGGTACTTGGTGAATCAAAATCAAGAATAATCGAGTTGTTTCACACTAACATGGTACTTGGTGACTTGGAATTATGTGTGAATGGAGTTGTTTCACACAAAATCTATACTTAGTCACCCAGAATGAGGAATAATCGAGTTGTTTCACACTAACTTGACACTTGGTGACCCGGAATTAGGATTAATCGCATTATTTCACACAAACTTGGTACATGATGACTCGGAATGAGGCATAATCGTGTTGTTTCACACTAACTTGGTACTTGGTGACACGTAATGAGGAATAATTGAGTTATTTCATACTAACTTAGTACTTGGTGACTAGGAATGAGAAATAATCGAGTTGTTTCATGCTAACTTGGAACTTGGTGAGTCGGAATGTGGAATAATAGAGTCGCTTCACACTAACTTGGTACTTGGTGACTCAGAATTATGTGTGAATCAAGTTGTTTCACAATAACTTGGTACTTGGTCACTCAGAATGAGGAATAATTGAGTTGTTTCATACTAACTTAGCACTTGGTAACCTGGAATTTGGATTATTCGCATTATTTCACTCTAACTTGGTACTTGGTGACTCAGAATGAGGAATAATCGAGTTATTTCACCCTAAATTGGTACTTGGTGACTTGGAATGAGGAATCACTACAAGAAATTCCAGTATTAGCGGCGGGGGACTCCGCCACTAATAATGTCTAAATCCGCCGCCAATACGCCGCGCCTAAAAAGTTGTCGCTAATAATGATTATTAGCGGCGGACTAACACACCCGCCGCTAATAATCAATTATTAGCGGCGGAACCCGCCGCTAATACCTATGTCAGAGGCATTATTATTAGCAGCGGGGTCCGCCGCTAATATTGTTTTTATAATTTTTTTTAAATTAATATTTATTTAATTTAATTATTTTTAAAAATAATTTATAATATAATTTAACAAAAATAAACATTTAATTAATTTAAACATAACTAACATTAAAATTAATATAAATAGTTTTAATATTTATCAACCTACTAAATATCACTATAGTCATTAAAAATAAATAAAGTATTAATTCAGTCCAAATATATAAACTAGTAACTAAATAAAGTCATTAAGATTAATATTGAAATTGTCCTCATCTTCAACATTTTGGTTTGGCTGTGAGGACGACAGCTGTGACGATGGTGGTGGCGGTGGCTGTGGCGGTGAGGGTGATGGCCGTGGTTGTGGCAGTGAAGGAATATAAGGTGGTTGTGATGATCGTCTGAGCGTGAGGTCCCCAAACAGATCTCGAGGCTGTGGCTGTGGCTGTGGCTGTGGCTGCGACCCGCCTCCAACCTCCCAATATCTAACATTAGGTGGCGGAGGCTACATCGATCCTCCTGGAAAATCAGTAAAACTAAAATGTAGTGGAGGAGATTGGGAAGAGGGTCCAAAAGATTATTGGTTTTGATACTGAGGAGGTTGTTGCAACGACACATGTGGCGAATACATTGGGTGAGGCTGGTACAGCTGCTGCGGCGGATACTGTGAAGGAGGTTGGAACTGCTGCTGTGAAGCAGGCTGATATTGCTGTGAAGGAGGCTGAGAAGATGAACCACCTTCGGATTGTGGTGGCAAATGCCTCTGCAGAAAACTGTCAAACATTGGGTCATACAGTTTACTGGGATGCACAGTTGTCGAAGTCTCAAACGTCTCACGAATTGCCTTCATCATCAAAGCCATAACTCTCATATCTTCATTAGGCGAAGCAGCAGTATTTGCTTGGGACTGACTTTGATCTGTAGAGCTAGAGGATGTCTTTTTTGCCTTCCCTTTCGCCCTATAACCCACTCCTCTTTGGTAGTCAGATCTCTTCCCGAGTACTTTACTTAGTATCTCGTATTGATCGACTGGGGACGAATCAACGCCAGATACATTTAGAGATGCCTCACTCTGCTGTTGACTTTGCCTCTTAAGCTGTGTCCTCTGAACCTCTGCCGCCATTTTTTCCTGTATAAAGATAACATTATAAACAAAAATTAGAAACATTATAAACATTAGAAACAAGAAAACAATATTATTCACTTACATAATCTTGTTGAGCTGCCTCATTGACAAAAGATTTTGTCAATTTTCTCATATGAGCATCCCTCCAAGTATCAACAACATGTGCATCCGAGTTCTCCTATACAAATGTAAACAAAATGTTTCAGAATGTGTTATTTTATAAAATTAAATTAACATCTTCACTTACATATTGGTGACGCTTAGCTGCCAACGAATTTGTGCCTTGTGTTGTTACATACTTCATTTGTCTTCTGTTTGCTTGATTTTTAGCGGAACGAACCAAAAATCTTTCGCTCAAAAACATTTCACAAATAAGCTGCCAAGCCTCCTTAGTGCAATGGTCTGGTGGCTTAGAGAGGACATTCTCCAAATCTTCTGGTCCAGCATAATGATTTTTGAAGTGTCTATGCCTATAGTTCTTTTTCTCGCGATATCTTTCCCCCATCTCCTTGTTGAGAGTTGCCAGAACTGACTCACGTTGTGGATGACCGTCTATATTATAGTAATACTGCATTAAGAAAAAAAATATTAGATAACTTGTAAATAATGGAATTAAATAATGAAAAGTACAAGATTTGTAATTTTTTTACCCTCATACGATCAAGCACTTGATCCTTAAACTGTTGAGGTACATCAGCAAAATCTAAATAATGCCCCGGACACAAAATGGAAACTAGAGTGCCCAACATGCGAATAAAAGCTTGATCCTCCTGCCCAACCACTTTTTTGGTCACAGGATCAAGCTCTAGATCCAATGGTTTCCCAGCTTTTTTCCTTCGTTCTTCAAGAACATTATTACTAGCAGGGCCAAGACCTTTTCTTCTCGTCGGCAGGGCTTTAAAAATTATTAACAATAATCAATATTAGTATTGATGTTATATTTATCTAACAATATAATTTCTAAAAATAATTTTGATATGCAATATTTAACCTGACTCGCAAGATGTTGGAACCCTAAAAGGATCTGGCGGGTCTTGACCCCCACCATCTCCGCCGTGATAAGTAGCTATATCAGCTGACATTATACTTCAGTTCAAAATTTATTAGTTAGTAATTAGCATTAAAATAGAAGTATATCACATTGAATTCATAATAATAATAATTACAAAAAAAACTTTATTATATTTAAATATATAGTTCTGTTACACAAATAGAAAAAACTAAACAGAGTAATCACTATCATTTCCATCAATAATCGAAGATACATTTTCATCTTCACAAAGCTCAAATATCTTATATTATAATTACAAAAAAAAAACTTCATTATATTTAAATACATAGTTCTGTTACACAAATAAAAAAAACTAAACAGAGTAATCACTATCATTTCCATCAATAATCGGAGACACATTTTCATCTTCACAAAGCTCAACAACCAATTCATCTTCTGTATCTGCAACGTCCTCATGTTCTGACATATCAGCTTCGCCGTCACCATCTTCATCAGCTCCAACATATGCAGCAGGTTGATCAGATTGCATAATCAACTCTCCAAGGTCCACAGTCAACACAAAATTTGATGAACTTGTTTCATGTACAACATCAATAACATCATTAACCTCATCAGAATTGTCCTTAATGTCCCAAATCTGTCGATGATTCACATCTTCTACAACTTTCCAATCACGACCTCTAAGTAAATCATCGAGATAGAAAACTTGCTTAGCTTGAGTAGCAAGTATGTACGGCTCATCTTTGTACCATTCACCATTGACGTTTATACTGGTGATATTATTTTCAATGACTGTTTTCTTCATTCTTGGATTTGTATTAAACCACTTGTACCGAAATAATGCTACTGAATATGCACCAGTGAAAGAAAGTATCACTACTTCTTCAAGCGTGCCGTAATAATTAAAACCTTCTGTTCCGGCAACAGACACTCCACTATTCTGTGTGGTGCGCTTTTTGTCTCGATCGTGTGCAATAAATCGAACACCATTGATTATACAACCTTGGTAAAATGTTGGCAAATGATCTGACCGAGATGCTAAAGATAACAGTTCATCACCATTTTCCAAAGACCCAAGCTTGTGCAAGTCATATATCTAAATACATAGAATGATATTAGATTCACAAAATATATCATTAATAAAATCACTGTTCAAAGTTCAAAGTTCAAAGCTACCTTTTTATGAAACCACGAACGAAAATTTTTCCTATGCAAACGATCATGATCACCATCTGGGTATTTTTGTTTAGTCTCTTGTAGGTGTTCGCTGTTAATTAGAATAGTGTTACGATTCTTGATAACAAAAAACTGATAATAACCACACATGTTCTAATTTATAAGAGAATAAACTTACTCTAAATAAGGCTCAAATTCAGGAGAATTCGCAAGTATGAACCACTCAGCTTTTTCACGAGTATTATGATCGAGAGTCTTCAAAGTTCCCTTTGTGAGTGGACGACAAAAAGATTGGAAAATTGCAAGATTTCGTGGGATATAAGTTGCATCTTCATTTCAATCAAGATGGTTAAATCTTGTTTCAATGTCTTTGAAATACATTGAACAAAAGGTCAAAGCCTCATCTGCAACATAGCCTTCGGCGATCGACCCTTCAGGGCGAGCTTTATTTCCCACATAATTCTTTAATTTTTTTATGTACCTTTCAAAAGGATACATCCACCTCATAAATACCGGACCACCCAATATTGCTTCTTCTGGCAAATGTAATACCAAATGAATCATTATGTCAAAAAAAGCTGGAGGAAAAATCAACTCCATCTTGCACAATATCTTAATAAGATCATTTTGTGCTTCCTCCATATTTTTAAAATTTAAAGTCCTCGAACATATTTGCCTGAAGAAATTGCACAATTCTACAATAGTGGTCGATATAGATTTTGGAAGAAACTTGCGAACACCGAGAGAAAGTAATCGTTGCATTATCACATGACAATCGTGTGACTTCAACCCAAGAATATTTGTATCATTCTCGGACACTTTCTTCTTCAAATTTGAACAAAAGCCATCTGGAAATCTAACTCATTTTATAAACTGACAAAACTGTTGCCTCTGCGTCGGAGTTAACACATAAGGAGCGTGCGACTTCATCAGCTTCCCATTCTCATCTTCATAAATCCACAATGATTCTCTCACACCCATCTTTTTCAAATCATGTCTGGCATTAGTGGTGTCCTTAGATTTATCACTGTCTAAGATGGTGCCAAGGAGACTATCACACACATTCTTCTCAACATGCATGACATCTATATTATGTTTTAATTTGTTTGTACACCAATACTCAAGCTCGTAAAAAATACTTTTTTTCCTCCAATTACCTTCATCTACTCCTCTTTTACGTTTCACACCCCCAAACTGGACATGTTTTCCTGGAACTTGTGCTGCAAGAACATTAACTTGTTCTAGTATATCCTCACAAGTAAACCGTCTCGGAGGACGTCTTCTCTCAACTTCTCCATCGAACTCTTTGTCTCTTCTCATTCGATGAGTACTTGGCAAGAATCTTCTGTGACCAACGTAAGATGTCTTACCGATCACTCGGATGGAAGTTGTGTCCTCATTACACGTAGGACAAGCTTTGTAACCCTGACCACTCCATCCAGACAAACTACTGCGAGTTGGAAAATCGTTCACTAGCCACAAAAGGGCTGCCCGCATCTTGAACATCCTGTTGGTCGTACTATCTCTTGTATCAACTCCGTTAACCCACAGATCCTTCAACTCATCCACCAATGGTCTCATAAATACATCCATGTCATTACCGGGTGATTTTGGCCCAGGAATAAGGAGGGTCAACATGAAATAATTGTCTTTCATGCACAACCAAGGTGGCAGATTATAGTTTGCCAACACCACAGGCCACATGTTGTATGTAAGGTTCATGTTGCCAAATGGATTGAATCCATCAGCAGCTAAGCCCAGACGAACATTTCTGGGATCCCTTGAAAAATCAGGATGCTTGGCATCAAAGTCCTTCCACGCAGAGCCGTCCACCGGGTGTCGCATCACCCCTTCATCTTTTGATTTCCCGGAGTGATGCCATATCATGTGTTTTGCTGTAATCCTTGAACTGTATAATCTTTTCAACCGAGGGGTCAACGGAAAGTAACGCATCACCTTGTGTGGCACTTTTTTTCCTTTCGTCATTTCGGAAGTAATCCATCTACTACTTCCGCATACTAGACATGTCTCTTTAGATGCATGCTCATTGTAAAATAAGTAGCAATCATACTGACACACATGAATGGACTCGTATCCCAACCCTAATTTTTCAATCTCTTTTTCGCCTCGTAGTACGATCTGGGGATTTTGTTTTCCTTAGGAAATGCAAGCTTTAACAACTTCAGCAATTCATCAAATATGTTGTTAGGCATCTTCCCTCTAAATTTTAGATGCAATAACTTTGCTAAAAAGTTCAGGGATGAAATCCAATCACATCCAGGATACAACTCCGCTTCAATCTCCTCAAATAACTCGTCATAATACTGACTCCCACCGGGATCCCTTTCTACTTCCTCAATTGTTGATAAAAGGAAGTCTTCCACAACATGAATCATCTCATCGTGTTCATTCTCATCAACCAACTCATCAGCAACAATTTTTTCCACCTCACCATGAAAAATCCACTTATCATAAGCTTGATGAAAACCCCTATCGAATACGTGTGCCCGAACTACATCCAAAGATTCAAATCTATTATTATTGCATCTCACACACGGGCACCTAATTCTTCCATCAGAATCTTTATGTTCCGACGCAATCCTCAAAAAAGCTTGCAGACCATTCCAATATTCTTGACAACCACGATTTCTCAATGTTGTCCAAGTCTTGTCAATCGACATCTAAAGTGTTATAAGAGTGTGAGTTTTAGTAATGTGAATAGAAATGAATTACAAAGGAGATTTGTTATCATTTTTGAAATCTTATGCAATATTATAATATCTTATGATGTTTGATTAGATAATGTTATTTATAAACAAATTAATTTTTTTTTCTAAACTAATTTATTATTTATTCATAATTTTTTAAAATTTTATTAAATATAATTATCAATTTTTATATTCATGTAATTTATATTAAACAATGTTATATAATAAAAAAATTAAATTAAATTACTTAATTAGATAATATTATATCAAACTTTTATTATTTAATTAATTAAATTATTATAAATTAATTAAAAAATAAATTATTATTTATATAATTATTTATTCTTAATTTTTTAAACTTTTATTAAATATAATTATCAATTTCTATATTCATGTAATTTATAAATTATTATTTATTCATAATTTTTTAATTTGTAATAATAATAATAATAATTTTATAAATTAATTATTATTTGACTTTAAGACTAATTTATTTTTTCAAATAATTAGATAAATTTTATTAATAATATTTTAAACTTATCATTTCTGTGCCGATATCCCTGTAATTGATGGTTGTAGTCAACAACCATCAATCACAAGCATACCGAGACTAAGAAAATAAATTAACTACTGATTAATTTTTTTGTTCTATTTTTACAAATTATAATAATAATAATAATAATAATAATAATAATAATAATAATAGCATATGTTCAAGCAAAAAGGAGAAAAAAGAACAAAATAACATGATAATATGCACTTATTGTTGTTTTTTTTTTCTATACTAACTTTTTTTATTAAATAAACTATCTTAAATTTGTTTCAAAAAATTTCACAATCTAAACAAAATTAGTACTATAAAAGATTTCACTTATTTGACTAAATACTTTTTTTTTTTGACAAAAATTAGTAAGTAGTTCAAAAAATTTGGTGAGGCCGCTAATAATGGCAATGGAGGAACACATACGTGATATAATTAGTTTGTTTCAATTTTAATTTAAAAAATAATTACAAATTTTTTTAAAATAAAAAATAATTCAAAATTTATTACTAAAATTTAAAAATGATTCAAACATTAAAAAAATATTTTAAAATTTAAATTAATTTTAATTGAATTTGTATATTTTTCTAGCACTTAGTTTAATTAATATTAAGTAATTAAGAAAATGGTGATAAAGAAAATATGGGTGCTAATAATCTGATTGATCAAGTTTAAATCATCTTTATTCAATATTAACAAAAACACTATATTTTACTTAATACTAAATCATCTATTATTATATTTTATAAATTAATTTAAATTATCACTTAAATTTTGTTTTTAACCAAAACAGTCCTATAATTATTTACATACCAAAAATAAAGTAGGAACAAACATATATCTTAATAATAGATGTCAAGATTTACATACCAAGGATACTAACTAAAGGACTCAAAACTCAAATATTGTACACTAAACAAATACAGAATAAATTATTCAGAAAATACAAAAGATATTAATTACAAAAAATATATCCACACATGTTGAGGGTGTGCCAAGGTCATGTGTGTGTCGGGGTCGTGGGTGTGTCGCTGTCCTGATAAAAAAAAATTAAGACAAAAAGATACACGAAAAAAATTCAAACCAAAATAATATAAAACTAAGTATAAAAAAATGAAATATGTTGGTTAGGCATTATATTGCAAATAAGTATAAAATATACCATTATTCACCATTGAAGATGATTAAAGCAGAGAGCACAAAAGTAGCTAGTATAAAACAAGTGTTTCTATACCACTTTCAACAATGACCTACACAAGTATATTTATTTTAGTTAATTTATTAATCTAACTTTTGCAAGTGCTTAAAATGCATGCACTTGTTTGATTTAAATTAAAATAATAAATCCATCCTAATTTTTCTATAATATTAATAAATTTCACATAAAAATTATAAACACAAAATAATTAACAAACTATATTAATAATTTCTACATACTTCAGAAAGAGATTACAAGAGTGATACAAATTTTACTTAACCATTTAATCAACAATAAATGTGGAGAACAAAACACACATGATATATATATATATGGCGAATTCTTCAGTCCCTCACAGGACTCAATCCTTCAGTGTAGGGTCCAGTTTTTTGCCAATTGTCCAAATTCTACAGGAGTAAGTCTTTTTTTCACATTTGCTTTTGACTTGCAATGACCGGTTGTGTGAACCGGTTGGAAAGTTGCTGGTGATGTGGGTATAAAAAGTAGGGGCAAAAAAATAATTCCCTGTCCAAAATATATATACAGTTGAGGACTTGATCGTAAACTTAATATGAATTTGAGAGATATTTACGATTTTGGTAACGTAAGCATTGTGCTTCCGCCAAGTGATTTATATGTGATGTTGAGTGAGACGCAACAATAACCACGTAAGTAAAACTAATATATATATCATCAATGATTTGAAGCGAAATGTATTTTGTTCATTGTGGTGTTGTGTTTATTGCAGTCCTTTATTATAGTTTTGTTGGATGAGGAACGAAACAGTTAGGTTGGTAGTTTTATTTCAATGGGCTATTTTGAAGTTGTTTTATAAGCATGTACGCAATGAACCAATTTAGCTATTATGAATGACAGTTACTATGTTGTGTTGTTAATGCATTTCATGACATGGTTTAACTTACATTTTTTTTATCAATTTGAAAAGCAATCTCTTCGTAACATTTTACTAGTTGTTTTTATACGTCACCGTTTCTTTTAGGAATTTCTTTTGTTTTATCAAAAAAATCATGACTGAAATTTTCTATCATTTCCAGTTAATGTTGGCCAACTAATTTCTTGTGAGATATCAATCACAGGAGAACAAAGATATATAACGAGTTATAATATAATCAAAATATATAAAATATTGTCTCGTAACTAATATAGTTGATGATTCAATCATTCTAAATCACACAAATAAAGCCTTTGCATGTAAATAAAATAGAATAGTCATATTGAACAATTATAAAGTAGCAGTTTTTATTACGGGGTAAGAGTTATGAGTTACGCGCTACAACTTTCAAATTACTTATCAACTCTTACTCGCTAACGTATCTTCCTAATATATGTATCTGAAAATTTAAAAAAAAAATTGGTTTTAAAGGCCTCAAAAATCGTAATTTACTTGGCAATTCACTCATTCCATCTCTTATAGTGATGCATTTATAATACATATCTGAGATGATCAATCCTTAACGTATAATACTGGCGTAAGATCATGGATCCTCAAAATTACCATATGAGAGGATCAACTAATTATTGTAGTACTTATTCTCTTCGGTCAAACAACATATATTACAGAGGTTACCCGATGTAAAACGAATTAATATATTATAGAGGTTAAGTGTAGTGATTGACTTACATGAATCGTCTTTGTTGAGTTGAAAATGGAAATGGTAACAGCTGTTGGGACTCTTACATGAAGTGGTGGATGATATATAGACACCATATATATACATATACCTACAAATATAGATTTTTATTCTTTAATGTGTAAAAGGTAGTACATACTTTTTTTAATGGTAGATGTCATCTAGTAATCAACATTCATTTAGAAACCATAGGAGTTGAGAAACACTAGGAGTAATCGGCCATACAGGGTATTAGTCGGTGTTACACAATACATACGAAGTCAAATGGAGAAAACTTGTTAAAACTGAAACCATAACATTTAATATATACATAGAGGATAGTTTGCATTACACATGCAAGATCCCCTTACACATTGATCAAAAAGCCTTAATCATAGTAGGGGTACACAAAAGAGAAGAGTTTCCAAAAGTACGATCCAAAAGACCGTATTATAGCAAAGTGACTTGTAAAGCCATTAAAACTTGAAAAGATACATATTCAGTGATTCCATTGATAGTAAGTGTAGACCAAACTGAGTACATATAACAAAATAGATATCTATTGATTAGGTGGCTTCTGAGTTTGGACGTATAGTGGGTACATGTTGATATAGCCACTCCGGAGCTCATCGATCGCGGCTGCCACAACTTCCATTTCCTTTCTCCAGGCCATCTCTGTTGCAACCGACTTCTCTTTCAGCTCTAATACCACCATCTTGATGGACTGTAGGTCAGACTTAAGGAGAGTGTTCTGGATGTTGGACGCATTGTATCTCCTCTCCCATTCGTTCCGCTCGGTGGCCAACCTGACGTTGTCATGCACAATTCGGTTAATGTATTACATTTGCTCAAGATGATTGTCATCAAACGACGGGAAGTTAACGATGTTATTCATTGGGAAAGGTGTGGAGTCCATTTTAGAGAGAAAAAGAGGATAGAGAAGTATACATGTAGGGTGGTGGAGATTGAATTGAGGTCAACATGATCCATACACACATATATATACATATAGAAAACACAAGCATGGAGGAGTGGATCAAGTAAGTGTAAGGTGATGTCTTCTTGTAAATGGTGGAGTAGTTAATGCACTGTCACTTATCAAAAATAGGGTTGCACATCAGTCAAAATTACATAAAGTATGTTATTATTAGAAACATAAGGAAGCAGTCACGTATTACGTGGGGAGAATTAGAATTTGCGTTTCAGCACGTCATGGTCACGTGAGTTGTGAGTGGTATTACGTGGGAGGACCTTTGGGAGCACAGTACCTGAGAAAAATAAGAATGGAGACGGAATTGACTTCCATTTTGACGTTTTTTTTCATGTATTTTGACTTCCATTTTGACGGAATTGTTATTATAATTTCTCTCAAACAAAAATTCAAACATGAGGTGGTCACCATTATATATGATCGGGCACTAAATACTCGAGTGCACCATTACAAAAAAAAATGAAGCCAAACAAAATTTGTTGCCCAAATAGCTAATGCCCAAAACATATTGAGTAAATGTGCTATAAGAACTTACCCTAAGAACTCGACACAAAGATGCAGGGATTTATGCTTTACATCAGAAAAGTGGGCACTCGGTCCTTCAAACTCACGGCAAACAACATCGCATGTAGAATCAAACACCTCCAAACCACGCCGGAAAAAATTATCAAGCTCAATCAAAATCCCCACTACTCCAAACAAAAAAATCTACCCCGAATTCGTCAGGGAGAAAAATGGGAGGGAATTTTCCTTCCAAACAGTTATTGTTTGGGTTCGGAGGGACTTTTCCTTTTGAAAGGAGAAGAATGGCCTAAACGGGCGAATACACGAATCAAACAAAAAAAAAGGTGACCGGTTACTAAGGGGTGACTAAGGGCATAACGGTACTTTGACACCCAATAAACTCAGCAACTGAATCTGACCATCTATTTTCTAAAACAATAAATCCAAAGGCTCAAAATCAACACAGGACTAAGTCCTTCAAAAGAAACCGAGGGATGGAAGAATTCCCCATATATATATATTATCCTATATCAGAGAACACTATAATTAGAGTCAATGTATTTGAAAAATCTGTCAAGAAACGTCTTACCTCGAGAAACTTGAAGTTTGGCTCCAAAGTGAAATAGATGCCCTCTTGAGTCAATAAAACCTCTCTGCCACAGATAACACTAATTTTAACAAAGGGTTTTGTTTCGAATGGATATACACATATGCATGAATAATAATGAAGATGAAGTATAATACTGTAATAAGTAAAAACAGATCATCAGTTGTCAAGGAAAAAAGGTCCAACCTTTGAGTTATGTGTTCACATAAGCCAAGAGATAAAAGTCAAAAAACCAAACAAAAGGGTTGCTAACAACCCCCGGCACTATTATATCTAGCCTACCAACATGTTAGATTAATCGTTTTTATCAATGATTTTTTTTTTAAAATAAAAACCCTAATATAATCACACTCGATCAGATGAGTGATCTTGAAGTTGTACATAATATACTCTTAGTTCCCTAACATTATTAATTAACGTAGGTAACCTATAAAGGGAGTCAAACAAACAAGTAGAAGCAAACCTTTAGGGAAGAGAAAAAAATAAGGGAGGAACTGTAAAAACTAAACGCTTCGGCCCTCCAGTAAGTATGTGCTTCCTTCCTCACAGTACATATAATCTGCAATCCAGAGCAAGGATTATAAACAACATTATCAAGAGGTGTAAAATTCAATCAAGACCCAAATTCCATCAGATTTTTAGCAAAAAAAAATCACGTTTCATGAAAAAAATTAATCTTCATCCATGTACTCTTCTTGTTTTGCCAATCATTTAACCTCTCTGCAATATTATAGAAATAGGAACTAAAATCAATATACTTGAAAATGAAAATGAAATGTAACTTACTACGAAGGCGGCGACTGTGGGTGTTTCTCGCTGTGGGTGATGCTTCCACTGGTTTCTCGGCGGCGACTGTGGGCTCGGCGGTTTTGTCTGGTTAGAGAGAGCAGACGGAGAAGAGAGAATGGATGAAGAAGGGATGCGAGAGGCGAGGAAGAAGGGATGCGATGAAAATTTAAACTGCTCAAGAGCATTAGCGGCGGGGCTCGCCGCTATTATTAGTCCCCGTCGCTAATATTATTATTAGCGGCGGGTAGTCCGCGACTAATAACAGTAATTACCCGCCGCTAATATTATTAGCGGCAGGTAGTCCGCCGCTAATAATAGTAATTACCCGCCGTTAATAATAATTGAAAATTTTCCAGGCTTTTTTATTATGGCTATTGGCGGCGGACTATACGTCGCTAATAATCGTATGTTCGCCGCTAATAAATATAAATATAGATATTTTATAATTTACAAATATCAAATATTATTAGCGGCAGACCCTCCTTGTCCGCCGCTAATAATCTCTTTAATGGCGGCGGACTGAGCCCGCCGCTAATGACCTCGCCGCAAATAGCCATAATTGTTGTAGTGAATAATCGAGTTGTTTCACACTAACTTGGCACTTTGTGACTCGGAATGAGGAATAATCGAGTTGTTTCAAACTAACTTGGCACATGGTGACCCGAAATGAGGATTAATCACATTATTTCGCACTAACTTGGTACTTGGTGACTCAGCATTAATATTAATCGAATTGTTTCACACTAACTTGGTACTTGGTGACTTGAAATGAGGAATAATCGAGTTGTTTCACACTAATTTGGCACTTGGTGACCCGGAATTAGGATTAATCACATCATTTCACACTAACTTTGTGCTAGGTGACTTAGAATGAGGAATAATCAAGTTGTTTCACATTAACTTAACACTTGCTGACTCGGAATGAGGAATAATCGAGTTGTTTCAAATTAACTTGGTACTTGGTGACTCAGAATGAGGAATAATCAAGTTGTTTCACACTAACTTGGTACTTGGTGACTCTGAATGAGGAATAATCCACTTGTTTCACACTTACTTGGTACTTGGTGACCTAGAATTAGGAATAATCGAGTCGTTTGACACTAACTTGGTACTTGGTGACCCGGAATGATGAATAATCGAGTTGTTTCACACTAACTTGGCACTTGGTGACCCGGAATGAGGATTAATCGCATTATTTCACACTAACTTGGTACTTGGTGACCCAGAATTATGTGTGAATCACGTTGTTTCACAATAACTTTGTACTTGGTCACTCAGAATGAGGAATAATCGAGTTGTTTCACACTAACTTGGCATTTGGTGACTTGGAATTAGGATTAATCGCATGACTTCAATCTAACTTGGTACTTAGTGACTCGGAATTATGTGTGAATCGAGTTGTTTCACACTAACTTGGTACTTAGTCACTCGGAATGAGGAATAATCAAGTTGTTTCATACTAACTTGGCATTTGGTGACCCAGAAATAGGATTAATCGCATTTTTTTTACACTAACATGGTACTTGGTGACTCAAAATGAGGAATAATCGGGTTGTTTCACACTAACTTGGTACTTGATGACTAAGATTGATGAATAATCAAGTTGTTTCACACTAACTTTGTACTTGGTGACTTGGAATGAGGAATAATCAAGTTGTTTTACACTAACTTTGTACTTGGTGACTCAGAATTAGGATTAATCGCATTATTTCACACTAACATATCACTTGGTGACTCAGAATTATGATTAATCGCATTATTTCACACTAGCAACTCATTAAATCCATAAGGATTATTTTTTTGAAAAAATTTGAACAATTTTTATTTAAGTGATACAACACATGAAATTAAATAGAAGTATATAATAATCTTATAATTAATTTTAGGGTTTATACCTTTTAAGACCTTGTGTTTTGTCACATTACCTGTTTGGACCCTGTGTTTTGACAAATTACATTTTGGACCCTATGTTTTGTAAAATAGTTAAAATAGAACCCTGAACTCAATTTTGATAAAGAAAAATTGAATACAACAACACAGTTTTTAAGCAGAATGATTTTATTTTTTTTCTGAATTGTTAGTTTGATAAATTATTTGTGATTTTAGTTGAAAAAACATTGACCAAAATCGGGTTTAGGGTTCTATTTTAACAATTTTACAAAATATAGGGTCCAAAAAGTAATTTGTCAAAACACAGGGTCCAAACAGGTAATGAGACAAAACACAGGGTCTGAAAATGTATAAACCCTTAATTTTACAAATTCGAATAAAATAAATAAAGTACTAAAACTTGGATTAAAATTATTATACTAGTACAGCTAATGAGATTATATAGCATTCTAAAATAATCTTTAAATTGAAAATCATTCTCAAATGTGACATAAATTTGAATAACACTTCAAAATTATTTTTAAATTTTATGGAAGTGTGAATTAAAACTAACTTACTAGTACAACCCACTAGATCAATAATGATTCTTTTTTTTAAAAAAAAAAGTTTAATAAATTTCTTTAAGTTGTACAATACATGAAATTAAATAGGAGTCTATAATAATCTTAAAATTAATTTTACAAATTCGAATAACATGAAGACCATAAAAATTATTTAAAAAAACTCTTGCGTCAATTAAGTGCATTGCAAGTAAAATAGTATTATGGAAATTGTCTTCTAAAACTTTTTAAAGTTCCTCTTTTTAATGGATTCAAAGATGATAGAAAATGATTCTCGTAGACCAACTTTTTATCGTAGGCCAGTTGTCTCGTAGGTGCAGTTGTATGTACTATTGACATCCATTTGATTAAGACTACACACAAGGTTTTGGGTGGATAAGGAAACCTCCGATTTTAAAATTTGACACCAAAAATTTGGCAACATCTTTCGATATATTGTACATTGTGCTCGTCCCATTACTAGGACAGAGAAGCAAAAAATCAACCAGTCCCTGAAAAATCACCCTTTACTTGTTTTCTCTTTTCATGAGCCAGTCATTGTCGAACAACTCCTCAAATGGAAGCCCACCTTTTTGTCATTGAGGCATCTTAGCAACAACCTGAATTTCTTGGCAGTCAATAATTCTGGAAGACGTTTCTATGGATGCATGTACTATGTAAGTAAAATGTGTTCTACCTTACATATAATAGTTTAATATGTAAGTTACCATGTAAATGGTAGCCCTTACTCCACTAAGCAGATTTTTTTTCATACGCAGGGGAAGAAGGAAGTTGAGCATTGCAAGTATTTTCAGTGGAAAGATCCATCTATTTGCGGCATATCAAGGGAAATAATGGCAAGTTTTCTCGAAAAGTTGGACAAAGAAGCTAAAGAAAATGCAAGGATGACTTCCTAATGCCGAAAATTTAGAATAGTGTGTGTATTACTGATAGCTTTGTTTGCATGTAATTTAGTTATTGTGGAATGAGGTTATTTAAAACTAAACAACACATCTTAAGTTTCTAAATTATGAAATTCTTATTACGTGAATTAGTTTAGAATGTACTGGTTAACTGTAGAAAAAGTGTTCTTTATCTTCTATAATGGCTTGAACACTGATATGATGACATTAAGGTTTTCAGTGGACTATTTTTCGTGCAATATTTTTCACGCTATGCCTCATCTACTACCATACCCTATGTTCGAACCCTAGGTGGTTTAAGTTGACTATTATTCAAGTTGGATCTTTTCTTTTTACATTTTTTTTATGTTAAATTAAGGTTCAAATGATTTAGGTTTGTGCAGTATAAACAATCTACAATTTGTAAAAAAAAATAATGATGATAAGGTTGTTTTTTTTAAATAGTTTTAATGGTTGACATTGAAAGTGTGACATTACTTAATGTTTATAAAATGGTAAATTAATATTTGTCAACCATTGTTAAAAACTCGAATAACAACTGATGTTAATCGACAA
Organism: Humulus lupulus; assembly: GCF_963169125.1. Lineage (NCBI taxonomy): Eukaryota > Viridiplantae > Streptophyta > Magnoliopsida > Rosales > Cannabaceae > Humulus > Humulus lupulus. The sequence goes on along the minus strand of NC_084795.1, from coordinate 243,676,549 downwards.
GGCATTTGATGTTAAAAATATTTAACATACTAGTCATATTTCGTAGGATAAATATCATCCATGTCCCAGAAACTACATATATTAGCACTAGTCATAAGTTACCCTAATAAATCGGAGTGACTTGAATTTTCTAAGCCTATGACCATGAGCACACTAACTTTACATGACCATGGTATGAACTTTCATCAAAACTATCCAGCACTAAATACCTTACCATAATAAATCCGAGCGACTTGAATTTTCTAAGCCTATGACCATGACCACATTAACTTTACATGGCCACGGTATGGCCTTCCATCAAAACTATCCAGCACTAAATACCATAGTTATTGTCCATAAAGTAGTGTACCATATAAGGCACCAAAACGTAGACATAAATATAAAATGATTGTTCACCAAAAGAGAAAAGTTTCACAAAAAAAAATTGATGCATTCCTGGAGACATGCACATCTATGAAAACTCAGAGTCATGTAACAGAAGTGGTAGACGTGAGCAAATTGCCTGGTGCATCTTGCAGAACCACTAGGGATCATATTTTTGGCCTTCACTTTCTTTGAAGAAAACCTTCGATCAACTAGTGATTTGGTTGGGCTTCTAACATAATCAAGCTTCACAGGAGTGTTTCCATGACTTGGTACCTCGGCTGTCCCAGTAAAGTAGCAGTAAAATGCCTATTTTTTTGTTCATCACTTCCTCCCTAAGTTCATTACTTTCGTCACCGACAATCTGTAATGACAAGTTAAGTCTCGCAGTGTCACTGTGTACCTATGCACAAGACAGTCATAACAAAGCATTTAATTGACCAACCACTCAACATTCAAATGTACAAGCATTGCAGTCAAAACATATTAGCCTATGAACCATTTTCTAAGTTCAAAAGCATACTGTAATGAAGTTAAGGGACTTGTGATTTTACCTTCCCCATTTCAGCGCCAATTTGGTGCTCAAGTGTAGCATAAGCATCATGACATAAACCCCACAATCTCTATTGTTGTCTTGTGTTTGAGCTCCTCTTGCTTGAGAAATTCCAAAGTTGTTGAATGCCATTTCATCTCCAAAAGCTATTTTCAACTCCAACGCCATAATTTAATCTACGATATTCAGTTGATTATTGAGGAATTAGAGAATACATTGTTTATCAGCATACAATTACAGTTCAGTCAAGAAAATGAATACAATTATTATCCATGGCCCCAGGCAAGGAGTCTCAAACATCAACCATGCATTTAGTGTTGTCCACATCGCTGAGGAACCAATGCCCGGTTGTTAATGCTGGTGCTAGTACAGGAACTAGGACCTGGAATCAATAACAGTTAGACTTAGTTATTTATCAAAATGGCCTATTATTCGACATATAAAGACATTGCTAAAATATTTAAGGAGTTTTAGTTTTGTAAATGTGCACAACACTTCAGATCACCAGCGTAGTGATAGTCTTTCCGCTGCTCTTTATTTGCAATAATCTTCAATGATAAATTTCAAAATTGATTTTTCTGGATAATTAAAAATTGCATAAATTTAATTAGACTTTATATGATTGTACCATTTCTTTTTTTGAAAACATTGGATAGCATAGTCTCCCTACCAAAATTGTGGTTGGCATGAACCAATAGGTTATGTCACCCATTTTTTCCTTTTTTGCTAAAATTTGAGCAAAACAAGTTATTACCTACAATGAAAACTTAGTCAGTTTCAACATGAAGGGTACATGAAGATTAATAAGAAAATAAACAGACTTCTCTACTCACTTTGCCATATATTAGGTGGCCCGACATGAACACATTCATCTGATTTCTGGTTAGGATTGTGTTTCAATAACTGTATAATTTTTCACTGCAAGAAAGTAAATTCCTTAGTCTCAAATATTCAATCACAATGCTAAGACTACAACTAAATTATATTAATAGGGATCACAACTCTTACCTCTTATCCAGATTGTTGGTCCAAATAAATTGAGTAATCTTCATTGCTTCCTCATCTTTCCACTCTTTCAGGTTGAAGGCGCAGACCACTAATCCACTTGTCTACTTAAATTTCTTCCAAGCACTCCTCATTTGGAAATTTACTTGTTTTTTGTTCAACTGGAGTTGGCATTTCCACCTTTTTCTTCTTCTCTTCGGCCCCTTTAGTTGTGTGGTGAAAAAATGGCCCCAATGCATAAGAGACATTTCCTTTGGACTCAACTCTTTCCCATTCATAGCTCTAGCTGGGTCATCTGTGGCATTATTCAGAGTGATAGGGTCGGTAGGTTGGGTGGCCTCTAATTTCCGCTTCAAGCTCCCAGTTGTCCCCATCTCTTTAACAACTATAATTTTCATGTTCAATAACTGTTGTTGCACTTCTTTTTTGCATTTGTTTGGTATTTCCTTCAACTCATGCTTAATTATGAGTTTGAATTGATCAAACTGACGCATAATTGTGTGAACCAACGCATTTGACGAGTTGCTACTAGAACTACACTCTCCCCTTTAGGTGTTGATGGACTTTGTGTACATGGGAGGACAAGGGTGTGTTATGATTGGTTAAATACAAAAGATAAGTATTAAAATACAAGCTAGGTATAAATACTTAGTTAATTTCACATAGTGAACATGTGAAATTTGAGTTTCAATTATAGGTACTTTAAATATGTTTTTTGGGTCCAAAGTGAGGCATGGAGGTATCTAAGAGTCCCCAAAGAGTTTGGTAGCATTTGGAGCATTTTTAGGAACTTTGGAGAGGTAGAAAAACTGAGAGGGTGGCGATGCGCCACCACCCCAGTGGCGTAGCATCGCTTGATGCTTAGGGTTTCAAAAATCCTAGCAGGAAATCCATCTACTGCATGTAGGCAACGTATCGCCTGCATGCAGGCGACGCGTCACCTACTAGAGTCCGTACAAGTTACATAAATTTCCCTAAATGATGTGTTTTACAGTCTAATTGTAACGACCCAAATTCGCTAATAAGGCTTAAGGGCCTTGATTAGTGTGCCTGGAGGGCATAATGGGAATTATGCGTGATTTCAACGAGTAAGATGCATGATTATGATTTAAAGCATGTTATATGACTATTTGAATATTTGAGATGCATGACTATGTGTATTAGTATGCATGTAGGCCCTGATTATGTTAGAAGGGCATAATTGTAATTTTGACCATTATGGGCATAACTGTTTTGATATATGTGATAATTGTCGAGACCACATTATTATGTGAATATATTTGTGATATGTGACTCGAGACGATCCTAGTGAGCAAAGTAGCGAGAAAGTCATGGTGGGGATTTATACCCGGCTCGGGGTGAGCGTAGGGGTATAAATGGGAATTTAGTGAGTATATTGGAGTCCATTCAGACATCGAGGAATATTATTGGTGAATAATTAGGTATTGGGAAGTAAGCGGGAAAATATTAGGGACACTCGAGGAGTTAGCATGAATTGGGTGAAATGACTAAAATGCCCCTAAGTGGATTAAATGGTTTAGACTTAATAGGGAGGGCATAATAGTCATTTGGCTTACAGGAGTTAAGTGTTACTAAGGCTTTATGGAAGTGGAAGTTGTAGAAAAATATAGAAGTCTGAGGAAAGGGAGAAAAGAAGGAAGAGGAAGAAAAAGGAAAGGGAGAAAACAGAGCTGGTTTTCTCTAAGGTCGGTTTATGCTTCCTTCATTAATTTCTTGAGAATTTTTTGAGCAAAGCTCAGGGAGGAGAGCTGGGTTAGGCTGAGCATCAAGAATCCTAAGCTAGGCTTGGATAATTGGCTGAGGTTTAGCAAGAACACCTTAACACTTGAGGTAAGGCTTTGTGGTTTCTTCAGTTTCTGGTTTGGTTTTGAACTATGGTGTATAAGCTGGACTTGATGGGAATTTTAGGGAATTCAGGCCAAAGGGTGAGGAAGAGCAAGCTAAGGAGGTGTAGAGGTTGTCTTGAAATCGAAACTTCATTAAAGGTATGAATTCTAAGCTTCTAACTCTGATGTTTTGACTGGTTTTGCTGAGTTTCTGAGCTTAGGGTCAGCTATGGTGAATTTTGGGATTAGAGATGCATGTGATTGGGTTTTGAGTTTTTGGGGTGCTTGGGATGAGTGGAGTATGTTCATAAGGTTTTTTTTGGGTTTGGTAAAGGTTTGGAGAAGTTTTGCTTGAGTTTGGTTCGAGGAAATCGCAGGAAGGGAAATTTGGAGTTTGCCTATCTGTGACTAGCGCTACAGCGCTAGCCTTTGGGCACTGTAGCGTTAGGCCATGCATGCTGAGGGGATTTTGCTTCTGTTTGTAGCGCTGTAGCGCCCTCCAATGAGCGCTGTAGTGCTGCCTGTCTTCTAAAGGGGATTTTAGGGTTGCTTGCAAGGGTTTTTGACCAAGGGTTTGGGGTTTGTTTCCACCACCTTGTTTGGTGGAACTAGGACTTCCCGGGGGCTTGGGGTTGGCCCGAGGCTAGGTTTTGAACTTGAGAGTTGATGATGACTTTGGCCTATGGTTGTGTTTAGGTAAGCGCTAGGGCTCGAGAGGGGTCGTGCTCAAGGAGTCGAGTGATCAAAACTAGCAAATTGAAAGGTAAGAAAACTGCACCCGGTTATATGTTTCTGATGGGACTAAGTGCTCCCGATATTTGTATCGTGTCAATGATGGTATTATGCCATGGGACATGTGAAAGCAGCCAAAGGGTGCCGTACATAATATTTGCGCATAGGGCGCGACTTGGCCACTGGTTGCCGAGGACATCTTAATATTCACTGAGCTCGGTTTAAGCGGGCCGTAGTCAGTGGGATAACAGAGGGAACAGCCTAAGGGCGCTAGCCCTAGTTATCACTTGGGAACTGATATATGATATGAGATGACATGTTAGTGTGCTGAATACTTGATTATACTGCATGATTATATGGTTGAAAACTTGTGATGCGATATGAGATATTAATTTGTCTATTGATTGCTTATGCTCTGTTGTTGTGTTTTCTTGCTGGGCCTTGGCTCACGGGTGCTGCGTGGTGCAGGTAAAGGCAATGGCAAGTTGGACCAATCCTGAGGTGGAGAGCTATGGGGTTGAATGTACATAGACAGCTGATCGATCGCCATTGTCGAGGAGTGGATCAGGACAGGGATTGCCTAACTATCTGTTTTGCCTTAATATGGCTTGTTATTGTATCTAAACCTTATGACTTTTGTAAACGGTCTTCGAACTTAATATTTTTGGGATCCCGTGTAAACAAGAAATATTTCTTATGATAAATGTGGCTTTTAAGACCAAAATGTTTTAACCCTAGTTCCTTTATAGTTCAGTAACACGTTTTAAACTAAATGACTTGATTAACAAGTCTAGCACTTTATAAACACACAGTGTAACGGTCTTGGCTATCCAGGGTGTTACAACTTGGTATCAGAGCATCCTAGGTTTATGGGTCCTGAAGACTGGCTAGATATGTACATTCGCCGTGAGAGAGAAGATCAACTCAGGGTTTGGTAACTGTGTAGACACGATTATGTGTTTAAATGATTTGAGTGAGATATGATTATTGATATCTGTTTGATGAATAGGGAGCATGAGATACTGATAGGGCCTGGCCCTTGACTATTGCATGATGCCATTGAGGCGTGCTTATTAACACTGTTGTGCATGTGAATGAATATCTGGATAAATTGCTATATTTTGGTTGCTTGTGAATGATTGGAGTTCCAGTGATGGATTATGAAAGGATTATTACCTAGTCATCATAGCCTAATTGTCGAGTCGTTGATTGCAGATTGACTTGAACAGCTATGCGTTCAAGAAAATCCACGCGACTAGCTGGCAGGTCTGGGGCTAAAGATGATGACTAAGGCCAGACCCCTCCGCCAGTCCCTGAGAACTGGCAGCAGTTAATGGCCGACATGCAGGCTCGGCTTCAGAGCCAAGATGAACAGATTCGAATTCTGCATCAGGCTCCATCTGGGAGGGTTGCCCCTATTGTGCCACTGGTAGTGGTATCTGTAGTGCAGCCAATTGAGGTTGGGAACAAGTGGGAACCGTTGTATGAGCGGTTCAGGAAGTAGCAGCCCCCGATCTTTGAGGGAGGACCTGATCCACTGAAGGCTGAGCAGTGGATGACTATGATCACTACCATACTTGATTTTATGAGAGTGGAAGGACATGACAGGGTGGCATGTGCCACTTATATGCTGAGGGAGGATGCCCGAATCTAGTGGGAGGTGGCATCATAGACCAGAGATGTTTCTGTATTGACTTGGGAATGGTTTAAGGACTTGTTTAGTCAGAAGTATTACAATGTTGCCATCAGGGCAGCGAAGATAAATGAGTTTGTGGGGCTGGTTCAGGGCAGTATGACAGTTACAGAATATGCCATGAAGTTTGACAGACTTGCGAAGTTCGCACCAGATCTTGTGCCTACTGATGCAGCTAGGCAAGACAGATTTATTAGAGGGCTGAATGCTATGATAGCCCGAGATGTGAGAATTACCACAGTTCCTGGAGGGGTAACTTATGCCCAGGCTATGGAGAAGGCTCTTACTACTGAGGAAGCGGAGAACAAGATATGGAGAGAGAGTGTAGTGAGGAGGGAGGGCCGCAGGACGGTGCCTCCATATTCTTGTTCTGGTAGGGGCGAAGGCCCCAGTGATTTGAAGAGAAAGACTCATGATGCTCCGATCGCTCCTGGTCTTGATAGGAGAGGCCGGGGTACTCAGGGTGGCCATCAGGGAGGCGGTGATACATGGGGGACTCATCCAGAGTGCACGAGATGCAAGAGACACCATCCGGACAGGGATTGCCTAACTGTCTGTTTTTCCTTAATATGGCTTGTTATTGTATCTAAACCTTATGACTTTTGTAAACGGTCTTTGAACTTAATATTTTTGGGATCCCGTGTAAACAGGAAATATTTCTTATGATAAATGTGGCTTTTATGACCAAAATGTTTTAACCCTAGTTCCTTTATAGTTCAGTAACACGTTTTAAACTAAATGACTTGATTAACAAGTCTAGCACTTTATAAACACACAGTGTAACGCTCTTGGCTATCCAGGGCGTTACACTAATCCTATTAATTAGACCAAATGATGGTGCCTACTCTATACAAGGATGAAAATAGAGTTTTGGAGGACTTGATCACTCTCTCCATTATCTCTCTAACCTTTCTCTAGCTCCAAGAATCTCAAGTTTTCTACAATAAACTCATCAATTTAGTGCTTGACTTTGTGAGTTTAAGGCTTGTTCAATCTCAATCCTCATGTTCTCTTAGAAAGGCCTCAATGGTGGCTAGGAAATAGAGTATTAGGACAACGTTAAGAAACCTGTGTTTTTGCTTCTATTCTAGGGATTTTCTTAAAGTGGTGATTCTACAAGAGTTTTTGAAGGTTCATCAAAGTTCAAGAAGATCATTCACCAACTTGGGTTTGCATAATCTTTCTCAATCATTATTTAGTCTCTGCAAATCCATTTTTTGTGTAGATTCTAAATTTTGAGGTGTTTTTATCTCAATCTTCACCAACAGGGTGTGTCACATGACTTGGGGTGGTCGCTCTTGTTTCACTTAACTTAAGATGCACATAATGAAGAGGTAAATTCACTCTAAAATTTGATTTGCATAATATAAAGCTAACATCTATGTTTAAAAATAAAAAGAAACACTCATCGAACTGTCATTAAAACTTCCTTTGCCACTAACAACGTTTAGAAACCTTCTAAAGTTCTTCTTATCCCAAAACAGAATTGGAGAGATGCTTCTACCAACATTTCCACAAGGCCATTGATTGTTATCCAGGTAAAATAACTAGAACATCACAAATCAAAAAATGAATTGTCAACAATATAATAGCAATAGTCAAGTTCCAAAATAGAAATTCACTTGTAAAATTATATCGAGGAAAAATCTACAACTTGGCATATAGTGTATTTCACCACACTTATCTTTCTAGACACTCTCACACAAATTTGAGAGTGTGTGGGAGGCCCAATTCAATGATTTGATTTTGTTGAAATCATTGACAATGGATAAGTACGTGTTCTTCACACGCCCCCCCGAAAGTTGGATACAACACAGCTCCAACAACAAACCAAACGTACCTCAAGATGAATAGCTCATCAGCAAACCTTGACCTTCTAATTTCAGACTCCAACTTATTCAACATCAATCAATTCTCTTCTCGAGCAACAACTCCCTATAAGGGTTATCCAAATCACTAAGTGGCAACTTGATCGGTGTGCCCCCATCCTTGATACTCATGATCCTCTCCATCTTGTGTAATGCCATGGATAACCAAGACCGTTACACTGTGTGTTTAAAATAGTACTTGACTTGCTATGCAAGCCGTTTGAACCCAATTGTGTAATTAAAGACTAAGTCAAGGTCAAGTATTAAAATATTTGGTCAAAAAAATTGTTATTTTTCATTAAAATATTAAGTTTATACACGGGATCCCGAAATCAGTTTACAGACTCATAAAAAACAAGTAGAATACAATTTGGTGGTCCTAAGAAGCAAAACAGGGTTTAACCCTAGTTCCTCCCAAACTATCCCGACCGTGGCGATCGAGTAGGTCGCATATGTACACACCGCCCCTGAAGCTGTCCAACTCATGGCTGGTCCCGTTATCTCTTTCCTTACCTGCACCACGTAACACCCGTGAGCCAAGGCTTAGCAAACTTGCGCAACTAAGCAACAGTATAAAACTGTAAATATTAATCATCAAACTCAATTAACAATAGGATATAAATAACTAACCAGCAGTAATATTTAATTCAGTCAGGTATGTAAATTAAGCTCATCAGTCAATAAAATGATTAAGTGTGAACCACACTTCTATTTATGGTATAATACCCAGGCCCGACACCCTTAGGCTGAGTCCCCTGGTCTCTTAGCCGCCCCCAGCACCCTTAGGTTGGGCTGCATTCCACACGCTTGCTATCGGCCGTCGACCTCTTTAAGCAGGTCTGCAAACATATATATATATATTCACAATAGACAATGCATAGCACATAATCAATGGCAGTGTATACAAGCATGCCCATCAATATATTCTAGATACAGGTATATTCATGCTCATAACATACTCATATAAGGGGGTTTAAGCCCCAATCAAAACTCGGGTGTAGTTTTCTTGCCTTTGGTCCCGAGCAGCAAGCGTATGACAGCCCCGAGCACGATCCCTAGTTTTGAGCCCTTGCGGTATAACCTAGTCACAATGCAGTAATGGATAACCACTAAGATCCTAAACCAATTAAAAACTTTGGAATAATATACGAGCCTTTGGGACCTTGATTTCTAATAAAGCGGTTAGTAAAAATCGTGCCGAGCGCTTAGGGTTAGATCCCCAAGCCACCCTAAGCCTTAAGACCAATTATAGCTAGGGCTGCCTAGGCAAGCCGTGACCTGGCCCTAAGGGTCGTGGCGCACCCCAAGTTAGAGGTGTCTATCTCTGGTCCCACGGGGAAGCAGGCTGCAACTAGCACCTTCAGGGGCGTGGCGCGCCTGCAGAACAGCAAGCCCCCAGGGCCTTCTGGGGCACGCGGGTCACGATGCCCATGGACTGGGTCGCGGCGCGCCCTTGTGAACCCAAAATTCCCTTGGTTTCCTTAACCTTTTCCCAACTCCAATCAATGAATAACTCTTTTAATTTTAAGGCAAAACCCATAATCGAGTCTAGGACTCTTAACCACATAGCTTAAGCATAAAAACACTCAAAATCCTACTGAATTTACCATCCCAAATCATCAATTAGTCATCACTCAAAACCTAACAAATTCATCCTAATAACCTGAATTCTCAGTAGTAACCAAGCAGAATCCTTACCTCAATTAGAAGCTTTAATCCTCAAAGATTGCTTAGATGTTTCTAGCTTCATTTCCCCAGTCCAGAAGCTTGATTCCCTGGCTTTTCCCTTCAAAACTTCAAAGTCTTCATAGGCTCTAGAGAGTGATAGAGAGATAATGTATGAGAGATAGGGGAAAGTGTTTTAGAGAATTCCCAAAAATTCTGGTTGTTTTTTCTGGAACCTCAGATGAATATACACTTTAACCTAAAGACTAAAATACCCCTCAAGACAGCTCAGCCCTCTAATTGTTCCCAAGGGTAAAACGGTCATTGCCCCGTTTCCCGCTAATTCCTCAAGTCGTCCTACAAATCCCCCGTTAATCCCAACATGTCAGACTAATTATCAAATACTTACCCATTACTCAATAAATCCCAAATATACATTAAACTTCCCATAATACCCCTAGGCTCAGCCCGAGCTGGGTATTAAATCCCGTTGTGACTATTCTGCTAATCCGCTCACTAGGATCGCCTCGAGCCGTATACTGCAAATATAATCACATAATAATGTGGTCTCAATCATTTACACACATATAATCACATTTATGCCTGCAACGGGCCAATATTACAGATATGCCCTTACTATCTAGAATGGGCCTGCATGCATATTTAATACACATAAACATGCATTTAAATCCATATTATCATATAAATCATGGATGCCACATAGTCACACATTTATTCAATTAATTCAATATGTATATCCCTTTATGTCCTCCAGGCACTGTAATCCAGGAACTTAGCCTTAACAGTAAATTCGGGTCGTTACATCTTCAGTTCTAAGCACATGCCTAGTGCCATTTATATTTAGAACTCTCCCGTTGTTGTCTGCAATCCATCATATGTTGTATTAGGGGTCCTTTGACTGTGTCCAACTTCATATTTAAGAAGCCCAAAATCCAACATCAGTAACCATCTCTATAAGTTGTTTTCATTATGTCGATGGTCATTACACTGTTGATGGTCATGGGGTTTGTAGTACCGACTATCCCCTTCATCATCATTATAACCATCTCTATATGTTTTGTGATAACTATTGTTAGCATCTTGGTCATTTCTCCTTATGTTTCTTCTACGATAATGACCACAGTTGTGTCCAACATAGGGAAGGGGGCTGGTCTCGATTCTGGCTAGCGGGTCTCACATTCTTTGGTTGTTGGAATTGAGCGCTAGCTTTAGAATTTGGGGGCTGCCCACCTCTCGAGGTTGCTTTCCTCGGGTGCTCATTAGCAGGCTTTCCAGTTCCAGAAACTTCTCTGGCACAACCTTGATCTCTGTTAGGCAGCACCTGTTCATCTTGCTGGAGTGGTCGCAATAATCCTAGCTGAGCTCCCCTATGGGAGTGATGACTCCTAGCAGGTCTAGGAGGGACCATTTGATCACGATATCGTGTTAGTTGGCTGGTCCTGGACCTTGACCAGCTATTCGTTGGGCTTCACGATTTGCCTGACCAATGTTCTCGGGCTGAGGGTTCACTAGTTGGGATCCCGCTACTTGATTCTAGGACAAGACGACCTCTGGCAATCTTGTCATCTCAGCATTGCGACGGTCAACTTCTTCTTGGCGAGCTTCAAAGGCTCGATGTCTTTGATCCAACTATGCTTGAAAATTTTATATTTGTTTGTTGAGGGCTTTAGATATAGACCCTTGAGTTGTTGTTTGATTTTAAGCCATGGCAACAAATTGCTCTTGCATCTTCCCCATGACCCCTTTCAACTGTTCAAGGTCGGGGTGTAGATCTTCTCCTAAGTCCACATGGGGCTCGTCATGCCCGAATGAGACTAATGGAGGCAGGTTTCTAGAGGGAGTAAATTGATGATTAGGGCGCAAAGCAGAGATATGACTGCTCAAGGGGCTGTCAGGATGGGTAGTGTTAGGGTTCCCCCCTTGTGGCTCTTGACTCAGGCTTCTAGTAGTGATAGTCATTGCATTAGATGGATCTAGTAAAGTAGGATCTTGGATTCCAGCTCTCAATGAAAGCACCAAAATGTTGACCAATGTTTTGGTCAATGACACTATGTCAATTTATACAATGGAATACAATTAAACGAACTGAAAACATGTAAACAACACAAAGAATTTTATAGTGGTTCAGCTCCAATGGTTGGTAATAACCTACATCCACTTGCACTTTCATTAATCAAAGAGGTCTCAAACTCAATATCAAGAAGAAACAACATTCAACTAAGTTTCTTAAGTTGAGAAAAGAATACAATTCAAAGGATTTTGTAAGTAAAGTGCGCACAAAATAAATCTCTAGCCTTTTCTCATGTAATTTTCACTTTGGGTTAATGATTGAATGAATTCCCTTTTTATAGAGAGTCTCAGTGGGCAATGGGCCCTTACAAGCGAATCTAGGCCCTACACGCGTAGGTGTGGGATGAGTGCATTCAATTACAAATTTAAATAACACGAGAATAATACAATTGAAATAACTGTTACATAAATATCTTGGGATATTTGTTGGTATCTCGTGAAATCTAGTTCTTCAGATAAAAGTGACATGCTCATCGAACAAGTCTTGCGCTCCGAGTAGCTTCATGGGATGGTACTAGCCTGATCCAGTATTGAGCATGTTACCTGAACTTTGCTAAATAATCTTTTATATTCTGATGTAGCCCTCTCGAGCAACTACTCCTTCACGATTAGCTCTCTAAATTTAATTTAGTGTAATGCCACATGTCTCTTTCTTAGATGTTACATAATCAAGTCAAAATCGGGTTAAACATTATGTGGATATATTGGTGATATTCGACATGAGTGGGTTCTCTCAAGAATTTTAGTATAAAAGTCACAACGAGGATAAATGCCCAGCTTGGGTCGAGCCAAGGGGTATTTTGGGAATTTTAATATTTTGGGATTCATTGGTAATGAAATTAATTGGTGAAATAGTGATGTTTGAGATCTTGGTGAATTAATTAGGAAATTTGAAGTTTAGTGGGAATTTAAGCCAAAAGATCAAATTTCCCTTGAGTTTAGCTTTGAGGGTAAGTTAGTGCTAGGGTAAAATGGTCACTTGACCAATTAATAGATAGAATTTAAAATATGGGATAACACAGCCAGCTTACACGTTTAGACACTCACCTATCTTCTAGTTTCTTCTTGAAGCCCATTCATCACAAAATTCTCTAAGCTTGATCCAAGTGTTGGATAGGAAGAATTGGGAGGCTGATTCAAGTATTCAGAGGGAGGTTAGAGCTGCTAAGATCAACACCACTCACTTGGGATTCGAAATTCATTGGGGAGGTAAGTGTTTCTTGATGTTCTTCATCATGTTCTTCACTTGCTCTTGGGGAGTTTTGAGTTGAATTTTTGAAATTTGTTTGCTTTAGAGTTTTTAGATGAGCAAGGTGGGATGGGAAACATGTTTCTAAGTTATTTTGAAGTTTAAATTTCTACTGAAAAATATTGATTTGTTGAGTTTTGGGGACTGAGGAAAATTTTGGGACTTTTAGCCCTAAAACTTGGATTTCAAGTTAGAAATTGAAATTTGGTGTTTGGTTGTGCTAATTCAATGTTGTGTGATGTATATTTATGCTTGGGAATGCAATTTTGTGGTTGATTGCAGATTTTGGAGAGTTTTAAGTCAATTTGGATTAAGTTTGAATTTTGGAATAAAATGCAGAATTGGCCTATGCTTTGCATCAATCGACCAGTCCTAGGCACCCGGTTGATCGCCATACGGTCTTGGCAGGCCTGGCCAATTTGGCCAGGCAGTCGACCGACCCTTGTTGGCAGCAAAATTTTGGGGTTATTTTCAATAGTTATAAATGGTTGACCCTAGGGGATTGAAACCTAAGGTTCCTAGGACATTATGAGGAATGTTCAAAAGGGGATTTAGGCCTGGTAAGGTTCATATAAATTTTGTGTTAGGTTTTAATGCGAGGGAAACTAAACCTACACTTTATCATTGTACTAGAGTTTCCATAGAGCTCGTGGAAGGATCGCACTCGAGGTTGTCCTTATTCGTTGCATTGAATTAAGGTAAGAAAACTAGCACCTTCACCTTATGTTAGGCATTGGCCCTGTTATCTTGATACAATTATGACTGTACTAGGTATATGATTAAAGTTGTGTGATCTTGTCTTGTTATTTAGTCTGTTGCATTTGATTGTTGTATGATTTTAACGACCCAAATTTACTAATAAGGCTTAAGGGCCATGATTAGTGTGTCGGGAAGGAATAGTTGGACTATATGTGAATTAAATGATTAAAAGCATGTTTATATGACTATTTGGATATCTGTGATGCATGACTATGTGTATTAGTATGCATGTAGGCCCTGATTAGGGTAGAATGGCATATTCGTAATTTTGGCCCATTGAGGGCATAAATGTAAATATTTGTGATAAATTGTTGAGACCACATTATTATGTGGATATATTTTTAACTTGTGACTCAAGGCGATCCTAGTGAGCGGGTTAGCGAAAAAGTCACGGCGGGGATTTATACCCGGCTCAGGGCGAGCCTGGGGGTAATTCTGAGAATTTAGGAAATATATTGGAGTCTATTTTGATATTGAGGAATATAATTGGTGATTAGCTAGGTGTCAAGAAGTAAGCGGTAAATATTAGAGACATTTGAGGAATTAGCGGGAATTGGGTGTAATGACCAAAATGCCCCTACAATGATTTAATGACTTAGATTTAATGTGAGGGTATTATGGTCATTTGGTTTATAGGGGATAAGAGTTATTTCTGCCTTAAACACTTAGTGGAATTTCTAGAAAGAAGTAGAAACTAAAAGAAGAAAGAAAGAAGGGAAAACAGAACACTTGGACTTACTCTCTTCTCCTCCAATCGGTTTGGTCATCTTTCACCACCTCTTGAGGAATTTTGAAGATTTAACTCAGGAAAACTTGGGTTGAAGCTTGGGGCTAGAGACCTTGGTGAAGTTAGAGGTTTTAGCAGGGAATTGTCACTTATTTGAGGTAAGTTTTCAAGGTTTTCTTCAGTTTCTGGTTTTGGTGTTGAACTAGTTTTCTAAGCTGAGTTTGATGGGAATTCTAGGGAATTAAAGCTGAGGGTTTGAGGAGGTGAAGGCTAAGCAAGTGTGGAAGACAACCTAGGGTAAGAAACTCTAGCTTTAGGCTTTGTGATTTTTGTTGCTTTGATGAGTTTTGAGCACTAGGTTCAGCCATGGTGGATTTTGTGTTTTGGGGTGCATGTGATTGATTTTTGCATGGTTGGGACTTATGGGATGAGTTGAGCATGTTGGGAGGCTTGTTTTGAAGTTTGATTGAGGTTTGATTGAGTTTTGGAAAGGTTTGGCTCGGGAAAATTCGGAGGGGAGAAATCTGTGCTGGGTTGTGCTGTAACTAACGCTATAGTGCTAGTCACTGGGCGCTACAGGCTAGGCCCTGAAGTTCCTGAGCCTTTTGGATCTGTTTGTAGCGCTACAGCGCTCTCCTTAGGGCACTGTAGCGCTACCCTGTTCCCAGAAAGGGATTTTTGGGTTATTTCCTAGGGTTTTTGCCCGGGGGCTCGGGGTTTGATTCCACCACCCCGTTTGGTGGAATTAAGGTTTCCCGAGGGCTCGGGATTAGTCCCGAGACTAGGTATTGGGATTAAAGTTTGGTGATGATTCTAATCTATGGTTGTGACTAGGTGTACGCAAGGGCTCGGGCGGGATCGTGCTTGAGGGTTGAATTGAACAAAGCTATTGGAATTTAAAGGTAAGAAAACTGCACCCGGTTAGGTGGTTAAGTTGGGACTAAGTGTTCCCTATATTTGTACACATTACTGTATGGTTGTGATATGTAATTGTGCTGGGACTAAGAGTTCCCTATATTTGTATATAATGTCATGAGGTGGTATTATGCCACGGGGACATATGATAACCGTCCTAAGGGTGCCGGAATCAATATTTGCGCATAGGGAGCGGCTCTGCCACTGGTAGCTGAGGATAGTTTATTAATCACTGAGCTCAGTTAAGCTGGCCAGAGTCAGTATATATAACACTAGGGGCGGCCTAAGTGAGTCGAAGACAGTGGGTTAAGCAGAGGGTGCGACCTAAGGGCGCCGACCCTGAATATTGTGTAATGTTTGTTATAAACTGTTGATTGTGAATGTGATTATCGTTGTTAATCTGATGAATATGATAAGTGAGTTATCTGAATGACGAATTGTTTATCTGTCGATGGTTATCACTAGTTAGGTGAATGTTATGAATTGCTGAATACTTGGTTATTGATATTGATCACGCTATGTTGTATGTTTTCTTGCTAGGCCTCGGGTCACGGGTGCTACGTTGTGCAGGTAAAGGCGAGGGTATGTAGATTCAACCAAGAGATGGAGAGCTCTGGGGGCGAGGTTTACATTTCCAGCTGCTCGGCCGCCACAGTCGAGGGATTGTACAGGGACGGAAACCTAAAATGTGTATTTTGCCATTAGAGTGGCCTGAGTTGTTTATAACTTCTGGAATTTTTGTAAATATGTCATCTAAACCCTGTTTTGAGATTCCATGTACTAAATTGTCGTTTTAATAAAATAACTTGTTTATGGCCAAAATATTTTATTCCTAATCTTTTGATGATGTTAGATTCACATTTTGATTAAATGACTTGATTAGCAAGTCCTGGACTAATTTTAACACACAGTGTAACGGTCTTGGTTACCTAGGGTATTACAATGATTATTTGTCGGGCCTTGGCTCTTGGGTGCTTCATGGTGCAGGTAAAGGCAAAGGAATGATCTACCGGCCATGAGTTGGAGAACTTTAGGGCGGCACCTACATGTTCGGTCTGCTTGGCCACCCCGGCAAAGGTATTTTGAGGGACTTAGGTTATGAGTCCAAATTTTTTTGCTTAGGTCGACTATTTTGTAAACTTTGTTTATAATTATGTTGTAATTAACTTTTTGGGATCCTTTGTAACTATTTTAAGATTATAAATGAAAATTTATATCTTTTGACCAAAATTTTATCTCCTAAGCCTTTATAAGTTGTGACAACTTCCAGAATTTCTTCAATGAAAATTATTATAATGGCGCAGTTCGGACTACAAAGGTGGAAAAGTTTACCAGGTTGGTTTAGGGAAACATGACAGTGACTGTAACGACCCGAATTTGCTAATCGAGCTTAGGGCCTTGATTAGTGTGACTGGAGGGCAATAAATGATTTAATATGCTAATACGTGGATCTATGTGTATATATGATAATGATGCATGTTTAGTTGAGTTAAATGCGCATGTGGGCCCGTCTGTGTATTAGGGGCATAAATGTGATAAATGCGATATATATATGTTATATGTCTGTGCAGCACGATCCGAGACAGTCCTGGGGAGCGGTTAGTCGGAAAGTCACAACATGGTTGAGATTCGGACTCGGGATGAGTCGAGGGGTAATTTGGGTATTAGGTGTGTTACAGGATTATCGGGACATGAAAATAAATATTTGGATATATATTTGAGGATAGAATGACTAGGCGGGAATATTGGGGAAATTTACCATTTTGCCCTCAGGGACGTTTTGGTACCCCGAGCCTTGAGGTAACCACATAGACTTAAGCTGAATAAAACAAAAAGGAAGAATTAATTAGAAGCTTTGGGGAACCGACTTATACTTCTGCTTTCAGCTCAGATAGCTTTCAACTTCTTTTCTTTTTCACTCTCTAAGGCAAACTCAAAGGAAAACTTGGAGGAATTGGCTAGAAACTAGAAGGATTTCAGCTGAGATATCTTAGGAGCTTGAAGCTTAAGGATTGAGGATCAACCCCAGGGATTGAGTTCAGTAAAGGTAAGCTTTAATTATTAAGGTTTTGTCTAAGAATTGTTGTTGGTTTGCTGGAGTTGCATGTTAGTTAAACTTGATCTGTCTTGAGTGTTTTAGCTAAGTTTTGGAGTAGGTTTAAATGGGGTTTTGGTGCTGTTACTGAGCTGTAATAATTGTGTTGGTTATCTAGAAATGTTAGCCAAGTTTTGGGTGAATTGGCTTGAGGAAAGGTGTAGAAAGATGGTGAGGAAATCTGGGTTCGGTGATGAGGGTCGCAGCCCGTGTGCGCGCACGGCCAAGGGTGGCCGAGGAGTTCATGCGCGCGCCGCAGCCCGTGTGTGTTGCAGGGGTGTGCTAGCCTCTGTTTTGAGGCTAGTCGCAGCTCTTGTGGGTGGGGCCGTGGCTCTTAGTGCCAGTCTGTGCTTTTAAGGGTATTTAGGCTTGGGAACTCAATGGGTAAGGCTCGGGATGGATTTTATCACCCGGATGATAGAATTCAAGGTCCCGGAGGTTAGGGTTATGGCTTGGAGTTATTTATTGGATTAGAATTTGATGGATGGATATTGTTAATATGTTATGACTAGGGATTCGGAGAGGCTCAAGCTAGAGGACTGTGCTCGGGACATCGGTGCTCGGAGAGCTCGGGACTTAGGTAAGAAAACCCTTGTTCCCATAAAGCTTGTGTGCAGGGCTGAGCCCAATGTGTTTGAATAGAATTGATATGCAAGGCCGGGCCCAATATGTTAGAACTGCGGGGCGTAGCCCTTCAACTGATTATGCTAGAATTCTATAGTTGCTTGTTATACTATGTATGTTATTATGTGAATGATCAACAAGAGCCGGGAACGGTGTAGGCCGAGAACGACGAAAGGCCGGGAACGGCGTTGGGCACGTTGAGTGCAAGGCCGAGAACGGCAAGGGGCCGGGAGCAGCGTTGATCACGTGTAGTGTGAGTTTCCAGGGCGAGTCCCTAAAAGGATACCTGGGATATCCTCACGGCGTGGTCTTCGAACCCAGGGCTTGGTAAACGCTTGAGACGGCTAGGCCGTATGTGTTTAGCCCATTGGTGGCCTTTTTATATGCTTGTTATATGTGTTGCATATGTTATCTGTTTGTGGGTTTTCTTGCTGGGCTTCGGCTCACAAATGCTCTGTGGTGCAGGTAAGGGTAAAGAGAAAGTCAACCAACCATGAGTACAGTAGGCGTGAGGCGGCGTGTACATGTTTGGCCAGCCTGGCTGCCACAGCCAGAGTATTTTGGGAGATGCTTGTAAATAAACCTAGATTTTGTTGTTTAGTCGACTTGGTTCAGTTTATATATGTTGTAAATATTTCTAAACTGTATTTTGGGATCCCAAGTGTAAAATTTTTATGATTTTCTATGGAAATTATTATTTCTAAAGTTTCTCCTCTATTTATGGCTTAATTACACTGTTTGACCTAAAACCTCGATAAGCGAGTTGGAAGCACGTTTTTAAACTCACTTAGTAACGGCTCTAGGGAAGTAGGGCGTTATAGTGACTGACTATGCCCTGAAGTTCGATAGGTTGGCCAAGTTTGCATCTGACTTGGTTCCAACCAATGCCGCAACTAGATAGAGGTTTTTTCGGTGATTGAACCCCGTGATAGCACGAGATGTTAGAATTACCTCAGTGCCTGGAGTTACAACATATGCTTAGGTAGTTGAGAAGGCCCTTACTGCTGAGGGGGCAAAGGACAAGATTTGGTGCGAGAGCGCCGCTAGGCATGATGCCCGGAGGGTGGTACCTCCATTTACTGGATCTGGTAGGGGCGCAGGCCCTAGTGACCAGAAGTGGAAGACCCAGACACTTCTTCTACTCTTGGTTCAGATAGGAGGGTTCGAGGTGCTCAAGGTGGCCATCATGGCGAAAATGAGGCCTGGAGAAGTTATCCAGAGTGCACCTAGTGCAAGAGGCTCCATTTAGGAGAATGTTGCGCTAAGGCATGATTCCTATGTAGGGAGGTAGGGCGTCTTAGGAAAGATTGCCTGCAACTGAAGAAAGAGGAGGAGAAGAAGGACAATAACTTGACTTCAGCTTGAGTGTTCACACTGACTGTAACGCCCTACTAATCAAGGACCGTTACGACATGTGCTTAAAATAGTGCTGGACTCACTAAATGAGTCATTTGGACTTAAATGTTTTTTTAAGTAACCAATGGTTCCAGTGTTAAAAATTTTGATCAAAGAAATACACATTTTCATTAAAAGTTTTGGTTTGTACATGTGATCCCAAAATAGACGTTTAAAACTTATTTACAACTCAAAGGATTACAAAATAAGCCGACCTAAGCGGCAAAATAGGGTCCAACCGTAGTTCCTCTGTGATATCTCACTATGACGGTCGAGCATAATGCATATGTACACACCGCCCCTAAAAGTCTCAAACTCATGGCTCCCAAAGCTTTACCTTACCCTTACCTACACCACATAGCATCCGTGAGCCAAGGCTTAGCAAGAAAACTTAATCAAACCAATTCAGATAGTTCATAGAATATAGTCAGCATATGTAAGAGTAATAGCTGTACTCAACATGCACATTATACAAGTATACAATCACAAAGTCACACAAGTGCTTATTGCACTTCGATTTATTCAAGTGGCATCCGAGCTAGAAAAGTGCAAACTTCACTCCCATGGTGGCCTAGCCATGGCAGCTTACGTTCTGCACGCATAGTTCCGACCACGGCTTATAAGATGAACTTTCCAATCAGGAATATTCAAACATATAATCTATTTATCATATAATCTAATACAGCCCACTCATGTATGCTTAATTAGATATTCACAAGCATAATTATAATCATGCTCGTTAACAAGGGCCCGAGCCCTAATCATAAACAGGGTCCAGTCTTCTTAACTCGAGTTTTGTGTGAATGAAAAAACGACCCCAAGTGCTATCCCTGACCTGAGCTTGCGGATACTCTAGTCACAATACAAGTATACATTCATTGGGAATCAACCCCAGATCCCGAGTTCCAGTCTAGACTCTAACTCTCAGAACCACCGTTCCCATTTAAAGGGTCGCTAAAAGCGTCCCCCAAGACACTATATGGCTCCCTAACTGGATTCCTGAGCCACCGTGCCTCATCCTTAAAATTCAACAAAACAACCTTTCAGGGCACCTGGAGCGGTTGCACCCACCAATATTTTGGGATTTTCAGGGCATTGGCGCGGTCGCACCCTTGATCTTGAAACCCAAAACCCAATTCAAATTCCACCTTTTTTGAGACACTAGTGCGGTCGCGCTAGGTCGCCAGAAACCCAAAAATTTCTCAGAACATAAGTGTTCTTCCCCAAACAAAATACCTGCGATTTTCTACAAAAACCAAACTCCGATTTCAACCAAAACGGGTGTTTCCATCATGATTTCAACCACAAGACATCCCACAAAGTTCAAATTAACTAAACTCAACACTCATCACCCCACAAACACACATCGTCCAACTTAAAACCCAAAATCAAAGCTTTAAAAACTCAACATTTAGAATAACCCAATAGCTTTCGAATAGAGGGGTTACTTACTGAATTCCAAAATTCTTAGCTTGTTAAGAGTCCTTAATAGCTTCTAGTACCTCTAGAGATCTTCAATCTCCTCAAGATTCCCAATAATTCACCCTTGATCTAGTTCTAAAGTTGATAGTTAGAGGCTCTTCCAAAATGCCACAACCCAATAGAAAATGTTTTGAATGTGACTAAGTGTTTAGCTGTCTATTTGCTAGTTAATGTGGTCAGATGACCACAATGCCCCTTGCTCCACTTAGCCTCAAGGTTTACTCCCAAGGGCAAATTAGTTATTTGGAATAATTCTCGTTAATCTCAAATTACCCCATATATTCCCAAATAAATCTATCAAGCCAAATATTCAGCAAGTTAATTCCCGTTCCTCAATAAATCTCGGTAATTTACCAAATTACCAAAATACCCCCAAGCCCAACCCGAGCCGAATATTTTTCCCCGTTGTGACTTTCCACCAAATTTCTCACTAGGATCGCCTCGTGCCAGGTAACTCAAATATATTCACATAATAATGTGGTCACATTCCTAAATCACATATATTTACACTTATACCCTCAACTGGTAAAAATTATGAAAATGTCTTTCTAATAAGAAACGGGCTAGCATGCATATTTGATACACTTAAACATGCAAGCATAGTCATATCATCATACCAGTCACATAATAATATACCCATAACACATAAATACATAATTAACTCCATTATTTCCCTCATGGTCCCCTAATCAAGGCACTAAGTCTTATTGGGGAAATTAGGACGTTACAATTATCCCCTGCTTACAGAAATTTTCTTGAAATTTTAGTTGAATAGCTTGAGATACTGATCCCGCATATTTGACTCCAATTCCCAGGTCACTTCCTTGAACTTGTTGTTCCTCCATAATACCTTAACCAAAGGTATGGTTTTATTCCTCAAAACCTTGTCCTTCTTGTCTAATATTTGTACTAGGCTTTCCTCATAAGATAAGGTTGTCTGCAACTCCGGATCTTCATAACTCAGTATATGAGTCTCATTAGACACATACTTCCGTAGCATCAAAATATGAAACACATTGTGCACGGCTGACAATGCCGGAGGTAAGGCCAATCTCTAGGCCACCTGACCAATCCTCTCTAGGATCTCAAAAGGTCCTACAAATCTAGGGCTCAACTTGCCCTTCTTCCTAAACATTTTCACCCCTTTCAATAGTGAAACTCTAAGTAAGATATAGTCTCCCACTTGGAACTCCACGTTTCCGCGCTTCAGATCTAAATATCTTTTCTGTCTACTTTGTGATGCGAGCATCCGAGCTCTAATCTTCTCAATGGCTTCATTAGTCCTCTGAACTGCTTCAAGACCTAAGTATTTCCGTTCACCCATCTCATCCAAGTGAATGGGTGATCTACACTTCCTACCATACAACGTATAAGGAGCCACTCCAATGGTCATCTGATAGTTGTTGTTGCAGGAAAACTCTATCAGAGGCAAATAATTACTCAAGGATCCTTCAAAGTCCAAAACGCATGCCCAAAGCATGTATTATAGTATTTGAATCGACCACTCTGATTGCCCATCTGTCTAAGGATGATAAGCTATACTAAATTTTAACTGTGTACCCATATCTTTCTGCAAACTTCCCCAAAACTTGGAAGTAAATGTGGGGTCCCAATCTGACACAATTGACTTCGGAGCCCCATAAAGAAGCAGTATCTCTTTCACATAGAGATCTGCATACTGGTCAAATGTAGAAGTCATCCTCACTGGTGGAAAGTGTGCTGATTTGGTGTATCGATCTACAATAACCCATACTGAATCATGTTGACCCACAGTCCTGGGCAACCCACAGTCCTGGGCAACCCAACCACAAAATACATTGTGATGTCCTCCCATTTCCACTTTGGGATATCCAAAGGATGTAATAGCCCTGCTGGTCTCTGATGTTTAGTCTTGACCTTCTGACACGTCAGGCACTTAGCCGCATGGTCGGTTACATCCCTCTTCATCCCAGGCCACCAATTTAAAGTCTTCAGATCTTGATAAATCTTCGTGGTGCCTAGATGCAAAGACTAAGGGGTATTGTGAGATTGATTCAGAATCTCCCATCGGATGACAGCATCCATCAGAGCATAGATCCGACCTTTGTTTCTCAGCAAACCCATATTTGATACTGTATAGTCCCTATCTACTCTAGCTACGACGTCCCCTCCAATCTTCATCAGTTGTGGCTCATTCAACTGACTTTCCTTTATCCTCTCTGGAAGATTATAATGTAGGTCAATGGTTGCTAACTGGCCCACCACTAACTCTGTCCCTGCTCTAGTCATATCATCTGCCAATTCCTTAGATATCCACCTTGAACAGTATCATTGTCCTGGACCTTTCTGACTTAAGGCATCTGCCACCACGTTGGCTTTCCCTGGATGATACAGGATTTCACAGTCATAACCATTTACCAGTTCTAACCAACGCCTCAGCCTCATGTTAAAATCCTTATGTGTAAAGAAGTACTTCAGACTCTTGTGGTCAATGTAGATCTCACACTTCTCACCATAAAGGTAATGCCTCCATGCCTTTAGTGCAAAGACCACAATTGATAAGTCCACATTGGGTAGGGTGTCTCTGTTCATATTCTTTCAATTGACATGATGCATAAGCAATCACCTTCACTGCCTGCATCAGGACACAACCTAACCCTTGTCTTGAGGCATCGCAGTAAACCACAAACTTCTCCTGATCTGTTGGAAGACTCAAAACTGGAGCGGTAATCAAATGTTGTTTCAACTCCTGAAAGTTATTCTCACATCTATCTGACCACAAAGACTTCTAACTATTGCTTGTCAACTCTATCAATGGGGTAGTTATCCTTGAGAATCCTTCCACAAAGCTCTTGTAATAACCTACTAATCCAAGGAAACTTCTAATCTCAGAAGCATTCCTTGGCCTTGGCTAATCTCTGACTGCCTCAATCTTAGCTTGGTCTACCTTGATTCCATCTCTACTAACAATGTGACCAAGGAAAGTCACCTGAGGTAACCAGAATTCACACTTCCTAAACTTTGCAAATAGTCTGTGCTCTCTCAACCTCTGTAAAAACCAACCTGAGATGATGCTTATGCTCTTCCTCTGACTGAGAATAAACTATAATAGCGTCAATGAAGATGATCACAAACCAATCCAGATAATCCTTTAACACCTTGTTCATTAGATCCATAAAAGTTGTTGGGGCATTAGTCAAACAAAATGACATGATGAGAAACTCATAACGCCCATATCTGGTGCGAAAAGTTGTCTTCGGTATATCTTCCTCCTCGATCCTCAGCTAGTGATAACCAAATTGAAGGTCTATCTTTGAGAATACCATCTTACCCTGCAACTGATCAAACATGTCATCTATCCTTGGGAGAGGATACTTGCACTTAATGGTTGAGTTATTCAATTGCCTGTAATTGATGCACATCCTCTTAGAACCATCATTCTTATTCACAAATAGAATGGGCACACCCCATGGAGAGAAACTGGGTATAATAAACCCAAGTGTAACAACTCCTGTAAATGTACCTTTAGTTCTTTCAACTTGCTGGGGCCATTCTGTATGGTGTCCTAAGAACTGGCTCTCTCCCTGGTGCCAATTCAATAACAAATTCTATCTCTCTATGTGGCGGAAACCCTGGCAATTCCTCTGGAAAAACATCCAGGAACTCACAGACTAATCTAGTCTATTCTGGTCCCACTAGCACGACCTAAGTGGTATCCACCACACCGGCTAGGAATTCTATGCAACCACATCGCAATAGGTCTCTAGCCCTCAATGTTGATATCCTAGGTACACACGGTCCATGCACAGTGCCAACAAATACAAAATGATCCTCACCCTCAGGCTCAAATGTTACCATTTTCTTTTTACAATCAATGGTTGCCCCATATCTAACTAACCAGTCCATTCCCAGAATCATATCAAAGTTGTTCATAGCTAACTCAATCAAATCAACTGACAACTATCTGCTATCCACTATCACCAGTAATGATCTGACCCATCTCCTAGAGACTACCATCTCCCCCGTAGGAAATAAGGTTCCAAACCCAACAATATAATAATCACATGGCATACACAGTCTATCAATTAATCTACTAGAAACAAAGGAGTGTGTAGCACCAGAATCAATCATTACAGTGTAAGAATTGTCAACACTAAAAAGCTAACCTATCACTAAAGAGGGACTAACCTTAACCTCTGCTTATGTCAGTGCAAACACTTGAGCTGGAGTCAAGCTGTCTGCCATTTTCGGCTCCTATTTCTTCACTCTTGGGCAGTATTTCTTAAGATGCCCCACCATTCCACATAAAAAGTAGGCCTTCGCCCGACACTCTCCCAAATGACGTCTTCTACATTTGGCGCACTCTGGATACGTCCTCCAAACCTCATTGTCGCCTTGCTGACTAATCTGTACACCCTGTGGCCTCCTATCAGGGCCTGAAGCTGAAACAATATCTGGGGTCTTCCTTTTCTAGTCACTAGGGCCTCCGTCGCTACCATATCCTGTAAAAGGAGGTCCCATCCTCCTGGTATCCCTTCTGCCCGTGTTCTCGCGCCAGATCTTGTTTTCAGCACCCTCTGCAGTGAGGGATCTCTCTATTACCTAAGCGTATGTCATCATTCTAGGCACTGTAGTAATTCTGACATCTCGGGCTATCATAGAGTTCAGTGCCCTAAGAAATCTCTCATTCCTGGTTACATTGGTAGGCACCAAGTCAAAAGGGAAATTTGGCTAGTCTATCAAACTTCAGGCGTATTCTGTTATTTACATATTTTTCTGAACCAAACTATTGAATTCATCTGCCTTCACAGCTCTCACTGCATCATTATAGTATTTTTCTTTAAATACATCTTTGAACTCTTCCCAATTCATTGTGGTCACATCCCTAATCTAGGACACCACCTCCCACCATATTTGGGCATCCTCCCAAAACATGTACATGGCACAAGCCACCCTCTCGTTACCCACCACCCTCATAAAGTCTAGGATTGATGTGATCATGCTCATCCACTGCTCACCCTTGAGTGGATCTGCGCTACCCTCAAAAGTCGAACGGTGCTGCTTCATGAATCGTTCATAGAGTAGGTTCCCAACGGTTCTCAATCTCTGGCTGCTGTTGTACATTCGGTACAATTGCAGCAGATGGTGCTACTAATGCAGTGCTCCCTACCGGAATCTGCTGCTGTCTCAATTGGAAAATTTGTTCTTCCTGCCTTTGCAACCTAACTTGCATTTCAACAAGCATTTGTTGTCAGTTCTCAGGGGCTGGCGGGGGGTTCTGGCCCTGGTCATTATTTATGACCTGACTATCAATGCCAACTGGCTCATTTGATTACCCTGGAAGCATATTTCCAAGTCTAACTGCCATCAATGACTCAGCTCATCACGCAATAATAACAGTATGTCATGCCAACCCACGATCCAAAGCTGGTCAAATAAGCATTCACATGGATCGACAATGCTAATAAGCATTTCAATAGCTTTACACATATACAATCGTGCTAATAAGAATGGCGATTCATATTCATGCTCAATCAGGGAGCCAATAAGCACGTTCTTAACATTCCAAAGCACCAGCAGTGCTAATAAGCACGTCATAGCATCCATATACATAAAATAATGTTATTAAACATTTCAAGCATCTAGAGACAACAATGATGCTAATAAGCATTTCTTCAGCATCTACAAGCAACAATTGTGCTACTAATCACATATTTAACATGCATACAACATTCAAGGTTCAGGCCTTACCAGAATAGCTCATGCTTCCTAATGAGTCAGGCAGGTAAGGCATATATATTCAATTTAATCAACTACATGCATAACTATAATAATAGTAACCAAACCCTGAGTCAAGCTTGTCCTTAGCGGCGAGTGTATATTCCCAGCCCGTCATCAAGAACCCTTAAATCTTGGCAGCTCAGATACCAAGTTGTAACTCCCTACTAATCAAGGACCATTGCGACGTGTGTTTAAAATAGTGTTGGACTTGCTAAACGAGTCAGTTGGACGTAAACATATGTTTTAAGTAACTAATGGTTCCAATATTAAAAAAATTTGTCAAAGAAATAAACATTTTCGTTAAAAGTTTTGGTCTGTACATGGGATCCCAAAATAGAAGTTTAAAACTTATTTACAACTCAAAGGATTACAAAATAAGCCAACCTAAGTAGAAAAATAGTGTCCAACACTAGTTCCTCTATGATATCTCGGTCATGGCATTCAAGCAGGCTGCATATGTACACACCGCCCCTAAAAGTCTTAAACTCATGGCTGGCCAAGCTTCTCTTAACCCTTACATGCACCACATAGAACCTGTGAACCAAGGCTCAGTAAGAACACTTAATTAAACCAATTCAGATAGTTCATAAAATATAGTCAACATACGTAACAATAATAACTATACTCAACAGGCACATTATGCAAGTATACGACCACAAAGTTAGAGAAGGGCATATCGCACTTAGATTTATTCAAGTGGCATCCGAGCCAAACAAGTACATACTACGCTCCGAGGGTGGCCTAGCCATAACGTCTAGCGTTCTGCACGCATAGTACCGACCACAGCTTATACGCCGAACTTTCCAATCTAGAATAATCAAACATATAATATATTTATCATATAATGAAATACAACGCATTCCACTATACTTAATAAGATATTCACAGACATAATTATAATCATGCTCGTTAACAGGGGCCCATGCCCTAATCACAACTAGGGTGCAGTCTTCTTACCTTGAATTTTGTGTGAATAAAGAAACCACCCCAAAAGCTATCCCTGATATGAGCCTTGCGGAAACCCTAGTCACAATACAAGTATACATTCATCAGGAATCAACCCTAGATCCCAAGTTCCAATATGGACTCTAACTCTCAGAACAACTGTTCCCAGTTAAAAGGGCGCTAAAAATATCCCCCAAGCCCCTATGTGGCTCCCAAACTGGATTACCGAGCCCCTGGGCCTCACCGTCAAAATTCAGCAAAATAGCTTTTCGGGGCACCTGGCACGGTTACGCCTGCACCTAGCATGGCCGCGCCCCTGATCTCGAAATCCAATACCCAATTTAAACTCCACTTCTTCTGGGAAACTAGCGCGGTCGCGCTAGGTCGCCAGAAACTTAAAAATTTCCCAAAACATAAGTGTTCTTCCCCAAACAAAATCCCATGCAATTCGCTACAAAAACCAAACTCTGATTTCGACCAAAACAAATGTTTCCAGTTGGATTTGAACCACAAATCACCCCCCCCCCCCCCCCCCCCATAAAACACATCATTCAACTTAAAACCCAAAAGCAAAGCTTTAAAATCTCAAGAACATTTAAAATAACCCAAAAGCTTAAGAATAAAGGGATTACTTACTAAATTATGAAATTCATAGCTTGTTAGGAGTCCTTAATAGCTTCTAGTACCTCTGTTGATGGTAAGAACTCGTCAACGAAATATGGATGGAAAACTCAAAAACTTAAATCAATATCTAATGAACACAAATGAACTTATAGAAACTTGAAGGAAAATTGCTAGGAAATGGAAAGAAAACTCGTATTTTTCTCTTAGATTAATCTAATCTTCCAAGAATTTTTCAACCCCTTTGTTTGATAGGTCAGAATCAATTTATAGTGAAGCTCTAATGGCTTATGATACATTGTGATCCCGGGGAACCATATGGTACATGGGTACATCGTCAGTGTGGTGGCACAGGTAGTAGTGGTACAGAAGGTCGTGGTGTTGGCTCCGGTACATAGTCAGGGTCCGTGGGGATGCCTCCACTACTAATTTAGTATGAGTGTTAGAGAAGTGGTACCAGACGTAGTGGCACAGGTGGTTGTGGCATCGACTCTGATATATGGTCAGATACATGCAGGCCATGCCACCACTCCTCGTACTTCCACTACTTGACATAGATGGATGTCACAGTTACGCTTTTGTGCTCCCCATGGTCGTACAACCTGTTCCCGTATGCGTACCTGGTACCTTAAGGTTGCCCTCGTATATCCAAGATACACTCTTGTTCCAAGACCCTTTTTTCTTTGCTAAATGTAAGAGGATTTATAGCCTTGAGTGAGATAAGCATGTGGGAGTCATGCCCTGCTGGTAACACCTTACTTAAAAAATAGAGGAGGGCTTCTTCAGCATGGCATATACTTATATCATAGAGGTGTGGCTCATGAGATGATGCGTGGGCTTGGGCACCTAGCACAGTGAAGGCGAGGCCTTGCAATACGCGAGATGGTGTGCGTCCCTAGGCACTTGGATAAGGCCTGCAAGGTGTGGCTTCGCGTGATGGGATGGTGCGCAAGGCCCTCATGTGGAGCACGCGAGTGAGACACGCGGATGGTGGCGCAAGGCCCTCATGTGGAGCGCGTGAGCAAGGCGCGCGGCTGGTGGCGCGAGGCCCTCATGTGGAGCGCGCAAGCAAGGCACGCAGCTGGTGGTGTGAGGCCCTCATGTGGAGCTTGCGAGCAAGGCACCCGAATGGTGGCGCGAGGCCTCCCTCTGAGGCATGGGCTGGGGCACGCGAGGCGAAGTGTGATTGGGATTCGCGTGGGGCGAGACAGGTCAGTCTCGCAAAGACCTTGTGTGAGGCTTAGGCCTTTCAGGATCATGTCCAATTTGTAGTGTTCACACTTTCCCCCCAGTCTACGAGAGAGTCTTCAGGCTCTCTTGTAGACTTCAAGGCACGATGCATTTAGGATGTTCGCGAGGTATTAGCTTGTGAATCCCAAGGCAAGTGCCAAGCCTCCTTCTAGACCATTGATCAGGCATTGAATCCAATGGCTAAGACAAGCTTATGGATCTTACAAGTAGACCTTCATCTCAAGCACAATATTTACATTTTATCTTCTTAGCTTGGTGGTTTTAAGGTCTTCATTTCCTCTCTCTTTTTTCTTGTTTTAGATTCTTTGTTTGCTCATCATCACTATTTTATATATATATGCAATCATTTGCTTTTGTCCCTCTATGTTTGAGGTCCTTTTGAGCATGCAAAAAGGGGTTCAATAGGTCTCTCTTTGGTGCACCTTGATTGTATTTATAAGGATATGTTGACCCTTTGGATTCTAGCCATCCTTTTATATATTTTTTCGCGCGCGTATTATTTCTTGCGAGAAGTGTCTTTCTCGTCATTATGCATAGTACTATTTTTGCAAGGGTCTCTTTTAGGACCCTTTTTGGCTAAACGGCTTGGTGGTCGTTCTAGGCTTATTAGTGGATGCTCCTCCTGAGGTCTTTCCTCTCATGGAGACATCAACCTTTACTAGGAGGCTCTTCCTGAGGCTTTTCCTCTCGTGGAGGTGTCAACCTTTATTAGGAGGGTCTTCCTGTAGGACCTTTTGACCCTCTTGATGTTAATAAGGGTAGCTAATCCTTGTGAACTCGAGATATGCCTTGCAAGGTTTTCTTCCTTATATATATATATTATAAGGTTCTCTTTTAGGACCCTTTTTGGTTGTGTACTCTGCCCCCTAAGTGGTTGGCGAGATTTATCTCGTTGGGCATATTGATCCTTTTGCTCATGCACTTTGATAATTCCAATTTATGATAGGTACACAAGACTTAGATATGTGTTCACGTAAATGAGGAGTGTGAAAGGTCAATAAGAAACATATTCATTAAAAATAAGGATAGTACAATGTTCTTTCTACATATCAGGGCATCTAAGTTACCCCTCTAATTCGTAGTTGTTGGGGGTCTAACTGTGGTAGCCCTTTTGATGATCATACTAAAAGTGGAGCTTTAACCATCAATTATTATCTCCTCGGTGATTTTGGGGATGAACTCTCTCGGGTTTGTGCTCCCATGCACTACCATCGCCATAAGTTCTGGTAGTGTCATGGATGGGCAAAGGGACGTGTTATAACATTCCCTTGCTTCTTTCTGGTCCCCTTTCATGCTCGCCACCCTCCCAGGAGTTGGGAATTTTATGGCCAAGTGGTATATAGAGGTTATCGCCTTCAATTCTCTTAGGGAGGGTCTCCCTAATACCGCGTTGAAGGCCGAGGAGCAGCTTACTACGACAAAGTTCGTCATTACAATGGTTTGTTTGGGTGGCTCTCCCATGGTGAGGGCTAACTCGATTGTACCCAAAGGTTGTATCGAGTCTCCTGTAAACCCATACAGGGAGGTGTTACAGGGCTTTAGGTTTCTGATACCCAGTCCCATCTTCTCTAAGGTCGGGCGATATAGGATGTCTACGGAGCTTCCGTTGTCCACCAGGACCCGATGTACCCTCATGTTTGCAAGCTGAACAGTCAACACCAAGGGGTCATTGTGAGGAAAATGCACACCCGGTGCGTCTTCTTTGCTGAAGGTTATGAATCATTTTCCCCTTTAAATTTTTTCAGGGGTCGTTGTTCTAAGCTTAACGTGCATGAGGGTGGGCTTCTTCTAGCTTCCTTGGCGTACCTATCTTGCCCTACTCTCGATTCTCCTCTGAATCCTGGTCCTCCAAAGATTGTTCTCACCTCCCCTTCCACTTCTGGGGCCACTTCTCGCGCTCATGGCGAGGGTGGTCTATCACCTGGTCTTTCATTTTCTCTTCGGACGTATCTTCCCAAGTGCCCCCTGCGTATGAGTTCCTCTATTTCCACCTTTAAATGAGTGCATTCTACAGTGGTGTGGCCAATGTCTTTATGATACTAACAATACTTTCCAGGGTCTCTCTTTTACTGATCTCTCTTCATTGGTGGGGGTCTTCTGGAGGGGACCTGATTCTCGTTTTCTATGAAGATATACTCCCTAGTATGCATCAAGTCGGTGTAGAAAGTATGGGATGTTTGCCTAGGGTTACCTCCGTGTTTGTGCTTCCTCTGGTGGTCATCTCTTGGGCCTTCGTATAGGCTTTTCATTTTTTTGTCATTTGAACTTTCAGGGGTGGGTGCTTGACAAGTGATGCCTTCAAGTTCTCATGACTATCTTCGACACGAATGTACTTTTGTGACCGCTCATAGAAATCTTCTAAGTCTGTGACCTACCTTTTGAGCATGTTATCCCAAAGCTTACTGCATGGGTGCACTCTGGCCGTGATCGCCATCTTAAGTTCTCCCTTGGTCAGGCTTCCCACTTTAGCCGCCTCCATGTTGAACCTATCGATGTAGCTCTTCAAGCTCTCTCCTTCTCCTTGCTTTATATTAGCAAGGCTAGTGCCAGATAGTGTATAATCGCGTACAACATGATGTGGTCGGAGAAACTTGTCAGAAAATTGTTGCCATGACCTAATAGACCCTTCGGAGTCTTTTGAACCATTTGTAAGCAGGTCCTTTTAACATGACAACAAAGCAGTGGCACCTGGCCCTGCTATTAATTCCTCTCAGCTTCATTAGGTCATTGAACGTGTCTAGATGGTATTTGGGGTCCGTATTTCCCTCATAAGGGGTCATATGAGGTTCTTTAAAGTTAGCTGGGAGTTGTTCCAACTGGATTTCTTGTGTAAAGGGTGACTCGTAGTCGAACTCTTCATCGGTAATGTGCCCCCCAGACTCCGTGAAGATCTTGCTCTGAAGGCTCCTCATCTCGGTGTCTAGCTCCTGTCGCTTCATATTCAAGGAGTCCCTCACCTCGGTAGGGTCGACCTTTCCCCTTTCTCTACCTTTCGGAGGGGCCACAGTAGGTGTTGTCCTTACTTCTGACCTCCTTCTATTGAGCTTTTCTCTTAGATCAGGTGGTGCCTCCCTAGAGGTGACTTCGGCTTCATTAGGAGGGTTAGCATTTTCTTCTACTCTGGCAACTGGGGCTGCTTCGCCTTCCTAGGATGTTCACACTACTTTGTCCGAGGGGTATTACTGGTGGAGAGTCGAGTCCTCCCATCATCCATAGGAACTGTGGTTTCTCCACCCTCTGGGCCTTTTCCCTTTCGTCTAGGAAGGGGCACGCTTGATTTTCCTTCTAGCAGGATGTTCAACACCTCTTGCATGTTCTCTAACGTGGTTTCTAGCCTTTGGTTCTTCTGGTGCAGTTCGTGTATCTCTTCTTTGTAAAATCAAGATCTAGAACTCAAGCTCATGGAAGGACTAGGGGATGCTTTTCGAGCCCACACGTTGATGGGCCCGGATCTTGCCGTCCGGAGTTCGGCACCTGTGGTGGCCTTGGGGACAGGAACTTGCCGGCATCTCTCGCGGGGGCAGCTGCTGACCTAGGAAGATTCTCATCAGGTGAGACAGCTGGGGACAAGGCTTCCTTTTAACCCTCAGGAACCCCTAGCTCCTTTGGTGCACCCACATCTTCAAGTGGTGGGGGATTCCTCATGGAGGCCTACAGCTGATCTCTGTCGAGGTGGACCTCCACCTCTCGTGGTTCTTTCAATCGCTTAGAGCGTCTTGGCATCTCTTTATGCTGGAGTTAATGGAAGAACAGTGGCTTAGCACTTATCCTTCCCACAGACGGCGCCAAACTGTTGATGGTAAGAACTCGTCAACGAAATATGGATGGAAAACTCAAAAACTTAAATCAATATCTAATGAACACAAATGAACTTATAGAAACTTGAAGGAAAATTGCTAGGAAATGGAAAGAAAACTCGTATTTTTCTCTTAGATTAATCTAATCTTCCAAGAATTTTTCAACCCCTTTGTTTGATAGGTCAGAATCAATTTATAGTGAAGCTCTAATGGCTTATGATACATTGTGATCCTGGGGGACCATATGGTACATGGGTACATCGTCAGTGTGGTGGCACAGGTAGTAGTGGTACAGAAGGTCATGGTGTTGGCTCCGGTACATAGTCAGGGTCCGTGGGGATGCCTCCACTACTAATTTAGTATGAGTGTTAGAGAAGTGGCACCAGACGTAGTGGCACAGGTGGTTGTGGCATCGACTCTGATATATGGTCAGAGACATGCAGGCCATGCCACCACTCCTCGTACTTCCACTACTTGCCATAGATGGATGTCACGGTTACGCTTCTGTGCTCCCCATGGTCGTACAACCTGTTCCCGTATGCGTACCTGGTACCTGAAGGTTGCCCTCGTATATCCAAGATACACTCTTGTTCCAAGACCCTTTTTACTTTTCTAAATATAAGAGGATTTATAGCCTTGAGTGAGATAAGCATGTGGGAGTCGTGCTGCTGGTAACACCTTGCTAAAAGAACGAATTGACATATTTGGCATGCTTCTATTTTTCTTGCACACTTAGTCACATAAAATCATGAACTATAAATCAAAGCCCTAACCATTCTTTCTATTCGCTTTTATTGCACAAAATCATCACATAGCATATAAATCCTAAATCAACAACCTACCATGCTCCTTAAAGAATAAAATTGCAATAATAATAATAATAATAATAGTAATAATAATAATAATTGTCATAATAGGCCCAAGCTGATCCTATCATGCTTTTAAATACATTCATGATACAAAACTATCACAAACTCTAGCTCATATATATATATCATATAGAATATTATGTTTTCTATTACACATATATTCATCATGCTTATAACATAAAAAAAAAAAGCAACGACAAAAGACCTAATTTTATAAGTGTGTGTCTGAATACCCTTTAACCAAAAATGCAAAGGTAACAATCATATTAACACCAAAGCAATATACATATACGTAAATCTTAGCATGTTTCACACCATTGATTACAGATTAAGCAAATACCCATACATAAGATCCATAAAAACTTCTCATTTCACAACAAGTATACCCAAAAATCAAGAATATAAAATCATATCCGCAAAAGTTCAAGTTAATTCCTCAAAGCCAAAAACTATCACCCTAAACGTGCTTGCTCATTTACATAATTGGGTTTTCAAACCCCATAGCCAAAACATCATGCCAAAATCAAAGTCTCAAATATATTACAACAAACCTAACATGTTTCTAGAGGAAAAGATAAACAACCAAGCAAACTCCACTTACCTCTTTGATAGTGTAGACCAAACCTTAGCACTAGGAACAAGCTTCTTGACACTCTAGTTAGCACCACAATGACCTAGTCTCCTCAACCACCCAAACAACAAGATTTTAGGAATAATAAGAAGAAAAATACGATTCAATAGGAGGAAAGCTTATCAATCCCCTAAGAATAGAGAAGAAGAAAAAGAAAAATTAAACTTTGAGATTTCATGTACACATTACCCCTAATCTTGAAGACTTGGAGACAAGGAAAACTTGGAACTTGCTACACCCTCTATAGGTTGCGGTTTAGGGTTGTAAAAAATGAGAGAGAGAGAGAGAGAGAGATATACTTAAGGATCTATTTATAGGTGATTACTAGGTTAAGGAAAATAAAATGGAAGAATCTAGATTAATTTTCGTAACTATTGGATCCTGTAACTTCGGGAGCAGTTTTGACTATGATAACCTGTGAATTAGGCCATGACTTCTTTTACAAAGTTGTAGTTAGTCAAATTATCTTTCCAACGATGTATAATATGACCAAATCGGAGGTATACAACTCCCATTATAGCCAATTTACTTTGGCTGGGTACACAGTTACGGGATTTCTAAACGTGACAACTATGGAAACTTGCTCCACACTCTATCATTCCGTTTTTGCATCCTTGGTCGGGTATCACCAGCCAAAAAGGAGAAAAATCTCGTTATTATAAATAAAGGATAAATACCCAAGATATACAAATATTGAGTATTTCATAAATCTTATTTTTAGTATCAAGAGAGAGTACATTCATGCATACTCATATTTCCTTTTCTTTATTCTAAAATAATACAAGTTAAATAAAATAAAACACCCAAAAATAACTATCATTACTTATTCTTTCCTTTTTCTTGAATCATAGCCAATGCAAATTACCTCACTTGTTCTAAACTTGCACCACATGCCCATGTCACATAATAATATACTATGTCACAAAATTTCAATTACAATCAATTTTCAAATAATCACAAAAAAATGAAACAATATAATTAAATTAATTACGAGAAGGAAAATCATTTTCACTAAATAAAATTATTTAGTGAACTATTAAATCAATTAAATAAATTAACAAATAAATATCTTTGGTCGCTACAAGTTGGTACTTAGAGGCTCTTCCAAAATGACCACAACCCAATAGAAAAAGCTTTGAACGTGACTAAGAGTTCCACTGCCTATTGCTATCTAATGTGGTCAAATGACCACATTGCCCCTTGCCCCGCTTAACCTCAAGGTTTACTCCCAAGGGCAAATTAGTCATTTGGAATAATTTCCGTTAATCTCAAATTACCCCACATATTCCCAAATAAATCTATCAAGCGAAATATTCACCAAGTTAATTCTCGTTACTTAATAAATCGAAGTAGTTTACCACATTACCAAAATACCCCCAAGCCCAACCCAAGTTGGGTATTTTGCCCCGTTGTGACTTTTCTGCCAAATTGCTCACTAGGATCGTCTCGTGTCGGGTAACTCAAATATATCCACATAATAATGTGGTCACAATCATAAATCACATATATTTACACTTGTACCCTCAACGGGTCAAAATTACGAAAATGTCCTTCTAATAAGAAACGGGGCCACATGCATATTTAATACACTTAAACATGAAAGCATATTCATATCATCATAGAACTCTCATAATTCACATAATAATATACCCATAGCACATAAATACATAATTAACTTCATTATTGCCCTCCTGGCCCCCTAATCAAGACACTAAGCATTATTAGGAAGATTGGGATGTTACACTGACCTACTCAGATGTTGAGGCTAGTCCCTCGGTAGTGACATGTCAGATTTCTAGTGTTGGCTCTACTTATACTATACTGATTGATTCTGGTGCTATGCATTCATTTGTATCCAGTAGGGTGATTGATAGACTATGTAGTTGTTGCGATTTTTCTTTTGGATATGCAAGTGTACATAATCGTCTAACAAGTAATAAAGTAGTAAGTAATTTTATTGTCTCCTCAAGGATTGTTTAAGCTAAATATTGCAAAAATAAAAACCAACAACTTGGAGCTTAAATTAATTCAAGGATTTGATTAAACTAAATGAACAATGAAATAAATGGAAATTAATTAATTAATTAACCCAACTAGATTAAAAATAGTAACAAGGGGTTGATTTCAATGATTATGAGGGGTTAGAGAACTAATTCACTCTAATACAAAAAATATGGGTAAAATGCGGGCAAGTAATGCGGTCGCAAACTAGGCAGAGTTGACTAAGGCAATTATCTTGTCCTAATTCTTTTTCCAAAGCAATTAAGGTTCAATTCTTTAATTAACTAGCATATTCCTATGCCAAATTAATGTCAAGAATACCAATTTGAGTACAAACCTTCTAAGGCATGCAAGGTGATATACATTGATATATTCTCACAATTCAAAACCTAAAAGTTAAGAACATGCATCAATCAAGTTTTACATCCATTAATATCGATCTTTCTAGCATTAATATTAATTTCATCACCCATTAAAGTTGGTCAAACCACAACAAGCATTACAATTTCATCACTTGATTGAACAAAACCTCAAATTGCATAGCATTACTTACCCACAATATCAAAAATTACATATTAAAGGTCATTAGTTTCTCTAACCACAAAAAATTTAGTTCATGACTAGAGACAAGAAAATAGGAACAATCAATTCAGCCATTGATTCAAAATATTCAAAACTAAGGTTTAAAATACAAAGATAAAAACAAAAAAAAACAAAATCAAGCAAATTTGTGCCCAAAGTGGTCCTCCTTCTTATTCTCTTCTTCTTCCTTGTATCTCTCTCCTTTCCTCTTACTATTATGGTTTATCTCTCCAAAAGGGACTGCCAAAACTGGTATGGGTGGCTGGAACTCTCTAATGGTGTCTGTAATGCCTTGGTTACCCCAGAACAGTTACGATGAACGGTGAACCAGAAATTTAACTCGCTACCCGAGTTCTTTGGTTAAAAAACATGCTTCTAGGTATTATTAACAGGCTAAGGTGAAAAACCAATCAAAAGGAAATGATATATTTTATTAAATACATAAAACTGGTCATGGGCCCATCAAAACACTTACAAGTTATTTACAACTCAAAATGGTCATTATAGTTTGAAGTTTACAAACCCACCGACCTAAGTGGCAAAAATAGTGTAAACCCCCTAGTTCCTCTGAGAACTCCTTGGTCATGGTGGTCAAGCGGCCGCATATGTACACAACACCACTTAAGCTCTCCACTCAAGGCTGGGTGAGCTTTTCTTTCCCTTTACTTGCACCACATAGCACCCACGAGCCAAAGCCCAGCAAGAAAACACAATATAGCATGAATATAATATCAACAATGATCATAATAATCATTCAGGACTTTCAGTCCAAAACAGATAAGTGACAGCTGAAAAGTCACTAAGGTGGGTTCCGTTCCCTTTAGCCATGTGACGATAGGGTCACCGGGGCTTTACAAATAAGTGATCCTTTCACTAGCTTATCAAGATAGGTGCTCGATGAACAGGTCACCAATATAACCTATCGCATGACCATAGAGTCATAACCATGGGATTCCGCTCCCTAGCCATGTGACAAGCTGTCACCTAGGCCTTAAGCCTTGGCTCTTAGTAACTAGCTTAGACAAGTCAATCACTTATAATTTTCATTGACCTTAGGGTCGCTCTAGTATTAATGCTTTAGAGTCATTCAACGCTGATATCAATTAGATCTAATCTTTTATCGGCCCTGCGTTCAAGACACTTATGCCGTTTCTGACTCACAGGTCAGTAATATGCGACCAGTGTCGTCCCTGACTAATCAGTGCCATACAAAAGTAAGCAAGCTCTGCTAAGCATTTAATATGCAATTAATGTCCACATTTATCAACCAACATGCCTCAACAACAATCATGCATGTCATATACACAGGGTGCAGTTTTCTTACATCTGATTCGAGCAAGAATGAATAAAAGAACGACCCCTGAGAACGATCTGACTTTTAGCCCTTTAGTGGTCACCTAGTCATAACCAAATATGGGAAACCATCAATAAAATGAATAAAAAAGGTTCCCAAACCAAGATCTAGCCTTCGGGACATTAATCCCCGCTAATCCGGGTAGTAGGAACAATCCTGAGGCCTAAAACCAAGTTCCCGAGGACAAAACACTCAAACAGCCTCAAAACCACCCAAGAGCCGCAGCCCTAGCACCTTGAGCCGCGGCCCCCAGCCACAACAGGAGCAAGGGCCGCGACACCTCATACTCAGGGCCGAGGCGCCCAGCAAGGCCAAAACCTCCCCAGCTGCTTCTTGGAGCATGGGCCGCGGTGCTCAAGAACAAGGTCATGGCCCCACACCCAGAACCAGCCAAGAACTCGATTTCACCCATCCTAAACCTTCCAAAAACACACCTAAACACTTCCAAATCCAAAAATCAAAGTTCCCAAACTTCCCGATGATCCAAAGCCCTCAAATCCCGAGGCTCAAACGAACCAAAAACTCAACGATTCACAAAATCCAATTCGAAGCTTAGAAACTCTAAAAACTCAAAACTTAAAACTTAGATTACCTTTGTTTGGGTTTTTTCTCATCAAATCCTTTGGTCAAGAAGCTTCTAATCTTTCCTAGGATCGCTATGCCTCGATCCTCGCTTGATTCCAACTCCTGGAACTCAAGATTTCTTTGAAAATACCTCGAACGGTAAAATTAACTAACGGGAAGAGAGAAAGGGTTTTCTAACGTACGATTCTATCTGACAAGCTACTTCAAGCTTTAGTAACCTCAAATAAAAACCTAGTGCTCGGGGTCCCGAAAACACCCCCGGGGACATTATAGTCAAAACTCCCAGAATTTCCTCCTGATCTCAATAACTCTCAATTTATCATCAAATAACATTCTCATTACTCAATATCCCAATAAATGAACCTGTCATGACAAAACCGCACTACAAGAAAAAATGCTTTTAATAACACCGAAAATGCGTTATCAAAACATACCATAACACTTTTTGATGTGTTAAGACCGACTATGTTATCGTAGGTCAGGGTACTTTACATAACACTTTATCATTGTTATACAGATGTATTATTATACTGTCAATGATAACACAATTTCTGTGTTATTTTAATAAATAGATAAGTGTTTAATTATGTTATTTATAATCGATTATATAACACATTTCAATACTTATGAATTTGTGTTATACTACACTTTAGTATAACACTTTATTTGTGTTATAATACACTTTAGTATAACACATTTTTTGTGTTATACTACACTTTAGTATAACACATGTGTTATATTAGCTTAGAGAAACATAATCTTTTTTTACTTACACAAAACTAGGAAAACAAATATGAAAGTTGAAGCCAAATAAGGTAACATAAATAGATTTTTATTAATTACTCAAATGTAATTACAATATTTAGTCTACTAGTCTAGGCTTAAGAAATCATATTACAACATGGTGGGTTGAATTAAACACTGAGCGCAAAACAGAGACAATACCAGTCTTCTTTGTGAAATTCTTTCTTATGCCAAGCAATCCTTTGAGTTGCTGAAGGGCAATTGTAATGGCAGCTCCTCCCATGAACCCAACAATGGCAGCATGGGATAGAAACTAAAACAAGAACCCCAATCTGAAAAAGGATCCAGCCATTTTAGAGAAATATATAAAACATATAGAGTGCAGTTTTTTTTTTAATTGTCTTAAACCATAAGCATTGTTGTATAAAACTTATTCTTAACTTCATAAAGTTTCAAACTGAAATGAGCAACTCAACTATGAATCCAATCTCATAATCAAGTAATAACTTAAAGAAATTATTTTTTCAACATATTAGATTAAGTTTGGACATATGCATCAAGAAATTGACCATATAGATATGAAGACAGGATAGGACAACGTGAAAACAAAATGGCAAGGAACATCCAATAACAAATTAATATTGAATCCTGCATAATAATACACTGAACACCCAATAAGACAACAATATTAAGGTTCATGAAATTGGTTATTGGACTAGAGAAATTATCAAATAAAAGATACTATGGGAACTGCAATCAAAAAGGAAACAAACAAATGTCCTCAACAGGGTGAAGAAAAAACCAGGATGAACAAAAACATTCATGTGATCTTTAAAAAAGAAACAATCACAATAATAACACAACAGAAGCAAAGCACCAAATACTACCCAAATCGAGTCAAAATAACTCTACAATCACAAATATCACAAGATTGAAGAGAAAGCATCATTCATGCATATTTACCAAAATGGTATCAATGTAAGCAATGCACAACTAAATTAACAAAATAAGTACAAATTTCAGATGGCATAAAGTGCAGAATAAAATAAATATCAATAAACAAAGGACAGTTGAAAAAGAAAGAAAAAAAAAGCATAACGATAGAGGTCATTACACAATTATACAATTTTTTTATTTTACTTTTCAAGTTTGCATACAATTGATACAGAGAAGAATACAAAATCTTCTCATAAGAAACATGCTAGTGGAAAGAGCCATATATAAGTTTATACCCAAAAGTATAAAAAAAAATGCAATATGGATTAGCTTACCATTTCAATCTCTTTGCCAAGATGTTAACACCCATGGCCATTATAGCAGCACTATTAGGATTAGGAGATAATTTCCTGACCAAAGTGCAGATGATCTCAACAACCCTGGGCAAATGATAAGAGACAAGAGCATTAACATGGCAAGAAACAAACATAACACAGTACACAGGAAAAGAACAGTATTTACCACACTCGACTCTCCAATTGCCCACTCACAGCAGTTTCTCGAGCATGAAATGAGCTGCCAATGCCCATTAAAGCAAAACACACACCCTAGCAGGTATTGCTGCAGAAG
This sequence comes from Humulus lupulus, assembly GCF_963169125.1. Classification (NCBI taxonomy): domain Eukaryota; kingdom Viridiplantae; phylum Streptophyta; class Magnoliopsida; order Rosales; family Cannabaceae; genus Humulus; species Humulus lupulus. Next base: position 243,634,780 of record NC_084795.1, on the reverse strand, counting down.
CTTTTAGTTAATTAGTATTGTCAAAACATCATAAATCTAGATTAGTTTCAGTTAGATATCCCAGTTGCACAAGATTCTAAGTGTTCATAATAACAAGGTTACTGTAAAAAATTAAATAGCATGTCATCTTCCTATAATATAGCATGAATAATTTAGCAGTAATCAATATCTCTGTGGTCTCTAGAAAGCTAGATTTTCAGTTAATATGATAAATAGAAGACTTACAGTTAGACCAGGTTTAGTTTCTTTGGTGACTACACCGAGTCTCATATCCAAATTCTTTTCAAGACAAGATATTTCCAAATTCTACACAAGTTTTATGGAAAAGTATTAAAATAAAAACCTTAAGTGACAATTACTTCACTTTGTTGTAGTGATTATCTACACTTCATTGTTAAATTATGTAGTTTCTTAAAAAAAAAATGCATATCTAGTATCACACACAGAAACCAACATTTACTTCAAAACTCAACCTTAAATGTTACAGTATGTTACTAGAGTGCAACAGAGAGCTGTGATGAACTAACCTTACCCAATCAGAGTACTTTGCAGATGCAGCTTCCCTCCCAGGACCCACCACAGCCAAATGAGCACCATTTTCTTGGATCCCAAACATAGGAGGCACCATTAGTGAACAAGAATTTTGAGCTCATCATAGCGAAGATTTTTTTTTTCATACAAAAATATAAAATGATAACTCAAAACGGGTCTATTTTATAAGAGGAGTATATTTTAATATTAAAAAAAATGGCAGTAAGATTAGCCAATTAAAAATATATAGCATCCCTAGAGTATTTTAGTGGCAAACTTAAATGTAGTCAAAGCTCAAAGGCCTCCAAACATAAGGAATATCACCACAAATAGAATATAGATTAATATGAGGAAAGCATCAAAGGATTTAAACAAAATTGGGTCACGGCTTGATTATCACAATTTCCAAGTCCAAGAGCTAAAACTAAGAAACAAGCAAAACAAAAGCCCAAAGCTGGAGGTCAACCAAAGCCACATTCAAGATGCTAAGATATATTAGAGCTTTGTTTTGTTTGAAGAAAAACAAGCACTTTCAACTTACAAGCATCTTAAATCTAGGCTTCCTTGGCAATATTTTTATCATATAAAGTATATTTCAGCCACTAGTTAAACCTCTGTTTCGAAAACAAAAATATTGAGCATAACAATACATTTTGGATATTTTGATTAACAAACAATCACTTTTTCACAGAATAGTTGCAGCTGTGAAATTTGAAATTTTTTACATGAACTCAACACAGAAAACTTATACACAAAAAAGTCAAAGATCTAATGTAACCTTTACTCATAAACAAAAATTAGTCACAAGAAAATCAAATACATAACCAAAACAACCTCAGCACACTGAAAGTTTAAATCCAAAAATAGGATAAAAAAACTGAAACTAAAATAATCGCAAACCCATAAAACATAATCACAAACAAGATCAAATGTCAAATCCAAAAATATACTCAGGAAACTATATAGTCAGATATTTGAAAACAACAAATATACCAAGATATTTATATTAAAAGGGCATGGCCTAACCAAGTCAAGTAATAATAATATCAAGGGGCTATTTTGAGAATGTAATACTTGCAGCCAAGGGGCTATTTACATGAAGTGTAAGGTATCTACTTCTCTCTGTTCAGCATGTGAGATGGCTGAAGCAAGCAGGAAGAGATCATTATGCTAAATAAAATTTATTTTGTTTTGAAATACTAGATGTGAATAAGGACTTGTAATGGATAGGAGGAACACCTTATTTGATATATGATCGAGAAGTGCCCTAATAAGAAGCACACAACTTTCAGCAGCACAGAAGCATACAACTTAGACAATACACTACTTGCTTTACATACATTAACTTTGAAAAAGCAAGAGAAAGCATAAAAGCAGATGAAGCCCATTTAAGCTAACCTACTACAAAGCACATGCTTGGGTCCAAAAAAATGCAGAACAACATTAGAAAAACCTTATAAGCAGAGGAAACTAATCACATCTTAGTACCAGAAACAAAATAAGAAAGAAAAAAATAGAAAATAATTTAAACAACATATCTAGACAAACTCTGGAAAATACAAATAGAAAACTAAAAGACATCATCAAAATATATGTATCTTCAAAGACAATCATTTCCAGGTACTAAAAATTAAATCCATTATAGCCTTTGATTAGAACAAGCTATATAATTTGAACTCTAAAAAGACTTCGAATTTTTTATTAGTCTAATAATAATGAAGCTTGTGAATTGGAGCTTGTACATTTTATATAAGACTTATTCAGACTTTGAAATTATATTAAACCAATATGAAGCCAAAAAAATCTTAACACTATAAGAGACAAAATATATACTACACCACTTGAAGTAGCTAGAATGAGGCATAATAATATAACCATGAAATAAAATTGGAGAGTGAAGGTTGAAGTAGGTCTCACCATTGCTGTCAAAAAGATTCGATCTCCCTATGTCTCCTTAGTTTTACTAAGACCATCCTTAAAGACTTCTATAATACCACTTCACGATTGAGACCTCCACACATCCTCAACCCTGAGCCAAACACAAAACCAGAGAAGAGAGAGAAAGAAAAAAAAACAAAAGCAGAATGAGAAGAGATACATACTGTCGTGCCTACCTTCGTTGAGCCCTTCAGCTATGATGAGCTCTGCCACGGTCGAACCCCACCGATGCACCTGCAAATTAGCAAAAAAAGAGTGAGGCCATATATAAATACAAATTATAAAATAGAGAGTGAGGCCATATATAAATACAAATTACAAATTAGAACAGATTCATTATTAGAAGGCCCTTCAAGCCAACTTTGCACAGCTTCTTGGAAATCACATTCCTCATGCCACTCCTCTTCAGGAACCTCTTCCAAGTGACTATTTTCTAAATCTTCATTTCCCTGGGACCATCCAAATTCGGCAGCTTGTTGCTGATTTCCAGCCATAGTTTCACCTGGACTGTCTGTCCATTCAATATATTCAGCAACGTCTTGAACCCAGTCTCCCTCCTCAATTGCTAGAGATTGATCCTGCCATTGCTGTACCTCAGAAGCAGACTCTTGCCCGATCGCATGAGAAGCAACTGTGTAACCTTCTAAATTATCTGCAGGACCGGATAGATGATGGTAGTCATTTGACTCCCTTCTTGGCTTGGATTCATCATTGGCTGCATAACTGGCTTCCAGAATATTCCTACGTTCTTCAACACCAACATGCAATGTATGATGGGCCCATTCACCAGTAGTATTTTTCTGTGAGTCAACATCCGTGTTTAGTTCAGTGTCATCTCTACTGTCAGCAAATTTAGCATTGGTTGGCCATTGCCACTGTCTTACCACATTATCTGGCACTTGTTCCTGCCATCCTTCTATAATATGAGCATTTGATTCCCGTGATTCTATATCTTCAACAGCATTGCTTCCAAACTCACTCCGACCATCCAATATTCCACGGCTGTCATGTTCTTGATCTTCACTCGCTTCATAATTAAGTTCTGATTGTTCGCAAATATCATCTCTGACTTCATATAAGTTATTTTCTTGAGGTTCTCCATTTCGATTTGAAATATTATCCTAGTTAGATGTATCAAAAAGACTGCTGCTTGCTTGAGCACAAACAGAATTATCCAGTCTGGAGAACCCTTCCCTAATTGAAAGAAAAGGATCCAAAATGTTTGAGCAAAAACCATTCATATATTATACTATATATTTATTCAAGAAAAAATAATAAAAATAAAGTTATTGAGCTCTGAATTAGAAAATACCTCAGACCGGAGACTGTATGCCTTTGCCTCAATAAGCCTAATTCACTTTCAGCCACAGAAGAGGGCCTCTCATTCTCAACCATACTTCCATTATGCAAGAACCAACCTCTTAGTAATGACTGAGAAAATAAAAGTAAAGAATTAAATAATTAGCAACACTGGAAAAGTTTTAACAACACCTCGAAGTAAATATTGAATTCAAGATTTAAGCACAGCTCAACCACACAATTATCATATCAGCAAAAAAAAATGATATATAACAGTAACACAATTTAAGGGTGTCGGTTTTATTGACTAATTGTAACTGAGATGAACTCAAGCATGTTTTTTAAGGGGGCCACAAACTATCAAAAAATAATTTCTCCTCATTATTAGATCTTCTTGCTGAATCCCACAATCTTTGGGAGACAAAAAGGTACAGCAAATTTTAAGTAGCCCCATAAGAAATGGAACCACAGAACACTGTGGACTTGCCAACTAAACCTACCCCACGTGAGTTACAGCTTACAAAGTCCTTTTTTCTTTTTTTCTTTTTTTCTTTTTTGAGGGGAAATTACTTCATCAATCTAGGCATCTAGCATTTTTATTTTATTTTACATCTGGTACTTCCTAAAAATGTTCTAATCGTAGTTTTACAGGCATGAGTTAACTTGTTAATTTGGTATTACCCAGAATCCACAGCTAAATTTCTCTCTCCCAAATTTTTGGGGCTCAACAACTTCAAATCTTTGAATGATCACACCCTAATGTCTATCAATGCAAAAATATAAACACTTTCACCAAAAAATTATACATATATATAATATTAGACAACAATTACAATATTAGATATAATGATGATCTACTTGTTCTTATAGAAATGAACTTCTAGCAACAGACCTGAATGCGGTTGCGATGTGGAAAATTTGTTACAGCTCTGTGCTCCAACAACACTTGAAGCTCCATTTTCCTCTCCCTCTCAGCCTTCTTTAGCATATCAAGAAGAGCCTGCCGACCTTCGTTGAGCCCTTCGGCTATGTTGAGCTCTGCCACGGTCGAACCCCACCGATGCACCTACAAATTAGCAAAAAGAGAGTGAGGCCATATATATATATATATATACAAATTAGAAAATAGAGAGTGAGGACTTTAACATGGACGACTTTAGTATGGAAAAATAAAACATTAAGGTTAATTGCAAAGACAACCTAAATGACTAAGGTTAAATGACTCAAATGCCAAAATTAGGCCAAAATAACTCACCTTCACCAAAATATGGCAGCCACGTCCTGCCCAGCCCTTGCGCCGTCGAGCCCAGTCCCGAGACCCCCCCACCCGCCGTCGAGCCCAACCCTGAGCCACCAGTCGTTGCTGTCGAGCCCAGCCCCGAGCCACTAGTCGTTGTTGTCGAACCCAGCCCCGAGCCCCCTACCGCCGAACAGCCCGACCCCGACCCCCTTGCCGCCGTCGACCACCATTCCCTGAGCCCCTGCCATCGTCATTCAGGCCTAGCAGAAAAAATGCGATAGAGAGAGGGAGAAAGGAAAGTATAAGGATCGGGTGGGAGAAAGGTTTCTTTCTTCTTTATTTTATTTTATTTTACATGTGAAAAAAGTAGAGAGAGACTATATTATAGTCAGACCAAAATGCCTATTTCAATATAGCGGGAGTTCCTAAAGGTACCGCCTTTTTTTCATTTGGTTTTGGACATCCTTACTATAATACTTTTTAAATAGTCTTATCTTCTTGTGTTGTGGAAAGAGGCATTTGGTGTAGTGCCGCTAATTAATAATATAAGACCGTCTCATGCCAAATAGCTCGAATATATCTCCATAATAATGGGATCTCATCCATAACTCACAATATGCACCAAAATACACAAATATGCCCTCAACGGGCCGAATTACCAAAACACCCTAATAATCAAATGTGGACCCACATGCATGCATAAAACATCATATTATAATATAATTCACATAAACATGCATATTATCAGGTAATGGCATAATTAATCAGTTATGGCCCTCCCGGCCTACTAATCCAGCCATTAAACCGCATTAGGGATTCCGTGGCATTACAACTATCCCCTCCTTATAGAAATTTTGTCCTCGAAATTTACCTGAACAGCTCGGGATACTGACTCTGCATATCTGACTCCAGCTCCCAGGTCGCTTCCTTGACCTTGCTGTTCCTCCACAATACCTTAACCAAAGGTATCGTCTTATACCTGAGGACTTTATCCTTTCTATCAAGTATCTAGACTGGCTACTCCTCAAAGGAGAGATCTACCTTAAGCTCCATATCTTCATAACTCAAAATATGATTCACATCAGATACATACCTCCAAAGAGCTGAAACATGAAAGACATTATGCACGGCTGACAACGCCAGAGGTAAGGCTAACTTGTAAGTCACCTGACCAATCCCCTCCAGGATCTCAAATGGAGCTACAAATCTAGGGCTCAGCTTGCCCTTCTTCCCAAACCTTCTCACCCCTTTCCATGGCGAGACTCTAAGAAAGACATAGTCTCCCACTTGGAACTCCACATTCATGCGCTTGGGATCTGCATAGCTCTTCTGCCTACTCCGAGAAGCGAGCATCCTAGCTCTAATCTTCTCAATGGCCTCATTGGTCCTCTGAACTGCCTCAAGACCTAAGTATCTCCTTTCACCTGTCTCATCCCAATGAATGGGGGATCTGCACTTCCTACCATACAACATCTCATAAGGTGCAACTCCAATGGTAGGCTGATAATTATTATTGTAGGAAAATTCTATCAAAGGTAGATACTTACTCCAAGATCCACCAAAGTCTAGTACACATGCTCGCAGCATGTCCTTTAATATCTGGATCGTCCACTCAGATTGCCCATTTGTCTGAGGATGACAAGCAGTACTGAACTTCAGTTTTGTCCCCATGGCCTCCTGTAAACTCCCCCAGAACTTGGAAGTAAAAGTGGAGTTCCGATCTGACATGATCGACCTCGAGGCTCAATGGAGGCGCACGATATCTCTCAAATAGAGATCTGCATACTGTTCAACTGTATATGTAGTTCTCATCGGGAAGAAGTAAGCTGACTTGGTGTAGCGATCCACTATCACCCAAATAGAATCATGCTGACCAACAGTGCTGGGTAAGCCCACCACAAAATCCATCGTGATGTTTTCCCACTTCCACACTCTGGGATATTCAGAGGCTGCAATAACCCTGCCAGCCTCTGATGCTCAGCCTTGACCTGCTGACATGTCAAGCACTTAGCCACATATTCTACTACATCTCTCTTCATCCCTGGCCACCAATACAACGATCTCACATCCTTATACATCTTTGTGGTGCCTGGATGCAAAGAGTAAGGTGTAGTATGAGATTCATCTAGAATCTATCGCCTTAAAGCAGTGTCTAACGGAACACATATCTGCCCCTTGTATCTCAACAAGCCTAACTCAGACACTATATAGTCTCTGGATGCTCCAGCCAAAACATCCTCTCTGATCTTGATCAGCTGTGGATCACTCAACTGACCCTCCTTGATTCTCTCAAACAGTGTAGACTGTAGCGTAATATTAGCCAACTGGCCCACCAGCAACTCTATACCAGCTCTGGTCATATCCTCAGCCAACTCTCTAGCTATCAGCCTCATACCATAAATCTGTCCCGGACCCTTCCAGCTTAAAGCATCAACTACATTGTTGGCTTATCCTAGATGATACAAAATCTCACAATCATAATCTTTTACTAACTCCAGCCAACGCCTTTGTCTCATATTCAAATCTTTCTGAGTGAAGAAGTATTTTAGGCTCTTGTGGTCTGTATAAATCTCACACTTCTCTCCATAAAGATAATGCCTCCATATCTTTAGAGCAAAGACCACAACCTCCAACTCTAAATCATGAGTGGGATATCCCTTTTCATACTCCTTCAACTGGCGAGAAGCATAAGCAATTACCTTCTCTGACTGCATCAGAACACAGCCCAAACCATGATGAGAAGCATCGCAGTAAATCATAAACTTCTCCTGATCTGTCGGAAGACTCAGAATCGCAGCTGTAATCAATCTCTGCTTCAGCACCTGGAAGTTGTTCTCATATTTATCTAACCACGCAAATTTCTGATTCTTGCGTGTCAGCTCAGTCAATGCAGTAGCAATCTTTGAGAACCCTTCCAATCCAAGGAAACTTCTAACCTCAGAAGCATTCTTTGGCCTTGGCCAATCTCTGACTACTTCAATCTTTGTTGGATCTACCTTAATCCCCTCCTTATTGAAAATGTGCCCAAGAAAGGATACCTAAGATAACCAGAACTCACATTTCTTAAACTTTGCAAACAATCTATGTTCCCTCAATCTCTGTAGAACCAACCTCAGATGCTGCTCATGCTCTGACTCAAACTGAGAATATACCATAATATCATCGATGAAGACGATCACAAACTAATCCAAATAATCCTTGAACATTCCGTTCATCAGATCCATAAAAGCAGCAGGGGCATTAGTAAATCCAAATGACATAACTAAGAACTCATAATGCCCATACCTGGTACGAAAAGCAGTCTTTGGTATGTCTCCCTCCTTGACCCTCAACTGATGATAACCAGAATGAAGGTCGATCTTTGAGAATACCTTCTTACCTTGAAATTGATCAAACAGATCATCTATCCTTGGCAAAGGATACTTGTTCTTGATTTTCAACTTATTCAGTTCTTTGTAATCAATGCACTTCCTCAGATAACCATCCTTCTTTTTCACAAACAGAACTGGCGCACCCCAAGGTGAGAAACTAGGTCTGATAAAACCCAAGTCTAACAGTTCTTGCAACTGTACCTTTAATTCTTCTAACTCAACTGGTCCCATTCTGTAGGGTGTTATAGACACTGGCTCCGTCCCTGGTGCTAGTTCTATCACGAACTCAATTTCTTTGTGCGGTGGCAACCCTGGCAAATCTTCTAGAAACACATCCAGAAATTCACAAACAAGTCTGGTCTCTTCCGGTTTCACTGGCACGACTTGAGTGGTATCAACCACACTGGCTAAGAATCCAATACAACCCCCTTGTAATAGATCCCTAGCCCTCAAAACAGAAATCATAGGCATATGAGGTCCATGCACAGTACCAACAAACACAAAAGGATCCTCACCTTCAGGCTCAAAGGTGACCATCTTCCTTCTGCAATCAATGGTTGCTCCGTACTTTGCCAACCAATCCATACCCAATATCATATCAAAGTCAGTCATAACCAACTCTATCTAATCCACTGATAACTCTCTGCCCTCCACTGTCACTGGCAAAGATCTGACTCATCTCCTGGATACCACTAACTCCCCAGTGGGTAACAAAGTTCCAAACCCCACAGCACAAAAATCACAGGGTCTACACAGTCTATCAATAATACTACTATAAACAAAAGAATGTGTAGCACCAGAATCAATCAAAACATTATAAGGGGTTCCAGCACTAAGAAGCTGACCTGTAACAACTGAGGGAGAAGCCTTGGCTTCTGCTTGTGTCAATGCGAACACTTGAGCTGGGGCTGAGCTGTCCACTTTTCTGGGTTTTTCTTTTCTAGCCTTAGGGCAATCCTTCTTAAGATGACCCACTGCTCCACAACAGAAGTAGGCCCTTGCCCTACACTCTCCAAATGACGCCTCTTGCATCTAGGGCATTCAGGATAAGACTTCCAGGCTTCATTACCACCTGGATGACCCATTGAAACACCACGGGGTCGCCTATCAGGACCTGGAACTAGGAAGGTGTCAAGAACCTTCCTCTTTTGCTCACCGGGGCCTCCACCCCTACTTGAACCTACAAATGGAGGACCTGTCCTCCTGAACTCTTTTCTGGCTGCACTATCTCGCCAAATCTTGTTCTCTGCACTCTCAGCTGTGAGTGTCTTCTCAACCACCTATGCATAGGTAGTAACCCCAGCCACAGTGGCAATACGTACATCACGGGCTAATCTGGGCTGTAGCCCTTGTAGGAACCTCTCTCTTCTGGTCCCATCAATGGGCACCAGCTCCATGGCAAATTTCGCCAAACGATCAAATTTCAAGGCATACTCAGTAACTGACAAACCTCCCTGAAGTAGCCTAATGAACTCCTCAGCTTTTTCCGCCTTGATGGCATCATTATAGTATTTCTCGTTGAACAGAGTCTGAAACTCTTCCCAACTCAGGGCATTAACATTTCTGGTCTGGGTAATAACTTCCCACCAGATTTGGGCATCCTCCCGAAACATATAAGTGGCACAGGCCACCCTCTCATTACCAGTCACCCTCATGAAAGCTAGGATGGTGGTAATCATACTCATCCACTGCTCTACCTTGGCAGGATCTGCACTGCCTTCAAATACTAGAGGTTGCGACTTCCTGAACCTTTCATAAAGAGGCTCACATTTATTTCCAACCTCAAGCAGCTGCCTAGCTGCTGGCACCAACACAGGAGGTGCCTCTGATACACTGGCCACTGCAGGTGCTTGCTGTTGTCTCAGGAGACGAAGCTCTTCTCCCTGTCTCAACACTGTAGCCTGCAGATCAATAATTATTTGCTACCAGTTTACAGGAGCTGGCTGTGGAATTTGTCCTTGGTCATTTTCTTGACCCTGATTGTTATTATTCTAGCCTTGATCACTCTGGCCAGCTGACATATTTGTCTGCCCTTGATTCATTCTTATCAATGATACCTTGCTGAATCAATGATCAATACAGCCAGTCAGGTAGTAATAACTAAACCTCTTGCCGCCTTACGGTCCAAGAACAAGCAGACAATTATCATATTCCACAGTCACACAAATATACAATTGGATACATGATTATAGCATTTAGCACTTAGCATGTATCACATAATAATTCACAAACAACAATACTAATAAGTATGTTCCAGCAATTTCAGTACCAATTAGCACACAGTTGCTAACATGGTGTCTCATGCATACAGGTAAAGCATATATACTATATTTAAGCAGTTATACATATAACTACATAAATAGTTACCAAACCATGAGTTAAGCTTGACTTAAGTGATGTGTGTACATGCCCAGCTAATCTACAGGAACCCTATCCTTGGCACGCTTTGATACCAAGTTGTAACACCCTGGTTACCCCAGAACAGCTACGGTGAACCAAAAATTTAACTAGCTACCCGAGTTCTTTGGATAAAAAACATGCTTCTAGGTATTATTAACAGGCTAACGTGGAAAACCAATCAAAAGGAAAGGATAAATTTTATTAAATACATAAAACTGTTCATGGGCCCATCAAAACACTTACAAGTTATTTACACCTCAAAATGGTCATTACAGTTTGAAGTTTACAAACCCGCCGACCGAAGTGGCAAAAATAGGGTAAACCCCCGAGCTCCTCCAAGAACTCCTTGGCCGTGGTGGTCAAGCGGTCGCATATGTACACAACACCACTTAAGCTCTCCACTCAAGGCTGGGTGAGCTTTTCTTTCCCTTTGCCTGCACCACATAGCACCCATGAGCCAAAGCCCAGCAAGAAAACACAATATAGCATGAATATAATATCAACAATGATCATAATAATCATTCAGGACTTTCAGTCCAAAACAGATGAGTGACAGTTGAAAAGTCACTAATGTGGGTTCCGTTCCCTTAGAACGATCTGACTTTTAGCCCTTTAGCGATCACCTAGTCATAACCAAATATGGGACACCACCAATAAAATGAATAACAAAGGTTCCCAAACCAAAATCTAGCCTCCGGGACATCAATCCCCACTAATCTAGGTAGTAGGAACAATCCCGAGGCCTAAAACCAAGTTCCCGAGGTCAAAACACTCAAACGACCTCAAAACCACCCAAGAGCCACAACCCCAGAAACAACAGGAGCAAGGGTAGCGGCGCCCCATACTCAGGGCTGCGGCGCACAGCAAGGCCAAAACCTCCCCAGCTGCTTCTTCGAGCTTGGGCCGCGACGCCCAAGAATAGGGTCGCGGCCCCCCACCAGGAACCAACCAAGAACTCGATTTCTCCCATCCTAAACCTTCCAAAAATACACATAAACACTTCCAAATCCAAAAATCAAAGTTCCCAAACTTCCCAATGATCAAAAACCATCAAATCTCGAGGCTCAAACGAACCAAAAGCTCAACGTTTCACAAAATCCAAATCGAAGCTTAGAAACTCTAAAAACTCAAAACTCAAAACTTAAAACTTAGATTACCTTTAATTGGGTTGTTTCTCATCAAATCCTTCGATCAAGAAGCGTGTAATCTTTCCTAGGATTGTTATGCCTCGAACGGTAAAATTAACTAACGGGAAGAGAGAAAGGGTTTTCTAACGTATAGTTTTATCTGACAAGCTACTTCAAGCTTAAGTAACCTCAAATAAAAACCTAGTGCTCGGGGTCCCGAAAACACCCCTGGGGACATTATAGTCAAAACTCCTAGAATTTCTTCCTGATCTCAATAACTCCCAATTTATCATCAAATAACATTCTCATTACTTTTCTTCCTGATCTCAATAACTCCCAATTTATCATCAAATAACATTCTCATTACTCAATATCCCAATAAATGACCCTGTTATGACAAAACCGCTAATTAATAATATAAGACCATCTCATGCCAAATAGCTCGAATATATCTCCATAATAATGGGATCTCGTCCATAACTCACAATATGCACCAAAATACACAAATAGGCCCTCAACGAGCCTAATTACCAAAACACCCTAATAATCAAATGTGGACCCACATGCATGCATATAACATCATGTTATAATATAATTCACATAAACATGCATATATCAGTTAATGGCATAATTAAATAGTTATGGCCTTCCCGGCCTACTAATCCAGCCATTAAACTGCATTAGGGATTTCGGGGCATTACAGTGTCTATGGAGGTAAGGTCATGAATCAGCCTCTCTTTTCTCTCCTCTTCTTTTAGGGATTTTTCACCAAAGTCGGAAAAACCCTTCTCTCCCACATGCTCCATTCAATTGGGAGCATTTATAATGTAATAAGACAAATTCCAACTGTCCTCACAGAAAAATTGCCACCTCAACACATGTGTAAACCCCACTTAAGGCAATTCCACGTCATTTTCTCAAGTCTCCAGATAATGCTTCGAAATCCAATGCAGTCGCATTCCTGGGTTTTTTTTTCTACTTTACAATAATTAAACTATGTGAGTTACAACACTTACAATCCATATAATCCTACATTAACCCATCAACTTTTCCATTTATTCTAAGCTGTTTTAATCATTTCTTAGCAACCATCAAACAACATAGACAACAATAATTAACACATAAAATAGAAAATAAAGTAAATACAAAATAAACACAAATAACACACATCACTCAAACTAACTCATTTTATTAGCCTAAAAGTGCCTTAGATAACTCTATTTTCTAGAGTTATCAGTAGTCCTTGTGATATATATGTTGTGGGGTTTGGGACCTTATTGCCTACTGCGGAGTTAGTAGTTTCTAGGAGATGAATTAGATCTCTACTGTAGAAGTGGATAGTAGGGAGTTATTAGTAGATTTGGTTGAGTTAGCTATGGAGGAAATTGATATGATTTTGGGCATAGATTGTTTTGCAATGTATGGGGCGACTATTGATTGTAAAAGGAAGATGGTGACTTTCGAGCCTGAAGGAGAGGACCCATTTTTGTTTGTAGGTACTGTGAACGGACCTCATGTTCCTATGATCTTGGGGTTGAAGGCTAGAGACCTATTACAAGGAGGTTGCATAGGATTCCTAGCTAGTGTGGTGGATACCCCCAAAGTTGTACCAGTTTGGCCAGAGGAGACCAGATTAGTTTGTGAGTTCATAGATGTGTTTCCAGAAGATCTACCAGGGTTGCAACCGCATTGAGAGATTGAGTTAGTGATTGAGCTGGCACCATGGACAGACAAGTATCAGGGCACCTTACGAAATGGCACCAGCAGAGTTAAAGGACTTAAAGATTTATTTGCAGGAGTTACTTGATTTGGGATTCATCAGACCTAGCTACTCTCCATGGGGTGCTCCAATGATGTTTGTTAAGAAGAAGGATGTGTATCGATTGTAGAGAATTTACTGCTAGAAATATAGGCTTTTACGTCAGTTTTTATACTCAGCATACGAAAAACTGAAGTAAAAGCCTTTTTAAACTATTTTACTTCGCTTTTGGATTTGGCGCTAAAAAATATTGGATACTACTTCACTTTCTTTAAAAACGAAGTTAAAAATTCATTGGAAAGAGGACCATGTTTGGTTGCACAGGCCCATAACTTTGGTTTGGAGATAATAAGGATGTAAAAGGGTCGAGCCAAACGTGTCCCTTATTAGTTTTTGGACACTATCTAATGTGGTTTTTATCTAAGAACCGAAGTGGAAAGAAGGCTTTCTACTACAGATTTTACATAAAACTGCAGTATAAAGTACCCAGCCATGCGTGCCCGACTACTCTTAAATCCCTTCTACTACAATTTTTAGATAAGAATCAAAGTGCAAAGCCTACGTTCTACTTTGATTCTTATCTAAAAACTGCAGTAGAAGACTTTTAAAACCCTTTCTTCCACCCTCACGGCCCATAATCCCTTCTCTTCCCTCTGTGCAAACCAAGAGCTCCATTGACGCCAATCGTACGGCAAAAGCATTTTCTTGAATAAAACCATTTTTTCATCATTTCTTACAACTTTCCTTCATTATAAATTGAAATATGGCCTAGAAATCCTTCTATTTTGGTTTTTTAGAGGAAAAAAAATGCATTTGGCCGTGGGTATTATTTCTGAAGGGTTCTTGGTGTTTCTTGCAGGATTTTGATTGTAAGGGGTTTTTGAGCTTCAAAAAAGGTATGAATTACTAAATCATTGTTTTTATGATAATATTTTATTTTTCTATGTTTTTTTCAATTTTTTTTTATTCTCATATTTTTTGTTGAATGTGTATGGGGGTTTGAGTTTTAAAATTGTGATAGAAGCGATTTCAATCATCAATGAATATGTTTGATCCTACAAACTTTGTTTGAGTTATTTTTTTTTATATATATTATTTCAAAATTTATAATTAGATTTAGTAATATTTTGTGAAATTTTCTAATTATTTGTTTATTTTGTTATTTTATATAATGTGATAAAAATTTGTTTGATTATAAATATATATATGTGTGAATATTAGTAAATTTTAGAAATTGTGACAAGGTGAATTCGCTTTTTAAATATTTGAAAAAATAAATGACTTGAAGATGATCAAAGTGTTGTTCATTAGTTTCTATAACTAGTTCTATTTATTTTTTTTATTTAGTGGTTTGATAATTAATTATGTAAGTAATGTTTTATTAGGGTCGTCGATTGAGTGGTGACTTTGTTGTTCATTTCGGGTGAATTGAAGAGTAATATTGAATGTTAGTAATTTTTTAATTTTATTTATATTACTACAAGATTTATGTTTAAAGATAAGGTTAATTAAATCATGCATATTGGATTTAGTGAAAGTTATGTTTAAAAATTAGTGAAGTAGGCTCTGGGAAATTTTTTTCCTGTGGTGATATAAGGATGAATTCATTTATGCTTGATTATTGTGTTTGTTTGTGTTGCTTTTATAGGAAATTATGAAATTGCAGTTTACTGTAGAAATAGAGGATACTCTGCCGAATTTTTTCAAAAAAATTATAAGATTATAACCTAATAATGATTGATTCATCTATGCTTGATTATTGTGTTTGTTTGTATTAATTTTATAGGTAATTATGAAATTACGGTATGCTATGGAAACAGAGGAAACTCTGCCGAATTTTTAAAAAAAAATATAAGACTAGAAGCTATTAATGATGGATTCATCTATGCTTAACAATTGTGTTTATTTGTATTAATTTTATAGGTAATTATGAAATTACAGTATGCTATAGAAACAGATGAAACTCTGCTGATATTTTTTAAAAATTTTATAAGACTAAAACCTAATAACATGCCTAAAGTTATCATGCATAGAGTACAACTCTTTACATGATTAAATTGTTTTTGAAACGTGTATAAGTTTTTTTCTAACTTATTAGGAATTTAATATTTTTATTATTATTATAGATAAATCATGGATGCTTGAGAGGAGAGAAACACCACAATTTCAAGATGGATTCAACAATTTTTTATAGTTTTGCCTAAAGAATTGTAGTGATTGACAAAAAATTCATTGTCCTTGTATTGATTGTGGTAATGGAGCAAAGGGGAATAATACCATGATAAAGGATCATGTATTTTGTCAAGGATTTGCTATAAGTTGTACTAGATGGTATTGGCATGGAGAATTATTAAATGATTACCCATATCCATTAGGTAGATGAGGTGTAGATGATTTTGAGAGTAATAATTTTGATGATCATCCTATAGAATTGCTTGATGAAGCACAAGAAGAGTTTGTTCATAATCCAGAAAAATTCGATAGTGTGGTTCGAGATCCAGATAGACAATTTTTCAGTGGTTGCAATAAACTAAGATTGCCAACAATGGTTAAATTTTATAACATAAAATAAGAAAATGGAGTTAGTGATAAGTGTTTTAGTCAATTTTAAGTTGATTTCAAGGAGATTTTGCTGCTAGAAAATTGTTTTTTGGAGTCTACATATGAAGTAAACAAAACTTTTAAGTTTGATAGGGTTGAATATGAGAAGATTCATGCATGCCTGAATGATTGTGTTTTATATCGTAAGGAGTATGGAGACATGGACACTTGCCCAGAATGTGGTTTACCACGGTACAAACCTAACAAAAGTAAGGAGATTAGGAAACTTATTCCTCAGAAAGTGTTATGGTACTTACCTTTGATTTCGTGACTGAAGTTATTATATCGAAGCACAAAACACTCTAAGAACTTAATATGGCACAAGACTAGACGAGTGAATGATGGTAAACTCTGACATCCTGCAGATTCATAGGCCTGGAAGAAAGTAAATTATTTTAATCCAGAATTCAAAAATGAGCCAAGACACCTTCGTCTCGGTTTAGCTGTTGATGGAGAAAACCTGCATAGATATCTGAGTAGTAGGCATAGTTCATGGCTTGTCTTCCTCGTTATGTAGAATCTTCCTCCTTGGTTGGTCATGAAATGGAAGTTTATGATGCTTTCATTAATGATTTCAGGCCCAAAACAACCAGGACACGATATTGATGTTTATTTGGCACCGTTAATTGATGATTTGAAAGAGTTGTATGAAAATGGTGTTGAGACATATGATGGTTTTAAAAAAGAAGTATTTAATTTGAAAGTGGTGTTGTTATGGATTGTTAATGATTTTCCAGCATATGGTAACCTATCAGGGTTGAGCACAAAAGGTTACTAAGCTTGTCCAATTTGTTACAGCAACACAAGGGCATGTCGCTTGTCAAATGGACACAAAATGTGTTATATGGGCCATAGACGATATTTGCATTTAAGTCATCGTGACATAAATAAAGAAAAAGCATTTGACGGTACTGTGGAATGAGACCTTGCTCATTTGCCATTGTCATGTAAGCAAATTCTTTTGGAAGTAGAAAAATTTGACTTTAGGTATGGGAAGAAGAATAAAAACAAAAAATTCAATGGATGTTTTCAAAGAAAATAAATTTTCTTTTAACTTCCTTACTGGAAAGATTTACTCGTTAGACATTGCTTGGATGTCATGCACATAGAAAAAAATGTGTGTGAAAGTATAATCGGTACATTACTTGATATCCATGGTAAAAGCAAAGATGGTTTGTCTAGTCGTTTATATCTTGTTGAGATGGGTATAAGACATCGCTTGGAACCTGAAGAAAAAGGTAAACGCACATATTTGTCTCCTGCTTGTTTTACATTGTCTAAAGAAGATAAGCACGTCGTATGTAAATCATTGGCAGAGATGAATGTGCATGATGGTTATGAGTATTGCTCTGTGATTTGTGGCATATTTTCATAGTAAATTGAATGTTTACAAGTTTGGGTAGTCCTATTTATAGGGAAAACTCTGCCGAAATTTTTAAAAAATATTTAACACTTAAGAAAATTTTGCAGATGCATTTGGGAGTCCTTATTTCCAAATCAGTGTGTCTTTTACTAGTTTTTTGACACTGAGTGTGTTAGCATTAATAATGCACAAGATGTAGAATGATCAACCATTGACTTGGAAAATTGGTTGATGACCATAAATAAAGTTGGTCAACTATACTTTATACCTTGGAACATACGGTAAGAAATACTATAAACTTTTCTTATTTGATTATTCATATTAAAATTTTAATTATTTTATTTAACATGCTTATTATTTTAGGGAACATTGGATGTTGGTGATTGCTATGCCAAAAGGGAAAATCGTGTTCTTGGATCCATTGAAAGTACACAAACATCCTAAAGAAATTGATTCAATGATAATGAGGTAAGTTTCAAAATTTTAAAAATATTTCTTAATACACAACAACTATTACATGTTACTACATTTTAATAACTTTTGTATTTTTTTCTTTTTATATAGTGCATATTATAAGGCTTCTTCCGATGAATTACTCGGCAATCCTACAAAGATATTCAATGTTGTATGTCCAAAACAACTACAAAGTCATGAATGCGGTTTTTATGTGTTGAAGTACATTAGAGATCTTGTACGGGCATCAAATACAATAGAAACCCTAAAAGAAAAAGTAAGTTTATTTTTTATAAGTTATTTGGGTATCGATAACCTATAAAATAATCAATGTTGTTATTAATTAATTGATATTTATTAATTTTACAGTTTGATGGGAAGAAGGAATATTGTGAGATTGCAGACCTCTTGCCAATCCAACACGAATGGTTAGGTCAATTGATGACATACATTTATTAAGCCTATTCTGTTTATGAGTTTGTTTAGTTCTAAGTTAGTTTTATGTAAATGTATTAATGTTAAGGCTGGCTATCTTACTGAAGCACTTGTGTTTATGCTTATGTATGACATTTCTAATTAATGAAAGTTAGCATATTTTCATTCAAAAAAAAATCATAACTAATTCCAATTGCAAAAATATATATAACTATAAATTCATATAATTAGACCATTTAAAAAAATCAGTGCAAAAAAATATATATAAATTAAGAATTGGGCCATTTTAAAATAATCAGAAATAATTATTAAAAAAAAAAAAGGAAGGGGGCTTGTTACTTCAGTTATTATGTAAACACCGAAGTAGAAAGTGGGGATTCTACTTCGGTTTTTACATAATAACCGAAGTAAAAGGTACCGCGCAGAGGTGTACACAACTTTCTACTTCGATTATTATGTACAAATTGAAGTAGAATCCCCACTTTCTACTTTGGTTTTTACATAATAACCAAAGTAGAAAGCCTATATTTTACTTTGATTTTTATCTACTTTTTACTTCGCTCCGAACTACTGCGGTTGTGAATTTAAGCGAAAACCAAAGTGAATCCAACCTAAAAAT
Organism: Humulus lupulus; assembly: GCF_963169125.1. Lineage (NCBI taxonomy): Eukaryota > Viridiplantae > Streptophyta > Magnoliopsida > Rosales > Cannabaceae > Humulus > Humulus lupulus. The sequence continues at coordinate 243,615,644 of NC_084795.1, read as the reverse complement.
CAAAGTAAAAGCCTTGTTTTCTTGTAGTGATTAAACAGGCTGACTATTAAGAACAAGTATTTGTTGCCTAGGATTGATGATTTATTTGATTAGTTGCAAGGAAAGTCAGTGTTTTCGAAGATTGATCTTCGATCTGGTTATCACCAGTTGAGGATCAAGGAGGATGATATCCCGAAGACAATTTTGCACGAGGTATGGGCATTATGAGTTTTTGGTCATGTCCTTTGGATGGACCAATGCCCTGGAAACGTTCATGGTTCTGATGAACAGGGTGTTTAAACATTATTTGGACAAGTTGGTGATTGTCTTCATCGATGATATACTGATCTACTCAAACTCAAAGGCAAAGCATGAGCAACATCTTCGACTTGTACTATAAAGATTGAGAGAGCACAGACTATATGCAAAGTTCAAGAAATGTATGTTTTCGTTGCCTCAAGTGACATTCTTAGGTCATATTGTGAGTAAGGACGAGAAAATGGTGGATCCAACCAAGAAAGAGGCAGTGAGGAATTGGCCAAGGCCAAGGAGTGCTTCAAAGATTGGAAGTTTCCTTGGCTTGGCAGGGTATTATTGACGTTTTGTTGAAAGGTTCTCAAAATTGCAACATCATTCAAAAAATTGACATGCAAGAACTCAAGGTTCGTTTGGTCTAACAGATGTGAGAACAGTTTTCAAGAGTTGAAGCGGCGGTTGATCACTACTCAAGTATTGAGTCTTCCGTCAGATCAGGAGAAGTTTGTGGTTTATTGCGATGCATCGAGACAAGGGTTAGGTTGTGTTATTATGCAGGCTGAGAAGGTGACTGCTTATGCTTCATGATAGCTAATGGTACCATACTCATGATTTAGAGTTGCCAGTGGTGGTGTTTGCATTGAAGGTGTGGCGACACTACTTATATGGAGTGTGAGATATACACCAATCATAAAATTTTGAAGTATTTCTTCACACAAAAGGATCTGGGCATGAGACAGACATGTTGGTCAGAATTGGTGAAGGATTATGACTATGAAAACCTCTACCATCAAGAAAATTCCAATATGGTGGCAGATGCCTTGAGTCGAAGAGGTTCAGGATAGATGTTTAGTCTAAAGCAGATATCGGGAAAGTCGGTAGAGGATATGACCAGAGTTGGGATAAAGTTTGTTGTGGGTAGATTGGCCAACATTACTCTTCATTCTACACTCCTTGAGAGGGTAAGAGAAGCTCAAAGGAATGATCCTCAGTTAGAAAAGCACCGGGAGGACGTCCTAGCTGGAGTGGCTAAGGACTTTACCATTTCTGAGACAGACATGTTGAAGTAGAAGTGGGAAGACATCATTATGTATTTTGTGGTAGGCTTGCCTAGAACGGTGGGGCAACATGATTCTGTATGGGTGATCGTTGATAGATACACCAAGTCAGCTTGCTTTTTTCTTGTGAGGAAAAACTATATCGTGGATCAGTACGCTGAGTAGTATGTGGGGGAGATTGTACATCTCCAAAGTCTATAGTATCAGATCAGGACCCCACTTTTACCTCTAAGTTCTAAAGAGGCTTGCAGAAGGATATGTGTACACAACTGAAGTTCAGTACATCTTATCATCCTCAGACCGATGGATAGTCTAAGAAGAAAATTCAGATATTAGAGGATATGCTACAAGCATGTGTATTGGATTTTTAGGGATCCTAGAGCAGGTATTGTAACGCCCGGGATAGCCAAGACCGCTACACTGTGTACTTATAAAGGTGCAGGACTTGCTAATCAAGTCATTAATTTAAAAACGTGTCACTAAACATGTATGAGCTAGGGTTAAAAAGTTAATTTACAGAATCTTCAAAATACAGAAAACTATCAGCCATACTAAGGCAAAATAGGCATTTCTAGTTCTCGCGTCCCTGCCTAAACCCCAACTGTGGCGGCTGAGCAGCTAGTCATGTACATTCAGCTCATAGAGCTCTCCAAGTGAGGGCTGATCAAGCTTGCCCTTGCCTTTACCTGCACCACGTAGCACCCGTGAGCCAAGGCCCAACAAGAAAACATAATGTGCAACACAAACAACAATAACAGAAAGTCAAATCTTTAAGCATGATCAATTATTAAATATTCCACATTAACCATTCAGCACATACTCAGAATCAAAGATGCAACTAATTACAAATAACATTCGGGACTCATAATAATCAGGTCACATAATATTCAGGGCTGACAACTTAGGGCACACCCTCTGTTTACCCCACTGACCCCGGCACGCTTAAACCGAGCTCAGTGCATAATAAGCTGTCCTCGGCTACCAGTGGCCAAGCCACGCCCTGTGTGCTAGTGTAACCCTTGGCACTCTTAGGCCATTGGTTCACTGTTTACCTGGCATAATACCATCCTTTCAAGCATACACATTAGGGAACCCTTAATCCCATTACAGATATACAACCAGGTGCAGTTTTCTTACCTTTAGTTTCTGCGTTTACTGATTACGAGCGACGCTCCTCGAGCACGATCTGTTCCCGAGCCCTAGCCTTAACACCTAGTCACAACCAAGGTATTGGATTCCATTAATATTCAAATAAGGGTTTCCAGATACAATACTAGCTTCTGGGACATCGAATTCCACAAAGCACGGTGGTGAAATCGATCCCGAACACCCTAGGCTAGATTCCCGCGCTTAAAATCCCCAAATGATCAAGAATGTACCAAAGGGTTGCAGCCCTTGAACCCTAGCCACGGCTCGCCCCTAAAACAGAGCCCAAGGCCCTCAGCAAGCAAACACGCACCGCGGCCCTGCCCAAGGGCGCCGCGACGCTCTCCCCTGGCCGAGCCTCCCTGGCTCTCTTACTTTGTAGGGCTGCAGCGCTATAGAACAGAGCCGCGGCCCTTCCCTTCGTGCCCAGAAAAACCACCATTTCTAGCATCCTAACCCCATCCAAAACCATTCCAAAGCACCCTAACTCAAAATCCATTAATCACAAAACTTTTATCATGACTCTAACAACATAATCCAACAGAAATTCAGCCTAAAAACCTACTAAACTCCATTTTGATTCTCTGAAACCCAACAACTCTAAACACCAAAAACCAGTCATGCAAAACTCATATTTTAACCTATGAATTACGAATTGAAGCTTACCTCTTTTTCTTAACCACCTTCTTGACGAATTCCTGAGCTAAAATCAAAGCTTCTCAGCTTAATTCAACCCTTAAGCATCAAAACCATAAACTCCCTTAATACCCAGTCAAAACTCAAAATTCAAATGTTCAGAGACATGATTCAGCCCTTACCTTAATCTTGGTTGAGTTCCCTTAGCTGAGCACTAGATTTAACCTACAAGTTCCAGCCCAAATCACTAAATTTCCAGCTGATTTCCCTTGAATTTTCTGCGTTTTCCTTGAAAGAGAAGTGAGAAGGAAGAAAAGAGAAGAGAGAAGAAGAACTGAGGTCGGATTGTGTTTTGTCCCTCTATTTTTCATTAACTTAGTCTAATCCTAGCCAGTTAAGTCAATCCCGAGGCTCAGGGTACCGGAAACGTCCCCGAGGGCAATTTTCCCAAATATTCCCGCCTAAGCTTTCTATCCTCAAATATATCTCCATATATTTATTTCCATAATCCGATAGTCTAAATAACTACCCGATACCTAAAATACCCCTGACTTATCCAAAGTCAAATACTAAGCCCCATTGTGACTTTCCCGCTATCTAGCTCCCTAGGAGCGCCACAAGTCGCTCACTGCAAATCTATCCACATAATAATGTGGTTCTCACATATATAGTATTTAATCACATTTATGTTCATATAATCATACAAGCATGCCCATCATATAATCATGCATTAAATCAATAAATTCACTCATAAGTCAATTATGCCTTCCCGGCACACTAATCAGGGCCCTTAAGCCATATTAGTGATTTTGGGTTGTTACAACTATCCCCTCCTACTGAGAATTTTTTCCTTGAAATTTACCTAAATAGCTCGGGATATTGATCCCACATCGCTGTCTCCATCTCTCAGGACGCTTCCTCGACCCTGCTATTTCTCCACAACACTTTAATTAAAGGAATTGTCTTATTCCGTAAAACTTTGTCCTTCCGGTCCAAAATCTGAACCAGTTGCTCTTCATAGGACAAATCTGTCTGTAACTCTAAGTCCTCATACTTCAGCAAATGCATTATGTCTAAAACATACTTCCACAACATGGAGACATAGAATACATCATGAACCCCTGACAGTGACGGTGGCAAGGCCAACCTATAAGCCACCTGCCCAATCCTCTCCAGGATCTCAAAAGGTCCAACAAACTGAGGGCTCAGCTTGCCCTTTACTCCAAATCTCCTCTCCCTTCTCAATGGTGAGACTCGTAGAAACACATGGTCCCCAACCTGGAATTCCACATTCCTACGCTTAGGATCAGCGTAGCTTTTCTGTCTACTCTGCGAAGCAAGCATTCTGGCTCGAATCTTCTCAATAGCCTCATTAGCCTTCTAAACCATATTTGGGCCTAAGTACCTCCTCTCACCCATCTCATCCCAATGAATGGGTGATCTACACTTTCTCCCATATAGCATTTCATAAGAAGCCACTCCAATCGTGGATTGATAACTTTTGTTATACGATAATTCAACCAACGGTAGGTACTTACTCCAAGATCCCTCGAAATCAATCACACACGCCCTAAGCATGTCCTCTAACACCTGAATCGTCCTCTCAAACTGTCCATCAGTCTGAGGATGAAAAGTTGTGCTAAACATCAGCTGGGTCCCCATAGCTCTCTGCAGAGCTCCCCAAAACTTAGAGGTAAAGATAGGATCTCGATCAGACACAATAGACTTTGGAACCCCATGGAGATGAACTATCTCCCTCACATATAACTCTGCATACTGTTCCACTGTATAGGTCGACTTCACTGGTAGAAAATGAGCTGACTTGGTGTATCTGTCTACTATCACCCACACTGAGTCACAAACTCCCGATGTCCTGGGTAGTCCTCCCAAAAAATCCATCGTAATGTCCTCCCACTTCAATTCTGGGATACCCAAAGGCTGAAGCAATCCCGCTGGTCGCTGATGCTCAGCCTTTACCTGCTGACATGTTAAACATCCAGACACATACTCCACCACATCCTTCTTCATCCCGGGCCACCAGTATAATGCCCGTAGATCTTGATACATCTTCGTGGTACCCGGATGAAGTGAGTATGGCGTAGTGTGTGACTCATCCAGTATCTCTCGTCTGGTCCCTTCATCTGCTGGAACACAAATCCGCCCCTGATATAGAAGCATACTAGTCTCAGAGACGGAATAATCCTTAGCTGTCCCCACCAACACATGCTGCCTAACTTCCTGCAACTGCGCATCCATCAATTGTCCCTCCTTAATCCTCTCTAGCAGGGTCGACTGCATGGTAATTGTAACACCCCAAGTTGCTAATAAGGTTAAGGACCTTGATTAGCGTGCCTGGAGGGCAATAAATGAATTAACATGTTAGCATATGAGTTTAAATGAATATGTGATTATAATGCATGTTTAGGTGGAATAAATATGCATGTGGGCCCCGTTTGTTTGTTAGGGGTAAATTGGTAATTTTAGCCCGCTGAGGGCGTAAATGTAATAAATATATTATATGATTAATACCACGTGTGAGTGGTGATAATATTTTGATGCATGTGCCGAGACGGTCCTAGGGAGCTAATTAGTTTAAAAGTCACAACAGGATTTAATACCCGGCTCGAGAGGAGCCTAGGGGTATTTTGGGAATTTTATAATTTGAGTTTGTGAGTTAATGGTTAATGGAAATTGAGTAACTTGAGTGACCATTGGTAACTATTGAGAGTAACAATTTTAGATGAGAAAATGGTAGATTTGTAAGAAAGGTGAAATGTCAAAAATGACCTTGAGGTTTAGTTAGGAAATGAATTACATGGAGGGGTAAATGGTCTTTTGGCAGGATATAGAAACCTTCAGCTGAGGGAAATGAACATTCACGATACTTTATGCTAAGTGTGACTGAATTTAAGCTTTGGATGGCTAGAGGAACTAAGAAGGAAAAAGAAACCTAAGAACCTAGAAGGCAAAGTGGAAGAGGAAGTGAGTTGTGTTCTTTGAGGCTAGTGAAGAGCTTAAGGGTGTAAAATCAAACTCAGGCCAAAGGTTATTCAGAGGTAAGAATTTATCCCCTGTTTTGTTTAAGTTCTAAGCTTGATTTCTAGAAAGTAAGTATGAAAATTGAAAGATAGCTGTGGCTGATTTGCATGGGATTTCAGCTTGGTAATCAAGAGGAATTGGCTTGAAGCTGGGATTGGAGAGTGTTCAAGGTTGAATACTTGATTGAGGTAAGGGTTCTAAGCATTTTTTAATTTTCGTTTCTGGTGTGGTTTAAGAATTTGGAGGCATGGTTTAGAATTTTCAAGCCTTGGTTTAAGTTTTAAAAGCTATGGTTTAAGTTTCTGAAATTTGAAACCAAAGTGTGGATTTTGGGTGTAATTGTGTGATTGAGCTTATTGTTGGTGTTTATAGGTTGTTAGATGATTCATTTGTGGTTTTAAATTGTTTTTGGGGCTTAGTTATGTGTTTGGGTTGAATTGGAGATGTTTTGGCTTGGGGAAAACCCTGAATTTTGGGTTCGCGAAGGGGCGTCGCGGCCTTGTTCCTTGGGGCCGCGATGCAAGGCTGCATCAGGAGCTGGGGGACTTTCTGGGCGCCGCAGCCCTCAAAGGGTAGTGCCATGGCGCTAGGCTATTTTCAGGACAGGGAAATTTTGCATTTTTGGGCATTTTTCCCGGGGGCTCGGGGGATGTTTCCGTTGTGTTGTTTTGGGAAATTTGAGGTCCCGAAAGTATGGGATTGGTCCAGGGAAGTGGTTTTGGATTGGTTAGTGTTACAGAGTGTTTTATATATGTTGTGACTAGGTTTTTAGAGAGGCTCGGGATAGAGGACCGTGCTCGTGACTTTGGTGCATTGAGAAGCTCGAGACATAGGTAAGAAAACTGTAGTACCCGTAGAGCAGGGCATGGGCCCATAGTGTTGTTGCAGGGCACGGCCCTAGATTGTATTATTGTTAGGGTGTAGCCTTGATTGAATTATTATATGCTTGAATGTTGTTTGAGTTATGCCATATGTGATTATAGTAGAATGAACGGCAAAGGAGCTGAGAATGGCAAGGAGCCGAGAACGACGAAGGGCTGAGAACGGGGAAGACCGAGAATGACAGTGGGGCCGGAAATAACACTGAGCACATGGAGTGCTTATTGTTAGGGTGAGACCCCAATGGATACATGGGATATGCTTACAGTGAGGACCGAGACCCCAGGCTTTGGTAACGCTTCTTGGACGGCATGGCCGTATTTGTTTAGTTTGATGGACTATCTGTTTATCTGTGGATTATCTGATATGTTGATTATATAATATGCATAAGTTATGTGTTGTGAGAGTTTTCTTGCTGGGCTTCGGCTCACGGGTGCTCTGTGTTGCAGGTAAGGGCAAAGAAAAAGTCAACCAGCCATGAGTACGGAGAGCATGAAGCGGCGCGTACATGTTTGGCCTGCCCGACTGCTTTGGTTGGGGGCATTTTGAGAAATGGTTGTATTAAACTGTGATTTTGATAGTTAATTATCTGTAAACCCATTTTTGAGTTGTAAATATTTTATAAACTGTATTTTGGGATCCCAAATGTTAGACACTTGAAATTTTCAATGAAATAGACTATTTTCAAAGATTACAACCTTAACTTTTGCTTAGTCACACTTTTGTTCTAAAAACCTCGTTTAGCGAGTTAATTGCACATTCTAAACTCACTTAGTAACAGCTCTAAGGTAGTAGGGCGTTACAACTTGGTATCAGAGCGAGCCAAGGTTTATTAGTTCTGGAGATTGACCGAACATGTACGCTCGCTGTCATTGAAAAGCTCGACTCAGGATTGATTGGTATGGTTGATTATTATGCTTGAATATGTGTATGAATGCCCTGTTTTCCTACTTAATTGATAAAGAGCATGATGAATGAATTAACATATGCGTGATGCCAGGGCACGGCCCGCTGTGTGTTATATGCTATCTGTATGTTATTTGGATTGTTGATTATGGTTGGCTGTTGTGAATAGGAGGTGGAAATGGACTTTGTTATCATGCCTGATGAGCGGCGTCATTGATTGCAGGCATATAGTTGTAATGCCTCGGCAATCATCTAGACTCCACAGCAGTAGGGCCGAGGATGACAACCAGGGTCAGGACCCTCCACCTCCCCCACAGAACTGGCAACAGATATTAGCCGAAATGGAGGCTAGATTGCAGAAAACAGAAGAAGAACTTCGTCAGTTGAGGTAGCAGGCCCCTTCACAGGTCACTAGGTTGCCAATTCAGAAGAGTGTAGCGCCAATGTCGGTTCAGCCTGTGGTTGAGAACATATGGGAACCTCTGTACAAAAGATTAAGAAAGCAACAACCTCCTACCTTTGAGGGTGGATCAGACCCACTGCGAGCCGAGCAGTGGATGAATATGATTTCCTTAATCTTAGATTTCATGAGGGTTAAAGGAAATGAAAGGGTGTCTTGTGCTAGCTACATGCTTAGAGAGGATGCCCGCATCTTGTGGGATGTAGTGAGTCAGTGAAGGAATATTATAACTATGACTTGGGAGGAATTTAAGAGTATCTTTAATGAGAAATACTACAGCGTAGCAGTTCGAGTTGTGAAGGTTGATGAGTTTATTAATCTGACTCAGAACAGGTTATCAGTTACTGAGTACGTCCTGAGATTTAATAAATTGGCGAAGTTTGCGCCAGACTTAGTGCCGACAGATGCGACCATGAGAGATAGGTTTATACGGGGGTTGAATGTGATGATCGCCCATGACGTGAATATTACCTTAATTTCAGAGACTACTACCTATGCTCAAGCAGTGGATAAGGCCATTACTGCAGAGAGGGCTGAGGATCAGATATGGAAAGACAGCGCTGTTAGGCGTGATGCCAGGAGGACGGTGCCTCCTTTTATTGGGTCTAGTCGGGACAGTGGCCCCAGTGAGCAGAAAAGAAGATTCCAGATTCATTTGTTCCTCCTAGTTCTAATAGAAGGGTACAAGGTTCTATTGGTGGCCGTCAGGGCGGAAGTGACAACTGGAGGAGTTTTCCAGTGTGTCCTCGATGCAGACGACGACATCAGGGTGAGTGCCGGATTAGGGCATGTTTTATTTGTGGGAGTGCCAACCATCTGAAGAAAGACTGCCCACAGGCTAAGAAAGAGGAGCCAAAGCAGGGAGACAGTATCGCTCCTGCCAGGGTATTCGCTTTGACTCAGACTGAGGCGGAGGCTAGTCCCTCAGTTGTGACAGGTCAGATCTCTAGCACTAGTTCTTTGTATACTACATTGATTGATTCAGGGGCTACCCACTCATTTGTATCTGCTAGGGTGATAGACCAGCTTTGTAGACCTAGTATTGTGTATGCTAGGAGTTTCCAGACTTTGTTACCAACAAGAGAACTAGTAGTCTCTAGGAGATGGATTAGAGCATTACCAGTAGAGATAGATGGTAGGGAATTGTTTGTTGATCTGGTTGAATTAGACATGGATGATTTTGATATGATATTAGGGATGGATTGGTTAACAAGGTATGGAGCAACGATTGACTGCAAGCGACAAATGGTGACTTTTGAACCAGAAGGCGAGGTACATTTTGTGTTTGTGGGGACGATGAATGGAACGCGAGTGCCTATGATCTCAGCACTTAAGGCTAGAGACCTGATGCATGAAGGTTGCATAAGATTCCTAGAAAGTGTTGTAGATACCTCTAGAGTGGTGGCAGTGGGACCGAATGAAACCAGATTGGTCTGTGAGTTCCCAGACTTATTTCCTGCAGATTTGCCAGGATTACCGCTATAGCGGGAGATCGAGTTCATCATAGAGTTGGCATCGGGAGCAGAGCCAGTGTCCAGGGCATCCTACAGAATGGCCCCAGCAGAGTTAAAGGAGTTGAAGATTTAGTTGCAGGAGCTACTGGATTTGGGGTTCATCAGACCAAGTTTCTCAACATGGGGTGCTCCAGAGCTATTTGTTAAGAAGAAGGATGGGTCGCTTAGGATGTGCATTGACTACAGGGAGTTGAACAAGTTGACTATTAAGAATAAGTATCCACTGCCTAGAATCGATGATTTATTTGATCAGTTACAAGGGAGTACAGTGTTTTCAAAGATTGATCTCCGGCCAGGTTATCATCAGTTGAGGATTAAAGAGGAGGACATACTAAAGACTACTTTTCGAACAAGGTATGGGCACTATGAATTTCTGGTTATGTCCTTTGGATTAACCAATGCCCCAGCATCTTCCTGAACCGCTCATATAACGGCTCCCACCTATTCCCTACCTCCCCAGACTGTACAGCTGGTACCACTGCAGGTGGTACAATAGGGGCAGCGCTCCCGGATGGAGCCTGCTGTCGCAGTAAGCGAATCTATTCATCCTGGCTCTGTAATCGAGCCTGCATATCTGCCATGAGTTGCTGCTAGTTCTCAAGGACTGACGGAGGAATCTAGCCCTGGTCATCACCCCCGGTCCCAAACCTAGTGCCGGCTAGTCGCGTAGATTTCTTGGATGCATAGCTATCCAAGTCAATCTACTATCAATGACTCGGCAGTCAGACTATGATGACAGGGTAAAAAAAACTTCTCCAAAACCCATCAAAGGAACATAACCAATCACAAACATTCAATATATAGGCATCCATCCACATGCACCGGCTGCTAATAAGCATGCCCCAATATTACCACACCACAGATAAGATAAGAGCATTCACCAACACACAATTTACAATTAATCACTCAAATATTCATTTACATGCACTGCGATACTGATAAGCATGCCTTAATATTTTCATACAGCAGTCAAGGGCCAGGCCCTATCAGTATCTCATGCTTCATATTAATTCAATAGACAACAACATTTATAATTTATTTCAGGCATATAAGCATATAAGCATCTATACACATTACCAAACCCTGAATCGAGCTTGTCTCTAGCAGCGAATGTACATGTCTAGCCGGTCTTCAAGAACCCTTAAACCTAGGACGCTCTGATACCAAGTTGTAACGCCCTGGATAGCCAAGACCGCTACACTGTGTACTTATAAAGGTTCAGGACTTGCTAATCAAGTCATTAATTTAAAAACGTGTCACTAAACATGTATGAGATAGGGTTAAAAAGTTAATTTACAGAATCTTCAAAATACAGACAACTATCAGCCATACTAAGGAAAAATAGACATTTCTGGTTCTCGCGTCCCTGCCTAAACCCCAACCATGGCGGCTGAGCAGCTGGTGATGTACATTCAGCTCGTAGAGCTCTCCAAGTCAGGGCTGATCAAGCTTGCCCTTGCCTTTACCTGCACCACGTAGCACCCGTGAGCCAAGGCCCAACAAGAAAACATAATGTGAACACAAACAACAATAACAGAAAGTCAATTCTTTAAGCATGATCAATTATTAAATATTCCATATTAACCATTCAGCACATACTCAGAATCAAAGATGCAACTAATTACAAATAACATTCAGGTCTCATAATAATCAGGTCACATAATAGTCAAGGCCGACAACTTAGGCTGCACCCTCTGTTTACGCCACTGACTTCGGCCCGCTTAAACCGAACTCAGTGCATAATAAGCTGTCCTCGGCTACTAGTGGCCAAGTTGCGCCCTGTGCGCTAGTGTAACCCTTGGCACTCTTAGGTCGTTGGTTCACTGTTTACATGGCATAATACCATCCTTTCAAGCATACACATTAGGGTACCCTTAGTCCCAACACAGATATACAACCAGGTGCAGTTTTCTTACCTTTAGTTTTTGCGTTCACTGATTACGAGCGACGCTCCTCAAGCACGATCTGTTCCCGAGCCCTAGCCTTAACACCTAGTCACAACCAAGGTATTGGATTCCATTAATATTCAAATAAGGGTTTCCAGATACAATACTAGCTTTCGGGACATCGAATTCCACCAAGCACGATGGTGAAATCGATCCCGAACACCCTAGGCTAGATTCCTGCGCTTAAAATCCCCAAATGATCAAGAATGTACCTAAGGGTTGCGACCCTTGAACCCTATCCATGGCCCTCCTCTAAAACAGAGCCCAAGGCCCTCAGCAAGCAGACACGCACCGCGGCCCTGCCCAAGGGCGCCGCGACGCTCTCCCCTGGCCGAGCCTCCCTGGCTCTCTTGCTTCGTAGGGCCGCAGCGCTATAGAACAGAGCCGCGGCCCTTCTCTTCGTGCCCAAAAAAACCACCATTTCTAGCATCCTAACCCCATCCAAAACCATTCCAAAGCACCCTAACTCAAAATCCATTAATCACAAAACTTTTATCATGACTCTAACAACATAATCCAACAGAAATTCAGCCTAAAAACCTACTAAACTCCATTTTGATTCTCTGAAGCCCAACAACTCTAAACACCAAAAACCAGTCATGAAAAACTCATATTTTAACCTATGAATTACGAATTGAAGCTTACCTCTTTTGCTTAACCACCTTCTTGATGAATTCCTGAGCTAAAATCCAAGCTTCTCAGCTTAATTCAACCCTTAAGCATCAAAACCATAAACTCCCTTAATACCCAGTCAAAACTCAAAATTCAAATGTTCAGAGACATGATTCAGCCCTTACCTTAATCTTGGTTGAGTTCCCTTAGCTGAGCACTAGATTTAACCTACAAGTTCCAGCCCAAATCACTAAATTTCCAGCTGATTTCCCTTGAATTTTCTGCGTTTTCCTTGAAAGAGAAGTGAGAAGGAAGAAAAGAGAAGAGAGAAGAAGAACTGAGGTCGGATTGTGTTTTGTTCCTCTGTTTTTCATTAACTTAGTCTAATCCTAGGCAGTTAAGTCAATACCGAGGCTCGGGGTACCGGAAACGTCCTCGGGGGCAAAACAGTAATTTTCCCAAATATTCCTGCCTAAGCTTTCTATCCTCAAATATATCTCCATATATTTATTTCCATAACCCGATAGTCTTAATAACTACCCAATACCTAAAATACCCCTGACTTATCCAAAATCAAATACTAAGCCCCGTTGTGACTTGTCCCGCTATCTAGCTCCCTAGGATCGCCTCAAGTCGCGCATTGCAAATCTATCCACATAATAATGTGGTTCTCACAGATATAGTATTTAATCACATTTATGCTCATATAATCATACAATTATGCCCATCATATAATCATGCATTAAATCAATAAATTCACTCATAAGTCAATTATGCCTTCCCGGCACACTAATCAGGGCCCTTAAGCCGTATTAGTGATTTTGAGTCGTTACAGTATCTTTCCTTGATTGAATTTTCCTACAATAACAGTTAACATTCGACTATTGGAGTGGCTCCGTATGAAATGTTGTATGGCACGAAGTGTAGAACACCCATCCACTGGGATGAAATGGGTGAGAGAAAATATTTGGGCCCTGAGACAGTTCAAAAGACTAGTGAGGCTATTGAAAAGATTAGAGCTCGGATGCTCGCATCACAGAGTAGACAGAAAAGCTACTCCGATCCAAAGAGCAAGAATGTTCCAGATGGGAGACTGTGTCTTTCTTAGAGTTTCACCGTTGAAGGAATGAAAAGGTTTGGGAGGAAAGGGGAGTTGAGCCCTAGGTTTGTTGGACCTTCTAAAATCCTGGAAAGGATTGGGCAGATAGCTTATAGACTGGCTATGCCTCCAACTCTGTCAGGAGTTCATGACGTGTTTCATGTATCGATGCTTCGAAGGTATGTGTCGGATACAACACACGTGCTGAGCTATGAGAATTTGGAGTTAAATTAGGATTTCTCCTATGAGGAGAGGCCAGTACAGATTATGGGTAGAAAGGATAAAGTAATGAGGAATAATAATATTACCTTGGTTAAGGTGTTGTGGAGGAACAACAAGGTAGAGGAAGGGACTTGGGAATATGAGTCGGACATGCAGGATCAATACCCCAAGTTATTCAAGTAAATTTCGAGGACGAAATTTCTATTATGAGGGGAGAGTTGTAACGTCCCAAAACTCCTAATAAGATTTAGTACCTTAGTTAGTGTGTTGGAATGACATAATTGGAATTATTGTGAATTGTGTTGTAACGCCCTACTACCCTAAAGCCATAACCATGTGATTTTAAAATGGGCCATTAGCATGCTAATCGAGGTTTTAGATCAAAAAGTGTGATTAATCTAAGTAAGGACTCATTTAAATAAGATTTTGGCATAAAAGTTTGGACATTCATTTAAATCATAAAAGTTTTACATTGGGATCCCAAAATATTGTTTTAAAATATATTTACACAGTGTTCCTCAAAACTACCCCAGCCATGGCGACCAGGGAGGCCAAACATGTATGTGCCGCTCCATGCCCTCCAACTCATGCTTGGTTAGCCTTTCCCTTGCCCTTACCTGCACCATAGAGCACCCGTGAGCCAGGGCCCAGCAAGAAAACTCCACACACATAGCATATAACAATTCATTCCAGTAAACGCATCACTTTAAACAGATAGAACAGACTATTCACATAGCGGGCTTGTAAGGCCCTGGATAACCAAGACCATTACACTATGTGTTAATAAAGGTGCAAGACTTGCTAATCAAGTTATTTAGTTGAAAATGTGTCGCTAAACCCTTACTGAACTAGGGTTAAAAGATTTTGGTCATAAAAGATAAATTTTCATTTAAATAAGTGTTTGTTACACGGGATCCCAAAAATAAGCAGGGTTAAAGAACAGTTTAAAAAAGCTCAAAGATTATATATAACCACAAGCCACTCTAATGGCAAAATAGGCATTATAGGTTCTCTTGTCCCTGTATCATCCCTCAGCCGTGGCGGCCGAACAGCCAACTATGTACATTCCGCCCCCATAGCTCTCCAATTCAGGGTTGGTCCAGCTTACCCTTGTCTTTACCTGCACCATGTAGCACCCATGAGCCAAGGCCCAGCAAGAAAACCATATCACATAGCATAATCAATAATCAATAACCAAATAATTTGCAAATCATCAATCAGATACTCAACAGACCATATTGTTCACATAATCAGTGATACCAATCTTCAAACCAACAATCTATCATTCAAGTAATTATCATGCCATAATCATTAGATTAACAACAATAAACATACTATACAATATCCAGGGTCGACACCCTTAGGCCGCACCCTCTGTTTATCCCACTGACTCTGGATCGCTTAGGCCGAGCTTAGTGATTATATAATTAACCTCAGCTACCTGTGGCCGAGCCGTGTCCATGTGTGCCAATATTAATTCCGGCACTCTTAGGCCGTTTATTTCATACTAACATGGCATAATACCATCATACAGCATTGCATAGAAGTGTAGGGAACCCTTAGTCCCAACTTATCCACATAAAAAGGTGCAGTTTTCTTACCTTTGATTCAGAACGGAGAAGGTAAACTGATTCCGAGCACAGTCCCTAGCCTCAAGCCTTGGCGACAAACCTAGTCACAAGAGTCGTTGATATCTATCAACTTCCGATTAGAAATAAAATACTTAGATAGCAAAACTAACCTCCGGGACCTCCATTTCTACTAAACCGGACAATAGAAATTGTTCCGAGCCCCTAGGTTTGAATGCCCGAGCCCTAACAACACTAAGAACTCCTCTAAGCTTAAAACTCCCTGGCGGGTCGCGACTTGGCTCAGCCAGTCTCGACTTGCTCCAAGTCAGAGAGCAAGCTCTCACGCCAAAAGGGAGGCGGGTCGTAACTTGGCCAGGCAAGTCACGGCGCGCCCCCAAGTCAGAGAGCAAGCTAGGCCAGAGGGCCACACGCGCCGCAGCACCCCCAAGCTGGGTCGCGACACGCCTTGTGAACCCAGAGGAAACTTGAGTTTCCTCCTCCTTCTCCTGGCCACGAACTCACCCAATTACCAAGAATTTTCCCCTTAATTCCACAACAAATCAGCCATAAATGTAAACCCATAATCACCCTTACTTTTAACCTTTAATTCCAGCAACATAAACAAACATCAACACCTCAATTCAGCCACAAGAATCACAATATAACCACTGAATTTTCTACTCAAACCATCGGCCCAATTCATCACTAAGTTTATACTCAAGAGCCTAACATTCAACTTAAACCATTCAACAAAACTCAAAGATGAAACGGAAGCTCTTACCTTAAATCTAGCTGATTTCTCCTCTGAACTTCCAGCTCCAACACCAGCTAAATTCTCCTTAACTTTATGTCTAATTCTCCCAAACTTCAAGCCTCTTCAACAGACAAAAGGATGAACACCAAGGTGAAAGGGAGAGAGAATTCGTGAGGGAGAGAGAGAGAAAGCTGGAGTCTTTTTCCCCTTTTCTTTCCTTAATTGTTCTATATCCTTCTGCATTAATCTAACATAAAGATCTGATCATATCCTTAACTTAGAAATGATCATAATTCCCTCCCAAATAAAACTAACATATAACTTATTATAGGGGTAGAATGGTCGTTCATTCTCAATTCCCACTACATCTTCGAGTGTTCCTAATATTTACCATTTAAATCCCGTCATAAAGTTAATCACCAATTATTTACCCAATGACTAATAACCTCCAATATATCTCCTAAATTCCCAAAAATACCCCCAAGCTCCCTCGAGCTGGGTATAATAAGTCCCCGCCGTGACTATTTCCCCAAACCGCTCACTAGGACCGTCTCGAGCCATATGCTGCAAATATATCCACATAATATTGTGGTCTCAACAATTTATCGCAAATAATCATATTTATGCCCTCCACGTGCCAAAATTATAGATATGCCCCTATAATCTAAACAGGGCCTACATGCATACTAATACTCATTATCGTGCATCTCACATATCCATATAATCATATAAGCATTCTTATCACATAATCATGCATTAAATCATCTAAATCACACATAAACCAATTATGCCCTCCTGGCACACTAATCAAGGCCCTTAAGCCTTAATAGTAATTTAGGGTCATCACAACAATCCCCTCCTACTGATAATTTTGTCCTCAAAATTTACCTGAATAACTCGGGATAGTGATCCCACATCGCTGACTCAAGCTCGCATAAAAGTAAAATGATGACATAAACCTAAAGCATCGGGACGCCTGTTGAAGTGGCCTATTGAGCTTAGTCAGTTCGAGATTTTGTACACCCCACGAACTGTAATAAAAAGCCAAGCCCTGGCCGATTTTGTGGCAGAATGCACAGGATTAAGAGAGGATTCTGTGGAAGATTCACCTCAGGTCACATCGGCCCAGGCGTCATGGAAGATCTTCGTGGACGGCTCATCTAATGAGAATGGCTCCGGGGCTGGAATCATTTTGATATCCCCAGAAGGGCATAGATTCCACTCGGCGCTGAGATTCGGATTCAAGGCATCCAACAACGAGGCCGAATACGAAGCTTTGCTGGCCGGCCTAAGGGTAGCCCAGGAGCTGAAGGCCAGCTCCGTTCAATGCTTCAGCGATTCCCAGCTCGTGGTAAACCAGGTGCTAGGTGAATATCAAGCACAGGGGACCAAGATGGCTGCTTACCTAGCCAAGGTGAAAGTCAAGCTGTCCGCATTTGAACGAGGCTCAATCGAGCAGATACCTAGAGAGCAGAACGCTAACGCAGATGCCCTCGCCAAGCTCGCTACCTCCGGGGAGACGGAGACCTTGGGGTTAGTATTGGTAGAGTTCTTGGAGAAACCAAGTATAGAAGAGGTCGGGGCGGAGGTCGAGATGATCGACGCTAGACCGACCTGGATGACCCCCATCCTCGAGTATCTCACTGAAGGAAAGTTACCCGAAGGGCGTAATGATGCACGGCGGATACTGTACCAGGCTCCAAGGTATACGGTGGTAGACAGGATGCTATACCGGCGTGGGCACTCCCTACCCCTCCTACGATGTGTTCTGCCAGGCGAAGCAAAGACCATCTTGCAGGAGGTGCACGAGGGTTTATGCGGGGACCACACTGGGGGGCAAAGCTTGGCCCTAAAAGTCTTAAGGCAGGGGTATTACTGGCCCACTCTGTCGAAGGACTCCGTCTCATACGTCAAGAGATGTGACAAGTGCCAGCGATTCGCCACGATTGCACGAGCTCCCCCAGTCGAGCTGAAGATGATCTCGTCCCCGTGGCCATTCGCGGTCTGGGGAATCGACCTGGTTGGCGCCCTCCCTACTGGAAAGGGCGGGGTCCGCTACGCTGTGGTGGCTATCGACTACTTCACAAAGTGGGTTGAAGCCGAACCTTTGGCAACAATCACTTCCAAGAAAGTCCTCGACTTCGTGGTCAAAAGCATTATCTGCCGGTTCGGGCTGCCAAAGAAAATCGTATCCGACAATAGGACTCAGTTCGACAGCGACCTCTTCACCGAGTTCTGTGAAAGGTACGACATTGAAAAAAGTTTCTCCTCCGTGGCCTACCCCCAGGCTAATGGGCAGGTCGAAGCCGTCAATAAGACGCTAAAGGCGAGTCTTAAGAAGAGGCTAGACGAAGCCAAGGGGGTCTGGCCAGAACAGCTCCCCCAGGTACTGTGGGCATACCGGACCTCGCATCGGACTCCTACAGGTCACACTCCTTTCTCCCTGGCTTTTGGGAGTGAGGCAGTCCTACCTCTCGAGATAAAGGTATCTTTGCATAGAGTCCAGGTGTATGACCAGGGACCACAACCACGAACTACTATGCGCGTCCTTCGACCTGATTAATGAAAGACGAGAAGATTCGCAGCTCCAGCTCGCACATTACCAGCAAAAAATCACTCGTTACTTCAACTCGAAGGTCAAAAAATGCGCCTTTAGCATTGGCAACCTAGTCCTCAGAAGAGTCTTCTTAGCCAGTAACGATCCCAAAGATGGAGTATTGGGACCAAACTGGGAAGGGCCATATCAAATAACCGAGGTCATAAGGGAAGGAACCTACAAGTTAGCTCGGCTTAATGGAGAAGCGGTCCCGCGAACTTGGAACGCCATCCATTTGAAGAAATATTATCAGTAACACCCTTGTAAGGCTTATTCAGAAAGGCCATTTTTTGTTTATCAAGCAATGAGAATTAAATCTTTTTTCATTATTATATTTGCGAATGTAATCTCAAGTAACCATGAAAGACCCTTTCCTAATTACTTGGGGGGCATATGGTGCCTGGATATAACCAGGTTGCCTTAAAGGCTTAGAAGTTGATTCAAATTGATTGGTCGATGTTTTTCTTAAAAAACACGAGATATTGATAAAGGATTAACGCGAACTAAGTCATATCCTGGATATAACCAGGTCCTAAAACTTAGAAGTTGATTCAAATTAGTTGATCGGTGTTTTTCTTAAAAAGCACAAGATATTAATCAAGAACTAACACGAACTAAGTTTTCAAATTAACGTCCTGTATATAACCAGGTCCTAAAACTTAGAAGTTGATTCCAATTGGTTGATCGGTGTTTTTCTTAAAAAGCACAAGATATTAATAAAAAAATTAACGCGAACTAAGTTTTTAAAGCAATGTCCGGGATGCAACCAGGACTTATATTAGAAGTTGGCTCAAAATTGATTATGTTTTTTCCTAGAAAAGCATAACATATCAATCGCTGCACCAACAAAAACTAATTTTTTGCTTCTAATTGATTTGCATCATTTTACTTTTATGCGTTTTGGCAATAGTCTAACACAAGCTGGCGATAGTCCTTTTCGTTGGGGGGCAGCCCTGCCAAGGTCTCGTATTGACCCCTGAGGGTCACAGACTTGGCCGTCCTAATGAAAATGGCTGCATGATTGTTTCTAAGTCAGGAACAAATGAGGGGAACTATTCAATAGTCAACTCACGAGCTAAGAGTAAAAGATACTTACGAGGACGGTTGAAGTAATGAAGTTCGCAGTTGCGAAACCCCTTGGACATAAAGAACTGGTCTTTGAAGTCGTTGGGGTGACTGGGCAGCTCGATGACCGCCACCGTATTTGGAAAATGGGTCAAGTAGTAGAACCCGTCGCCTCGCCCCCGCTGCTCCGGGCTGGCCTTGAGGCAGAAAAAATATAAGGTATCCGCCAGAGTGGGGACCTCCCATTCCTGCTTCAGGAATAAATATTTCAACCCTGCTAACAAACGGTACGAGTTAGGGGGGAGCTGGAAAAGGGCCAACTTCACGTAATTGAGGAAGTCAGCAAAATATTGGTCCAGCGGGAGGAAGGCCCCAACCTTGAAGTGCTCGTCACTCCAGGCCGCGTATTCTTCATCAAGCGGCGCGCTGCTCCGCTCACCTTCTAGGGGAGGTCGGGCGATCAGGGCGCCCCTCCCAATCTCGATGTTGTGGGAAAGGAATATTTTATTCACTTTCCCCTGGTCGGTGATCTTCAAGACGATCCTCTCGGCCTCGAAGAAAGCGTCGGGTGCTACCTCAAGCTCCTGCTCCACGGCCGGCCCGAAGACGGGGATTGGGGAGTCTGTTGCCACCTCCTTTCCTTTGGATTGTTGAGAAGACGAGCTGCCAGCGGTCTTCTTAGGGGCGTTCTTCTTGGGTCCCATCGGGTCGCCTAGCGAACAAAAGACATTTTTTTTAGAAAAGGCGACCTAAGTATAAGAAAGAATCTAAAGCAAAGTGTTTCCTTTGCACGGGCCGAGGTAATCTCAGCTCGAGGAGAGTGAGACCATGCGGTTCTATGAACACGCGCCTGTGCTCCCCACGGATCCCCAATTACTCGGAATTCGTGTGTCAGGAGGGTCAGGATCACAGTTTGCCTTGGAAGGAAAGTTTCAGTAGACAAACAGTGTAAAAACCGACTGTGAAGCGTGTCCCCCAAGCTACCCGGTTTTGCACCCAAACTGCTGGATATTCCAAACAGGCATACCAAAAATCCTACCCAGAAAATTTCCCCAGAAAGCGTACCCTATGAGCCATGCTCCTAAATGGTTTTTTCTACGATCGATGCCCTAAAATAAAAACCTACGCCTATCATACCCACAGAAAACCAGCAGAATGTTGCATGCGGCTACAGGAACAATTTACCTAAGCTACAGTGAAGAGGAAATTTAAAGCATGCATGAGCAGAAAACTTACAGAGTGTTTTGCTATGGGGGGAATGAAGGGGTCGTCTGGGTTGGAGCCTCGTCGGAATAGCTGGTGCCAAAGCCTCCAAGGAGCTCTTGCGCCTGAACTTCTGGAACGCTGGGAACAGTAACCAGAAGAAAAAGAGGGTTTTTTGAGGATGGGAAGAAAGAAGAAGATGGGAAATTTAGAAAGTTTTCAAATAAACGGGTGGCCCATGCGTAAGGTGGCTACCCCTTTTATATACATAGAAGTCCAAATGAGGAGGGTCGTTTGATTGCCCTGATGTGGGATACGAGGCTCTCTACTCGAAAGGCGAAACGACGGCCGAGTATAGGCTAGGCCATTTAATGCGGTTCTCGGAAGACGTACCGTCACCAACCACGATGCTCCACGTAGTCGATGCCTGCGTAATGGGCGAAATGTGAAGAGTCCATAAGAAAGCCTAAAAGCCCCCACTATGGCCCCAGGTGACGTCATATGCCACGAGCAGAGGCTTGGGGGGCAAATGTACGCCCTAATTTTCCACGGGCTATTAGCGAGCTGAGATATGGCATAATTATCTCAGCCACATGGAGGCCACATGCCCGGAGCTGCTGTTGTCAGATCCTACCTCTTTAGCTCGAGGTGACGAAAGGTTTATTAAGATCATTAAGGATCCGAGTCAGAGGTATGAAGATCGCGAGTTAAGAAGGCATCCAGCTCGAGGCCGAGCTTGAGTTGGAATTCATGACCCTTTATAAAGTCAACCACGCAATGTAAACGTGCATATATTAGACATCACATGTCTGATATATCCTTGAATTCTCGGACACGCAGCATAAACGTGCGTGTTCAGGCACCCACGACTGGGTTGGGCCGTGCGGCCCATTATCCCCCTTACCTATTGATTAGACCACACTTCATTTGTCAGATTTTAGGAATTAATCATGAATGTCACAAGAGTGACATGATGGGTAAGAAGTTCACGGGATGACCCCCTTGCCGACCCCCAGGTGTCCTCTCCTATACATATGGAGACCCTGGGAGTTGCAAAGGGTTGGATTCCATTGTATAAAGAAATACCCTGTAAATAATACCATAAATATAGCAATAATATTGGCTGGTGGAGTAGAAGGATTTTAACCTTTGAACCACCTAAAAAAGTATTGGAATTATCAGTTCATTTTAAGATCATTCATCTATTTCGGTTCATTACATAGCACTAATCCCATTCTCTTAATTTCTTAATTACCTGTTGGCGAGGAACCGCATCAACAAAAGGGATAGTAGAAGAAAAGATGTTTCTATTATCAGCTTTCAAGATGAATGATCTTGGAGAAGTTGATACCATACTAGGTATCAAAGTGAGTAAAAATAGTGGGGGTTTTGCTTTGGGAAAATCTCACTATATTGAGAAAGTATTGAACGAATTTAACCATCTTAAGGTTAAAGAAGTCAATACTCCATTCAACCATAGTGTAAAACTATAGAAGAATGAAGGAAGAACAGTGGCTCAATTGAAGTACACAAGTACTACAGGGAGTCTTATGTATGTCGCCCAGTGTACTAGACTTGATATAGCATTTGCGGTATGTACACTTAGTAGGTTTACAAGTAATCCTAGTGTGGATCATTGGAAGGCAATTGGGAGAGTCCTAGGTTATCTGAAGAAAACCAAGGGACTAAGCCTTCACTACTCCAAATTTCCTTCAATCTTAGAATGGTATACATATGCAAGTTGGATATCCAATATTGGGGACAATTTGTCCACCATTGGTTGGGTATTTACACTTGGTTGGGGTATAATATCTTAGGGTTTCAAGAAAGAAACATGTATATCTTCCTCTACTATGGAAGCAGAGTTCATATAACGTCTCAATTTCCCTAATAAGGCTTAGTGCCTTGATTAGGGGGTCGGGAGGGCAATAATTGATTTACTATGTGATTATATGCATGATTACATGAATTATGTGAGTTATATTATAATATGACTGTATTGGCATGTTTAGGTACATTAAGCATGCATGTGGGCTTGTTTCTTATTAGAAGGGCATTTTTGTAATTTTCGCTTGTTGAGGGCATATTCGTGTATATATATATGTGTGTGTATGTTATCTGATTGAGACCATATTATTATGTGGATATATTTGGGTTATTCAGCACGAGATGATCCTAGGGAACAAGTTAACGTTTTAGTCATAACAAGGTCAAATACCCGGCTCGGGGTGAGCCTAGGGGTATTTTGGTAATTTAGTACATTACCGGGATTTATCGGGTAATGGGAAATTTTTTGGTGATTATTTGAGGATATTGGATGTAACAGGAATTATGAGGCGTTAGTTGAGATTAGCGGGAAATGTGGCAAATGACTAATTTGCCTTTGGGGGCATTAAATGAGTAAGGCATGATCTAGGGGCACCTTGGTCTTTTCACACCTAGTAGTGACTTAAGTCACTAGGGTCCTTCACAGGCAAGAAACCAAAGAAACACACTCAGCTAAGCACCCCTCTCTCTCTCTCTCTCGTTCCTCTCTTTATCTCTTGAAGCTTTTGAGGAGTTTGATCTTTTTTTAAGGTGGAAAAGCTTGGAATTGATGGGAGTTGAAGCTATGATTGAATTGGAATAGCTCAAGGGTTGTGATTCTCGGTTGAGGTAAGATTTCGCTCTAGTTTTTGGTAGAATTCTGTTGTGGTTTAAGTTTGGTTAAGTTTTAAACTTATGCTTGGGTTTTGATTCGGGTTAAGGATTTGGCTTGGTTTTGGGGGTGTATAAGTTGTTTATGATGGTTGAAATTTTTTTTGTGGTATATTTTTAGTTTTTGTTTTGAGATGTGGTGAGTTTGCAGGGTTTTGTTTCAAAGAAAATGGTGGAAAAACCCAGATTTTCTGGGTTCACGTAAGGGCGCCGCGGCGCTATTCTTCGGAGTCGCGGCGTTGGGGTAGTCCAGGGCAAGGTGGCCCTGGCTGGTGTCGCAGCGCCTGTTAGGTCGTGTCGTAGCGCTAGGCCATTTTCAGGGGCCTTAGTTTTGTATTTTTTAGGGCATAGACCTAGGGGCTCGAGGGATGATTTCACCACCTCGTGGGGGGGGGGGGGGGGGGGGGGAATTGGAGGTTCCGAAAGCACAATATTATTCCCGGGTTCAATTATAGAATCGAATGGTAATGAGAACATTGTTTATGGGTTGTGACTAGGTTACCGCTAGGGCGCGGGAGAGGATTGTTCTCGGGAGTCATTCTTGCTTGCTTGCCTGCTTGCTTGCGCTTGGACCAAAGGTAAGAAAGCTGCACCCAATACGTGATATATGTGATTAGGGCTTGGCCTAGTTGTTAAATATAGATTTGATTAGGGCTCTGGCCCCTGTGAAAGAGCATGATTACGATTACGTCTGTGATTAATTGATTAAGCATGCTTGAATGCTTTGTATTGGGATAAATGTTAAATGATGTATGCTTATTTACATTATCTGATTGAAAATCAGTGACTTATAAGTCATGGGCGGCAGTAGCGCGTTGAGGCTGGCCGAAAGCATTGACTTATAAGTTAAGGGCGGCAACAGTGCGTTGAGCGCTGGTTGATATGGTTAGGCCTAATCAGGAGCGTGACATATGCTTGTCCAACCCAATGGTCATTGGAAAACTAAAGCGCCAAGTATGCTGGGCCAACTCCAAGGCTGGTTATACAAAGGATAGAGCAATGAGCCCCGGGTTGACTCCAAAGTCTCATATCCTAGGGCATTGGGCCCCGCTGTGACTTATTTATCATTTATTTAGGGCAACGGGCCCCAATGTGACATTGCAGTTACTTATCTAAATAGAATACATGCATGAGTAGGGTTATTACCACTAGGCATGCTTATTATGATTCTGTAATATGTTATTAATTGCTTATGAGCATGTTTACGCTTTCTTGATGAGTCTTGACTCACGGGTGCTATGTGGTGCAGGTAAGGGGAAAGGGAAGCTGGACCAGCCATGAGTTTGATAGCTTCAGTGGTGACGTGTGCATATGCGACTGCTTGACCACCGCGGTCAGGGTTTCTCAGAGGAACTAAGGTCAAACCCTATTTTGTCGCTTAGGTCAGCTGGTTGTAACTTTTGAACTGTAATTAGCCTTTTAAACGTTATTTTGGGATCCCATGTATGAACGTAAATATTTTAAAGAAATGTTTATTCCTTTTGACCAAAAATTTTAACCCTAAACCGTTAATCATATTTAGTTACACGTTTATGGCCAAGAGGCTCGTTTAGAGAGTCTAACAGTATTTAAAACAAACAGTGTAACAGCCTTGGCTATCCAGTGCGTTACAGTTCATAGCTCTAGCTGCCATCGGTAAAAAGGTTGAATGGTTAAGAGATTTCTTGATAGAGATTCCTCTCATCAAAGATAATGTATCCACCATATCGATACATTGTGATAGCCAAGCAACATTGGCTCAGGCATACAGTGGAGTGTATAATGGGAAGTCTAGACATAATAGTCTAAGACACGGATAGGTAAGAGAATTGATTCAAATAGGAGTCATCTCAATATCCTATGTGAGAACAAGTGAAAACTTGGCGGATCCTTTTACTAAGCCACTAATAAGAGATTTAGTGGCTGCCTCATCTCGAGGAATGAGACTTAAACTCCCTAAAGAGATTCACGATTGATGGTAACATATCTTAATACTAGTTACTTAACTAGTGTTAGGTTCAATAGGTAATAACAAGTCAACCAAGTGAATATTAGTAGTACTCAGAATAGTCCTATCTGAGATATGAGTACCTATGAGTTACCAAATTAAGGGTTAAAAACGAGAGGTTTTTTAATAGAACTCAATCTTGAGAAGACAAGTATTTTAGGGTAACAAAATACTGTAAGAGTTCTACATATATAGACCTAGGGGTGGTGCCGCCCCTCATGAGAATAGGGAGTTATTCTCAAGAACGACTATGAATGAAAAGTGCACATGGCCATTAACAGTGCAAAGCGAGACATTGAGGTCTCAAGTGAACATAGCAAAGGTGTGCATGTTATCATCAGTTTGTTACTAAGAAAAGTTTGTTCAATTCCTAGTGCAACCAAATTCTCAACAAACTTTGTGGTAATTACACTATAGTAAATTTCCAGTAGAAATACATTTTACTTGATGCACTAATGCAATGGCTTCTATAAGAGAGGGTGATCATTTAATCAAGCGAGGGAAAAGTTATATTTCAAATATAATGTTTGATTGATTAAATAAGTGTTGCACAAGATGGATTATTTAATCTAGTGGGGGAATGTTATATTGTTTTAAATAATATAATGTTTAGATTAAATAATGTGACAAAATGTGTTTGTCAGATATTATAACATAATATTAAGAGTTACAAAATTGGACAATGTATATATCCAATTGTGTAACATAATTTTTGGAGTTACAAAATCAGCTACAAATTTGTAACTTCTAAAAAGCACTCAGTAGCGTGTATATTGAGATTTACACATTTTGAGATTGAATTTCATAAGCCATAATGTGATAGGGTTGTTGAAGATATGTTTTTAACTCCCATTAGGTGTATGGAGGTTACAAAATCATGTGAGAAGGGTATTGGGACGTTTTGTGAAAATGTGTAAAATTGGGAGGTTACAACAGCCTCCAGGTCGCAGCCTGGGAGTCAAAGGCTCACGGTCGTGGTTTGGAATGTCTCAGGCCACAACCTGGGGTTCTAGTAGCCAAATTCAATTTTGCTATTTTTTTAATTTGAACATTTTCAACAACCCAAGTAACTCTCAAATATTCATTTTAATTCCATAAACATCCAATTAAACATTGGTAACATCCAATGGGGTAGGTGAAATTTGAAATTCAAAGGGTGTCTCAACACTCTATAAATAGGAGCCTAATGCTCACTTGCAAGACACACCATTTCTATCCACTAAAGCACTTGGCTAGAAAATCACCTAGAGACTTGTTTATTCCAAAGAGTTATTTCCATTTGAGAGATTCTCTTAGTGCTTGAGATAGGGGAAATAAGCTTTTGGACAAAGGTCTTGAACCTTGTTCAAGTTGGTGATCCCACTACTCTACACTTTGATTGTGTGAGTGTGGGAGTTTTTATATTGTTCTTCTTTTTATTTTGTTCTTCTATTTCTTTTAAATTTTACTTCTTCTTTATATATTTATTTGTATTCTTATGCTTTGAGTTGTATTTTCTATATATCTATCATCTTCTATTTCTATTTTCTTGTACTGTTTTGCAATAGAGTTGTATCTATCTTTCTATTCACCATCATCTTTCTCTATTTACTTGTGTTTTTGCAATAAAGTTGTAACACTTATTTATCTATCATCTTGTCTATTGTATCTTTTTGCATAGAGTTGTATTTTGGTTTTACCATTTCTATTGAAGCAATATTATTTTCTCGAACATTCAAAAGCTTATTAATTTTTTTTGTTTCAATAGAAGGAGAGACCATCAAGATCATGAACCAAGACCTAGTAAGGTTGGATAGGTTTGATGGATCCAATTCAAAAGTTTTTCTTTGATGAGTGAACAAAACAATTCTTCATCTTCTTCTCCAAAGGGCTACTTAGCCATTTTTAAGGTCCCAACTCTTTTGATCTTTCTTCTTGTCTTACACAACTACAGTTTCTTTTTTTTAGGTTATTTACCCTTTTGATCTTCTCTTCTTTTTTTTTTTTTAATTATTATTATTATTATATTGTAACTCTTATATATACATATATTGTTTCTTAGGTTTAAATCTGGCAAGTAAGGCTTAAATATCTAATCATCTTAAAATGTTTATTATGATGTTTATTGTTTATTGTTCTCTTTGATTGAACTTGATTTTGATTCTCATATATATATTTTTTTTGTTTCTTTCGTTGGTTAACTCGAATAAACTTAGGCAAATTTTAGTGTTCCATAGAGAGAAATTCCAGTTTTGGATGGGTTATGGGTTAATGATTCACAACCTCAATTTAGATTGGATGGGTAAAAAAACATGTAGAACCCACCCAATCCAGCTGATGAATAGTCATTTTACAAAATTCAGGATCCAAACAGATAATGTGATAAAATACAAAGTCTAAAAAAATATAAACTATTTTTTATTTCATTCTATGTTATATAAGTTCTTAATCATACACAGTAAAACCTCTAAACTCTATATTATAATAACTCTTGTGTAATTATGAAATTTCTTAGTCTTCATTTGAGACCAGTTATAAATAGGAATGAACTCTACATAGTAATACTCATCCTAATATTGCTCATAAGCTGTGATATACAAATATTTAGACTTCTAAAATAACAACATTATATAGATAGATGTACTAACTAGTTTTTTTGATACCATTACATCTTTTTCAATATTTATACATTGAAATTGACATGTTTATTTTTAAATTAATTAGCAATTTAAATTTTTAAGATAAATTTGTATATTTCCAACATTATATAGATGCATACATTGTAGATTTATCTCTAAGTCTCTTGTTTAGTAATGTTTATACAATAGATTTGATAAGTTATATTAATTATTAACTGATTTAGACTTAAATGTGTGTATCAAATATTTTATAGATATATCTATATTAAATTATAAGGGATATTTGTAGCACAATTACGGAATGTTTGGAGTTTGTTAGCGACATATACCTAATGTTTTTTTTAGCAATGAAGTACCAAAAATTAGTTTACAGTAATTTAATCCAGTTTCGCCAGTTAAGTCTATTAAGATGATGACTGGACTAACACATGTCACTCCATAATTAGTCCAGTACTCACAATACTAGTCCTAAAAATCATTTTTTGTAATAGTGAGTCATAATATATTTTTAAAATAAAAAATAATAAAATCTTATTTTAAGAAAAAAAACTAAATAAATACTCCCCTCTTCTTCTTCCCACTCTTTTTAACTAACCAAACACAAAAAAAAAATCTATACTAAAAATAAAAATCCCAACCAAATAAAAATCAAATATCACAAATTCAAACTTATTACCAAATTCATACCCCATTCAAAATTAAACACTAAAAATAAAAAATAAATAAATCAAAACCTCGATTCATACCCAATTTTGAACTTGTAATGAAGAAAAAAAAATCTGTTTTTTCATGTTTTGTTACCTAGAAACAACAAGAAAGAAAAATAGAAACTTCAAACCAA
Organism: Humulus lupulus; assembly: GCF_963169125.1. NCBI lineage: Eukaryota > Viridiplantae > Streptophyta > Magnoliopsida > Rosales > Cannabaceae > Humulus > Humulus lupulus. The sequence goes on along the minus strand of NC_084795.1, from coordinate 243,586,561 downwards.
CAACAAAATCTAACGTTGAAACTAAATCACCCATGCCATATACCATATCTAAAGCCACGTTATAGAGCCCATTGCCGCTGTCGTCTGCCCAAGCATTGGAAACCCTCCAGCCGCACCTACCATCACTGTTGTTGAGCCCACCTCGTGTTGCTCCCTTCCTTCATGGCCACCTACCTACCTGTTACAGAAAGAAAAAAAAAATCAAAACAACAAATCTCGAACTCAATGATGGTCTATCTTGGGTTGGATGGTGAACTAGAGGCCCAAATGGACTAAGATGGTAATGGAGATGAATGTGTAAGTTAGATTAGGTTTATTTTTATAATTTTTAATTACTAATCATTTAAAAAATTTATTTAATTATTTATAAATTTTATTAATTTAAATGTATTTTTAATTAATTTTTAAATGATTTTTTAAAAATATTTATGAGTTGAACCAATTAGGAGGTGACATGTGTTATCTAAGTCAGCTACTAAACAATCTTAACAAATAAAACGAGAGAGAATTACTGTTTACTAACTTTGGATACTATCCTCATTAAAAAAAATTGGGTGTATGGGCAAAAAAATCTCAGAGTACTTTTATAGCAAATATCTCAAATTATAATTACCTTGTAATAATAAAAATAATTAGTCCCAACAACATTATTATAAATAGGTTATAAACATAAACAGTTTTTTATATCAATTCCTTTAATGAATTCTATCAATTTTATATTCACCAAAATATCATTTTGATCATATAAATATTATATTACTTTAACTATCATTAAAATGAGATTGGGCACAACCATAAACTAACTATTGACATCTCTATCTTTTTTCTCCATTCATCCTTCTTAATTATTTAATTATTATTAAATATATTATTATAATAAATTAGTATAAATACTCCTTAAATATTAAAAATAAAAATAATTATTTGATAACTTCAAAAGATATAATATATCACTTATATATTAATTCATTTACATTTTAAATTAATAATATTTTTTTTCAATATTATAATTTTTACAAATATAAAAATTAAATACTATAATGTTACAAATAATTTTTATTCTAACTAATAAGATAAAATTAATTGAGAGTCAAAACTCTTAAATTTTTGTAAAAGAATATATATTTATAGATGTGGAATTTATGTTTAGTTTATTATAATGTAATTTTGTGCTAAACTTTTTTTTAGAAAGTGTATGAAAAGAAATTTTAAAATTTTATAAAGAGTTCATTTAGAAAGAAGTTAGAATAAAGAGAAGGAAAAAAAGTGATGTATATTCAAGCACTCATCCATTCATTGTTTATAACATAATTAATATTTTGATTCATTTTAATAGTGGATCATATAAGGCATTTTTTTATATATATAATTGATTTACAACCATTTTTAGCAACAAGTAATTGATCGATCAACCAAGATTAAGGGAACTGGGATTCAAACACAATATGAATGGGTGGTAGATGAATGATGAGGTCATTATATATATATATATATATATATCTTACCTATTATATAAATAACTATTAAGCAGTGTTTTGTATTTAACAGATTTTGGTATGATTTAAGAGTACTATTTAACAATTGGTTATTAATACTTTAACAAAATCTGTAATTTGGTCAAACAATGCAACTGTTGATAAATATATAACTATTACCATAGGATACAACGACATTTATAGCCATGATAAAAATCATTATCTCATCAAACCTCAAACTTTCTCTCTCACCATTATAAACTCTCAGATAATTATATCGACACTCTAATCCCCTTTCACACGCTGGAAGCTTTCTTCATGCTCTGACTTCTTCACCAAAAAAGGTTGAGAGGTTTGCTGCAAAGCCGAGGGGATATCTTACTGCGGCAAGGCTTCGATCGAATTGAAACTTTGCAAGAGACTTAATTCCAGAACCTTACACAGTAATAATATCTCATTTTCGTCTCTCTCTGCATCTCGCCCTTGCCTCCGCCGGCGTCTCCGATCTCCTCCGATGGTGTTCGTTTTCTTTTTGGGTGAATTCTGTTTTGCTTTTGCTTCTAAGCCCTGGTAAGATCCATTCCTTTGAATCGTCTAAGTACTTGGTTTTTGACCAAGTTTTTTATACTTAGTGCCATCTTAAATTTGTACCAGTTTAATTCTGAGTTTGTTTAAAATTTTAATATATATATATATTCTAGATTCTCCGTTTGTTGACCGCTGTGTTATGGAGAGTAGATATATGGGTCCCACATTCTTCACATGTAGCAGAATTATTTGGTTAAATATTTTTTCTTTTTGGTATAAGATTTCGGTGTTATGATGTTATGTGTACTTGTTTGATGATTAATTTTTCTTCACAGAAACACGGTATTATTTTCAAAGCTTTTTCTTGATTTCTTGCTATATTGATGCCAAAGTTTAGGTATAGTTTTCTCTGATTTGTTCTTAGTGTGGTTCAGTGTGATACGGATTTGATATGTTTTTTGTTGTTTCCTTTCTATCCTCGGTTGCACACAATATGTTCGTTAATATGCCTCAAAGAGATAGGGGACCTTCTGTATCTTTTCCTATTAATAATTAATTACCCTTAATGAAGATAGTTGTTACAAGCTATGTTCTTAAGCATACAAATTACAGGTTGGGGTAAATAAATATACCACTGAAGTTGAGATACTCAAGATCCAATAAAAGGATCACAATAATAACTAAAAACACTAATTTGTTTCCAATTTTTTTTAATAATAATTGTATGTCATAAGTGCTTTCTGTTGCAGCGATCAGATTATTCAAAAATAGTTTGTTTGCATAATTAATTATGATCATCAATATACATTGTGAAAAAATTGGTCTATAAATTGCAAATATTTGAAGCTTTGTTATCATTTTAAGTTTTGTAAAGACTTAAGGATTTGAGCATTATTCTCTAGATAACAATTGATATGTTTATACTACTATATGGACTTGTTGCAAGTTTGAACTCATTAATTGTCTAGGCTTGCAAATACTCTTCCTTGTATAATAATTGGGACTTAAGACTGAGTTATCCATTTGTTGACCGTTGTTTTATGGAGAGTAGATATATGGGTGCCACATTCTTCACATGTGGCAGAATTATTTGGTTAAATATTTTTTCTTTTGGTATGAGATTTCGGTGTTATGATCTAATGATAGATACACAAACAAGCCTTCTTGTGAAACAACTCACATTAACATATTCAAAATCAGTTGGTGGTACTGAATTGCTTCAGTTGAGAGAACTTAAAAATAATGAAAAGGGGAAACGGAGTAATGTTGGGAAGGAATTGTACTTACATTACATGTGTTTTCATGGAGTATAAGTATGGGAAGGCTAAAACAGAAACCGAATTTGGGCTTGGCTTACAAGCGAGGCTCTGTTATGTCTTTTCGTGCAATTATATATGATATATCCCAGGAGTCAAATATAAAGACAACCTAAAATAATTCAATTTTTTAAATACATAAGAAATATATATTTTTAATTATTAACTATTTCAAATTTTCTTAAACTTTAGTTGCAATCCAATTTGTTTAACCATGTGGGGTTGATTTGTCAAATATGATGGCCAAAAGATATCTGAAATTGTTGATGAAAAACCAATCATATTAGCAACAAACATATTTGTCAAATCATACCGAGATAAGTCACAATCTTATAAATTATATAAAAATATATATATATATATATATACTTTTTCATTAACATTATTTCATTTTGAAAAAGGTTTAACTTTGTCAACAACTTCATCAAGTAACTTTACCATAAATCCTGCACTTCCACAAGCAACAACAATGCAAAAATGGTAATTCTTAAATACATATCGATTAGCTTTTAATTAATTAAACCTAATTACATAATAAGATTTTCTAACATTTATCTTTATTTTATTATTATTCAGGACAGATAAAAATAAATTAAAAATAAGAAGTATCATTGCAAGATCTTGTACATATCCATCTGTCTCCCTATCGTCTGTTGGGATTCGTGAAATTGTTAAGGTTGGAAATATTGCAGATTTGATGAAAAGTTTACAACCAATGGAGGTAAAGTGATTTTTATTACTTTCCAGTAAATTATATTTATACCAACATTTTTACTGACTATTCCAAATAAATTGATGTAGATAGCAAAATTCTGGATTCAAGGAAAAATAATTCTAACAAACTTAGTACAAATATTCTACTACATGTCATGTCCTGCATGTAACTCGGGAACTACAAAAACATACAATGAAAACTTTTTGTGTAAATGTGGAAGTAGATCAATTGCAACACCATGGTGTGTATTAAATAATTTAAACGTTCTAAAAAATGTATCTTCTTAAAATAAAATAATGCTCAAATGAAAATCATATCAATTTCAATGTCAGGGCATATGCGCAAATCAATGAGAACACTGGAAGTATATCTGTAATTATGTTCGGCCATGTAGCAGAAGAGATGTTGGGTTGCTCTGCAGTACAATTAATGGAACATTCTGAAGAGGTTTGTTGTGTTTTAAAAAAATCAACAAAAAAAAAATCGTATATACTAAACAAATTTCAGAAATATCATTTTTCAACACTAACTTAAACTTATAAAAAAAAATTCACAGGAGAAGAAAGAATATATTGAAAGACTAAGCAAAAAATTGTCAACAAATAGCTGGACAATACAAATTTATGCTGATCCAGAAAAGTTAAAGCAACAAAAATATAAGAATTTTAATGTCTACTCTATTCAAGAATTACAACCAGAGGAAGTAGTTGAATCTTCGTCTTAGTTTATAAATTACCTAACTAAATCTTTTAAATATTAACACAACGTTTTTCTTTTAATACCATGTAATATATTTTTATTATTTCACATATTTAATATTTATTATGGAAATTATATAATTTTTAAATATTTTTATTTTAAATTCAAACATATATAGTGCAAAACATAAGGAATGTACATTCTAACTAATATATAAATATATATATATATATATATAATTCATATATAGCTTCTATGTATGTAATAATAATAATAAAAAAAAAATACATGTGCTGGTGGGATAAATGATAAGGACAAAAGCTCCTGAATCATACATGGGTGCTCGAGTGACTTTGAACTTTGTGCTTTTAAACCCTTCTCTTTTAGATAACCAAATCCATTACAATTTATTTAATTTGTGAATACAATGAATAAATAATGGCAAATTATTTCAGAAAGGAATAGACTTGTCATGACTACATGTGTCTGATTTTTTTTTCATAAATTTTATTTTTTGTGGATAGCTTTGTGTGGGCTATGGCCATATTTTCTTGACTCAGAATTTGTGACTATGTTTAAGTAAACTCCAAAATCAAATTATTAATATTCAACATAATAAAAAAAAACAACAAAAAAGACAGTTTGACCTTTTCTTTTCAACTCTCTAGTCGGTTTCCGATTAGAACAGTGACATCCATGTATATAAAATATATATAACAATTATTAATAATGCCCAAATATATGTTTTTTATTAATATAAATATATATATACCAATAAACTTAATCATGATATCAAATAATACAGCTAAAAAATGTGGTATATAAATTAATATTATATATGTGGTGTATATGTAAGATAATTTGGGCATGAGTGTCCAATTATATATGAGTGTAGCTAACCTTTTTCTGAGATTTGGTGGGTCCAAAATCATTACTTCATTTGACTAGCTTTTTAGCGTAAAGAATTGATTTTAATGTATAGATTGATTGTTTCATTATATATATATAGAGGAATTTTGTTTGATGAGGCTTCATTTTAAGATTTATCGGTAGGATTTTCAGTATTATCAATTTTTGAACAGTTTTCGATGCGAATTTTTTTATAACTGTGTATATTGTAGCTATTTAGAGTATCCTGTAAATTTTCAGAAAATTCCGAATAGTTTACAGTACCGAAAATTAGGTTCAAACATATTATTGCACGCGTGACTAATTTTTTTTATACACCGAAAACTGTTCACATGTCGAGAAACACTAAAAGCCTTACCGGTATGACTTAAAGTGAAACCTCTATAGAATAATTCCCATATATATATATATCCAGACTGTGCCATTAAAAGTTGTCCCTTTATGTAATAAAATAAATAAAACTTATCTTTGTGACTTGTTTCCTCCTTATTCTCTAAATTGTTTTTTCTTTTTTGAAATGGAACCTTACTATTGTTTTATGATGGAACATAACAGGGTAGCCATTTATAATGGCAAATAAATGATAAGGCTTTTTGTTATTTCTCTCTTTTTTTTTTTAAATAAATAAATAAAAAGTATTTTTGCTCCATTTGGATAGTCACGTCTTCTCCATTGTCCACTAGTATGTACATAATTGTTGATATTTTTGTAAATAATACTATGTTTCTCTATTTGGGAAATCTGTCTTTTGGCCGATTTTGACAGAAGATATTTAGTGCACAAGTCTTAATGTCCACTATATTTTTATTTATTTATATATATATATATATATGCGCTCCATTTTGAATAAGATAGATTATTTATTTATTTTTACATTAAGGTGATGTTTGGTAGTATTGTGTATTTAAAAAAAATCTAAATCATTGATTTGGATTTAGTTTGTGATTCTAACATGCCATTTTCTCAAAATTAAACCAACCCATGATGAATATTTTATAGTATAAATATCTATAGAAAATTTTTATAGTAGGGGTGTCAATTTAACTCCCACCGGTAGGGACTACTCTATTTTTGGCATGTAAAAAAATTATAACTCAAATTTTTTTATATGATGGTGTATATTGTAGTTATAGCAGGCATTTCACTAGTTTTCGAGAAATTCCGAATAATTTATGATGCTCAAAACAGGATTCAAACAGTCAATTGTACGTGTATTATTTCTTTTATATACGCGTGCAACTAACAATTTTAAACTTTAGTTTTCGACATCGTAAATTATTCAGAATTTCCCAAAAACTGGTGGGATGTCTGGTATAACTACAATATACACCGTTGTATAAAAAAATTAGGTTATAATTTCTCTACGTTCCGAAAACATATATGTCCCTACCGATGGGGGCAAAATTGGCATCTCTACTATAAAATTTCACAATATTTATATAAGAGAAATTTGAAAAAATATTCTTCAAGTGGTACCATAATTCAAAAATATCTCATATACTCTTAATAACAAAAAAAATATGCTATTGTTTCGTAAAGTTCCAAAAGTACCCCTACTATTATTCCTGTCCACATTCTCTCTTTCTCCGCCATTTAGAATTATGAAATATGCATAAAATCGATCTGGCATGATAGGGCTCGATGGTGTTCGATGCTTAGTTGGATGAGGCCTTAAAAATCAAGCTTTTTGTGAGAAAAAAAAAGAATTTTTGCTTGATGGTTCTCGATGCCCTGCTCGATGGTGCTTGATGCAGTTCGATATAATTCTTGCAATAGGCATAATTTTTTACTCGGTTGCTCGTTTGAGGTGACTTTTTTTTTTAATTTGGGCATTTTTTTGAGATATACACATTTGAGATGTGTATATACACATTTGGGAAGAGTAAAGCTTGAAAACATACCAAAATTCAAAATAATACCCAAATTTTTGTCATGGTTTCAAGGTATACACTTCCCAAATGTCCATATGCACAGTCTAAACGTGTAGATCTCTAAAAAAATACCCAAGTTCCAAAAAAATCAACTCAAAATGCCAAATGAGTGAAAAATTATGTCTCTTGCAAGAATTGCATCGAACTGCATCAAGCAGTATCAAGCACCATCAAGTAGGGCAACAAGCACAATCGAGCAAAAAAAAAATTCATGAAAATCTTGATTTTTAAGACCCCATTGAGCTGGGCATCGAGCACTTGTTAGGAACGAGTTTCCTAATACGCAGCGGAATGGTGGTGGGTTGGCCCAGTGTACAACAAATTTTTTTGTAACATATTTAAACTACCTTTAAATTTGCAGATCCATTAACATACATACATTAATCATAAGCAAGAAAAGAATAGAAAACATACCTCTTGATGCCTATCCAGTGTCATTGCTATATTTTCGTAATTTGAACAAACTTCCTATCCAAGCTGCTCCTAGGTACTCACACCAAGATCTTCCACAACATTCTCTACACCTCAAGAAGTGTGTGGGCACTTAGAGAATAAAGGATGGTTAATTTCTGGTTCTACTTGATATACTCAACACATAAGATCAAGAGAATATGTCTGAGATTGGTTCTGTATCTTTTTCAGGAAGAGATAGAAAAATATTGTTCTTTTCTTTAGAGCGAATAATTGTTTGTTTTGAGTATTCTGTTTATTTTCTCATAAGTCCAACTTAAAAAGAAGATATTCAAATTTTAAAAAATAAATCTGTAACAAATTTATAATTTATCTTTTAATTAATTAATTATCTTATTAATGAAAATCTCTTATGAGAAGGTATATATTTCATATCTATATATTATGTCCCCAGCCATTTACATAATGAGTTCCCAAAACAAAAGTTTCTAGCCTCATCATTCTGACAGACCCTAACGAGTGAATCAAAGAACTCATATAACATAAACAGGAGTTCATAGTAACTTCAAGATTAAGATCTATTTGTATATGATCATCAGTTGATATATTTAATTAATACTTCGAAACGGTATGTGTAATGCCCCAAAATCCCTAAATACGGTTTAATGGTTGGATTAGTAGGCCGGGATGGCCATAATTGATTTATTATGCCATTAAACTATTGTATGCATGTTTATGTGAATTATATTATAATATGATGTTAAATGCATGCATGTTGGTCCACACTTCATCATAGGGGTATTTTGGTAATTTGGTCCGTTGAGGGCGTAATTGTATATTGGTATGCATGTCGGTGATCTAATGTTGAGATCACATTATAATGTAGATTTGTTTGAGCCATTCGGCATGAGACGATTGTTGAGTGCAGGTTAGCAGTTTAGTCATAACGGGATTAAGTTCAGGGCTCAGGATGAGTCTTGGGGTGATTTTAATGATTAGAACGTTGCTGGGAATTAAAGGGTAACGGGATATGAACTATTGGTATTTGAGAATATCGAGAATAGCGGGAATTGGAGGGTGTTAATTATGATTAATGAAATAGGTGGAAAATGACGGTTTTACCCTTGGGAGCCTTTAGAAAACTTTATTTGACCTAGGAGCATTTTAGTCTTTTCACCGCTAGGATTGATTTAAGCCATTGAAGGCTGTAGAACTTGCAAGAAACAGAGTATCAAAAACACCTCTCCCGTACACCATTTCTCTTCCTTTTATTCTTGAATTTTTTAGCTTAATTTGAGGAAACAAGCAAGGGAAGTAAGTCTTGAGGGCTTAGGATTGTATTCCACCATTGAAAAGGGTCCTAATCTGAGCTTGAGGTAAGTTTCTAGCCATTAAAACTCTAGCTTTGCTCTGTTTTTGTTATAGTTTTCATATTGGTTTTCTTGATTGGTTGAAGGGAATTGATGGGAGTTTTTGGCTAGGGTTCTTGGGGTTGTGATGCCTAGGACATGTGGGGATGGTTTTTGGGTTCATTTGGGACTTAAAATGAAGTTGGGAAGCTTTTGGTTCAGGTTGGAAATGGTGGAGTCGAAGGAGAAATATTTCTGGCCATTTCAGTCTGGGTGTAGCGTTATAGCGCCCACTAGGGGGCGCTACAGCGCTACTCAAGAGGCTTTGGGTCTGAGTATAGCGCTGGGGTGCTACCCTGCTCCATCAGATTCCATGTTTTAGGCATTTTTAAGGGTTTTTGGCTCGGGGTTTCAATCCTTAAGGCTTGGGATCGAATCTACTCACCGTTTAGGTACAATTCGAGGTCCCGGGAGTGAGGTTCAAGTAAAGACCCTATTATTGTTGATTTTCATTAATGGAGGTTATAATTGGTAATGATTAGGTAACCGCTAAGGAATCAAAAGGTCGATCATTCTCAAGGGTCGTTCTTGTTCTGTTTCTCGCCCGAACTGGAGGTAAGAAAACTGCACCCTATATATGACATGCGTGGTTATTATTGAGGCATGTTGAGTGATTAAATGTGGGCATTGATTGCATATTAAATTCTTAGCAAATCTTGCTTATCTGTGAATGGCACTAACTTACTAGTCAGAATCGGAAATGGTATCAGAACTAGCTATGAAGCTGTGACTTATTAGTCAAGTTCGACAGTAGTTCTGAACACTGGTCGTATGATACTGACCTAAGAGTCAGGAGCGGCATAAGCGTCATGAACGCAAAGCTGATGAAAGATTAGATCTAATCGACATCTGCATTGAATGACTCATCATGAGCATTAATGTTGGACCGACCCCAAGTTCGATGAAAAACTAAAAGCGCTTGCCTAGTTCTATGACTAGTTACTCAGAGCTAGGGCCAGAAGGCCTAGGTGACCCTATCGTCACATGGCTAAGGGTACGGAACCCACAGTGGTGACTCCATGGTCACTCCCTTGGTTTACATTGGTGACTCGCTCATCAGTCACATATCATGTTTAAGCTAGTGACTCGATCACTCACTTGTAAAGGGTGCGGAACCCAAGTTAGTAACTTATACAGCTGTCACTCATCAGTTTTGGACTATAAGTCCTGGATGATTATCAAGATCATTATTTAATATTATATATATATGCAGTATTGAGTTTTCTTGTTGGGCTTTGGCTCATGGGTGCTATGTGGTGCAGGTAAAGGGAAAGAAAAGCTCACCCAACCTTGAGTGGAGAGCTTAGGTGGTGATGAGTACATTTTCGGTCGCTTGACCACCACGGCCAAGGAGTTCATAGAGGAACTAGGGGGTTTACCCTATTTTTTCCGCTTAGGTCGGCGGGTTGTAAATTTCAAACTGTAATGACCATTTTGGATTGTAAATAACTTGTAAACGCTTTTATGGGCCCATGAATAGTTTTATGTTTTAAATAAAATATATCATTTTATTTTGATTGGTTTTACACCTTATCCTATTAATAACACCTAGAAGCACGTTTTAACCAAAGAACTCGATTAGCGAGTTAAGCGCGGTTCAAAGATCACAGTAACGGTCTGGGAGTAACCAGGGTGTTACAGTACGTAACTAAGTATTAATAAAACATATCTGGTCCAGTTCTATATATTCTCTAATATATAATGTACCTCCACTAAAGTGTCCTACTACACTAATGATTCGGATCTAGATCACATATATTCATAATACTAGTGGACCGTACTTGCAGTAATTAATCTAAAGATTTCATAACTTTATTTTATTGCGAACTATTCAAGTTCATTTATCTCAAACACAATCCTCCCGTATCAATACGTGGTTGAGATCACGTATATGAACTTAGGAATTTTTCTGATATTTACTTAATATTATCAAAGAATAATATGGTCTATAAAATATATGCATAAAAATTCAATTTTTTTTAAAACAATGTCTACTACATATGTTTTCAGGGCACAATTCCCAACAATCTCCCACTTGCCCTAAAGAAAATGAGGCATCTCTCTCATTCCCATATTTCTTACATGCTCCTTAAAAGATTTTATGGATAAAGTCTTTGTGAAAGGATTTACAAGATTATGCTTTGAAACTATCTTCATAACTGCAACATCTCCTCGATGAACTATCTCTCTTACCAAGTGATACTTCCTCTCGATGTGCTTTCCCCTCTTGTGACTCCAAGGTTCCTTTGAGTTAGCTACTACCCCACTGTTATCACAGTATAGGACTAGTGGCTTATCCACATCTGGCACTACTTCCATACCAGAATAGAACTTTTTGAGCCATACAACCTCCTTAGTTGTTTCACAAGCTGCTATATACTCAACTTCCATGGTGGAGTCTGCAATGCTAGTTTGTTTAATACTTCGCCAGAATACTGCTACTCCTCCAAGAGTAAACACTGATCTAGAAGTCGATTTCTGACTATCTCTGTTTGTTTGAAAATTAGAATCAGTGTAACCAGAGGGGTTCAGGTCTCCATCTGAATATACAAGCATATAATCTCTAGTATTTCTAAGATACTTGAGAATATTCTTCACTGCAATCCAATGACTCAATCCACGATTGGATTGATACCGACTGACTATCCCTATTGCATAACAAATGTCAGGTCTTGTACAAAACATGGCATACATTAGACTGCCTACCGTGAGGCATAGGGATACTATCTCATATCTTCCTCTTCCTGAGGTGTTTTTGGACACTGTTCCTTGGAAAGGAATACTCCAAAACGGGTTGGCATATCACCCTTTTTTGAGTTTTGCATATTAAAGCATTCTAGCACCTTATCAATATAAGTTGCTTGAGACAGTGCCAAAGTTCTGTTCTGTCCCATCACTAAGAATTTTAATGCCCAGAACATACTTGGCCTCTCCCAAATCTTTCATTTGGAATTGTTCAACTAACCAGTTCTTTACCTTTGATAATGATGTTACGTCATTGACAATCAGTAATATATCATCAACGCATCTTTGATTTGTTTATAGACACAATGTTCGTCAATGTTTTGTTCAAAACAAAACGTTTTAATTGTGTCATCAAATCTAAGATTCCAAGATCTAGAAGCTTGTTTGAGTCCATAGATGGACCTAAGAAGCTAGCAAAAAAATTTCTCTTGACCTTTTACTTCGAACCCTTCTAGTTGAGACATGTAAATGGTTTCGTCAAGGTAGTCATTCAAAAAGGTTGTTTTGACATCCATTTTCCTAATCTCATAATCCATGCATGCAGCAATGGACAAGAGTATACGAATGGATTTTAGCATGGCTACAGGAGAAAAGGTTTCTTCATAGTCAACCCCTTATTTCTGTGTATAGCCTTTGGCCACAAGCCTTGCTTTGAAAGTCTCCACTTTCCCATCTGCTCCTCTTTTCTTCCTTAATATCCACTTGCAACCAATGGGTTCTATATTCTCAAGTGGATCTTCAAGAACCCAGATAGAATTGGAATACATTGATTCCATTTCTTGGTTCATGGCTTCTTGCCATTTGTCTTTGTCAGAATCATTCATTGCATCTTTAAATGTCAATGGATCGTCTTTGTTTTGTCAGACACAAGCATTTGAACTTCGTGTTTATAGCACGTGGTTTGCTTACTAACCCTCCCACTACGATGATGTTCTCTACTATTCTGACTATAACTAGCAGTTTCCTCTAGCCGTGTTTCATTGGTTGTTGCTGGTGACTTTACAACTTCATTCGAGACCATCTCCTCCAATACAACCTTACTGCAAGGTTTGTGGTTATTAACATAGTCATGTTTAAGAAAAGTTGCATTTGTCGGTACAAATGTTTTATTTTCTTTTGGACTACAAAAAATTCCACCTCTAGTCTCTTTGGAATATCCCACAAACATGCACACTTCAGAGCGTGATTCCAACTTCCCGGTCTTTCCTTTAAGCACATGTGCAGGACACCCTTAAATTCGAAAATGGTGTAAACTAGGTTTACAACCATTCCATAATTCCATGGGTGTCCTTCGGATACACTTAGATGGAACAACAATCAATATGTATAGAGCACATGGAATCGCATAGCCCCAGAATGATAGTGGTAATGATGAGAAACTCATCATTGATCTAACCATATCTAATAACGTTTTGTTCTGTTTTTCTGAACACCATTTTGCTGTGGCATTCCAGGTGTTGTGAGTTGGGATTGAATACCATGATCACGCAGATGGTCCTCAAATTCAAAATCCAAGTACTCTCCTCCTCGATCAGATAGAAGAAATTTTAGTGATTTACCTAATTGCTTTTCAGCCTCTGCTTGAAATTCTTTGAACTTTCCAAAAAGTTTCAGATTTTCTTTGCATTAAGTATAGGCAACCATATCTTGAATAATTGTCAATGAAAGTGACGAAGTATTCATAACCTCCTCTTACTTGTACATTAAGTGGACCGCAAACATCCGTATGTACCAGCTAAAGTGGTTCTGTAGCTCTTGAACCTTTAGCAGAGAAAAGTATCTTGGTCATCTTGCCTTCTAAACAAGATTCACAAACAGGGAGATATCCAATAGATAGTTCTCTTAAATGACCATCCTTTACATGCCTATTAATTCTGTCTAGACCAATATGGCCCAAACTCATGTGCCACAGATAGGTTTCACTATCGGAATCAGTCTTTTGTTGTTTAATAGATATAGGATTAGTTGTCTTAAATAATTCAGAATTATAAGCAGATTTCTCTTTAGCTTGTAGTTTATAAAGCTCATCAATAGATTTTGCAGAACATATCTTAAAACCATATCCTGAAATAACAATCGAATTATTATTAAAAGAAATTTTAAAACCTTGTTCATGCAACATAGAAATAGATATTAAGTTTCTAGAAAATCCATGAATATAATAAACGTTCTCTGAAACAAGAAATGTATTCTTCTTAAATTCCAGACGGGCTATTCCAACTACTGCTGCAGAGACAATCTGACCACTGCCTACTCTCATAGTCACCTCTCCGTCAGCAAGCTTCCTCGTCGAACTAAGAATCTGTAGAGAAAAACAAACATGATTAGTGGCTCCTGAATCTATTATCCAAGACGAGGAATTATCTTCCACTAAATAAGCTTCCAACACAAGTAAATCAAATTTACCTTTATTTTTCTCTTTCAGATCAGCAAGATACTTTGGACAATTTATCTTCCAGTGACCATCTACTCCACAAAGAAAACAAGTCCCTTTAGGGGTCTTCCTTTTGGAGCTTTTGGTATTCTTGTTCTCTTTGCCTTTGGATGACTTTTTAGGCTTCTTTGAATTCTTGTCTTTTTCTTCCTCCTTGTCCTTTCCATTTCCATTTTCCTCTTTTTGGTTTTAGCCTTTGAAGAGGATGGGTTAGAATCAGCAACATTTGCTTCTCCTTCTTTCTCAGAATCTTTGTTAAGAGATTCATAAGTTTGCAATTCATTCAACAGCTGTGTCATGTTATATGATAATTTATTCATGACATAGTTGGTTGTGAAACCTTTAAAAGCCGGAGAAAGCGATTTAAGTATAATGCTTACTTGAGTCCTTTCATCAATGATTTCCCCATGGATAATGGCATCGTGCATTATATTGATCATGCCTAATACATGTTCTCTGATAGAAACTCCTTTCTTCATTTTCTTGGTCATGTAGGATTTGGTGGCCTCATGCCTGCACTGATCTGACTGCTGCCCAAATATATCTTGAAGGGAATCCCAGATATCATAAGCATTCTCAGTGTTCTCAAACTTCTTTCTTAGCACATCGCTCATACTCGCAAGCATATAACACTTCGCTTTGTTGTTTGATAAGATCCAATTATCAAACTTTTCCCTTGCAGTTTTGGCAGCAGTAGCGGGAGGGACTTCAGGACATTCCTCAGTCAAGACAAATTTGTGTTTCTCACATATCAATACAATGTTCAAGTTTGATTTCCATTTCATGTAGTTTTCACCAGTCAACTTTTCATTTGCAAGTAAAGAAGATACAGTATTTAAGCTAGACATAATTGCTGAAAAAAAAATAAACAAAAATGAATTTATGCATATAATAAATATCAATAATTTTCGGAATAGTAAACATGGTGCATGAATGCAACAATTAAAGAACACATAAAAAATAATTACTAATTCCATGATTAATTAATTTGAACATTAATGGACCATCTTTAAGGTAGGTCAGACTAATTATGAATTAATTTTGAGACAAGTTCTCAAATTTATAAGTGAAAACTCAAATCAATATTTCTCTTTTAACTTATAAACAACCGCTTGTTTGGTCAAGAATACACTAGCCCGCTAGAAAGCCTAATGTACCTTGTGAGTGTAACCCATTATTTTAGATCAATGACTTAACTCAAGAGTGTGCCTTAGGGTCAGTCAAACTTGAAATACATCTTTAAATCCTATTCTTGAAAAAGAACTTTGCCTTAAGAATAACACAGTCAGAAGCCTTCCTTAGGGAGACACAAGCAATGGTGTCACGAGGCCCTCTCCATGCTACCTCGGTGCCAACTAATAATGGAGACTATGGGACTTATTGTCATTACGCCCTCTCCCACTCACTATTTTAAAATATGTGTTTTCTCAAAACATCCTATGCTTTTTAATTGGGTTGTAAAAATAAAGTTATCTATTTTTACCAAATGATATTCTAATAATTACTAATCCAATGACACAAAATTAAAATTATAGAACTATGCTCTAATTAATTCAATTTTAATTTGCTATAATTACTAGGAGTATCATTTATTTATTTAATAAAACAATTTTATTAAATACTAGAAATTAAACAAATTTTAAAATCTATTTCCACTCTTGAACTAATTAAAACTAGATTTATTATTATATGGTCCATCACATAAAGCATATAATCACAAAGAACAATCCTAAGACATGTTTATACTCATATGATATGCATGCATAATTTTAAATACTTTGTGGGTTATATGTATGGCATGTAAAAAATGCATGATAAGGTATTAAACATTTTAATCGCATTCAAATATTTAAATAAATAAATAAATGCGGGCCGGGTGTCTTGGGTATTTCTAGAAAAATTACAACATTTGTAAAAATATACACAAAAATGTAAGAAACTAAATAAGACCTAAATAGATCTTTATCTTCAACTTTGGGCCTTCACAAGTAGTCGATCCTTTAAGCCATTTATCAATTTAATTTTGAATTAAAATAACTTTTAATTATCTTAAACAAATTTTAAGAGTAATTAACTTGGGCTTTAATGCCCAATAAGTTACTAGGCCCAGTTTTGAATTTGGGCTCATACAATTAATTCAAAATAAAACAATTTTTAATTATGGGCTAAAATTAATTAGGCCCATAATTTAAATGAATAATATTGATGCAAGCCCTAGGGTTTAGAAACCCTAGGGGCGGCTGCAAGTGGTGGCTCGATAAGGGCATGGCAGTTGCTGGGTAGTGCGGCTGGGGCGCGAGGGCGAGGTGCGCAGGGGCACGCTAGGCGCACGGGCGAGGTGTGCATGGGCGCGCTAGGCGCACTGGCGAGGTGCGCAGGGGCGTGCTTCGCTGGTAGCAAACGCAGGGGCTGGGCACGGCTGGGATAGGCTTGAGCTTCGGGGCACAGAACCCGGGGCTCGGGCCTTATAGAGTTTTTTTTTCAAATAATTTAATGCAAAACTTAAATTACAAAAAATTCCAATGCCTCATAATGGCTTACATTTTTCATCTAGAAATTTAAGAACAATTCCTAAACCCAAAACACCATATAATTAACGATCCTTAAGAATAAACTTTAAACATACATACATCCATCCATTTACATATATTACAATAACATAAGAATGCATATTATGCCCAACAATAATTAATGTATGCAGAGATTAATGATCACTCTGATACCAATTTTTAGGAACGAGTTTCCTAATACATAGCGAAATGGTGGTGGGTTGGTCTAGTGTACAACTAAATTTTTGTAACATATTTAAACTACCTTTAAATATGCAGATCCATTAATATACATACATTAATCATAAGCAAGAAATGAATAGAAAACATACCTCTTGAAGTCTATCAAGTGTCATTGCTATCTTTTCGTAATTTGAACGAACTTCCTATCCAAGTTGCTCCCAGGTACTCAAACCAAGATCTTCCACAACATTCTCTACACCTCAAGAAGTGTGTGGGCACTTAGAGAATAAAGGATGGTTAATTTCTTATTCAACTTGATGTACTCAACACATTAGATCAAGAGAATAAGGCCTGAGATTGGTTCTGTGTCTTTTTCAGGGAGAGATAGTAAAGTATCGTTCTTTTTCACAGAGTGAATGACTGTCTTCTTTCTATTTTCTCATAAGTCTTACTTAAAAAGAAAATATTTAAATTTAAAAAATAAATCTGTAACCAATTTACAATTTATCTTTTAATTAATTAATTATCTTATGAATGAAAATATCCAAAAACTAATTTTTGAATTTTCCATTAATTAATTAATTAAATAAATAAAATTGAAAATCTATCCCTGAAAAAATATGCAGTACACGCCACACACAGTGCATGGACTGTGTGTGGTCATGTACCACCCTATATTTTAAGGATATTTGATTTTTCTATTTTTAGTTAATTATTTATTCAAATCATTTTGTCAGATAAAAATCTAACAACCTCATAATTAATTCGAATTCGAATTCAAATTTAAATTAAATATATTTTAACTAATTATCAAATATAATTAATTATTAGAATAAATATCAATCTTTTAAATTCAAATCTAATTTGAACTTATCAGATTATGATCTCCTACTCAAATAAAGATATTTAATTAATTATACCAATTAATTAAAACCAATAATAATTTCGAAATTAAATATTTAATTTATTATAATTTCGAAAATTATAATTAATTATTTAATATAATTTCGAAATTAATTTAATTATTTAATATAATTTCAAAAATTACATATTAATTAAATATTAATTAATTTTTTTAATTACAACTAATTTGTAATTAATTAATTAATCACTATTATCACATAATTGCATATTTGGCCTGAATAACAAATTTCTTCTTAAATATGTCTTTCAACCATTTTTCCCTTTTATATCAATTCTTCCCTTGAATAGTGCTGATAGAGTCAGTGTGGGGACCTATGGAACTATAATTTCAAGCTCCAATAAATTTGAGATTATTAATTAAACTCTTTAATTAAATAATCTTAATTTATTAATCTCATGATTACTCTACTATAAATATGAGACTGCACTCTTGTAATTATAGACATTTCATTTACTGAGTACTTTATAATGATAAAGCGTCCATTGATATAATCATTGCAGACAAATTAACCCTCTAATAATGGTTCATAGTTAATCAGGAATAAAATTACCGTTTTACCCTTTTAGTTATATCTTGTTTCCTTAAGTACCATTGACTTTACTAGTGAAGGTTAATTCACAACTAAATTATAAGTTTGAGCTCAATAACCTTTTCAGTCCTAAAAGTCAACCCTTAAGAGAACCATTATTCAATCTCTTACGAGAAGGTATAGATTTCATATCTATATACTATGTCCCCAGCCATTTACATTAATGAGTTCCCAAAACAAAAGTTTCTAACCTGATCATTCTGACAGACCCTAACGAGTGAATCAAAGAACTCATATAACATAAACATGAGTTCATAGTAACTTCAGGATTAAGATCTATTTGTATATGATCATCAGTTGATATATTTAATTAATACTTCGAAACGGTATTTAACTAAGTATTAATAACATATCTGGTCGAGTTCTATATATTCTCTAATATAAAAAAATACCTCCACTAAAGTGTCCTACTACACTGGTGATCTGGATCTAGATCACATGTATTCATAATACTAGTAGACCGTACTTGCAGTAATTAATCTAATGATTCCATAACTTTATTTTATTGCGAACTATTCAAGTTCATTTATCTCAAACACAATCCTCCCGTACCAATACGTGTTTGAGATCACATATATGAACTTAGGAATTTTTCTGATATTTACATAATATTATCACAGAACAATATAGTCCATATAATATATGCATAACAAATTTAATTAATTTATTTATTTCTTAAAACAATGTCAACTACATATATTTTCAGGGAACAATTCCCAATAAGGTCATGGGTCAGTCATCCCGACCAAGGTCGCATGTAGTCATATCTCCGTAGGCGACATCTAGGTTGTCAGCTTAAGCAGCCTCCTCAGGGCTCATTCGCTGCAGCTTCTCATAATCAACGATAAATTGAGTTACATCCCAAGGCTCAGCCTTCCCATCGCGATAATCGATCACCATCTGACCACGACAGTGGACCTCATCTTCTAAGACGATATCAATCAGATGGCCTTCCAGCATACTGACCTTGGCTTGTGATGGGGTTTTATGCCCTAATTAAAACCCAATTTCTTTGTAATCTCATTTTACAATCAATAAAAGAATAGAAATCAATTTTTGACTTGGTCAATCACTTTGCTCACATGTTTTATTTTCATGATTATTTGTTTAGTATAAAATTCTACTAAATCCTGAGCATATAGCTAATCATATTTATAGTGATGTAATCACAATGAAATATAAAGATGATTATATGTTCAGACATAAGTTACTCCTAAGATTAGTCAGTGCACAGAATTTAACTGACTTGCTAATCTACGATATGATCTACTTACACATCATAGTGTTATGTTCTTTCTAGAACTTTAGCAAAGTAGATAAGATCAGATGTATTTGTTACATCGGACTAGACCGATATTGACAATAGATAGGATAAGTAAACATACCGTTATTATCTATTCTTATCATAATATATAGTTGACCATATGTCAATTCAATCTCAATTCTGCGTGATTAATAGTCTAACTAATTGTATTATTTGAGTTCTTTGACTTGTTCATTACCAGCTTACCCTACGGACTAGCCCATACTAACATCTTGGGAACTCAGTAGTATAATTGAGTGGGAGTGTTAATCATAAATATGAAAATCTATAGCTTCGGAAGAAGAAGTAAAACGATGGTTTCCTTTTAGTTTGGTTCGAGGTGCTAACTGATAGAGATCTCATTTCAGTAATTAATATTAGTTTACTGAAATATCATTTACAAGGAACTAAGTGTTTTAAGGATAAAATACAGTGAGAGGTAAAACAATATTTTTAGTCCCATCTCATTGTAGACCGTCTATAAAGGATTGAGTGAGAATTATGATTGTAACAATGGATAATTAATAACGCATATATATTACTTATAGAGCGTTCTATGAATTCAAGAGTGCAATTCTGAGTTTTTAGTGGAGTCATGAGGAATTAATAAGTTAGTAAATTTATGATAACTTAATGGAGCTTAATTTCATAGGCCTATGGTCCCCACTGTACCTTGGATAAAATCATCTAGATAGTCTCAATTAATTGATTTAATTATCAATTAGAATTATCAAAGTTGACCGGGTTAATTTTGGATAGTTTCAGAAAGTTTTACAATTTAGAGAAGAAAATAGATGTTAGGGCAGATTTATTAATTAAGACAAATTGGTGTCTAAATTAATAAATAATTTTAAATCAAGGCTCAAATTATAAATAATTAATTTGATAAAGGATTTAAATAATTATTTAATTAATTAATCAATAGAAAATAGTACATGCATTGATTTTAAGTTCAACGAGCTTATAATTAAATGAGAAATTTCACGGGCCTAACGCCCATGATAATTTCAACCTAATGGCTGATATTATCTATTATTTTATTGATTTTTTAATTAAAATAAATTACCTAATTTAGCCTATAAAAGGAATGCTAAGTGAGAGTTGAAATCAAATTTTTTAAAAACTGGTTTTTGAGAAGATCAGAAGATCTATTCTTGATGTTCTAGGTTTAGATTCTCTCTACAGCATAAGTCTTTTTCTAAGCCTCAAGCTTCTCTTCTATTCTTCTTCTCTTTGTATCTATTTCATGTGTTGAGAATTGTCCACTCTAGTCTAGGTGATTCTGAAGATACTTTGGAAGACTGTGAAGTAATTTGAAGATCGGTTTAGTTTCTTGGTGATACCCTGCGACAGAAAGGATTCAAGGGTTAGAGAAACTGAAGGAATGACTAATATATTTCGTTGCGTATAATGTAAGTGTTCTTATCATTTTCTCTGTTTAAATTCAATTATAGAAACATGTTCTAGGTTGTCTTATATTAATGTATTTATTATATGATTTACATGAAAATCATTAAGATCATGTATAAGTTTTCCCAACAACTAGCCTCAAAGCCTTTGGTAATCTTTATTTTCATGCATGAACATGGTAAAAATTGAATTATTTGATGTGTTGAATAATTGGATTGATTTCATGTTTTTTATGAAGCATATTGATTCTTATGTGATTATTAGAAAATTTGGGTTATTTTGTTGTGTTTTCTATGCAATTAATTTTTCTAAATACTTTATTTGATATAAAACATGGTAAAAATGATTTAAAAAACGTTTTTGGATTGAAAAATCACACAAAATTTTATTGAAATTTTTTTTTCGGGTTCTGGCAGCGGCCACCATTTCCCTGTCCGCGCCCTGCAATAAATTTTCCCTTAAATTTTTCTGGCTCTAGTCGCAGTCACCATTTTACTAGCCGCGGCCTGCGATAAATTTTTTTCTTAAAATTCAAATTTTGAATGTATTTTTTAATGGGTTAATACAAAAATATCATATTTTTTCTATTATTTAAAAATATCTTTTATGAAATACGATATTTTTGTTGATTGATCTTTTAAAAAATAGACATTTTCTACAAAGATTCAAATTCAAATTTAAAAATAAGTTAACTAATTAATTTTAAATATTTTTATATATTAAAATATTAGAATTAAATTATCAGATATTAAAGATATTTTTTAATACTTGATATTTTTTTTTAAATATGATATTTGAAGATGTTAATATATGATTATTATATGGATTTTAAAGTTTAAATTATTTGAAATTTGAAAATTTGTTGACTAAATAGCTTTATGGATATTTTAATTTGTTTAAGATATTTTTTTTCAAAAACAGCTAAGGATATTTGTTTTAAAAAATGTATATCTAGTTAATTTTTTTTTTTAAAAATATCATGTTTTGCAAATGAATCAATAAAATATATTTTTTATAAATGGGAATTAAATTAACTTTGGTTAATTGTTGATAAATCCTATTTAAATTAAATTAATATTTTTCAAAATGACATAAACTAGGTTGACTGTTGATAAATGAAATTCAAAATAACTTTGGTTAATTTTTGATAAATTTCATTTAAATTGACTTATTTATTTTTTACAAAATTTAATTAATTCGAATTTTTGATAGATTCTAGAAAATTAATTGTGGTATTTTTGCAAATGAAATAAATTGTGGTATTTTTGCATAAATTCATAAACTTGCTCATATAGTAACATGATTATGCCCATCCAATTATAACATGTCTGTTTGCACTATATGTGGTATTTTTGCAATTGAACTTTGATGCATATAGTGACCCATATATGTTGCTTATTATATGGATTTTGCTAAATAAAACATTCATAAAAATGATAGGTTTTATTTGGGCTCATTAGAATATGTAAAGTTTAAATTCATCTCTTATGGGTGGTTTCACTTGTG
Organism: Humulus lupulus; assembly: GCF_963169125.1. Taxonomy (NCBI): domain Eukaryota; kingdom Viridiplantae; phylum Streptophyta; class Magnoliopsida; order Rosales; family Cannabaceae; genus Humulus; species Humulus lupulus. The sequence goes on along the minus strand of NC_084795.1, from coordinate 243,563,524 downwards.
AATGCCTATTTTCTTTGCATGATTATAGTGGGCCTAATCAATTGATAAAACGAATGTTTAAATTCATGTCTTTTGGAACTTGTATGGAAGTATGGGGGCCTTAGTAGTGGGAACAACATATTGGACCTAGCCCTCCTCCATGCAAGCTCAATTGTCAAGGCTCATTTTCCTGAGTTGCACTTAATTGTATAGGTTCATTATAATAGTTAAACATACATATTGATTAGCAACAAATTAATCCTAATTAATTAAATTTGTTTCAATGTGACACTTTCGAATTAATAGAAAATTATAAGACTTTGGTTTTAAAAATTTAAATTTACAATTTTTTGGAGAACCACAGTCATTAATTTTCAAAAATTAATAATAAAAAAATATTATTTTTTCATTCGTAATGAGCTTATTTTAAAAATTTATATTCGATCTCCACTATCGGTTTAACAAGGTCAATAACTTACTGGGGCCTCGAGACGCTTTGATTCGTCCCCCTATAGAAGGTGTTCATTAGTTATTTTGACAAGGCTATATTTCGAAAGATAGATAATTATAGGTCAAATTCTACTAGACTCACCCTTACGGTGACTGTTAGGACAAAATCTATTAATTATTGAAACTATGGGTCTGGCTCATAAAATAAGAGATTTTGTTTTCTTATTTTGATCGAATAGTAGGTTGTTAATAATGGTGTCCATCATTGTTGATGCGGTTTTTCGCCAATAGTGTTTTACGTAATTAGCTGGGATAGATTAGTGCTTAATGATAAACCGTAATAAGGAAAATGACACTTAGAAATGCTAGAAACGAAATATCAAGAACACTCGTTCATTTTTACGTGGTTCAGAGGTTAAAATACCCCTAGTCTACGAGTCTGTATTATTACTGTATGTCTCTATATTTTGACAGAGTATTTGCATAATTGAGAAAAACCAACCCTTTACCCTATCCAAGATCTTGGTATTTATAGAAAAATAAGTCATGGGTAGGCGTTTGGGCCATCACGTGAATCTAAATCCCTCCTGTGACCTGTCTTGCACTAATGATGAATATTACAATTTATATTAAGGTGTGGTCTAATCATTAGGTAAAATAGATCATGGGTCATCTAGCATAATCTGACATGTGATGTCTGATCATGCACGTTTAAGTTACGTGTCCGAGAATTCAGGGATAAACGGACATGTGATGTCTGATCACGCACGTTAATATATAACGTATCCAGGTTTATAAAGGTTCCTGGAAATGGAAGATCTCTAGCGTACCCCGACTTGAACATAGCGCCAGCTTGTGTCTTATTTCTTCGCATTCATCAGCTCGTGTTTTATACTTGGGGAGTCGCACTGCCTTCACATAGGAAATATGAACTCGTGGATCATCTAGTACTGTTCTTGGCTAGCCAGCTTTACTCGAGCTGCCTAAAAGACCCGGGCTGAAATATCAGGATGTACATTTGCCCCCCAAGTCCCTGCCCGTGTCTTATGACATCATTTTCTGACTGACACGGTAAGGGCTTTTAAACTTCTACCGCGATTACCCAGGTTCGGCACTACTTGAGTACGTGACACGTGGAGTGCCGTAATTGGTGTCTGTTCGAGTTTCAAGGATTGCATTAAATGGCATGGCCAACTTTTTTCCGCCGTTCCGTCTTTCGAAACACTATCCTCGGATCTTGCATCAATTTGATCCGACGGTCCACATCGTTTTATGCCTTTTACGTATAAATAAGGTTGGCAATTTTTAGGATCACCACCTTTCATTTGAAATCTTTCTTCATCATTTCTCTTATGCATTTCCAACCTTTCTTCTCTCTCAGAGGAATCTGAAAACCCTCTATGGTAAAAAACCTCAGAAAACCCTCTTGCTCAGGAGTCTTCCAGGAACTCTCCCTTGCAAAGTTTACCTTTCTCATCTGAAGAACATACTGTAAGTCTTTTGGTTTTGCCGAATTTTTTTCTTTTACTGGTTTCTTGGTTTTCTTCCCCCCCCCCCCCCCCCCCCCCCCCCCCCCCCCCCCTTTTTTTTTATATATGTCATGCCTATCTGCATTTATCTATAGTCCATATTAGACTATTCCCTGAATATTTTTGGCACATAGGCTTCAACTTAGGTTTATTGAGTAGGCCTTAAAATATCCCTAGAATTGTGATGTTCATAAAACTGGGCAATTTCTTGGTAACTTACGGGGGATTTTAGGAAATGCCCACTCAGGATATGGGAGATGAAATGTTTTTAGGGTTCGAAACTAGGTTGCTTAGGGGCTACGCTTCTTGGATGGTTTTCCTATTCAGAAGAAAGGTGGCCTGATTTTCTGACACACATATCCCTAAACATCAGGGGCCTGCTAGGAAACTTTGGCGCGTAGCATGGGTAGCATGTGGCATCATGCCGGGGGCTGAGATTATCCTAACCCATGTACTAAAAACACCAGCCTTCCTTTGTGCTTTCTTGCCTTTATAAAAATTCTAGGTCGTCTACTAAGTGATTCACCGTTCTTGTTCGCTAGGCGATCAGATGGCGCCCAAGAAGAACGTATCCAAAAAGAGTGCAGCTGGCTCATCGTCCCAATAGGCCAATAAGGGAAAGGAGGTCGCTGCAGAATCCATTATTCCCCAGTTCGGTCCTGTGGTGGAGAAGGAGGTCGTGGTCGGACCTGATGCATTCTTCGAGGCAGAGAATATAGCGTCCAAGATCACGACCCAAGGAAGGGTCAATAAGATCATGTTGTCACACAACATTGAGGACGGGACTGGCGTCCTTATTGCCCGACCTCCATTTGAAGGGGAGCGGAGCTGCGCACCACTCCAGAACGACTTCCCAGCCTGGAGTGATGAGCACCTAAAGGCAGGGGCCTTCCTCCCCCTGACCAATGCTTCGCCGACTTCCTCCATTACGTGAATTTGGCGCCGTTTTAGCTCCACCTGAATTCATACCGACTGCTGGCGGGGTTGAAGTACCTCTTCCTAAAGCATGAGTGGGAGGTCCCCACCCCTGTGGACATTCTCTACTTCTCCTGCCTCAACGCCAGCCCGGATCAACGGGGACGAGGTGACGGGTTTTACTATCTGACCTGATTCCCAAATTCACCCGCAGTCATCGAGCTGCCCAGCCATCCCAACGACTTTAAAGATCAGTTCTTTATGTAGAATGGGTTTCACAGCTGTGAACTCCGATATTTCAACCGTCCTCGTAAGTCTTCTTTCCTTTCGTAGCTCGTGTAATTATTCTCTTTGTACACAGAGTATTTTTGCGTGTATATTGACTTAGTATCTTCGTGCAGCCATTTTTGCGAGGACGACCAAATCTGTGACCCTCGGGGGTCAATACGATACTCTAGCGGGGCTTCCGCCCAGCGAGAAGCTACCGCCAGCTCATATCTGATGACACGATGTTGGCGTGTAAGCTAATTACTGAAGGCCAAACTCTGGCCTTGAGAAGGACTCGGGCCAACTTCCCAATAGTCCGCGAGCTGGTGCCTATCCCCGAGGGGGGTGCTGAAGCCGACGAAGGCAAAGAGCAAGAAGAAGCTGAGGTGCCACTCGTACGAAAGAGGCGAGCTCCCAAGGTCGTTAGAGACCCTAATGTGGAGCGAGCTTCGTCAGGGGCAGCAGCCGCCCCCTTCGGCCAAGGTAACCCATACCCCTTTAGGGATTTAGATAGGGCTGTCGTCGACCTTAGGCTAGTTATGTTTAACCCAAACCAGCTCGTACATCGCCACCCCAATGACACTGACCATAACATAACCTTGCTTCAGTGTGTGGATAATTTCTTGGTACGACGCGACATGGGCCATCCTAAAGGAAATGTAGTCGTAGACAATATCCTATCCTTTAGGTCAGCCCTTTCTGAAGAGTACGGGACCAACCTTAGGTCGTGGCCCTCCTTTCTCCAGGGTGTCTTTGCCCCTAGACTTAGGCAATATGTGGAGGAGTCCAGCCGCGAGGTAGAAACTGAGCCTGAAACTCCCATAATCCAAGAATTTATAGACTTAGGCTCCCCTTCTCCTATAGCAGTTCCAAGGCCGGAGGTCGTGGCAATAGAATCCTCCTCTAGCTCGGGGGGTAGGACTTTCTGTTATACCCTATACATGTATACATATTTTATGTAGACTGATGATTTTGTATATACCTTAACGTCTTTTCCACTCTTTTTCAGGCGAGGAGATGGCACAATCTGGGGCCCCTGACATCCGCGTGATTTTCCAGGAGGGAAAATCCAGCTCCGGGCCACTCGTAAAGAAACCCTGGCCTACACCAAAGTAGACGCCTCTTGCTGCTGTGATTACCTCCAAATCCTCGGCTAAGGGGAAAGGCTAGAGCTCGGCAGCTCCAGCTGCTGCGGCTCAGGAGAAGAGGGGTCTGCCTGCACCTCCTCCCCGATTTCCTTCGGGCCCTGCTTGGGACCAGGCAGCACCAGCTAGTCCCCCAGCTCCGATGGTCCCTGCCACCACTGTACGCATCCCGGTCAACACCCAGGACCTAGAGAAGATCCCATACACCTTTTGGGGGACTATCTACGAGACAGCGAACCATACGGTGGAGCATTTTTACAAGGCCAATCCGAAGGACCTGAGGGTGATTGAGGAGAAGAGCCCGGAGAATGTCATGGAATCTGTGCTGGGGATGAACCTCACAGTAAGCCAATTTTCCTTAACCTAACATACTCTTTTGATTTTATCCTGGTATGTGCCTAACTTCTTTCTTACTTTTTGCAGGTGGTCTTAGCTCAGCACCGTAGTATAGCTCGGGCTAGGGCCATGAATGAAGAGCTTAAGGCCAAGCTCCATACCGCTCAGACCGCCCTGGATGCTGCCCAAGCTACCCTCGTAGTTGCTCAACAAAGTGAACTAGGTGCCAAGGCTGCCTTATTAGTGGCTCAAGAGGGCGAATAAAATGCAAAGGCTTCCTTAATGGTGGCTCAAGAGGGCGAGTAGGTTGCAAAGGCTTCTTTGGCTGCCCTTCAAGCTGAGCTTGCGGAGGCCAAGGCCAAACAGCTGGAGGTCGAGGCTGCTACTAAGGAGGAAAAGGTGGCCTCGGCCTCCTTCTCCACCATGGGGACGAACTGGGAAATTGGGGATTCTGTGGCGACCTCCTTTCCGGAAGATGAATTGGCTGCACTCTTTTTGGATACGTTCTTCTTGGGCGCCATCTAATCGCCTAGCGAACAAGAATGGTGAATCGCTTAGTAGACGGCCTAAAATTTTTATAAAGGCAAGAAAGCACGAAGGAAGGCTGGTGTTTTTAGTACACGATCTGGGATAATCTCAGCCCATGGCATGACGCCACGCGCTACCCATGCTACGCGCCTAAGATTCCTAGCAGGCCCCTGATGTTTAGGGATGTGTGTGTCAGAACATCAAGCCACCTTTCTTCTTGAATAGAACAACCATCCAAGAAGCGTAGCCCCTAAGCCAACTAGTTTCGAACCCTAAAATATTTTCATCTCCCATATCCTGAGTGGGTATTTCCTAAAATCCCTCGTAAGTTACCCAGAAATTGCCCAGTTTTATGAACATCACAATTCTAGGTATATTTTAAGGCCTACTCAATATACCTAAGTTGAAGCCTATGTGCCAAAAATATTCTGGGAATAGTCTAATATGGACTACGGAGAAATGCAGATAGGCATGACATATATAAAAAAAAAGGGGAAAGGAGGAAAACCCAGAAACCAGTAAAAGAAAAAATTTCGGCAAAACCAAAAGACTTACAGTATGTTCTTCAGATGAGAAAGGTAAACTTTGCAAGGGAGAGTTCCTGGAAGACTCCTTAGCGAGAGGGTTTTCTGAGGTTTTTTGCCACAGAGGGTTTTCAGATTCCTTTGAGAGAGAAGAAATGTTGGAAATGCAGAAGAGAAAAGATGAAGAAAGATTTCAAATGAAAGGTGGTGAATCCTGAAAATTGCCACCCTTATTTATACGTAAAAAGCATAAAGCAACTTGGACTGTTTGATCAAACTGATGCAAGATCCGAGGATAATGTTTCAAAAGATGGAACGATGGCAAAAAGTTGGCCAAGCCATTTAATGCAATCCTCGAAACTCGAACAGAAGCTAATTACGGCGCTCCATGTGTCACGTACTCAAGTAGTGCTGAACCTGGGTAATCACGGCAGAAGTTTAAAAGCCCCCACCGTGTCAATCAGAAAATGATGTCATAAGACACGGGCAGGGACTTGGGGGGCAAATGTACGTCCTGATATTTCAGCCCGGGTCTTTTAGGCAGCTCGAGTATAGCTGGCTAGCCAAGAACATTACTAGATGATCCACTAGTTCATATTTCCTCTGTGAAGGCAGTGCGACTCCCCAGGTAAATAACACGAGCTGATGAATGCGAAGCAATAAGACACGAGATGGGGACACATATGAAGCACAATGTTCGAGACGCGAGCTAGCGCTATGTTCAGGTCGGGGTACGCTAGAGATCTGCCACTTCCAGGAACCTTTATAAACCCATGTGTGATCAGACATCACATGTCCGTTTATCCCTTAATTCTCAGACACGTAACTTAAAAGTGCATGATCAAACATCACATGTCTGATTATGCCAGATGACCCATGATCAGGTTTACCTAATGATTAGACTGTAACGACCCAAATTTCCTAATAAGGTTTAGGACCTTGATTAGGAGGCTGGGAGGGCCATAATTGATTTACTGTGTTATTATGTGATTATATGCATGATTATGTGGGTCATATTATTATATGATGATAAAGGCATGCATGGGACTATATACTCTGCTGTGAGGGTATTATGGTAATTTGGCTCATTGAGAGCGTAATTGTGTGTATATTGGTAGGCTAATGTTGAGACCACATTATTATGTGGATATATCTGTGATCTGAGACTCGAGACGATCCTAGTGAGCAGATTAGCGAAAAAGTCATGGCGGGGATTTATACCCGGCTCGGGGTGAGCCTGGGGGTATAAATGGGAATTTAGTGAGTATACTGGAGCCTATTCTGATATCGAGGAATATTATTGGTGATTAATTAGGTATTGGGTGGTAAGCGGTAAATATTAGAGACACTCGAGGAGTAGCGGGAATTGGGGTGAAATGACTAAAATGCCCCTAAGTGGACTAAAGGGTTTAGAATTAATAGGGAGGGAATTTTGGTCAATTGGATTTTTAAAGATAGATACTATTGAGGCTTTATGTTAGTGGAGGTGGTAGAATGTAACAGAAGTCTGAAGAGAAGGAAAAAGAAAGGAAAAGAAAGGAAGGGAAAGCAGAGTAGTTTTCCTAGAGTCGGTTTGTGGTTTTTCTCACCATTTCTCTTCATTCTTCCTGGAGAAAAATGCAGAGGAGAGCTAGGTCAACTAAGCCATAAGGTTTCTGAGCTAAGCTTGAAGATTTGGCAAGGATTTAGCAAGGATAGGCCATCTACTTGAGGTAAGGTTCTATAGAGTTCTTCAGTTTCTGGTTTTGGCTTTGAACTATGGTGCTTAAGTTGAATCTGATGGGGACTTTAGGGAATTTAGGCCAAAGGGTGAGGAAAAGCAAGCTAGGGAGGTGTAGAGGCTGTCTTAAAATCGAACTCCATTAAATGTATGAATTCTAAGCCTCCAACTCTGAAGTTTTGACTGGTTTTGCTGAGTTTCTTAACTTAGGGACAGCTATGGTGGATTCTAGGATTAGAGATGCATGTGATTGGGTTTTGAGTTTTTGTTGTGCTTGGGATGAGTAGAATATGTTTATAAGGTTGTTTATGAGATTGGCAAAGGATTGGAGAAGTTTTGGTTGAGTTTGGTTCGAGGAAATCGCAGGAAGAGAAATTTGGAGTTGGCCTGTCTGTGACTAGCGCTAGCCTTTGGGCGCTGTAGTGCTAGACCAAGCTTTCTGTGGGAATTTGGTTCTGTTTGTAGCGCTATAGCGCCCTCTTAAGAGCGCTGTAGCGCTGCCCTATTTCCAGAAAGGGATTTTAGGGTTATTTGCAAGGGTTTTTGACCAAGGGTTTGGGGTTTAGTTCCATCACCTTGTTTGGTGGAACTAGAACTTCCCGGGGGCTCAGGATTGGTCCCGAGGCTAGGTTTTGGACTTGAGGTTTGGTGATGACTTTGACCTATGATTGTGTTTAGGTGAGCGCTAGGGCTCAGGAGGGATCGTGCTCAAGGAGTCAAGTGATCAAAGCTAGTGAATCGAAAGGTAAGAAAGCTGCACCTGATTATGTGGCTAGGTTGGGACTAAGTGTTCCCTATGTTTGTATGCATTGTTATGTGAATGTGATTAACCATGTGGACACGGTGGGACTAAGAGATCCCTACATTTGTATATCATGTCATGAGATGGTATTATTATGCCATGGGACATGCGATAACCGGCCTAAGAGTGTCGGAATCAATATTTGCGCACAGGGCGCGGCTCGGCCACTGGTAGCTGAGGCAGCTTATTTATCACTGAGCTCGGTTAAGCTGGCCGGAGTTAGTGAGTATTACACTGGGGGCGGCCCGAGAGAGCTGAACAGTGTATTAAATAGAGGGTGCGACTAAGGGCGCTGACCCTGAATATCATTTGATGATGTGATAAACTGTTGATTATGATCGCGAATATTGTGCTATGAACATGATTTGTTGGCTGTTTGGATGAAAAACTGTGAATCTGTTGTGTGTTATCACTGATTGGATAAATGCTATGAAACGCTGAATTCCTGGTTGTGCATTGTGGGATACTTGATAATTGATGTTGAACTTGCTATGTTATTATGCTTTCTTGTTGGGCTTCGGCTCACAGGTGCTACGTGGTGCAGGTAAAGGCAAGGGTAGGCTGAATCAACCATGAGTTGGAGAACTCTGGGGGCGAGGTGTACATTGTCAGCTGCTCGGCTGCCACGGTCGAGGAATTGTACAGGGACGGAAACCTAAAATATACATTTTGCCATTAGAGTGGCGTGAATTATTTGTAACTCTTGAAATTAGTTGTAACTAAGACGTCTAAACCCTGTTTTGAGTTTCCATGTATTAAACTGTCATTTTTAAGGAAAATAGCCTGTTTGTGACCAAATTCTTTTATTCCTAATCCGATGATGACATTGAATTCACACTTTGTTTAAATGACTTGATTAGCAAGTCTTGCACTATTTTAAATACACAGTGTAACGGTCTTGGTTATCTAGGGCGTTACATAGACCATACCTTAATATAAATTGTAATATTCATCATTAGTGCAAGACATGTCACAGGAGGGATTTAGATTCACGTGATGGCCCCAACGCCTACCCATGACTTGTTTTTCTAGAAATACCAAGATCTTAAATAGGGTAAAGGGTGGGTTTTTCTCTGTAATGCAAATACTCTATCAAAATATAGAGAGATACAGTAATAATACAGACTCGTGGACTAGGGGGATTTTAACCTCCGAACCACGTAAAAAGGATCGAGTGTTCTTGATATTTCGTTTCTAGCATTTCTAAGTGTCATTTTCCTTATTACGGTTTATCATTAAGCACTAATCTATCCCAGCTAATTATGTAAAACACTGTTGGCGAAAAACTGCGTCAACAGTTTATCCCATATCAAATAGTGGCCAGTCCCGACCCCAAAGACGGTGGCCCGCAAGGTGTTTGGGACTGGGTCCCAAAAGACGGTGTCATGCATTTTTAGGACCAGTTTGGCCATCCTTATTTGATTATGATAATATCAAATAGTGGCCACTAGGATAGCGTACACTTTAGGCAGTCCCGACCAAATAAGTGGGAGAAAACGCGGGACTGACACCATACAGTTTGGCCAGTCCTATTTGATTATCCCATATCAAATAGTGCCCAGTCAAGAGAAAATGCGGGGACCATCAATATACGATGCTAGGAAGGGTCTACAGTGACACGCGTCCGAAGGGTCAAACCGGACGCCCAGCCCAAAGGGTAGCAAGAACCCTTCAACAGTCAGCTGCTTAACCTAAGCAACCAAACTGGAACCATGTGACATGGGTAGGGATGAGCAGGGATAGCATTCCTAGCCACTATACAATGTCCCAAACTAGTCAACCATATGGTTTCTTGCCTTTCTTTGGTCACAGAAACCAGCCAAGTCCCTGCCCAGCCCGTTGGAGCGGTAATGGACGTTGCTGCTATGGCTCAAACCGTTTCCCAGAATAACCAATGGGGAGGTAGCAAGAGGAAGGGAAGTGGTGAGGGCGGCCAGAGTGGTTCAAAGAAAAACAAGCCCGTGGAGAAGTTCAAACCAATCTATGCGACTTATGCTGACCTCATGGATACTAGAGAGCGCATTTTCTTGGCAAATTCTGCCCGCCTTCCGTGGAAAAAGTCGGAGCCTCTAAAAAATCAAAGGGAGAAGAGAGACCCTTCAAAATTTTGTCAATTCCACAATGGCATTGGTCACAACACCGATGATTGTAGGCACTTGAAGGATGAGATCGAGACACTCATCAAGGCCGGACCTTTGGCTCAGTATGCCCGGAATTGAATCACTATTAATCAGCTCGCTGGGCAAAACATTCAATCAGCTTTGGAAGACCCCGCAAATCAGACCGGAGCTCAGGTGAATCAGGATACCCCTCCTCTGATAATAGGGGGAGAGATAACAACCGTCTCTGGAGGCCCTCATTTAGCAGGCACGAGCAAAGGTGCCCATAAGAGATATATCAATGAGCTGAGGTCTCACAATGGAGTTGAGTTCGTCCCGGAGCAGCGTTTATCTAAGCAACAACAATTGGAGAAATAATCAACCAGTTTTACTGAAGGAGATGCTAGTCAAGTCCAGTTCCCGCATAATGATCCTTTGGTCATAACCGTCCAGCTCGCCAATCGGAGAGTTAGGAGGACACTAGTGGATAACGGGAGTTCTGTGAACCTGCTATTCAGGTCCACACTGGAGAAAATGGGATTGTCTGTGACCGAGCTGAAGGCAACCTCCATGATGCTGTATGGGTTTTCCGGTTAGGGATCGGCAGCTATCGGAATGATAGAGTTAGTGATAACCTTGGGTGAGGGACCACGAACTGTTTCCAAGCTTCTTGAATTTGTGGTCGTCGATTGTCCGACCGTGTACAATGCAATCTTGGGTCGACCCACACTGATGGCATTCGAAGCCATAACATATGTCCGCCACCTTGTGATCAAATTCCCCTCATCTACGGGAATATGTATTGTTCGAGGCGATCAACTTGTTGCCAGGGAATGCTATAGCATTTCCATGAAGGGAAAATCACAACCCAGGCAGCAGACGATGGCCATAAAGGATGAAGGCAAGGAGTTCCATGAAGTAAGAACTTATCCTGGGATGGAAGAACCAAAGCAAGCTAGTGGCAGGGGTACCACCCTTACTTATGATATTGATCCACGAATAGGCGAAGATAGATCCGAGCTCCAGGCTATTGAAGAACTCAAAGAAGTAAACATCGATCCCAAAGACGCTTCGAGAATGGTTAAGCTCGGGAAAAATCTTGGCGTTGAGAGAAAGGCGGAATTGGTAAAATTTTTACAAGAAAATCTAGATGTTTTCACCTGGTCTCATGAAGACATTGTAGGGATCAGCCCGAGTGTCATCATGCATACCCTTAACTTGGACAAAAGCATGCCTGCAAAATCCCAGAAACAGAGGCGTCTGGGTACAACTCGAGCTGAGGCACTGGAAGAAGAAGTAGCTCGATTATTAAAATGAAGTTTTATTCGCGAAGCTAAATACCAAATCTGGGTCGCCAATCCTGTCCTGATCCCAAAGCCAAATGGAAAATGGCGGACCTGCATCGATATCTCTGATTTAAACAAAGCCTATCCCAAGGATTGCTTCCCATTGCCAAGGATTGACCAATTGGTGCATGCCACCGCAGGACATGAGCTCGTGTCCTTCATGGATGCGTACTCTGGATATAATTAGACCACTATGAACCCCACGGACCAGGAGCATACTAGCTTTATGACTCCAGCCAACGTTTAATATTATAAAGTCATGCCCTTCGGACTGAAGAACGCTGAGGCTACCTACCAGAGATTGGTCAACAGAATGTTCGCTGATCAGATCGGGAAAAACATGGAAGTGTATGTTGATGATATGCTGGTCAAGTCAAAAACTATCGATAACCATGTTCCCGATCTGAAGGAATGTTTTGAGATCCTAAGGAGGTATAGTATGAGGTTAAACCCCCAGAATTGTACTTTCGGAGTGGCATAAGGAAAATTTCCGGGGTTCATAGTCAATACCAAAGGGATAGAGTGTGGCCCGTGTGGCCACGCATGTAAGGGCACCATCAATAGTCATCGTCTCTTGACCCGTCCGTGTGCCCTTCGGACGCGTACGTGTCTCTTGACGCGGGTCACCGTCTCTTGACCAGTTTGGTGTCCTGCATTTTCTTGACCAATCTATATCAAATAGGTTGCTTTGGGGTCCGTGGGGTATTTTTAGGACGTCAGTCCCGACCTCAATGTTGTGTGACAACATGATCTTATTGACCCTCCACTATTTTCGCCAACATTGTTTTACGTAATTAGCTGGGATAGATTAGTGCTTAATGATAAACCGTAATAAGGAAAATGACACTTAGAAATGATAGAAATGAAATATCAAGAACACTTGTTTCTTTTTACGTAGTTTGGAGGTTAAAATCCCCCTAGTCCACGAGTCTGTATTTTTAAGGGTCCCATCATGAGACGATGACTATACCAGTAAGGATTGGCTACCCTAAGCACCGTCCTTCCCCTAGTCCATGATGCTTAGGTTGCTCTGGGCTAGCCATATTGCCAATCCCATTAAATCCACGTCATGATCGATCAACCTTTAAGGCAGGTACTGTAGAAACGTGAGGCATCGAGATGTCATTTGAAATGGGAAATTGAGCTCAGCCAGTTTGAAATACTATACATACCATGGACTATGATCAAAAGCCAAGCCCTAGCTGAATGCACTGGATTCCAGGAGGAGCTTTTGAGAGAGTCGATACAGGCATTGTGGAGAATCTTCATGGACGGTTCATCTAACAAGAACGGGTCCGGAGCTGGGATCATTTTGATATCTCCAGAAGGGCATTGTTTCCACTCTGCGCTACGGTTCAGGTTCAAGGTGTCCAACAACGAAGCCGAATACGAAGCTTTATTGACCGGGCTTAGAGTGGCGAAGGAGTTGAAGGCCAGGGCCGTCCAATGCTACAGTGATTCCCATCTCGTGGTAAACCAAGTGTTAGGGGAATACCAAGCGCGGGGAACCAAGATGGCGGCTTACCTAGCCAAAGTGAAGGAGCTGTCCGAGTTTGAATATGGCCTAGTCGAGCAGATCCCTCATGAGCAGAACGCCAACACTAATGCTCTAGCGAGACTCGCTACCTCCAAGGAAGCCGAGACCTTAAGCATAGTACCGGTGGAATTTTTGGAAAGTCCAAGCGTGGCAGAAAGTACGATGAAGGTCGAGATGATCGACACGAGACGGACCTGGATGACACCCATAATAGAGTATCTTACAATAGGGAAGTCGCCTGATGAGTGAAAAGACGTGGGAGGATACTCTATCAAGCTCCAAGGTATGCAATCGTGGATGGAACGCTATACCGACGTGGCCATTCCTTACCTCTTCTATGATGTGTTCTGCCAGAGGAGGCCAAAACTATTTTGCAGGAGGTGCATGAAGGTTTCTGTGGGCATCATGCTGGGGGGGGGGGGGGGCAAAGCTTGGCCTTAAAAATATTAAGGCAGGGATATTATTGGCCCACTTTTTCAAAGGATTCCATCTCCTATGTCCGATAGTGTGATAAGTGCCAGCGGTTCGCCACGGTCGCCCAAGATCCACCAGTCGAGCTAAAAATGATCTCATCCCTATGCCCATTCGCGGTATGGGGAATCGATTTAATTGGAGCTCTACCTACGGGAAAAGGAGGAGTAAGTTATGCGGTGGTGGCCATCGATTATTTCACGAAGTGGAGCCCCTGGCAACAATCACCTCAAAAAGAGTCCTCGAATTTGTAGTCAAGAGTATTGTTTGCTGATTCGGGTTGCCAAAGAAGATTGTATCGGATAATGGAACTCAGTTCGATAGCGATCTCTTCACCGAATTCTGTGAGAAGCATGACATTCTTAAGAGTTTCTCTTCAGTAGCCTACCCACAAGCCAATGGGCAGGTCGAGGTCGTGAATAAGACACTCAAAGCAATCCTTAAGAAAAGGTTAGACGAGGGCAAGGGAGTATGGCCTGAGCAGCTCCCGCAGTTACTATGGGCATACCGGACCTCCCACCGAATGTCTACGGGGCACACCCCTTTCTCCCTGACTTTCAAAATTGAGGCCGTCCTTCCCATAAAAACAACGATAACGACGCACAGACTCCAAACCTTCAACCAAGAGTAGAATGATGAATTACTTAGCGCGTCCCTCGACCTAATTGATGAAAAACGAGAGGATTCGCAGCTACAGCTCGCGCATTACCAGCAAAAAATCACTCGTTATTTTAATTCAAAGGTCAGGAGGCGTATCATTGGTTTAGGCGACCTGGTACTCCGAAGGGTCTTTTTGGCCAGCAAGGACCCTATCAAATAGTGGAGGTCGTACATGAGGGAACCTTCAAATTGGCTCGGCTTAATGGAGAAACAGTCCCACGGACTTGGAATGTTATGCCCCTAAAGAATTATTATCAATGATCATACCACCCGTCTATGTAAGGCTTAGTTATAAAAGCCATTTAATTTCTTGTATTTCTTGTATTTTCATACGGTTTCATCTATGTGTTAGTTCAAATGATAGCGTTTGTCCAAAGCAACCAAGAAAGTCCACTTTCTGATTACTTGGGGGGCATAAAACTTGAGAAAGGGATTAGAACTTGGAAGCTAGAGAAATTGATTAACTAGTGTTTTTCCTAAAAAAACGCGAGGTGTCAATAGATCTAGCATGAACTAAGTTTTAAATCATAAAAAACACTGGATATAACCAGGTCCAAAAAATATCCTGGATACAACCAAGTCCGAAATTTGGAAGTTAGTAAAATTGATTAATCAGTGTTTTTTCTAAAAAAACGCAAGGTGTTGATAAACCTAACACGAACTAAGTTTTAATTAAATATCCTGGATACAACCAGGTCTGAAACTTGGAAGTTAGCAAATTTTAAGATCCAGTGGCTTCCTCAGAAGCTTGGGATAACAATAAAACCTAACAAAAACTAAGTTTGGAATATTCAAAATCCCGGATACAACTGGGTCCAAGGCCTGATACTTAACAGGTAGGATATAAATCAACATCTATTTTGGTTACAACCAAAATTAAAGTGTCTATCTCGACCTAAGATTTTGAATGTACAAGTCATGAATGTAAGAAAAAATCAAGGAATAGATAAAAATTAGATACTGGAATTATAAATAAATCGTCTCGAGGAGAATAACCTCGTACTAAGCCAAAAACGGCAAATGTTTAGAAAAACAAAAAATATGTAGATAAACAAAGACAAAAGAAAATTAGGACCCTCTGTTATGATAAATTAAATAATTGATTTTAATTACGCAAGTGCACCTAGTCACACAAGTAATACAATGATAAGTAAATCGTTTCCACAGGGATTGCACAAATAGAAAAATAAGCAAAACAATTACTAAACAACTTATAAGTACTAAAAATCAAATGGGTTGTTTTAAGCTAAACAAAATATTAAAAAGATGGAAATACTGAAATTAAAAAATGAACTAATCAAGAAAATTAAGAGAAATATATGGATTGCAAAATGGACTTGAATTATTGAATTCTCCTATATTAATCATCCTGAACAAATTGCGAACAGATTGCGGCAGCAATATTCTAGCAAAACTCCCAGGTTAACAAGAATTCATTTAAACACCCATAAAACTTTCCCAAATTTTATGACATTAATTCTTCTACCTAATTAAACATATTCCTATGTAAAATCAGATTTAAGAATACAAATCAAAGTTTAATTTTCAAAAGTTACACAAGGCAAATAACATATCCCTATGTAACTTACTAACATAACCTAACCTAGATTATGACTTGTGTCATCCAAGTTCTTCCCATTACATTTAATCTTTCCAGCATTAAACATAATTAAATAACTTGCCATTGCTGGCCAAACAATAACAAGAAATTAATATAAGCACACTTGAATGAACAAAGGAGATTTTACTAAAATAAAGTGCAAGAAATTGATAGACTATAACATAGGGTTCATCAACAATTCAAGCCACCTAAAAATTAGTTCATGGCTGAGTTCATAAACATCAATCCACAATCAAAACAACCAATAATATTTAGATTTAGCAATCACTAAGAAAATGTAAAAATGGAGTTTAGAAATAGAAAGAAAAACAAATTCAAAGTGATGCTTGAGCTAGCTTCTTCCTTCTCCTTCTTCTTGATGATTTTTGGTTCTCCTTGTTTCTTCTTCTGGTTTTTTCCTTTCCCAAAATGGATGTTGGTTTCATATTACGGCTGATGCCTTCTTTTTGTGTATTCTAGGTTTTCTCCTGTTTTTTTCAAAAGTACCATATTGCCCCTTTTTCTCCAAACATATGAATTCTTCCCTTCTCTTTTGTCCTTTTCTCTAATATGTTGACTAATTCTTTCTGCCCTTGCCACCTCAGCCAAAATTTCCAGCTTACCCATTGACTGCCACGTGTTCCATGTGCCCAAAAAGCTGCCTGATCAAAATGCTTCAGCAAAATCTGTTTTGCTGCAGCAAACCTGATAATTCAGCCATCAAAATTTCAATTAAAATAGTTTCACATGCTAGTTCATTCCTTGTGCAAATAGTTATCCATGAAACTACTACCTTTAACCCATTAGCTATTAAAATCTGCAAAAAAAAAAACTTAATTAAGATAATAAAAACACCAAAGTTAGCTACAAAAGCTTAAAATAAACTAACATCACCCATGATTTTTCCACAATTATAAGTTCAAAGGCACATGAAATAACTCTTTATTCAAGAGTTATCACACCCCCAAACTTACGACATTACTCATCCTCAAGTGATGACTCTAAAAAAAAAATACAACTATCAAAAGACACAAAAGGCACAAACTAAACAACAAAAGACAAGGAAACAACAATGACAAAAATACCACAACAATGGACAAACTTTGCTATGCCAATGATAAAAAGGAGAAGGCTCTCGGGAAATTTTATTTTGAAAAAGAGAAACTGAATTTCAATCTTTCGCAAGTTTTAAACCAAATTCTTCAAGAATTAATGTTGCTGCCAAAATATGAATCAAGTGTTTCACACTTTAGTGCATGCATAACTTTTCCTAAATAATTTCAATCACCAAAAATCAAGCTAGACCTTGGTCCTCAAGCTTAAATAATGTCTCCACACTTTACATAGTGATTCCCTCTCCACTAATGTAGCCAAACACCACACTAAAGATCAATAGGACTTTATCAAGCTTGTAATGATAGGCTTGGGTGAAGGTAGGATAAGAGAGATAAATTTTGGCTCAAATCACCCTAAGCACCTCAATCTTTCTAGGACCTAAATACATAAATGCACACATTAATTTCCCCAAAAGAAAACCCCACAACACAATATAAATCTTGCCACTAGCCTTTATTACTAACATACAAACTAAAACAACTTTTCCTTTATTTGAAGAGTACACCCCTAAACTTATTTACAAACATGCATACTTTTTGCTTTCTTTTTTCTATTCTGATTTTTTTTCTTTGCCTTTTTTTTAGATGATTTGATGCAAGGGAGCGCACTCTTTAATATTTTTTTTTGGATATTCTACATTTTTTTTGGAATGAAAATAAACAACTAGATGGCAAGAGAACAAGAAAATTGAGAACACACTCTCCCCCCAAACTTAAAATCAACATTGTCCCCAATGGTGAAAACAAACAAAAGAAGAAAAGGAAAATAGTAACCCAATTTTCTCTTATCCACTCAACTCAACATAACCCCCCAAAATGCACAACAAATAAATCCTATAAAGATCAAGGTGCTAAAAGGGTGTGGTGAAAAGAGGTGATTATATATATGTAAAGCTAGGCTAATGAGTGGCTAAGGAAGAAAAAAAAATGACACTTAAGCTCAATGGGGTGACTAGGGATAAAAATGCATACAAGGTAGGCTTCAAATGCTCAAACGGTCAAAAGATAGCCTAAATCATTTCATTGGTGTGGTATTGTCTAGGATTTCACCTCAAGGAAAATCACTAAGTAATTCTAGAAACTTAAGCTCTCACAAGAAACTAGCTCCTTCTAGGGTCTCAAAATTGTTTAATCAAGCTATGCACATACTAAAAAGAGAAACACTCTCATCAACCAATTGCTAGCAACATTCATACCCAAAGAATTAAGTTTAAAATTTAAGAAAGAAAGACATTCAGCTGCAACTTAGATTGATTATATATATATTTAAGTTTGCAAAGTCATCATCGAGCCCCCTAGTTAAACACTAACAAAAGCAAATAACATCCTCAAAAGAACGACAACACAACAAGACAAAGACAAACTAAAAATAAAACAAAGATAACTATACTAACAAAGTACCTTCCTAGCAACAAAACACAAGGAAAATGACTTAATTTGCGGTGCTCACTACACAAAAATCACCAAAGAAACATAACTAACTACAACACAGAGCATCAGTACACAAAACACAAAATTTATTATCAACACTTGAGACCCAAGTATAACACAACACAACAAAAATTGCCAATAAGTAAGAACTACACCTAAAACAGAGAATACAAAGAAATAGACATAAATAAAATCAAATTGGGGAGTAGAGTTCAGAAATGCTCATTCAACGAATATGCAGGCTCTGCTGAAGGGATGCGCAGCTGGGTCACTTGGTGCTTGGGTGAGGCGCAGCTAAATACAACATAAATCACCAGTACAACAACTAAACCAGGCACCCACACCAAATATCACATACATTGCTTCTTGATGAACATCTGAATAATACAGCTCACAACAATAGGTCACCCCCCAAAATGCCAATAGAACATAGCTCACCCAAACAATATAACAGCCCCCAAAGTGGAAGTTCTAGATCGAGAGAGTGATGGTCGGAGCTGAGCAAAATTTTTGAAACTCACAATGTAGGCAGCCTTTGGACTGACCCGAGGCTTGTAGACGTGACTGACCGAAGGGTTGCTGTGAGCCAATGGGAGGGTTGGTTGCACAAATGAGGCTCAGATGAAGCCAAGGGTCACAGTCGACTGAGTTGGGATGCTCTTGGGGAGACTCACGTGACTTGGGTCGCATGCCATGAGCAGGGGTTGAGGGTAATGGTGAAAATGGGTTAGGGTAAATGGTGAAGATAGAATGAATATTATATACATATATGTATTTTATATATAATAGAAATTTTACTGAAACATATAGCTTAGAGTATATATATACTAATTTTTTTTTTCTTTTTGATACATATTTCTGTGTATGTATATATTTATATATTACATATATAGAGGTAGTAAAATATATTTATTATATTGATTATATATATTTTATAATTTTTTTAATATGTATATAGGTAGTAATATATATAAATAATACTAAATATAGCACAAACATTTTTTTTTTGTATATATATATAATAATACAATATTATATATATATATGCCTCCCAATGAAACCATGACCCAGGATTTTTTCTCTGCCCAAATTGCCATTATTGTGCTTAAACTTTGCTTCAGCAGCTATAATTTGACGTAACTCCCATTTTTTCGGAAATATTTGCAGTCATTTTGCTGAAGCAAAAATCTCGCAAAACTATCAGACTCCAAAATCACTTCCAAAACACCCTGCTACTTGCTTTCTTAACACTTGAAACACGAAAACACACGTAAAGCCACTCCAAAAACATCACGATAAAATAGAATTAAAATTCTAAAAATTAAAACTAACAATAAAAGTAATTAAAAACACTCATATATATATTTATATATATATATATATTTGTCTTTTCCTTTCTTTTATTGGTTGAATTTTTTTTTTCATTGCATTTTTATTCTTTCTTTCTTTGAGTTGCTTTACAAATGAATCCTCCAAAAACCATAGCAACCCAAACTTCATTTTTTTTCTAAGGATCTTTCAAAGAAACCGAGGTTTGGTATTGCTCAACCTCGCTTCCCCCAAACTTTGCTCATTTCCTTGTTACCTTAAATGCTCTTCCCAAATGCTCATCATATAATTCCACTACACCATTAGGAAACACCTTGCTCACTAAGAACCCACCATCACACCTTTATTTTACTAGAGAGTTTGAGAAAAATACTCTATTCCCAACTTCCAACATTTGTGAGGCTTTCTACTATGTTTATTTTTCTTCTTCTTTTTCTTCGGTAGCTTTGGAGAATGAGATGGTTCTTCTTCCTTACTTATCCATGACTCCCCACCTTTCTTAATTTCTTCAAAAGGGACCTTTTTCTTGACTCCATTGCTATACTTTCCATGCATCTTTTCAATTAACTTGAAGTTAGAAGCACTTATGGCCAAACAAGCTTCAACTTCATTAGGAGAGTGTATACGATTAAAAACCTTGAATGTGACTTGTTCATCTTGAACTCGAATGGTGAGCTCTCCTTTTTCAACATCTATCAACGTCCTCCCGGTGGAAAGAAATGGTCTCCCCAAAATGATCGATACATCTTTATCTTACTCATAGTCAAGAATAATGAAATCCGCTGGAAAAATGAACTTGTCAACTTGTACTAGGACGTCTTCAATCTTTCCCTCGGGATGCACCATAGAACGGTTAGCCAATTGCAAGGTGAGTGTAGTTGGCCTTGCTTCTCCAATTCCCAACTTCTTAAAAATGGACATGGGCATCAAATTAATACTAGCTCCCAAATCACAAAGAGCTTTACCAACTTCTCGTCCCCCAATAGAAATTGGAATTGTGAAGCTGCCCGGATCTTTCAATTTAGGAGGAATTTTATTTTTCAATATGGCACTACAACCTTCAGTCAAAGCCACCGTTTCAAATTCTCCAAGCCTCCTCTTCTTAGTTAAAATATCCTTCAAAAACTTCACATAGTTGGGCATTTGCTCCAAAGCTTCCTCCAACGGTATATTTATGTGAAGTTGTTTCAAAACATCTAAAAATCTCCATAATTGACCATCTTGTTGCTGCTTTTGAAAGCGCTAAGGAAATGGTGGAGGTGGCTTGCTTATAGGCTTTCCTATAGCATTTTGCAGAGGAATTGTTGCAGCAATTGCTTCGAGATCAACATTTAAATTTTTTGAATTCACAGCTTTGTCTCCCTTGTCCACACTACTTTGGATTGAAGTGGGCTCGCTGTTTCTAGTACAACTCTCCTCAGTCAATTCCAGATTTTTACCACTCCTCAAGGTAACTGCCTTGCAATGCTCCTTACCATCTTTCCTTGGGCTCTCGGTGTCACTAGGAAAAGTGCCTTGTGGTTTATTCCTTAGCTCATTAGCTAGCGGCCCCATTTGAATTTCTAAGTTCTTCAAGGATGTCGCTTGGCTCTGAATCACAACATCATTCTTGGCCATATATTCTTTCATTAAACTCTCCAAAGAGACACTTGAGGAGGAGGTGGTTGAGCTCTTGGTTGTTGTTGAGAAAACCCCAGTGGATATGTAGGCTTGTTTTGCATTGGTGCTCCGCTTGAACTAGCTCCTTGACCCCCCCATGAGAAGTTTGGATGCTACCTCCACCCCGAATTATAAGAGTTCGAATATGGGTTATTTCGTTTGGCATTTTGATTCCCCACATAACAAACAGAAGTGGGATTCGAAGGACAACTCTCAAATGCGTGCCCATCTCCACAATAAACACAAGATACATCGGCAACTTGCCCCATAGCAGCTGATTGTACCATTCCCCCCAAACTCATATTCTTGAGAAGGTTAGTCATTGAAGAAACTTGAGCAGTCAAAGCTGTCAATGCATCCACTTCAAGTATACCAGCCACTTTTCGACTTGTTGAGGCTCTAACATTGGACCATTGATAATTGTTGCTAGCTATCCTCTCCAAAATCTCATAGGCTTCATTGTAGGACTTAGAGAGAATAGCCCCATTAGCTGAAGCATCTAACACCATAAAAGTGGAAGAATTGAGCCCATTGTAGAAATTTTCCATTTGCATACAATGCGGGATCCCATGGTGTGGACACTTCCTCAATAACTCCTTTAATCTCTCCCAAGATTCACAAAATGATTCATCTTCCAGCTGCTGAAATGACATAATTTCATTGCGAAACTTGACATTTTTGGTAGGAGGAAAGTACTTCATCAAGAATTTTTCAGCCAACTCATTCTATGTAGTCACCGAGTCAGGAGGTAGGGTGTTGAGCCAAGCTCTAGCTCGATCCCTCAAAGAGAAAGGGAATAATTTCAGACTTAGGGCCTCGTCAGTCACTCCTTGTAGCTTGAAAGAATCGCTCACCTCCAAAAATGAACGGAGATGAAGATGAGGATCCTCAGTACGCAACCCACTAAATTCACCCACTGTTTGCAACATTTGGAACATCACGGGCTTTAAATCGAATTGCAGTGCTTGAATTTCAGGCCTAACAGTGCCCGAATTGAGCTCATTAAGCATGGGGGCAGCATACTCCCTTGTGGCTCTCTCTTTATCATCAGCCATAACAATTGTGTTAGTGACATTATTAGCACCCTCAACTCCTTCAACCTCTTCAGCCATATTAAGGAGATTTTGAGCTTGTTGTTCCCTTAGTCTTCTTCTAATTGTTCTTTCAATTTCAGGGTCAATAGGAGCTAGTTCAATGTCTTCTTGCTTGTTCATATAGTAAATCACCTGAGGAAACACAAGAGCAAGCAAACAAAGCCAGTTCAACAAAGAATAAAATAAAAATAAAAATAAATTGCAAGTAATTGATATTACTAAAATTTCTAATTCCAATCTCCGGCAACGGTGCCAAAAACTTGTTGTGATAAATTGAATAATTGATTTTAATTACGCAAGTGCACGTAGTCACACAAGTAATACAATGATAAGTAAATCGTCTCCACAGGGATTGCAAAAATGCAATAATAAGCAAAACAATTACTAAACAACTTATATAAGTACTAAAAATCAAATGGTTTGTTTTAGGCTAAACAAAATATTAAAAAGATGGAAATACTAAAATTAAAAATTGAACTGAACAAGAAAATTGAGAGAAATATATGGATTGCAAAATGTACTTGAATTATTGAATTCCTCTATATTAATCATCCTGAACAAATTGCGGACAAATTGCGGCAGCAACATTCTAGCAAAACTCCCAGGTTAACAAGAATTTATTTAAACACCCATAAAACTTTCCCAAATTTTATAACATTAATTCTTCTACCTAATTAAACATATTCCTATGAAAAATTAGATTTAAGAATGCAAATCAAAGTTTAATTCTCAAAAGTTACACAAGGCAAATAACATATCCCTATGTTACTTACTAACATAACCTAACCTAGATTATGACTTGTGTCATCCAAGTTCTTCCCATTACATTAAATCTTTCCAACATTAAACATAATTAAATAACTTGCCATTGCTGGCCAAACAACAACAAGAAATTAATATAAGCACACTTGAATGAACAAAGGAGATTTTACTAAAATAAATTGCAAGAAATTGATAGACAATAACATAGGGTTCATCAACAATTCAAGCCACCTAAAAATTAGTTCATGGCTGAGTTCATAAACATCAATCCACAATCAAAACAGCCCATAATATTCAAATTTAGCAATCACTAAGAAAATGTAAAAATGGAATTTAGAAATAGAAAGAAAAACAAATCCAAAGTGATGCTTGAGCTAGCTTCTTCCTTCTCCTTCTTCTTGTTGATTTTTAGTTCTCCTTGTTTCTTCTTCTGGTTTTTTGCTTTCCCAAAATGGTTGTTGGTTTCTGTTATACCCAAAAATTGGAGATCAATGACGTGGCAATAGAGGTGACAAATGGCAGTACATGGTCTGTAAAAGACACATTAAATAGTCAATAAATATATTGACTCCTCAGAGTTGTGATAAAGTGACCCGGTAGATTGACGAAGAGTTTGGACTGCTTGAAAGATGTCATAACCAAGCCAAGTGCATCCTAGGAGGCTAAGGAGAATGCATCCTAGGAGGTTAAGGAGAATGCATCCTAGGAGAGCTAAGGAGAGTGCATCCTAGGAGGCTAAGGAGAATGCATCCTAGGAGGCTAAGGAGAATGCATCCTCGGAGAGCTAAGGAGAGTGCATCCTAGGAGAGCTAAGGAGAGTGCATCCGAGGAGAACTCAAGAGAGTGGTCCTAGGAGACCCCAAGAGGGTGGTCCTAGGAGACCCCAAGAGGGTGGTCCTAGGAGACCCCAAGGATTTGGTCCGAGGAGAAACATGTCATGCTAGAGGAGAGTGCCATGTTAGAGGAGAGAAGTGCACGTCCGACCAACAAATGTTTGTCCTACCACCATGCACATGTTCGACCAGCACTTGCATGGGTGGTCAGTAGGAGGTGGATCAACTAGCTAGAGGAGACTAAGTCAAGATTCCCAGAAAGAGCTTCAACAAGATATGCGGGAATCTCTCACTCTTCCCACAAATGGGGGGTTTGTTACATTTTGAATTTTGAATGTTTCTTTGTAATTTAAATGTAATATATATAATAAAATATCCCAATTCTAGGGGATACCGTATGTATGACCTTAAGCCTATAAATAGAGGGCTTATGGGATGAGAGAAGGGCTTCTTCTGCTTCTTCTTTCTAGAGAGAGAAAATTTGGGTCTGAGTATTCTAGAGAGAGAAAGTGCTGGTATTTGAGAGAATTCTTGTATTTTTGCAATCTGTACTGAAGAAACTCAGTTGGCTCAGTCCATCTGATCTTGAGTACAGATCTATAAATCACAACTCTAAGTGGATTAGGCTATTACCGACAATCGGGGCTGAACTACTATAAAATCTCTTGTGTTATTTACTTTTCCTGTTTAAACCGTCTGTGTCGTTTTTATTTCTCTTGAAGGTTTGTCGTATTTGACGTTCTCACGTCGTTGGCTAAAAACACAGTCAACAGTTTCATATTACGGCTGGTGCCTTCTTTTTGTGTATTCTAGGTTTTCTCCTTTTTTTTTTTTTTCAAAAGTACCATATTGCCCCTTTTTCCCCAAAAACATGAATTCCTCCCTTCTCTTTTTTCCTTTTCTCTAATATGTTGACTAATTCTTTCTGCCATTGCCACCTCAGCCAAAATTTCTAGCTTACCCATTGACTGCTACGTGTTCCATGTGCCCAAAAGCTGCCTGCTCAAATTGCTTCAGCAAAATCTGTTTTGCTGCAGCAAACCTGATAATTCAGCAATCAAAATTTCAATTAAAATAGTTTCACATGCTAGTTCATTCCTTGTGCAAATAGTTATCCATGAAACTACTACCTTTGACCCATTAGCTATTAAAATCTACAAAAATAATTAAACTTAATTAAGATAATAAAAACACCAAAGTTAGCTACAAAAGCTTAAAATAAACTAAAATCACCCATGATTTTTCCATAATTATAAGTTCAAAAGCACATAATATAACTCTTTATTCAAGAGTTATCACCCTCCAGGGCACTCTGAAGACGTCACCTCCTCGATCTCCTGCTCGCCAGCGGTGGAGGCCTCTCCGGTCTCGGATGGCGGCTCTTGTTGTAGCCGAGCCTTGAACTTCTCGAGGTTAGGATCCCACACATCAGAGGCCAGGAAGGAGAAGTTGCCATCCTGGTTGAAGGCCCAGTAATGATAGAGCATACTCTCCATGGAGGAGATCGAGGCCACCTTTTCCTCCTTAGTGGCAGCCTCAGCCTCCAGCTGTTTCGCCTTGGCCTCCGCGAGCTCAGCTTGAAGGGCAGCCAAAGAAACCTTTGCAACCTGCTCGCCCTCTTGAGCCACCGTTAAGGCAGCCTTTGCATTCTGCTCGCCCTCCAGTATCAAGAATAAGACAATGAAATGATTGTTGTGAACTAAGCAGACCCTGAAGTGTCAGCAGGATTGTGGTGCAAGCGGGGGATTAACGAAAGTATGGCTATTAGACAGGATTTTGTGGAACAAGATTGTTACTCTCGTAATAAGGTTATCGAGGAGTAAAGTAAAGGCGTTGGACCTTGGGAATTATGGTTAGAAGTACGAGGTTTACCATCTGATGTGTTTGAATAAATTTCGAGGACGAAATTATTATAAGGAGGGGATAGTTGTAACGACCCAAAAATTACTAATAAGGCTTAAGGGCCTTGATTAGTGTATCGGGAGGACACAATTGGAAGTTATGTGAATTAATGTTGAAAATGCATGATTATGTGACTAGCATGCTTATATGATTATTTGGATATATGTGATGCTTGATTATGTGTATTATTATGCATGTAGGCCCTGATTAGGTTATAAGGGCATATTTGTAGTTTTGGCCCGTTGAGGGCATAAATGTAGATATTTGTGATAAATTGTTGAGACCACATTATTATGTGGATATATCTGCAACTTGTGATTCAAGGCGATCCTAGTGAGCGGTTTAGCAGAGAAGTCACGATGGGGATTTATACCCGGCTCGGGGTGAGTCTGGGGGTATTTCTGGGAATTTGAGAAGTATATTGGAGATTATTTGATATTGAGAAATATAATTGGTGATTAGTTAGGTATCGGGAAGTAAGCGGTAAATATTAAAGACACTCGAGGAATTAGCGGGAATTGGGAGTAATGACCAAAATACCCTTTAGAGTGATTTAAAGGTTTTGTTATTATTGGGAGGGCAATATGGTCATTCGGCTTACTAAGGGATAGGTTATATTCTGCTTTATGGCTTTATTGGAAGTTGTAGAAAGACTCAGAAGCTAAAGGAAAAGAAAAGAGGAAGGAAGGAAAGAAAAACAGAACACTTGGAGGTACCACTTTCTATCTCTCAGTTGGGTCATCTCTTCACCATTTCTAGAGGAATTTGAAGCTGTAAATTTTGAGGGAGTCACAGCTGGGCTTTGGAACCCTTATCATTGAAGAAGTTGTAGATGGTTAGCTGGGGTTAACCATCAAGTTAAGGTAAGGCTTAAAGAGTTTAGTCTGAGTTTTTCTGGTTTTTCTGGTTTTGATGAGTTGTGTTTGAATTGAGTTTTGGGTGGGAATTCTAGGGAGTTAAGCTTGAAGAATTGAGGAGCTAAAGGCTAGAGGGATACTAAGGGTAACTCAAGATCGAATTCCCCATTTGAGGTAAGAAATTCTGAGCTTGAACACTTGAATTTCTGGGCTGTTCTAGTTTTCTGGTTGAGTTCTTGAGTCTTGGAGTCAAATCTTGTTTTCTTTGTTTAAAGGTGCATGTGGCTAAGTTTTGGGTTGCTGGGCCATTTGGATGAGGTGTAGTGGTTGGTAGGCTTGCTTTGAAGTATAGATGAGGTTTGGAAGGGTTCCAAGGGGTTTTGGTTCGAGAAAATCGAAGAAGGAAAAAATAGGGTGTTGCTGGTCTGTGACTAGCGTTGTAGTGCTAGCCTTAGGGCGCTACATCGCTAGGCTTGGGCGTCTGGGACCCTGAAGGCTCTGTTTGTAGCAATGTAGCGCCCACTTTAGGGTGCTGTAGCACTACCCTGTTCCCAGAAAAGGGTTTTTGGGTTATTTCTTAGAGTTTTTGCCCGGGGGTTCGGGGTTTGATTCCACCACCCCGTTTGGTGGAATTAGGGCTTCCCGAGGGCTCGGGATTGGTCCCAAGGCTAGGTTTTGGATTTGATGATTGGTAATGATTCTGATCTATGGCTGTGACTAGGTGTACGCTAGGGCTCAGACGGGATCGTGCTTGAGGATCAAATTGAACAAAGCTAGCGAAATCTAAAGGTAAGAAAATTGCACCCGGTTATGTGATTGTTTTGGGACTAAGTGCTCCCTATATCTATATAATGTCATAGATGGTATTATGCCATGGGACATGTGATAAACGACCTAAGAGTGCCGTAATCAATATTTGCACACAGGGCGCGGCTCGGCCACTAGTAGCTGAGCATAGCTTAATATTCATTGAGCTCGGTTTAAGCGGGCCGGAGTCAGTGGGATAAACAGAGGGTGCGGCCTAAGGGCATTAGCCCTGATTATCATATGTGATTTGATTATTGATAAGGAATGATGTACTTAGTGTCGAATACTTGATTAATGTGATTATCTGGAATGTTGAGTATATGAGTATACTGTATGAGTTGTTTGGTTGTTTATTTGATGATTATGCTCTGTTAATGTGTTTTCTTGCTTGGCCTCGGCTCACGGGTGCTACGTGGTGCAGGTAAAGGCAAGGGCAAAGTGGGCCAGTCCTGAGTTGGAGAGCTTTGAGGCTGAATGTACATTGTCAGCTGATCAGCCGCCACGGCCGAGGAGTGATACAGGACGGGGAGAACCTAAATGTCTGTTTTGCCCTTAGAGTGGCTAGTAGCTGTACTTTTGTTCTAAATTTTATAAACTGTCTTTTAACTTTACTACTTTTGGGATCCCATGTAAAAATGTTTAGTTATAAGAAATGAAACTTTTGAGACCGAAATCTTTTAACCTTAGTACAACTTTAGTTATTATAACACGTTTCCAACTAAATGACTTGATTAGCAAGTCTCACACATTTGTAAACACACAGTGTGACGGTCTTGGCTATCCAGGGCGTTACATAACACGAACTAAGTTTCTACCGAACACATCATAAAATATGAGAAAAAGATTGAAGAACAAGTAAAACTTGGAATAACTAAAATTAATATATATAAATTGTCTCGAGGAGAATAACCTCGTATTCAGTATTTACAAACAAAAGTAAATAAAAGTGAAAATACAAAAAAAAAATTCTAGGCTCCTCCAGGCTGCTTTGAAGACGTCACCTCCTCAGTCTTCTGCTCGCCCATAGCAGAAGTCTCCCTGGTCTCAGTCGGCGCCTGCAGCTCCTATTGCAGCCGAACTTTGAACTTCTCGAGGTAGTGCCCCCATGCGCTCTATTCGCTCTGTTGAGAGGCGGTGAGAGCAGCTTGGGCCGCAGTCAGCTCGGCCTTGAGTTCTTCGTTCCTGGCCCTGGTCCGAGATATGCTATGGTGTTGGGCCAAGACTGCCTACAAAAAGCAAAGAAACAGTTAGGCACATACCAGAAAAATAAAATTCATATAATAAAAGCAAGGTCAGGGAAAATGCTTACTGTGAGGTTCATCCCCAAGGAAAACTCCATGACATTCTCCGGGCTCCTCTCCTCAATCGCCCTTAGGTTGTGGGGCTTGGCCTTGTAAAAATGCTCTACCGAGTAGTTCTCCATCTCATAAACAGTTCCCCGAAAAGTGTCTGGAATCAGCTCCAGATCCTGGGGTTGATGGGGATGCGAACAGTGGCGACAGGGACCACTAGAGCTTAAGGACCAACTGGTGCTACCAGTTCCCGAGCAAGAGGTGGAGGAAGGCAAGGAAGGGGCGCAGTCGGACCTTTTCCCAGGGCTGCGGCGGGCGGAGCTCCTGAGCCCGAGCCTTTCCCCTTAGCTGGGGATTGGGAGGCAGTCGCAGTCGGGGGCGGCGTTTTCTTTGAAGTAGGCCGAAGCCTCTTGAAAAGGGGGCCCTCGCTGGACCTCCCTTCTTGGAACATCAAGCAGATGTCAGGTTCCCCTCTTTGTGTCTTCTCCTCGCCTAAAAAAAGAATGGGAAATGCGTTAAGAATGCATGCACGTTCTTCAACAATATAATAATAATAATATTAATAATAAATACATACGAAGTAGCAAAAATCCTACCTCCGAGCTAGAGGAAGAGTCTATTTCCACGACCTCTGGCCTCGGAGCTGCTACAGGGGAAAGAGAATCTAAATCAACCACTTCTTGGATTAGGGGAGGTTCCAGGCTAGGCTCTACCTCGG
Organism: Humulus lupulus; assembly: GCF_963169125.1. Classification (NCBI taxonomy): domain Eukaryota; kingdom Viridiplantae; phylum Streptophyta; class Magnoliopsida; order Rosales; family Cannabaceae; genus Humulus; species Humulus lupulus. Next base: position 243,533,817 of record NC_084795.1, on the reverse strand, counting down.
GACTGGATGGTTGAAGTAATGGTACTCGCAGTTTGAAATCCATTCAACATAAAGAATTGATCTTTGAAGTCGTTGGGATGGCTGGGAAGCGAGTTAGGTAGTAGAACCCATCGCCTCGTCCCCTTTGATTCGGGTTGGCCTTGAGGCAGAAGAAGTAGAGGATGTCTGCCAGGGTAGGGACCTCCCACTCGTGCTTCAGAAAAAGATACCTTAGCCTCGCCAGCAGATGATAGGAATTCGGAGAAAGTTGAAATGGTGCCAACTTCACGTAATTGAGAAAGTCGGGAAAATACTGATCTAGGGGGAGGAAGGCCCCAGCCCTAAGATTCTCATTGCTCTAGGCCACGAAGTCTTCCTCGAGGGGTGCGCAACTCCTCTCACCCTCAAAGGGAGGTCAGGCAATAAGGACGCCGGTCCCAACCTCGATGTTATGGGACAACATTATCTTATTGACCCTCCCTTGGGTTGTGATCTTCCAAGCTATCCTCTCAGCCTCAAAGAAGGCATCAGGTCCCACTTCGATCTCCTTCTCCACCGTGGGACCGAACTTGGGGATGGGAGACTGCGCAATGATCTCCTTCCCTCTGCTGAATTGCTGGGACGACAAGCCGGCCGCGCTTTTCTTAGACACATTCCTTTTGGGCCCCATATGATCGCCTAACGAACAAGAATAATGAAAAACTTACTAGGCGACCTAAAAGCTATGAAAGGACAAACAGCGCGAGAAGAACAAGGGTTTTTCATGCACGAGCTAAGGTAATCTCAGCCCGCGGTGTGAGGCCAAGCGCTGCCATGGCCACGCACCCAACTTTCCAACGGATCCCTGATATTCAGGGATCCTTGTGTCAAGAGGGTCAGGTTATTACTTGCCTTAGGGGAGAGGTTTTGAGAGAAAAACCACCTAGGAAGTGTGACCCCTAAGCTACCCAGTTTTACAACCTAAAAACCTCTCATCTTCCATATCCCGAATGGGTATTTCCTAAAATTACCCAGAAACATTATCTAGAAATATTACCTAGTTGTGAACATCACAATCCTAGACATGTTTTGGGTCTACTCAATATTCCTAGAATCAGAACTTATGCTCCAAAAGCCAGTCAGAAACAACCTACTGTTTACAACTATGAGATGTAGGTTTGCATAACAAAGAAAAAGGGAAATCAAAACATACAACAAGTTGGAAACTTACAATGTATTTTCCAAACGAAGGTTGCTGATAGCATGGAAGTAGGAGTCCTGGAAGATTCCTTAAGGCTGGACTTCTGAAAGGTTCTTGTGGCAAGAATATGGGGATTTTTGAGATTATAAGCAGAAGAAGAAGAAGAAGAAGAAGAAGAAGAAGAAGAAGAAGAAGAAGAAGAAGAAGAAGAAGAAGAAGAGCTTTTTAAATTTCGAAAGGGATAAAATAAAGGAAAATTTCGAATGAAGGGTGATAAGTACTGAAAACTACCAGCCTTATTTATACATAAGAGGCATGAGGAAACGAGGACCGTCCGATTAAATTAATGCGAGATACGAGGGTCATAACTCAAAAGACGAAACAGCGGCAAAAAGGTGGCCAAGCCATTTAATACTATCCTCGAAACCCGAACAGACGCCAATCATGGAGTTCCACGTGTCCGATACTTTAGTAACGCACAGGGTCTGGATATTCGAAAAGGAAGTTTAAAAGCCCCCACCGTGAAAGACGAAAGTGATGTCATAGATCACGGGCAAGGTCTTGGGGGGCAAATGTACGCCCTGAGTATCAGCACGTACCTTGTTGAGGTAGCTTGGGAGAAGAGAACTATTAAAGAGCCATAACCTAGGTGTCACGTGTTCACCGTTCATCCAGAGAAATTTGGTACGATCCCCTAAACAAATAGCTCGAGCTGGCGGATCGTTTAGATGTTTATCACTTGGAACCATTGTCAACATGGCATCAAAAGACACGAGCTAGCACTACATTAAGCTCGTGGTACATCAGAGGCCTGACATATCCCAGGATCTTTATAAAGTCAACCACGCAATATAAACGTGCGTATAACAGACATCACGTGTCTGTTTTATTCCCGAATTCCTGGATACGCAATATAAACGTGCTTGATCAAACATCCCACACCTGATTTAGGCCATGCGGCCCATTATCCATTTTTACCTACTGATTAGACCACACTTCAGTGTAAGGTTTAGATATTTGTTATACCCAGATTTCGAGCCATGTTAATTATGACCTCGAAAGTTGGATTCGCAAATGAGTGGACTCATAAGGTTGGAAGCAAGCTCCAAGATCATATGCCGAGCTTGTAGGATATGGACGATCTCGAGTATGGTGACCCCGAAGAGTTCATGAACTCGAAAGATAGCTCCGGGTACACATTCATCTTCGGAGGAAACTTCGAAGATGGGTTCCCGAGCTCAGCGCGCGTACGATCTCGAATAGGTTGAGTGACCTCGGAAGATGTCTTCATGTCGAAAGGTGACAGGAAACCTGGGAAACTAAAGCCTTAGAGATACGTGATAACCACCTTGGATATCTACAAGTATTATAAATATGAGATGTAATCCTCATTTATTGATGTAAATCCCCAAGAATCGTGGGATATTATTTGGTCAGTTATGCGTTTCCTGGTCTTCAGGGGCGTTTCCTTTTATATCTGATTATAGGCATTTAAAGCCATTTATTTTATTCACAAAAGAGTAACTATCCAAAATATGTGGGAAAGTATTCTGCATCCTTCTCTATAAATAGAGAAGCCATGCACCATTGTAAAGGACCGAAATTCTGATCCTTGAGAGAAAACTCTGCAGAATTCATGCTAAAGAATTTTCAGAGATAATCTTAAGATTAATAACAGAGACTCGTGGACTAGGCAGATTTAACTGCTGAACCACGTAAAAATTGCGTGTTTGATTTGTTTTATTTCATTAAGCCATTGTCATTCATTGTTTACGTGCTCTTCTTTCACTGTTTGACGAAAAATGGCGTCAACAGTTTGGTGCTTTCATTGAGAGCCTTAAGCATTCATCCCTGAGAGATTCATGGCTGCAAACAATCAGAACACTCCTGAAGAAAATTACCCAAGGCGTCCCGGAAAACAACCAATGGAGAACCCGGATGTTGATGAGAGAAGTGGGTCCTCTGATTCCCGGGGACCACCTCCACAACCAAGGGATGAGGACATGTACTACAATCCAGAGCGTTATGTTCCTATTGTAGAACTGGAAAACCGGCAATTGAAACAGCTGTTGGCAGAAGCCAACAAACGGAATGAGGAGCTGGCTAGGATGGCCGCAGAAGCGCAGGTGGCTCAGCCCCCGCCTCCACGCGAAAACCAAGTCCCTCCTCCGAGGGACGTGCATGTTCCTCCCCGGAGGCCCCGTGGACGTCCACGAAAAGATGCTGCCACAAGGAGGCCGACTCAACCTCCGGCACCAGCAGAGCCATCTGCTCCTCCTAGGCCCCAGAGGAGTACCCGAGCTCGGGTCCCGCCTAATCCACCTGTGGAAGTGCCTGCAGGAACTGAGAATAACCGAACTCTTGCCGAGGCTCGGACTCAGGTTCCTGGTAGTGCACCGAACGCGACTGACCCATCTCGGGCAAATTCTGGACCCTCTAGGCCGAGGCAAGGGCGGCAGCCACCGTCGCCTATACGGTTCCCTCCGTCTCCCATAAGATATCCTTCACCTCCCCGCAGAAACGCTCAACCTGTTCGAGATCAGGATCAAGGGTGTACGAGGGATAGACAAGGACACAGGGAGACTTTCCAGGAGCGGAGAGGCGCACAATCTGAGAAAAGTTAGACGTCCCGGTCTCGCACTGCGGAGACGAGGCGACACGGGAAGAACCCATCGCGAAATGACCGATCAATGAGTTTCACCAGTGACGAGTCCGGAGAGACCAGGTCCATCAGTAAACACGACCAAGGTCGTAAAAATACTGGAAGCCGCAAGAATCGTCCTGACCTGCGAAATCATCTGAATCAGAGTAGGGGGAAGGGAGATCAGACAAATCCGGACCTAAGGAATCACCTAAATGGGCGTAGAGATCCCTCACGGAGACGCGAGCCTGGAATCATGATCAATGACTGTCAATTCCAGACAACACCACCTGCGGACCCAGTCCAAGAAAGGATCGATCAGCTCGAAAAAGCCTTTAGGCTTTTAAAGAATGAATGAGTGAATGGTCGATATGAGGACTCTGACGAGGAGCTCGAGCCGTCTGCTCCGCATATTTCTAACACTCAATTTCCTCAAGGGTTCTGGATTCCTCACATCCCAGCGTTTGAAGGAAAAACCGACCCATGCAGTCACCTGAGTACATTCAACACTATTATGAGAGCTAGTAACGTGGGTTACGAGCTCAGGTGCATGTTGTTTCCAACATCATTGGTCGGACCTGCCAAGAGTTGGTTCGAAAAGTACAAGAGACACTCGATAACTTCATGGGATCAGTTGTCTAGAGACTTCAAGAAGCAGTTCCGAGCTATGATGGGAGTCAGACCAGAGGCATCCACTTTGACCAACGTCCGGCAACAGCCAGGCGAAACACTGAAAAGCTATCTGACAAGATTTAATCTGGAGGTCACCCGAGCTCGAGATGTGGATGACAGTGGGCACCTAATGGCTATCCGAGCTGGTGTTTTACCCGGAAGTGCCCTTTGGGATGACATGCAAGGGAAACCGGTGAGGTCAATAACCGAGTTTAACAGACGGGCGCAGAGATTTGTCAATGTAGAGGAGGTGAGGTCAACGCTCAAGGGGACCTCGCAGACCGAAACTACAACGATAAACATCAACTCCGCCTCAACCTCGGCTGACCCAGCAGCTCCACAGCCTACCTCGGAGAATCCCTCCAAGAGGAAAAAGAGCGAGGGAAATAACCCCGAGGCTGAAGGAGGAAAGAAAAAGAAAGGAGAAAGGTATTTCTCCGTATATAAAGTGCACACCAAGCTCAACGAGTCTCGGGAAAACATATACCTGGCTAATGAAAACCAGGTCCCCTTCAGGCGTCCGGACCCAATGAGAAATAAAAAATCCAAGAGGGATTCCAGCAAGTATTGCCGATTCCACAGAGACACCGGACACACAACTGATGAATGTCGACAGCTGAAGGACGAGATTGAAGGGTTGATCTCGAGAGGTTATTTCCGGCAGTATGTCAAAAACCAGAGTACTGGACAGACTACTGCGAGCCAGAGAGTAGCCGCGCCTTCGACGGCACAAAATAATAACTCCCGATCTCGGGAAGAAGACAGGCCCCCGCCAATAGATGGAGAGGACGTAATAACCATCTCGGGAGGGCCTCATCTCGCAGGAGGGGGCAGAAATGCTCAAAAGAGATACGTTAACGAGCTGAAGACAGGGGACGGGTCTCCTTATGAACCCGAACCTAGGGCACCAAAAAGCCAAAGGGTTGAAACACAACCGATAACCTTCACTGAGGAGGACGCTTCCCATGTTCAGTTCCCTCATCATGATCCATTGGTTATTACTCTTCAGCTTGCCAACAAGAGAGTCCGCCGAGTTCTCATAGACAATGGGAGCTCAGTCAACATTCTTTATAAAGCGACCCTCGAAAAAATGGGACTCTCCCTTCGCGACCTGAAGGCATGTGCAACTACTTTGTACGGCTTTTCAGGAGAAGGGACTGCCTGTATGGGATCCATTGAACTCCCTGTGACCTTGGGAGACTATCCAGTCTCGGTGACCAAGATAATGGAGTTCGTGGTGGTAGATTTACCATCTGCCTACAATGTACTGCTTGGGAGACCCGCTCTGGTCGGGCTGGGGGCAGTGTCATCTGTGAGGCACCTGGCCCTTAAGTTCCCAACCCCAAGCGGGGTCGGGACATTAAAAGGAGATCAATTGGTAGGAAGGGAGTGCTATAGCATTTCTTTGAGGGGAAAGAAACAAACGAGCGCTCAAGCACTCGTTATCATACAAAATAAAGATGGAACGGTTTTAGAAATTGACGAGGAAATCGATCCAAGGATTGAGGAGAAAGTTGACCTCGAACCATTGGAAGAGCTCGAAGAAGTTCAGCTCGATGAAGCTGTTCCCTTGAAGAAGGTGAAGGTCAGAAAACACCTCCAAGACGAAGCAAAATAGCAATTAATTTGCTTTCTGGAGAAAAACCAGGATGTCTTCGCATGCTCACACTCAGACATGGTGGGGATAAGCCCGAATGTTGCGAGCCACGCATTAAACATAGACAAAAGCTTTCCCCCGAAGCAACAAAAGCGAAGACAGCTGGACGAGGACAGAAAGAAAGCATTAAAGGAGGAAGTTGACAGGTTAAAAGCAAACCATTTCATTAGGGATGCCTTTTACCCTGACTGGGTAGCCAATCCAGTGTTGGTCCCAAAGCCCAATGGGACGTGGAGAACCTGTATTGACTACTCGGATCTCAACAAAGCTTGCCCAAAAGACTGTTTTCCGCTGCCAAGAATTGATTAGCTCGTGGATGCCACGGCGGGGCATGGCTTGATGTCATTCATGGATGCATATTCTGGATATAACCAGATTCCCATGCATGCCCCCGACCAAGAACATACGAGCTTCATCACAGATAAAGGGCTATACTGTTATAATGTTATGCCGTTTGGGCTCAAGAACGCTGGAGCTACGTATCAGCGGCTCGTAAACATGATGTTTTCAGAGCAAATAGGGAACAACATGGAAGTTTATGTTGATGACATGCTTGTAAAGTCTCAACTTCACAAGAACCATGTTGATGACCTCAAAGAGTGCTTTGGCGTGCTCAGAAAATACAACATGAAGCTAAATCCTCAGAAGTGCACTTTTGGGGTATCTTCGGGAAAATTTATGGGTTTCATTGTCAACTCTCGTGGAATCGAGGCTAATCCCAACAAAATAAAGGCCCTGATTGATATGCCTTCTCCTCGGAAGCATAAAGATGTCCAAAGCTTGACTGGCAGGATGGCCGCCCTGAGCAGATTCATCTCGAAGTCAACGGATCGTGGCCTTCCATTCTTCAACTTATTGAGAGGAAGTAAGAAGTTTGAATGGACAGAAGAGTGCGAGCTAGCCTTTCAGGAGCTCAAAAGATACCTCGCTGAACCACCCATCCTGTCAAAACCCGAAACGGGAGAAGTATTGTACCTATACCTCTCAACCACCGAACACGCGATAAGCGCGGTGCTCATTCGAGAGGAAGAGAGGGTGCAGAAACCCGTCTATTACATCAGTAAGAGATTACTGGGGGCAGAGTCAAGATATCCATTGATGGAAAAACTCGCCCTCAGTTTAATCCACTCATCTCGCAAGCTCCGCCCCTACTTTCAGGCACATCCCATCCATGTACTGACAGATCAACCACTTAGGCAAGTCCTGTCTAAACCAGAGGCGTCAGGTCGACTCCTTAAATGGGCTATTGAGCTCGGACAATTCGAGATCACCTACCATCCAAGAACGACCATTAAGGCACAAGCCTTGGCAGACTTTATAGTGGAGTGCACTGGTATAGCCGACGACGAGGTAATAACCACGGCCCACGAGCTGTGGAAACTTTACGTCGACGGCTCGTCAAATGAAAATGGAGCGGGGGTAGGAGTTATTCTGATCACTCCTGCAGGGAGTAAATTTCACTCTGCTTTAAGATTTGTCTTTAAAGCATCTAATAATGAAGCTGAGTACGAGGCTCTACTCGCGGGACTACGAATAGCAAAAGAGCTCAAGGCCAAAGCTATACATTGCTACAGCGACTCCCAGCTCGTGGTTAATCAAATCTTGGGAGAGTACCAGGCTCGTGGCACAAGAATGGCAGCATATCTGGAGAAGGAAAAATCCGCATTGGAGTATTTCGAGTTTTATGCAATCGAACAGGTTCCCCGAGAACAAAACTCAAATGCAGATGCCTTAGCTCGACTCGCCACTTCCGCCGAAAATGAAGAGCTGAATGTTGTACCCGTAGAACACCTATCAGCACCCAGCATTACTGAGCCAGACGAGGAAGATGTGTGTATGATTGAAACAGAACCGACCTGGATGAGTCCAATAGTTGATTATCTCGAAAATGGAATTCTTCCAAAAGATCGGAACCAGGCTCGAAAATTGATGTATCAACTTCCTCGTTACACCATTTTGGACGGAAAGCTATACAGAAGAGGATATTCCATGCCGCTGCTTAGGTGTGTAACCCCTCCCAAAGCAAAGAAGATCATTGAAGAAATTCATGAAGGGTTCTGCGGAGACCACACCGGGGGGCATAGCCTGTCCAAGAAGATCATACGTCAAGGATATTTCTGGCCAACCATTAGAACAGACTCTTTTGAGTATGTGAAGAAATGCGACAAATGCCAGAGATTCGCCACGATACCCCGAGCTCCACCATCCGAACTGACCATGTTGACATCCCCATGGCCTTTCGCAGTATGGGGCATCGACCTCATAGGCTCTCTCCCAACTGGAAAAGGCGGAGTGAAATATGCTGTAGTCGTCGTTGATTACTTTACGAAATGGACGGAGGCTGAACCATTGGCAACTATAACTTTGAAAAAGATCCTTGATTTTGTGGTAAAGAACATCGTATGCCGATACGGAGTACTGAGAAAGATTGTATCCGATAACGGAACCCAGTTCGATTGCGACTTATTCACCAACTTTTGTGAAAAGAACGGCATAATAAAGAGTTTTTCATCAGTGGCTCACCCTCAAGCGAATGGTCAGATCGAAGCCGTTAACAAAACTCTCAAGAGCTCTCTAAAGAAAAAGTTGGAGGAGGCAAAGGGAAGATGGCCCGAGGAATTGCCTCAAGTCCTTTGGGGATATAGGACCACAGCTCGGACATCAACAGGACATACTCCGTTCTCTCTAGCGTACGGCTGCGAGGCAATGTTGCCCATCGAGGTCGAAATCCTGACGATCCGAACTCAGATTTACGATCAAAGTTCCAATCACACTCAGCTCGAAGAAACCCTAGATTTGATTGATGAAAAAAGAGAAGAGGCTCAGCTGAGAAATGCTGCTTACCAGCAACGAACTACATGATATTTCAATAAGAGGGTTCGAGATCGAAAGTTCGGAATGGGAGATCTGGTATTAAGACGCGTATTCTTGGCAACCCGAGATCCAGCAGCTGGAGTGCTCGGGCCGAACTGGGAAGGACCATACCAGATAGAGTCAGTCATCCGACCTGGTGTGTACAAACTTGTGAGATTGGATGGGAGCCTGATACCGTGAGCATGGAATGGCGAACACCTTAGACCTTACTATCAATAGTGTAGGAAGTGTTGCCTGTAACCATGAATTTCTATCTGTACTAGTTTGTTTGTTTGTTTTTGAATTTCATCAAATAAAAGGTCTATTTTGTTCCATATGTAATTTCTTTTTATTTTTGCAATCTCTCTTAATTTAATAACCTATGGTCACACTCATAGGATATTAAGGGGGGCATCATTGGTATATATACCGTCAGATTAAAAAATAAAAAATATATATTTATATGAAGTATTTGGAGATAACCAAGTACGCGAGCCTAGATAACTGAGTTATCAAAAACATATGAAGTATTTGGATATAACCAAATACGCGAGCTTAGATAGTTCGGACAAAACCGAACTACCAAAAACCTAAAACGTTTGGAGTTAACCAGATGTGCAAACTTAACAGGTCTGGAACAAACCAGCTAAAAAATTGATCGATGATAAGTAGGAGCCTAAACCTATCACGAGACAAGTCGAGATCGAGGCTGGAATATCTTAAGAGAAAAATAGTTTCAAACTCTTAACCTCAGAACAAAAACTGAGGATGAGGAAAAGTGACTAAACAAAAAAAGATATAACCAGATCATTCACATTACATACCATATAAGTACTTTTGAGTTCATGGTTAAAGTAATGTCCGACCTTGATAAGTAACGAGGTCGGAAGTGGATAATTCGAATAAACTATGCATGAATGCATCGAATTTCGAGCCTAAATCCAAACTATGTTTGTATGAATAAATAAACATAACCGGTTCATCAATATAAAAATATGCAAAATATTTCGAGCCAAGAAATGTAAAGCATATAAAAGAATGGTAAAAGAAATTGTATCAGCCCCGTGGGCATATATTAAAATAATTACATAAATAAGGGGACGCAGCCCCGATAACTGATCTCCCCGAGGTCAGATTCAAGGAAGAGGAGTCTCCTTGGCCTTCTCAGCATCAGTGGCATCGGACCCCCCAGGACGACTAGCATGACTATCCTCCGGAGCTTCCTCCGAAACGGTGCCTGGAGCAACCTTCTCCTTCTCGAGCTGCTCAGCCTTCTCCTTCTCAAGCTGTTCAGCCTCTTCCTTCTCGAGCCGAGCATTCCATTGTTCAAGAAGCGGCGCCTCGTGGGGACCTAAGAAGCTGGTGTCCAGCTCTTCGTTATAAGCCCACATCCGGTACATGGCTGAGTCGACCGCCTTTTCCTTCTTTTCTTTGTACTCGGCAAGAAGGCGAGTTTTGGCATCCTCTATGATGTCGAAGGTGGCGGCCTTATCCTCTTCGAGCTTCTTATTGGTCTCCCGAAGCTGGGTGTTATCTTTCTTTTGCTCCTCGAGTTCAGCTCTCAGCTTTCCGAGCTCCTTGGCCATGTCCTCACGCTCCTTCACCACTGCCTCGAGCTTAGCATTCGCCGCCTTCAGATCGTCGTTCGCTCTAAGGTGGAGGTCCTTCGCCTCTTGAGCATGAGTCCTGCTCGAATGGATCTCGTTGTTCAGCTCGTAATTGAGCTGGGCAGTGAAGGCAAGAGCCTGAAAAAAGGAAGAAACCACCATTAGCCTCAGGTCAGTATGAATGTAAGCAAAAGGAACATAGAAGAATACTTACCGCAGCAGTGTGCTCGATACTCTTGTCGTAAAGAACAGTGCGGTCTCGGGTGTCGGTTAAGCACTGCCACTGGGGAGCTTCGAAACTGCCATAGCTTTGGCCGATCCGGGACATGACATCCGAGATCAGCGTAGATCCGTGAGGTCCAGCAGCGTTGTCCACCACATATGAGTCCATATGGGTGGAGATTGTTAGCTTCTGAATTCGAGAAGCAGAAGGTCTTCTGGAAAGTTGAGCAGAAGACGTTTCGCCCACCACAGGAGGTTGGGACTCAACAATGGCAGGGGCACCAACCAGCGAAATCGGTGCAACCGCAGAGACGACGGCCTGCGAGGATGGCATTGTCGTGGAGGCGCTGGCCTGGACATTCGACGCAGCAACATAGCTCGAAACCGGTGGGGCAAGGGGGGGTGTCTTCTTGGATCTCTTGGAGCCTTTGCCCGGCTGGCCGGTCTTCAGTGACCCCGCCCTAGGGCGTTTGCTCCTCTTGGCGCCTGCATTGTCGATAAGGGTGTCAAGGTCGGAGTCCATCTCTCCTGCACAAGTCACAACGCAATGGGTCAGTAAAAGAGAAGTGTACACCAAGTTATTTCAGTATCACAGACATATAGAGTGATGATAGAAGAAACCTAACTGGAACTCTCCCCCGAGCTCGAGCTTGGGGACCATGAAATTCCCCCGTCTTCAGAGGAGGCGGGGGGAGTGCCTTCCCTATAAGTAGGTGATAACCTCGAGAGGTCCCTATAATCATTGGTCCCGTACTGCACAACTATCCCATTCCACACCTCGTCTGTGGTGTACATGGTGTCGTATTTCCCGAGCCCACTATCAAACCTATGGACACAGTCATCTACCCAACTCCATATGTAGAAGTGGTATCTATCCTGTGGGCACGAGACTAACCTATTGGGCCTGTGTTTTAGTAAAGTGGGGGACCACATTCGCGAAGTAGGAAGGGTTTTACCTTCATCTGAGTCCGAGCTCGAGGCTTCATCGTTAGCTTCATTCCCAGAACGCAGACTTCTCAAGCGAACTGGGAGTGATGTTTTCCATTCTCTCCTCGGAGGGAGGGCGCTTGTGGGCAGTGGCACCTCCTCCCAGTGTTCATCTTTTTTACTGGACCAGTCAAAGGTTGACTGGCCCCCTCCCAACAACCCGCAAGCTCGGAGCTTGTCCTCGTGTAATAGATACGAGAGAGATCTCCTGCCATAAGGGAGTCGGAGCAAGGCTTCTCTGTGCCTCGTCATCGCTTCAGTAGGGGTGGGACGCTTAAAATTAGCTGAAAAGCGAAGCACATTTCAACTAAATATGGATTTAAGAACTAAAGTCTCGTGCTCAGGAATAAAAGTAACGAGAATACTTACGAATCTGCCTGAACGAATAATGTTGAGACGGGGACAGACCATCTGTCCAAAAGAAGGCTCTCTTGAAATCAGGCGGGTGGTTGGGAAGGTCCCCAAAAACCTTCGTCTCCTTGGGGTAGCTCGAGAGGTAGTAAAAGCCATCCCCTCCCCGAGCTTGGGAGGGGTTACTTTTTAAACAAAAGAGATATAAAATCTCTTGAGGTGAAGGTCCTTCCCACCCCAGCTCGTGGTACAAGGACCTCAGGGCAGACAGCACCCTGTACGAATTGGTGTTGAGTTGGAACGGTGCCAACCCTACGAAATCAGTAAAGTCTTTGAAAAAAGACTTCAAGGGCAGCAAAGCTCCTGCCCTCATGTGCTCCTGGCTCCATGCCGCGTATCTCACTGTGGCGTCGCGGCCGCCAGGAGCGAAACAGCTCCGTTCATGGCTGGTCGGAACTCGACACTTAAAGGCGTCTAACGAGCTAAGGCCATGGAAGGCCAAATTTTCAGATACTTGGTTGGTTGTGGTAACCGTGCTCCGGTAGAGCTCGGCCTCGAACATCTCCTTCCTCGGCTGCGAAGATGAAGTTTCCCCCATTAATGAAAACTGGAGTTCCCCTGGATGATACGCAACAGTGACTTTTAGCGCAGGGTCGAGGGGAATAGGCCTAGGTCCTGAATTGGGCTCCGGATAGATGGCCTCCCGAAGAACTCTTCTCTTCCCCTCGATGACTTCGTCTATCTGGCGGCGGTAGTGAGCTCGAATGTCTTCTTGCTCGCGTGCAAGCTCATATTCTCTTATCCGACGTTGGTTCTGGGCAAAGAGCGATTCCGGGCTCGGAGATTTCGGCTCGTAAGGGACTGCCAGCAATGACCCCCACCGTCTTTCCAGATTCTGTGACATCTAGCGAGAAAGAAAAAATGGTGAGGGCCATGCATGCAAGAGTCACGAGCTCGATGGAATGAGCTCGGAGATTTAGGAACGAGACTAAATACTAAGACCCTTATTGAGGAGTCAGGGGCGTGTATTCCACGAAAAAGAAAAGGAGTGGATAATTTTTTGAAAATCTCGAAATTCAAGGGAAAGAAGAGTGGCGGTTACCAGGAAAAGTGTTTTTGGGTTTCGTGCATTTGTCAAAGCCCATGTTTTTATCCGAAAACTTAATGTACAAGAAACGCTGCCTAAGAGTTTCAAAACCAAGAAAATGGGAACCACACTCAAACGTCAAAACTGGGTATAAACCAGAGACGAACATCCAGAATGAAAGTCTAGAAAGCATAAAAGCCAATCGGATCAAAACCTCCTATCGTATCATGCTAAGAACGTAAACTAGCACACACAGCAAGAACATTTTAAATGGAGAACAAAAATGGCATACTTACACAGTAATGGCGATTGCAGAGAGATCGTCGATTGAAGAAGAGGTTGCAGGAAAGAACTCACTGACTCGAACAGACCAGGATTCCTTTGCTTCTTTGGTCGAGAAAACATGCACAAAATAGGAACTTTGCAAAGAGGTCTCTGAGTTTGTTTTTCTTTTTTGCTTATGGCGAATGAAGGTAAAAGTGAAGAAGAAGATGAAGAGTGGGGTCTTGTATATATAAGTGGGGAAAAAGAATTAATCAGGAGCGTCGAATGAAATCCTCACTAGATCGAACGGATGGGGATCAATGACAAGAAGGTGCCGAAAAGTTGTCAGACGGACAATCGTGGGCGTGTTTCCAAGGCACTCAAGTACCAAAAGTGAGCAATACCCAGCTGACGCGTGTCCATTTTCAAAGGTGTGACGGTACAGTTCTCAAGAAAAGTAGTTCAAAAGTTTCCTTCTCTTAGGATTCGAACAAATACTTTTGAGGGGGCAAAATGTTATACCCAGATTTCGAGCCATGTTAATTATGACCTCGAAAGTTGGATTCGCAAATGAGTGGACTCATAAGGTTGGAAGCAAGCTCCAGGATCATATGCCGAGCTTGTAGGATATGGACGATCTCGAGTATGGTGACCCCGAAGAGTTCATGAACTCGAAAGATAGCTCCGGGAACACATTCATCTTCAAAGGCAACTTCAAAGATGGGTTCCCGAGCTCAGCGCGCGTACAATCTCGAACAGGTTGAGTGACCTCGGAAGATGTCTTCAGCTCGAAAGGTGACAGGAAACCTGGGAAACTAAAGCCTTAGAGATACGTGATAACCACCTTGGATATCTACAAGTATTATAAATATGAGATGTAATCCTCATTTATTGATGTAAATCCCCAAGAATCGTGGGATATTATTTGGTCAGTTATGCGTTTCCTGGTCTTCAGGGGCGTTTCCTTTTATATCTGATTATAGGCATTTAAAGTCATTTATTTTATTCACAAAAGAGTAACTACCCAAAATATGTTGGATAGTATTCTGCATCCTTCTCTATAAATAGAGAAGCCATGCACCATTGTAAAGGACCGAAATTCTGATCCTTGAGAGAAAACTCTGCAGAATTCATGCTAAAGAATTTTCAGAGATAATCTTAAGATTAATAACAGAGACTCGTGGACTAGGCAGATTTAACTGCTGAACCACGTAAAAATCGCGTGTTTGATTTGTTTTATTTCATTCAGCCATTGTCATTCATTGTTTACGTGCTCTTCTTTCACTGTTTGACGAAAAACGGCGTCAACAATATTAATCATCAGTGTCACAGAGATGGCGTGAGGGATAAAGGAATCACGGGATGACCCCAATGCCTACTCAGAGATCATTCTCCTATAAATACCAAGACCCTGGGTAGTGCAAAGGGTGGGATTCTTCTTGTAAGGCAAATACTCTGTAAAAATAGCAAGAAAAGAGAAACAATAATAATATTGACTCATGGACTAGGGGGATTTTAACCTCCGAACCACGTAAAAAGGAGTGATCACTTTTCTTCTCTTGATAATTCATTGCCAGCATCCTTGAGTATTATCATTTTCTTATTATGGTTTACCATTAAGCACTAATCCATCCTAGTTATTCATATAATTCACTGTTGGCGAAAAATTGCGTCAACAATATATTTAAATATAAAAAAGTTATTAATATATAAAATTTAAAATTAATAAACTTTTATTTATTATTTTCTAAAAATAATTTTATAGCTGCTAATAATATTATTAGTTTTAGTAATATTTTACGTAACACGTCATGATTAGAAAGTTTACCGATCACTATAATATTACTTTTCCAACTCATTAAATTATAATTCATCATACATATTACAACTTCATGCACTACAAGAAACTAGGGTTTTTGCAACGATCAATTTTGTCGCAAATACCCCAATAATTTGCCGTAAAAAAGTCATTGTAAATACCATTATTTGCGGCGAAAAAAATGTCCGCCGCAAATATCCTCCTTATTTGCAGCGAAAAAACCGCTACAAATATCAATAAATTTGCAACAAATAATTCTGAATTTTGTCGTAATTGACCCTTATTTACATTGAAAATTTAAAATAATTCACTACAAATAGTCCTATTATTCGCCGCAAATAATGACTGATGTGTCTTTCCTGACTCTTATCTGCAACGAAAAATTCGCTGCAAATACAATATATTTTCGCGGCAAACAGTGTAACAGAAATAAAAAAATAAAAAAAATTCAAATTTAATATATAATAAAATCTAAAATCAGAATTGTAGTCTCCATTAATTGATAAGAAAATAGACCATACGATATAATATTAATAATTTTCTTAATAGTATTAAAACAAATAAACACTACTATTTATATAACTATATAATTTATCCTAAGTTGATCGCATCATCATCGTCTAAGTCATCTGGAAACTGAATGACTGGGGGCGGTGGATATCGTGGTAGAGATGCTGACGAAAACACGTCATTTCTAAATGTAGATTGAGGCAGGATTGGCGGGGGAACATGTGTAGGCGCGTCATCTCCGAACATATGTGGAGGCAGCAGTGGAGCTTGTGAAGGTGCAGCCGCATACATCTACCGCCATTGAGTTACTTCATTTGATCTCATTGTTTGAGGTTGTAATGTCCTCCTAATCCAGAACCGTTACATTGTGTACTTAAAAATTGTGTCAGATTTGCTAACCAAATCATTTGGTTTAAAATGTGTAACTAAGGCTAATGTCAAGGGTTAGGGTTAAAAATTTTGGTCAAAATAATCGTTGACTTTTATATAAAAAGTTTCGTACAAACATGGGATCCCAAAACAACCAGCTTTTAAAAAGGCGAATATTCATCAAAATTACATTCTGCCGGCCTAAGCGGCAAAAACAAGGTTATAACCCTAGTTCCTCTGAGATGTCCCCAGCCGTGGTGGTCGAATAGTCGCATATGTACATGTCACTACCGAAACTCTCCAACTCATGGTTGGTCAAGCTTTCCTTTTCCCTTACCTACACCGTAAAGCACCCGTGAGTGAAGGCTCGACAAGAAAACTCAACGAGTGCATAAACATAAAATATAAACTTCTAGATACTTATCTAGCACGTCCAGCAGTAATAACCTGCACATAATGTCATTCAGTTACAAACAAGTGGTCATTGGACCAATTTGGGGTCGCTGCCCTAAATAATTGACCATAGAGTCAATCCCGAGGCCCTATGCCCAAGCTACATGACCATAGAATCACTTGGGGCCTTTGCCCTTAGCCTTGAGTAACTAGCAGTAGAGCTAGTTCAACGTACCTAGCGCTTTAATGTATCATTGACCATAGGGTCAACCAACGTAATAACACGTTGCTGGCTCAGGCCTAAGCCTTTCGGCCAGCGCACAATGCGCTATTGCCGTCTTTGACTAATGAGTCAAGCCCTGATCAAGAAATACAGACCACAATACAAAAATTGATATGAATAAGCATATCCCAACAGAATAAGCACGTATGCATGTTAATCACATAACACCATCTAATAACCATTCTTGCGATACTAGTCATACTTATATAACAGGGCCTCATGCCCTAACCACGGAATGCATACAATAATAATAAAGCACTTAAGCAGACATCAACCAACATATGAAGCATTAGCTTAAATATAAATGTTCTTGGGGGTCCAAGCCCTAATCATGATAATTGATAACAGTCGGGCCAAGCCCTACTCAAACATAATACGTATTGGGCACAATTTTATTACCTCAGGTCTGAGTAAGCGTAAATAAGAATAACCCTCAAGCAAGATCCCGGTTCCGAGCCCCTAGCGGTAACCTAGTCACAACCATAATATAGAATTCCATCAACAACGATCGAATAAAGGCTTTCAGATCGAGTCCTAGCCTCCGGGGCCTCGAGTTCCACTAAATTGAGTAGTTGAATTGATCCCGAGCCCTAAGAAAAAGGTTCCCTTTTAAAACAAACTCCCAAGGCCAAAATGCCCAGGCGGGCCGCGACCTGGCCCTGTGGGTCGCAGTGCGCCCCTCCTATAAGCAACCTCCTCCCCTCTATCAAGGGGCATGGGCCGCGACTTGCCCTAATGGGTCGCGGCACGCCCCCCAGGCAGAGGCTTCCCCAAGGCCCTGGGCTCAAGCTAAGTCGAGACTTCACAAGAACACAGCCGCGACTTGGCCCCTCGAGCCCAGGAATTCATCCATTTTCAGCAGCCAAATCCACTCCATACTAACCCAAATTCACTCCAACGCTATAATTCAATTACCACAATAGTTCTGACATGTTCCCAGCAACAAAACCCAATAAAAATTCAGTCCTAAAACTCATTAATTCACCAATTCAATTAATGAGCTAGATGGTTCAAGAACACCTCAAGAACACACTAAAACAGCCATGGAAACACAAAATTTCAATGGTAAAAACATGGTCTGGAGCATACCTCCACTGATTATTAATCTCGCAAACTACAACAAAATTAATCCCCGAAGTTTAAGCTTCAATTTTCAGATTTCTAGCCCAAAAATTCCTTAGTTCCTCAATGGTTTGCTTGGGAAAGCTTTGAGAGAACAAAAGTGAAAGAGAAGGAGAGAGAATCAGAGCTTCTAAGTGTATCTTTCTTTTTTTTTTCCTTAGGCTTAAATGACTTAAGCTAATCCTGAGGCTCGGGGTACCGAAAACGTCCCCGAGGGAAAAATGGTCAAATTCCCCAATACTCCCTCCTAAACTCACTAATTTAAAATATATCTCCAATTATTCATTTCCCAAACCCGATAACCCAATTAAATGCCTAATACCTAAAATATCCCTCAACTCACCCCGAGTCGGGTATTGAGCCCAGTTGTGACTTTCCCGCTAACTTGCTCCCTAGGATCGCCTCGTGCTGAGTAACCCACATAATAATGTGGTCTCTCACATATATGCACATAGATATATAATTATGCCCGCAACAAGCCAAATTATCATAATTGCCCTTCTAATAAGAAGAAAGCCCACATGCATATTTAATATCTTTAAACATGCAGAACTACTCATATCATCACATAATTATAATTAAATACAACAAATAAGCACGTAATTCCATATATTGCCATTCTGGCCCCCTAATCAAGGCGCTAAGCCTCATTAGGAAATTTCGGGATGTTACAGAGGTGGTGGGCAGGATTCAGGAGGAAGGCGCTGAGATAGGAACTCAATGTCTGCTTTGTATTGTCTCAGCAAGTTAGCTATCACCTGTCCCATCATGTTATTATTATCATTGGACTGAGCAGACTGGGTATAAGATGACGAATGCGCTCGAACTTGAGATTGACTGTTGGAGGCCTTTTTCCCCTTTAATGTGAGACCAACTTCTCGTTCATGCTTGAGACGTTCACCCAACACTTTTCTCATGATCATCCTTTCGTCAATCGTGCTTCCTTCATCAGAAATAGAAGACGGGACTTGCTGGCTCTGTGCTTCAAAATCTTTGTACATCATTTCCTATTTTTATATAAAAATATCTGTAATACATCCAAATCATAGTATTTTAAGGTCAAACAATAAGATAATTCTTACATAGTCTGTTCTCGCTTGCTCATTGGATAATTCTTCTTTCTCCTTGCGGGTGTGGAATTGCTTCTAGCTTTCAATGTAACCTGGTACATCCTAGATTCTGGTTTGGCCTTAACACAAAGAAACAACTTATTAGATAAATAATTTATTAATAAAGAAATTTTTTATTTTTTTTGTTACTTACTCTATCATGACAGGCCACCACGAACGACTTCGGTCCTTGAGTAAAAGGATACTTCATCACATCCCTATTGCCCTAATTCTTTTCAGCCCATTTAATTGATTTCTCATCAAACTATAAGTCAATGCATTGTTTCCAATCTTCAGCATTAACACCACTGCAGGGGTTGTTGAGGACCCGCTCTAAGTTCTTATCATCACCATAAACATTCTTGAAGTGTGCCTTCCTATTCGTTTTCCTATCACGATATTTGATGCCAGCATCATCATCTATAGCCTCAATAATATGATCATAGTTCGACTGCCCTGCTATATCAAAATAATGCTACATTTTGAAAATAAAAAATATTAGTAAAATGGCATACCTCCAAAACACATATTACTTATAAATATATTTGATTTATTTAGCTTTACAGTGGTATAAAGCAACTGTTTGTATTGATCAGGCACTGATTTTCAATTCAGAAAATATGGTGGTAATTTGTTAGTCACAGTGTTCCCGACTAAATGTGTGAACCATGTTCCATGCTTACCCAATGGCTTATAAGTGTCTGGGTAAAAAGTTATTGGAAGTGGTTTCCCAACTTTGCGCCTTGCCTTTTTCAGTTCCTGGCCCATTCCTCCTCCACGCCCTTTACGCGGAGTTGTATTATTTATTTGTAGAACAAAATAAAAACATTGATAAATAATAATAAAAAAAACCATTTACTTAATGTTTTAAAATTAAAAAAGACTAAATTTCATTACCCGACTGACAAGATGAAGGGATCCTAGTAGGATCAAGGGGGATCACCACCTGCATCTTCACCATGAGAGCGTGCGACATATGCTAACAACTTTATAACAAAAATATTTATTGAAATATGACAAAATTAGTTAGTGTTAATGTGAGACAGGCATTGGCTTCATAAAAAGAGACATTATTATTTCTAAACATAACGTTTTGTTACATGTATGAAAACAAAATTCTACTACATAGAGTAATCACTATCATCACTACTTGAAGCTACATTAATGGAATTCAAATTATCACTATTGTCATCAATAATGTCTCCAAGATGTTCTTCCTCATCATTTGCTCCTCCTTCTTCATCATCATAATCATCCTCATCATCATCATTAATAAAACCTTCATCGTCACTATCATGGTCTTGTTGATTAGTAGTAGAAGAACGAGACACAAAATCAACATGTTGAGTTGGTTCATTAGACTGTTGCACAATCAACTCTCCCAAATCGACAGTTAGGATGAAATTTGATGAGTTCTCATCATGGACAACATCAATATCACTGATGAATTCATTAGCCTCTAAAATATCCGGGCGATGGAACCGTGAGTTTAGGCATTTCACACATGGACATCTAATATTTATGTCACAGTTTTTGTGTTGTTTCGCCAAATTCATAAAGACTTGGACACCGTTCCAATACTCATCACTATTACGATTTCTCAAAAACGTCCAACTCTTATTAATCGTTGTCTATGATACACGAATAGATCATAACTAAATATCGTTAAACTACGTGTGTGTGTGTGTGTGTACACCCTATAATCCACATTTTCACTCCATTTCTATAAGGGTATGAACCTATCCCATTCAGGTTTACTGTGTACAGATAGTGTGATTTATACTCTTAATATTGTTCCATATTGGTACAAATTTTGGCAACACCTCCCCATAGTTATCATAAGTGGGAAACTAAAACTAAATATGCTCACTTACAAGAAAAAATATGGAGACACATACCCAAACTATCCATGCAGATAAAAAAAGTCCTGGATGATTCGGAGAGGTATATTTAAGAGTCCTTAATGACTCAGCCTCTCAGAACGAGTCTAAGGTATTTAGTGATTACAAATAATTAAAAAAAATTATCACTATAAGATAATAGTTGTTCTATTCTATATTTGGTAATAAAATTTTACTACCAAAGAAAAGCAAGACAAATAAAAAATGGTCTAATGATGTCGATCTTATGATTTATTAAGTTTTATGACATTTATGAATTAGTTATAACAAAAAAAATGGTCCTATCATCAAATAAAAGCAAAACAAATATAAAAAATGTATTATGTTTTCTTTTAATTTTATGATATATAATTATTATTTTTTTGATAGTCCAAATTTACTACCTATAGTTTAATTTTGTTACTTATTTTATTTGTTAAAGTTTAATTATATATTGATTATAAAATAAATTAGTTTTGTATTAATTTATGTGACATTGTATAAAGTTATAATAATAGTTTTTTTTAATAAAAATGTTTAGAGATAATTTTATTTGTTAATGTTAAATTTTATTGTTATCCAAAAAACAGGCATGGATGACATGGCAGACGTTTCGTACACGTGGCTGACATCTGGCAGAAGGCTTGTTCGACCAGAAAGATTTCTATGGGGCGACGCTCAATCGTTATATACGACCGGCTTGGTCATATACTCGTTATATTTGGAGAAAATTTTATGCAGTTATGATCATATCCGAAATTGTCTCCCATGATTTCCTGAGTATCTGATTATTTCGGAAATAATATCTGTAACAAATTAATGTAATCTTCCTTGAGCCTATAAATAGAGAAAAATGGCTCAAGGAAGGGACTTTTGGCTTTCTAATTACTGAAGATTAGAGATTTACGAGTGAATTAGAGCTACACATTCGATATACTGTTTTGTTCTTCAGAGGTTGGTGAAACTCATTGAACCCTAGTTCTTTGATCACTCCTTTGAATCCTATATCAATAATAGCTCAAGTGGACGTAGGTTATTACCAGTTTCTGGGGCCGAACCACTATAAATCCTTGTGTGCTTTACTGTTTTCGTCATTATATTCATTCTAGCATATCTGTCCACATCAAGCATTTTTGACTCCGTGTCAGTTGACCAAAATCAGGGTCAACATTCTGGTGCTTTCATTGAGAGCTTGATATAATATTGTTGAAGTATCAATGGTGAAAACAACAAAGAAGACTGGACATGCGGCTAGCGCTGCACCATCTCAACCGCCTCCTCCTCCAAACGTGACTGAAGATGAGCCACATTTGGAATTCGATGAGGAAGAACTGGATTCCGAGACACTGAGGAATACCCTGGGAGTATTGCAGGATGAACTGGCCAATCTGAGGGCCAGCCAGGAAAGTGCTGCTGAGATTATGGCGCGGCAGCAATAAGAAATTGAGCGACAGCGCCACGAATTAAGTGAAAGACAGGTAGAGATGGACCGTCGCCAGAGGGAGGCCATGGCAGCCCTCGAAGCAGCCTTACAGTTGGCTAGGAATCAGGGTGTACCTACCTCATAGCCTGATCAACCTACAAATTGGCCACCCCAAAGGGGTCCTAATCCTAGCCCGCCGATCCAGCTCTCGAGCCCCCAAAGGCCTGAGCAGCCACCGATGCCTCAGGAAGATGTCCCATTGAGGGATCCTGAAGCGCAGCCTCCATCCCAGGCTGGTCGCGGTAATCCCCCGTAGTCAAGGCAGAATAGGGCCGGGCAGCAGCCCCGTAATCCTAGACGCCATAGGGGCGAAGAGCCGAACCCACCGAGCAGAGGGCAACGTCCTTATGGTAATAGAAGGAACTCGGAGATAGGCTCTGCGGTCCGGGGCCCCCCACGGCATGACAATGCATGGGGACCCACTGACCAACACAGGCCACCCTCTAACGCTTGGGACGTTCCAGCCCGAGGAGGCAACCGAGGGAACAGTCAATCCCACCATGGACAGTCGAGGTTCAGAGATGGCCATGGTTATAATGAGGCTGACTCAGGCAGAGGAAATGTCGGTCAGAGAAATGGAGAGAGAGGTGGGGGTAGAATCCCACCACCTAGGGAAGACCAACCCGAGAGACGTGATGCTAGGGGCAGCCCAGACAAAATAACGTCTTCAACCGGCTCGGTGCTAGCGAGCAGCGGTGAAGAGACGAGAATTTAAGAGACGTACTCAACGATCGCCGGGAACGGCACGACGAGTACGTTCCCCCAACACCAGAGGCCCCGTCGATTCCCGAAGCCGTGCAGGCCCAAATAGACGCCCTGAACCAAGTAGCACAATAGCTGGTCGGGGGAAGGACATCTCACATCGAGTACGATAGGAGAAGAGGCACTCCTTTTGTTCAAAGGATAGCTATGGCAGAAACTCCTAGCAAGTTTAAGATGCCTACGCTTCCAAACTTTGATGGGTATGGTGACCCGGTATCTCATGTCAACAAGTTTGAGATACAAATGGACATTCAGAAAGTGTCCGAAGACGCTCGGTGTAGGATCTTTCCTGCAACACTTTCTGATGCTGCACAGGAGTGGTTTTTCAAATTCCCTCCTGCAAGTATTGTTTCTTGGGAGATGTTCGTAAAATAATTTTACGGACAATTTTATTCGGGTTGTGTGCACCCAACTGAGGCAAATTAGCTGGTCGAGATATGCCAGCAAGAGGGAGAGCCACTGAAGGATTATGTCCAGCGCTTCATGCGAGCAGCGGCTGGAGCCAAAACAGGGGGTGACGAGGGCAAGATGATGGCCCTAACTGCGGGAGTTAGGCGCCGCATGCCTTTGTGGAGTAGCCTCAGAAAGCATGGAGTCAAGACTACTCAAGAGTTTTTGGATCGAGCTGATCGTTACATCAAGCTCGAAGATGCCATCGCTAGTGAAGATAAACCCCTAGGCAAGGATAAGGGGACTGTCGAGCCCGCCAAAGCTGCCAATGGGTCGAAACCCAATGGCAACGACAAAGGCAACGGGAATGGCAATGGCAATGGCAAGAACGGGGTGAAACGACCACATATTGAGCCTACCACCTCTGACAATAAACGAGCCAAGGGTAATCGTTATGAACCTCGGTTCACTAACTACACCGCCATTATTGAGTCTCGGGGAGAGGTGTATCAGGCCACGAGTTCTAGTGTGTCTTACAAAAATCCTTCTCCCATTCGAAAAGATATTTCGAAGAGAGACACTACCAAGTTCTGTCGTTATCATTACGACTACGGACATGATACAAATGAATGTAACCAGCTGAAGGATGAAATCGAGTTCCTTATTAGACAAGGACACTTGAGAAGATATGTACGGGCCTCAGGAAATTCCCAACAAGAGGCTCAAGGTGGCAGCGAGCATGTGCCTGCACGCCAACGCTCGCCGCCTTTGCAGCCTGACCCCGTAGCTGGCACTTTACTCACCATCTGCGGAGGCCCGCACCTCGCGGGAAGCAGTGGAAAGGCGAGGGAACGATATGCTCGGGCCCTACGTCATGACTAGGACATCGAGATGATGACTGTGGAGGACAGGGCATCAAAGAAGGCTTGGTCAGAGGATGGTGAGGTAACCTTCTCTGATAGCGACGCCCAGCATGTCCGGTTCCCACATTCTGATCCGCTGGTCGTGGACATTCAAATCGCCAACATGATGGTGAAAAGAGTACTAGTTGATACAGGAAGTTCAGTAAACATCCTGTACAAATCTTCGCTGGAACACATGAAGTTGTCCGTCAAGGACTTGGAGCCCTGCAACCAAACAATTTATGGCTTCTTAGGCGAGGGACTCGCCCCAGCAGGGTCAATCAGACTTCCAGTCACAGCAGGTACAGTGCCTGCTACTAGGACATTGCTTGCTACTTTTATAGTAGTCGATTGTCCTTCGGTGTACAATGCTGTCATTGGAAGGCCCATACTGGTTGATCTTCGGGCCGTCACCTCAGTATGGCACTTGGCCATGAAATTCCCGACAGACGCAGGGGTAGGACGCGTGTTGGGAAATCAGAGAGAAGCAAGGGAGTGCTACAATGCCTCAGTTACAAAGGCGAAGAAAGGAACGTCGAAGGGCACTCCCCCAGATAGGTTGCAAATGGCTATTGATACACAAGCCCAATTCGGTGATGGAGTCACCAAATAGGGTGTTGCCCAAAGTGAGGATAGGGATTTAGATCCTCGCTTTGGGGATTTTGAGGAAGATGTTGGACCCGTCGAGGACCTGGAAGAGGTCCAACTTGACGAAAAAGACCCGACTAGAGTTGTGAAGGTCGGGAAAAACTTAGAAGCAACCACGAAGCATGCACTGGTGGAATTTTTGCGAAAGAACTAGGAAGTCTTTTCCTGGTCACACAAAGACATGGCTGGGATAGATCCTGTAGTTATCAGTCATGTCCTGAACGTTGACAAGATTTTTCCACCCGTGCAACAGAAAAGAAGGCTGCTCGATAAGGATAGATCGAAAGCCTTAAAAGAGGAAGAAAAAAAAATAAAAGAAGAATGAGTTCATCAGGGTGGCTTTTTATCCGTTGTGGGTCTCTAATCCAGTACTGGTTCCCAAGCCTAACAGCAAATGGCGAACCTGTGTGGATTTCACAGACCTTAATAAAGCCTGCCCAAAGGATTGCTTCCCACTCCCAAGGATCGACCAGCTGGTCGATGCAACTGCACGGCATGAGATCCTCTCCTTCATGGATGCATACTCAGGATACAATCAGATCAGTATGCATCCCTCTGACGAGGATCACACCAGCTTTCGGACCGATACGGGGTTATACTGTTATAAAGTAATGCCCTTCGAACTGAAAAACGCTGGTGCGACTTACCAGCGATTGGTCAACCACATGTTTAAGGAGTTGATCAGAGTAAACATGGAGGTGTACGTGGACGACATGCTGGTAAAGTCAAAAAAGGCAGAAGGACATGTGAAGGATTTACAGGAGTGTTTTGATGTGTTGAACAAGTACCAGATGAAATTAAATCCTCTCAAATGTTCCTTCGGAGTAGGATCAGGGAAATTTTTGGGGCTCATTGTTAATTCAAGAGGAATCGAGGCAAACCCCAACAAGATAAAAGCCCTGATCGATATGAAATCGCCAATGAAAATCAAGGATGTGCAAAGTTTAACTGGAAGAATTGTTGCACTAAGTAGATTCATTTGCAAGTCGACGGATAAATGTGTCCCTTTCTTCAATCTACTTAGAGGCAACAAGAAATTCGAATGGACAGGAGACTGCGAGCAGGCTTTCCAGGCCTTAAAGGCCCACATGGCACAGCCTCCTATTTTATCAAAACCCATGGACGGAGAAACTTTGTTCATTTACCTGGCGATCACCGAATTTGCTGCTAGTGCGGTACTAGTACGAGAAGAAGAAGGCGTACAAAAGGCGGTTTACTATGTAAGCAAGAGGTTAATCGGGGCAGGGTTGAGGTATCCTCCCATCGAAAGATTAGCCTATTTCTTAATCTTGGCCTCAAGGAAGTTACGTCCTTACTTCCAAGCCCATCCCATCACAGTCTTAACCGACCAGCCCTTTCTGCAAGTTCTGCAAAAACCAGAGACGGCTGGGCGTTTATTAAAATGGGCAGTCGAACTCGGGCAGTTTGATATTACATATTCACCGCGAGCAGTAGTAAAAGGACAAGTCTTGGCTGACCTTATCGCTGAATTCACTGAGCTCCTAGACGATGAGCAGTGCGAAAAACCTAGTGCGCCTGAGCCCCTAATCAAAGCTCCTTCGTGGAAGTTATTCATGGACGGATTGTCCAACGAATCTCACGCAGGAGCAGGAGTGATATTGATAACGCCGGAAGGGCATCGATTTCACTGCGCTATTAGGTTCGATTTCACTGCATCGAACAAAGAGGCCGAGTATGAAGCACTCCTCGCAAGACTAAGGTTAGCCAAAGACATGAATATAAAAGTGCTTGATATCTACAGTGATTCACAGCTGGTAGTGAATCAGGTCTTAGGGGAGTATCAAGCACGGGGCCTCAAAATGGTGGCCTACTTAAACAAAACTGGAGATTTGTTGGTGTAATTCGAGAAGTATACCCTCCAGCAAATACCTCGGGATCAGAATGCAAACGCAGACGCCTTAGCCAAACTCGCAAGTGCGAAGGATACTGACACCTTAAATATAGTGCCAGTAGAAAGATTATGCGAGCCAAGCATACGAGCAGATGAGACCAATATGGAAATCAGGATGGAGGATACATGGATGGCACCATATTTTGAGTATCTCACAAATGGAGTACTACCAGCAAATAGAAACAAAGCCAGCACTCTTCAAAGACAGGCTGCTAGGTATATACTAGTCGATGGTGTCCTTTACCGTAGAGGATACTCCATGCCACTGCTCAAATGCATTACACTGGAAAAGGCTAAAGAACTAATGAAGGAAGTACATGAAGGCTTCTGTGGGGACCACGCTGGGGGGCAGAGCTTGTCAAAAAAGATTCTGAGGTAGGGTTATTTCTGGCCGACTATGAACGAAGATTCAATGGAGTTTGTGCAAAAATGCGATAAGTGTCAAAGATTTTCGAAGATCCCATGCACAGCTCCCAACGAGTTAAAGCAGATGCAGAGTCTGTGGCCCTTCGCAGTGTGGGGTATCGATTTAATTGGATCCCTGCCAACAGGAAAGGGTGGAGTAAAATACGCAGTTGTAGCAGTCGACTACTTCACCAAATGGGCCGAAGTTGAGCTGCTTGCTACCATAACGACCAAGAAAGTTCTTGACTTTTTCATCAAGAACATTGTTTGCCGATATGGTTTGCCTCGAAAAATTGTCTCAGACAACGACAGCCAGTTTGACAGTGACTTATTCACAGACTTCTACGAAAGACATGGAATCGTCAAAAGCTTTTCTTCAGTTGCACATCCACAAGCAAATGGGCAAGTCGAAGCAGTGAACAAAACACTCAAAGATACCCTGAAGAAAAGACTTGAAGACGCTAAAGGAGCATGGCCAGAACAGCTGCCTGAAGTACTCTGGTCGTATAGAACTTCTCATCGAACAGCGACAGGTCATACCCCGTTCTCCTTAGCATACGGGTATGAAGCTATGTTGCCTGTCGAATTAGATCTGCCCTCACATCGAAGAATCACATACGACTAGGATCAGAATAACCAATTGATGATGGAGTCCCTAGACTCACTTGAAGAGAAACGAGAAAAAGCCTAACTCCGAGTAGCTGCGTACCAGCAAAAGGTCGCCCGGTATTTTAACTCAAAGGTGAAAGAAAGAAAGTTCAACGTCGGAGATCTAGTACTTTGACGAGTTTTCTTAAACACCCGCGACCCAACTGCTGGAGTACTCGGACCAAACTGGGAAGGACCTTACCAAATTGAGGAAGTCCTTCATCCAGGCACCTACAAGCTTGCATGCTTAAATGGAGATCTCGTTCCACGCTATTGGAATGGAGAACACCTGCACAAGTATTACCAATAAATAGTCCTTTTTAAAGGACTGGCTTGTATTAATTTTTACTTTTTACAAGTTTTGAAAAAGGGTTAGCCACGTTGTATGGCTAATCGCTTATAAGTGTAAGATCTTTTTAAGATCACTCGTAAAGACATGTTTAGTCCATTTTTAATACGAGAATTATAAGGGACTGTGCGCAGCCAGTCATTCTTGCCAACCTTTGTAAATTTATTTTTACAAGTATTTGTTCATTACGTGTGCTGTTTTGCTGTATTATAAAGTGTTGCATTTCCTACTGAGCAGTAATGTTCGTACAGGTCGTGGTCAAGGCAAGTGACCAAGGACCTAAAGCTCCTCGCTCACTTGGGGGGCATATAAGGTACATCGATAGCAAAGCATACAAAGAGGTATGTAAACACATGAACAAAATAAGTGAAAGCATGCTACGGTACTTAGAGTATTTTTCAAAATTTATATTTTGTTAAATCAAGCCAAAGTACTATGCTAAGTTCGGTCATGCGAACAGATGTTATAATAGACAGAAATATTATAATATCATAAGGCATTCTTTTACACCGCGAGCAGTACTGCTCGGATGTAATTGTTTAATTAAAAGTAAAAAGTTGCCCTTGCAGCAACAAAAACAAATTGTCTTTACAACGCGACCCGTGGGCCATGAAAACGAAATAAAAAGAGAAAAATTCTTAAGGAGCCGGAGGGTTGGGAGGAGTGCCTTGGTCAGTCGAAGGACCAGCTTCAGCATCAGCACCATCAATCCCCCCTGCTAGGGAGATCTCTGGAGAGGCAGGCACTTTGGCCTTTTCTTCTTCTTCCAGCCGGATGGTGCACTGCGCCATCAGAGTCCTCTTCAAATGTTCGGACAGGTAGTCGAAGTTAGCCTCCCGGTTATGCTTCCAGAATTCATAGAAGCAGAGGTGAGTGGCCTCCTTGTACTTCTTTAAATTCTTGGCCCCGGCCTCCTCGAGCTCCTGCACTCGTGTTTCAAGCTCCCCCGTCTCCTGCCTGCTGGCGATCAGATCAAGCTCAAGCTGAACACATGCTTGAGTGTTGAGCCTGACACTTTCCCTAAATTTTTCCCGGGATTCGTTGGCTTTCTTCAGGGCATCTTGGGCGTCCAGAAGCTCCTTGGTGAGAGTAGGTTTGTCCTCGCACTGTTGTTCTTTCTGTTTGGACAGCTCCTTATTCTCCTCGAGCATCTTGTTGTTGTCAGCCTCAAGTGCTTGCTTAGTCTCGCCAAGCCTGGAGTCAAAGTTCTTTCCCTGAGAAACCAACGCCCCAACACGGTGCCAGCCAGCAGTTAAAGTTAGCAGCCCCTGAAGACAGAGAATAAGATAAAGTAAGGACAAGAAATCAGAAATAAACGATAAAGTAAACAGGAGATAACTTACGCTAACTATCTCATTCAGTCCTCTGTTGATGACCTGATCAGCCTCCATGGAGGCAGTTTCGGTAATGGCTGCCTGGCTGCGTCTGTGCTTAGAGAGCTTATATATCCTCTCCCTGGCTGAGCCGACCACGAAGCTGGGCAGGGAGCCTTCGGGCGAGGTGTTCAATGCCTCCTTGTCAGGAGCCTTGGAGAAGGGCTGTGGATCAGCATGAGTGGGAGTCGTCTGCTTGGGGGAGAATGGAGGTGGTGAGTTCTCCTTTGAGGGGGCAGTGGCTGGGACATCGTCTGTTCGAGCCTTCTTCGAGGGAGTCTTGCTGCTTTCCTCTCGAGCCCTCTTGCTATCCTTCTTCGGGACAGAAGAGGCAGCGACAGCCTGGTAATGCTCAAAAACATCTTCAGAGTCCATATCTGCACAAAAGGAAGCAACGCAAGCAGTAAGACTAAATGGTCATGCAGGATAAAAGAATGAAAGTAAAAGGATTACAAGTAAAGTACCCGTGCTACAACTACTGGTCGTAACATTATTTACTGAACTACCTATTGCCTGGAAGAAATCTAAATTTAAGGAGGGAGCATTCTTAAAGTTGCCATCCCCATCAAATAGATGAGAGGGAATTGGCAAATGATTTAAAAGCGAGATTATTATATCATTTTCATCCAACGAGTCATCAGAAAGTTCAGTAGGCTAAGCAACCTTTTGTTTTCCTTTGCCTTCGGGGGCCAAGGGTTTCTCTGTTCGATGAGGGACGGCAGGTTCCCTGATCGTAACCCCAGTTGGTCTCCTCCATGGAGGAGACGCTTGGGGTTGCTGCTCAGGTTCCACTTCGGCTTGGGCATTATCCGCCGAAGGTTCGCTCGTCGCTGGTTGGGGATTCCAGAGGCCGGCCAACCTAAGGTTAGCCTCAGTAACTATATTTTTGACACTCTTATCAGCATTCGGCATGCTAGCTAAGAGTGCCGCCCTTGACTCCATCCCTGGAGTTGGGATTGGACATAACCATGGGCCTGGAACACAATGAAATGTCAAGACATTGTGGCAGAAAAACACTAAGCGAAGAAGCTAGTGACGTAAGAATTTTTACCTCCTCGGGTGAAGGCCAAGTTGTCTGCGGCTAAGTCGGGAGTAAGGAAGTATTCCTGGTGATACCTCCCCACGTTGGAGATGTGAGTAGTGTCGGACAGGAAAGTGCGCCCGATTTCTTGATGACAAAAGTGGAAGAACCTCGTGCCTTCTTGGTTAGGGTTGGACTTAAGGTCAAAAAGAAAGTTGACCTCGTGGGGAGTGGGTTCTAGCCATTTTTTGAGTTTGTAAAGGATATAGAGTGCGGCCAGCATTCTATATCTGTTTGGGGTAATTTGAAAGGGGGCAACTCCAAAGTAATTTGCCACCCCCTGAAAGAATGAGTGAAGAGGCAAAGTGGCACCTGCCTCAATATGAAACCGCGAACCAGGCGCTGTAGGCCCCGCCTGGTAGGTTGGCCCTCTGGTCGAGGGAAGGTTTAACCAGGGTCACCCCTGTCAGTTTATACTTATTTAAGTAGTTGGCGATCATCCTGATCGTCACTCTACTCTGGGGAACAACATGCCACTCGACATCCGGCTGAGCAGTGTGTCGAGGACAGGCATGCCTTTGTACATTGGCGTCAGGAACGTTTTCGCCTCGACCACTGGTCGATGGGGCATCAGCAGTAGGCTGGCATGAGGAGTTAGGGATTTTCCTTTTTTGAGCTTTAGTTTTTGTTCAAGCCATTCTTTGGGTTGGAACTGGAGAAGTGTTTGGGCTAAGGCGAGAGAAAGGGATATCTGGTATCAGAGTAGAGGGGTTTTCTTCGCCTTCAAGCAACTGAGCTAGGAGGTCATCTTCAATGGGTCTTTCTCCTCCCCAAGGGTCTTGCATATGAACTGCAAACAGACAAAGGAGGAGATAAGACACATAGCCTGGGGAGTTATGTGGGAGATTGGGATAACGTTGCTCGCGTCTATTGACTAGTAACATCCTACCCATACACTAAGTTTGGTGCTAACAGTTTGAAAAACGAATCAAAAAGGAAATAAAACATTTTCTGAGAAGAAACTTTTTCAACTCTTAAAGGGCGGGAAAAAACCCAGTTTTTTCAACTGGCTTAAAGATCGAATTTTTACATCGATCTTACGCCCTAAACCTATGATCCTTACTATCGAACTAGCTCCTAACTTATATAAAGCAGAAATACACTCTCTTACCAAGCATCAGATGGTTTATACTAAATCCTCATAAATTTCTACTCAAGAACGCAGGAAATCACAGAGCACAGTAACTGCATGCATGGCATCACAAAAAGTTTGAAAGATTGAGAGATTACCTGGGCAAAGGTTGGAGATTTAGAAAAATAAAAATTTCGAGTCGAAAAGATCTTCGGTAGGACGTCTGAATTGTTTCGAAATTTTGGGCTCTGGAGCAAACTTCTTGAAAGTTCTTGATAAAAAATGGTGAAGTAAAGGATTATAAGAAAGATAAAAAGGTTACTTATAGAGGCTGAAGTATAGCAAAAAGTGGCAATCATGACTTTCCCATTTTCAAAACGTGGGGGAGTGTATAAGCCGTCAAATTGGTCTCTTGAAAACTGAAAAGGCTTGATTAGACATAATTATGTCACGATTTTAAAAAACGCAGGAAGATTCTGACAGATTTCGTGGGGCATATGAACGGTTGTTTCCCTAAAGTTTCTTTATTGCTGGTTGCATTAAACAAACTTGGGGGGCAAATGTTATCCAAAAAACAGGCATGGATGACATGGCAGATGTTTCGTACACATGGCTGACATCTGGCAGAAGGCTTGTTCGACCATCGACTAGAAATATTTCTATGGCACGACGCTCAATCGTTATATACGACCGACTTGGTCGTATACTCGTTATATTTGGAGAAAATCTTATGCAGTTATGATCATATCCGAAATTGTCTCCCATGATTTCCTGAGTATCTGATTATTTAGGAAAGAATATCTATAACAAATTAATGTAATCTTCCTTGAGCCTATAAATAGAGAAAAATGGCTCAAGGAAGGGACTTTTGGCTTTCTAATTACTGAAGATTAGAGATTTACGAGTGAATTAGGGCTATCACATTCGATATACTGTTTTGTTCTTCAGATGTTGGTGAAACTCATTGAACCCTAGTTCTTTGATCACTCCTTTGAATCCTATATCAATAATAGCTCAAGTGGACGTAGGTTATTACCAGTTTCTGGGGCCGAACCACTATAAATCCTTGTGTGCTTTACTGTTTTCGTCATTATATTCATTCTAACATATCTGTCCACATCAAGTATTTTTGACTCCGTGTCAGTTGACCAAAATCAGGGTCAACATTTATTAATTATGAATTAAAAAAATTAATTATATTTTTTAATGTATAATTTAACTAATAGTATAAATAAGATATTCTTTTTTTTTTGTAGTCAAGTTTTTATAAACAACAATTTAATCTTATTATTATTTTTTGTTACAATTTTATTAATTATAAATTAGAGTAATTAATTTATAGTTTCAAATTTTCTAAATCTACCAAAATTTTGACAGCATAACAACTATATTCTAACTTATCCAAAAATTTAAAATCTGTTAATAACAGTCACGTAACAGTCCGATGATATAATCACAATATACATTTACCAATAATATTACATATCATATATAAAAACAAAAAAATAATCTAACATGAACTAACAAAAACCTAATTAACATATAAAACATTCAAATCAACAATAAACAAATAAAACTTATACATGTGTTCTAACTTTAACAACAACAAAAGATTATAATCTAATTCAAAATTTTCATTTTGCAACTCGAATTATATTTATTATTTAACAGCATTAAATACTATTACCACAAAAATTTCTCACAACCTAATTACAATATAACTAATATTATTTATTTTAATTAACAATTAACAAAAAAAAACACATGAAATTTTAAAAAGAAAAATATATCTCTGTCTGATGCTACAATGGACAACCAATAGTGGTGGTGGTTGTAGGCAGAGCCGCTGCTGGTGGTGGTGGTGCTGCTGATTATGCCAATACAGAGAGAGTTAGAGAGAGTAACATACAAAACAAAATTTAGAAACTAAAAAACTAAAAATGTATACCTTTAGTTGTTGGTGGTTGTTACTGCCCTCGTGGTCACCGGAGTGGGGTTGGGGTGGAGAACCCAAAAAAATTGCACAGAGAGAGAGAGAGTGAAAAAGATGAGACAAAGAGAGAAACGTAGAGAGATGGTGGGACTTGGTGGCACCGGCGATGGTAAGGGGTTGGGGTTGGCAACTCGACGGTGGAAGGGGTGGTGGGGGCGGTGGCTAGGGTTGAGGATCGCAACTCGTGGAGAGAGAGAGAGAGAGATAAATAGTGTAGAGAGAGAGAGAGAGATAAATAGTGTAGAGAGAGAGAGAAGAGTTTCATAAATGAGGAAGAAGAAGGGGTGCGCCTATGTTTATGCGAGCCCATTATTTGCGGCGAACCCATTCGCAGCAAATAACCAAGGAATAACAATGCAAATAAGACACACGACGTCGTTTCAATAACTCATTTAGAAATCCTAAACGTATTTGCGGCAAAATATTTCGCCAAATAATATTAATACTGCCGCAAATAATTGTCGAAAAAATGACCGCGAGATTTTCCCTCCAATATTATTTACCAAATTTTTAGATTATTTGCGGCAAAATATTCGCTGGAAATAATGTCATATGGCCGCTAATAATCCAAAGAAACCCTATCTGCGAGTAGTAATCGTGGGAATATACGCGCCAATTTGTCATATTTATTTGCGGCAAAAATTCTGCCACAAATAATCGATTTGCGCCGCAATTAACTACCCTTAACTATGCACAATATATACTTTTCTTATTTGTGGCGGAAACCATATTCGCCGCAAATAATAGGATTATTTGCGGTATTTGCGTGATATATATTCGTCGGAAATAATCTCACTGCAAATAACATTTTTTCTTGTAATGGTTTATCAGATTTTTCCTATAACGACAGCTAAAGCGTTGTTGTATAAGCTACAACCTCAACCAAACGTCTATCATCTATTTAGATGAGAATTGTACCATCCTTCAAAAGGTGAAAGGAATCTCATGTGATTCATCTTTTTGAACTTAAGAAACCAAAAGTACCAAACATAATAATGTTTTATAATTTTCATTCCCACAATAAGATTATCTTGTACCAAACAATTCTTCAACTTCTGTATTGTGTAATTTTTACAATTTTTATTTTTAATAGAGTGAAATAAATTCATATTTTATTATAATTAATTTGCCAATAAAATATAAATTGGAAGGGAGGGAGACAAATTATAACAAACGCGGCTGTCCCCGCTAGTGTTTTGCAACGAAGGTTTAATGCATGCATCCACATGATCTATGAATTATCAGTATTATTACCAATCAAGTAAAGACAAAAACTGACCATATTTGAATATTATTCTGAAGTAATTAAAAATGTTACGATAATTGTGTATACACACAAACATCATTATATAGAATAATATAGCAAATAAAAAGAGAAAATTCCTTAAAATAAAACGACTATATATATGTTCTCTAAAGGCTCACGCTTTGTAGATATAGTGTATACACTCTATGTATACCATAATTATGACCTCATCAAACGATAAAAAAGAAAGACATTAATGCATGAGCTAGAAAATCCACTAAGCAATTGAAGTGAAGAACTATTATATATCACCACTAACAATGGTTACTATTAATTAAGATGTAATTGCTTAGCTGGAGTTTTGAAGAATAAAGCGTTTAATAACTTGCAAAACATTGTTAGAAGTGTCTGAGTATGGATCGTTGGTGAAAAAGCCATGTTGTTGACCCCCAAAGTCAACGTACTCAACTTTCTTACCCATATCTTTCAACCTCATGGCATAGTTCTCCACCCTATCTCTTAACAATTCATTGCCACCCACAATCACAAGAATTGGGTCCAAACCCACTTTTTCAAGGTTTGGACTCTTTGGTCCGAATGGGTTCGCTAATGGGTGGTCCCTTGTTTCTCCTTCCCCCATCGATAGCCTCCAAAACCTGAAAAAGAAAGAAAGCAAAAAAGAAGGTTAATATTTATACACACATATACAAACATTTATGTAAACCTAGTACGACCACACATGTCATGCTTGGCATGGTCCAACTTTTATATATATATATATATACATCATTTTTATATAATAAGTGTGCAGAAAACGATTTTTCTTTCCAGTTTATTTTGTTAACTTTATACAGATTTTCTAAATATTTAATGGAATATATATTTAAAATAGATATTTATTAATCATATTAATATTAATATAAATTTAAATTCAAATTCAAATTTAAATTCAAATTCAAATTCAGATTCAGATTCAGATGTTATAAAATATTATTATTATTATTATTATTATAATATATAATACATGACTAGATATTTAATAATTATATTAATATGAATTCAAATATTATAATAATATATAATATAAGACTAGATATTTAATACTTATATTAATATAAATTTAAATATTATAAAATATCATTATAATAATAATAATACATAATACATAATCTTAATTTTTATTAAAAAAATTATCATTTATGTTTAAAAATGTGATTATATGTATATATATATTTTTTAAAATAATAAACAATGTTTTTGTTTAATTTTTCATTTAATATGTTTTATATGTCATTCATTTATATATAATATTGTTTATTTATTTAAAATTTATATAACAATGATATAAATTTATTAAAAATAATTAATGAATTCTATAAATAAAATTAAGCAAACGTGTATTGTATTTTATTTGTATCTAATGCATATATATATATATATATATCATCTTTTGTGCATGTGAATGTGTTTTTTTTTCTTTCTTTGTGTTGTCACTGCTCAATGGGAGGCCTCACTCATTTGACATCTCTAATGGTTAATTTGAGTGTACAATTTATCCAGTCAAGATAATAACTAAGGTAAAATTATAGAAGGGTATGAGAAATCATCATTTTCTTATAATGGCTCAGTGATAATGACATATATATGTGTATGAGGAATGCTAAAGAATTTACTCTCTTTTCCACTTTTTATGCGAGTGCTTGATAAATAAATTTTGTTTTATAAAATATTTGAACAATATCATTTCTCAACCATTCACATGAGAGAACAAAAAAAGTAAGAAAGAGAGTCTTAGCATTTCTTTATGTTTATATAACACACACATATATATATATATGTGTGTGTGTGTGTTGCTCTTATAAAATATTCATCATGAAGATCGAAGTTGTGATTCTTTATTATATTTTAAAAATCTAACTTTGGATATATTTTTCAATTTTATTATTAATATCAGCTCTTTAGTTTGTATTAATTATTAAAGTAATTAGGGTTGTATTCGTTTGTGAATGTAATAACATTAGTGCATTGCAAAAGGGTTTTTGAAAATCCCACAAATTAATTCTTTATAATAATAATACTTTTACTATATAATGAATGGGTTTATATGAGGATTGAATAATTATGGAGGAGAAGTTTTAAGGCATGATAATGAGTGAAGTATTGTACAACTTCAGCTAATATATAATAGTAATTATACTTTCCTTAAATAGTGTAAAATAATAAGTGGATTTGCCAAATATATGCATGACTCATTGGAGATTAGCCAATTGTTTATTTAACTTCCATGAGCTTGACATGTATGATGAGGTTTTGGCCTTTGGGATTATAATTAAGATTTTGAAATTGGGGCACACACTCACACCCCCCCATTTGCAAATTAATAATTCACATGAGACAAGTCACTGTAAACTGATAGATCCTCTTAGCTACTGAGGTCAACATTTTAGGATTTTGAAAAGGATTTTATTATTAAATATATAAAAAAAGAAGACCAAGCAATATAAAATTATAAGAAATAAATTAGCATAAAAACGATGACAAACAATCTAATTATCCTACTTAATTTGCTTAGCTTCTAGTGAAGGCTAAAGGATTACAGTTTTGTATTTGTTTTTATAGCTAAATGAAATATATATGTACACACACACACAGTAATTTGGTCAATGGTAATTAATTAATCGATCATGTGTATATATAGTTTTGAATTATAGCATTTAATCATGTGATAAAGAAAAAAAAATGGCCAGTATATGTATAGTTTGGATTGTGAAATCTTGGAAGATTGATTAGACATGAATTCATACAAAGGCATTTTTTTGGTCAATTTTGATTGATTGGGCAACGGAAACCTTAAATTGGATTTACTTGTTGAAGTGGTCTTAGTCAATATTTCATTCCATGAGATTCTTCATTTTTACAACTACCTATACTTTTTTGCCATGGGAACAAACAACATCCGCCTATCAGCATCGATCATTATGTTGTCATCTGATAATTAAATTACAATTTTTTTTTTTACCATGGATGATGATAATTGTTTCATGAATAAGGCACTGAGATATATATTGTACTAGGATGTAACTATATATATGTCATATATATATATTGCTTACATGTATAATGTGTGATTTAATTAAGAGTACATATAGTTCTTTTATTACTTATAGTAGTAAAATAAAATGGTGCAATATTAAAATCAAAATCATTAGTAGAATTACTAATTAAGAGAGGGAGTTGATTATTATTGAGGTATTATAATGCCTCCATACACCGTAATTTTTTTTCAATATCCATATTTAATTATCTATATATGTTTTATTAAATTTTTGATTAATTTTTAAGCAATATTTATATGTATTGGGAGACGAAGTTTTGTTGTTTAAATTTATGAGAATATTATATTTGTAATAAAAAATTATAAATTAGAGGGGTAATTAATTTGTAAATCAAATAAGTAATTAAGTATATACATACTAGGATATATATCTTAGATTCTCTCTCTGTTTATAGCAACGTGTGTAAATAATGTGTGTAAATCTTTTTTTTTTTTTTTTTTTTGAGATTACATGATTTTAGTTGATCTTAAAATTGATTGTAACAATGAAAAGTATTTTTTGTAATAATTTTTTATAATTGTGAGAATCAAAATCTTTTAAAAATTTAGTGGATACGATTATGACTCGTAAAGTGGTTTGATGAGTAGTTTGATCATGAATGGTGAGGTCACACACAAAGTGCCACCACTTCTTATTTTTGAGAAATAATTGTGAAATACCACTATCATCAATCTTTTTCTTAGAAGTTGTTATCTTCCATTCAAAAAAGAAAACTAAACAAAGACTCAAACAAAAGTTTTGATGACTAAGAAAAAAATGTGTATCACTATCATATGCATGTGTGTAGTGTGAATATAAATATATATATTTCAAATAAATCCCTGCAAATCTAGCTATCTGATCTCTTAATTTAAACTGCAATCAATATAAATTTTTCTTTATTTATACATATGTATGAAATCTAATCAAATTAATAACACTATTAAGATAGATGCAAGTA
This sequence comes from Humulus lupulus, assembly GCF_963169125.1. NCBI lineage: Eukaryota > Viridiplantae > Streptophyta > Magnoliopsida > Rosales > Cannabaceae > Humulus > Humulus lupulus. The sequence goes on along the minus strand of NC_084795.1, from coordinate 243,494,512 downwards.
TTTTGAATCTTTATTATTTTATTTGTGTTTCAAAGTTCAAACTATTTAGTGTTACTAAATTATAATGCTGCTATATCACATAATGACACAATTAAATCTTACCAGATAACATGAAATATGTGTTTTCTTAAGGATATGTATTTAACCTTTAAAACTATATTATTGTGTTAATTTTAAGTAAACCCTTTTTTTTTCTTTAAAAATATGGAAAAACATGCAAAACGCTTCAATAAAAAAATAAAGACTATGTAACGTTAAAAAGGTAAGGAGAGAATAGTCCGAAGAGTCAAGCACACGTACCTGTCCAACATTTCCAAGCTCAACAAACCCTCAGGCGGTCCCTCCTCGGACCTTGTCCGCGCCACCCCACCAAAAAACGGTGCAAGCAACACAAAACCTCTAACTCGAACCGGCTCGACCCGAACCGAACCAGTCCCAATCCTGACAGCCAAATGGTGAGCCATGTTCCCACCCGAGGAATCGCCCACCACAAAAACCCTGTCCAAGTCGATCACTTTCCTGCTCAACCATGCATCGCCGCCACTACAATTATTCTCACCATCGCCCACCGCCTCTCTCCGTAGCCACTCCACCACGCTCACGGCATCGTCTACGGCGGCGGGGAGCTTGTGTTCCGGGGCAAGGCGGTAATCCGGGGAGACTACTAGGGCTCCTAGGCCAGACGCAAGCCTAAGGCAACAGTTATGACAGTTAGGCCAAAGGCGTGAACCGACACAAAAGCCGCCGCCGTGGAAGTAGAACACAACGGGAAGTTTGGCGGTGGTGGAATTCATGACCACCGAGTTGGGCTTGTACAAACGGAGTGACAGGTCGAGCTTTTGGTCGAAAACCAGGTCTTTGAAGACGACGGAGGAGTCCTCGTAGAACGGACGAAAGTTAAAGGCGATGTCGGAGCAGCGGTGGACGCTGCCGTCGCTGAATAGTTGGAGGACTCCCATGCAATCTTCCACGATGTGAGGAAGAGAACCCATTGGTGTTATGCAAGAGCTTATATAATAATTAGAGGAAAATGTTTAGTTGTGTGTTGTAATGACTTAATTTAGTTTGTACATATTTATAGATGGAGATAAAAATAAATAAAGAGGGTAAACTTGGTATAAGGAGAAATGTTGGAGGGTAAATGTGTAAAATTACTGGAACATGATTGAAGGTGGTGGCATATGCATGCATGGCCATTGGTTTATTATGGTGTTGGTTTTTTAAAATGGACCATAGATGAGCTTGGTGTGGCTATATGGTACTACTTTTTGTTTTGGACGGTTGAAAATTATTTTTATTCTTTGGGGTTGGAGATGTTCATACATGGTATTTAGTAATGGTATCTCCATGTGAAGATTATACATATTATCCTATACACATAAATTTTTACAATAGTTAAAAAACAGTAGCAATATGCTATATAAAAATAAACTATAATTATAATATGTAACATTTTGTTTTTTGTTTTTTTTTTTGGATAACCCGCATGCTATATAGCATTTATTTCGGCAGAATACTATTTTTATATGTTCACAATTATTTGACTATGAAATTCAATAACGCCACTATGTATATCTTTCTTTCTACATCTCTCACTTTCGATGGGAGAGAGCAGATAGTGAGCACACTAATATTTTTAACAGGATTGAATGCGATATATATTGGCTGGCAGCTTTCTCATGATAATATATTAAGATTTATTTAATAATAATAATAATAAAGCAAACTTTATTATTTATTTTAGGGAAAAATGTTACTCCAATTTGGACGTAATCCTTGTTGCCCAATACATAGTGAGTGGACTACGACATAGGCTTGGCCATGATTGTAGTAAAAAATAAGGCTGCGGATACCGGTTCAATTTACTTTCTTATAAATATAGATTAGGTATAGTTGATAAGATTTGAATTTGAATTTTAATTGTGTGAAACATGACTACTAAAGCCGCCAATAACTAATTATCAACCAAGTTTGCCGACGTATTAGTTAGGTTAAACAATATTAATGGAGCTTAGCACTACAAACTATATGAGACTTACGTTCCTATATAAAAATTATAATAATAATATATAATTTGTCCTTTTCTAGCGTGGGATGCATTTTATTTATTTATTTATTTTGAAATAAAAGGATTCCATTAATTAAGAGGCATACCTCAATTGCCCCAAAAGGTATACAACTAGAAATATTAATCGACAAATAAGATGCAGCTCATCACAAAATTTAAAACATCTCGATTTATAACTCTTTACAATGTTGGGCAACTAGAATCCATTCATAGGGAACAGTAATAAGGACCAAACATGAGATAGTGAATGAAACTCCACTACAAAGGTGGACTATAATACCACCATAAACGTGGAGTACAACCTCCCCGCAAGGATATTATGAAGGAAACTAAAATAAAACTAAACAAATCACCAAACGACAAAACTATTGGAGCTTTTGGAAAAGTAAATGAATTATTAAAAAAAATAGGAAAAGTGTATTTGGTATGTGATATGGGAAAGAGTCCCACATGGATTTGGAATACTCTTCCAAGATTGTATATAAGATGCAAGTTCTAGCCATTGGGGTGTGCCCCAAAGGGTACCTAGTTTTGTGGGAATGGGTGAGGACTCACACACTTGACCACCACAAGCACGAGCGTCGTTGTCCGTCCGACCAAGCCGGGGCGGGTGGTGTGATGTCACAATTTATTTTTTATTTGGAAAATTATTTAATAAATATAAATTTTTAATTTATTTTTTTAAAACGTGTTTAAAGCAGTCAGATTGGGAGACTTAAATATTTATTCTTTCTCAATTTTCTGCACCATATCACTTCTCCCCCATGTCAGAAAAACATTTTCTTCTCTTCCTGTTACATCTCGAATCTGGCATTTTTAATTTGATAAGGGACGGATCAAAGTAAGAGAAGAAACATGCCTTTTAGAAAAACAAAAATATTCTTTTGATCCTCTCAAATTTCTTGAGCAATTATGGGGTGTATGTGAACAACTTCCTTCAATGCAGAGGGATATCGTACAGTGACAATCTAGGTTGTTTTATCATGGAGATAACGCGGTTGATAGACTATTGTGCACACTTGGGGCAGAGCCGCGAAACGTCTTAAAAAGAACGACTTGGTCCGCAACTCAACCCAGAAAACTATATCTTTTGTTCCTATTCTACTCAAATGCAGCAACAATTTTAAGACGTTTTTTTTTTTGCCATGTCTTCTACTAATGACTTTTCTGTTTCTGCTAGTGTCGATATTAATAAACCATTTCGATTTGAGGGATTACATTTTAAACATTGGAAACAAAAGATGTTGTTTTATCTTACCATAAAAAAGTTGCTTACATTTTGACCACTGAAAAACTTGTCGTACCATAACCATCTACTGGCACTGATAAGGATAACAAGGATGAACGTGAGAAACAGATTAAGGAATAAGAGTCTTGGGTTGAGAATGAGTTCCTTTGTAAGAATTTTATATTGAACAGTCTTTCTGATGATTTGTATGACTATTACTATTTTGACAAATCTGCCAAGGAAATGAGGGAGGCATTACAGAAGAAGTATGATACAGAGAAGGATGGAACAAAGAAATACGTTGTAACATCCTAAAGTTCCTAATAAGACTTAGTGCCTTGATTAGGGGGCCATGAGGACATTATTTGAGTATTATACATTAATAGGTAAATTAATTGAACATTTATGTGATTACATGAATTCATGAGTTATATTATTATATGACTGATTATGCATGTTTAAGTGTCTTAAATGTGCAAAACAGGCCCAGTTTTTTAAAGGGGCATATTTGTAATTTTGACCTGTTGAGAGTATAGTTATGATTATATGATTGATACCACATTATTATGTGGATATAATTGAGATATTCGGCAGGAGTTGGTCCTTTCGAGCAAGATAGTGGCTAGTCATAACAAAGAAATTTATACCAAGCTTGGGGTGAGCCAAGGGGTATTTCAGTAATTCGGTGAGTTACCAGGGCTCATTAGAGTATGAGTCATATTTTGGGGAAAATAGTGCTATTTAGGGATTGGCGGAATTATTTGGGAATTATAAGTTTAATGTGAGACGGGAGAGTAAAATGACGATTTTTCCCTTAGTGGGCTTTGAGAGGGAAGTTTTGCCTTATGTTCATTTTGGTCTTTTGGACCATTAGGCTGATATACTTAGTGGAGTTTATCAACTGAGAAAGAAGAAAAAATAGAGCAAAACAATATTTGTCTCTCTCTCTCTCTCTCTCTCTCTCTCATGTTCTCTCTCACTAAGTTGATTGAATTTTGGAGAAACTCTTGATCCTTTGTGTTTTGAGGCAAGTTTTGGTGGGATTGGAAGCTTATAAGCTTAGGGAAACAGTTGGGAATCAATTTCTAGCATGGGTAATTCAAGTCTTTGAGTTCTTAGTTTTGGTTTTTTTGAAGTTTTGAAGTCTTATTGAATTTTAATTTTCAGTTGAGTTTTAGGGTTTGTTTACTGTGTTTCTTAGATGATGGGACCATTATTATTGTCGAAATTGGTTAAAATCATGTTTAAGGAAGATTTTGTTAGCAATGCGGTACTGTTATTGGAGCGTCGCGACCCTCATGAACTCAGGGAGGCAGGGGGTGCCTTGAACCACCTTGGCGTCGCAGCGGGATCCCTATGGTTTTAGGCTCGGGGCTCTCTGACTTGTCGAGTGCCGCAACCCTTATTGGGGGGCGTCGTGGCTGTAATTGGGGGAAAATTATAAATTTGGTTTTAGGGTTATGGAAACCCAAACCTAAAGGCTCGAGAATGGTTTTACTACCCGGGTTAGTAGAATTTAGGGCTCGGAGACTAGGACTTGGTCTGGAAGCCTATATTAGTTCGTTTCTTGATAGTTATTCCTTGTTATGGTTGTGACTAGGGTGAATCGTTAGGCTCGAGAGGAAAGGACCGTACTCGGGGTTGCCACACGCTATTCACTTAGGACCTAAGGTAAGAAAACTGCACCCGGTTTATGTAAGGGCTTGGCCCAGTTATAGAACATAGTTATAACCATGCTTAAAATGTTTATTAAACATATCGATTGTGTTATGCTTACTTGTGTTAAATAATGGCTTCTTATTTGTTATATCTGATTGAAAGGCTTAGCTTATAAGTCGAGAGTTTATTGATTATGTTCGATTGGGAAGCCCGGCTTATAAGTCGAGGATCTATCTATTATATCTTATTAAAAGCTTGGCTTGTTAGTCAAGGTATCTGATTAAAAGGATTGGCTTATAAGTCAAAGATTTACAAGGCTCGATTTATAAGTTGAGGGTTTAAAGGCTCGACTTATGAGTCGACGGCGGCAATAGCATGTTGAACGCCGACCGATGTGGTTAAGCTAACCTAGAAGCATGGTATATGCTTGAACGACCCTATGGTCACTTGAAATATAAATTGCTAGGTATGCTTGGCCAACCCTAAAGCTAGTTATGTAGGGAACAGGGCAGTGGGCCTGGTGTGGCCCTATAGTCACTTATCTAGACTTATGAGATGGCGGCAATAGCATGCTGAACGTCGTCCGATGTGGTTAAGCTAACCCAGAAGTGTGGTATACACTTGAATGGCCCTATGATCGGCTGAAATATAAAGCGCAAGGTACGCTTGGCCAGCCCTAAGGTTGGTTATACAAAGAATAGGGCAATGGGCCCGATGTGGCCCTATAGTCACTTATCTGGAGAATAGGGCAATGGGCCCTGGTGTGGCTCTATAGTAACTTATCTGGATTGAATGCATGCACAAGTAGGGTTATTACTGTTTGGCATGATAATTATGATTTTATTATATGATGAGTTACCACTTATGAGCATGATTATGTTTTATTGCTGAGACTCAGCTCACAGGTGCTAAATGGTACAAGTAAAGGAAAAGAAAAGATGGACAAGCCATGACTTGGAGAGCTTTAGGGGCAGGGTGTACATATGCGGCCTGCTCGACTGCCACGACCGAGGGTATCCGTTGGAACTAGGGTTGGACCTTGATTTTGGCGCTTAGGTCGGATTTTGTATTCATTTTGAGTTTGTAACAATTTTAAACTCTGTTGGGATCCCATGTATCGAACTCAAAATCTTTTAATGGAATGGTTGACTTTTGACCGAGATTTTTAGTACCTAAACCTGGTGTTAGTTTCAATTACACGTTTTAAGTCCAAATTACTCGTTTAACGAGGTAAGCACTATTTTAATTACACAATGTAATGGTCCTAGATTAGGAGGATGTTACAACTTGGCATTAGAGCGGCTTAGGTTTAAGGGTTCTTGAAGATTGGCTGGGCATGTACATTCACCGCTGAAGACAAGCTCGACTTAGGGTTCGGTAACTATTGATGTGAATAAGTGTTTACCTGCCTATTTGATATCTGAATGCCTTATTTGCATGCTTGAATAGGAAGCATGAGTTATATTGATAGGGCCTGGCTCTTGACTGTTGTGTGGATGATAAAAGGCGTGCTTATTAGCACTATTGCTGCTATTAATGTTGAAGAAATGCTTATTAGCATTGTTCTTTGATTATAATTGCTAAGTGTGTGCTTATTAGCACTATTGCTGCTTCTGAAAGCAAGAGAAATGCATATTAGCCTTATTATATGCATATGAATACTAGGAACATGTTTATTAGAACCCTGATTGAGCATGAAAATGAACTGACTTGCTTATTAGCACGACTGTTGTATGTGAAAGCTATTGAACTGGTTATTAGCACTGTTATTGCATGTGTATGCTTATTTGTTCGATCTTGGACCGTTGGGTGGTGCTGGGCACTGTTATTGTTGCCTGATGAGCCGAGTCATTAATTGCAGATAAACTTGGAAGTATGCTTCCAGGGCAATCAAATGAACCAACCGACGCTGGAATTAATGTCAGAGATAATGATTAGGGTTAGAACCCTCTGCCAGCCCCTAACAACTGGAAATAGGTGCTTGCTGACATGCAAGCTAGATTACAGAGGCAGGAAGAAGAGATCTGCCTATTGAGATAGCAGCATGTTCCATGAGGTAATGTTACACCAGTTATGCCACTTGTTGTGGCACCAGTCTTACAGCAACAGCCAGGGGCTGAGAACAGATGGGAGCCTCTTTATGAGCGCTTCAGGAAGCAGCACCTTTCTACCTTTGAGGGTGGGCCAGATCCACTACGAGCTGAGCAGTGGATGGGTATGACCACCTCCATCCTAGAATTTATGGGGGTGGCAGGTAATGAGAGAGTGGAATGCGCTACATTTATGTTTCGGGAGGACGCCCGAATTTGGTGGGAGGTGGTATCCCAGATAAGAGATGTGAAGAATCTAAGTTGGGAAGAGTTTAGAGAATCTTTCAATGAAAAGTACTATAATGATGCAGTCGGAGCTACAAAGGGAGAAGAGTTTAGTAATCTAGTGCAGGGCATCATGACTGTGACAGAGTGCGCTCTAAAATTTGATAGGTTGGCCAAGTTTGCTTCAGACTTGGTACCAACAGATGTGATAAGAAGCGATAGATTTGTTCGATGGCTAAATGTTATGATATCTCGGGATGTTAAAATTACTTCGGTAGCTGGAGCGATGACTTATGCTCAGGTAATGGAGAAGGCCCTTACTGCTGAGAGTCCAGAGAATAAGATTTGGCAAGAGAACACGGCCAGAAGAGACTCAAGGAGGGTGGGATATCCCTTTACTGGATCTAGTAGGGGCGGAGGCCCTAGTGACTAGAAGAGGAAGACCCCAAACACTATTACAGTTGCAGACCCAAAAAGGAGGCCATGAGGTATATAGGTTGGCCGCCAGGGTAGCAATGAGAGCTGGAGGACTTATCCAGAATGTGCGAGATGCAGGAGACGTCATCTGGGAGAGTGTCGAGCAAGGCCTGATTTTTATGTTGTATAGTTGGGAGCCTTAAGAAAGATTGACTAAGAGGGAAGAAGGAAGAACCAAATGAGGAGGACATCTTGGCTTAAGCTCGAGTGTTCGCATTGACGCAGTTAGAGGCTGAGGCTCGTCCCTCAGTACTGACAGGGCAGCTCTCTAGTGTTGGTACTTCTTATACTGTTTTGATTGATTGTGGGGCTACACATTTCTTTGTATCTAGTAGAGGGATTTATAGGTTGTGTAGACCATGTGAGTATTATGCAGTGGGATTTGAGACTTTATTGCTTACTGAGGATCTGGTAGTCTCTAGGAGATGGGTCATACCATTACCGGTAGAGGTGGATAGTATAAAGTTATTAGTAGGTCTGATTGAGCTGGTCATGGATGACTTTGATATGATTATGGGTATGGATTGGCTAGCCAAGTATGGAGAAACCATAGACTGTAAGAAAAACATGGTAACCTTTGAACGTAAGGGTGATGACCTGTTCGTATTTGTGGGAACTGTGCATGGACCCCGTATTCCTATGATTTCAGCATTAAGGGCTAGAAACCTATTGCGAGGTGGTAGAATAGGATTCCTAGCTAGTATAGTGGATGCCACTAGGATTGTGTCAGTTGGACCTGGGAAGACTTCCTGGAATGATGACTGGCCATGCAAACCAACACGAGTCTTTCCAGCATGCTTTGTCCTCACTCGCATGCTTCATGCGAAAACTTCCCAGGAGTTCACCCATCATGAGACTACTCCAAGTCAAGCACGCTTAACTTTGGAGTTCTCAAGTGATGGGCTACCGAAAAGAAGATGCATCTTGTTTGCATAGGTAGTACCTATCAATCCATTTAAGCCCTCTTCAACTATGTAGTCTCATACCTACACAGTCTTAGAATCATCACACTTGACCTTCCCCAGGTTGTGTGGGATTGCATAGTTTTTACCCGATCTTTCCCCTTATGAATCATGGGATTCTGGCTGTTACAATTCCCATAAGAGTTACTAGGGTTGCCGCCCTATAGAAAGATAGAATTTGTTATTGAATTGGCACCGGGGACAGATCTAGTGTCTAGAGCACCATACAGAATGGCTCCAGCAGAATTGAAAGAACTGAAGGTTCAGTTACAGGAGTTACTGGACTTGGTGTATGTTAGGCCTAGCTTTTTGCCATGGGGTGTGCTAGTTTTATTTGTAAGGAACAATGATGGTTATCTAAGGATGTGTATTGATTACAAAGAGCTGAACAAGCTGACTATCAAGATTATGTATCTACTACCAAGGATCGATGACTTGTTTGATCAACTACAGGGCAAGATTGTATGTTCAAAGATTGATCTTCGATCTGGTTATCACCTGCTGAGGATCAAAGTTGAGGACATTCCGAAGATGACCTTTCATACCAGGTATGAGCATTATGAATTCTAAGTCATGTCATTTGGATTGACTAATGCCCCGACAACCTTTATGGATCTGATGAACGAAGTGTTCAAAGATTACAAAAACAGATTCGTAATCATCTTCGTCAATGGAATCTTGGTTTATTCTCAGCCGGAAGTAGAGCATGAGTAGCACCTCTGATTGGTATTGCAGAGGTTGAAGGAGCATAGATTGTATGTGATGTTCCTCGGTCACATAGTCAGTAGAGATGGAATTAAGGTGGATCCGACCAAGATTGAGGCAGTCAGGAATTGGCCAAGGCTAAGGAGTTCTTCAGAGGTTAGAAGTTTCCTTGGATTGGCAGGGTATTACCGACATTCTGTGGAAGGGTTCTCAAGGATTGCAACACCATAACGGAGCTGACACGCAAGAACCTGAAATTTGAATGGTTAGATAGGTGTGAGACTAGCTCCCAAGAGTTGAAGTGACGGTTGATCACTGCTCCAGTTTTGAGTCTTCCTTCAGATTAGGAGAAGTTTGTGGTCTACTGCAATGCATCGAAGCAAGGGTTAGGTTGTGTCCTTATGCAGGTTGGAAAGGTGATTGCCTATGCATCACGTCAATTAAAGGATTATGAATAGCACTACCCTACAAATGATTTGGAGTTGGCATCGGTGGTATTTGCATTGAAGGTATGACGACACTATCTCTATGGGGAGAGGTGTGAGATATACACTAACCGCAAGAGCTTGAAGTATTTCTTTACCTAGAGAGGCCTGAATATGAGACAAAGGCGTTGGCTGGAGTTAGTGAAAGATTATGATTGTGAGATTCTTTATCACCCAGGGAAAGCTAACTTGGTGGTAGATGCCTTGAGTCAGAGAGGTCCGAGACAACTATTTAGTTTGAAACATATATCAAAGAAGTTGGCAGAAGAGATGACTAGAGCAGGTATAAAGTTGGTGGTGGGCCAGTTAGCTAATCACCTTGAAGTCTACTCTTCTGGAGAGAATTATAATGATAGATGAATGACCCTCAGTTGATGAGGCATAGAGAGGATGTCCTAGCTGGAGTGGCTAGGGACTACAACATTTCAAAGACGGGTTTACTAAGATGCATGGGGCAGATTTGTGTTCTGATGGACTTTGCTATCAGACGAGAGATTCTGAATGAATCTCATACCAGGTCGTACTCACTCCATCCAGGCACCACGAATATGTATCAGGTGGCCTGGGATGAAGAAAGATGTAATTGAATATGCGGCTAAGTGCCTAACATGTCAGCAGGTGAAAGTTGAACACCAAAAACCAGCAGGACTATTATAGCCTTTGGTTATCCCTGAGTGGAAATGGGAGGACATTACTATGGACTTTGTAGTGAGATTACCTAGGACCGTGGGTCAGTATGATTCAGTTTGGGTGATTGTGGATCGGTAAACCAAATCAACCCATTTCTTACTAGTAAGGAAGAACTTCACAATGGTTTCAACCAGCGCTTGGTGCGCTACTGCCGCCCTTGACTTATAAGTCAATGCTTTCGACCAGCGCTCAGTGTGCTATTGCCGCCCTTGACTTATAAGTCCATACTTTTCAATCAAATAATGCAAACAAGCATACATGATTTAACAATTATCCAGATACGGAGCATTCAAACATGCTTAATAAAGTAATCACAGGCATAATCATAATCATGCTCATTCATAGAGGCTTGAGCCCTCATCATATCTATATTTAACGACTAGGCCAAGCCCTAATCACATATATTATGTATTGGGTGCAGTTTTCTTACCTCTGGTTCAAGCACGAGCTAACTAACAACGACCCTTGAGTACGATCCTGTCCCACTCCCTAGCAGTATCCTAGTCACAACCATAATAAATGAAATCCATCAATATCATGTAAATAAAGACTTCCAGACCGAGTCCTAGTCTCTGGGACCTCGAATTCTACTAAACCGGATATTAGAATCCTTCCCGAGCCCTTAGGTTTGAGTTCTCGCACTTAAAATCCTCTTATGGCTAACTTTCCCAACTAGCGTCGCGGTGCGCCTTAAGTTAGAGAGCCCCCAGCCTATAATCCTAGAGACACGCGTCGTGGCACCAAGATGATTCAGGGAACCACCCTGGCCTCTGGGTTCATGCGGTACAACCCCGCGAACCCAGTTTTTTAAACATTTTCCCCGAGTAGTTTCAAACCAATAACTGAGTCTCAAAACATCACCAGTACATCACATGTAGCAAAACCTAACTCAAAATCGAATCATATCACTCTCAAAATCACAAGATTCAAGCAAAGCTTAAGAAACTTAAAAACCAAAACTTAGAAACTTGAAAGCTTGAATTACCTCTGATAAATTCCTTTTTTAGTTGAATCCTCAAGCTATAAAGCTTCTAATCTGCCCTAGAATCGCTATGATTCTAATGTCGCTTGAATCCGAGCTCTAAAACTCGAGTTTCCTTCGAAAACGCTAACAAGCTTAGAGAGAACAGAAGAGAGAACGAGAGAGAGAGGGGAGAGGTTTGTGTTTTCTGAGTTAATGAAATCAGCCTTAGCCTTATATTCGAACGATCCCAAATTACCAAAATGCCTCCACTCAACTCGCTTCACTCTCAACACACCATAAGGGCAAAAATGTCATTTTCACTCTCTAATCCTACTATATACCTGAATCTCTTCAAATAATTCCGCTAAACCCGAAATATTGCTATATCTCCCAAAATACAACTCACGATACAATGTGTCCCAGTGACTCTCCAGATCACCCAAAATACCCCTTGGCTCGCCCCGAGCCGGGTATCACTCCCCGTTGTGACTAAACCACTAACTTGCTCCCTAGGATCGCCTCATGCCGAATAACTCAAATATATCCACATAATAATGTGGTCATGATCAATATGCACATATATATATAATATGCCCTCAATGGGTCAAAATCACAAAAATACCAATTCTAATAAGAAACGGGCCCACAAACATGCTTAATACACCTAAACATGCAAATATAGTCATATTATAATATAACTCACATAATTCATGTAATCATGCATATAATCACATAATAATTAAGTTATTGCCCTCCTGTCCCCTTAATCAAGGCGCTAAGCCTTATTAGAGAAATTGGGACGTTACAATTTTTGTCTTTTGGACCATTAGGCTGATATAGTCAGCTGAGCTTATCAACTCAAAAAGAAGGAAAAACATAGCAAAACACTCTCTGTCTCTCTCTCTCTCTCACGTTCTCTCTCACTCTCTATCACTAAGTTGATTGAATTTTGGAGAAACTCTTGATCCTTTGATTTTTGAGGCAAGTTTTGGTGGGATTGGAAGCTTATAAGCTTAGGGAAACAACTGGGAATCGATTTCTAGCATAGGTAATACAAGTCTTTGAGTTCTTAGTTTTGGATTTTTTGAAGTTTTGAAGTCTTATTGAATTTTTATTTTCAGTTGAGTTAATGGGTTTGTTTATTGTGTTTATGAGTTGATGAGACCATTATTATTGTTGAAATTAGTTAAAATCGTGTTTTGGGGCGATTTTGGACAGGTTTACGATTCTTAGGTTTTTTGGTTTTGTAGGGTCGCGCCGCGACGCTGTTCTTGAAGTGTTGTGGCCCTCGCGAACTCAGGGAGGCAGGGGTGCCTCGAATCGCCTTGGCATCGTGGCGCGTGCCCTGTGGTTTTTGGCTCAGGTCTCTCTGACTTGTTGAGCGATGCAGCCCTTAGTGGGGGGTGTCGCGACTCTAATTGGGGAATAATTAGAAATTTGGTTTTGGGGTTATGGGAACCCAAACCTAAGGGCTTAAGAATGATTCCACTACCCGGGTTAGTAGAATTCAGAGCCCCGAAGGCTAGGAATCGGTTTGGAAGCCTTTATTTGTTCATTTCTTGATAGTTATTTCTTGTTATGGTTGAGACTAGGGAGAATTGTTAGGCTCGGGAGGAAAGGACCGTACTCGGGGTCGTCACACGCTATTCACTCAGGACCTGAGGTAAGAAAACTGCACTCAGTCTGTGTTAGGGCTTGACCTAGTTATAGAACATGATTATAACCATGCTTCGAAAGTTTATCAAACATGTTGATTGCATGTGCTTACTTGTGCTAAGTAATGACTGCATATCTGTTATATCTGATTGAAAGGCTTGACTTATAAGTCGAGAGTTTATCGATTATATTTGACTGGGAAGCTCAGCTTATAAGTCGAGGATCTATCTATTGTATCTGATTAAAAGCTCGACTTGTTATTCTAGAGTATATCTAGTTAAAAGGCTCTACTTATAAGTTGAGGGTTTACAAGACTCAGTTTAGAAGTCGAGGGTTTAAAGGCTCGACTTATAAGTTGAAGGCGGCAATAGCATGTTGAACGCCAACCAATGTGGTTAAGCTAACCCAGAAGTGTGGTATATGCTTGAACGACCCTATGGCTACCTAAAATATAAAGCGTCGGGTATGCTTGGCTAGCCCTAAGGCTAGTTATGCAGGGAACGGGAAAATGGGTCCGGTGTGGCCCTATAGTCACTTATCTGGACTTGTTAGTCGAGGGCGGCAATAGCGTGCTGAATGTTGGCCGAAGTGGTTAAGCTAACCCAGAAGTGTGGTATACGCTTGAACGACCCTATTGCCACCTGAAATATAAAGTGCGAGTTACACTTGGCCAGCCCTAAGGCTTGTTATAAAGGGAACAAGGCAATGGGCCCGGTGTGGCCCTATATTCACTTATCTAGAGAATAGGGCAATGGGCCCTTGTGTGGCTTTATAGTCACTTATCTGGATTAAATGCATGCACGAGTAGGGTTATTACTGCTAGGCATGTTAATTATGATTCTGTGACCCAATGATTTACCGCTTATGAGCATGATTATGTTTTCTTGCTGAGCCTCAGCTCACATGTGCTAAATGGTGCAAGTAAAGGAAAAGAAAAGCTAGACCAGCCATGAGTTGGAGACCTTTAGGGGCAGGGTGTACATATGTGACCTGCTCGACCGCCACATTGGAGGGTATCCCTTGGAACTAGGGTTGGTCTCTGATTTTTTTTTGCTTAGGTCAGCTTTTGTATTCATTTTGAGTATGTAATAGTTTTAAACTCTATTGGGATCCCCTGTATCGAACTCAAACTCTTTTAATGGAATAGTTGAATTTTGACTGAAATTGTTAGTACATAAACTTGGTGATAGTTTCAATTACAAGTTTTAAGTCTAAATGCCTTGTTTAGAGAGTTAAGCATTATTTTAATTACCAGTTTAATGGTCCTGGATTAGGAGGACATTACATACATTATGAGTCGCTACCTAAAGTATCAGATGAAGACAAATCTGTGGAAGCACAACCCCATGAGCTTCAGAAAATCTCACATGAGATTATCACAAAAGGTATGACTCTTGGCGAACAATTTCATGTTGATGTTTTAATTGATAAATTACCCCCTTCCTGGAAGGATTTTAAGAATGTTCTCAGGCGTAAGACTAAGGAGTTTTCCTTAGAGAGTTTGATTACCCGCCTTTGCATTGAGGAGAAGGCACGAAAGCAAGACCAGAAAAAGAGGTGATTGTTGTTTCAAATAACAACAACACTAAGAAGTCTGCTGTTATAGTTCTGAAGCCAAATGGAAAAAACTTTATGAATCAGAATCGCAAGCTGAATCCAAATTCCAACCGCAACAACAATCCTCAAAATAACAACAACAATAACAATAATCAGAATTGGAACCCTCCAAGGAACCAAAATGGAAGGCAGCAACAACCACCCCCTAAGAATGGCTCTGGACATTTTTTATGCTACAATTGTAACAGACCAGGTCATATGGCACGAAAATGTAGGAATAGGCCAAGCTCTGCTCCGTAGGCTAACTTGACTGTAGAGACTTATACGGCTATGATTTCTAAGATCAACCTTGTTGGTGGATCAGATGGGTGGTGGGTAGGCACTGGTGCTTCTCACCGTGTCTGTTATGATCATGCAATGTTCAAAACATACACTGCTGCTGAGGATAAGAGAGTACTACTGAGAGACTCTCACACCACTATTGTTACAGGAATTGGAAATGTGGAACTAAAGTTTACATTTGGAAAGACTTTGTTACTGAAAGATGTAATGCATACTCCAAAGATGAGAAAGAATCTGGTTTCTGGTTTTCTGCTTAATAAGGCTAGGTTTACTCAAACTATCAGGGTTAATTTGTACGTCATTACTACGAATGGTATTTTTGTTGGGAAGGGGTATGCCACTGATGGCATGTTTAAGTTTAACGTTGAATTTAATAAAGTTTCTTCTTAGGCTTACAAGTGTGATTTTAATGTTTGACATGCTGGACTTTGTGATGTTAATAAGCAAGTTATTAAGAACATGAGTAGCTTAGGTTTAATTCCTAAAATTTCATTAAATGATTTTGAAAAATGTGATTTTTGTATCCAAGCAAAAATAACATAGACCCCACATAAATCTATTATTAGAGAATCTGAGCCTTTACATTTTATTCATTCTGATATATGTGAACTTGATGGGGTTTTGACCAGAAATGGTAAACGCTACTTTATTATATTTATTGACGACTATTCTGATTATACTTTTGTCTATCTTATGAAAAACAAAAGTGATGCGCTTGATATGTTTAAATTATTTGTGATTGAAATTGAGACTCAATTCAATAAGAAAATTAACAAGTTTTGTAGTGATAGAGGAACTGAATATGATTCAAGCTTGTTTATTAAGTTTTATAATTCACATGGTATTGTACATGAAACCACTACACCATATTCACCTGAAATGAACGTTAAGGCAGAAAGAAAGAATAGAACTTTTACTGAATCTGTTGTGGCTATTTTATTGAATTCTGGTGGTGCATATCATTCGTGGGGTGAAATTTTGTTAACTGCTAGTTATGTGCTTAATAGAGTTCCTAAATCTAAGAACAAAGTTTCACCATATGACATTTTGAAAAATAGGCAGCCTAACCTGTCTTATTTTAGAACCTGGGATTGTTTGGCTTATGTTCGTATTCTTGTTCCTAAGAGAATTAAGCTAGTAAGTAGAGCCTATGAATGTGTATTTATTGGTTATGTAATTAATAGTAAAACATATAGGTTCTATGATTTAAATGTGTGTGTTATTGTGGAATCAAACAATGCTGATTTTTATGAACATAGATTTCCTTTTAAATTGAGAAATATTGAGGGTGCATTTACTAGCAACATTCCTATGATTAGGAGTATTGAGCATATTGAGGATAGAGAATCAGAACCCAAGAGAAGTAAGAGAGATAGAGTTGCTAAAAATTATGGAATCAATTTCTGTGCCTATACATTAGAGGAGGGTCCTACTAATCTCAAAGAAGCTTTGTCTTCATTAGATGCTCACCTTTGGAAAGAAGCCATAAATGATGAAATTGACTCTCTTAATTCTACCAAAACCTGGCACTTAGTTGATTTACCACCTGGTTGCAAGCTTATAGGTTGTAAGTGGATTTTGAAAAAGAAATTGAAACCCAAAGGTACTGTTGATAAGTACAAGGCTCGTCTTGTAGCCAAGGGTTTTAGTCAAAGAGAGAATGTAGACTTCTTTGACACTTATTCACCTATTTCTAGAATAGCATCCATTAGAGTTTTTTAATTTTTTTTTTACCATGAAACTTAGCACAAGTTTAATCACTATGCTAGGGGTACAGTTGGCGGATGACTATATGGAAAAAGAAAATGAGTAGAATATCTAGCTAATGATGATGTGAGCTGCTCGAGTTAGGACTTGACAACACAACATTTAGGTAATTGGTAGGTCTCCTCTTAGATGGCGATCCAGTTTGAGACAGGTAGTGGCCATATTCCCTTTAGGGTGCCCTGCGTATGTTCAGCTCGTGGAAACCTGGTCATGAAGCATACTGAAGGATCCCGAGAGATTCGGAGACACTCTATACGCTCATTAATGTCCAGGCTATATTGCATACTTATTGTCTGAGATAACAGGAGTGTATTCTGTAAGGCAATCATATCCCTACATAAATGGGAATTATCTATATTAAATGTATACCATATTTATGCACACGGTTGCCCAAACCTGTCTAGGAAATTCCACTATAAATATCATGGATAATGGACAGGAAAAGGGACAAATACTGAAACTCTGCAGAAATTTTGAGAGAGCAATAATATTGTCTCGTGGACTAGGTAGATTTTAACTATTGAACCATGTAAAATTATGTGTGTTCATATAAGTTCATTATGGTTTGCAAATAAGCACTAATACTCTTATTAGATTTCTAAATCTACTGTTGGCGAAAAACTGCGTCAACAGTTTAGTCTTTCGTTGAGAGGAAATTAGTGCTTAATCATTTACAAGTTTCATTCGATGTTCGTCGTGGTGGTTACTCGATTGATGCATGACAAAAAAATGGAACAACGTGGTGGGAAAGAACCGCATCATACAACCATTCCCACTGAAAATGGCCCAAATGTTCAGCAACGTTCTGAAAAGCAATTGGTGGGCCAAGACGACACTAGGAGTTCAGCGTCACACCCACCAAATCCTAATCCACGATATCTAACAGCCATCGAGATGGAGAATGCCCAATTAAGGAGCCATCTAGCTAGGAAAAATAGACAGATCGAAGAGGTCCTCGCTCAGTTATCCCCTATTGCAACCGATGCTAATGTCGAAAAGAGGCAGAGTGAAACCCATAAGTCCACAGGAATAACCGGTCCAAACCTAGTCGTTCTATTAGAACCACCACTCTGAGCTCTGTACCTTCAGAGCGAAATCACCGAAGTGCTCAACCCAATAATCATCACAGGAACCATCATCCACATGTCAGTCGGTCAGTTAGAACTGTGACCCCCAGCTCTGCCTTTCGCACAGATTCCCAGGAATGCACATAACAACCCTCCAGAGTGAGCTGGGACAAATTCACAGAGACAAAACACCCTAGTGAATCCTCCTACACCCCAGAGAACTCGAGACATCAGGGTAGAATTGAGACAGGTTAATTTAGTTCGTCCTGATGGAACGAGGATAGCCTCATCGATAAGACATCTGCCATCGCCGGTTAGACATCCTACACCACTGCGCCCACAAAGAGACGATCCAGCTCGTGGAAATAGTAGGATAAATCCTCCCCCATCAGTAGACACTTATGTCCCACGGGCATGGGCTGATAATCCAGGTCCTTAATCTCAGCCGCGGGCTGTAAGTTTTGCAAATGGAAGTTACTGGACGGGGAGCCAGCGTAGAGGCAGGTCTGAGAGCAACTTAAGGAATCATCTCAGCTCAGCACAATGTCCTCATTTCGATCCACATCCCAACCTGCGTGATCATCTTAATTCACGAAGGAGGTATCCAGCTCGCAATAATGATATGAGTTATAGTCAACACGAGGGAGGTCCGTCTATTGTACATGGAAATGGGAACATCCCACTAATAAAGCTCGTACTTGGAGGGACAACAACCCATCAAACGCGTACAATAGGATGCCAAACATGCCAACATTTGATGGAAACGCAAATCCATCCAACCACTTCAGGATGCTCAATATGTTGATGATGGCTCACAATGTCGGGTTCGACCTAAGATGTATTATGTTCCCCAGGACTCTGATCGGACCTGCTAGCCAGTGGTTCAAGAAGTACAAAAAACATTTGATAAGCTCTTGGAAGAAATTGTCTTCCGAGTTCAAGAAAGCGTTCCGAGTTTCAAAGGAAACTCGTGTAGAGGCCGACTCATTGGACATAATAAAACAGTAACCTGGTGAGTCCTTAAAAGCGTATCTAAGCAGTTAGCATGAGCTATAGACATTGATGATAGCTCCAAGCTCATGGAAATGAGAACAGGAATCCTAGTAGGAGGCAATCTGTGGCAGGAGCTCTAGCGAAAAGGGGTGAAAAGTGTAGATGAGTTCTGGGCCCGAGCTCAAGAGTGGATAAACTTGGAGGAGGTGCGATCTGCTATCGCAGGAACCAGCCAGACCCCTATTTAGCCCCCTGGAGCGGTGACAGGCGGTGGAGCTATGACTCAACCTGTTACTCAGAATAACCAAGCGGGAAACAATAAGAGGAAATGGAATGGTGATGATGACTAGAATGGTAGAAAGAAAAAAAGTCCTAGGAAATATTCAAGACCATTTATGCCACCTACACTGACCTGACAGATACACGGGAACATATTTTCCTGGAAAACTCTAATCACCTTCTGTGGAAGAAACCAGAGCCATTAAGGCATCAGAGGGCGAAGAGAGATCCCTCAAAGTTTTGCCGATACCACAATGACATCGGTTGTAATACTGATGATTGTCGACAACTGAAGGATGAGATTGAGACTCTCATTCAGGATGGATCGTTAGCCAATTACGCCCGAAATCAAGTTGCTCCCAATCAATCTACCAGGCAGAATTCTCGTCCAGCTTCGAAAACTTTAGCAGGTCAGCCGAGGACTCAGATGGATCAGATGAATCAGAACCAAGTTGATCCTCCCCCAATAGTAGGAGGAGATATAACTACTATTGCCGGAGGACCTCACTTGGTGGGCATGACCAATGGGGCCTAAAAGAGGTATATACAAGAGCAAAAAAACTCATAACGGTATGGAATTTATTCCGAAGCAATGGTTATCAAAACAACAGCGGTTGGAAAAACAACCAAATTTTCATGGAGGAGGACACTAGCCACGTTCAGTTCCTACATAATGACTCGCTGGTGGTAACCGTGCAGCTCGCTAATCAAAGGGTGCGAAGTATATTGGTAGATAATGGAAGCTCAGTAAATGTGCTTTTCAGGTCCACCCTAGAAAAGATGGGATAATCTGTGACTGTTCTAAAGGCGACCTCAATGACATTGTACAAATTTTCAGGTGAAGGGACGGCGGCAATAGGGACAATCGGACTGGTGGTTACACTAGGGGATGATGCACAAACTGTTACTAAAATACTTGAGTTCGTGATAATCAATTGTCTGGCTGCGTATAACGCGATTTTGGGAAGACCCCCACTGATGGTTTTTGAAGCTATCACCTCAATCCGTCATCTGGAAATGAAGTTTCCCTTAGCCTCGGGGTTATGCACGGTACGTGGAGACCAGTTCGTCTCCCGAGAATGCTACAAGATAGCCATGAAGGGAAAATTACAACTCGGGCAGCAGGCAATGGTCATAGACGAAGAAGGTGAGGAGTCCCGGGTAAGGGAAGTTACCCATGGGACAAAAGAACCTCGAGAAAGGGATAACAAGGTCACCTAACAGGACAACATTGATCCGCGAATAGACGATGATATATCTAAGCTCAAAGTTGTAGAGGAGCTCAAGGAAATCAGTATCGACCCAAAAACACCTTCAAGAGTTTTAAAAGTTGGGAAAAATCTTGGGGCTGAAAGGAAGAAGGAGATGGTTGAATTCTTAAGGAAGAACCTGGACGTCTTCACCTGGTCGCATGAAGATATGGTGGGAATCAGCCCGAGTATAATACTGCATACTTTGAACTTGGACAAGAATGTGCCTGCAAAGCCTAAAAAATGAAGGCTTCTGAGGAAAGTACAATCAGAGGCATTGGAAGAAGAAGTGGCTCACCTACTTAAATGCAAATTTATCAAGGAAGAAAAATACCTGTTCTAGGTTGCTAACCCCTTTTTGGTCCCGAAGCCAAACGGGAAGTGGAGAACATGCATTGATTTCTCCGATCTAAACAAGGCATATCCTAAGGACTATTTCCCACTACCTAGAATTGATCATTGGTAGACGCTATAGTCGGTCACGAGCTCATGTCATTCATGGACGCGTATTCTAGATATAACCAGATTGCGATGAACCCTACAGACCAAGAGCATACCAGCTTCATGACTGAGCATAACGTATACTTGTAACGACCCAAAATTACTAATAAGTCCTAAAGGCCTTGATTAGCATGCCTGGAAGGCATAATTGGTATATGTGTGAATAAATGGTTAAATGCATGATTAATATGATTATATGGATATATTATATGCATGTTTCTGAGTATTAGATATGCATGTGGGCCCTTTGTAGCTTATAAGGGCATATCTGTAACTTTGGCCCATTAAGGGCATAAATGTGATTATTTGTGATAAACTGTTGAGACCACATTATTATGTGGATATATTCGCAACATATGGCTCGAGACAGTCCTAGTGAGTGGATTAGTGAAATAGTCACAACATGGTTTAATACCCTGCTCAGAGGAGCCTAGGGGTATTTTTGGGAATTTAGAGAATATTTTGGGACTATTAGATGTTGAATAAATGTTTAGTAATTAATTGGATATGACGGGATTAATCGGTAGATATTAGGAACACTTGAGGAATTAGCGGGAACTGGGAGTAGAATGATTATTTTACCCATAGAAACAACTTGAGGATGAATTAACTTAAAGGGGTATTAGGGTCTTTTTAGGGGCTGAGAGATATACTTGGAAAAAGGGTAGGAATTCACTAGAAACTTAAAGAAAAGTTCTCAAACTCTCCTCTCTAGCTCCGTCTTACGATTTCTTCCTCTCTCTCACTCACTTGTGTTGAAGCTAAGGAAAATTGAAGGAGGAGGACTTAGGCTTGAAGCTAAGGGGAAGAGCAGAAGGAAATTTGGGTGATCAAGCTAGGAATACTCAGAGAAATTGAGAGGAATTTGGTTGCCACTTGAGGTAAGAATTCAGGTTAGAATCTCTAAATTATGTTGAAATTATGTTGAGGATTAAGCTTGCTTAAGGTCTTGTTTTGTTAGTTGGTTCAGGGTTAAATTTGGGTTCTAGTGAGAGTGTGAATTGCTACTGAATTAGGGTATTGATTTTAGTATAATTGTTAGGAATTTTATGATTAAAATATGTGATTAAAGGTCCTAACTCGTAGCTAGGCTTGGTTGTGGTTTGGAGGTTCTTTTGAGTTTTGAATTCTGGGAAAATTGGCAGGGAGAAATGAGAAGAAAAACCCAGAATTTCTAGGTTCAAAGGGGGCACGTCGCGACCCAGCTCAGGGGCGCCGCGATGCATGTGCCCATCAGACCCTGGGTGTGCTCTCTGTTTGGGGGAGCGCCGTGACCTTGGGGAGCAAGTCGCGGCCCGCCTCTCCTTGAGGCTTGGGGGTATAGCCTCTGACTTGGGGGCAAGTCACAACCCTTGGGGCCAGGTCGCGGCCCACCTAGGGATTTTTTCCTTAGGTTAGTTTCTAGGTTTGGTAAGGCTCAGGGGCTTGAACCTAGGCTCTCAGGACAATTTCTACTACCCGGTTTAGTGAAAATTGAGGTCCCGGAGGCTAGTTTTTATCTCCTAAGTATTTATTTGGATTAGAAGTTGAAGATTACCTATTGGGCACTGTGACTAGGTTTATCGCCAAGGCTGAGGACTGAGGATCATGCTTGGGATCGTTCTATTATCTTCGCTCAGAATTCAAGGTAAGAAAACTACACCCTGTGTGGTTGTGAACGGGACTGAGATTCCCAATTATTGATTGTTTATATTATGTATTTGTAAGATTGGTTTTTCATACAAGAAAGACTGGCCTAAGGGAGCCGGGGCTAATGGTAAGCGTACTGAGCGCGACCCTCCCTAAGCGAGCCGGGGCCAGCTAGATCAACAGGGGCTCGGCCTAAGGGTGCCAACCCTGATTACTTGAGATTATGTGATTGTCATTGATTAATTGAATATCTGTACTCTGTTTTATGTTTATATGAGATAAGCTTGATTGAATATTCTTATTGTTTCATATGATTGTTGTTTTGGTTTTCTTGTTGGGCCTTGGCTCACGGGTGCTATGTGGTGCAGGTAAAGGCAAGGGTAAGTTAGATCAACCATGAGTTGGAGAGCTCTGGGGGCGAGGTGTACAATGTCAGCTGCTTGTCCACCACGACCGAGGGAAGTACAGGGACAGAAGCCTAAAACTTGTATTTTTCAATTAGAGTGGCCATTGATTGTATATAATATTGAGAGTTTGTAAATTAACACTTAAACCTTGTTTTTGGGATCCCATGATCCAAACATCTATTTTAATGAAAAATTAACCTTTTATGATCAAAATATTTTAACCCTAATCCAATTGTTGACCTTAGGATCACATTTTTAATAAAATGACTTGATTAGCAAGTCCTGCACTATTTTAACTGCACAGTGTAACAGTCTTGGTTATCCAGGGCGTTACAATACTACTACAAAGTTATGCCATTCGGGATGAAGAATGATGGTGCTACGTACCAACGATTAGTCATCAAAATGTTCGCTAACCAAAATGGGAGAAACATGGAAGTGTATGTCTATGATATGCTCGTTAAATCAAAGACTGTCAATAACCATGTATCCGACCTAGAAGAGTGTTTTGGCGTGCTAAGAAGGTATGCTATGAAGTTAAATCCGCAGAAGTGCACTTTCAGAGTTTCGTCGGGAAAGTTTATGGGGTTTATAGTCTACACAAGGGGATAAAGGCAAATCCAGAGAAAATTAGATCGTTGTTGGAAATGCCTTCGCCTAGGTCGCGCAAAGAAGTACAAAGTTTAACTGGAAAGGTGGCGACCCTAAAGTGCTTCGTTTCAAAATCCACTGACAAGTGTCTTCCATTCTACAACTTGCTCATAGGAAACAAGAAGTTCATGTGCACCGAAGAATGTGAACAGGCATTTCACGACCTGAAAGCTCATCTGGCTGAACCCTTCGTACTATCAAAACTGGTGTCTGAGGAATGTTTGTGTTTGTATCTGGCTGTGACGGAAAATGCGGTCAGTGCTGTGTTAGTTCGAGATGAAAATCGGGCGTAGAAACCAATGTATTATGTAAGTAAAAGACTTCTCGGAGCTGAGTCTCAGTATCCATTAATAGAAAAGCTCTCTTTTTGTCTTATTTTGGCTTCAAGGAAGCTTAGACCATACTTTCAGTCCCACACTATCCACGTCTTAACCGATCAACCTTTAAGGCGGGTTTTGCGAAAACCTGAAACGTCAGGATGTCTACTAAAATGGGTCATTGAACTCAGCCAGTTCGAAGTATTATATATGCCACGCACAACAATCAAGAGTCAAGCCCTCGCAAACTTTGTGGCTGAGTGTACAGGTTTTTCAGGACGAGCCAATAAGAGAACCAGTGCAGGAATTGTGGAAAATCTTCATGGATGGATCCTCTAATGAAAATGGATCAGGAGCTGGGATAATTTTAATCTCACGTGAAGGGCATTGATTCCATACAACTCTCATATTCAGATTCGAAGCATCCAACAACGAAGCCAAGTATGAGGCCTTATTGGTAGGGCTAAGGGTGGCAAAAGAGCTGAAAGCAAAGGCAGTCCAATGTTATAGTGATTTCCAAGTCATAGTCAATCAGATATTGGGAGAATATTAAGCTCGCGGCATCAATATGGTAGCCTACTTAGCCAAGGTTAAAGGCGAGTTGTTTGAATTCGAGTTTAGCTACATTGAACAAGTGCCCCGCGAGCAGAATTCCAATGTTGATGCTTTGGATCGACTTGCTACCACCAAAGAAGCGAATACACTAAATGTATTTTTGGTGGAATTCTTGGAAAGCCCAAGTATAATAGTAGAAATGGTTGAGTTCGAAATAATTAACATAAAACCGACCTGGATGACCCCCATAGTGGAATATCTCACAACTAGAAAGTTACCTGATGATCGAAAGGGTGCAAGAAAGTTGTTATATCAAGCTCTGTGATACGTTATGGTTGAAGGGGTTCTATATAGACGAGGGCATTCGCTACCTCTCCTATGGTGTGTTTTTCCCGAGGAAGCATAGACTATCTTGCAAGAAATACACGAAGGCTTCTGCGGAGACCATACTTGGGGCAAAACTTGGCTCTGAAGGTACTGAGACAGGGTTATTTTTGGCTCACACTGACAAAGGACTCGATCTCATATGTACAGAAATGTGACAAATGCCAACACTTCGCCATAGTTGTCCGAGCAGCTCCCATTGAGCTAACCATGATCTCATCCCCTTGGTCATTTGCAGTATGGGGAATCGACTTGATTGGTTCTTTGCCAATAGGAAAAGTAAGATTTCGTTATGTTGTTGTTTCCATCGATTACTTCACAAAGTGGGTGGAGGATGAACCTCTGGCAAGCATCACCTCGAAGAGAGTCCTGAATTTTGTCGTAAAAAATATTATATGTCGATTTAGGCTTCCAAAATAGATCCTGTCTGACAACAGAACTCAGTTTGATAGTGATCTCTTCACAAACTTTTGTGAAAAATATGTCATAACCAAGAGTTTTTCGTCGGTAGCATACCCGCAGGCTAATGGGCAGGTCGAGGCCGTAAACAAGACCCTAAAGGTGAGCTTAAAGAAGCGATTAGATGAAGCCAAAGGACTATGGCCCGAGCAACTTCCGCAAGTACTCTGGGCCTATAGAACCTCACATCGAACCTCCATTGGACATACCCCTTTTTCTCTGACATTTGGAAGCGAGGCTATGCTCCCGATTGAGGCGCTAGTGATGACCCACAGACAGAAGACCTTTGATTGAGATCAGAACCATGAGCTACTCAGTGCATCTCTTGATATAATCGAGAAAAAAAATGAGAAGCATCACAATTGCAACTCGCCCATTATCAGCAGAAAATCACTCATTACTTCAACTCAAAGGTAAAAGGACGCAGGCTTGGACTAGGTGATTTGGTTCTCTAGAGGGTGTTTTTGGCAAGTAAAGATCCGAAGGACGGTGTGTTACGGCCAAACTGGGAATGACCATACCAGATCGTGGAGATCCTGTGTGAAGGGAGCTTTAAGCTAGCCTGATTAAGTGGAGAAATAGTTCCACATACCTGGAATGCCCTACACCTCAAAAATTATTATCAGTAATTTTGTTGTCTTTAATGTTTTTGGAATTATTGTTTATGTAAGGCTTATCTATAAAAGCCATTTCATTTTAATGACAATTGGATTATTACGTAATCAATTTTGTCGTTTTATTATTGTTGACGGTGAAATCTCGTCAATGAAATTAGATCGAAAAACTCAAAGATAAGTATGGAGATATTTAGATTTAGATAAGAACTTAGAATAATCTTAAGGAAGGGTAAAACACAGATCAACAATGGAGTAAGCCTTTGTATATTGCACAATAGCCTGAGTGTACAATGAGTTTTCCAACTCCTTTACTGGAGGGGTGAAAGTCTATTTATATTGGAGCTCTAATGGCTCATGGTACATCGTGGTCCCAGGGGACAAGATGGTACATAGGTACACTATCAGGGTTACGGCATAGGTCGTAGTGGTGTTGAAGGAGTGGTGGTCGGCTCTAGTACGTGTCAGGGGCCTGCAAAAGTACTCTTGTCTTGGTACCATATTATGCCTCCACTACTTTTCGGGTACGGACCTCATAAGTGTGCTAAGGGAGTCCTCACCATCTACCATTCTTGTACTGCCACTACTTTTCTGGCATGGACGCCGTATCCGTACTCTAATTCCTCTTGGTTAGTAGGCGCATTTCGTACCTGTACTAGCTCTTTGAGTCATACGTGAGTTCTTACTCTCACAAGGCTCCTTATTCCCACGAGCTTAATGTATTGAAATCCTTATGCGTTGCCTCGGATGACATGGTTCCAAGATGCCTGTGAGGGAAGGCCCTCATGACACCCTTGATGGGCGCGAGGCATTGAGGGGCGTGAGGCGCTGAGGGACATGAGGCACTGAGGGGAGCGAGGCCATGAGGGGTGCAAGGTGCTGATGGGCGCAATCCGTAGGTGCACATCACCTAAGCGCAAGACGAAGGCCATGAGACCATCGAGCCAAAGTTGCTTGGGTGCTAGGAGACGCATGTGCGAGATGGTGCCTGGGCATGGTCCGTAGGTGCGCATCACCTAAGCGCGAGGCGTGAGGTGGCTGGAACACTCGCGTGAGACGGCACCTGCGCAAGACCCATAGATGCGCGAGACCATGGGGTCTCTATTAAGGCAGGCGAGGCGAGGTCCATGGGTGGCTGGAGCACTCGCGCGAGGACCTCCTGGCCGAGACACCAGCATGTGTGCGAGGCCACCAGCGTGCGCGTGAGGCCCTCCTGGCCGAGGCATCAGTGTGCGGGGCTCCTTGGCCGCATGTATGGCGGGATGGTCCCGTTGAGCATGCGGGTCTCGCCAGGCGTAATGGTGCGTGGTTCCTTGGCATAAGGTGACTTAGTCTCTAGAAAGGCAGAGACCTACGGGGTTTTAAGAGTTTTGGCCAAAACGTGGTCTCATGAGACCTATGGGCACGAGCCCAGTGACATGACTAAGTGACTGTTATCCCTGTGCTCCAACCAAGGACTATAGATTTTTTTTCTTTGGTGGATTTTTGGCATCCACAATTATCACAGGCTCACTTTGTAAAATCAACCTAACATTTATAAGTTTTGGTTGCTTGAGGGGCACATAACCGAAGAGAGCTTTTAAAAGAGTTCATCGTATTCGGATGAAATCTGAAACTTAGAGTTTAGAAAAATTTATTATTCAACGGCTTATTAAAGCTTGGATTTTCAAATCCCGGACACAAACTAAGTTTGAGAAATTTCTAAAACAAAACCTCTAGAAATAACCAGGTCCGATGCCTGATTCCTAATAGGTACAATGTTATTCAGCAGACTAAAACCCCTGGATACGACCAGGTCGAGGCCTGATTCCTAACATGTACAATGCTATTAAGCAAATAAAACCCCTAGATACAACTAGGTCTGAGGCCTAACTAAGATATCGACTAAAATTAGTCGAGCCATCAAAAATCTATCTCGATCTAAAGACAACCCCTAAGATTTCAAGTGTACAAGAATCCAAGAATTCAAAAACATGAGAAAACAATAGACTAAGGGGAACACGAATAGATCACAAATTAAATATGTATTCAAAAGTATATTGTTATCTCGAGGAAAGAAATAAAACCTCGATCTGAGCCCGAAGGCGATTGTTTTAATCCCGATGGACTTAGTTACAAAATGTAAAATAAAGAAAAAAAATCATTGAGCTCCTTCGACTCGCTCGGAGGATGTCACTTCCTTGCCATTCCCTTCAGCAGCATCAGAAGCCTCAATAGTATCAGAGGGTTCTTATGAGAATCGAATCTTGAATTTGGAAAGATAAGGTTCCCTAAACCTTGGCTGCATGAAAGTGATGCTCCCGTCCTGGCTGAAAGCCCAGGACCAGTAAAGCATCTCCTCCATTTGATTCGACTACTTCGCAATCTCTGACCTCGCCCTCTCGACCTCGTCCTTGGCTTTGGCCTTTACCTCACCACGTTCTTTTTGAGGCCATCATTCTCGACCTCCAGCTAGTCTGGTCGATGACTCACCTCCACGACCTAAGTCTTAGCGATTCGCTCACCTTCCTAGGAAGCAGTCAAGGCATCCTTTGCATACTACTCGCTCTCTTGGGAGGCGACTAGGGTGGCTTGGAGTTCATCACTCCTAGCTTGAACCCGAGCAATTCCACGAAGTTGAGCCAGGATAGACTGCAAAAGGAAAAGGCAAGTCAAGGTTAGTAAAAAAAATAGAAGGAAAGAAAAAGAAATGCTAGAAGAATGAAAGGGGATCACAATGAGATTCATGCCCATAGCAGACTTTAGAACATATTTGGGAGTACGCTCCTCCATGACCCTCAGATTCTTGACATTGGCTCTATACGCATGGCCCACCATATGGCTTGCCATCTTGTAAACAGTCCTCCTAAATGCTTCGGGGATCCTTGCCAGCTCGAGTGGCTTTACTGGGATTTGAATTGACGGTGCTTCGCCTTGGATCACTTGATGAACCGAATGAGGTACAGGTCGAGTTAGAGGAGGAGGAGCCTCGAGAACTGTGACTGTTGTCACCAGAGCTGGGGGCTGAGTCTGTTGCTGATGGTCCTGGTTGGAGCTGGCACCTTTGTCTTTGACTGGAGACACATTGGAAGTTCCAGTCTTGGAGGCGTGTTTCTTAGGAACTGAAAGAAAATAAAAGAAAACTAAATAACTATGAAAACCTGAACTTAAGAATAAGAATACCTTGGATAACTATGACTTTGATCTACACCTCGAAATAACACTATATCTCACTTCCCAAGTGTTTAAAAAAGCTTTTATCCCAAAACCCAAGTGTTTCTCTCTATAGTAACCTTAGCAGCTTGGAGGCTCTGAACAATGCTTGAATGATGAGTGAAATGGCTGAGTACTAGGTCCTATTTATAGAGCTCAAGGAGAGAAACTAACCCCTTTTTAATTTGAATAAATAAATGAATATAAAATGAAAAAGATTTGAATTTTCGTTTAGCAGATGCCCAGAACTCGGTCAAAATCGTTCAAAGGCAGGTCCAAGTGGTTAAGGCTATTTTCAAATTTAAATCCTCAAGATTCCAAAAATTCACTCCTAGGGGCGATATATCGCCTACCCTGGGCGATATATTGCCTAGACCTATATCTTGAGCACCATTTGTTCGTGCGAAGTCGACATGTTTTCTGTATCTCTTGTAGGCGATATATCGGCCCCTAAAGCTGCGATATATCAGCATACGTTGATATATCAAACACGTATTTTCACATTTTCAACATATTTTGAATTGATTAAACAGCTTTGACTGAGTCAAAATGTGATCCTAACAGCTGCTGGAATGTTCTAGAGCTTCTAGATCTTTCTTTTAATTAAAATATTCATCAAAAATACATAAATCTTTAATAAACATGATTATGACAAGTGCCACATTCTTAATAATTCTATCTAAACCTTAGGTTATAATAAATAATATTTCTAGGATAGCAATATTAATCAGACCTTATGTTATAATTAATATTTCTAAACTTTAGGTTAAACTTATAAAATCCATAACTGTTGCTATGAGTTTCCAACTAAGTCCCGTCTTGACCCAAAATCCATGGAAACTAACATACTACAAACTACTACTACTATCTAGCTAAGTAAAAATTCTGGGACACTACAATTCTCCCCTACTTAAAAGAATTTCATCCCTAAAATTTACTTACCAAACAATTACGGTTACCGTGCTAACATGTCTCCCTCCAATTCCCACGTTGCCTCCCGTTCAGAACTATTACTCCATAGGACTTTGACTATCAAAATACTCTTAGACTGTAATTCCTTCATCCCTCTATCTAGGATGCTAACCGGTCATTCCTTGTAACTCAAGTCTTTCTAGAGTGCTATCGTATCGTACTTGAGGACGTGAAATGGGTCTGACACATATCTACGCAGGATCGAGATGTGAAACACATTATGGCTATCTGCTCGAGCTGGCGGTAGGGATAGTCTCGATGCAACTGTTCCCACCTTGTCCAATATCTCAAAAGGACCTATACACTGGGGACTAAGCTTGCCTTTCTTCCCAAACCGCTTCACACCTTTCATAGGAGATATCTTTAAGAAGACTTGATCTCCGACTTTGAATTCCACATCACACCACTTGGCATCCACATACTTTTCTGTCGGGTCTAAGCAGCGAGCATACACTTTCTAATCAGTGCCACTGCATCCTGAGCCTTTCTAATAGCTTCAGGTCCAAGAAGTTGCCTTTCTCCTACCTCGTCCCAATGTAACTGTGATCGAAACCTCCTTCCATAATGTAACTCATATGGTTCCATACCGGTCGTTGACTAGTAGCTATTGTTGTAGGAGAATTTTATCAGTTGCAAATACTTACTCCACGATCCTCCGAAGTCTAGTACACAAGCGCACAACATATCTTCTAAAATCTGTATGGTACACTTGGACTAACCGTCAGTCTGAGGATGAAATGTCGTACTAAGACTTAACTTAGTACCCATGGCTTGCTACAATCTTCCCCAAAATCTCAATGTAAACACCGACCCTCTATCAGATACTATGGCCGGAGGTGTTGGCTGCTGCCCTGGACATAGCTCGCTCTGGATCAGGACCCTGATTATCTTCAGGAGCTCTCCTTTTGCGCACCAGTGGTGCCATGTCTTCTTCCTCCTTGGTATCTTCAATGGCGGGCAAGACTTCTTGAGGAGGGGGGAGCTCGGGAAGAACGAGAGGTTGACCTCGGGTCCTGATAGCCAGCATCTGGCCTTTGCTATTCAAGTTGCAGGGCACCATGGTAGCATCATTCAATACTTGACGACAATCATTCTCCTTCGAAGGAAGGCGAGACAACATCTTGTATTGCCCCCCAAGGGTCTCAGACCACTCTGCCCTCTTGAATATAGTTGCACAAGGAACAAACTCAGTTAGAAGGATTAAACAAAAAAAAGAAAATGATAAGAGAGTTCGCGTATAGAATTCATAAATTTAGGAGACTTACGAGGGTGGTTGAAGTATCGATGATCGCAATTATTGAACCCATTTGACATAAAGAGCTGGTCTTTATAGTCATTTGGGTGGTTGGGGAGGTCAATGACGGATGGAGAATTGAGGAAGTGAGTGAGGTAGTAAAAGCCATCACCTCTCCCCTTATGATCAGGACTGGCCTTGAGGCAGAAGAAGTACCTAATATCTGCTGGGGTGGGGACCTCCCACTTGTGCCTCAGGAACAGATATTTTAACCCCGCCAAATTCGATACAAGTTTAGGGGGAGCTGGAATAAAGCCAGTTCGACGTAGTTCAAAAAATCTACGAAGTGCTAATCTAATGGGAGGAAAGCACCTGCCTTCAGGTGCTCATCACTCCAAGCCCCAAAGTCATCTTGAAGGGGGGCGCAGCTCTGCTCTCCTTCCAACAGAGGTCGGGCAAGGAGGCCATCAATTCACATCTCGATCCCATGGCTCAGTAGTATTTTGTTCACTTTCCCCTGCAACGTTATTCAGGACACTATGTGCTCGGCCTCGAAAAAAGTGTTGGGGTCGACAACAAGTTCCTCTCCACCACAGGACCAAAGCAAGGAATTGGAGATTCAGACACGATCTACTTTCCCTTATTCTTGTTCTGGGTAGAGGAGCTCAGGACGTTTTTCTTTGGTGGGGCCATGATTTAGCTTGCCTGACGACAAAGCGACCTATAAGTGGCGACCTAAGACAATTACTATCTACGAAAAAAAAAGGTACGGTGACTCGAGGGTTTGAGTGGTTTCCTTTTGACGAATCAAAATTTACACGAGCTAAGATATGTCTTACCATCAGCACATGGTTCCACGCGTAGTCCTAGGCCATGCGCTATGAATTCGGGAAATTCCCTGATACTTCAGGATTCGTGTGTCAGACTAGTCAGACCCACTACTTTTATTTTTAATGTAGTTTAATGCAAAACCGCTTAAGGAATCGTGACTCTTAAGCTACCCAGGGCCAAACCTAAAAACCTCTCAAATTCTACATCAAAACAGGTATCCTAATCTATTCATCAATGACATTTTTCTTGCAAAACCCAGAAAATTTGCTCAGTTTTCGAATACCTTATTTCTAAACAAGTCTAGTATTGTTCTTTTAGCCTAAACCAAACCCTATCTAAACTCAGACATGGCCAGAACATGAAACGATACTGAAGAAAAAAATGTTTTTTGAAGTAAAAAACTCATTGGAAAATAACAAAGTGAAATATTCAAACTAGATGAGGAAATATTTACAGTTTATACGTTTGTTCGATGAGAATGATTGATGCGTCCATAGGCAGGACCTTGAGAGCTTCTAAGAAACTGAAGGGCGATGAAGGCGATGAAATCTTGAAAAATAATCAACCAAATATCTCTTATTTTAAAACTTGGGGTTGTTTGGCATATGTTAGAATTCCTGATCCTAAAAGGATAAAACTGGCTAGAAGAACATATGAATGTGTGTTTATTGGCCATGCTGTTAACAGTAAAGCATATCAATTTTTTGATTTGAAAGACCATGTTATTTTGGAATCAAATGACGCTGATTTTTATGAACATAGATATACATTTAAATTGAGAAATAGTGGGGGTGCATCATCTAGTAACATGCCTGTGATTAGGGACATTGAGCATAATGAGGGTAATGAAAATGAACCTAGAAGAAGTAAAAGATCTAGAGTCTCTAAAGACTTTGGTTCTGATTTCTGTGCATATACATTAGAGGAGGATCCTTCAAACCTCCAAGAAGCTTTGACCTCATTAGAAGCTGACCTGTGGCAAGAAGTCGTACTCATAACCACCTATCTCATAAATCGTATGCCTAGTCGAGTACTACAATTCAAAACCCCAAGAAATTTGTTACTCGCAACATTCCCTCATATCTCAACTTTCTCCTCAAATATTCCACTCAAAGTCTTCGGTTGTACTGCTTTTGTCCATATTTATGATCACAAAAGAACAAAGCTTGATCCAAAGTCTCACAAATGTCTCTTCATCGGCTATTCTAGCACTCAAAAGGGATACAAATGTTACTCCCTAGTTACAAAGAGGGTTTATAACACTATAGATGTCACCTTTTTTGTAACGCCCTAGGTAACCAAGACTGTTACACTGTGTGTTTAAAGTTGTGCAGGACTTGCTAATCAAGTCATTTAGTTGAAAATGTGCTCCTAAAGTCATAAACAAGTTAGGGTAAAAAGATTTTGGACATAAACGGATAATTTTTCATTTAATTAAACGTTAGTACATGGGATCCCAGAAACAGGGTTAAAGGAAAAATTTACAAACTTCCAAAAATCAAATACAAGAAAAGGCCACTCTAATGGTAAAATACACATTTTAGGTTTTTTGTCCCTGTACAATCCCTCGGCCATGGCGGACGAGCAGCTACCAATGTACACCTCGCCCCCAGAGCTCTCCAACTCATGGTTGATCTATCTTACCCTTGCCTTTACCTGCACCATGTAGCACCCATGAGCCAAGGCCCATCAAGAATTCCAATATAGCATAGCATAAAAAATACTGACAATCAAATTATCCATAAAGAAGTTAACTTGGTATTCATCATGTTATAATAGACACATAATCAGTGATGGCAATCAACAAATCACAAGTTATTCATCCCAGTATTCAACAAGCCACAAACATCAGATTCGCAATAGTAAACATATTATTACTCAACAATTTATCATAATCATCATACAATACTCAGGGTTGACGCCCTTAGGTCGCACCCTTTGTTTAACCCACTAACTCCGGCCTGCTTAGGCCGAGCTCAGTGTTAATCTTAGCTAATCCCAGCTCTCAGTGGCTGAGCCGCATCCTGTGCACAAATATCAGCCCCAAAACTCTTAGGTCATTTATTTCATGCTCTCATGGCATATCATAATCATACAACATTTGTATTCAATCATAGGGTATCTCAGTCCCAACACATCCACACAAAAGGGTGCAGTTTTCTTACCTTTAAGTCCGAGCGGAGTAAACGAAATGATTCTGAGCACGATTCTTAGCCTTGAGCCTTGGCAATAAACCTAGTCACAAGGGCCAATGGTATCCATCAACTTCCAATCAAAATAAAATACCTAGGCGACAGAAACTAGCCTCCAAGACCTCGATTTCTACTAAACCGAGTAGTAGAAATTTTCCCGAGTGCCTAGGTTCGAACCCCCGAGCCTGACCAATTCTTGAAACAATTCTAAGGCTAAAATCCCTAGGCGGGTCGCGACTTGGCTTAATGGGTCACGACTTGCCCCCAAGTCAGAGAGCAAACACTCAAACCAAAGGGGGAGGCGGGCCGCGACTTGACCTAGTGGGACGCGGCGTGCCCCCAAGTCAGAGGCCACACACACCGCAGCGCCCCCAGGCTGGGTCGCGGCGTGCCCCCTCGAACCCAGAAAATCTAGGTTTTCTCTTCTTCTTCTCAGCCAAGAACACCAAGACTCTGTTGGAAAAACTTATACAGGATCTTTATTTATTTTCATGTATATCTAATATTAAACAAATTAATACAAGATAGCCTAAAACATGTTTCTAAAATTGAATTCAAAGAGAAACAAAAATAGAATACTTACAGTATACGCAGTGGAATTAAAGAGTCCTTCCTTCAGTATCTCTAACTCTTGAATCCTCTCTGTCGCAGAGTATTATCAAGAAACTGAACTGATCTTCTATTTTCTTCATGATCTTCCAATGTATCCTTAGAACCACCTAGACTAGTGTGGGCAATTCTCAACACATGAGATAGATATAGAGAGAAGAAGAGAAAATAACAAAGTGGCTTAGAAAAGGACTTGTGTTTAGAGAGAATATAAAACTATCAGAAAATCTGACTTGTGACTTATCTGTCGTCTCTCAAATCTTCTCTCTAAGCACTCCTTTTATAGACTCAATTAGGCCATTTAATTTAATTAAAAAATCAATAAAATAACAGCCATTTTGAAGCCCTAGGTCGAAATTATCATGGGCTATAGGCCTGTGAAATTTCCCATTTGATTATAAGCCCATTGGACTTAAAATCAAGGCCTATATTATTTTCTATTGATTTAATTAATTAAATAATTATTTAAATCCTTTATCAAATTAATTATTTATAATTTTAACCTTGATTTAAATTTATTTATTAATTTAGATACCAATTTATCTTAATTAATAAATCTGCCATAATTTCTCTTTTCTTCTCAAAATTACACAACTCTGTGAAACTATCCAAAATTGACCTGGTCAACTTTGATAATTCTAATTGATAATTAAATCAATTAATTGAGACTATCTAGATGATTTTATCCAAGATACAATGGGGACCATGGGCCTATGAAATCACGTTCCAATAAGTTATCATAAATCTAACAAATAAATTTACTAACTTATTAATTCCTCGTGACTCCACTATAGACTTGGAATTGCACTCTTGAATTCATAGAACGCTCTATAACAAATATAGATACGCTATTAATTATCCATTGTTACAACCATAATTGTCACTCAATCCTCTATAGACGGTCTACAATGAGATAGGACTAAAATACCGTTTTACCCCTCATTGTATTTTATCCTTAAAACACTTAGTTCCTTGTAAATGATATTTCAGTAAACTAATTTAATTACTGAAATGAGATCTCTATCATTTAACACCTTGAACCAAACTAAAAGGAAACCATCGTTTCACTTCTTCATCAGAAGCTATAGATGTTCATATCTATGATTAACACTCCCACTCAATTATACTACCGAGTTCCCAAGATGTAAGTATGGGCTAGTCCGTAGGGTAAGCTGGTAACGAACAAGTCAAAGAACTCAAATAATACAATCAGTTAGAATACTAACCACTCGGAATTGAGATTGAATTGACCTATGGTCAACTATATGATATGACTAGAATAGATAATAACGGTATGTTTACTTATCTTATCAACTGTCAATATCGGTCCTGTCCGATGTAACAAATACATCCGATCTTATCTACTTTGCTAATGTTCTGGAAAGAACATAACACTGTAATGTGTAAGTAGATCATATTGTAGATTGGCAAGTCAGTGTAAATCCAGTGCACTGACTAATCTTAGGACTAACATATTTTGAACATATAATCATATTTATATTCCACTGTGATTATGTCACTATAAATAAGATTAGCTATATGCTCGAGATTTAATAGATGTTTATATTAAACAAATAATCATGAAAATAAAACATGTGAGCAAAGTGATTGACCAAGTCAAAAAATGATTTCTATTCTTTTATTGATAATAAAATGAGATTACAAAGAATTTGAGTTTTAATTAGGGCATAAAACCCCAACAGACTCTACTCATATTTTTCCCTATCAACTCCCTTCAATTCAACACTGAACCAGCCATAAATTCAAGATTAAACTACCTTTTTTAGACACCAAAACCTCAGAGATTACTCCTTAATTACTATCTTAATTCAACTAGAATTCATCACCCAAGAACCCAGAATTGAACCAATTCTTAAGCTCTAGGATACTCAGCTCCTTTCTATTCCATTAAACTAAAGTCATCAACTAATTTATACCTAGAAACCCAGCAAAATACAAGGATGAAAAGTAGAGTTCTTACTTCAAATATAACTGACTTCTCCTCTATTTTCCAGCTCCAATTCCCAGCTTGATTCCTCTCCAATTCCTTCTGTTTTCCTTCAAAGATCTCCAGCCCAAGCCTAGCTTTCCTTTCTTTCTTTCCTTGAGTTATTCTACCACTTTCTGTTTTGTTCTAATAATTATGAGTATATCACTTAAACAAAAGACCTTTATACCCCTCCAAGGTTTACTAATCCTCAATTAGTCCCTAGGGATAGAATAGTCATTTTGCTCCCAATTTCCAACTAATTCCTCAAGTGTTCCTAATATTTACCAATTAATCCCATCATCCAATTATTTACCCAATGTCTAATAATCCCCGATATATTTTCTAAATTCCCAAAAATACCCCCCCCCCAAGGCTCCACCGAGACGGGTATTAATCCCCGCCGTGACTATTTTGCCAATCTGCTCGCTAGAACCGTCTCGAGCCATATACTGCAAATATATCCACATAATAATGTAGTCTCAAAAATTTATCACATATAATCACATTTATGCCCTCAATGGGCCAAAATTACAAATATGCCCTTATAAGCTAAACAGGGCCCACATGCATATTTAATACTCATAAACATGCATTTTACATATCCACATAATCATATACTCATGCATTTGATCTTTAAAATCACACATATGCCAATTATTCCCTCTTGGCACATTAATCAAGGCCCTTAAGCCTTAATAGCAAACTTTGGGTCGTTACATTTTTTGAACACCATTCTTTCTTTCCCAAACCTGGTATTCAGGGGAAGCATTCAAAGGAATATCAACTTTGGGAAACTCTTCAGGATCATCAGGCTGCATTTCTTCAACCCAATGTCTTCACACCTGAACATCATCAAACTGCTCAACCCTTACCTTTGTTGTCACAATCAACTGGTTCTCCCTTGCCTTCTTCTTTGCCTATCCAACCAAATCTCAGCCCAGAAAATACCTCCAGCCCATCCTCCTCACTTCCTATAGTCAGTCCAACCTCATTTTCCATCTCAAACATACCGTCACTTCAAACTCAAGCACAATTTGATATAGGTAACAAAGAACTTTGTGTTTATAGTAGGAGAAAAGTTGGGAATATATAGGTCAACATGCAAGACAAGGACTGTTTAAACACTCAACCGAGCTCTTGCGACCTTGAAAATCATGAAGGTAAGGATTCTATGACTCATGAGTTAGTTTCTCCTACTATTGATGACATTGACCTACATATTGCTCTTCGAAAGGGTGTTAGAACTTGTACTAATCACCCAATAGAGAAATATGTTGTCTATGGGAAACTAACACCTATGTACCAAGCCTTTGTCTCTTCCCTTGATCTTATTCAGATTCCTATAGACATTTATGAGGCATTGAAAGATCCCAAATGGAAGATTGCAGTCGATGAAGAAATCAATGCTCTTGAGAAAAATGGTACTTGGGTTCTCACTGAGTTACCTCAAGGAAAGCGGACAATTGGTTGTAAGTGGATTATCACCATCAAGTATAACTCAGATGGGAGTATCAACAGATTCAAGGCTTGGTTGGTCGCGAAATGGTTCACTCAATCATATGGTGTTGACTATCAAGAGACCTTTGCTCCCGTCGCCAAGCTTAATACAGTAAGAGTTTTGTTATCACTTGCTGTAAATTATGATTGGCCCTTATATCAGTTGGATGTTAAAAAATGCCTTCTTGAATGGGGAACTCAAAGAAGAAGTCTATATGGAAATTCCACCAGGGATGAAAAAAATACTCCAGTGGTCGAGTAGTGTGCAAACTTCTCAAATCTCTTTATGGCTTGAAACGGTCACCTCGAGCATGGTTTAATATATTTGCAAAGTCAGTTATTAAACATGGATATACTCAAAGCCAGGTTGATCATACCCTGTTTGTTAAATTCTCTTCAACAGGGAAGCTGGCAATTCTCATTGTCTATGTGGATGACATAATCCTAACTGGAGACGATTCATGCAAAATTTCAGATCTCAAAAGACTTCTTGCCTCAAAGTTTGAAATTAAAGATTTAGGTCCCCTCAAATACTTTCTTTGAATAGAAGTATCCCAATCCAAAGATGGAATTGTTATATCTCAATGAAATTATATTCTAGACCTTTTTAACGAAATTGGAATGATTGGGAGTAAGCCTGTTGACACTCCAATGGATCCAAACTTGAAAGCAATTCGAAGTGAGGATTCAACTCCAGTAGAGAGGGGGAGCTATCAAAGATTAGTGGGGAAACTAATCTGTCTCTCTCATACTAGACCTGATATCGCTTTCTCTGCCAACGTGGTAAGCCAACATATGCACAATCCTTTTGAGGAGAATTTGGAAGTAGTTCGTCATATTCTAAGATATTTAAAAATGACACCAGGTCTTGGTTTGCACTTCAGAAAACACAACAATCGAGACTTAGAAGTCTACACAGATTCTATTTGGGCTGGAGAGCTGACCGACAGACGATCAACCAGCGGTTATTGCACCTATGTATGGGGTAACTTAGTCACTTGGAGAATCAAAAAGCAGTATGTGGTCTCAAGGAGTAGTCCAGAGTCATAATATCGTGCTTTGGCCTTAGGTATATGTGAAGGAAGTGGCTCAAAAGGCTAATGAATGAGTTGAGAATTGACTCTCCTGAGTCATTTAAGATGTACAGTGATAGTCAAGCTACAATCAACATTGCTAAGAATTCGGTTCACCATGATAGAACTAAACATGTTGAAATCGACCGACACTTCATTTTTGAGAAAGTAAATTCAAAGGTCCTCGAGCTCAACTACATTCCCACAAAGAAACAGATTGCCGACATCCTAACAAAGGCCCTACCAAGAATGAGTTTTGAAGAATTTAATTCCAAGCTAGGTTTGTATAACATATACAACACAACTTGAGGGGGAGCGTAGAAATAGTGATAGCATATGTGTAAATATCTAGGGTGTGTTGTACAGCTAAGCATAGGTTGTAATATTTATTTCTTTCCTTTTTAGCTATCATGTACATTGTAATTTGCCTATATATTGGCATTTCTATTCTTCAATAAAATTATATTAGAAGAATTAATCCCAAAAACCTACACCATTAATGATGAAATGAACTCTCTTGAGTCTAACAAAACCTGACATTTAGTTGATTTGCCCTCAAGTTGTAAGACAATAGGATGTAAATGGATTCAGAAAAAGAAATTGAAACTTAATGGTACTGTTGATAAGTACAAGGCACGTCTTGTTGCCAAAGGTTTTAGACAAAGAGAAAATGTAGATTTCTTTGACACATATTCACTTGTCACCAGGCTAACATCTATTCGTTTGCTTATTGCTTTAGCTTCATTACATGATCCTGTTGTGCACCAAATGGATGTTAAAACTGCTTTTTTAAATGGTGAATTAGAAGAAGAGATTTACATGGACCAACCTAAGGGATTTGTGATCCCTGGTCAAGAACATAAAGTGTGAAAATTAGATAAATCTCTGTATGGTTTGAAATAGGCACCTAAGTAATGGCATGAGAAGTTTGACAATCTAGTTATCTCACATGGTTTTAAAGTGAATGAAAGTGACAAATGCACTTATTGTAAATCTGAGAATGACATTAGCACTATCATATGTTTATATGTGGATGACTTTCTTATTTTTGGTTCAAACTTGCATGTAGTGAATGATATGAAATATGTGCTATGTGAAAACTTTGACATGGAAGATCTAGGAGAAGAGAATGTGATCCTTGGTATAAAGATCACTAGGTTTGAAAAGGGAATTTCTTTGGATCAATCTCATTACATTGAGAA
This sequence comes from Humulus lupulus, assembly GCF_963169125.1. Taxonomy (NCBI): domain Eukaryota; kingdom Viridiplantae; phylum Streptophyta; class Magnoliopsida; order Rosales; family Cannabaceae; genus Humulus; species Humulus lupulus. Next base: position 243,453,739 of record NC_084795.1, on the reverse strand, counting down.
GGTCTTAAAGAAATACAATTACTTCAACTGTAAACCTGCCTGCACACCTTATGATCCCAGTGTAAAAAAATTTAAGAACACTGGTGATGGTGTAAGATAAACTGAGTATACAAGCATCATTGGCAGCCTTCGGTATGCCAATGATTGTACTAGACCCGACATTGCCTATGTTGTGGGATTACTATGCAGGTTTACTAGTAGACCTAGTGTTGAGCATTGGCATGCTATAGAAAGGGTCATGAGGTACCTTAAGAGAACAATGATCCTTGGATTGCATTATCATAAGTTTCCCGTTGTCCTTGAAGGATACAACGATGCTGACTAGAACTCCTTGTCAGATGACTCTAAGGCAACCAGCGGCTATATTTTTAGCATAGTTGGTGGAGTTGTTTCATGGAAGTCTAAGAAACAGACTATTTTGGTTAAATCCACAATGGAATAAGAAATGATAGCACTAGCTACTGATAGTGAAGAAGTAGGATGGTTGAGAGGCCTACTAGCTGAGAACCCTTTATGGGAAAAATCGATACCAGCTGTGTTGATCCATTGTGATAGTACCAAGGCTATTGCAAAAATTCAGAACTATTATTACAACGGTAAAAGACGTCAGATACAACATAAGCACAGTACTATTAGAGAGTTCCTCTCTACTGGAGCTGTAAGAGTGGATCATGTATGAACTAATGAAAATTTAGCTGATCCTTTGACAAAAGGATTGGATAGAGAGAAAGTCCTTAAAACATCAAAAGGAATGAGACTATTGCCCTTAGAATGATGAGTCACACATGATGGTAACCCGACCTATAGACTGGAGATCCCAAGAAATAGGTTCAATGGGTAATAACAAGTTATGATGTGATATGAGTTAGATCATGCTATTACTTAAAGTTAACTTGAAGCATGAATAAGATTGAGTTAATAGAAATTCTTAATGAGATCTATACTCTATGGACCCGGTGAAATTGAATTCTCCGTGAAGATGTGGAGTACCAACGTTAACTATAGCTTCGCAGCAACAACCTTGATCAAATGTGTAGGATAGGTGGGAGGTGGTGACACACAATGACCAATCCTGAAAGACCACTCTTTTGTCTAAGGAAGCCTAACTTCCACACCGATAATCCAGGGAGCGGGGGGGGGGGGGGGGGGCACAGTGAGGTGAGTAGTATATATGGAGGAGATTCCACCTAAAGAGTAACAGAGGTGTGTGAAGGTAGGCTGAAGCTAAGATTCTACTCGTAAGCGTAATGGTATAAGTCTGGTTGATTATGAGACCCACTGGTCGAATAGAGACGAAAGTCGACCATAGTGATCCGGGAGTCCAGTGTGGAAGGGCTATCGCTCAATGGATCAAAGGTACGCCGGGGATAACAGGCTGATGACTCCAAAGAGCTCTTATCGACGGGGTCGTTTGGCACCTCGATGTAAACTCATCACATCCTGGGGTTGAAGAAGGTCCCAAGGGTTCAGTTGTTCGCCGATTCTAGTGGTACGTAAGTTGGGCTTAGAACGCCGTGAGATAGTTCAGTTCCTATCTATCGTTGGTGTTAAAGGGAGAACTACGAAGTAGCCAACCCTAGTAAGAGAGGACTAGGTTGGGCCAACCTATGGTGTCTGATTACTATGCCAATAGCAATGCCAAGCAGCTAAGTTGGTATGGAAGAACTGTTGTACCGCGAGAAATCCTTCTCTATACAAGTTCTCGGACGAGGTTTTTGAACAAAACTTCGATAGGCGAGAGCTGTAAGCACTGCGAGGTGTGAAGTGATCTCGTACTAAACGAAGCGACTTTCATTTTTCATAACAAAAATGAAAGAAAGTCAACATATTCCTGCAATTGTGGTCAGTCTCGCTACCTCTTCAGTTACCGCCCCCTACTTGCTTATTCGCAATTACTACCACAAGAAAGTAGCCCCTTTCTCTAAGGGGGCTTATGCACTCCACAAATTTCTTATGTTATGGGGTCTCGAAGACTGAATTTAGCTTCCAACCCTAGTCAGCAAGCTAAAATATCCCTTTCCCCTTTTCATAATAATAAGGCTTCATAGCTCCAACCCAGACAAGGTAGTTTACTAGCTTACTTGTTAGAGTAAGGTCTTGAAGAGCCTTACTAAGCGCTGGTTCTATCCCGGCCAAGCAACCAAAGTCAGAGACTTAGGTGGGAATAGTGAAAGAAAGAGAAGGGGAAGAAGCAGGGTAGAGGAATTGGTCGACTCATCAGGCCCATGACCTGAAGACTGCAGGTTCGAATCCTGTCCCCGCCTAATCACTTGAGACGTATTTTTGGTATCGGTGGTATTGGACAAGCTCTTAGGGAATAATCTCTTTCTTATTTCTGCCTTTCTTTCCCATGATGACTAGGAACGGGCAAATCAAAAATTTCACTTTGTTGTTAAAAGGTGAGAAATTTAGGTGTTGGTATTGGTCGGTTACGCAGCTAGTGTATTTTCACGGTATGCCATACATGGCATGGATTGGGAAAGAGTACGACTGATTTATCACCTTTCTGTTTCAGTAGTGGTCTGTGTTGTAATTCTACTTTATCTATTTTATTTATCTAATGGAAACTTCTTGTCTTGGGCCGAATGTGTGGGCTTGGGGCTCCAACTAATCGAGCATTGGCTTGCAGGCCGACGACACCGGTAGAGGCGGCGGCTCTGTTTGCTTGCATTCTCTATCGCACTAGAAGCAGGTAGTCAATGAGAGTGTGATCTCGTTATCTATGTCAATGAATGAGACTATAGGCAGACTACTGTAACTACTTAATTGTCATTATAACATAACATCACTATAGACCTTCAACAAGTAGGAATCTAACCTACAATGTCACCCTTTTGAAAAGCTTAAATCACCATCGTCATTCGCAAACGGTAGCATCATGATATCTTCTTTGATGATGTGGGTAGACTACCTTCACTTTTCATGGAGCAAACAGAGTTTGGTAGTCAGACCAGTAACTAACTGTTAGAAAAGAAGTAGACAGAAGAAAGTGTTAGAAAGGAATAAGCGCGTTTCATAGTAGACTGAACCTCAGTTGACCGATGATTGGGTGAGACCGCTTGCCTTCCTCTTCGAACTGCCCTCTAAAACTCAGTTGAGCACAAATTTCCTTTCCTGAGACTCAAGCCCCGGGTCACTTATTTGCTGGTCACGACCTCTTTGTGGGAGAACTAATACTTCCCTTTGGGACAGGATTCCACAAATTTATCATTTTCATGAGAGCCCTTCTATGCAGTATACTTTTGCTCTGACTTCCACTGACTTTGGACTGCTGGAGCCAAAACTAGTTGGTGCTTTGTTGGGTCCAGGAAAAGTGGATTCTCAGTTAGCTGCTTTATTTTTAGCACAAGAGGGGTAGATCAGGAAACAAGTTTGACACTCATATTGGAAGGGACTGAATTCCACAACTTATTATGAATAGGGACTTATGGTCCACGCATTAAAGCGCTTATTTTTGGTTTGAAAAAGTGACTGTTTTAACACTGATTTGATAAGATTACAAACAACTCTCTTTCTTGTATGCTCCCATCTGATCTACGACCACCCTCAATCGTAGGTTTTGCTGCCCAGAGACTGTCCCCCATCTAACACTAAAGCAAAGAGCAAAGAGTAGTCCCTGTGGGGCAACCAGCCAGCAAAGGTAGGGCTAAGGATTTGGGGTTTTCATTGACCAGCGATTAGAAAGCGGTCAAAGTCAGGTCAAACCGAGCTGGTTAAGTAGCAAGAGGAGAATTGGTCTAATCTCAGGGAAACCACAGTCGAAGTCATAAGGAAAGTACCAGTTGGACAGGGGTGGTAAAGCCATTTCTTTACCTTCACAACTTTCAGAAGGTTGGCCAGCACAAGAGAAAGCAGAAGCATAGCTATAGAAGTGGGGGATTTATTCAAAAAATGGTTTCAATAAAAAAAAATAGGGAACAAGCCCAGTATAGGGCTTTGCAGGGACCAGTTTGGAGTACCCAGTGGTGAGGAAAGCAGTAGCTTGCTTTTGACCTAAGAGGGAAGCGCAAGTGGAAGATCAACTGGAAGAGAGAGGATAGAGGAAGCTTACTCAACCATTGGTGGAAGGGACCAGATCCTGATGAAACCACTTTTTCCTTGTGCCCGCTATCTTTGTCTTTGGAAACAAGTGACTTTTCCTCCCCAATCGCAAATGACTCATTCTTTGATTTGTCCCTGTCTTTTTGAAAGAGCTCTAGTTTTCTCTCGATGCGAGGGTCTGATTTTGAAGCTGCCGCTACGGCAGCCGATACAACTTGAAAGCGAGCCCTTCACTCTACTCCTAGTTGAAAGATCGCATGCATTGAAAAACTATTTGACAGGCAGACCTAACTGATTGATGTCATAAGCAATCTTCCTCGTATAGCATCAGCCTGAAATCTCTAATTCACGCTCAGTGTGAAGGAAAGCACTTCTACTCTCTATGAGCCCTCCATATAGTGGCACATCACCAACCTTTCCTTAGTTCTCTTCTTGTTCAATGCTGTTTTTTCAGCGCTGATGGAAGCATGCCAAGGTAAAGTTGACGATGTGTGGTGAAGTTTAGCCTTTCTTTGGATCTTCATCTTGCCCTACGAGCTCATGCAGTGAGTGTCGATGTTCAGGATCCCTTAGTCATGAGCGACGGCTTGACCCATTGAGGAGGGCATATTCTTCTGCATTTCTCTTGTCGGATTGCCCATGATGGGATTCCCCGTGTCCACGTCGTCAAAGAGAAGGTCTTTGGACCCTGATTTCCCATCGTAGGGAACACTCTTCCGAGCACCAAGATTTTCCAAAGGATGAGATCTTGCCTATGCAGTAGGATTCAAAGGAAAGTTATCCGAACAGTGAGACCTGGGAAGACTACTACTTCTGTATTTTTGAAAAATCAAAGAGGTGTTTGAAGCATATTTTCAAGCAGGGTCTGGATCGATAGGTATAGGGCTCAAAGCGGGACAAAAGGGCTTACAAGGCTCTGGGAAAGAAAGGTTCCACTACGGGACCTAGACTCCAAAAAGTCAACGAATTATTTCTTCCACGCCCTTTGCGATGACTTGTTCAGCTCACTAAACCCAACATGATTTCCGACTTCATTCACCAGTGCCGTCTACTCCGACGTTGGTTGATCTACTACTCCGCTTGCGCTTCTGGGCTTGACAGACACTGGTAACTAATGTTTGGGTAGTTCTTCTTTCTTTTTCCAGTGATGAGATTCTCGCAAACCGCCTTACTAACCCTTTTATTTGGCATACCAACAACTTTTCACAAAAGCCCGATAAATTGACTTCAAATATCAAAGAAAACTAGAGATGTTCGAGAGAGAGCTTTGGATTGAGAGGGGGAACTAGCGAACACCTTTGATTTGCTAGAAGGATGCTCAAAATACCACCGAAGGGCGTTTAGCACGAGCTTCCCAACAAAAAGGCCAGAAAGAGTGACCAACCACAGGGAGGGAAGGTTTTTATTCCACTACTAGAACGACACTGACTAAAGAGAGAGAATTTTCTCAATCCCACGAGTGACAACACAACAGAGACAACACACCTTATGATGAAAGGGGAGAGTGAAACCTAGAATGATACTTACCGGAATGAAAGCTGGAAAAAAACCTACTGGAAAGAGAGATATTTACCAACACTACTAGAGCAGAACGACACTGACAACTAATAGTCATAATGGCACTCGCCTATTCCACTCTCTGATCTACGACCACCCTCTCTTTCTATCGAGCTCCCTCAAACACAAGTACGGATAAGGCATGGGACTACCAGGCGCTATGAAACTAACCTTTAGTCTAGTCCTACTGCTACCACTTGCCTCAATACAGACAAGGAATATCTATCTCTTACTCAAGCAATGGAACAAGCCGGACTCCACTTGGGAGCTCTTCCTTCTTCTTCTGAAACCATAATTCATGCTTGCTTTCTGCTCTTGACCGGTCTTGACTTCAGGAGGTTCCACCACTAGGGGAAACAACAACTACAACACGAATCTACTGACGAACGACGTACTCACGCGCTTCAGCTCCTGGTAGCCTACTCTTGTTCTCCGTCGTGCAGGTCCTGATTCCGGCCACTTCATGTTTCCGTGACACCGTCTTTATGTGTTGTTAGGAACTGTCGCTGAATTCCAGAGCTATTTACAATCGATAACCCCCTTTAGCTAAATAGCATCCTGAGGAGTTTTGGGTCCATACCAGCTTATCTGCCTTCTTTGTCTTCGGTAAGCGAATAGCTTTAAGACTCTCCGCAGCCTGCACACCCTGGGATCCTAAAGGTTTATAGACGCACCATTCCCTACTCGCCAGCAAACATTGTTAGAGACTACACTCCATTCCCAACTAACCGCCTTCCACACAGCAAAAGTTTGCGATCTTTGTTTGGGAGTTAAGCCCTCCATAATGATACAATACTTCCCCTTGAGAATTTTGCTCCAAAGACTTTCATTACCCACTACCAAATCCAGCTCTTCTTCCCCAAAAGTGCCTGGCTCGCCGTGGAAACTCTCCAACTACCGAGACCACCCTAGTCTAAAGGCTTTTTCACAGTTTCCCAATTAATCGCCGTCCAATCCTCCAACTTTAGACCAAAAAAATAAAAAGTATATCTATTATTATTCAAGCTCTTCAACAATAGAAAAAGGAATCCTTAGGCAGGTCCTCTAATGCATAGGAAGACCCCCTAGAACTTACTTAATGAGTGTCAATTTTTCAGCAAAGGATCCAAAATGGGATTTCCCTCTCGGTAGTATTCCAATGAACCAATCCACCAAGGGTCTACAGTCTTCCTTGTTAAGGCAACGTACTTTTAAAGGAATACCCAGTTGAAGGGGAAAGTACCTTCATTCATGCCTAAATTCCTACCATGTCTTCTTTTAAGCGGGCATGAAGACTGAAGTAGGAATGTGACTTAGTAAAGTTCACCATCTGACTTGAGGCTCTGCAAAACAGGTTGAGGGCCATTGAAGTTTTTTTCTTTTAATAACACTAGTGGAATTTTCTAAAATTAGGGTGCAGTCATCTGCATAAAGCATATGTATGACAAGGGTTGCCACTCGGTCTACTTTAAAACCTCTAATTGTATTTCTTGAGGCCAATTCCAATAGATATCTTGAGAATACATCCATACCAAGAACATAAAGTAAAGGGGAAGTGGGTCACCCTACCAAAGTCCCCTTGAGCTCTTGAAACTTTAGGGGGGAGGGCGGGGGTGGTTCTCCATTAATAATGTTAGGAAAAGTTGGAATTTTCACACACTCCATAATCCGGTAGAAGAAAACCCTAGCTTCTTTAAGGTTTCCTCAATGGAAACCCATTCTATCTGATAGCATATGCTTGTTGCATATCCACCTTAACTGCCACATATCCATCCTTGGCCTTTGATTTATGCAAAACATGAACCAGCTCTTGTGCAAGGATTGCTTGATGGTGGTGCTTCCGTCCTAGAACAACCTGATTAGAGGAAAAAATCTTTGGAAGCACCCCGGCTAGTCATAATCTTGGAAATGGCCTTAGAAACAACATTACACAAACTAATGGGACGAAATTGTGATAAGCGAGAGGAACCTTCACCTTTGGGGAGAAGGGAAATGAAGGTATGATTGAGACCTCTAGGCATGGTCCCAGAGGAAAATAAGTTATGTATAACATCTACCACATCAGCTCCAACAGTGGCCTAGAGATATTGAAAAGGAAGCTGAAAATCCATCTGGTCCCAGTGTTTATGAATTGGGCATTGAGAAGATTACATTTTTTTATTTCGCTTTCTTCTGGCATGGAAATCAATCTCTAATTTTGCTATTCTGTGACCAATCTAGGAATAACTTCCATCAGCTTGACCCATAATCTAGGATTGTACAGATTATAAAAATAGGAAACTGTTTCATTCTGAATGCTTTGCTGCCCATAAATTGTTGAGTCATCATCAAGCCTCAATTGTGATAAGTGATTCCTACTTCTGTGGTTAAGGGTTTGGAGATGGAAAACTTTATATTCCAATCCCTTTCCTAAAGCTAATAAACCCGAGACTTTTTCCTCCAAAGAATTTCTTTTGGGAGTAGGCATTCATTATAGTATTTTTCGCACTTTAGCCTCTTCTTTGAGTTTAGGCCTGGATGCATTACCAATCTCAACATGTCAAGCTTGTAATCTTGTAAGAGCTTTCTTTATCAATATTAAGAAATTCCCCAGGTTCCATCTTCTTAATTCTGGAGCTGTCCTGTCCAGATTTAGGGAAAGTCTCGAGCTAGAAGGCATCGGGAAATGATTGTGCCAAGCTATTCTGACCACGTCCACAAGGGTGCCTTAACCAAAATTCATGGAACCAGAAAGGGAGCCTTCGAGGACCAGGGTATGGACCAGTCGAGATAAGTAAAGGAATTGAATATGATTTTGCTCTAGCAAGATGATTCACCATAGTCTCACTAAAACTCTATAATTTCCATTAGCAAGAGGGTTGGTCTGGCCGCTCTAAAACGAAAGAAAAATTGTCTAACTAAAGTTTGAACCAGAGAAGTCGAGCTCAAAGAAGTTGCATTGGGCCATAGTCTCCTTTTTCTCATTTGAAGCAAGCGAGGGAAAAGTACGCGAACCTTCGCACTTTTCAGATGTTGTAGTAATGGAATTCAAAGCCGACCGCCCCTCCATTCACCTAAAAAAAATTTTGACTCTTCCCAAAATAATATTCGTCAGAGATATTAGGGACTTGCATAAACCCCAAAGAGTTACCTCTTCGTTTGGTTCAAAAAGAAGAACATGAATGGCTTTCTTAGATATTAAAAGGGTTAAAAAATATTTACCTTTGTAGTCCAGAAAAAACAAATACCACCAGCTCTTCTTTCCAGATGAATACAAATGCAACAATCGTGCGAAGTCTGAGTTTCAACAATCACAGTTATTTCATTTTCGTGGCCTATAACACATGGTTATCAAGCTTCTTACTACCACCCTATGGGGAAGTAAGCAATAGCGCAAAGAGAGGGAAATGCGCTAAAGCAGTGAGCAAGTAAGAGAGAGCACACTTAAGAATGGGTTTTTTCGTAATAGTTGGAAGTTCCCGTGCAATTTAAAGTCCTATTAAGAGATGGGATTCTAGGATTGGGCGGTGTCCGTCCACTAATGTAAAGATTTGGCGTGGGAGAAGTGAATTTGATGAAAGAAACTTTCCGGGCTCTTCTAAGCTTTGATTTATGACAACCCTCACACTGCTATTAATCTGGCGGACAGATGCCAGTTCTGCTGATCCAAGCTTCTTCTTCTAGACTAGAACAAAACAGAATGAATCTTTATCTGGGAAGGCATGATTGGGAGCTAGCTCGAAATCCGATAAATTGAATACCTCTTGGCCTCAGTTAGAATGTTATTCGCCCCGCCTTGAGTTTCGGTCTTGCGCATTCAAGCGTTGAATAAGGCCTAAGAAGGGCTTTCTTGAGGCTGGGCGTAGATGTATCTATTCGGGGCCGAAACCCTCATTAATGATCATCTTGGGAAGGATTGGGTGGAATTTACAGAACCATGGACCATTACCATCGCTCCTGGGGGTTTTCATACCATCACCAATCAATTCATGCGCCTATTCAGGGACGTTCAAAGCATGAAAGAGGATCTACGACCACCCTTTCTTGTTTGGTGTAAGCCATTAAGGGATTTCTTTGTGAAAGAGGATGGGTTTTAAAGCGGTGCTTTAGAGGGTTTAATATCACCCGCTTCGAGCAATTCTTCTAATTACTTTCAAAGTTCTTCTAGGTCGACGGGAACCATCCAGTAAGGTGCTTTAGTTGGGGTCGTGCACCTAGAACCAACTCAATTTGGTGATCAATAGTCCTTCGGGGAGGAAGAGCTCTCGGTAGTTACGGTGGCTTGACATCCAAGAACTCAGTCAAAAAATTTGTTATTTCTTTTGACACCGGGAACTGTTTGGTCCTCTCTTATGATAGCATCATCATCAGCGCAATCTTTCTTTATCCCTTGCTTTTGACGGCCCTACTACTAATATAATACTAAAGCTTCATTGGGTGCTGCTCGCTGGCACCATGCACGGGGCCCTGTCATCCAAGATGCAAAGTGAGTTTCGTTTCAGAGGGACAAGGTTTCAAACGAGCATGCTCCAAGTGAGCTTTAATCAAATACAACTTCTAAGAGAGCGTGTAGGTCTGCGTATAGTTTTTGAGTAGGTCTGCTCGTACGCCTGCTAGTCACTTTGCCCTCTAATAATTAGTAAGAATGATGTATGGAGGAATCATAATCGCCTATTAAAGAACTAGGGCAAAAAAAAGGAACAATCGTAATAGAAAGCCAATCCCTTTTCCCCTTTCTCCATTGAAAGCTTTCTTTCTGACCTCCAAGGTCGAAAACGCTACAAAAAAGATCAATTATGAATAGGAGCAGGACTAGTCATACCAATTGCAGGAAAAATCTCCTTCAACTCAATCAAAAACGGGAAAAGCCAGTTAGCCAACAGAAAAATATCACCATCATATCTTCATATTAGATTAGGCCTTCCAGTGGAAACCATCCCAAATCATAGGTTGTATTGAACAGTCACACCTGCGAAAAAGCCCGAAAAAAGGGAAAAACCCAAGCAAGTGCTCAGTTTCAGATCAATGAATAAACCAAAAACTGTGACAATACAATAGAAAAAAAAAACCTTCGTTCATCACAGATTCAGAAACTGCGGAAGGTGAAGGCTCTAGAAGAGAGACAGATTGAGAACAATTTCCAGAGATCGGAACCCCTTATAGTAAGCTTAGCAGACCAAAACTGAGGGGACCAAAGATCATGGATCATGGACCTTTGTACGAACTATCTTTAGTTCAAAAGTGAGGAAAGAGAGACATGCCAGCCCGACTTAGATGACTAATGACTTCTTCGACTTTCGCTCCTCTCACATTCGTTCGAGTGGCTGCGCTCCTACTCATACTCTTCTTAGAAGTCGAAATCGACATCGAGACTCTTTGAATAAGAGGATAAACCCCGTAAGCAATAGCAATACTCGTCACTAGCTGCTTCGCTGTCTTTGACTGGAGTGGAGTCCTTGAACTGGAGTTCCTTTAAAAGAACATAAGATGATTTGAATAGCCTGAGCCAAGGAAATAGAAATTGGTTACGCAAGCGCAAGCATCCCACCGCAAGAAAGAAATGGCTCTTACCCTATCGTCCTTGGAAACTTTCGTCAATCAAGTCTGTTTCTCAGTCAACAGCTAGTCACAAAGCAAGAGCATAAAGTTATGGAAGAACTTAGAAGTTGGTGTAGGATTCAAAGGAGCACGTCTTGAAGTGAAGAACCTCCTCTAAGCCAAGCTATCGACATTGAAATCTACATTATCATCAGAGACATTGGCACTCCCTATCACTAAAAGAAAACTCTTGAAGATCTTAGATCCCCCCTATTTCGACTAGCTTCTAGTTCTTGTCTTTTAGGAGGAGCGGGAAGCATTCCTTTTTCTCTCGCTTCTACGCAGGCTTTTTTTTTTATAGAAAGAGAGTCAAGGGGGCAGAGCTTTACTTAGCCTTCTCCCGCCTTACTATGTTAATATTAAACCAATCTTCCAACATAGGGAAGGACAACGTACCAATCCTATATCATTTGTTAATAGATGGGGCGCCTCCTAGAGAGATATATATAAGGATATTTTGGAGAGAGTAGAGGCTCTCAAGCATTTAATATAATGCATTTAATCATATATTATGTTTATGCGTGAATACGAGCTTCTGCTTGGAGTAAGCTACATGTTATCCCATATTCTACGAAAGGGTTTGAGAGAAAAGGGGGGTTTTTGTTTCTAAAATGAATATTTTTGAATGCAAAGGTGGTAAGGTTCAGGTCGGATCTCCTTATTTATACGTAAAATTTGGGAATTAATTCAGACCAACTGATCGGGTCAGCTCGAGATCCAAAGGCCAAGATTAAATGACTCTTGCAACGGCAAAACGTTGATAGGACAGTTGTCACAGTCCTCGAAACCCGAAAAGACGCCAATTACAGACGGTCACGTGCTCAACACTCAAGTAGTAGGTAGACACGATTTTACATAACAGAAGCCTAAAAGCCCCTACTGTGCATGTCAGAAAGTGATGACGCTAAGCACGAGCAGGAGCTTGGGGGAAAATGTTGTACCCTAAAAATTAGCACGAGTTTAATCACTCAGCTAGGGGTACAGTTGGCAGATGAATATATGGAGAAAGCAAACGAGTAGAACATTTAACTAATGATGATGTGAGCAGCTCGAGTTAGGACTTGACAACATGACATTCAGGTAATTGGTAGGTCGCCTCTTAGGATGGCGGTCCAGTTCGAGACAGGTAGTGGCCATATTCCTTTTAGGGCGCTCTGAATATGTTCAACTCGTTGAAACCTAGTCATGAAGCATACTGAAGGATCCCGAGAGATTCGGAGACACTCTATACGCTCATTAATGTCCAGGTTGTATTGCATATTTATTGTCCGAGACAACAGGGGTGTATTTTGTTAGGAAATCAATTCTTATGTAAATGAGAATTATCTATATTAAATGTATAGGAAATTCCACTACAAATATCATGGATAATGGATAGGAAAAGGGGCAACCTTTTTGTAATACTGAAACTCTGTAGAAATTGTGAGAGAGCAATAATATTGTCTCGTGGACTAGGTGGATTTTAACCACTGAACCACGTAAAATTGTGTGTGTTCATATAAGTTCATTATGGTTTGCAAATAAGCACTAATACTCTTATTAGATTTCTAAATCTACTGTTAGCGAAAACTGCATCAACAGATTTCTTTAGCTTCGGTTCATAATTTAGTTGTGCACCAAATGGATGTTAAGACTGCTTTTTTGAATGATGAATTAGAAGAAGAGATTTACATGGACCAACCTGAAGGGTTTGTGAACCCTGGTCAGGAACATAAGGTTTGCAAACTGGATAAGTCTTTATGTAGTCTTAAGTAAGCACCTAAGCAGTGGCATGAGAAAATTGACAATTTAGTTATCTCACATGGTTTTAAAGTGAATGAAAGTGACAAATGCATTTATTATAAATTTGAGAATGACATTTGCACTATTATATGTCTATATGTAGATGACTTGCTTATATTTGGTTCAAATATTCATAATGTGGCTGCTGTAAAATTATTTTTGTGTGTCCAACTTTGATATGAAAGACCTCGAAGAAGCAAATGTAATCCTTGGTATAAAAATTACAAGGTCTGAAAAGGAAATTTCTTTAGATCAATCTCATTATATTAAGAATATCTAAATATAATTACTTTGACTGTAAACCTACTTGCACACCATATGATCCAAGTGTAAAATTATTTAAGAACACTGGTGATGGCGTAAGACAATCTGAGTATCCAAGCGTCATTGGCAGCCTACGGTATGCCACAGATTGTACTAGACCCAACATTGCCTATGTCATGGGATTACTGTGCAGGTTTACTAGTAGACCTAGTATAGAGCATTGGTATGCTATTGAAAGGGTCATGAGATACCTAAAGAGAACCATGAACCTTGGATTACATTATCAAAAGTTTCCAGCTGTTCTTGAAGGATATAGCAATGCAGACAAGAACACTCTGTCAGACGACTCCAAAGCAACAAGTGGTTATATTTTCAATATAGATGGTGGAGCTGTTTCTTGGAAATCAAAGAAACATACTATTTTGGCTCATTCCACCACAGAGTCTGAAATGATAGTACTAGCTACAACTAGTGAAGAAGCAGGTTGGCCGAGAAGCCTACTAGCTGAGATCCTTTTACGGGAAAGACTGATACCAGCTGTGTTGATCCACTACGATAGTATCGCAACTATTGAAAAATTTCATAATCGTTATTACAACGGTAAGAGATGATAGATACATAGTAAGCATAGTACTGTTAGAAAGTTTCTCTCAACATGAGCTATTAGAGTGGATCATGTATGCATTGATGATAATTTAGCAAATCATTTGACTAAAGGATCAGCTAGAGAGAAAGTCCATAAAACATCCAAAGGAATGGGACTGTTGCTCTTAGAATGATGAATCACTCATGATGGTAACCTAAATTAAAGACTGGAGATCCCAAGAACTAGGTTTAATGGGTAATAACAAGTTGTGAAGTGATATGAGTTGAATCGTTTTATTTCCATTGAAGTATTTAGAAGCTTGAAATTATGAAGCGATGAGAGGATGAGTTAATAGAAACTCTTAATGAGATACCTAGCTACAAGAGTACTTTTGATAGACTCATCTATGTGAATGTGGAAGTGGGGGAAAATTTCTAGAGCATTCACTATACTAGGATAGAGGTGCATGGCCATTAACGCACGGGCTTTTGACTACACCCTTGAAAGGTTGGTGTCCAGTACAATGCTAGGGATAGAGTTCAAGAATACGTTTTACTCTAGTATAATCTAAATTGTATTCACTACGCAAATGTTCAAGTCGAAAGATACATTTTTTTTATGCACAATCTTATAGATAATGATATTGCTCGAGAAAATATTTTTTAAAAATTCAAGTAGGGGATTGTTGGATTTTGGAAAAGTAAATGAATTATTAAATAAAACATAGAAAAAGAGTATTTGGTGTGTGATATGAGAAAAGTCTCACATGAATTTGGAACACTTTTCCAATAGTGTATACAAGATGCAAGTGTTAGCCATTGGAGTGTGCCCCAATGGGTACCTAGTTTTGTGCGAATGAGTGATGACTCATATACTTGACCACCACATGCACGCCGTCGCTGCCTATCCGACCGACCAATCAAGCTGGGCGAGTGGTGTGGTGTCACACTTTATTTTTTATTTGGAAGGCTTAAATATCTATTATTTCTCCTTAATTTTCTCACGATACCACTTCTCACCCTTGTTTAGAAAAATATTTTCTTCTTCCCGTTACATCTCGAATCTGGCTTTTTTAATTCAATAAGAGACATATCAAAGAACATAAGAAACATCTCTTTTAGAAAAACAAAAATATTCTTTTGATCCTCTCAAATTTCTTGAGAAATTATGGGGTGTATGTGAACGACTTCATTCACTGCAGAGGGATATCGTACAGTGACGATCTAGGATGTTTTATTCTGGTGACGACGCAATTGATAGACTGTTGTGCACACTTGGGGCAGAGCCATAAAACATCTTAAAGAGAGCGACTTGGTCTGCGACTCAATCTAAAATATTATATCAGTAATTTCGTTAAGCAATATTAATGGCGTTTAACACTACAAACTATATGAGACTTACGTTCCTATATAAAAATTATAATAATTATATAAAATTTGTCATTTTCTAGCGTGGGATGCATTTTTTTAAACAAAAGGATTCCATTAATTAAGAGGCAAATCTCGATTACCCTAAAAGATATACAACTAGAAATATCAATCAACAAATAAGATGCAACTCATGACAAAGCCTAAAACATCTCAACTTTTAATTATGTCACAATGTTGGACAATTAGAATCCATTCGTAAGGAACAGTAACAAGGACCAAGCATGACCAAGTGAATAAAACTCCACCACAAGGGTGGACTACAATACCACCTACATGGACTACAACCTCCCTCGTAGGGATATTATGAAGGAAACTAAAATAAAACTATACAAATCACCAAAAAACAAAACTAAAAGAAAGCACAAGAGCAGCACCCTACACTGAAGAATCAACTCCAAAGCGGACGAGACTCTACCACCCCGTTCCCATGACAAAAGACAACCCGCCAAGTAATAGGAACACGCCGATCAAACCACCCCAAAACCATCCATACCACCGAGGAAACAGGCTATGCTCTTCAAGCAAGCCCCATTCCGTCAAATTGCCCACACACCCCAACTAGTAGAAGCCCACAACCCATCAATCCACCATCGTTGAGCCTCACCACTTCCATCCTTCGCCGAACTAGATTTGGACCCAACCCCTGATCATTTCAACAGAAAGCCCCTGATGGAACACCAGGAAATAGTCGGAATCTACACACACCAAACGCGTGGGATGCACTTAAGGTGCTACCATAAATTCTAAATTAGTGTATAAATGACAGCTTAAGTACCCAATATTTTCAAAATGTTGCACTTTTATACCCATTTTTTTTTTTGCAGTATATATACTTAATGTGTTCAAAATGTTACACTTATATACCCAAACTTTTTTTACAGTAAATATACTCAATGTTTTTAAAATGTTGCACTTTTATACCTATTTTTTTATTATCTTGATAAATAATAAAAAAGTGAAGAAAAAATATAATATTTTAATTATTTTTAAAATTTTAAATTATTTTCTCTTTCTTATTCTTTCACAAAATAACTATTTTAAATTAAACATTAATAAATATTTTGTTAAAATTAATAAAAATTATTTAAAATAATTAAAAGCTTATATATTTTTATCAATTTAAAAAATAATTTTTAATTATTTTGATTAATTTTACTAATTTTAATTTTTGTTTATTATTTTGAAAGTAAAAATAATTTAAAATTTAAAAAATAACTACAATCATAATCATTTTCTTTCACTTTCTTATTATTTCTCAAAATAATTTTTAAAAGTATATATAAAAAAGTGCAATATTTTAAAAATAGTAGGCATATTTACCGCCAAAAAAATTTTTGGGTATAAAGTGTAATATTTTAAAGACATTGAGTGTATTTATCGCAAAAAAAAGATTAGGTATAAATTACAACATTTTGAAAACAGTGAGCAGGTTAGCAATCATTCACTCTAAAGATTAATTAATATTATAACATAAAAATTAAAGAGAAGCAACCTAAATATGAGAATAGTAATAAAATAAAATAAATATATAATACGTAGCTGAGCAGATAATGCATATCCTA
The DNA here is from genome assembly GCF_963169125.1 of Humulus lupulus. Taxonomy (NCBI): domain Eukaryota; kingdom Viridiplantae; phylum Streptophyta; class Magnoliopsida; order Rosales; family Cannabaceae; genus Humulus; species Humulus lupulus. The sequence goes on along the minus strand of NC_084795.1, from coordinate 243,436,961 downwards.
ATATGATTAAGTGGATATTATGGCAATAATTTTGGGACAGCCCTTGTGATAACTCTAAAAAAGTATTATTAACACTATAAATCAATTCTAAAATGTGCAACTACACACACACATTGAGGATAGAGCATGTTGGGAAGTGACATAAGCTTCGACTGCAGAATACAGAAAATGAACGGTTCGCGATGCTTATCCATAACAAAATCACTCTATTACATACAGAAAAAGGTTAACAAATCTGCAAGTACTAATTTAGAAAGACAAAAAAAAGTTACATGGGAATTTAAGATAAACTTCGTAAACAGTAAATATTATCTTCAAGAAATAAAAACAAGGAGAAGAATATCATAAATAGAGGTCTAATTGCGGTTCCTGCATGTAATTGGTCTACAGCAGTACAGCCTAGCTACGAAACTAGATTCTATAAGTTGTAGATACAATTCAAGAACCAAGATTATTTGATTTCTTAAAAGAATCTTGAAGATCTTAACCAAACAATCTTGAAGATTTCGGCACTTTTAAAGGGAAAAAGAAAGCACTTTCAGCATAAAAAGATGCACACGAATCTTTTCAAGAGTTTTGTATTTTTGTCCCCATACTTTTGTCTATTTCCTTTCCATCACCATTGACTTGAACTATACAGACATTTCGCTTAAAACCAGGAGACTCCCACCCAAACCAGGGCAACTTGTATTTGCATATTTTTTTTCAATGCAAATTGTATGTTATATAAATATATATATATATATATGTAATATAATAACGAGAAAGAGAGAGTGAGTAGAATCTATATAAAGTTAGAGCAAAAAGGTAAAGCACTATGAATACAAGCTGAAAATCTCCACAAAATCATCAATTGAGGTGACATCGAGTATTTTATTCAACGTGTATAATTAGATTTTTTCAGTTAAGGGGCAGCTGCATATCCCGTCTAATGGTCATGTATTTGATAATGAGGTTTGAATTAAGCTAAATAAATCAAATTCGGGTCCCTTTCTGTATTGATTCGAATCATCAAAGAATCACCAATTGAAAGGCAATTACTTATCCAAGAAAAAAGGGGTGAAAAAAGGAATTGAAGAAAAGCACAAAGGAATGATAGTAAAAAGTGATGTGATGTGATTGTGTGTAAAAAGATATGATGTTATTTATTGTGTGTGCTGTATGAGTGATTACAATCATCCATTGAAAGCCAAGCAAAAAGATTCAATCTGGATTACATTCCATGCTCATATCCAAGTAGTTAACTCTTCACATCAATGGGAGTGAGTGAAGTGTGAAAGGGAAAGATTACTGAGAAGTCCAGGGAATTTAGTAAATCTTTATTCCGATAAAGTGAAAAAGGGTGATAAGGTCTATCAACCTAGATGGCACTAGACCAACAACACATATCATGTAATGCCGAAAGGACCAAGGGACCGGGAAATATTCATGTTAATGTACAACAGTTTCCACAAAATTTTGCATGAATGCACAGATGCAGGACCAGGTGTTCACCACATTCATATTAAATGTAAAGAGAGGGAGGATTTAGAAACAAATGTGGGGAGGAATGAGCTTTCCTGGGTTCATGATATTGTTGGGATCTAAAGCTGCTTTTATTCTTTTCATGGTCCTCAAAGCCTCTGCTCCCAGTTCTTTTTCAAGATACTGGTAGACATAAAACAAAATTTAGTTAGAACAGTCTCTGAACTGAAGAATGTACCTAAAAACATTTGTGTACCAGTTCTGATACATGTCAAGACTGCCTCAACAGTTGACACAATATTTCTTAGCCAATGAAGTTTGCATAGTTAAACTTAAAGAGTACTAGAATCTTATATAAACTAAATAATTTAAAGCTATGAATGACTACCTTCATTTTCCCAGTACCAACACCATGTTCACCAGTACAAGTTCCTGTTCAGTTGTCAGAGACGCATGAGACATGTCAGTATAATTGTTGCTTTACAGTAGATAATGTAATATTTTGAAAGTGGACCACTAAAAAAGAAATAAACGAACTTGAGGTATGATCAACACCTACTTACTAAACAGTGAAACACTAGCCACTAAGAAAGAAAGAGAAAAAAAGAAAGAAGAAAAAAGAATAATCAAAGGACTTTTTGATATAGAGGTAAGAATGATGGCTTTTTTTACTTTTTTGAAATGGCACCAAAATAAAAGAAAAATAGGACAGAAATTATCCTGATGATACATTGGTCTCTAAAAGAGATGAAACATGTGTACCATCCATTGCCAAAGCAGCATTGACTATTAAATGGTTCAATCTCTCTGCTTCTTGCCGTTGTTCTTCTTTTTCAGGATCAAAAAGGATAACAGTGTGGAAGTTTCCATCACCGGCATGAGCAATGACTGGGCTGTCATTAGGAACAAATATTTAAGACATTAAACACCTAGGACATACATTTCAAGCAACATATTCCAGAAAAATACTTATTCTGATGTGTTTGTGTGTAGAAGAAAGAAATTTGAGGAGACAATACCAGATCAATGAGGATGCAGCCAACTTCTTTTTGGACTCCGAAATCAGTTCTGCAAGGTGTGAAAGAGGAACACATACATCCTGCACAAAAATGAGTATTTTTAATGTAAGACTAAAGAAAGATTAATTTGGCTAAAGCGTAAATGGAATTATTTATTTATAAAATATGATCGGCACAACTGTAAGAATCTACTAGAATAATGCAGAAAATGGTCCGTCAGAAATACCAATAGCAGCCACAAGATCACTGTATTTTATATATTTAGCAGATTCTTAATATAATTGTGATTTCTCACAGCAGTTAATTTGTGAAGAACAAAAGAAAACAAAATATATCCTGCAACTCACTGTAGTCATTGCCTCATGATTAGGTACCATTGCAAAACAAGCCCAGAGTGCCTCCTTTCTTATCTGCATGTAACCAAAACTTTACTGTATAACAACAAATAATTGGTGTAAACTAGACCCTGGCCAGCGACGGGACCTCAAATGACAGACCTAGAGCTATTTTTTAGTGAAAAGAAACTATGAACAATTTACAACAATAGATTTGTGATTCTGATTCTTTCAAGATTATGCTTCAAGAGATATAGAGATCCAAATTCAATTGAATGGGCACAGGCATGGAAACAAAGTATTCAATCTTTTTTTTTTAAGAAAAAAAAGGGAAAATAACAACAGAACCACAAACACTGGCATTGAAAGGTAGTTGTTATAAAGGTTTAAGTTCCCTACCTTCCAAAGTTCCTTCTTTGTTTTTAGGTCTTCTGCAAAAACAAAGTCCGAGCCATTGTGTTCGGAAGCAATCTTCTGAACAATCAGTGTTTGCTCGCGGGCATAAGCCTCTAGAAACCGTTAAGAAATTGAGTACAAATCACATCAAACAACTTTTATAAGAAACACCATTAAGATTTGACTATTAATCCAATAGGAAAAAATCAATAATATCTAATATACCTGTACCAATGAATTCGAACATTAAGGTTGGAGTTTCGGGCAAATTCTTTCCATTGGCAATGTTGATAGCCTTGACTTGAACCTCATCCAATAGCTCTACCCTTGATACCTTGCAAGAATTAACAGAAAAAACTGCTAAGAAAGTCAAAATTCACAACATAACATAGAGCCAGATTCCTACCTGTATACCAGAATGCATAGTAGCAATAGCTACATCCGCAGCTTCCTTTATAGTAGGAAAATTACACATGGCAACCTGCAATACATTGTGCTTAAAATCAAATGCATCTTGTATGAGACAGTATAAATTTAAATACACAGCCAGAACTAACAGACAGAAAATTAGCCCCAAGTAAAAGAAATGCTTTACAAAACAATTGAATTTTGTACAAGTAGTTGGGAATAAAATTGCATATTCTTATACATGACTAAATTAGCTTCTTGTGCACATATTGTGTGCGTAAACGTTCTGTAAGCGTCCATTATAAATGCTATGATACCTGTTGACAGATAAGAGAAAATCAAAGAAAATCAAATCCCATGATTTGATTGTAGCTGTAAATTAGTAGCTTTCCTTATTTAGAAGATTTGTAATTATCTTTGTGATTTGTAGTTTATTTTGTAATTAAGAAGATTAGGTGTATAAACCCTATAAATAGGATTGTATTTTAATGATGGAATACACAGAAATAAGAAAAACAAATTTCTCTTACAGATTTTCACATGGTATCAAAGCTGTAAGGTTCTTTTCTTTTTTTTTTTCTCGATCGGATCCATCACCCCTATCCAATCCGACCATTCCGTTAGGGTTCAAGCGACCTCTCCGGCTCCAGGAGACATCTACAACTCCAGTTCGGCGTAGGTGTGTTCGTCATCCTCGTCCAGACTGGCATCACTCTCAGGCGCAGGCGTAGCTCTCCAACCCTCTGTTCGTCGCTCCCAAGCTTTTCCTCTCAGTCCGGCGACATCTTATCTTCTTCGGCGAAGTCCCAAGCCATCGGACCTGTCCTTGTCCGCATTCGGTTTGGCCTCCCACCCAGGCGCTTTCGTTAGACTTCTGTTCAACCTGTCCTTCTTTTCCCACCCAACCCTCGGACCTGTCCTTCTTTTCCCAACTGCTGTTCCAGGCCCAAGTTTTTTTCAGATATTGTTCAGCCCATTGTCTCCAATAATGTCAAGGAATGAAGAAGTTTCATCCCAAACCAATGGGCCCACTCAACTTACAGCCCAAACTCAGGCCCACAGTCAGTCCTCTAGCACCATGGGCCACATTTACAATCATGACAGCAGCTCTCTGCACATAACAACCCACAAACTTGATGGTAGGAATTATCTACAAGGGGCAGAGTCGTGGCAAACTTGGGTACCTCATCGGTGACCTTCCTACCCCTCCTCTGACGGACACAACCTACAAGGTATGGTAGACTGAGAATTCTATTGTCCTTGAATGGCTTATTAATTTAATGGATCCTAAAATTAGTCGAAGGTATTAATTTTTTAAAACTGCTAAGAAAGTATGGGATGTTGCAAAAAAGATGTACTCTGACCTTGGGAATGCCTCTCAGATTTTTGAAATTCGTACCAAACTCAAAGAAATCAAGCAAGGTAATCACACTGGTACCCAATATTTTCAAACTTACAAGACATGTGGTAGGAACTCAATTTGTACTTGGATACCACACATTTGTGTGCTAATTGCACCACACTCCAGCGCCAACAATTAGAAAAGTAGCAGGTATTTGAGGTTTTACTAGGTTGAATAGTAATCTTGATGAAGTTTGAGGTCGTTTGGTTAGTCGTTCTCCGTTTCCTGACACTGAAGAAACTTTCTCTAAGGTCCAGCGTGAAGAAGCACGTCTTCGCGTCATGCTTACCACTCCAAAACAGCCGCCCATCAAGAGCTCAGCACTGGTCTCAAAGTCTAGCCCCCCACAACTTGGAAGATCCACTCCCGACCCTCGACCTAATCGAAAAGGTGAACGACCTTGGTGTGATCACCGTCAACGTCATAGTCACACTCACTCCACTTATTGGAAAATTCATGGTAAACCACCAAACTGGACTCCTCGTCGCCAGAATGACAAGGCCTACCAAACTCAAACTGAGGGTCCTACAAATCGGAGCAGTATTGCTCCTCCTTCATTCACTAAGGAACAACTCGAGCATTTATACACACTCATCAGTCAATCCTCCATGACACCCAAGTCTGGTCCAGAGTCTCACAGTGCCTTAGTTGTCCATTATGGTAGTTTTTCTTCCGCTTTCCACACACCATGGATCATCGATTCAGGCGCCACTGATCACATGATAGGTTTACCTCATTTGTTTGATTCTTATTGTCCTTGCTCTACTACCTCTTGTGTTAAGATTGTAGATGGTACTCACTCACATATTGCAGAAATCGGCACCATAAAATTATCTACTGATTTACTTCTTAAATCAGTACTCCATGTTCCTTCATTAAAATGCAATTACAATCACTGTCTTGCTAAATTTGTGTCCAATTCTTGTCAATTTCAGGATCTATCATCAGGGAGGATGATTGCTAGTGAGGATTTGTGACCGACTTTATTTCTTTCACTATTCGCCCAAAGAGCAGCCTTCTTTGCATTGTAAAGAAATTCAGAAGAATGGTAGTAATTGTATTTTTTTTATTGAGATGAATATGTTACAAATGTATAGGCTTTACATGATATTCTAACATTAATACAAAATCACATCAATTTCTAAATATAGAAATTAAATATAAACACACCTAATATACTTTGATTTCTTATCTGTCAATACTCCCCCTCAAGCTTGACTTAGATGTTGATGAGTCCAAGCTTGTGTGTAAGGAAATCAAATACTTTTTCAGATAATCCCTTGGTAAGAATATCTGCCAGTTGTTGGTCTGTGTGCACATATCTAATTTTGATAACACCTCCATCAATTTTCTCCTTGATAAAGTGACAACCCACCTCTACGTGCTTTGTTCTATCATGATGTATCGGGTTATGAGCAATACTAATAGTAGACTGGTTGTCACAGTTAAGTTGAACAGGAGCTTCATATTCAATCTTTAACTCCTCCAATAGTCTCTTTAGCCAAATTGCTTCGCACACTCCATGGGCCATGACTTTATATTTAGCTTCTGCACTACTTCTTGCAACAACAGTTTGCTTCTTACTTTACCATATTACCAAGTTACCCCATAATAAAGTACAATACCCAAATGTAGATTTTCTATCAATAATCGATCCAGCCCAGTCTCCATCTGTAAATACTTCAATTGTCCGTTCAAGAGCTTTCTTGAAGAATAACCCTTTTTCTGGTGTTTTCTTTAAAGACCTCAACACTCGATACACGGCATTGAGGTGACCTTGGCGAGGGTATGCATATAAACTTACTAGACTCACGACGAACGCAATGTCGGGTCTAGTGTGTGAGAGATAAATGAGTTTTCCAACTAACTGTTGGTATCTCCCCTTGTCAACTGGATCTCCCGTGAACATTCGTTTTTTATCTCCAAGTTCGATTGGAGTTTTGCAAGGTTTACTGCCTAGCATTCTAGTTTCCTTTAGGAGATCAAGAGTGTACTTTCTTTGTGATACAGAAATACCCCTTTCACTCCTAGCAAATTCCATACCCAGGAAGTATCTTAATACTCCAAGATCCTTGACTTCAAATTCCTTTGCCAACAATCCTTTGATCATAATCTTGTCTTTGGTATTATTACCGGTGACGATTATATCATCAACATACACAATCATGATAGTTATTTCTCCTTTTCCTGAGTGTTTAACGAACAGAGTGTGGTCTGTTTAGCCCTGCGAGTACCCAAGACCATTGATTGCTTTCAGAAATCGATTGAGCCATGCCCGAGGAGATTGTTTCAGGCCATAGCGTGACTTGTTGAGCTTGCAGACGATCTTGGAATTAGGAGTATCTTCAAATCCTGACGCTCGAATCATATAAACTTCTTCTAACTCTCCATTTAAGAAGGCATTTTTTACATCCATCTGATGTAACTCCAGATCCAGATTGGCTGCTCGCGAGAGTAAAACTCTGATAGTATTGAGTTTAGCAACAGGAGCGAAGGTTTCAGCATAATCAATCCCATAGGTTTGTGTAAACCCTTTTGCAACTAACTGAGCTTTGTACCTTTCGATAGATCCACTTGCATTATACTTGACAGTAAACACCCATTTGCATCCTACCACCTTTTTCTCAGGTGGTAATTCCATTATTTTCAAGTCTCATTTTTCTCAAGGGCTTTCATTTCTTCAAGAACAGTTGCTCTCCATTCAGGAATATCAAGTGTTTCTTTGATGTTCCTAGGAATGAAAATTTCTGACAAGCTAGAAGTAAAAGCTTTAAATGAAGATGAAAATTTTGAATAAGAGATGAACTTGGAGATGGGATGTTGAGTGCAAGACCTAGTTCCTTTTCTTAGGGCTATAGGAACGTCTAGATCAGTGTTTGAGTGATTATTACCTAACTCATTTGGAGGAAGAGGATCTACCATCGGGTTGGCTTCCTGACTGTGTTGAGGGTTCATAGTTTGGTTATTTCTTTGTCGTCTAGAATAAACACACAACTCTTGTTGTTGGCTTGGAGGATGTGCATCCATTTTTATTGACTCAGAAGATGAGGCAAGATCTTTTGAATTTGGATCTGCCGGAGGGTGACTGGATTTTGAAAGAGATGAGTCTGTGGGATGTGATGGGATTATAGATTGACTCAAAGGTAGTTCTAATCCCCATGACCACTGAGCTTCATTCTCTGGATAAGTGTTGGTCTCCCCTTGAAGCGAGGTGGGAGAGAAGTATGGCGTGGTTTCAAAAAAATTGACATCTCTAGAGACAAATTTTTTGGTAAGAGGGCAGTAGCATCGATAGCTTTTTTGAGTAGGAGAGTAACCAATGAAGATAGATTTTAGGGCTCTAGGGTTAAGTTTGGTGCGATCCTTAGGATGGATATGGACAAAAGTGGTACACCCAAAGGTTTTGACAGGAAGACTGTTTGAAGATAGATGGGGATAGGAAATCTGAACGAGAGAATATGGTGTTTGAAAACCAACGGGACGACTAGGTAGACGATTGATGAGATAGGCAGCGGTAAGGATAGCATCTCCCCAAAGGTATTTAGGAACATGCATAGTAAAAAGTAGAGCTCGGGCAACGTCTAAGAGATGGCGATTCTTACGTTTAGCAATGCCATTCTATTGAGGGGTATCGATACATAAACTTTGATGAATAAGGCCATTTTCAGATAGGTAGGGACCTAAGATAGAATTGAAATATTTTGTGTCATTATCCATTCGTAATATACGAATAAAGGTCTGAAATTGTGTTTGAATCATGTTATGGAAATTTTTAAACACATCAAATGTATTAGACTTGTGTTTGAGGAGATACACCCAAGTAAGACGTGTGTGATCGTCAATAAATTTGATAAACCATCGATGACCATGAGAAGTGGTGACTTTTGAAGGTCCCCATAGGTCACTGAGAATTAAAGAGAAAGGGCTGGTTAGAGTGTAATGTTTTGGAGGATATACAGCTAGTGTGTGTTTAGCCAATTGACAAATATCACATTGCAGAGAACTATAATTATTATTTGATAATAATGATGGAAAAAAATGTTTTAAATGTGAAAAACTTGGATGACCAAGTCGATAATGTCATAACATAATTTTACTAGAGTTTGAAATGGAAACAGAAATTATTATAAAAACAGAAGTAGAAGCCAAACTAGATGAACTAGGTTGCTAGAAGCCAAACTAGATGAACTAGGTTGCTGTATTATTTGTTTACAATTTTCAAAGAAATAAAGTCCACCATGAATCCTGGCACTGCCAATAGTCCTCCCCAAGGATAGTTCTTGAAATTGAAAAGAATTGGAAAGGAATTTAGCAAGGCAACGATTATCAGTAGTCAACTTACTGATAGAAATTAAATTGCATATTAAAGAAGGAATATGAAGGACAGATTTCAGAATTAAATCAGCCGACAATTTAATGATACCAATTCCTACAATAGGAGAGAGCGTGTCATTTGCTATTCTGACACTAGAAAGATTAGAACATGAAGTATAGGATTTAAATAAAGAATACAAACTGGTCATATGATCAAAGGCGCCAGAGTCAATTATCCAAGGTGTTTGTGAGAATCTATGAGAGCAGAGGAAAAATTACCAGAGTGGGCAACAAATCAAGACGCACTATGAGACCCGGAACCCGAGGAAGATGACTGATTCAAGAGAGCATACAACTGTGCAAGTTGTTCCTTACTGAATGGGAGTGAGGCAGAGTCTGGTGGAATATCAGTGATGCCTTAGTTCTGTGTTTGGTACACCTTCCTCTCAGGTTGACGCCGAGGAGTCCAATTAGCAGGTTTTCCATGAATCTCCCAGCAAGTGGAGCGGGAGTGCCCATGGCGTTGACAATGATCACACCAGGGTCGTTCACCCTTGCGGTTTGGACGTGGATCAGGATTGGATTTTCCATAGGATGAAGAACCAAACCAGCCATCAACAAGTTGGGATTCAGGAATAGTAAGCATGACTCGGCAGTGCATCTTCACGATGGACTTCAGAAAAAGCTTCCTCGGTATCAGGTTGAGGAGAACGACTGACTATACGGCCCCAGACTTCATCAAGATTGTTGTTTAACCCCGTAAGGAACTCGAAAACTCATTCCTTTTCCAATTGTTGTCTCTGGATTATGATACATCCAGTACAGAGGGGTATGGTCTCGAGATACAGATCGAGCTCCTACCATAAATCTTGTAAGTCTGAAAAATATTGAGTCACAGTCTTATTACCTTGCTTGATCTCTGAGTTTCGTGCGAATTTCAAATATCTGAGAAGTATTCCCAAGATCAAAATACATTTTCCCAGCAGCATCCCACATCTCCTTAGCCGGCTTAAAAAATAGATACCTACGGCTGATTTTCGGATCCATAGAATTAATGAGCCAAGCAAGCACAATTGAATTCTCAGCCTGCCATACCTTGTAAGATGCATTGGTCTATGGAGGCGCAGGGAGGTCACCAGTGATATAGCCTAGTTTTCTGCGACCACAAATGACAATTTTCACAGATTGGGCCCATTGCAAATAATTTACCCTCAAGTTTGTGTGTCGTAATTTGGATGGAGCCACTGTCATGGCTGTAAAGTGATCCCACGGAACCCATGGACTGAGTTGGGGCTAAAGAAGTGGTGTCTGATTGTTGAAGGGAACTGATTGGGCCGCTGGACTGAGAGGAGAGCTCTTCACTGGTGGTGGCCATCACTGGGAGATCTGAAAAGTAATTTCAAGTTTACAGAGGGGAAAAAATGCCAAGGCTGCCGAGAGTGATTCTGAGATCGTCGTCGAACTTCGCTAGACAAGGATAAGATCGTGAGAAGGGCTCCTAGGTTTGTGGGCTGCGAAGGGCTCCTGAGTTTCTGGGCTGCGACGGTACCGTGTAATGGGCTTGTGATGGGCTTCTGTGTGATGGCTCCTGGTTGTTTAACTGAAGGAGGACAGAGGACAAAGGCTACCGGTGCCGGAGAAGACAACCGGAGCTTGGACAATTTTTTTTTTTTTTGCGAAAGAGAGAATAGAGCCTAAAGCTCTAATACCATAAAGAAATTCAAAAGAATGGTAGTAATTGTATTTTTTAATGAGATGAATATGTTGCAAATATATAGGGTATACATGATATTCTAACATAAATACAAAATCAGATTAATTTCTAAATATAGAAACTAAATATATACACAACTAATATACTTGATTTCCTATCTATCAATACATTGTTTGACTTCAAGTTCTATTTCTAATTTTGTTTTTTATTCAACTTCTCGAACAATTATGTTATGGCATTGTCGACTTGGACATCCAAATTTTTTATATTTAAAACATTTGTTTCCTTCTTTATTTATCAATAAAATGGTTGTTGATTTTCAATGTGATATTTGCTAACTTGCTAAACATACTCGTGTGTCGTTTCCTCGTAAACTATATACTCCTTCCAACCGCTTCTCTTTTGTTCACAGGGACTTAAAAGGGACCATCAAAAGTCACTACCTCTTCTGGAAAACGTTGGTTTATTACATTCATAGATGACCATACACATATCACTTGGGTTTGTCAACTTGGGCACAAATCTGATACTAGCTAGGTCTTCCAAAACTTCCACCAAATGATACACACACAGTATCAAACCTCTATTCGGACACTTCGTACTGATAATGATGCTAAATATTTCAATACCACTCTCGGTCCCTATCTTCTTCAACATGGGATTCCTCATCAAAGTTCGTGCGTGGATACTCCGCAACAGAATGGCATAGCCGAAAGAAAAAATCGTCACCTCTTAGAAGTAGCCTGTGCCATTATGTTCAATATGCATGTTCCAAAATACATTTGGGGAGATGTTGTCCTTACCGCTGCTTATCTAACTAATCGCCTCCCCAGTTGGCCCCTTCAGTTCAAGATACCATACTTTATTCTTCAGTCTCTACCCTCATATTTCTACAAATACTTTATCAGTCAAAGATTTTGGTTGCACTGCCTTTGTCCACATGCACTCCCAACACCGGAGTAAACTTGATCATCGAGCCATAAAAACAATTTTCCTAGGATTTTCTCCTACACATAAAGGCTACCGTTGTTCCTGTCCTCTCACCAAGAAATCCTACACCTCAAGGGATGTCACTTTTTTTTTAAAATTCTCCTTATTTCACTCCCACCACGCTTCAGGGGAAGCACATCCATCACGAGCAAGAAGCTCAGTGCTCATGGGGTTTACAATTACCCCTAGATACTTCATTCCCTTCAGAGCCAGATACTCCTCAAGATCATCCTTCTTTTGTTTCTCAAATCACCCATCTTCTTCTGCTTCTCAAGATTATCCATCTCAATAAAGAAATGCAGGTGTATACCAGATGAGAAAGAAATAAACAAGTAACAAATCCACATCACAGTCAACAATTTGATCCAATGATAGAACCACTTCCCTTAGATGATCCAGGTAAACTTCCCTAACACTCAGTCAGATCTAGATATTCCTATTGCATTAAGGAAATGAGCTAGATCTTGTACCCAACACCCTATTTCAAAATTCATCTCTTGTGCAAAATTATCATCTCCACTTAGATTTTTTACCTCTAGTCTGACAGATGTTGTGATTCCCAGGAATATCAATGAAGCACTTGGTACTCCTTAATGGAAGACGGCAGTTCTCGAAGAAATAAAAGCCCTCGAGCAAAATGGAACTTGGAGACTAGTAGAGTTACCACCAGACAAGAAAGTAATAGGTGCAAATGGGTATTTACGGTAAAATACAATGCAAATGGATCTATTGAGAAGTACAAAGCGCGGTTAGTTGCCAAGGGTTTTACTCCGGTTACAAACCTATGGAATTGACTACACTGAAACCTTCGCTCCGGTTGCCAAACTCAATACTATCAGAGTATTGCTCTCGCTAGCAGTCAACTTGGATTGGGAGTTGCATCAACTAAATACATTCTTGAATGGAGAACTGGAAGAAGAAATGTACATGAGTCAGCCCCCGGGTTTTGAAGAATCTCCCAATACAACCAAAGTGTGCAAGCTAAACAATTCTCTCTATGGTCTAAAACAATCTCCTCGAGCATGTTTCAATCGGTTCCTGAAAGTAGTCAAAGGACTCGTATACATGCAAGGACAAACAGATCATACCCTCTTCCTCAAACACTAGAAACTAGAAAAATGTCAGTACTGATTGTGTATGTTGATGATATCATTGTCACTGGCAACCATACTGAAGAAATGATTATGATCAAAGAAATGTTGGCAAAAGAATTTGAAGTCAAGGATCTCGGCGCACTCAGGTATTTTCTAGGAATGGAATTTGCTAGGAGCAAAAGAGAAATTTCAGTTTCTCAAAGAAAATACTCTTGATCTCCTAAATGAAACAAGAATGTTTGGCAGTAAACCCAACAAAACTCCAATCGAGCTCAGAGACAAGAAGAAAATGTTTGAAGGAAGTTCAGCTGACAAAGGAAGGTACCAGCAGCTAGTCGGGAAGCCTATTTACCTCTCACATACCAGACCTGATATTTCTTTTGCATAAGTCTGGTCAGTCAATATATGCATGATCAATGTCAAGGACATCTCAATGCAGTACACAGAATTATGAGGTATCTAAAGCAAACACCAGGAAAAGGTCTTTTCTTCAAAAAGACAACTAAGAGGAAGGTTGAAGTATCCACAGATGCAGATTGGGCAGGGTCAGTTGATGATAGAAAGTCTACATCTGGGTATTGCACAATTATATGGGGTAATGTGGTGACATGACGAAGTAAAAAACAAACATTGGTTGCAAGAAGTAGTGCAGAAGCTGAGCATAGAGCCATGGCCCATGGAGTGTGCGAAGCAATATGGATTAATCGCCTATTGGGAGAATTGAAGATTGAATATGAAACCACCATTCAGCTCTACTGTGATAATCAGTCTACCATCAGTATTGCACATAACCCTATACATCATGACAGAACTAAACACGTTGAGGTGGATCGGCACTTTATTAAAGAAAAGATTGATGGAAGAACTATCAACATCAAATATGTACAGACGGATCAACAGTTGGCTGATATTCTCACAAAAGGGTTATCCGAACGAGTCTTTGATTTTCTAGTAAACAAGCTCGGACTCATTAATATCTACAGTCTAGCTTGAGGGGGACTTTTGAAAGATAAGAGAATCAAATCTGTAAATTAGTAGTTTTCCTTATTTAAAAGAATTGTAATTATCTTTGTGATTTGTAGTTCATTTTGTAATTAAGAAGATTAGGTGTATAAACCCTATAAATAGGATTGTATTTTACGGATGGAATATACATAAATAAGAAAAACAAAATTCTCTTACAGATTTTCACAATACCTCATTATTCAATCAAATTAATGGAAATAATATACTGTACATTTTAAAATGCATCCAACAATTTTTTAAACCTTCATTTTAAGCAGGCTCTAGAGAAACCGTGTGGTTTGAATATCCGAAAATTCATTTAAAAGTAAAATGAGAAAGAAACATTAACATGAATGATTTGTCATTAATGCAACATCTACATGAAATTACACAAATAAACAGGATTTCATTGTCGAAAGGCACATAAAATAAATCAGTAAATTAATCTGAATTGTCCAAATAAGCCTTCAGTAAATAAGGACAATGGTACCAACCACTGAGTGTTGCGGAATTTTCTGAAGCCTAAGAGTGACTTCTGTTATTACACCTAGAGTTCCTTCACTTCCAATTAACAGGCGAGTCAAGTCATACCTATTTATACAAATTTGTGGTTAAATTTTTTGAAAATTCCCAAGTTAACACGAATGCACGAGGTACAAAAGCCTTTAAATTAAAACAGTTCCATTGAAATAACAATTCAGAAATCCATTCATATTGTCAAAATCCACTAATTTGGCCAACCTTAGAAATTAGAATAATATGTATCTAAGGCTCATTTCTTACCCAAAACATGGAAAGGGGCATATACAATCTAAGGCTCTGAATACGGGTTGACAATTTTCTTTGGTTAGTAGAGGGTGTATGCAAGGATAGAGAAGATAAGATAAATATATGCAATATTTGCAAAGAATAAAATCACTGATTAATTACTATAATCTTGGCATCTTAATCTATTTTCCATTAGGTAGCATTTCTCGAGAACCTTTTAAATGAAGGAATATTGTACTAGCTTTTATGTTAAAAAAAATCCAATAATATAGTTGGATTATATATTTTTCAAAACACCCAAGAACATTAAAATCCATATCCTGAAAGTGAACAATAAATTTATAAACTACAATTATTTATCACAAAAGGAAAATTGTTAGCTTTTATGCTGATAAGATCACTGAAAATACTGTCCCTAGAGAGGGTATCCCTTTTTATAGTGTACTAATTCACAGAATAATATTGCCAGAAATTAAACTTACCCTGCAGCACTCTTCCGTGCACGAGATGCTGTCTTGACTACATCTCCATTGGCAAGAACTACCTGGAACAAAATTGCATTCATTAAGAACTTGGGTATCACAAGGAAACAGCTAACCAACCTTGAGATTCAAAAAATAATAATTAACAAATTAATAAAATCAAGCCACCTTAAGATTAATGACATTGTCGCGCATTGTTCCATACCTACAAGCTTAAAAAATTTCATTAAAATCAATCACTATTTAATAGCATCAAAACTGTGTCTTGGCATGTTGTTCATAATATTGTTCATAATGTTTGGTTAAACTAAGAAAATTTTAAGGAGCCATAATATTTTACATGATCAAAGATTCAAATTTCAAAGGCTATTGAAATGTGTAGTGAAGAAACAAAACTAATATAGGTCTTGTTAAAGAAAAATTAACAAGACCTATATTAAAATAAATGTGGCTAGCTGATTGTGAATTCATGAAAAATCCAAGTGGTGTCACTTGGGAATCTTTATATGCCAGGGAGTTTTTTTTACTTTATGTACCAAAGTTAGGCATGTCCAACATTCAAGATATAGCTCAAACTTTGTTGGAAGTTGTTATACTCATATAATGGTCTAAAACCTTAACCATATGAAATATATAATTCAGTTAAAGAAAATAGATGCAATCAAATATTACTACCAAAATAAACAAAGCTGGAAAGTTGAAAGATTATTTTTTTTTTTATAAAAAAAAAGTAGAAGCTACTATAGGATGCAACTATAATGCAAAAGTAAAATCAGATTTTCTTTTTCTTTTTCTTTTTCTTTTTCTTTTTTTAGAAGAAGCAGATTTACCTGACAGCTAATGAACCAGAGCAACGTGTAGCACACATTCCCCCTATAGTTGCACCAGGCCCTGCAAATTTTTAAATTATATGAAATCCTAAATAGCAAACATTGAACCCCGCATGAAAAGAACTGAAAACCATTCACACTGGCATGTTCTAGTCTGCAATAACAAATAAACTAACCTGGATCAAGGGGAAAGAATAGACCATAAGGCTCCAGGTACTCATTAAGCTCCATCCATCCGATACCAGGTTCAACAACAACATCCATGTCCTCAACATGTAATGCTTTAACTTTCTACAATGTGAATAATAAAGGCAATATAAGCACAATAACAATAAAATCTATCTAAATTATACAAGTACTAACCTTTAGGTCTAATTCTAATACATTGTTATTTTGAGAAAATTACCAGTCATGCATTTCATACAGAAAGTATCAAAGCTTAAAAGTTGTAGCGCAACGGGGACAAATGCCATCAGCTTAAGAATTTAGATGAAGGGAAAAGGAACCAACAAACATGTCAAAGATTGAAAAAAAAAATTCCATTATTGAAATTTTCATTTTCTGAAGATTACATGTACATATGTGAAGAAAATAGAAACGAAAAACTATCTTATTTCCTTCAATTTAGACTAGGCTACTTCACATAATTTATAGGAGAAGTATGACAACAAATCTGCCACTAATTCCCCTTTATTACATGATAAAATAATCCCTTAAAATCATGAATTTAAATACAAACCTGATTACATCAAATCGGCAAGTAGATTTCAAATCTTAGAGATCCTTTTTCTTTTATTGTAAGAATAAACATAAAAATAGAAATAAATCTCCTAGCAATAAATTCGACATTTGTAGAAAAATATACGTTTTCACTTCTAAAGGAATAGCCGTACAAAGGTATATTCTAAGTATAAACTAAATTACACATCAATTACACCTTAACGGTAACACACTAACTAATAAACTATAAAATACCAACAAATAAATTCTTATTATTTCTACACCCTCCCTCAAGCTGGTGCATACAAGTCCAACATGGCCAGCTTGCACACTTGCTCATCAAAACTTACTTTTGATAATTCTTTTGTTAGTAAATCAGCAGCTTCTTGTTTGCTTGGCACATAAACAACAAATAGTTCTTTTTCTTCAATTTTTTCTTTTATGAAATGACGGTCCACCTCCACATGTTTGGTTCTATCATGATGAAACAGATTGTTTGCTATATTAATAGCTGATTTATTGTTGTTGTATAGTTTCAAAGGATTCATCCTTTGAAGTTGTAGTTCTTCAAGAACTCGTTTAATCTAGATCAATTCACATACTCCTTGAGCAAGAGCTCTAAGCTCAGATTCAGCACTGCTTCTTGCGACAACGAGTTTTTTCTTGCTTCTCCAAGTAACAAGGTTCCTCATACCTTGGTACAATATCTAGATGTTGATCTTCTGTCCTCAATTGAACCTGCCCAGACTGCATCTGTGAAAACTTCTATGCCTCTTTCTTCATTTTTTATGAACAACGGACATTTTCCTGGTGTCTTCTTTAGATACTGTAATATCCTATAAACTGCCTCCAAGTGTTCTTCTAAAGGGTTTGTGCATATACTGACTGACCAGGCTAACTGCAAAGACAATGTTAGGTTTGGTCTGAGACAAATAGATCAATTTTCTCATTAGTCGTTGATACATCTCTTTGTCTATAGGTATCTCATTTTCTTTCTTCTTGTACTTCCTTTTGGGTTCCACTGGAGTTGCTGCTAGTTTACATTCGAGCATACCAGTCTCTGAGTAGATCAATAACATACTTATGTTGAGAGACTAAAATCCCTTGCTTGGTTCTTGCATCTCCATACATAGAAAATATCTCATCTGACCAAGATCTTTCACCTCAAATTCTTGAGCTAGTAGTCTTGTAAGCTCCCCCATTCCATTAAGGTCATTTCCAGTTAGAATCATATCATCAACATAGATAATAAGAATTACAATCTTACCATCTTGTGAATGTTTGAAAAATAGAGTATGATCCAACTAACCTTGTTTGTACCCATGCTTCTTAATCACTTAATTGAACCTCTCAAACCATGCTGCACGTTAGAGTAGAACCCTGATAGTATTCTTTTTTTTGAAAAAAAGAGATAGAGGTCGAAGTGACCTCCTCTCAATAATATTGAAAACCCTCACTTATGGCGGAGGAAAACCGTAGTAACATAGGGAAAAAGAAAACAAAAGTTATGACCACAAATGCACCCACTCCCTAAGAAGATCCAAAAAGAACACACCCTCAAATTCTTTCGTTCTATACACCCAAGTGGCAACCCAGAACCTGATTTTATCCCAAAGAGTGACCACTGAAGAAGAGGACTCGTCAAAAGTCCTAGAATTCCTCTCCAACCAAATAGCCCAAAATGTAGCGAGGACGGTACACTGCCATAAACGCCTCACCCTCTTACCTCCCTCCAATTGGGAGAGGAACAATTGCGCACAAGAGGAAGGCATACACCAATCGACCCCGAACTCTTGTAGAGCTTTATTCCAAACGAAACTGGCGAACGAGCACCGAAGAAACAAATGGTCCACTGACTCGCTATTGTTATTACAATTAACACACCAATTTGGCGACAAGGAATGGAAAGGTCTCCTCCTCTGCAAATTATCATGGACACTTAACTTGTCAAGGAATAATAACCATCCAAACACTTTAATTTTGTAGGGGACACCACTTTTCCATAACCTCTTCGCCCACGGCCACTCTGGCCCCAAATGATCATAGGCTAAACTTTGAAAGGCCGACTGGCAACTGAAAACCCCGCTACTGTCAGGTTTCCAGATCCTTTTATCTTCCAAAATTTCCGGCAGATGCACATCCTTAATCAAATCTAACATCTCAATCAAGCTAGGAATCTCCCTGTGGAATAAATTCCTTCTAAATCTGAAGTCCCAGCCTAGACCTTCAGTGCTACTACCAACATCAACCCCTAACAAGTCTCTGATCGAAACATTCGCTGCCTCGGACACCCTGAATAAATCATTGAACCGTGAGCTCAGGGAACAGTCACCAATCCAATTATCCTCCCAGAAACGAATCCTATCACCCCTCCCCACTTTGAAAAAGACCCTACGCCTATACTCCTCATACAACAAAGAAATGTCTCTCCACGGACCACGAACTAAAAATCTACTCCCAACGTTTGTATCCCAGAAGCCAGCATCTTCCCCATACCTACTGACCACCCTGTGCCATAAAGAAATTTTTTCCAAGGGAAAACGCCACAACCACTTCATAAGAAAAGCCTTATTCCTCAAAACCAAATTCCCAATCCCCAACCCTCCATGACTACGAGAATTACAAACATCGACCCAGGAGACCAAATGATCGGCACCTGACTTGTCCGCACCTTCCCAAAAGAAATCGCGCATCAGTTTCTCAATTATCATCACCACATTCTTAGGGAGACCAAAAAGCGACAGGTAGTACACGGGAATGGAAGACAGAACAGATTGAATAAGAGTCAGCCTCCCACCACTAGACAGAAAAGCACTCTTCCAGGAATCCAACCGATTAGCACATTTAGATATCACCGGGTCCCAAAACCCTTTGGAACGAGGGGAAGCCCCCAAAGGAAGCCCCAAGTACTGAATAGGTCACTCACCCACTTCACACCCAATCTCACTAGCTTTCTGATCTACTAACTCTTTCTGCAAATTAATCCCCAGAAGCTGACATTTCTGCAAATTGATAGATAACCCAGAAACTACACCGAAGACCTTTAGAATGTCCAAGAGAACCACCAGGGACTCATCATTTGCGAAGAAAATCGTATCGTCTGCAAACTGAAGGTGGCTCACATCCACTTTATCCTTGCCCACTGAGAAGCCTCTTAGAGCCTTGGCGCTTTTAGCTTTATCTACCATTCTTCCTAAAACATCCGCTATCAAAGTGAACAAGAATGGAGACAAAGAGTCCCCCTGTCGAATACCCCTATAACCTTTAAACTTTCCTCTCGGACGCCCATTTACAAAGACAGAGTAAGAAGTGGAGGATAAACACCCACGCATCCACCTCCTCCAAACTTCACCAAAACCCTTCATTTCCAAAACTAAATCCAAGAAACCCCAGTCCACACAATCATAAGCTTTAGTGAAGTCTATTTTAAACACCCAACATTTTCTTCCTTTGCTTCTATATTCCTCCACTGCCTCATTTGCAATCAGAACTGTGTCCAAAATCTGGCCCCCCTCGACAAAAGCACCTTGATTTTCGGCAATTGTGTCTGAAAGAACTCCTCGAAGTCTATAAGCCAACACCTTTGAAATAACTTTGTACAGACTAGTGACTAGACTAATAGGCCTGTAGTCCCTAACCCGACAGCTATTCAATTTATTCGGAATTAGGCAAATGAAAGTTTCATTGGTTCTTTCGTGGATAACACCATCCTTGAAAAAATCATGAAATACATCCATCAAATCCTTTTTCATTACCTCCCAATTGTTCTGATAAACTGCAATGGAAAACCCATCTGGCCCCGGGGCTTTAGAGCCATCACACGAAAAAACAGCTTGTCTGATCTCGTCTTCCGCAAAAGGACGCTCGAGGAAAGAAGCCATAACCGACGAAATTGGAGACCAGGAAATCCCGTCCACCCCAACCCAATCTCTCGGCACCGCCGAATACAAAGATGAATAAAAACCCACAATAGCCCTTTCAATATCGGGGTCTTTATCCCAAATAGTTCCATCCTCTTCCTCAAGCCTAGAAATGAAATTCCTTGCTTTTCGAGCATTAAGAATGCTATGGAAAAGTTTGGAATTAGCATCCCCTTCCTTTGCCCATCGACACTTAACCTTAAACCAAACACTTCTTTCTTCTTCAAAAACAATTTGCTGCCAATCCTCCTTCACCTTTGAACGTTCCAAGAGAAGATTCTCATTCCAAGAACCCCCTTCCTCCAATCTATCCAACTCAAATAGTCTCCTTTTCAAGAAATGTTTCCGCATTTTCCTCTCCCCAAAGACATGACGACTCCACTTCTTAATATGACTACAAATAGAAACTAGTTTTGACATAAATCTCATGCCCGGCCCCCCTTGCCCCTTAGCTGAACCCCACCACTCCTGGAAAAGAGGAGAAATCCTTGCGCTCCAACCAAGCATTATCAAATCTGAATGGAGAAGGGCCCCAAGACGGAGGACTAGAATCCAACACTACCGGACTATGATCAGAAACTACCCGAACCAAAACTTCCTGTCGAATGAAAGGATAAAATTCCGACCACGAAGGAGAGTGAAAAAACCTGTCCAGCCTACAGCAAATTGGCTTATGTCTAAAGTTTGACCATGTATAACGACCATTTTGAAGCTTTGGATCAACCAATTTTAATTCTCTAATCAAAGCGTCGAACATCTTCATGCTCCTAGTATTAGAATTGCTATTCAACTTCTCCTCAATTCTTCTAACCACATTGAAATCTCCCCCAACACACCAGTTATCCCCACAAATAGCACTCAACCCAGCCAATTCATCCCAAAAACTCTCTGCTACCATAGACTACAGGACCGTAAACACCTGAGAACCAGCAGGGACCTTTCCCCTCAGCCTCCAAGCGAATTGAAACTGAGAAATCCCCGACTAAAGAATCAATTACAGAGACACACCTCGTATCCCAAACTACCAATGTGCCTCCCAAACGGCCTATCGGATGCTGATAAATCCAAGCTTTAAACCTAGATCTCCAAATACTTCCAATGAAACTCCTATCTATTGAGCTCCTTTTTACCTCTTGTAGAACAATAATGTCTGGGTTTACTTTACAGATCAATTCCTTAATTGCTTTCCGTTTGCCTTTATTGCCACAACCTCTCACGTTCCAAGTAAGCATCCTCATAACTTGTAACTGTGCCCCAAACCCCTCTTTTTCCTGTTTCCATAGTTAACATTAAAGCTCAGCTTGCGTAATTCCCGGTAACTTTTCTAAGATAGACTGACAGAGTCTCCTAAACTTTCCCCTCCCAAAGCAGAATGGATCACCGATATACCCAAAGAATCCATAGACTTAAGAAGTCTAGAAGACTCGCTCAACTTCTCCTCATCCTTGTTCCTAATATTGTCGAGAGAGGCTGGCCTCTCCTGCGAAATACCTCCCTCTGACGACCCTTCTACGCACGTAGTCCCGTGAACTTCCTCAACCTGAGTGCTTTCTTCATATCTTCCTCCATCCCACAAGTATCTCACCTGCTCAACACAGTCCTCTTTGTCATTCTTTTCGCCGTCTCCAATCTCATCCACATATTCATCTTCTGAACTGCCTGAATCAAGCTCCTCATCTATTGGAAAAACTAAATCCTCCTCTTCTCCTACAGTTTCAAAAGAAGGCTTACCCCCAGCTTGATCTTCTATAAAATACTTACTTTCTACGCCACTGTTATTTTGCCTGCGAGAATACACTTTCAATCCAACCATGTTATCTTTAAACTCTGACTCCTTCTCCTCTAACTTCTCCAGCAGAACACTCTGCTTCGTGTTGACCTTCCTTCGCACCGAAACATCCCAATATATGATATTCCCTTGTGAAAAACTGCCACGCTGCTTAGGAGAAATTCCTTTTGAATTGGACAGCTTAGCTTTTGATTCTGTCCAACCCAAACCGTGGCCCAAAACCTTTAAAATACTTATTGGATTGAAGAGAGCCCTTGGCTTGACAATCAAATTAAAAAGACAAGGCCCATTTGCCAAAAAAATTTGAATCCGGCCCAAAGAAACTGCTGAAACAACCCAACATTTTTCCTTAAAATGCCACGTGTAAGAATCATTTTGAACCTCCTTTTTGAAAGTGAAGCACGTGCTTGCCATCCCACTAAAATTAATAGATAAGTCTGACTTTATTCTATTAAATATTCTCTTTAATGGCAGGCATAAGTTACGTGAAGTAACAGAATACTCATTAATGTCAACCATGTTTGACGCCGATCCTCTCCTTGCTGTCTGCAACTTCCGATCAGTCATGGCCACCATGGTACCGCCTTCCATCTCCTCAGCTTCCCCATACGTCTCTTCCTTCCCATCGTTGGTCCCCTTTTGCTTCTCCGAACAAACTCCTTCATCGGGACCCGATCCACACTTAGACTCCCTGGACGTTTTCCTCTCCCAGAATTTCCTGACCGGAAAAAACTTCTTCCCTCGAACTTTAAACATACGCAAGGAAAGCTGATTGCCATCATACGGGAAAGAGATCAAACTTGGAATAAAACCCAAAACATCCCCCTTCACTTTAATATTGGCACAAAATAAATTCTTCCTTTCCAAAGTATGCTTGTCTATAGCTAATAGCCCTCCACAGATTGAGCCGATCACCTTGAAAACATGGTGGTTCCATATATTCAACGAAATACCTTCAATACCAATCCAATCGTGTTTACAAGAAATTTTCCTGTTCACCAGTTGATTTCTCCAACTCCATTTTGCAAAGGAGACTATTGACACTCCAGGAATAGTAACCGAGCCAGTAGAGATCAGCCTTTCCTGCTCCCTCTCATTTGCACACTAGATTAAAGCCCTGTCGTCTGAGAAATTCGAAACACATAACTTTTTCCCCCACCATCTTTGGACTCCCTCATGAACAGCCGACCAAGGGCACCGACTGTCCCTTCTGAATATGAAAACAGCCAACCTCCAATCGAAACAGGCCTCATCCCCTGTTACCAAAGAATGGCAATCCTTTAATAACACATTTTTCGGTTTGACTGCCCCTTCCTTCTCATCCACGATTACCTCCTTGGGATTTCCTTTAACGATACAAGCCCAAGAGACTTTTCTGTCCACCTTCCTTCCGAGATCTCCTTGTGAATCAAAGCCCTTCTTCTTAACCAAGTGCTTCAGGCAATCCGCTAGTCCTTTCCATCCCTGAGCAAAGTCCTCCGGAATGATGATCGAATTGAAAGCACTGTTATTGAGTACGGAAATCTTCAAAAAAAACTCCTCTAACATTTTGAACACATTCCAACAACACCCTCGTGGAATTATCCCTGTAAGTTCTCCTCCGATGCACCCTAAGGTCAGCTTTAGAATCGATAAACCACACTACTACTTCTAACAGCCATCTAGAAGCGTCTAAAGATAGTGAAATCTCATAACCTGATAGCCTTGTCCTCTCACAAATCCTTACTGAGCCACCATCCTTAGAAAGGGTCAGCATAAACACCTTGAAGGCTGTACGAAAACTCCAATACCTCTGACCAGAAGACAAGATGGGATCCCCCGAACCAGATTTTTGTCCAAATCCAGTGGGAAAATGGACGTATTTCTTCCCATAACCAGTGGGGTTATGGTGCGCATTAGATATGGACATACACTCTCTCTCTCACTACACTCTCACTAAGCTTGGTGTGGATTTATTTCAGTAATTAGGAAGTTGACCACAGCTGTATATAGGAATCAATTTGGTATTAATACCAAATATTTTGTATATTTATTCTTTCTAAAATTAGGGGATTTTAATGGTGTACTTTCTAGAATTAGCTATTTATATTTATTAGGTCAGATTCTAGGTTGTATATATATTCCCTCTCTTTGAGATAATAATACATAGAAAAATATTCAAATTTTCACATGGTATCAGAGCAAGGTTCCGCTGCCTAGCTCTCCAAAAAAAATTTTTTTCCTCTTCTCTGTGTCCATCTCTGTCCTTTTCTGACTACCATGGCTGCCGAAAAAGACAGCTTCATCTCAGAGGTAACCTCCAAGACCTCCTCACCAGATCAGCCCCTCTCTACTCCAACTCCCTCTCACAGCAATGAAGCTATCTCACAGCAATCCTCCACTCCGTTGACTGCCACTCATGGTATTGAAATGTTGGCAGAACGAGGTAATAAATCAGTAGCTTATTTTGTCCATAAAAGAACTACTAAATCTTGGATTCTTGATTCCGGGGCTTCAGATCACATGACAGGAGATGCATTAAATTTTTCTGAGTTTCACATGAGTACAGGAAATCATACTGTCAAAATTGCTGATGGTACACTCTCTAAAGTTGAGGGTTTGGGTTCAGTCATCATTAATAAGGACCTAACCCTCACTTCTGTACTCTATGTACCGAAATTGGATTGTAATTTACTTTCTATTAGTAAATTTACTCGTGACCACCATTGTGTGACTAAATTTTTCTCAAATCTTTGTGTGTTTCAGGACTTGGATTCGGGGAAGAGGATTGGCAGTGCTGAGATGTGTTCTGGTCTTTATGTTCTAAGGAATGAAACTCAATCTACTAGCACAACCCAAAAGTTTAGTTTGCTTTCTTTGAATAATCAATCCATTTCTTGTTCTAATAACGATAGTGATATTATGTTATGGCACTATCGTCTTGGTCATCCAAATTTTTTGTATTTGTCAAAAATGTTTCCCTCTTTATTTATTAATAAAAATCCAAACTCTTTTTGCTGTGAAATTTGTCAGTTTGCAAAACACACTCGCAATAGTTATTCTAGATCAACATATAAACCATCCAAACATTTTTCATTAATTCATAGTGATGTTTGGGGGCCTTCGCGGGTCAACACTATATTGGGAAAAAGATGGTTTGTATCTTTTATAGATGATCACACGAGATTAACTTGGGTGTTTCTCATGAAAAATAAAACAGAAGTGAGTGAAATATTTCAGCGCTTTCATTCTATGATTCAAACACAATTTCACACAAAGATTCAAATTCTCAAAACTGACAATGCCAAAGACTTCTTTAATTCTGTTCTTGGTCCTTATTTGATACAACAAGGCATCATTCACCTAAGTTCTTATGTTGATACTCCTCAGCAAAATGGACCTGCTGAACGCAAAAATCGACATCTCCTTGAAGTTGCTCGGTCTCTCATGTTTGGGACTCATGTTCCCAAATTCTTCTGGGGTGATGCCATTCTTACTGCTGCATACCTCATCAATCGGATGCCATCCAAGGTGCTAAAATTTCCCTCATACTCTTTTGCAACTATTCCCTCATACTCGATTCATTAGCTTTGTTGACCCTAAAATCTTTGGATGCACTGTTTTTGTCCATCTCTATTCACAACATCGTAGTAAGTTAGATCCTAAGTCTATCAAATGTATCTTTATTGGTTATTCCTCCCATCAAAAGGGTTATAAGTGTTATTCTCCTACTACTCGAAAAACTTATAATTCTATGGATGTAACCTTTTTTGAAAAACATGCTTACTACAAATCTGAGATTCAGGGGGAGAATGTAAATGAATCTCATCTTTGGGAGAGTATTCCAGGTACCCATACTGACATTATTCTGGGTACTCATACTCATACTCCGCCTCTTGATCAATTTTCCAATCCAGTCAATGACACTTCTTCGACTTCTTCAGTCATGGAAAATCAAGGTCCATCTAGTTCTTCCCAAGTCATAGAAAATCAAGATCCACCGATGACTATTGAGCCTCAACAACAAGAACCTAAAGAGATCCGTGTCTACCAAAGAAGGAAAAATTCTGACAAAGAATTAAAAGATCGAACACATCTTGAGTGCCACCATGAATCAGAACTGGATCCACATCCTCCAGAAATACATTCAGGTTTGAGTAATCCTAGTCATGATAATGTTATTCATATAAATGATGATCTGCCTATTGCTTTAAGAAAAGGTGTTCGAGCTTGTACTCAACATCCTATTGGCAACTTTGTGTCCTACAAAATCTTATCTCCATCCTATCAGGCATTTGTTTCTACTCTTGACAGTGTACAGATTCCTCATACAATTCAAGAGGCGCTGATTGATCCTAGTTGGAAAAAGGCTGTACAAGATGAGATCAACGCCCTGGTGAAGAATGGTACTTGGGAAATCACAAAATTGCCAACTGGGAAGAGACCCGTGGGATGCAAGTGGGTATTCACTATTAAGCATAAAGCAGATGGTAGCATTGAGAGGTTTAAAGCTCGCTTGGTTGCCAAGGGTTTCACTCAGTCTTATGGGATAGATTATCAAGAGACCTTTGCACCCGTTGCAAAACTCAACACCATTCGTGTTCTTCTCTCTCTTGCTGCAAACCAGGACTGGCCATTGCACCAACTAGATGTTAAGAATGCTTTCTTGAATGGAGATCTTGAAGAAGAAGTCTATATGGATATTCCACCTGGTTTTGAGAATTCATCCAACCAGGATAAAGTATGTAGACTCAAAAAATCTCTATATGGCCTTAAGCAATCTCCACGAGCATGGTTTGGAAAATTCAGTAAGTCAATCATTCAGAATGGCTATACTCAATGTCAGGCAGATCACACATTGTTTGTCAAAATCAACTCAGATGAAAGGATAGCTATCCTAATTGTTTATGTTGATGATATAATATTAACAGGCGATTACAAAGAGAAACTAATAAGGTTGAAAAGTTTCTTATCAAAGGAGTTTGAGATTAAAGATCTAGGGTATCTCAGATATTTTCTTGGCATGGAAATTGCACGATCAAGACATGGCATTTTTGTTTCTCAACGTAAGTATGTTCTAGACTTACTCAAAGAAACAGGAATGCTTGGGTGTAAACCAGCCTCAACTCCAATGGAGTCGAACAAGAAAATTGGCTCGGGGACAAATCAGACCCCTGTGGACAGGGGGAGATATCAAAGGCTAGTTGGACGCCTTATTTATTTATCTCACACTAGACCTGACATTGGTTTTCCTGTTAGTGTGGTGAGTCAATACATGAATAATCCAACAGAGGAACACATGGAAGCGGTTACAAGAATCCTAAGATACCTCAAGATGACTCCAGGAAAAGGTTTGCTATTCAAGAAGAAAGAAAATAAGGAAATCAGAGTGTACACTGATGCAGACTGGGCAGGAGATATAACAGACAGAAGGAGAACTTCAGGTTACTGTTCTTATGTTTGGGGTAATCTAGTAACATGGAGAAGTAAGAAACAGACAGTTGTTTCCAGAAGCTCAGCTGAAGCTGAGTTTAGAGCTCTAGCTCTCGGTATTTGTGAGGGAATTTGGCTGAAAAAGTTACTTGGTGAACTGGGAGTATTTACAGAAGAGTCTATCCAAATGCTTTGTGACAATCAAGCTGCCATCAGTATAGCAAAAAATCCTGTTCATCATGACAGGACTAAACATATTGAGATAGATAGACACTTCATCACTGAGAAGATTGAGAATGCTATTGTTCAAGCTATTTATACTCCATCAAGATTTCAAACAGCCGACATCCTCACTAAAGCTCTCCCAAGAACCAGTTTTGAAGATTTAATTTGCAAGCTTGGGATGTTTATATACATAACCCAGCTTGAGGGGGAGTGTGGATTTATTTTAGTAATTAGGAAGTTGACCACAGCTGTATATAGGAATCAATTTGGTATTAATACCAAATATTTTGTATATTTATTCTTTCTAAAATTAGGGGATTTTAATGGTGTACTTTCTAGAATTAGCTATTTATATTTATTAGGTCAGATTCTAGGTTGTATATATATTCTCTTTGAGATAATAATACATAGAAAAATATTCAAATTTTCACACTTGGCAACCGGACCAAAGGTCTCGGTGTAGTCAATCCCATAGGTTTGTGTGAATCCCTTTGCTACCAATCGTGCTTTGTACCGTTCAATAGAGTCATTAGTATTATACTTGAATGTGAACACCCATTTGCACCCCACAACACTTTTATTAGGAGGTAATTCCACTATTCTCTAAGTATCATTCTCTTTGAGTGCTTTTATTTCTTCTAGTATAGCTAATTTCCACTCAGGAATTTTAAGAGCTTCTTCAATATTCCTAGGAATAAAAACATTTGACAAACTAGAAGTGAAAGCTTTAAATGAGGATGACAAATTTGAATAACAGATGAATTTGGAGAGGGGGTGTTGAGTGCAAGACCTAATTCTTTTTCTCAAGGCTATAGGAATGTCCAGAACAGTGTTTGAGTGTGTAGAGATAATTTGAATTATTACTTAGTATTTTATAGCTAAGGTGTAATTAATGTAAATTAGTTATACCTAGAATATTCCTTTGTACTCAGCCTATTTAAAGGCTATTCCTTTAGAAGTAAAAATAACAATCAAAAGTATATTTTTCCACATGGTATCAGAGATTTAAGAGCTTAAAAATTGAGAATTTTTTTCCAAATTAGGCTTATTTTTCTGCCTTTTCTTAAAAAATTAGGGTTTGATACTCTTGAGGTTCAATTTTAGAAAACTATTTTGGAGTTGTTTTCTCTTCTCACCACCACCACAGAGAGATTGCTCAGCCTCTGATCAACAAAACCCCAGCGTCCACTGTCCAGATCACCGGCGAATACTGTTTACGCGCGTCACTATTCACTCGCGGTACTGTTCACGAAAATTTATTTTTCTTCCCAGCCAGCACCTTTCCTTTGATTTTCAACGGTTCTGGGCTCTATCAGCTGATTTCTCTGCTGCACCACTTCCCAATCCTCTCCTCATCATCTCATCATCTTCTTGCACTTG
Source organism: Humulus lupulus (assembly GCF_963169125.1). Classification (NCBI taxonomy): domain Eukaryota; kingdom Viridiplantae; phylum Streptophyta; class Magnoliopsida; order Rosales; family Cannabaceae; genus Humulus; species Humulus lupulus. The sequence goes on along the minus strand of NC_084795.1, from coordinate 243,407,294 downwards.
TTTTTTTTTTGGGTTTGTTCCGTTGTTTTTTTCCTTTCTGACCATTGAAAATCGACCATGGTCACTTCTCCAACTGATCTCAACACCACTTGTGATAATTTAGATTGCATTAAGTTTCATTAAATTAAACTCCAATATCTTCTCTTCTTAAAATTTATCCTCAAACTCACCTATTCTCAGATATTCCACTAAAAATGTTTGGTTGTACAGCCTATGTTCATTTTTTAGGACCTAATCATACCAAACTTGATCCTCATTCTCAAAAGTGTATTTTCCTTGGGTATTCTTCCACCAAAAAGGGCTACAAATGTTACAACCCTCTCACTCATCACCTTAGTGTCTCATCAGATGTCACATTCAATGAAGAGTAACATTTTTATCCCAACACTTCGCTTCAGGGAGGGATTGTTAAATATACTCACTGCTAGGATACCTATTTACCAATGATAGGACCTGAATTCAGTCCACCCATTGAATCTAATCCACCAACTGAGTCTAGTCCGCCAATTGAGTCTAACTCTGCTAAATTCTGAACAAAACACTTTTGAAACGGAAAAGAAAGACCAAAAAAGAGTTGTTGGTTTATATTAGACGACGGAATAACATCAAGTAATACCGCCAGCTACGGATCTCGTCTCCCATGAGTCTGAACCAGTGACAAATCCCAATGTAAGTGATTCTTTGAGTCCAATTTCATTTGATTCTAATCTTAACCTACAATAATCTAAATATGGAAACTATACAAAATATACAGCTAGGTTTCCCATTCTAAAAGAGATATCGAATAATATTTCCTACACCCTCCCTCAAGCTGGTGCATAGAGATTCCACATGCCTAGCTTGCACACTAACTCATTGAAACTTTCTTTAGACAAACCCTTAGTCAGTATATCTGCCTGTTGGTGCTTGCTGGGAATATAGACAACACATAATTCATTTTCATCAATTTTTTCCTTGATAAAGTATCTATCCACTTCAACATGTTTAGTTCTATCTTGATGAATTGGATTATGTGTGATGCTAATGGCTGATTTACTGTCACTATACAACTTCAATAGAGCAGTCCTTTGAAGTTTTAGTTCTTCGAGTATGCGTTTAATCCAGATTAATTCACATACTCCTTGAGCGAGAGCTCTAAGTTCTGCTTCAGCACTACTTCAAGCTACCACTAGTTGCTTCTTACTCCTCCAAGTAACCAAGTTCCCCCAAACTTTAGTGCAATAACCAGTTGTTGATTTTCTATCCTCAACTGATCCTGCCCAATCCGCATCTGTGAAGGCCTTAACACCTCGCTCTTCATTTTTCTTAAACAATAACCCAGTCCCTGGTGTTTTCTTTAGATAGCGCAAAACTCTATACACAGCTTCCAAGTGTTCTTCTAAAGGATTGTGCATGTTTTGACTAACCAAGCTTACAATAAATGCAATATCAGGTCTTGTGTGAGATAGATAGATCAGTTTGCCCACTAGCCGCTGATACATACCTTTGTCAACTGTCTTCCTTTTTTCCTTTTTGTACTTGCCTCTTGGTTCAATCGGTGTTGCAACTGGTTTACAGCCACTCATTCCAGTTTCTTTGAGAAGATCTAGAATATATTTCCTCTGAGATACCGAAATACCTTGTTTTGTTCTTGCAACCTCCATTCCGAGAAAATACTTCATTGGCCCAAGATCTTTAACCTCAAATTCTTGGGCTAGCACTCCCTTGAGTCTTCCTTGCTCTTCATAATCATAATTATCATGTCATCAACATAGACAATGAGGATAGTTACCTTCCCCTCTTATGCGTGTTTGAAAAACAGGGTATGATCTGACTGAGCCTGTTTATATCCATGCTTTCTTATCACCTGATTAAATCTTTCAAACCACGCCCTTGGAGACTGCTTTAGGCCATAGAGTGACTTTTTCAAGTGACAGACATTCTCTGTTCCATATCTTCCTTCTAACCCTGGAGGAATCTTCATGAAAACCTCTTCTTCCAGATGTCCATTGAGAAAAACGTTTTTAATGTCAAGTTGTTGTAAGGGCCAATCAAGATTGGCAGCAACAGATAATAAAACCCTTACTGTATTTAACTTCGCAACCGGAGCAAATGTCTCATTATAGTCCACCCCATATGTTTGAGTGAACCCTTTTGCAACAAGTCTTGCTTTGTACCGATCTATTGTTCCATCTGCCTTGTGTTTGACTGTAAAGACCCACTTACACCCCACCACATGTTTGTCTCGAGGCCGTTTGATTATTTTCCATGTGGTGTTGGCTTCTAGTGCTCCAATTTCCTCATACACTGCTTTCTTCCAGTCTTCTTGTGTGAGAGCCTCGGTAATAGTCTTGGGAATCACTACTTGCTCGACTTTTGCTAAAAAAGCTTTATAGTGAGGATTCAGTCTACTATAGCAGACATATCTTGACATTGGATGTTGAGTACAACTTCTAACTCCTTTCCTTTTGGCAATTGGTAACTTAGACTCAGGTTCTACCATACTGGAAGACTCAATATTAGAATTATCAGAAACTCTGATAGAGGTACGGAACTTGTCCATGTTTCCTCTACTGGCTTTACCACACAGCAATCTTTTTTCTTCACACCTTCCATTATTTGCTTTAATTTTTCTCTCTTTTCCTACCTCCTCCTTCTCTCTTTTCCACCCACCACAACAGAGTCCTACATTATGAAGATTTTCTTTGTCAATAAATATAATTTTCTTTTCTCGATTTCCTCAAGGTGCACATGTGTCATGTGGTGTACTTGACCAACTGTATCTGTATGTTGTTGATATCTGCCAATATAGGAATTCTCATAATGCTGCATGCATAGAAATTATATATACATATATATATATATAAATAGACCAGCAATTTACTGCACTCAATGTCATATTGTATAAAAAACATATCAACTTCTGAATACCGTCAAATGCTTGTGCCATCACAAATCATGGGTCAGGAGGAAGTTCAAATGATCAAATGATTGAATCAATGTATTTGAGAGATCATGTCTAGGTCTAGGTCTAGAGGGCACCATAACCCCTCTGGTTATGGGAAGAAAGTTGTCCATTTCCCCACTGGATTTGGTCAAAAAAATCATTCGGTGATCCCCAATTCAGTTTCTGGTCAAAAATATTGGAGCTTCAGAACGTTTCATAAGGTTTTTATGTTGATCCTCTCTAGGGATGGTGGTTCAATTCGAATCTGTGAAAGGACAAGGGTTTCAAGCTTTGAGATTTCGTTGTCTTTAGACGCCTCTTTGTGGCTGTTAGAAGAGGTGGAAGGGGTGCTAGAGGTAATCTCTCTGTATATCGAAGGAGAACCTTCAGGAATAATTCCTTGAGGGTTCTGTTGGATTGTGTCGAGAATGCGAAAGGAGTTTTCTTGAAGATTTCAGTTTTAAAAGACAGTGCTTTTCATTCGATCGTCATTCCTCAGGAGAAGTTCAGCAAGGGATGGAGAGGTTTAGTGGACTGTTTGAGTCAATTGGTCAGGAAGAGAAAAGCTGAATCTCAAGGGACTCTTGGAGGGAGGGTGGACAAGCCAGTTTCTTGGGCCTCAATTGTTAAGAGGAATTCAAACTCGTCTTCAATGGCAGTGAAGGAGACAGATGACGTTACTGAAAAAAGGATATTGGGGGACTACCATTCAGATGATTCAGGGGAAGAGGAAAAACTCGACTGGCCTTTGGCTGTTCTTATGTTTAGATTGGATAGTCGATCTTCCTGGTTGTCTATTCAAGATGGAGTGCAGAAATGGGTGGGTCAAAAATTAAGGATTTCTTCATTCTCAGATGACAGAGTGAGAATCTGGTGTGCAAATGAGAGTGTGCAGGAGAAGTTGGTCTCCATTGGATTGGTCAACATTCCTGGACTCACTTCAGTTTCTTGTCAAGTGGTGTTGGGCGAGTCAATCGATGGAAAGGAGAATATCATGTAAATATGAGTGGATCGATGTTGAAGGAATCCCTCTAAATTTGTGGAACTTTCAAGTTTTTGAGATGATTGGTACAATCTATGGAGGGTTGTTAGAAATCGATGGAGATACTTTAAAAGGGAAGAATCATTGCCGTGCTCGTCTCAAATTGGTGGGGGGTGACTTTGGCTTCATTCCCAGCTGCATTACAATTCCGATCGAAGGGGAAACTCTCTCCTTGCGTTTGTTTAGATGCCTTCTCGTTGAAGGGAAGCGGCCCCAGCACTCCAAACAAGTTTGGATGAGGAAAGTCCCTTCGAAATCTTTGAGTGGTCAGAAAATGTTCATAGCGAAGGACTCAAAGGGCTTCAGTCGTGGAAGAATGGAGACTAGGGAGGAAGTCGATGGTGTTATGGGAGGACTTACGGTGGCCATCGACGATCCGGGAGCTTTTAATGCAGAGCAGTTAGAGGTGTCTTTTTTGGCAGATTCCCAGGGGTTAATTTTTCCTTCACGTAACGGGTGCATGCCATTAAAGGAGATTTTTAAAAGATTAAAGTCAGACTTATCTTTTAAAAATACAGAAAGGAAACACACGTATTCAGTTTTTAAAAAGGAAGAGTTCTCCTTATTCACGTGGCAGCTGGATGGATTAAAAGTTCCTGTCTTGGCCAAGGCATTGGGCTGGATCTCAGTTTTTAAGACTGATGGGCCTTGTTTGTTCAAAGTAGATTTAAGGATAAGGGCTCTCTTCAATCCAAGGTTGGGTTTTAATTGTCTGGGCCAAGAAAATTTCGCTGGGCCTCTTTCTTCTGACTGTATTAGACTCCATCAGGGATTTAATCCAAAGGGAAGGGGTAGATTCTCTCATGGACAAATTAATTTCTGGAATGATTCGTTCAGGAAGATCCACTCTAGTAGACAGTGTCTTGTTGAAAAGCACAAAGGACAATGAGTCACAATTTGAAGCAGACTTGAAAGGCTGGAAGGTGTACTCCCGCAAGACTTCTCAAAGGAGCACAGTAAGTCCTATCTCAGAAGAAGAGGGAGGGGCCACGTCTTTCTTTGACCCTGTTTTGGAGGAGGATAATTTTATTTATCTAGTGGTTGAAGAACTTGAATCTGGAAGCTCAGAAGAAGAATTTGTCGATGATCATTCCGATGATGGAAAGGTGGACGGGGATGATATAGGATTACAAATGAGCAGTTTGTGGGATGAAAATATTAGTAAAGAAGATTCCTTGCTTGGCGTTGAGGTCAAGGGTGAGGTACTGGAGGAAGGCTCTACACAGGAGGACAAGAATGAGGTACTAAAGGAAGATTCTACACAGGAAAATTCAGCAGTTTTGGGCATCTCCACGGGAATGGAGGATAAGAGTTTGTCTGAGTCTCTTAGACTTATTAATTCCATGCATTCTCTAGGTATCTCGGTGAAACCTTGTGTCATGGGAGAGGTCGATAAAGGGGGTTCTGTAAGTCTTTCTCATAAAAGTCACCGCGAATTACGGAAGCTGAGTTTCAATGTCAACTATGACAAAAGAAAGAGGAATGTTGGGGGGTATAATTATGACTTATGAAGATTCTTTCTTGGAATGTGAGGGGTTGTGGTTCCAAAGAAAAACGAAAAGCAATTAAGGAGTTAATTTGCAAAGTTAATCCAGATATTATTATTCTTCGAGAGGTTAAAAAGGCGTCTATAGATAGGAGATTCATTGGAAGTATTTGGAGGTCTAGGTTTAAAGGTTGGATTCTTCAGGAGGCCATTGGTCGGTCAGGAGGTACCTTGGTAGTTTGGGATACAAGGAGTGTTTCCGTTATTGAATCGTTAGTTGGGGATTTCTCCGTTTCTATCTACTTGGAGGCTGAAGGGAAGGAACCGTGGTGGCTCTCAGGTGTTTATGGACCTGTAGTGTATGGTAAGAGAGAGAGTTTTGGGGATGAATTAGCTGGTTTGAGTGCTATTTGTGGTAATAACTAGTGCGTTGGGGGAGATTTTAATGTGGTTAGGAGAGTTGATGAGAAACTGAATAGCAAGTCAAATACTAGGAGCATGAAGAAGTTTGATACTTTGATTAGAGAGTTAAAGTTGGTTGACCCCAAACTTCAAAATGGTCGGTTCACGTGGTCAAATTATAGACTTAAGCCTATTTGAAGTAGACTGGATAGATTCCTACATACTCCCTCTTGGTCAGGACTATACTCCTTCGTTCGTCAGGAAGTTATGGTTCGAATAGTTTCTGATCATAGTCCGGTGGTGTTAGACACGAGTCCTCCTTCGTGGGGTCCCTCTCCTTTCCGATTTGACAATTCATGGCTGGAGCATAGGGAGTTCTCTAGCTATTTCAAGCAGTGGTGGGAGTCAGCTAAAGTGCATGGTTGGCCAGGTTGTCATTTTATGTCTAAGCTTGCAATTAGGGGTGAACATTTGACCCGCAAACCCGCCCAACCCGCAACCCGAAAACCCGTTTTTTGGGAAAACTCGTCGAAATCGGGTTAAATCCGACCCAAACCCGAGAAAAGTCGGGTCGGGTTCAAGTTTGAAATTTGTTAGCCTCGGGTTCGGATTCAAACCCGAAATCCGAAAAAAAAAATAGTATTTTTGAAAAAAAGTGTAAAAAACATGGTATTTTTGCAAAATTTAGCTTTTCGGACCAAAACCCAATAGGCTCAACCCAACCCAAAATCTGAAAAAAAAAATGGTATATTTGAAAAAAAGTATAAAAAATGGTATTTTTGCAAAATTTGGCTTTTTAGCCCAAAACACAAATGGCCCAGCCCAACCCGAATCAAACCCGAACTCGAACTCGAGTAAAACCCGAAACCCGAAAAAACCCGAAAATTTCGAATCGGTTTCGGTACCATTTTTCTTAACCCGAAACCCGTAAAACCCGAACCCGAAACCCGAAAATCCGACCCGTGTGCACCCCTACTTGCAATGGTTCGAGATAAAATAAAGTAGAGTCGGCTGGTCTTTGAGGCTGGGAAAGTGCAAAAAAATCTGCTCGAAAGAAGGTTGTTTGAATTAGACAGATTAGAGGAGGGGGATCGTAGAATGACCATTTTCGTCTACAGCGCTCTAAGGTAAAGGAAGAATGGCAGCAGATTGTCTTTGAGGAGGAAAGGAGTGTTTGGTTTAAAGTGAAGTGTCAATGGGCCAAGGAAGGGGATGCTAACTTCAAACTTTTCCATAGTATCCTCAGTGCGCGGAAAGCGAGGAACTTTATTTCTAGGATAGAGGAAGAAGATGGTACTGTTTGGGTTGAAGATGAGGATATTGAAAAGGCAATTGTGGGTTTCTATTCTGCTTTGTATTCAGCGGTTCCTAGAGTTTGGATTGGAGCGGAGGGCATTTCGTGGTCCCCGATTTTAGCAGTAATGGCTTCCTTTTTAGAGCAGCCTTTCGAGGAAGACAAAATCAAACAAGCGGTTTTCGCATGTGATGGATCTAAGTCCCCGGGGCCGGATGGTTTCTCCATGGTTGTGTATCAGAATAATTGGGATGTTGTCAAAAATGATCTTCTCGCAGTCTTTCAAGGTTTTTTCAACGACGGAATCATTCATGGAGGAACCAATGAAACGTTCATTTGTCTTATTCCTAAGAAATTAAATAGTTGCCAAGTGAGGGATTATAGGCCTATTAGCCTGGTGACTAATCTTTACAAAGTCATGTCAAAGGTGTTGGCTTATAGACTTCGGGGAGTTCTTTCGGACACAATTGCAGAATCACAAGGAGCTTTTGTAGAAGGTAGGCAAATACTGGATACAGTTTTGATCGCAAATGAGGCAGTAGAGGAGTAAAGGAGCAAGGGTAGGAAGGGTTGGGTTTTCAAAATTGATTTCACTAAGGCCTATGATTGTGTGGATTGGGGATTCCTGGATTTAGTTATGAAAAAGAAAGGGTTTGGCGATCTTTGGAGAAGGTGGATTCGTGGTTGTCTTTCCTCCACATCTTTTTCTATATTTTTAAATGGTCGACCGAGGGTAAAGTTCAAAGGTTCAAGGGGTCTGCGGCAAGGGGATTCCTTATCCCCGTTCTTGTTCACTTTGGTAGCAGATGTTCTGGGCAGAATAATTGATAAGGCTAAAAGTAATTCAGCTTTTAGAGGTTTTACAGTAGGCAAGGATAATGTGGATGTCAGTCATCTTCAGTTTGCCGATGATACGATATTTTTTGTGAACGATGAGTCGTCTTTGGTTGTGCTTTTGGATATCCTTACGGTGTTCAGTGTGGTGTCTGGTTTATCTATCAATTTGCAGAAATGTCAATTGTTGGGGATCAATTTGAATGAGGAGGTCGTGGAACGACAAGCTAAAGAGATAGGTTGTGAGGTAGGACAATGGCCAATTCAGTATTTGGGTCTTCCTTTGGGGGACTCTCCTCGTTCCAAGGGATTTTGGGAGCCTGTTATCTCGAAATGCGCTAATCGTTTGGAATCTTGGAAGAGTGCTTTTTTGTCTAGAGGTGGCAGATTGACTCTTATTCAGTCGATTTTGTCTTCAATCCCTGTTTATTATTTGTCATTGTTCTGTATCCCTAAGAGTGTGGTGGGGATTATTGAAAAGTTGATGCGAGATTTCTTGTGGGAAGGGCCGGAACAGTCAGGGGCTGACCACTTGGTATCTTGGCATGAAGTATGTAAATCCGTAGTCACAGGGGCTTGGGTATTGGAAATTTAGCGTTGCGGAATAAGGCTTTACTCTTCAAGTGGTTGTGGCGGTTTCCTATGGAGAGTACTTCTTTGTGGCATAGGGTGGTCAGAAGCAGATATGGGAGTGATGGGGGCCATTGGGACACTAATGTTGGAGAAGGATTTTCCGCTCGTGGCCCTTGGAAAGACATCTCGACTTTGTATGAGTATAGAAGCTTGGTCTATTTTAAAGTTGGAAGGGGAGACAGAATTCGTTTTTGGGAGGATGTTTGGATTGGTGATTCATCTTTCAAACTGAAATACCCAGATCTGTTCAGGGTATCGGAGGCCAAGAATTATTTGATTAAGGACATGGTAGTGGAGGAGGAGGTCAACAGTTCGGAAGGCCTATGCTTGGACTTTAGATTCAGAAGGAATCTTTTTGATAGGGAGATTCCTAGTTTGATTGAGCTGATAAATTTGATTAAGTTTGTAGATTTACCCCAGATTTTGGAAGATAAGAGGATTTGGATTCCAGACACTAGTGGAGTTTTCAATTGCAAGACTGCCTTTCAAACTTTGTCCTGTGCTAATTTAGGTCCAGAGTTACCTTGGGCTAAGAGGTTATGGAAGAGTGTGGTCCCTTCCAAAGTGAAAGTGTTTGGCTGGCTGTTATTTTCGAATAAATAAAGTGTCTTCGACATTTTGCAGAGAAGAAGACTTTTTCAATATTTGTCACCAAATTGGTGTGTTTGCTGTAAAAACAATGGTGAATCAATTACCCATCTTTTCCTAGAATGCTCTTTCTCCACGGCTTTGTGGAGTAAAGTGTTAAAAGAGTTTGGGGTATCTTGGTGTATGCCTTCTTCGTGTTCGCAACTGTTCTTGTGTCAACTAGAGGGAGAGAAGAGAATGGCTCGTCTTTGGCAAAGTATCGTGCTGGCGACTTTCTGGGTTATTTGGTTGGAAAGAAATAGCAAGATCTTTGATGAGTCCTCTTCTTCTGTTGATTCCCTTTGGGATAGAATTAGATTCTGGGTGACTACCCGGGTATATAGGTCGAAAGGATTTGAGGATGTTTTCTTTTTGTATCTTTGTAGGGAATGGATGTATTTGTGGCCATAATCTTTCTTGTTCTGGTTTATTCTAGGGCTTTGTTTATGTCTTATTTTTGTTTCCACGGTATTCCTCCGCCAAAAGTGAGGGTTATTATTGATTTTGTGAGGTCTTTCTGACCTCTAACTCTTCAAAAAAAAATATTAGAATTATCAGTAGGTACAATAGGGTTAAGAGGAGAATTACTTACATCAGGATTGGTCTATGAGTCAGAGTCATGAGATGTTGGAGCAGTAGTTGACTATATTACTTGATGATTTCTTGGTCGCCGAGAATAAACTAGGAGTTCCTTAGTTTTGGGCGACTGAGTTTGTGACTGCTGAGGTTGTTGCTCAGAAGAGAATTCAAAAGTAGCCTTAGGAAGGCAAGTATCCCAACTACAAACATCACTTACAGTCCCTCCCTGAAGTGAATAGTTGGGATAAAAAGGTTGCTCTTCATTGAATGTAATATCTAAGGAGACGTACATACGTAGAGTAGAAGGGTGGTAGCACTTGTACCCTTTTCTAGTAGAAGAGTATCCCAAAAAAACACATTTTAGAGCTAGGGGATCAAACTTAGAATGATTAGGATCAAGAACATGAACATGAAAGATACATCCAAACGTTTTTAAGGGAAGATTGGAATCAAGTGGTGTATATGGATATTTTTTAAGAAGCACTGAGAGAGGAGTGTTACATTTTAACACTCGAGAGGGCATTCTATTGATGAGATATACGGCTGTAAGAATAGCCTCACCCCAGAAATGTTTTGGGACAGAATTTGTAAACATTAGGGCTCTAGCAATTTCTAAAAGATGCCTATTTTTGCGTTCAGCAACCCTATTTTGTTGAGGTGTGCCTGCACACGAGCTTTTATGCACAATACCATGAGCTAAAAAATAATCACCCAAGATTGAATTAAAATATTCAGTTCCATTATCTGTGTGTAAGACTTGTAGATTTGCATTGAATTGAGCTTTTATCATAGAGTGAATTTTTTTTAATGTCATGGCAGCATCAGATTTAGTTTTAAGGAGAAATACCCAACTAACACGTCTGTGATCATCAATGAAAGTAATAAACCATCTAGTATTTGTATAATTTGTTATTCAAGATGGTCCCCACTATGAATAAGAGTAAATGGTTGGGTGGATTTGTAGGGTATAGAATAAAAAACAGCACGTGTTTGGCCAATTGACAAATTTCACACTGAAATAAGCTCAAGTTTTTATTTTGAAACAACTTTAAATATGAAAAACTAGGGTGGCCTAGCCTATAATGCCACCTCATAATATCATTGTCACTAGAAGAAATACAACCAGAAACAAGAGCTTTATTGACTTGAGCAGGAGGAAATGGATCAAGGTAATACAGCCCACTACATGCCTTCGCATTCCCAATCGTCTTCCTCGAGGACATATCCTGAAAAGTACAACAAAGTGGTGAGAAAGAAGCAAAACACTGTTGGTCATGAGTGATTTTACTGACAGAGAGGAGATTACAAGAGAGATTAGGAACATGGAGAACATCTCGTAGAAATAAGAGAAGGAGATAATTGTATAGTTCCTTTACCAGCCACAGAAGAAAGGGAACCATCAGCAATTTTAATTTTTTGAGTACCTGGACAAGGAGTATAAGTAGTGAACTGATTGGGCTGACCAGTCATGTGATCCAAGGCCCCCGAGTCCACAATCCAGGCAGTATTTTGAACATTGAAGGCAGCGGGAGTACCTGGATTGGAGGTGGACGAAGGAGCAACTGCAGGGACAGCAAGAGCAATGCTTAGAAGCTGATGGAGCTGAGTAATCTGAGCTGGAGTGAATAGAAAAGGTTCTGGTGGAGCAGCAACCAAGGCTTGATTGTCAGAGTTGGGACGATTTGAGGGACGAGGCTTCCAATCAGCTGGTTTACCATAGATTTGCCAACATTTTTCATTGGTATGACCAACCTTGTTGCAGTGGGAACACCATGGACGTTCACATCGATTTCCACGAGGGTCATCACCATCCTTAATGCGTCGGGCAACAAGAGCAGATTGATTAGTTTCAGCAGTGACTTGGGGTCCCATCATGACTCTCTTCCTGCTCTCCTCCCGTCGAACCTCGGCAAAAGCCTCACGGATGGTGGGAAGAGGATTCTTGCTTGAGAGATGACCACGCACCTCATCGAGGTCTCGGTTAAGGCCATGGAGAAAGTCAAAAAGTCTTTCTCGATCAAGTATTTTTTCATAGAAAGAAGCATCAGCAGAACATTTCCATTCAGGAACATAAAAAGATCTATTTATTGCCAAAGATTATAAAGGATGCCATAGTATTGTGTTACTGTAAGAGAATTTTGTCGCTAATCCCGAAGTCGGGATTTGAGTTCAAAAACCTGGGCAGAATTTTCCAAGTCCGAAAAAGCCTCCTAAATAGTGTCCCACACTTCTTTAGCAGTATAAAGGAATAAATAAGTCTTACCAATGTCCACTTGCATTGAGTTGATAAGCCAGGCCATGATGAGAGAGTTTTCGGACTCTCACTTAGCATAATAGGGATCATCAGCCTGAGGAGTAGGAACAGAACCAGTGAGATATCCTAAGCGTCCACGTCCTCGAAGGTACATCTTCACGGATTGAGACCATTGCAGAAAGTTCTGACCATTCTGCTTGTGTATGGTAATTTGGAGAGAGTTTTGGTGATCAAAGGATGTGGAAGAGACATCAGAGGGGGTTTTGTTGATAATGGAATCGGCTGAGGTGTCATCAGTGACAGAGGCAGTGGGATTTTGAGTGTTTGGATGGGTTACAGTGGCCATGAGGGAAGAAAGAAGCAGAAAAAACAAGACAAAGGCAGAGAGTAGCGGCAGCTTTAGGGTTAGGCTTTTAGGCTCTGTTACCATGTGGACTACAAGGCGAGACTGGTTGCAAAGGGGTTCACTCAAACTTATGGGGTGGACTACACAGAGACATTTGCACTAGTGGCAAAACTAAACACGGTAAGAATTCTCCTATCAATAGCTGTTAATCTTGATTGGCCATTGCAGCAACTTGATATTAAGAACACCTTTCTAAACGGAAATTTAGAGGAAGAGGTCTATATGAAGATTCCTCCTGGTCTCGAAGGAAAATATGGAAAAGAAACAGCATGTCACTTAAAGAAATTTGTCTATGGCTTAAAACAATCACCACGAGCATGATTTGAGAGGTTCAATCAAGTGATCAAGAAGCATGGGTACAAACAAGGTCGGTCGGATCATACTCTATTCTTCAAACATTCATAAGATGGTAAGAATGTAGTTCTTATTATCTATGTTAATGATATGATTCTAACTGGAAATGACCTTAATGGAATGGAGGAGGAGCTTAAAATACTACTAGCCCAAGAATTTGAGGCAAAAGATCTTGGTCAAATGAGATACTTTCTGGGTATGGAGTTAGCAAGATCAAGCTGGGGATTTCAGTCTCTCAACGTAAGTATGTCATTGATCTACTCAAAGAAACTGGTATGCTCGGACGTAAACCAGCAGCAACCCTAGTGGAACCCAAAGGGAAGTACAAGAAGAAAGAAAAGGAGAAACCTGTAGACAAAGGGATGTATCAACGACTAGTGGGAAAATTAATCTATTTATCTCACACCAGACCTGACATTGCCTTCACAGTTAGCTTAGTCAGTTAGTATATGCACAACCCTTTTGAAGAACACTTAGAGGAAGTATACAGGATATTACAGAATCTAAAGAAGACACCTGAAAAAAGTTTGTTGTTCAGAAAAAATGAAGAAAGATGCATAGAAGCTTAAACTGATGCAGATTGGGCAAGTTCAATTGAAGACAGAAGATCAACATCTAGATATTGTACCAAGGTGTGGGGAAACCTTGTTACTTGGAGAAGCAAGAAACAACTTGTTGTAGCAAGAAGCAGTGCTGAAGCTGAGCTTAGAGCTCTTGCTCAAGGAGTATGTGAATTGATCTGGATCCTCTACGACTTCAAAGAGCGAATCCTTTGAAACTATACAGTGACAATAAATCAGTTATTAATATAGCACATAATCCAGTTCATCATGATAGAACTAAACATGTGGAGGTGGACCGTCATTTCATAAAAGAAAAAATTGAAGAAAAAGAACTGTTTCGTTTATGTGCCAAGCAAACAACAAGCTGTTGATTTGCTAACAAAAGGATTATCAAAAGAAAGCTTTGATGAGCAAGTGTGCAAGCTGGGCATGTGGGACTTGTATGCACTAGCTTGAGGGAGCTTGAGGGAGGGTGTAGAAATAATTTGAATTATTACTTAGTGTAGAATATCAAGATGTCGATACATATTCAAGTGTATTTATTACTGCTTTCTTTTCCTAGTTAGTAGATTTACTGCTATGCTTATTTCCTATTTATAGCTGTATTTTTATTTTTCCCTAGGTATCGTTTCCTCTTCTGTATTAACTAGCTGCTATGTATGTATATATATACTCCTATACTCTATGAAAAAGATATAAAATAAAATTATTCTTTTACCACAGTAAACTTCATGGTATCAGAGTTATAGTTGGCTTCTTTGTTCACCTCTACTTTCATTAACCAAAACAGAGCTCCTGCTCCTCAGAAGTACAGCCCTTCTGTCAACTACTCTTTATCATTATTTCATCCTAATCTGTTATCTTTTGCTATTTGCTTCAATGGCAAATGGTGGAAACACATCTCCAAAGAGTGGCGACTCCTCTTCCACCACTAATTCTCAAAAATCTTCAACTCCAGTCACTTTGCTCCCATCAGATAGCACTGTTATTCCAGTGACCAGTCACAAACTCAACGGTCAGAATTATCTTCAATGGTCCCAATCTGTTATGATGTTCATCAGTGGTCGAGGACGTGACGACTGTCTTACTGGGGTTGTCGTTCAACCAAGTGTTGATGACCCGCAATATAGGAGCTGGCGTGCTGAGAACAACTTGGTGATGTCTTCACTGAAGTCAGCGAGAATTTTCTTCTCTACAAAACAGCACAAGATATTTGGGAAGCAGCCCGAGATACTTACTCCAGCCAAGAAAATACTTCTGAATTGTTTCATGTGGAAAATCTCCTCCACGACCTTCGACAAGGTGAAAACTCCATTACCACATACTTCTCTGCCCTTAATCGATGTTGGCAGCAACTAGATATCTTCGAAATTTATGAATGGAGGTATCCAGATGACAGCAACCAATTCAAACGAATCACTGAGAAAAGACGTATTTTCAAGTTTCTTTTGGGCCTTAATAAATCCTTAGAAGAGGTGAGAGGTCGTATACTCAGTACCAAACCTCTACCTAGTCTTCGGGAGGCTTTTTCTGAGGTTCGTAGAGAGGAAAGTCGCAGGAAAGTGATGATGGGACAGCCTGAATCTGCTGTAGAAATGGATGGATCAGCCTTGGTAGCCCTCAAAAATCAGGTCATCCGATTCAACAGCGTTTAATAGTTGTGGGGGGCCTCAACATCATGACAATCGGTCTCGTAAAGGTAGACCATGGTGTGATCATTGTAAGAAACCTGGGCACTACAAGGAGACTTGTTGGGTGCTGCACGGCAAACCACTGGATTGGAAACCAAGACGAGATCGAGATAGCAGAAGCAATATGGCCTCAGTTGAAGCTGAAAAGACCCTGCCAAATGTGCAAAATGTGCCTTTCACAAAAGATCAGCTTGAGATGCTTCAACAGCTATTCAATAGGCCTTCTCAATCAACCATGGCTTCTGATTTAGGGGCAGTCACTCAGCCAAGGTCTGATAATCATTCTCTACATGTTGCAAAGTCATCTTCTAGCCCTTGGATTGTCGATTCTGGCACATCAGATCACATGACAGGTGACAAGTCATTTTTCTCTCAATACTCTCCAGTTAAGAGTCGTCATACCGTTCGGATAGAAAATGGTTCTCATGCCATAGTTGCTGGGAAAGGAACCATACATCTCTCTAAAACCCTGACTCTTTATTCAGTCTTATTTGTTCCTGATCTTGACTGTAATTTGCTCTCAGTTAGCAAACTTAATAAAGATTTGAACTGTGAAACTAAATTCTTGACAAACTCTTGTGTTTTTCAGGATCTGGATTCGGGGAGGACGATTGGCATGCTGAACTTTGCTCTGGCTTATACATCCTCAAAGGAAACAATTCCTCTTCATGTCGTGTTCCTAGTTATCAGTGTCAAAATGTCAGTTTTGAGTCTAGTAAGGATAGTGAAATTATGTTGTGGCACCAACGATTAGGTCATCCTAATTTTATGTATTTAAAGCGTTTGTTTCCCTCGTTATTCAATAATAAAAATCCAAAACTATTCCAATGTGATGTTTGCCAATTTTCAAAACATACTTGCAGCAACTATCCTCCTCAGCCTTATAAATCATCTCATCCTTTCTCTCATTCATAGTGATATTTGGGGACCTACAAAAATATCCAATATCACTGGTACCAAATGGTTCTTGTTATTGGTAGATGATCACACACGCCTAAGTTGGACCTTTCTTACGAGAGAAAAATCTGAAACAAGTCAAATTTTCAAAAACCTTCATGCTATGGTTCAAACCCAATTCCAAATGAATATTCAAGTGCTCAAAACAGATAATGCAAGAGATTTCTTCAATTCCTCTCTTGGCCCTTACCTTGTTTCTAATGGGATCGTTCATCAAAGTTCATGTGTGGACACACCACAACAAAATGGAGTGGCAGAACTCAAAAATAGACATCTGCTTGAGGTGGCTCGATCATTGCTCTTCACTTCTACTGTTCCTAAGAGATTTTGGGGGGAAGCGGTTCTTGCTGCAACCTACTTTATCAATAGAATGCCTTCCAGAATTCTAAAGTTCAAAACTCCAATGCAAACTTTCCTTGAATACTTTCCAAAATCTCACTTGGCTTCGCAAATTCCTCTTAAAGTCTTTGGATGTACTGTATTTGTTCATATCCATAGTCAAAATCGAGGTAAATTGGATGCAACAGCCACAAAATGTATCTTTGTTGGGTGAGTACAAATGTTATTGTCCTACTTCCAAGAAATTTTTTCACTCAATGGATGTAACTTTCTTTGAACACCTTCCATACTTCTCCAACTCTGCAATTCAAAGGGAGAACTACAGCCATGAATCACAGAATTGGGAATGGTTTATAGATTCGAATCTGCCAAATACTCATAAACTTCATTCATCAATTCCAACACCTCTAGACCAGCCATCAACTAGTACTTGTCCTAAGTCTACACATCCTGAACCTCCATTTCAATCTATTCCCCTTCTTTCTCCAAAAAATAATATCAAGGTTTACACAAGAAGGAAAACCTGTGAACAGCCTGTGTCAGTTCAGCAAAGTCATGAGTCCAATCCGAGACCAATCAATCCTGAGATTGTGCAAGAAGAAACTAAACTTGACCCTCGTATTGAGTGTGATTCAGAGTTAGACAAGCCAATTGCTCAGAGAAAATGAGTCAAGTCATGCACTCAACACCCACTTCGAAATTATTTGTCATACTCAAGTTTGTCTCAGAACTTCAGAGCTTTCATCTCAGCCCTAGATCAGATTCAGATTCCCAAGACAATTCATGAAGCTCTTTTGATACCTGAATGGAAGGTTGCTGTTCTAGAAGAGATCCGAGCCTTTGTAAAGAATGGGACATGGGTGATTACTGATTTACCTCCTGGAAAGAAGACTGTGGGATGTAAATGGATCTCTTCAGTAAAACAAAAGGTTGATGGGAGTATAGAAAGATTCAGAGCTCGTTTGGTGGCTAGAGGTTTCACCCAATCTTATGGGATCAATTATCAGGAAACCTTTGCTCCTGTAGCCAAATTAAACACAGTTCGAGTCATCTTATCTGTTGCTGTGAACCAAGATTGGCCATTGTATCAGTTAGATGTTAAAAATGCATTCTTGAATGGAGATCTTTTGGAAGAGGTATATATGGATGTTCCGCCAGGTTTTGAAAGTAACCACTCTAAGCCCCAGGTATGTAAACTTCGAAAATCTCTTTATGGGCTCAAACAATCACCTCGTGCTTGGTTTGAAAGGTTTGCAAGAGTACTTAAAATAGATGGTTACTCACAATGTCAAGATGACCATACTTTATTTGTCAAACACTCATCTAACAATAGAATTGCATTATTGATAGTGTATGTTGATGATATAGTAGTTATTGGAAATCATGAGGAGGAAATCAATCATCTAAAGAACTTGCTTTCTAAGAAGTTTGAGATCAAGGATCTTGGGCAGTTGAGGTACTTCTTAGGAATGGAAGTTGCTCGTTCCAATCATGGTAACTCTGTCTCTCAACGGAAATATGTTTTGGACCTTCTAAAGGAGACGGGAATGAGTGGGTGCAAACCTATAGAGACACCCATGGATCCTAACATTAAATTGGAGCCTCGTGGTGAAGGAATAGTGGCAGACAAAGGGAAGTTCCAACGTCTTGTGGGTAAATTGATCTATCTAACTCATACTCGCCCAAATATAAGCTTTGCTGTCAGTATAGTTAGTCAATTCCTGAGCAATCCTTCAGAGGGACACATGGAAGTTGTATATCGAATCTTAAAATATCTCAAAAAGGATCCTGGAAAAGGTCTCATGTTTAAGAAATCTCTCAATCGCTCGCTTGAAATTTACACAGATGTTGATTGGGTAGGGTCCCCAATTGATCGAAAGTCAACCTCTGGCTATTGCTCCTATGTATGGGGTAATTTGGTTACTTGGCGAAGTAAAAAGCAACAGGTGGTTGCTCGCAGTAGTGCAGAGGCTGAATTCCGTGCTTTAGCTCATGGAATATGTGAAGGGATCTGGATAAAAAGACTTTTGGATGAACTCAGAATCAATGTAGAAGGCTCCATAGAAATGATGTGTGATAATCAAGCTGCTATTGCCATAGCCAAAACTCTAGTCCATCATGATAGAACAAAACATGTAGAAATTGATAGACATTTTATAAGTGAGAAAATTGAAGGCATAGTAATCTCACTAAAGCATGTTCCTTCTCGTTTTCAGATTGCTGATATCCTTACTAAGGCTCTACATTGTCCAAATTTTCAGGATCTGAGTTCCAAACTTGGTTTGACAAGCATATATCATCCATCTTGAGGGGGAGTGTAGAATATCAAGATGTCGATACATATTCAAGTGTATTTATTACTACTTTCTTTTCCTAGTTAGTAGATTTACTGCTATGCTTATTTCCTATTTACAGCTGTATTTTTATTTTTCCCTAGGTATCGTTTCCTCTTTTGTATTAATTAGCTGCTATGTATGTATATATATACCCCTATACTCTATGAAAAAGATATAGAATAAAATTATTCTTTTACCACAGTAAGCTTCACTTAGTAATTTACAGCTGAGGTGTAATTAATGTAAATTAGTTTATACCTAGAATATTCTTTTGTACTCGGCCTATTTAAAGGCTATTCCTTTAGAAGTAAAAATAACAATCTAAGAGTATTTTTCCACAGAATAACAGTGAGAATAATAGAGAGCGAGGTGGGGAAGTATTTAGTAGATTGTAATTCTGGAGAGAATCAGGCTCTCGAACTCCTGAGTAATTTCCAATACAAGCTTTCTAGTTTCTTTGTTTCCCTGTTTTGTCTTTGGCTTTTATCTAACAATTGCAGGGATATTCATAACACCTTACCAATCATATGATCTAAAGCACCGAGTCTATTATCTAGGAGTTAGATGTCTTAGCCTGAGAGTTCGGCGCGATTGAAAAATTTCTCCCAACTATGCCTATACTTACAGTAGTAGTATCAAATTTGGGCTGAGATATTGAAGATCCATCTTTTCCTTGCTGAAAAAACTGGTTGTAGGTTTGAGATTTGAATCTCTGATTGTAGCGAAGCTGCAGTTTTCAAGAACTCCCTTTGGACTATGCCCAGTGATTAGCGAAGCTGATCCTTCAAACGTCCCTCTATGACAGGAGAAGATAACATCTAGAATGGAGGTCACTTTGGAGGTGGGACTTAGCCTCCCACCAACCATTCCATACTTAACCATCTATTTTTTTTATTTTACTTTTTTAGTAGTGCAGAACCAGCTCTGATACCATGAAGAAAATAAAGATAAACTATCTTTTTTCCTTCATTTTAGACTAAGCTATTGTAAATAATTTATAGGAGAAGTTTGATAGCAAATCTACCACTAATTCTCCTTTATCACATGATAAAAATAAACCAAATTACATCAAACCAGCAAGGAGATTTCAGATCTTAGAGATCATTGTTAGGAAATAGAACATGGCAGGGGTAGGCTTAGTCATTTTGTTCTAACCGTTTGTGTACACCTCTACCATATAATCATTGGCAAATTATAGGGACCACTTTTCTGTTAGAATATTCACCTTTATTGTTATGATTTGCTGTACGTTTTGTGTGCGTGAGGTGAGGGAATGCAGGTCTAGAATATTCTGTTTAATGTATATTATAAGTACTCATTAATGGTTACTACCCATAGATGGTTACTTTAATATTAACCATTGGATTAAGATCAATGGTTTACATTTATAGTTGTTAATTAATATTTCTAAAAATAAATTTTGATTTTTTCAAATTTTTGGAAGGGTTACCTAATGAAAAGTATATTTATTATGAAAATATAATATTGTAAATTTTTTCATTTTTCAAATGTACGTCAATTTCTAAATATAACTAGTGTTTCTCATTGATTGAAAACACCATTAATTATGGCAAAAAAATAACTAAATTCGAAATTAATATAGAAAAAAATATATTTACCTGTTGGTGACTTGCTATACCAAGTCACTATGTTGCCACATTATCATAATTGCAAGTACCCATCTATGGGTAGTAACCATTGAGAAGTCTTCCATATATATATATATCAATGCATAATACTAGCCAACTTTTGAGCTGAGTTTTACCATTTCGTGAGCTTTAATTTTTGGGGATTTTTTAATAATACATATGTAGAAAAGTTTTAATTCATTTATACCGTGTTTCAAAAATTGTTTCATTTATATATAACTCAGTATTTTTTTTACAAAATTACGGTTTGTGTTGATATCAGATTTCTTTTTTCACAATCTAAAGAAATCATTAAACAAAAATATATATTTCATGTTAAAGGCATATATATATATATATAGTATACATATTTAAATTTATAGAAATATGACTAATGTAATGTGGACTAAGTCAAGATTTCCTCTTTATCCTTTATTAAAGCTTGGCTATATCATGTATACTAAAAACTATTTCTGTAATAAGCAATTTAATTATAAAGTTGTAATAATAAAATAATTAATTAAGATAGTGTTCCTAAAATATTAAAATAAAATTAAGAATATATTGACAATTAGAGTCAAGTTATACAAATCATGCAATTCACACGTAATTGAGATCCAAAAAAAGTCATCTACATCACATGCCCAATTTTTATCCACTTATTTCAGATTAAAAAGAAAGTTTGATCCACCTATCAAATAATACACATTATAAAGTTGAGAAGAATTTCTCTATACTTGTAATTAGGTTGCATGAGCTTGCATTAGAAGTTGCAGTGGGTTTGTTAGGTTGTATTGGGTTGCCATCGAGGTTGCACCGAGTTGCATTTGAGATTGCACAGAGTTACATTAGACTTGTATTTGAGGTTGTAGTGAGTTGCATGAGTTGCACAAGAATAAGCATTGGGTTTGATATATTTATGGGTTACTTAAGGCGATTTATGGGTTGCTTTACATGTTATTTTTGGTGGCTTTCTAAATCGACATAGTTGTTTTAACATGTTAATTAGGTTGTTTAACAAGTTGTTTTAGGTTGCATGAGGTTGCAAAAAGATGATTAATTTGCATAATGAAGTTGCTATAGTTTCTTAAAAAGATAAAATTTGCAAATGAATTTTTTTTAAGCTGCTTTAGTTGCATAACAAGTTACTTAACATGCTATAATTTGTATTTAAGGTTGCAGTGGATTACATATTGTTGCATAAGGATAAAATTAGCATATGAGTTTTTAAGTTATATTATTAGGTTGCATGGGCTTGCATTTGAGATTGCATAAGGTTGCATTGGACTTGCATTTGAGATTGTTTGGGGTTGCATTTAGCTTGCATGAGCTTGCATATGAGATTGCATATGAGATTGCAGTGAGTTGCTATAGCTTGCATTGAGCTTACATATGAGGTTGCTTTGGGTAGGCTAAGTTGCAAAAGGAATTTGCAATTGAGATTTTTAAAGTTGTTTTATGTTGCATTGAGCTTGCATTTGAGGTTGTAATGAGTTGCTTGAGGTTGCATAATCATGCATTTGTGGTTATAATGAGTTGTTTGGGGTTGCATTAGCTTATATTTGAGGTTGCACTAGATTGCATGACTTGCATTAGGATGATTAAGTTGCATAATGAAGTTGCTTAAATTAATTTAGTTGCATTTGAGGTTACACTGGGTTGCATGAGCTTGTACTTAAGGTTGCGGTGAGATTAATTAGTATTTATTTGAATATATATATATATGTAAAAATATATATATATTCAGTAAATCCAAAACTAGTTATTTACTGGAAATATAATTTGCATTCAAATGTCAGATATTGGGAAAGATAATGAAAATACTGAAAAAGTTGAGGTTTAATGACTATACCGTATAAATGAAAGTATAAATTTACTATTAATGTAAAAATGAAAGAAACAATATATATAAATGAAATAAAATAATATATGATGTAAAAATGAAAAAATTAGATAAAAAATCGTATGCCTGCTAATTTCCCTTATTTTTTTCATAGTATCTTTTTTTATTTATTGCAAGAATAAACATAAAAATAGAAACAAATCTCCTAGCAATAAATTCAGCATTTTGCAATGTGTAAATTTAATTGTATAAAAAGAGAAATAACACAGCACAATATATTAATTACAATATAATGGAAGAATAAATTCTCAAGACAACATATATAATTAATTCACTATGCTATATTGATGAGGCTGAACCAAGATACACCCAACAAAAAACATGAGTCAAGAAGTATTAAATTAGCTTGACGAGTTTCAAATCAAAGAAGAATTAATGTAATCTTAGCAGCAAATTTCCTATGATTATGATTACTTTTGTCACTGAAACCCTTCACACCTTTATTGATATCTTGCTCTCAAAAAGAGAACAATCAAGAATTACATTTGAATTCGTTAGACTAGTTGTAAGTAGTCTACTCTACACCTCCCCTTACAATTGATCACCGGATACCCCAATTGAAACTACAAGTTTTCCTTATATTCACTAACAACCCAGTAACTATTCTAACTAATCAGACCCCTATACTAGCCACCTCAGCATTTAGGTCTCCTAACATATGTAAACTTAATTGGAGGTCTAACATTACTCCTCGCCCATTTGTGAACCTTGTCCTCAAGGTTAAAATCAAGAAATTGGTGACGGATAACGTCAAATGACTCCCAAGTCGCTTCAAAAGCTGGTAGACCTTGCCATTTGATCAACACCTCTACTACAGCAGATGAATTGAGCTGACACACCTGTTGCTAAGCTAAATACTAAGGGTTCTGCTATCAATTGCTGCAAATCTCGATTGGCCACTTCAACAACTGGACATAAAGAACGCCTTCCTTAATGGACACTTGGAAGAAGAAGTCTACATGAAGATTCCTCCAGTGTTCAAAGAGAGATATGGAGAAGGGAGGGTGTGTCACCTGAAAAAATCCTAGTATGGCTTGAAACAATCCCCACGGGCATGGTTTGAAAGATTTAATCAGGTGGTAAAAAAGTAAAAAAGTATGGGTACAAACAGGCGCAGTTAGATCATACCTTGTTCTTTAAGCATTCATAAGACTGTAAGATAACTATTCTTATTGTCTATGTCGATGACATGATACTAACAGGAAATGATTTTAGAGAACAAGTGGAACTCAAAAGACTGCTAGCCCAAGAGTTTGACGTAAAGGACCTTGGATCAATGAAGTATTTTCTGGGTATGGAGGTTGCAAGAACAAAGAAAGGAATTGTTGTATCTCAGAGGAAATATGTGCTTGATCTACTCAAAGAAACTGGAATGAGTGGCTGCAAACCTGTAACACCAGTCGAACCAAAGAGCAAATACAAGGAGTTAATTAAAGAAGATACAGTTGACAAGGGAATGTATCAACAAATAGTGGGAAATCTGATCTACTTATCCCACACAAGGCCTGATATTGCATTTGCCGTGAGCCTAGTTAGTCAATACATGCATAATCCATTAGAGGAACACATGAAGGCAGTATATAGGATACTACGGTACCTAAAAGGAACACCAGGAAATGGATTACTGTTCCAAAAGAATGAAGAAAGAGGGGTTGAGGCTTTTACAGATGCAGATTGGGCAAGTTCAGTTGAAGATCAACAACTGGATATTGTACTAAAGTATGGGGGAATTTAGTCACATGGAGTAAAAAACAACCAGTGGTAGCTCGCAGTAGTGTAGAGGCAAAATTGAGGGCCCTTGCTCAAGGAGTTTGCGAACTGTTATGGATCAAACGAATATTCAAAGAATTAAAGCTGCAACAAATTGAGCCTTTAAAGTTGTACTGTGACAGTAAGTCAACAATCAGCATAGCACATAATCCAGTTCATCACGACAGGATCAAACATGTTGAAGTGGATAGACACTTTATCAAAGAAAGGATCGATGGAAAAGAGCTATGCGTTGTGTACATTCCTAGCAAACTGCAACAAGCTGATATGTTAACCAAAGGCTTGTCAAAAGAAGTTTTTATCGAGTTAGTTTGTAAGCTGGGCATGTGGAATCTTTATGCACCAACTTCAGGGAGGGTGTAGAAAACATTCTATTTTTAGTATTTATTTAGTATAGCTGTATAATTATAGTAGATACTATAATTAGATTATTCTGATTAGGCTAATTGATTTACCCTAGAATATTTGTAATTATTTTTTGTATATTTGGTATTAACTACCAGATTTGTTAGATCTGTGCAGTGCCTAGTGCCTATTTAAAGGCCTTATTCCTCATGAATAAAACATATAAAAAAAGTCTCTTTTTCCACATTCTCCAATCCCTCCTTATAGTGTATCTCAAAATCAAACACCAACAACTTAGTCAACCACTTTTGATGTTCTACTGCCACCCAACGTTCCAATAAGAACTTAAGACTCCTTTGATTTATCCTTACCACAAAATGTCTCCCTAGTAAGTAATGGCACCACTTTTGGATAGCCAACACAATAGCCATTAATTCTCTCTCATACAGTGATTTGAGCTTCGCCGAAGGAGAAAGAACCTAACTAAAATAAGCGACTAGGTGATGATTCTGCATCAAAACAGCGCCCAAAGCATGGCCTAAAGCATCCGATTCTACAATAAATTCCTTAGAAAAATCTGGTAAAGTCAAAACAAGGATTGTGATTTATAGCTTTTTTCAAAGCCAAGAAAGCATCTTCGGCTGCCGCGAACCAAGCAAAACAATCTTTCTTTAGGAGTTGTGTTAAAGGCCAAGCAACACTGCCATACGACTCCACAAACTTGCGTTAATACCCAGTCAAACCAAGGAACCCTCTTAACTCTTTAATCGTTTTAGGAGTAGGCCAATCTTGCATCACTTTGATCTTGGACTGAACTGCCGCAACACCTATCTTAGAAATGATGTGCCCCAAATATCCCATCGAAGATTGCCCAAAAATACATTTCTTCCTATCAGCATACAACCCCTGTTGTCTTAAAATCTATGTTACAAATTTTAAATGAAGTTTATGGTCTTCCATTGATCGAATATACACCAACACATACTTCCGCAACAACTCCTTAAACACCGAGTTCATTAGAGATTAAAAAGTGGCTGGAGCATTGGTTAACCAAAACGACATCACCAAAAACTCATAACATCCCTCATGAGTTCAAAAAGTTGTTTTATGGACATCTAAAGGATGGACCCGAATCTGATGGTAACCTGATTTTAAGTCCAGTTTTGAGAAGACACATGCTCCATGTAACTCAACTAAGAGCTCATCAATCATCGAAATCGGAAGCTTATCCAATACAGTAACTCGATTAAGAGCCCTATAGTCAATGCAAAACCTCCAGCTGCCATCTTTCTTCTTGACTAACAATACTGGACTCAAGAAAGGACTGCTACTTGGCTGAATAATGCCCGCCTATAACATTTCCGCCACCAGTTTTTCAATTTCATTTTTCTGAAATTGAGGGTACCGATATGGTCAAATAGTCACTGGTTCTACTCCTTCCTTCAAAATTATGGCATGTTCTTTGCCTCGTACAGGGGGCAACCCTTTTGGCATGTCAAAAATGGAAACAAATTCAGCCAACAATTCCTCTAATTCTTCATGATCCACGGAAATGGCACCTAAGTCCAGCGAAACCCCCAAAGAAGAACACCCCGCTAGAGAACCAATAGCATCTGTTTCCAACAAAAAACCTTGATCTTCCTTCTTAAAGGTCTTGGCCATGGATTTCAGAGAGGCCAATGAAGAGTGAAGAGTTGGATCACCCTTGAAAATCACATGCTTCTTACCAGCCTTGAACTTGATCTTCAAAGTTTTCCAATTAAATTGCACATCCCCTAGTGTCTCCATCCATTCAATCCCTAAAATCACATCTACATTGCTCAAATCTAATGTAATAAATTTCCCTTCAATCCCTACCTCTTGGATGAACAAGGTCACTGCATTGCACACCACTGTCATCTTTGTGCCCACCTTCACAGAGTACAACAATGTCTCTTTGCAACCTGTAATCCCAGCTGTTCAACTAATTTTCAGCAAAGAAATTGTGAGTTGCCCAACTATCGATCAAAACTACTACCACTTGTGAGTCAATCATCCCTCAAATCTTCATCATTTTAGGCCCTATTAACCCCACCAAAGAATTCAGTGAAACTTAATGCAATCCAAACTTAAAGCTAACATCGATGCTTCTAAAACTCAATCGTCCAACTCAATCTCCTCCGCCACTTGCTCATCACACACCACAATAACATTGAGTTCTTTGTTCTTGCACTTGTGTCCCAGAACGAAGCGCTCATCACACCAAAAACATAATCCATTAGCTCGCTTCTCTTGTTCTTCCGCTGGAGTCAATCTCTTGAATTTCAGAGTCGTTCTTCCATGATGGACCACAAGAATCTCTGTAGCTCCTGGGCCTTGAGCAGGTGCACCCAACACAGCCTTGTTCTCACTTCTTACTTCAGTTTTAGCATCATTCTTGAACCCCGAAATTGAATTCTTGGATGTCGACCCGCCGAGCGTGGACTTGTGCAACATAGACCAATGTTGTTTGAATAACAATTGATTCTTTTCTTCAATCTTCTAAGTCATTTCCATGACCGCCACCAATCTCGAAGGATTAAACAAACTCAACTCCCCTAAAATGTCCTCCTTTAACCCATTCAAGAGAGCTCCTTCTAGTACATCCTCTGAAATTACCACCAATGGTACCACCAAAATCTCGAATTGGTCCCTATATTTAGTAACAGAATGGACTTGCTTGAAAGCCAAAAGCCTCTGTACCAAACACCAATCCTTTAACGGACGAAAACGTTCCCCCAAACACATTTGAAGATCCACCCACGTTGAGATAGTGAATCTACTGGAATACCATTGAAACCACGATAAGGCAATACCTTCAGAACAGACCACTGTTGCATCGATTCTTTCAGAGTCCACTACCCCACTCACTTGAAAATACCTCTCAGCCTTGAATAGCCACTGCTCCACCTCTAATCCATTAAAGAGGGGCATCTCCAGTCATCGCACGCTTGCTGCCACCCCTGGTCGCACTGTCTAGGGAACTACCATCACCAATTGTCCTTCTTCGACCGTCGCTGGCATTGCCGGCATCGCTGGATTGTGCTCTATCGAAGCTTCTTGAGTCTTCTTGCTCTGCTCCATTGCCTGGGACAGCTTCTCCAACCGCACCAAAATCAGATTTTGCGACGCTTGTAGAGAATCCACCTTCCTCAAGTCCAACTGATCGGACTCCATGTCCGGTATGCTAGAAATGCTCCTGGTCTGCACCATCTTGCTTGGGATCGTTACTCTCTGATACCAATTTGATAGAATTCTCTACTTTTGTCACTGAAACCCTTCACACCTTTATTGATATCTTGCTCTCAAGAAGAGAACAGTCAAGAATTACATCTGAATTCATTAGACTAGTTGTAGGTAGTCTACACCTCCCCTTACAATTGATCACCCGATACCCCCAATTGAAACTACAAGTTTTCCTTATATTCACTAACAACCCAGTAACTATTCTAACTAATCAAACCCCCTATACTAGCTACCTCATCATTTAGGTCTCCTAACATATGTATACTTATCGGAGGTCTAATAGATTAACTGTCGTCTTGTCCATCCAAGTACATTTGACTTTTAATCAACTAAGGTTGGAAGGCAGGAAATTTCCTATGATTAACTGTCGTCCCGTCCATCCAAGTACATTTGACTTTTAATGAGCTGAGGTTGGAAGGCAGTAACTAGCAAGTTGCCACTAAGTGGGTTCAAAAGAGACATTTCTCTAAGTTAGGCTAATGTGATGTTCAACAACTATTGTAAGGCCAAAGATTTTACTTGTATAGTTACAAAAGCAACAAAAGGAAGTGTTGTATGTTCAAGATTTAAATGACACTAGCGTTTTAGTTTTGGAAAAAGACTAGTGTATCTAAAGTTCAATGCTAAAAAGTACTTAGCACATACTTTCATTAGTGACATGTCAATGCAAACACCTCCATATGGTGACAAGGTGTGTCCTTCAACTGATGTGGCTCCACCATATGGTACAATAGGAACCTGCTCATGGATTAACACAAATTAGTTGTATCTAATGAAATTATTATCAAACTCCAACAAAGTATAGAAAGCAAATAAAATTCATAGCTACAAAAGCATGGGATACATAACACAAAACTGTATACAAAGCACTATCTTATCAAACAAGAAGTAAGAACCAGACATTTGAAAGAATTTTTTTTACATGGAACAAAAGAAAACTTAAAAGAGGGAAATCACAGCAAACTAATAGAAAGTGGAGAAGATCAAACCTTATGCTTATCACATAACCTGACTATCTTGGACACTTCCTCTTCAGAACTGCAAATTACAGAAAATTTTGTAGACAAAATAAGTGGAGTATAGAAAAACATGACCACAGCAAAGAAACAGCCAGTGCATATAATAAATTTCTACTTGGCTGGATGAGCACGAAGAAAG
Source organism: Humulus lupulus (assembly GCF_963169125.1). Taxonomy (NCBI): domain Eukaryota; kingdom Viridiplantae; phylum Streptophyta; class Magnoliopsida; order Rosales; family Cannabaceae; genus Humulus; species Humulus lupulus. The sequence continues at coordinate 243,378,503 of NC_084795.1, read as the reverse complement.
GCTAAATGGATGCATGTGATAGATCACAAATTTAATGTGAAACTCAATTAGCAGTACAAAGATATTATTTGAAACAAAGAAACCATTCAGTTAGCTTTAAGAAGCTAGGTGCATTAAACTACGGATGAAACAGTATCCTCACCTAGGAAAAACAACAACATCAGGGATGTTAACAGCTTTGTGGAAGCTATGTTGTGGTTTTCCATGGGTATACCTCTCATCATAGTCCAATGTCATGTTATCCTACAAAATAGATTATATTATACATCTGCAAAGCGTGAAATGATATCTGGGACACCATGAGTTTTCAAGTTAAGACATAAACACACACCAAAGATACATAGAAACAGTATACTCTAGCTTATTTGTTCTTTCTTCAAACAATCAATCAGCTATTATAAATTTAAAAAGAGTAATGATGATACTTGGCATATAGCCTTCAATTCATCAATGAGCTCTTCTGGAACTTCCTTGTGCGAGCCCTTCACCACATAGTCGGTGCTACCTTTGCCCCCAAAAGTGACACCTCTGAGATTCAAAAAGTAAACTACAACTCATGATCAAACCAATATCTCATATATACCTTTAATCTCATTATATCGATATATATTAGCATCCTTGATTTTTCGGTATGTCTATATGATAAATACACTGCAACCCAGTTGAGCTAACAGGATCAAAATCACATACCAGTAACTATACGAAGGCAATTTGAAACACAAATATCTTTGTTTTTTCTTTATATTATAACCAAAGTAGATTAAAAAAATTGTAGGGTTAGGCGGGTAGCCTAATTTCAAAAAAGTAAATTAAAATAACCAAAGTCGATAAAAGAATAATAAAGTAACTAAGTTGATCAACTAAAAGTAAGAAATCCACTTATAAAATGAATTCAAAGTATAAAAAATTATCCGTAACACTACAAATATATAAATTAGTAATCATTTAAACAAATCAAAATAAGAAATCACGAGACACTCACCGAGCGTCACAAAGTGAGGGATTCGAATTAGATGCGAGGGAAAGTGAGCCAGCTGAGAATGCAAGCGCCAAGGGAAGCAGAGAGCTCGACCACCACGACGAGAATGAACTAGTATTCCTGTACCGAAAATGGAAACCATTGATGGTGGGTGGTGGTGCGTTCAGTGAGCTCCTGCTAAAGCTGTGGGAGGCAGAGCTTCCGAAATTGAGTTTGAGAGAGTTGTATAAGCATTTGGAGTTAGAACGCAGTGAAGAAAACCAGGAGGATGATGACGACGCCATTGATGACCACGAAGAGAAGAAGCTCCTTTTTTTTCGATAGCAAAACCAATGATAACGATGATGAAAATAAATAAAAAAGAAAAATCAGTACTTAACTGCCCACGTGATATTTTCTTGTAGAAATTAGATTGGGTATCCAATTTTTAGAGAATGATATCTCTTTTTACGCACGTTTTAATTTTTTTATATTTGTACCCACTTTTTGAATAAGTATTCCCACAATACCCTTTTAGGGTTTATTCCGAGTATTTTCCCATTCTTCTCACGATTCCCCTCACCTTCTCTCTATTTCGACCTTTGAGCTTCCCCTGTCTATGGCGAGCTTCCCCATCAACACCTTCGAGCTTCCCCTATCTGCAGCGAGCTTCCCCATCACCACCTTCCTGCTTCCCGTCTCTCCGGCGCCGGCTATTATTCGACAACCGCGATTGTGACGGCAGCTCAATCGATGGAACTGACCTCCTATTGAAGCAGACCTCCGAATTCTTTTTCTTCCCTAAGGATGGAGCTTACCTCTGATTTCCAATATAGCTATTTTAGAAGCTTGCTTTCTTATAGTAAGGTATGTAAAAGAATTTGTTTAATATTTTTGCACTCCATTTGTTTGATGAAAGTCCTCGTTAAACATCGAATTGTTTATTTTCTTATATAGTGTTCTCATTGTTTGTTTTATTTTGATGAAAGTACTTTTTTTTTTTTACAAAACTTTAAATGGTTGTACAATTTTCAGATTAGTTGTAGAGTTCTTTTGATAGTCATTTAAATTGAAATAGTTTTGCTTGAAAATGCATAAGAATGAATTCCATCTTTATTGCTTGTAGCTCTACCGGGAGTGCCTTCGCAGAGCTAAGTATATTGGTCACAGGGTAATTTTTTTCTTCAAAATTGATTTATTTATTGGTCACAGGGTGTTTGCCACATCAACTCCAAAGAATTTTGATGTCTTTTATCCTTACTTACATCTGTTGTTTCCACTTTCATATCTCCATGACTTTCCTAAATCAATGAAAGCTAATTCCTTAGACCAAAGTTATGTATAATATGTTATAAGAAAATGTTTAGTTATCACCCATATTAGAGAGAAAGAGAGAAATTAGGCTCTCCTAGATCTACATATAATCTTCTTAATCTCAATAGACAAACCAAATTGGTTATAAAATCTGGTATGCAAATGAGACCCTTATAGTTTAATGAATAATACCTTCTACATACTCTAAGGCCCGTAGAGGAGAGGTTGTATATTGATTTATATATTGTCTATATGTTTAATTTTGTATTAAGTATGCTTGGTATCATTTGTTAATGATCTATCACTAGTTTATTAATTATTCATTCATGGAATACTAGGAAAATGCATAACAATGATATTGACTATATATCTTTTATATATTTGAAATTAGCTAATTTATACTTTCCTTATAGAAAAACTAAGCATTAAGCTTGTGGTGTAAACTAGTTCACTGATCTAGTGGTCTAAACTAATTGATTTTTTTCATTATTGAAAAAAAAATGGAGAAAGGGTCCTAGTTAAATTGTTGTAAAAGTAACTACTTTGAAGTAAGATATGATTGATTGGAGTTTTGAGATATGTGCATCAGATTAGCTTAACAATGGAGATGTTTACTAGTATTAGTAAGATTGTTAAGTATTTGAGGCTGAGCTCTTTCTGATTTTTTTTTATATTAATGTCCTTTTAATCTGAGTTAACATTGGGTCCTTACATTTGTCAATTTTAATTATAAATTGATATATGTTTCTTCTTTTTAATTGTAATTGTATAGTCCTTACCTTTGGATTGTTGGACATGTAGAATCAGCAAGTAAGAAAAAGTTAAAGTGACCATCGAATTAAAAATTTATTTGTACTAGTAATATGGTAAAAGAAATATGGTGGTACCTTAAGACCAGATTCTTCATTATTATTGTTATTTGAAGAATTCCCAGCCTTTTTTCTTTTCTTAGTAGTCCTTAGAGCTGACAGGTTATCATTGACATTAGCAGCCTCAGACTTCACAATAGACTGCTTTTGTAGGTTTTCCTTGGGCTAGCGAGGACCCTCAGTTTCCTTGTTTGCAAACACATGTTCTGAAGTAACAACACTCTCTTTATTTTCCTTTGCAGCAAGCCCAAGCTTTGTTGAGTTCCCCTGATCTTTCTCTTTTTAACAGCCAATATCCTCAGGAACCTTTTTCAATTTGAGATTTACAGATTCTGGAAGCTTCTCTTCGACCTGTGAACCATCTAATTCTGATTTAATATCTAACAGGGACTTAGTATCAGCTTCCTGATTCAATGTACTCATTTTTCTCTTTCCACGACCCCTTTGATAGGAGCCTATATTTTCTCTTATGTTCTCATCAAGTTTAGGTGCCAGCTCTTTCACATTATCAGTTGTTGTTGAAGTTCTTTTCTTTGAAACTGAATTTTTAGAAGGTAAACTTTCGATACTCTTCTGATCATCAGTGTTTCTAAGACAAGATGACCTTAAAAGTTTCTTTCCACTAGACATCCAAGAATTATTATAGTCTTCCTTTGATTTCATTAATGAATTTGGTTTCCGTCCTCGCTTTTTGATAGCAGAATATGGCTCACTTTCAAATTTTTCTACCTTAGTAGATTTCATTAAAGAATCAGTTTCTGTCTTCTCTTCCGTTAAAGTATTTATTGAATTTTCTCTTTCCAATGGGGCATCCTCTACATCCATCAAAGAATTTAACTTCTAGCCTCTCTTTTTGGGATCATTGTCTGGATCACTTCCAGTTTTGTCTGCCTTATCTGGAAAGGAAAATTTTCCTTTAGCAGTATCTCTTGACTCAGTTCTTCTGAGGTGATCTTCTTTTGGATTCTTCAAAGAATTTTGCATCTGACCTTTGCTTTTAAGAGCTGAGTCTAGCTCACTTTCATGTTTCTCTGTCTTAATTAAGATTGAACTGCTAGGTTCAGCATTACCTCTTGAATCAGCTCCTTTGGAATTGTTTTTCACAACATTCTTCAAAGACTTTGGTTTCTGAACTCTCTTTTCTCGAATAGATCCTTGTTCAGAAACATCTTTTGAATCAACTCGTTTAGGATGCTTAATACGCTGTAATTTTTTAAAAGAATTGTTCTTTTTATTTTTTGGAAAAGGCATTGGTGTGAATAAAATACCTTCTCTTTGATGGCCATCATTTCCTATACAAACAACATCTTGTACAAGACCATTCTTCCCCTGCTACAAACAAAAATAAAATTTGTTACAAAAGATTTTAGCCGAAAAAGAAAACAGTGATGATAAGGCAATTAGTAGTTCTATACTAAATCTTGCAGCAGCCAAGTGTATAGAATTAATTCTATGACAAACAAATATGACATGATGTATTTAATAGTTCCCTCCATTTCAAAGATCGTTTATGTGTGATGTTTATACATATCACATATTTGGCATGTTTTCTTATGATGATTTCAAGGTTATAATTTAAATATAGTAATTTGATTTTAAATATGGAATTATTTATTTTGGTTTGATTATGTGAGGCATACACATGATATATGTAATGACCCATACTTTTAAGACTCGATAATACGGAAATATAAATGTTTTCATTTAACCAAATGTCTCAAAAACCCGCATATAAAAAAAAAAATTAAAAGTCGTATGGACATACTTAACATTTAATACAAACATATTTTATAAAGAGTAGAGTGAGCCTAGTTTATGAAAATAACACAACATTTCCAAAAATAAACGGCTTCCCAAAATGTCAGTCCACATGTACATACGCAAGGTAGACTCCAGCGCTCACTGGTCTACCTTGCCCTTGTTCTTACCTACAACAGGAAAAAACTAGGTAAGCGAAAACACTTAGTAAGTTCAACTATAAAACAAGAGCATGCAGGGAATTAGGATTCCGGATTCATCCGGACCCTACACAATCAATTTCAAGAATGCAAAAGCATCCTGGCAAACTTATGGTCATGCCTGATAACCAATGACAAATTATTTCATATAAACAGATTAACCAATGGCATCAAAATTTAAAACACAAGGTCTAAGTTTTAATCATTTAAGTTTAAATCATAAACATACTCCCTTTAATCTATATAATGTAATGTGTGAGTTATATCCAAAATCTTTATAATTTTAAACCAAAATGCATCAAATTTTGAACCACAATGCTAAATGACATCAAATTTTGAACCACAAGGAAAAATGGGATCAAATTTAAATCACAATTTATAATATTTTACCTATTAAGTTTTATTTAAAATCCAAGTCTCTTTAAACCACAATGTTTTAAATTTAAACCACAAGGCTTAAAATGTAAACCACTTGCCTTAAAATTTAAAATGCAAGCCTTAAATGACTTAAATTATGAACCATTAAACTTAAATGACATCAAAATTTAATCCACAAGATTTAAGTTTTAATCCTTTAGGCTTAATTCATAAATATACTCTCTTTAATCTATATAATGTAATGAGTGAGTCTAATCCAAAATCTTTATAAATTTAAACCAAATGGCATCAAATTTTGAACGACAAGGTTAAATGGCATCAAATTTTAAATCACAAGGCTAAATGGCATCAAATTTAAACCACAATTTATAAATTTTTATCCATTAAGCTTTAAATATAAATCAAACCCATTTAAACCACAATGTTTTAAATTTAAACGAATAAGCTTTGAATTTAAACCACAAGGCTTAAAATTTAAACTATTTGCCTTAAAATTTAAATCGCAAGTCTTAAATGACTTAAACTATGAACCACTAAACTTAAATGACATCAAAATTTAATCCACAAGGTTTAAGTTTTAATCATTTACGCATAAATCATAAAGATACTCTATTAAATCTATATAATGTAATGTGTGAGTCTAATAAAAAATCTTTATAATTTTAAACCAAATGGCATCAAATTTTGAACCACAAGGCTAAATGGCATCAAATTTAAACCACAATTTATAATTTTTTATCCATTAAGCTTTAAATATAAATCAAGACCATTTAAACCACAATGTTTTAAATTTAAACCACTAAGCTTTAAATTTAAACAACAAGACTTAAAATTTAAATCACTTGCCTTAAAATTTAAACCGCAAGCCTTAAATGACTTAAATTATGAACCACTAAACATAAATGACATCAAAATTTAAACCACAAACTCTAAGTTTTAATCCTTTAGGCTTAAATCATAAACATACTCTCTTTAATCTATATAATGTAATGTGTGAGTCTAATCCAAAATCTTTATAATTATAAACCAAAATGCATCAAATTTTGAAGCACAAGGCTTAAATGACATCAAATTTAAACCACAATTTATAAATTTTTATCCATTTAAGCTTAAATTATAAATCAAGTATCTTTAAACCCCTAGGTTTGAAATTTAAACCACTAAGCTTTAAATTTAAACCACAAGGCTTAAAATTTACACCATTTGACTTAAAATTTAAACCGCAAGCCTTAAATGGCTTAAAATATAAACCACTAAACTTAAATGGCATCAAAATTTATTCCACAAGGTTTAAGATTTAATCCTTTAGGCTTAAATTATAAACATACTCTCTTTTATTCTATATAATGTAATGTGTGAATCTAATAAAAAATATTTATAATTTTAAACTAGTTGACTTAAAATTTAAACCATTATTTATAAATTTGAACCACAAGGCTTAATTGACATCAAATTCAAACCACAAATTATAAATTTTTATCCATTTAAGCTTAAATTATAAACCAAGTATCTTTAAGCCCATAGATCTGAAATTTAAACCACTTGCCTTAAAATTTAAACCGCAAGCCTTAAATGGCCTAAAATATGAACCACTAAACTTAAATGGCATCAAAATTTAATCCACAAGGTTTAAGTTTCAATCCTTTAGGCTTAAATAAAAAACATACTCTCTTTTAATCTATATAATGTTATATGTGAATCTAAACAAAATATTTATAATTTTAAACCAAATAACTTACAATTTAAATCACTATTTATAATTTTGAACTACAAGGCTTAAATGGCATCAAATTTAAACCACAATTTATAAATTTTTATCCATTTAACTTAAATTATAAATCAAGTATCTTTAAACTCCTAGGTTTGAAATTTAAAACACTAAGCATTAAATTTAAACCACAAGGCATAAACTTTAAACCACTTGCCTTAAAATTTAAACCACAAGCCTTAAATGGCTTAAAATATGAACCACTAAACTTAAATGACATCAAAATTTAATCCACAAGATTTAAGTTTTAATCCTTTAGGCTTAGATCAAAACCATACTCTCTTTTAATCTATATAATGTTATGTGTGAATCTAATACAAAATCTTTATAATTTTATACCAAATGGCTAAAAATTAATCCACTATTTATAAATACCACAAGGCTTAAATGACATCAAATTTAAATCACAATTTACAAATTTTTATCCATTTAAGCGTAAATTATAAATCAAGTATCTTTAAACCCCTAGGATTAAAATTTAAACCACTAAGCTTTAAATTTAAACCACCAGCCTTAAAATTTAAACCGCAAGCATTAAATGGCTTAAAATATGAACCACTAAACTTAAATAGCATTAAAATTTAATCCACAAGGTTTAAGTTTTAATCCTTTAGACTTAAATCATATGCATACTCTCTTTTAATATATATAATGGTATGTGTGAATCTAATACAAAATATTTATAATTTTAAACTAAATGACTTAAAATTTAAATCACTATTTATAAATTTGAACCACAGGGCTGAAATAGCATCAAATTTAATCCACAATTTATAAAATTTTTTTCCATTTAAGCTTAAATTATAAATCAAGTATCTTTAAACCCCTAGGTTTGAAATTTAAACCACCAAGCTTGAAATTTAAACCACAATGCTTAAAATTTAAACAACTTTCCTTAAAATTTAAACTGCCAGCCTTAAATGGCTTAAATGTGTACCACTAAACTTAAATGGCATCAAAATTTAATCCACAAGGTTTAAGTTTTAATCATTTATGCTTAAATCATAAACATACTCTCTTTTAATCTATATAATGTAATGTGTGAATCTAATACAAAATCTTTAAAATTTTAAACCAAATGGCTTAAAATTGAAATCACTATTTATAAATTTGAACCACAAGGTTTAAATGGCATCAAATTTAAACCACAATTTATAAATTTTTATCCATTTAAGCTTAAATTATAAATCAAGTATCTTTAAACCGCTAAGCTTTAAATTTAAATCACAAGGCTTAAAATTTAAACAACTTGCCTTAAAATTTAAACTGCAAACCTTAAATGGCTTAAAATATGAACCACTAAACTTAAATGGTATCAAAATTTAATCCACAAGGTTTAAGTTTTAATCATTTAGGCTTAAATCATAATCATACTCGCTTTTAATCTTTATAATGTAATGTGTGAATCTAATACAAAATCTTTATAATTTTAAACCAAATGACTTAAAATTTAAATCAATATTTATAAATTTGAGCCACAAGGCTCAAATGACGTCAAATTTAAACCACAATTTATAAATTTTTATCCATTTAAGCTTAAATTATAAATCAAGTTTCTTTAAACCCCTAGGTTTGAAATTTAAACCACTAAGCTTTAAATTTAAACCACAAGACATAAACTTTAAACCACTTGCCTTAAAATTTAAACCGCAAGCCTTAAATGGCTTAAAATATGAACCACTAAACTTAAATGACATCAAAATTTAATCCACAAGATTTAAGTTTTAATCCTTTAGGCTTAGATCATAGACCTACTCTTTTTTAATCTATATAATGTGATGTGTGAATCTAATACAAAATCTTTATAACAAATGGCTAAAAATTAAACCACTATTTATAAATACCACAAGGCTTAAATGACATCAAATTTAAACCACAATTTACAAATTTTTATCCATTTAAGCGTAAATTATAAATCAAGTATCTTTAAACCCGTAGGATTAAAATTTAAACCACTAAGCTTTAAATTTAAACCACAAGGCTTAAAATTTAAACCACTAGCCTTAAAAATTAAACCGCAAGCCTTAAATGGCTTAAAATATGAACCACTAAACTTAAATGACATCAAAATTTAATCCACAAGGTTTAAGTTTTAATCCTTTAGACTTAAATCATAGGCATACTCTCTTTTAATATATATAATGGTATGTGTGAATCTAATACAAAATATTTATAATTTTAAACTAAATGACTTAAAATTTAAATCACTATTTATAAATTTGAACCACAGGGCTGAAATAGCATCAAATTTAATCCACAATTTATAAATTTTTTTTCCATTTAAGCTTAAATTATAAATCAAGTATCTTTAAACCCCTAGGTTTGAAATTTAAACCACCAAGCTTGAAATTTAAACCACAATGCTTAAAATTTAAACAACTCTCCTTAAAATTTAAACTGCAAGCCTTAAATGGCTTAAATGTGTACCACTAAACTTAAATGGCATCAAAATTTAATCCACAAGGTTTAAGTTTTAATCATTTATGCTTAAATCATAAACATACTCTCTTTTAATCTATATAATGTAATGTGTGAATCTAATACAAAATCTTTAAAATTTTAAACCAAATGGCTTAAAATTGAAATCACTATTTATAAATTTGAACCACAAGGTTTAAATGGCATCAAATTTAAACCACAATTTATAAATTTTTATCCATTTAAGCTTAAATTATAAATCAAGTATCTTTAAACCGCTAAGCTTTAAATTTAAATCACAAGGCTTAAAATTTAAACAACTTGCCTTAAAATTTAAACTGCAAACCTTAAATGGCTTAAAATATGAACCACTAAACTTAAATGGTATCAAAATTTAATCCACAAGGTTTAAGTTTTAATCATTTAGGCTTAAATCATAATCATACTCGCTTTTAATCTTTATAATGTAATGTGTGAATCTAATACAAAATCTTTATAATTTTAAACCAAATGACTTAAAATTTAAATCAATATTTATAAATTTGAGCCACAAGGCTCAAATGACGTCAAATTTAAACCACAATTTATAAATTTTTATCCATTTAAGCTTAAATTATAAATCAAGTTTCTTTAAACCCCTAGGTTTGAAATTTAAACCACTAAGCTTTAAATTTAAACCACAAGACATAAACTTTAAACCACTTGCCTTAAAATTTAAACCGCAAGCCTTAAATGGCTTAAAATATGAACCACTAAACTTAAATGACATCAAAATTTAATCCACAAGATTTAAGTTTTAATCCTTTAGGCTTAGATCATAGACCTACTCTTTTTTAATCTATATAATGTGATGTGTGAATCTAATACAAAATCTTTATAACAAATGGCTAAAAATTAAACCACTATTTATAAATACCACAAGGCTTAAATGACATCAAATTTAAACCACAATTTACAAATTTTTATCCATTTAAGCGTAAATTATAAATCAAGTATCTTTAAACCCGTAGGATTAAAATTTAAACCACAAGGCTTAAAATTTAAACCACTAGCCTTAAAATTTAAACCGCAAGCCTTAAATGGCTTAAAATATGAACCACTAAACTTAAATAGCATTAAAATTTAATCCACAAGGTTTAAGTTTTAATCCTTTAGGCTTAAATCATATGCATACTCTCTTTTAATATATATAATGTTTTGTATGAATCTAATACAAAATCTTTATAATTTAAAACCAAATAGTGTAAAATTTAAATCACAATTTATAAATTTGAACCACAAGGCTTAAATTGCATCAAATTTAAACCACAATTTATAAATTTTGATCCATTTAAGCTTAAATTATAAATCAAGTAGCTTTAAACCCCTAGGTTTGAAATTTAAACCACTAAGCTTTAAATTTAAATCACAAGGCTTAAAATTTAAACCACTTGCCTTAAAAATTAAACCGCAAGCCTTAAATGGCTTAAAATATGAACCACTAAACTTAAATGACATCAAAATTTAATCCACAAGGTTTAAGTTTTAATCCTTTAGACTTAAATCATAGGCATACTCTCTTTTAATATATATATATATGATGGTATGTGTGAATCTATTACAAAATATTTATAATTTTAAACTAAATGACTTAAAATTTAAATCACTATTTATAAATTTGAACCACAGGGCTTAAATAGCATCAAATTTAATCAACAATTTATATATTTTTTTCCATTTAAGCTTAAATTATAAATCAAGTATCTTTAAACCCCTAGGTTTGAAATTTAAACTACCAAGCTTGAAATTTAAACCACAATGCTTAAAATTTAAACAACTTGCCTTTAAATTTAAAGCCTTAAATGTGTACCACTAAACTTAAATGGCATCAAAATTTAATCCACAAGGATTAAGTTTTAATCATTTATGCTTAAATCATAAACATACTCTCTTTTAATCTATATAATGTAATGTGTGAATCTAATACAAAATCTTTATAATTTTAAACCAAATGGCTTAAAATTGAAATCACTATTTATAAATTTGAACCACAAGGCTTAAATGACATCAAATTTAAACCACAATTTATAAATTTTTATCTATTTAAGCTTAAATTATAAATCAAGTATCTTTAAACCACTAAGCTTTAAATTTAAACCACAAGGCTTAAAATTTAAACAACTTGCCTTAAAATTTAAACTGCAAGCCTTAAATGGCTTAAAATATGAACCACTAAACTTAAATGGTATCAAAATTTAATCTACAAGGTTTAAGTTTTAATCATTTAGGCTTAAATCATAAACATACTCGCTTTTAATCTATATAATGTAATGTGTGAATCTAATACAAAATCTTTATAATTTTAAACCGAATGACTTAAAATTTAAATCAATATTTATAAGTTTGAACCACAAGGCTTAAATGACGTTAAATTTAAACCATAATTTATAAATTTTTATCCATTTAAGCTTAAATTATAAATCAAGTATCTTTAAACTCATTGGTTTGAAATTTAAACAACTAAGCTTTAAATTTAAACCACAAGGCTTAAAATTTATACCACTTGCCTTAAAATTTAAACCGCAAGCCTTAAGTGGCTTAAAATATGAACCACTAAACTTAAATGACATAAAATTTTTTACTACAAGGTTTAAATTTTAATCCTTTAGGCTTAAATCATAAAATACACTCTTTTAATCTATATAATGTAATGTGTTAATCTGATACAAAATCTTTATAATTTTAAACCAAATGACTTAAAGTTTATACTACTATTATATATTTGAACCACAAGGCTTAAATGACATCAAATTTAAACCCCGATTTATAAATTTTTATCAATTTAAGCTTAAATTATAAATAAAGTATCTTTAAACCTCTAGGTTTGAAATTTAAACCACTTGTCTTAAATTCTAAACTGCAAGTCTTAAATGGCTAAAAATATGAACCACTAATCGTAAATGACATCAAAATTTTATCCACAATTTTTAAGTTTTAATCATTTAGGCTTAAATCATAAACATACTCTCCTTTAATATATATAATTTAATGTATGGTCGTAATTCAAAATCTTTATAATTTTAAACCAAATGGCTTAAAATTTAAACTTTGGCTTCCATTATATTGCATAGAGAACCCGCTGAAGACTTCCAAGGAATAATCCAGTCCCATTTGGTATCTGCACACAGTAGATAATATATCCATTTCATTTATCCAATTAGTTGACCAATATTTTGACTTAATAACCAAAAAAAATGAGGAAAAAATTTGTTTCTATAGGAGAAGATATATGATATTAGAGTGTAACTTACTCCAACAAATGTGTCTTTTGCAAGTACAGCATAGACAGTCCAAACTCCACCATTCAAGAAAAAGACAAGCAAAAGAAGGAATGGCATGTACTCAACACTTTTTGTCAAATATACTATTTTCTGTAACATCAAAATGTAGCATTAGACTAAAACAGATTCACTTGAAAAAAAATAAAGAAAGAATTGAAATTCTTTGTTCTGCATACCGGAATTCTCTGTCTTGGAAACTGTCCAATATTTCCTACCAAAGAATTCATGTATATATTAGACTCTGATAGGAAACCGAGCTACTGTATTTCAGTAAAAGATGGTGCAAAATATGACTTGGACCCTTTCATAGAGATCCTTACAATAAGCATTGTGTCAAGCTTTCTCAAAGCTGGCAGGTTTATATAAATATCAGCTCTTGGTCTACTTGTCATTATCTGAGAGAATAAAAGAGAAACAAATATATATGAAAAAGGTTCATAACAAGCAAGAGTAGAGCAGAACCAAATGAATTTAATTTCAGCCCATGAATCATTCATGTATGTATATACCTCTAAGGCTGTTCCATCTCTCAAATTTTGTGATGTGGCGGGGATGAATTCTACTATGCAATCACATACAGATAGAAGGTCGTCCATTTCTCTCTTCCACTTAGCCCTATTCTCAGAATTTAGCGGCTCTAGTCTCAAATTTTGTCCAAAAACAATAGCTGAATATAAAAAGAGATGTGAGATTGAAACAAGAAAGAGAAAATAGTCATATTTGCTTAATCTCAATAGAATATTTAATTTACCATAGAGATTGGTTATGGAATTTGAGATAGTAACTGCAGTACAAACTCCTTTCCCACTCCCAGACACGTCTTCACCGAGCAAAAGTTTTGCAAATCTTTCTTTCATCAACTAAAGTTCTGCCATAAATTCCATTCACTCAAGTCAGTATATTCCTATGTATTTAAGACAAAACTAGTTAGTATAAAAAATAACTTGAAAAGGCTATCAAAACACACCTGAATCCAACACTTCTTGATCATTGAGTTTGTGATCACCAACTAGAGACTTGTGTTGCTTCATGCCTAGTCTGGTAAGAACAGAATGGTTATTAACTCCGACGCCAGACTTTAAGGACTTCAAGGCGTGCCAACATGAAGGAGAAGGCTCACTTGAATAGCTTTGATCATCTGTAGGCTCAGAAAAGGCAGAGGTCTCTGAATTAGTCCGGCAGTAAGCAAAAGAGTCACCACAATTTGAGTGTTTTAATTGAAAATTTTGTATGATAATAAATAAATTTGCGAAAACTTCAATGTAACAAATAATTAATGAAATAATGAACAAGCAAATAGAGGGGACAAAAGAGATACAACACACAAGGAAATTGGAAGATGTAAGGCCCAGTTTCAAGTGATATCCTTGACGGCTCATTTTCGCCTCTTGAGAGGTTCTTAAACAAAGCTTTGACTTGCTGTTTGTAAAATTCAACATCTCTAATATCACGGCCATCATCGAGTCCTCTGCTAGTAGAAGACCGTCAGTAACCCGAGCAATCATTGTTAGCTTCACCATCCTGAGAACCCAAATTCCCAAATATCAAACTTTAACTGCGCAATATATCAACAGTCAGTTACAGAAGCTCAAATTTATATAGCAATACTTATAGATTCAAGAGAGAAGAGAAAGAAGAAACAAGAGAAAAAATCTAGAAAAAGAAGAAAAAAAAAGCACAGAACTTTTAGAGCGAAATAATAGTTTAGAGAGTGAAAAATCTGTAATTTCATTAACAAGCCAGTAAAGGTAACGAACATATAAATATATATTGATGGATGGTGGTGTAAAATGTTAGAGGGAATGGTAATAGGTGATATTGTTTTTAGAAGAGAATCATGTGGTCAAGGGTATTTTTGGAAGTTTGTGATAAAAATGGGTAGAATTAAACTAAATATATTTAGAGGGTAATTTTAGTTAAGTATTCATTAAACTGGCTAATTTTTATACTATTGTTTCAATCTCCCGAATGGTCGGAGGATTTAAAAGATTGGAAGAGAGAAACACTTGTTAAATGCACTTATAACGGCATTCAATTAGCAGAAAACGAATTTCCTATTTTCTTTCTTAAATGCTTTGCATCTATTCTGTAGTGTTAGAATATACATGTTTCCTTTTTAAAAAAAAAAAAAAAAATATACATGTTATTTTTTGTCTTGTGTATTTTTAATTTTGTAGGAGAACAGTGCAATCATTTTCTTAATATTATATATTATTAAATATGTATACTATCAAATTAATTAATATTATTTTATTCTATATAATTTAATATTATGGTATATATATTAATTTTGTTTAATTAGTTTTTATTTTAAAGTTACATTAATTTTTTTTTATTTTGTATGAGTTGTTGTTATATCATTTTTCAAAGTGTATATGTTTTATGTGGGATGGTATATCAAAGTTGTAAGGTTAATATTATATAAAAATTACATATTTTTCTTTAATTATTGTTAACACAGTATATGCATTGTTTATACTAAAGTATATCAAATTTCGTTATTGATACTTCATATTAATTGATTTTATTTGTTTTTTTAAAAAAAAAAATATAGTTGTTGTCCGTGTTTTCACCATCAGACACGTGACAAGGCAATGCATATACTTCTCCAGGCAAGTCGTGAGGTTTTCGGAGTGTGAACTTCTCCAGGCAACCCGATCTGGTCAAAACGTGGGTGTCTCCAAGCGAGGTCATGCCTCGAGGTCTGTCCTCGAGGTGAGGATGTCTCTGGGTGAGAGCACGTCCCGAGCATGCCCTGAGCCAATCTCCATGTCATAGATGTCTCCAAGCGAGGCCACGTCCCGAGATCTGTTCTCGAGGCGAGGATGTCTCCGTATGAGACCACGTCCTGAGAGGCTCTCCTCACTCACCCATCTCCCAGGTTTAGGATTCTGGTCCTCAGACTCGGAGTGGCTACCAGGTGTCAATCGTTGTGGGCATGGGCCACCAGAAGATCATCTGACAACTTTTTGTGGGCCTCGGATTAGTGGTGTCGAGTTCGTACACTCGACAATCAATATTTCCCACAATGTCACCTGACATGAGCAAATGTGCGCCGCACCCTGACAGTCAGAGATATGTTCCCCATAAAGTTGGTACGTGACTTTCTGCAATGGACCCTGTGAAATCTGCCTAGGTCGTAGTCTTTATTTATTGCAGCCCTTTTTGTATTAACTCAACATTAATATCACAGGATTAGGGGGGGGGTCTTGTATTAAGGATAGATGATTAACATTAATGGCCCCAGCCTTTATAAATAAGGTTGGGGTATCTCCTTGTAAAGGGTTCGGATTTTTAGAGAGAGAAACGCTGTAACTCAGTGCAATACACACGCTGCCTGAGAACCACCAATGAAGCTTGCTCAAACGAGCTTCAAGCTCACTAAATACCAGAGACTCGTGGAGTAGGGCTCTTTTATAGGCTGAACCACATTAAAACCCTGTGTTCTTTTAGATTATTTTCTTTATGCTTATTATCGTGGACTAGGGCTCTTTTATACTCTGAAAGCTTTGCTCCCGTTGCCAAGTTTACCACCTTGAAGCTGCTTCTAGCTCTTGCTGCCACTCAGAATTGGTCCCTACACCAAATGGACATAGACAATGCCTTTCTTTCACGATGATTTGCATGAATAAGTTTACATGACCATTCCTAAAGGAAATACTATTTAGGGGGCGCTGCCACCAAATCCGGTCTACAAACTCAATAAGAGCTTATATGGTCTAAAACAATCTTCTCACCAATGGTATGAGAAACTCAGCTCTACACTTACTACCCTTGGTTTTCAGCAGTCACAATCCGACCACTCCTTGTTCATTCGCAAACAATCAGGTGTTTTCCTTGCATTACTTATATATGTTGGTGATATTGTTATTACTAGTAACAATGATGAAGCTGTCTCTAAATTCAAATTACAACTAAATAGCTTTTTAAAACTCAAAGATTTAGGTCATTTACATTTTTTTCCTTGGCCTTGAAATAGGTCGTTCTTCTAATGGTATTTCAATATCACAAAGACCCTTTATATTACAAATTCTCCATGATGCAGGTTATCTCGGTGCAAAACCTGCTTTCACACCCATGGAACCTCTACCTGATCCCACCATCTATAGAAGCATGATTGGGAAATTGATTTATTTAACTATCACAAGACTGGACATCACATTTGTTGTCAATTGCTTAAGTCAGTTCTTATCTACTCTTCGCACACCTCACATGCAAGTTGCCACTAGGATATTACAATATTTAAAGGGCACTCCTGGACAAGGCCTATTTTATCCCTCCAACGCAGATGCTAATATCACTGCATATGCTGAAACTAACTTCAACTCTGCTATTCTCCACCTAAATGTGTTTGCTGATGCTGATTGGGGTAGTTGCATTGACACAAGGAGATCTATATCCGGTTTCTGCATTTTTCTCGATCAGTCCTTAATATCATGGAAATAAAAAAAGCAGACCACCGTCTCTCGTTCTTCCGCTGAAGCTGAATACCATGTTATGGCCAATGCTACATGTGAAATTATTTGGATTTTCTCCTTACTCAGAGACTTTGGCATTCCTCATGCAGCTCCTGCCACCTTGTTTTGTGATAACATAGCTGCTATCCACATTTCAGAGAATCCTGTGTTTCACGAGCGCACCAAACATGTTGAAATTGATTGCCACATTGTTAGAGAAAAAATTCACGCTGGTATTATTAAGCTCAACCATGTCTCAACTAAAAACAACATGGCTGATATTCTAACTAAAGCTTTATTTCCTTCTCAATTCAAGGACTTTGTATCCAAAATGAGTGTAAATAATTTATACACTCCATCTTTAGGGGGCGTATTAAAACCTTTATTTTATTATTATTTCTGTTAGATAATAAGTTGTTTTTTTCCCTTATATTCATTGGATATCTGTTGGTCTTGTTACAACTGGTAACAACTTTTTTGTTATAGACCTCATAGCCTTTTCCAGCTATATACAGCTGTCTTTTGGTTCATTCAAAACCGACAGACACCATACACTGTAATCACTGAGTTCATTTTTCAAAAAAATGCATTTTTCCTTTACTTTGTAATACTATATGTTAACTAATTTTTAACATTCATTGATTCATTATTAAGAGTTATTAATGTTATTTTTTCCCTAAATTGTTGCAAGTAATTCTAACAAATAACTCTTTGTATTTTATATGATTTGATTAAAGACTAATATAGTTCGAAAAATACATGTCCTTCTACCAATATGTGGTTTTCCTTATGTCTCTTTATGTGGATCTGCTATATGAGTATGTAATTTTTTGAGACAGAATTGTGTTCTTGCTCGAGTCTATACACATTCTTTTGTATTGTTCCTAGTGTTGGACTATGAGATTTGGCAAATGTATTGTTGCTCAAGTTTTCTTTTACTTATTGTGGTGGACAAAATTTGTCTATTATTAAAGTCCAAATAGCCAGCAGGCCCTGTTGACTGATTTTTTTGGCCAACTAACTCGGAGTTAAAATAATTAATTAAAGAGCTTTCATTCAGACAATCAATGAATCATAAATAAGCCAAGAACCCAATAACTACGATCAATGAATGATAAAGGACACCAGAAATTATAGAGGTTCGGCCCCAAAAGACGGTAATGACCTACTTCCTCTTCAATTTGTATTGATCTTAAAGGTTTACACAAGATGACCAGTGAAAACAGGTACAACTCCAAGTGTGAAAATAATACAAGATGGCAACAATCTCTGCTAAGTGTTCCTAAGGAACTGATCAGTATATTCCTAGTGCTGGTTGGTAGGCTAAAAGTCTGAACCCCCCCACGGTGGTGGAAGACCTGCATTTATACTGCTCCAGACGCCCAGCAGTTGCGCCTACCCCGTAACTACTGCAAAATATCATTTCCTTTCCGCAAGTGGTTGTTGTCCTCTTTGTTAGGGGAGTTGACCGAGTTTTCAAGCACACTGTTAGGCGTGAAGAGGATGTAACTGATCTAATCTGACCAGGTATACCGGGTTTCCTAGAGAGCATACCGAACAGCCTTGTTTCTGGTAAGCGTATCACGCAGCTACTTTCCTGGTGAGCATACCGAGCAGCAATTGTCATTCTTTGGGCAAGTGTGCTCTCTCTAGCTTATTTAACAGTTGGATGCGTATGCCATGTGTGAAGAATAAAACGTCATATGCCCATATTATGATGCCACGTATTCATCCTTCGTGCCTCGTCAGATGTGTATATTTTTGGGATAACATTTGCCCCCCAAGTTTGCAATGATGCTGAGCAGTATGTAAACTTTCCTTCTGGATACCACCCTGTCCAGCCTGGTCGGGGGTATGTTCTCTTTGCTACGTGGCATTTTCATTTACAAGAGTCGAAGACCTTTGCACTTCTTCAAGTTTCCAAGAAATGACTTTTCACTTTCTCCCGCCTCTTCTTAATATCATAAAGTGTCATAATGGCTCCTCCTAATAACTGTACCATTGGTCTGTGCAGTTACCGAAGAGTGGCTGACGTGTTCGACGGTTGAGGTGAAGTGATTGGGAGGACGTGCGGGGTAATGCGCTGACATGTCTGGGGAGACATGCTTGTAGCAGCCGAAAGGTTGTTTCATTAATGCCCATGGGAGGAAATGGGGGGTTAAACCTGGATTATAAATAGTCTTCTCCTCTTATGACTTTCTTTTTCTTTTACAGTTCCCTCTTCATTCAAATTCCCCAGACGTTCAGAGCTTCGACTCTTTACACTGACCATGTAACGTTCTGGATAGCCAAAACTGTTACACTGTGTGTTTATAAAGTGCTAGACTTGCTAATCAAGTCATTTAATTAAAAGCGTGTTACTGAAACTATAGAGGAACTAGGGTTAAAATGTTTTGGTCTCAAAAGTCGCATCTTCATAAAGAAATGTTTCCTGTATACACGGGATCCCAAAAATATCAAGTTTGAAGACTGTTTACAAAAGTCATAAGGTTTAGATACAATAACAAACCATATTAAGGCAAACACAGACAGTTAGGCAATCCCTGTCCTGATCCACTCCTCGACCATGGCGATCGAACAGCTGGCTATGTACATTCAACCTCGCAGCTCTCCATCTCAGGATTGGTCCAGCTTGCCTTTGCCTTTACCTGCACCACGTAGCACCCGTGAGCCAAGGCCCAGCAAGAAAACACAACAGCAGAGCATAAGCAATCAACAGACAAATCAATATCTCATATTGCATCACATATTCCCAACCATATAAGCATTCAGTATAATCAGGTATTCCACATACTAAACATATCAACTCATATCACAAATATCATTTCACAAATGATAACTAGGGCTAGCGCCCTCAGGCCACTCCCTCCGTTATCCCACTGACTCCGACCTGCTTAAACCGAGCTCAGTGAATATTAAGCTGTCCTCGGCTACCAGTGGCCAAGCCGCGCCTGTGCGCAAATATTGTGTTCGGCACTCTTAGGCCGCTATCACATGTCCCATGGCATAATACCATCGTTGACACAATACAAATATCGGGAGCACTTAGTCCCATCACAAACATATAACCGGGTGCAGTTTTCTTACCTTTCGATTTGCTAGCTTTGATCACTTGACTCCTTGAGCACGATCCCTCTCGAGCCCTAGCGCTCACCTAAACACAACCATAGGCCAAAGTCATCATCGATCCTCAAGTCCAAAACCTAGTCTCGGGGCCAATCCCGAGCCCCCGGGAAGTCCTAGTTCCACCAAACAAGGTGGTGGAATCAAACCCCAAACCCTTGGTAAAAAACCCTTGCAAACAACCCTAAATCCCTTTCTGAAAGCAGGGCAGCGCTCTTAGGAGGGCGCTACAGTGCTACAAACAAAAGCAAAATCCCCTCAGCATGCATGGCCTAGCGCTACAGCGCCAAAGGCTAGCGCTGTAGCGCTAGTCACAGACAGACAAACTCCAAATTTCCCTTCCTGCGATTTCCTCGAACCAAACTCAACCAAAACTTCTCCAAACCTTTACCAAACTCAAAAACAACCTTATGAACATACTCCACTCATCCCAAGCACCCCAAATACTCAAAACCCAATCACATGCATCTCTAATCCCAAAATTCACCATAGCTGACCCTAAGCTCAGGAACTCAGTAAAACCAGTCAAAACATCAGAGTTAGAAGCTTAGAATTCATACCTTTACTGGGGTTCGATTTCAAGACAACCTCTACACCTCTTTGGCTTACTCTCCCTCAACTATTGGCTTGAATTCCCATCAAACTTAGCTTATGCACCATAGTTTAAAAACCAAAACCAGAAACTAAAGAAACTATAGAACCTTACCTCAAGTGTTAGGGTGTTCCTGCTAAACCTCTGCCAATTCTCCAAGCCTAGCCTAGGATTCTTGATGCTCAGCCTAACCCAGCTCTCCTCTGAGCTTTGCTCCAAGAAAACCCCATAAAAGTGGTGAGAGAACCACAAACCGACCCAAGAGAATACAACTCTGTTTTCCCTTCCTTTTCTCTTCTCTTTCTTCTTTTCTTTCCAGACTTCTATTACTTTCTACAATCTCCACTAACATAAAGCTTTAGCAACACTTAACTCCTGTAAGCCAAATGACTATTATGCCCTCCCTATTAAGTCTAAACCCTTTAATCCACTTAGGGGCATTTTAGTCATTTTACCCAATTCCCGCTAACTCCTCGAGTGTCTCTAATATTTCCCGCTTAATTCCCGATACCTAACTAATCTCCAATTATATTCCTCGATATTAAAATTTACTCTAATATACTCACTAAATTCCCATTTATACCCCTAGGCTCACCCCGAGTCTGGTATAAATCCTCGTCATGACTTTTTCGCTACTTTGCTCACTAGGATTGTCTCGAGTCACAGATCACAGATATATCCACATAATAATGTGGTCTCGACAATTATCACATATATCAATACAGTTATGCCCATAATGGCCAAAATTACAATTATGCCATTCTAACCTAATTAGGGCCTACATGCATACTAATACACATAGTCATGCATCTCAAATATTCAAATAGTCTCATAACATGCTTTAAATCATAATCATGCATCTTAATCATTAAAGTCACACATAATTCCCACTATGCCCTCCAGGCACACTAATCAAGGCCCTTAAGCCTTATTAGCGAATTTGGGTCGTTACAACTATCCCCTCCTAATGAGAATTTCGTCCTCGAAATTTACCTGAAAAACTCGGGATACTGATCCTGCATCGCTGTCTCAAGCTCCCAGGTCGCCTCCTCGACCTTACTATTCCTCCACAGCACTTTAACAAGAGGAATCGTCTTATTCCGCAATACTTTATCTTTCTGATCCAAGATCTGAATTGGTTGCTCCTCATAAGCCAAATCTGTCTGTAACTCCAAATCTTCATACCTCAACACATGAGTCCCATCTGTGACGTACTTTCGAAGCATGGAAACATGGAATACGTCATGAACTCCAGACAACGCTGGTGGCAAGGCTAATCTGTAAGCCACTTGACCAACCCTTTCCAGAATCTCGAATGGTCCAATGAATCTAGGGCTTAGCTTGCCCTTCTTTCCAAACCTCCTCACCCCTCGCAGAGGTGAAACTCGAAGAAAGATGTGGTCCCCAACCTGAAACTCCACGTCCCTACGCTTAGGATCAGCGTAGCTTTTCTGTCTGCTCTGAGAAGCGAGCATTCTAGCCTGGATCTTCTCTATAGCTTCACTTGTCCTCTGAACCATATCTGGCCCCAAATATCTCCTCTCACCCATCTCATCCCAATGAATGGGTGATCTACACTTCCTCCCATACAACATCTCATAGGGAGCCACTCCAATCATTGACTGATAACTATTGTTATACGAAAATTCAATCAACGGAAGATACTTACTCCATGAGCCCTCAAAATCAATCACACATGCTCTGAGCATATCCTCCAATACTTGGATCGTCCTCTCAGACTGTCCATCAGTCTGAGGATGAAAGGTTGTACTGAATTTCAACTGGGTCCCTAAAGCCTTCTGCAAACCACCCCAAAACTTGGAAGTGAAGATAGGATCCCAGTCTGACACTATAGACTTAGGAACCCCATGGAGACGTACGATCTCCCTCACATACAACTCAGCATACTGATCCACAGTATATGTCGACCTCACTGGAAGAAAATGGGCTGACTTGGTGTATCTATCTACTATCACCCACACCGAGTCATGAAGTCCTACTGTCCTGGGTAAACCTCCCACAAAATCCATAGTAATGTCCTCCCATTTCCATTCAGGAATACCCAAAGGCTGAAGCAACCCTGCTGGTCGCTGATGTTCAGCTTTCACCTGTTGACAGGTTAAGCATCTAGCGACGTACTCTACCACATCCTTCTTCATCCTTGGCCACCAATATAAAGTCCGCAGATCCTGATACATCTTTGTGGTACCCGGATGAAGTGAGTACGGCGTCGTATGAGACTCATCCAGTATCTCTCGTCTAATCCCCTCATCAGCTGGAACACAAATCCGTCCCTGATACCGAAGTAATCCAACCTCAGAAATAGAATAGTCCTTAGCTACTCCTGCTAAGACATCCTCTCTAACCCTCTGTAACTGAGCGTCTGCCAACTGCCCTTCTCTGATTCGCTCTAGCAGGAGTAATATTAGCCAATCAGCCTACCACCAACTCTATCCCCGCTCTGACCATCTCATCAGCTAACTCCCTTGAGATCTGAATAGAACTATACAGCTGACCTGGACCTCTGCAGCTCAATGCATCCGCCACCACATTGGCTTTCCCCGGATGGTAAATGTAGACGCTCAATTTTCACCTAAGGTCTGGCCTGGCCTTGCGTGGGTACCACCTAAGCCTCAAGGGTCCCCCGTGAGCCCTCGCCTTGCCATAGGCCGAAGTGACCAAGTGGCCCCACCTAGCCTAGTAGGGCCTCGCATGGCCTCGCCAAGGAGGGCCTCGCCAAGGAGGGCCTCGCCAAGCATGGCCCCGCCAAGAAGGGCCTCGCCAAGAAGGGCCTCGCCAAGCATCCTTAGACGTCTGCCAGGGCCACATGCCTATCGCCCAGACTCGTGAGTGACCTCGGGAGGCTTCAGGCATCTCATGCCAAGGACCTAAGATCTCCACCTCACACCAAGGGTCCCATTCCTTACACCTTGAGACCCCTATGCTTAAGAGATCCAGTACGAGTCGAATGGGGCATACTTGTACGACCAAGTACTGAGTACGGATACCAGTGCCAGTGAGACTGCTGGGGTAAGGATCATGGTCCATACGTCTACGGCCATAGGTCAGAGCCAACACCACTACCTCCTGCGCCACTACGCCTGCCACCACGCATAAGACATGGGTACAGACAAGTAGTGGAGACATCCTCTTGACACCTGCTCCTGTACGGGATGTACGACCACAACCTCTGAAGCCACCCCCCTGACACAGTACATATGTACCACTTGGTCTCCTGAACCACTATGTACCTAAGGCCATTAGAGCCTGCTATAAAATGAACTCTCAGACCACCTGAAAGGGGGTTGGAAATATTACTGTAGCAGAGGCTTGAGTGTGAATGAAAGACTGAATTCTCCATTATTGTTCTATCATTGTTCTTGAGTTATTGTTCAAGTTTTTACAGCTTTCCGATTAGTGATCTTGATTTGATAATTTTTCCAACTCAACTTAGTTGACGAGTTCTTACCGTCAACAGTTTGGCGCCGTCTGTGGGAACGTTAGTTTCAAGCTACTGTTCCACCATTGTTTCCGGCAAGAAGAAGATGCCAAGACGCTCGAAGCGACTGAGGGAGCCGCGAGAGGTAGAGGTTCACCTGAACGGAGTCCAGCTAAAGGCCTCCATGAAGGACGCTCCTCCACCCAGAGACGTGGAGCCCCCGAAAGACCTTGAGGTTCACGGAGGTGATAGGGTGGCCTCATCACCAGCTGCTCCACCTGGAGGAAGTCCTCCAAGAGCCCCACCGGTAAACGCCGACGAGTTCCCTCCTCCAAAACCGACGCAGGCACCGAACTTCGGCCGGCAAGACCCGGGCCCTTCTGCCCGTAGGCATGATAAGCACCCCCGGGTCCACTCCGTGAGCTCAAGTTCGAAATCCCGGTTTTACGAAGAGGAAATACGTGAGCTCCACCGTAAGAACCAAAGGTTGGAAACCACCTTGGAAAACATGCAAGAGGTCCTTAACGGCCTGCTGCAGGGTAAGTCAAGCGTAACTTTGCCTAAGAGGAAGGAGAAGGACAAGGATGGGGTGGAGACCACTGTACCGGTAGATGATGGGAGAACCCGACATTCAACTAGTAACACCCCCCTGACGAAGCAACGTGATCACCCCGAACCGCCTAAGCAGGCCCAGAAGCCAGCACCGAGGACCAACGCTGCCCCTCGCAATGAGGATGAGGTCACCTCCAAAAGAGCACCCTCAGACTTGCGGGAGGAGCTCAATAAGAAGAGGGCGGGCAAAGGGACCACGCCCCTGTGGCGCCTCGAGAAGGCAAGGGAAAGGCGGATCCTAGCCCGTCCGCTTTGAGGGACACTCTCAACAAGAGGAGGCAGGACCTAGACACGGAGATGAGGAGCCTGCGGGGCAAGATCGTCACCGCGTCAGGCGGCCAGGCCTTTGAGGAGGACTTCGACCATGAGTCACCCTTTGTGAGAGAAATTCAGGCAATCCGGCTCCCTGCCAATTTTAAGGAGCCCAATATGACCCCTTACGAAGGGAACACGGATCCGAAATACCACCTGGATGCGTTTAATGATCTGATGAAACTGAGGGGGATCGGAAGTGGTGCCAGGTGCCATTGCTTCGCTGTTACTCTGAAAGGACCCGCCTACAAATGGTTCAAAAGACTAAGGCCGGGGTCCATCAGGTCCTGGCAGCAGTTTTCTGACGAATTCCTCCAACAGCACCATGCCGTGCGGGACTACACGATGCCAGGTACCAGCCTGGCAAACGTGAAGCAAGGGGAGAATGAAAGCCTGAAGAGCTACATTCACCGGTTCAATATGGAGGCCGCAAAAGTGGGGAGTCTAACGCGCCGAGAGTTAAAAATGGCCATTACCGTCGGAGTGCTCCCAGGAAGCAAGTTGTGGGACAACATGTTGAAGAGAGAAGTCATCGACTTAGATGACTTCTATGAGAGAGCGCAGAAGTACATCCGTGTGGAGGATGGCCACGCAAACCTAAAGGCGGGGAAGGAGGAGCCCCACGCGAAGCCTCCAACTAACGACGAATCGAATGTAGCGAAGAAGAAAAGAACGTACGATGGGCCAAGAGATGACCAGTAGAGGAAAACCAAACGAGGGGGTGATCATAGGCAAACGACTTATACTTACTATACGAACCTCACGGACACCAGGGAGCATATTTACATCACCAACGAAGATCGAGTGCCCTTCAAAAAGCCCCCACCAATGAGAAAGGATCGGTCCAAAAGGGACCCCAGTAGATACTGCCAATACCACAAGGACATCGGACACACCACGGCAGAGTGTATCCATCTGAAGGAGGAAATTGAGGAGCTCATCCGCCGGGGGCACTTGGGCCGCTATGTCAGGAGAGAAAGGCAGAGGCCAGAGGACGAGCCCACAGCACCCCAGGCACAAGAGCGAGCCCCAGAAATACAGGGGGAGGTCCGAACCATTTTTGGAGGTCCAGGATTTGGGGGAGACTCTAGGAAGGGGCAAGATAGATATGCAAGAGAGGCTCGGCGAAGTCCGCCTCCCTGCGTCATGAGTTTAGAACAACGACCCCCGAAGAGTTTCAAGGGGGAAAACGACTCGATAACGTTCACTGAGGAGGACGCACGGGGGGTACACTTTCCCCACAATGATCCGCTGGTGTTGACAGTTCAATTGGCAAATATGCGTGTGCATCGAGTCCTAGTGAACAACGGGAGCTTGGTGGACATCCTATATCGCCCTGCTTTGGAAAAGATGGGACTGGGCATTCGTCACCTGAAGCCCTGCCAGTCGTCCCTATACAGATTCACAGGGGACTCAGTGCAACCCCTTGGAATGATCAAATTGACACTTACCATGGGGGAGCAACCCCGACAGACTACAGTCATGTCTAACTTTGTTGTAGTAGATTATGCATCAGCTTTCAACGCGGTATTGGGGAGACCCTCCCTAAGAGAATTGAAAGCCATAACTTCAATATATCACTTGGTTGTCAAGTTCCCGACTCCAGGAGGGGTCGCTAGTATGAAGGGAGAACAGAAGGAGGTGAGGGAGTGTTACAACACCTCACTCCGCATGCCTGCAAAATCGCGCGAGCCAATGGCCATGGTGGTACATGAGGCGCTATGTATGCCCACGGGAGGTCCGCAGGAGCTGGACCCTTAAGTCATGGATGAGTCAAGAGCAGAACTAGTAGAAGAAGTAGAGGAGGTTACGGTGACGGAGGAACCCCTAAGGAAATTAAAGATAGGGAGAAGCCTGCAAGGTGACGTGAAGGAGGAGTTGATGAAATTTTTGAAAGATAATCTAGACGTGTTTGCATGGAGTCATGAGGACATGGTGGGCATAGACCCCAGTGTGATGTGCCACCACCTGAACATCTCCCCAGAAGCAAGGCCCGTCCGGCAAAAGAGGCGGGCGCTAGACCCAACAAGATACGCAGCATTAAAGGAGGAGGTTGACAAGTTGAAGGCCAACGGGTTCATCCGTGAGTCTTTCTACCCTGTGTGGGTATCGAACCCAGTACTCGTGCCGAAGCCGAATGGGAAGTGGAGAACTTGTGTCGATTTCACGAACTTGAATAAAGCTTGTCCTAAGGACAACTTCCCACTTCCCAGGATAGATCAGCTAGTAGATGCGACAGCAGGACACGAGTTACTAAGTTTCATGGATGCCTACTCAGGATACAACCAGATCCCAATGAACCCGGCAGATGAAGAGCACATGTCATTCATTACAGACAAAGGGCTCTACTGTTACAAGGTGATGCCCTTCGGGCTCAAAAACGCGGGAGCCACCTATCAGAGGCTGGTGAATAAAATGTTCGCCAATCAGATAGGAAGGAATATGGAGGTGTATGTGGATGACATGTTAGTGAAGACCAAAGAAGCAACAGAGCTCAACAAAGACCTTGGTGAGATGTTTGACACGCTCAGGAAATACCGGATGAAGTTGAACCTAGTCAAGTGCACCTTCGGGGTATCCTCAGGAAAATTCTTGGGCTTCATGGTCAATTCCAGAGGCATCGAGGCCAATCCTGACAAGATAAAGGCACTAATAGAGATGAGCCCGCCAAAGAATAAGAAGGAGGTGCAGTGCCTAACGGGAAGGGTGGCGGCCCTTAATAGGTTTATCTCAAGGTCCACCGACAAGTGCCTCCCATTCTTTGACATCCTCAAAGGGAGCAAAAAGTTCGCTTGGGATGAAAG
The DNA here is from genome assembly GCF_963169125.1 of Humulus lupulus. NCBI lineage: Eukaryota > Viridiplantae > Streptophyta > Magnoliopsida > Rosales > Cannabaceae > Humulus > Humulus lupulus. Next base: position 243,350,181 of record NC_084795.1, on the reverse strand, counting down.
ATGTGAGGAAGCATTTGTCAAGCTGAAAGAGCACCTGGGGAAGCCACCCCTGTTGGCAAAGCCAGGGAAGGGTGAGAAGCTGTACCTGTACTTGGCAGTGTCTGAGCATGCCATCAGCGCAGCCTTGGTTAAGGGAGAGAAGAAGCAGCAACAACCTGTATACTATATCAGCAAGCGTTTGGTGGACGCGGAGAACCGGTATCCAGAGATAAAAAAATTGGCCTATGCACTAGTGGTGGCTTCGAGGAAGTTGAGGCCTTACTTCCATGCACATACAATTGAAGTCCTAACATATAGTCCTTTGAGACAGGTCTTACATAAGCCTGAGACTTCGGGGAGACTAATGAAATGGTCGATCGAGCTAAGTCAATTTGATATTGTATACACTCCACGGGCTTCCATCAATGGACAGGTGCTGGCAGATTTTATAGTAGAGCTCACCCATCAGCCGAATGAAGGAAGGAATGAAGAAGGGGAGCAGCCTGTTATGGAGGAAGAGCTAGGAGGCATAGAGGAGTGGAGTTTGCATGTTGATGGGGCGTCGAATGAAGGAGGATCAGAAGTAGGCATCATGATGACTGGGCCCGAGGGACACAGAATGTATTGCGCAATCCGATTTGGGTTTGAGGCCTCCAATAATGAGGCAGAGTATGAGGCGCTCCTAGCTGGCCTGCGTTTAGCCCAGGAACTGAGAGTGACGCGCCTTCGTATCTTCAGTGACTCTCAATTGGTAGTATGCCAAGTAAAGGGGGAGTACCAGGCGAGGGGACCCAAGACGGCAGCCTACTTGGAGAAGGTGAAGGGCTACTTGGGACGGTTGGTGGCATATATTATAGAGCAAATCCCCAGAGAAAAGAACACCCACGCCGATGCACTCGCAAAGCTGGCATCTACCAAAGATGGCGATATCTTGGAATCAATACCCGTGGAGTACTTACCAAAGCCCAGCATCGAAGGCGCGGACGTGCACATGATTAGTGTCCCAAGGGAATCATGGACCGAGCCAATCAAGAGGTACCTGGAAGAAGGAACCTTGCCTGCGGATAAAAACGAATCCCGGAGGTTGGTGTACAAGGCCGCAAGATACACCCTGGTAGATGGGGTCCTTTACAAAAGAGGATTCTCAATGCCACTCCTGCGGTGTGTAGAAGAGGAGGAGGCGTTGAAAGTGTTACAGGAGATACATGAGGGAGAGTGCGGCAACCACGAGAGCGGACCCTCCACGGCTAGGAAGGCCATGAGACAAGGATACTACTGGCCCTCCATGGAGAAAGATGTGCATGAATTTGCCACGAAATGCGACAAATGCCAGAGGCATGCCAACTACCCTCGGAAACCCCCAAGCGAACTGACTAACATGACCAGCCCCTGGCCCTTCGCTATCTGGGGGATAGACTTAATCGGCGCTCTTCCTACAGGCAGGGGTGGAGCGAAGTACGCGGTGGTGGCAGTGGATTATTTCACTAAGTGGGTAGAAGCAGAACCCCTTGTGAAGATAACCGCCAAGCACATCACCTCTTTCGTCAACAAATTCATTGTATGTCGATATGGAGTACCCTACAAGATTATTTCCGACAATGGTACCCAGTTCGAGGGAGGAGCTTTCGATGAATATTGTAGGGAAAGGGGCATAAGGAGGAGTTTCTCCGCAGTTGTGCACCCCCAAGCCAATGGGCAAGTGGAGGCCATAAACAGGGTCCTTAAGAAGAACCTGAAGACAAAGCTGGAAAAGATGAAGGGAGCCTGGGTAGATGAGCTACCAAATGTGCTGTGGGCTTACAGAACCACCCCACTCACGACTACTGGGGAGTCCCCATTCTCCTTGGCCTATGGGTGCGAGGCCGTGCTCCCAGTCGAGATGCGAGTCGAGTCCCACAGGGTACAGGCATATGGAGACGAAGCCAACCGCGTAGCCCTGGCCGAAAGCTTAGACATGCTTGAGGAGAAGAGAGAAAAAGCAAAAATAAGGGTGGCGGTGTACCAGCAGCGCGCCGCAATGTACTACAATTCGAGGGTGCGAGAGAGAACTTTCAGAGTTGGCGACCTGGTGCTAAGGAAGGTACTCCCTAACACACGAGACCCAGGCGCAGGAGTGCTGGGGGCGAATTGGGAGGGGCCCTACCAGGTTGCTCAGTGCGTCCCCCCGAACACTTACAAGCTGGCTCGCATGGACGACACCATCATACCCCGAGCATGGAACGCAGAGCACCTAAGGAAGTACTACCAGTAAGGCGCCCATGTCTGAGGGTAAAAGAACAAGTGTTGCACGCTGTCTTAATATGATAGGGAGAAATCAAAGAGGTTACTTAGATAGCCTCCTAAGTAGGTGTGAGTCTTTTTATTTTTGTTTTATATGAAAACCTCATATGTACCGTTGCAACTATTTGTATGAGACTGTTTATTATGAATGTGATGAATGGAACTGCACGTTATGGGTAAAACTGTTCGCAACCTCATGTATTATTCTCCTTCGCTACGTGGGCATCAGCCAAAGTGCCTGCCGAAATAAATTTCACCAGACACTTGGGGGGTAGGATAGGAGGCGACAGCAGGAGGCTAGCAAAGGGAACCTAAAAAGGGCCCTATAATGAAGGATCCTAAAAAGGGACCCCTTGCCCTCCTAAAAACGAGACCCCTAAAAGGGACCCTCTACCAAGAGGACCCCTAGCCCTCCTAAAAAGGAGACCCCTAAAAAAAAAAAAGAGGACCCTCTACCAAGAGTATCCTAAAAAGGGCCCTCTATCAAGAGGAAGTGACCCAAAACCAAAGAGACCCCCTATACTAGGGCCTTAAATGAAGTCCTTACAAGGCATCCCTTGGGATCGCAAGGATTAGCTACCCTTATGAACACCAAGGGAGGCCATAGGGACTTACAAAAAATGTATGGTGACGACAATAATAATAAGTCTAGAGCGGCCACCAAGCCGCCTAGCCAAAAAGGGCCCCAAAGGAGACCCTTGCAAAAATAGTACTATGAATAACGACGAGAAGGACGCTTCTCGCAAAGAAATAATAAGCGCGCGCAAGAAAAACATAAAAGGATAACTAAGACCCAAGGGGTCAAAATATCCTTATAGAAGCAACCAAGAGGCACCAAAAGAGGTCCCAGTGAACCCTCTCGCATGGGCTCCAAAGGACCTCCAGCCTAATAGATAAAAGAGGGGAACCAACCAAACCCCATCATACAGGCTTAAAAGGGCCTCAAATGCAATAGAACAAGAAATAAACAACAACATATGTATTTATACATTAGAAAAAAAAGGAGTTCTCGAGATAGTACAAGAGTTACCAAAAGAAAAGTAGCACTGATAATGATATTACAAAGTAAAAAGAAAACAAAAAAGGAGCAAGACTATTTTAAGGCCTCCTATAGTGGGCACTCCACCAGGCCGCTCGGGCAACGACCTGTTCACCAAAAGAGAAGAAGTCGAAGTTGGGATCCTGCCTCCACACATTGTAAAGAGCACGATCTATAGACTTGCGCTCGGTGATGATCCTCTCCGCCTCCAAAGAAGCCCTCGCCACCTCCAAGGAAGCCCTCTCCGCCTCCAAGGAAGCGTTCTTCTCCTGAGCCGACTGTAGTTCGGCCCTAAGGGTCTCAACTTCGGTCTCCAGTTGAGTAACCCTCTCCTGCGACGCAGCCGCAGCGGCCTTGGCCCCCTGGAGCTCGCGCTCCAAACGTCTAGCCTTGCCCTTTAGTTCCTTGAACTTGGCCTTCGCCTTCTCCCTCTTCGAGAACAAGTTGGCAGACTTAGTCCGGGCCTTTGACAATTGGACCTTGGTTTCGCTAAGCTCATTTTCGAGCTCCTGGACCCGGGCCATGAGGCAGTCCCTCTCAGCAGTAGATGCGGAGAGGACGCCGGACGTGTCAGCATGCCGAAGAGACACGATGTAGATCTGCACAAGAAAGTGAATGGCGTCAGCGATAAGTAACAAAAAGAAAAACACATGTACATCTATACATAATACTAATCGACGCAAGGTGCAAGACCTCACCCAGGCCGCGGCATGCCTTAGGGTTTCCCCAAGGTCTGGTTGAGTCACATTCCCTAGACCCCTCCAGTCGGAGACAGGGAGGCCCGAGGCAATGTGAATGAAACGCTGCGCATAGGTGGAAGCCATCCTAGTCACCCAAGGCTCCGCCTCCGCGCTAGGAGCATCTTGTTGGACAGGAACGAATGACCCGCTCGCTGAAGCAGGAGGAGGCGCAGGGAAGGAGAAAAACTGAGACCCTGGCACATTAGAAGGGGGCTCCGCGAGGTCGACGAAATCAGCATCCGGTAAGCCAATATCATGAGGGACTTGAGGGAAGGCGTCACAACCATCAAGGCCAGGGAGAGTGTGATAACTCGATGATATAGAGTTATTTATTTGACTTTTACACTTAATTATGCATAAAAAGAGTGATGATTTTGGTGTTTGTTTGTTAATTTTAAGTTGTTATCTATCTATATAATTAGTTGATCTAATATTGGAGTCTTACAATATTTTGGGTTTAAATTGGAATTAAATAACTAATCTTGTTCTAGTTTTCTGTGTAAAAAGGGAATCAAGCGATCCAT